>NC_054054.1:104685713-105935713 GCF_017639655.2 Falco naumanni | reverse complement strand
TTGGGGAGGGCAGGAGGGAATGGGGGAGTGTTGCAGGCAGTGAGCAGAGCTCCAAGGTGGCTGTTCAGAAGGTAACTTGGAAGAACTGGGACTTCTTCATGGTTCTTGTCAGTGCTACATCTTGAAGAAAGAGATGAGCTCCTTTGCTTCCTCTCCTCTTGCTGTCTTCCCCCCATCCCCACTGACCTCTCACAAAGCAGCCAGAAGCACAGTTTTGGGGTGACCAAGGCATCAAGACATGTTATGTGGTTCAGATGCTCACTGTGGGAGCTGGCTTGGCACATCATCCCACCAGGCAGGCTGGGACCTGGCATTTGTCACCAGCTGGCTGCAGGACAGCAGGAGTTGTGGGAAGCAGGGCAGGAATCTGATCAAATTTTCTACCCTGATAACTGGTGGCTTTACTGGTTTTTAGCTGGTAAGGATCTCAGCAGAATATTTCAAAGTAGACTTGTGTGCACATATGCATGTAACAAGTTTACAGGCTCCTTTTGAAGATAACAGCTATTTTTTCTATTTTCACATGTCCCAGCTAGTCTTATCTTGGTCATATTATATTGATAATGAATAAACTCTGCTATTCTTGTTTTGTACAACAACCTCCACTCCGTCATACCACTAGCACACATCGCTATTAAGACAGAATTACAAAGTTTTCATTGAGCTTTACAAAGCTCTTTGGGGATGAACCCCACTGTAGTCAAGGTAAGTACCAGCCCTGGCCCTGAGAAGCTGTGTTAGGGAGCAAATCTCTCAAATATTTGCTCTGCTCTCCTTTCCAGCACATCTAGGCTGCTGTTCACAGACATTATTCTCCTGCTGACCTGCCCACTGTGTAATATCACACCACTTCAAAACACGAGGTTTCCTCTTGCTGTCTGTGCATCTGATTCAGCCCAGCAATGCCTGTGAAGAAAACGCTAGAAATGTTTCCCATCTGCAAGAAATGCAGGAAATCCCCTTGATATGCATCTGAATGCATCAAGAGACCTGCTGGTGGTGTTCTTGGACCTGCACCTTCATTCTGCCTGTTACGTAAATGGTAAAAAGCTGAACACATCAGGATTTCTATGAAGTGTATCACAGCATCTTCCCCTCCAACCTTCTCCTTCCTCACCTGTACCAGTAAACACCTCTCTCCAGACCTGCCTTTGCCTTTCTGAGGGAATCCTGAAAGCATGTCATGTACAGCACAGGCTGAAAGCAGAGGCAAACCATTACCTGGCAGCAACACACAGGCAGCAGTAACCAAGTCTCCTGCAAAATGGTATTGCCTGTGCCAGGGCTGGGCTCTGCTTCCTCAGCTGGACATTGACTGAGATAGATAGCTGCTCCTCTTCCAGCGCTGTTTAACAGGCACTAATCCTGCATGTAGAAAATGCCTTGTAACACACGGGCAATCTGCTAGCTCCTCAAGTCTTTTTGCAAGAAGAATCATCAGGCCAAATGAATGAAACAACAGCAACAGTGATGGAGATGGTGGTGATTTGCAGAGAAGTCTGGGCATCCCAAGCATTACCTAGACTTTGAAGATGGCTCCTGTTAGGTTTGTGAGTGAAACAACCACATACCTTAGGCTTGTTGCATTGCAACTGAGTGAGAGGTCTGAGGTGAGGAGCTGGCTACCCACACTTAGGGTGTCCAGGCTGAACTAAAATCCCTCTGCTGTAAGGGAATGAAGAATAAGAGGGCTGTCAGAGGTAACTGTTGCCTTCAACTGGCTGATTTGCAAGGCAGCACAGCACTTAATGTCATTTTGTATGGCACATCTCACAGATAGAGCTTAAAATAAGTCAGCACGGAAATCAAAGTGTGAAGGGGCATGCAGTCCTAAAGCAGGTTGTGGAGTATTAGCGAGATCCGACCACCAAAGGGGGAAAACCAAGAGGAAGAAGTTAAAATGAGGATTCCTCCAAGGCAGGCAAGAGAGAGAAAATTCAGAGTGCTTCTAATAAACCAAAAAATTATGACACAGTGGGAGAGAAATTTAACATGCTTCCCTGACAAGTACTATTTGACTACGATGGTCCTACACCACACCAGTTCTGTGTCTATTGCCTCCTCCATAAAGACATTATATCAAATGAAGTAGCTGCTTTTTCAGCTAATGGTATGATGCCATTGTTCATGCTGCTGGCTGCTTTAAGAGTGTTACTGAAAGTAACCTGTAAAAGAAACAAGGTTCCTGAAAGAGGCTCACTTCTGCTGGGAAATAAGAACAGGTCATGGAGATATCAAAACATTTTGCAAAAGCAACAAAGAGCTGCAGCCTATGAAACAAGGATGTATACACAGACTTAGCAGTACAGTCCTAACTTCCATTTAGCCACAGCTATACAATCTTTTTTCTCCAGCTTTATTCCTGATTAACAGTAAGGCCTGCTATGGCTGGTAGAAAGATCTGCTCAGTGCCCAGTTAAGAAAATGCGCCTTTAACTTCTCCAGAGACCACATGGCCACACTTCATGTGGGAAACCCACAATTAGTGAGCAGCCTGTTGTTCTGCGCCAATGGAAAACATAAACGAGGTTATGAAAGGTACATACCAAATGAAGCATGAACAGCGACTGAAATATTGTCAAATCTTTACCCTCCTCAAGCATCAGGTGCTGGCTATAGCCTCCCACAAACAGTCAGGACATGGGAAAAAAGTCACTTTTGGTTTATTGGTAAATCATGCAGGGAAGAAGAGGCTAAGCTGTCTCAGTGACTACCCAAAAGGCAGACAGGGAGATATAGAGAAGAGTAGCAAAAGAGGAGAAGACAAATAGAAATAGATCCCCACAATTTGTGAATTCACTGCTTCCTTCCCCCTACATTGAATTTCTTCTTAACCCAAGAGACAAATCTATTGCTCAGCACAGATGTCCAGACAGCGTAATTCATTGTTTCAAGACAGAGGCCAGAGATGATAGGTCACTACACCTAGATTATTTTTTTTTAACTGCCAAAACAAAGGGTTATGATATGGTCATGCTGGGAGCACGAGGAATGAGCAGGAAGAAACAGAAATTTTGGAACACAACCAGAGAAATCAGCAACTTAACTGACATCTGATTTTCTAGCATAAATGTTTTGCAAGGCTTTGGACTACATAAGCAACGATTTCCTCATTTAGCTTTAACTCATAATCATATCTTCTCTTCTGCCAGTTTCAAAATCACTGGCCCACCTAACTGGCTTTCAAACCTCTACTATTCCAGATACAAACATTTTTTTTTTTTTTTAAGGCCAGCACTACTTTTTTCTGAGGGAGAGATCATGTGCATGTCTCCAAAACAACTGGGAAGTTTTACAGTCCTGTAAGAGCAGACGAAATTGAGAGCTGATCTGCCTCGCTGCTACATAGTGCAACATGCCTCTGGCATATGAACGACCAAACGCAGTTGTGTTATCTCAGCTTTTTTGCACTGCTTGCTCTAAACCTGCTGGCCCATCACACTGACAGAGCAGTGACTCCACAGTCTGTTGCCCTAGGGCTGTTCTTCTCTTCCCTACCCTCCTCTGGGTCCAAACACAATTTCCCAACACGATTTCCTCCTTCCCTAACACAGGAAGAAAAAAAGGCTTCTTCGCTTTCCCCTCTAATGGAGGCTGCACTTGATGAAGCAGCACTGTTATTAGGGGAATGGACTGTTAACAGCATTTGGGCATTTCTTAGTAATGAGGGCAGTGAGACGGAAGGGGGGAAGTAATCAAAATACACACACCAGATGGGCTATTTCAGACACATCTTTCTCCCTTAGCACCTGTGAAGGGCATTGGCTTTCAGCTGGGACACTTTTTGTAATGAAGTTAAACGTACAGAGCATGGTGGGACAATTTGTACCTGCTCACAGACAGGGGGAGGAAGGGAAAAGCACTGTCCTCAGAGTTTTCTGGCACTGAAGGGTTTCTGCCCTGGCTAGTCACATTTCCCTACCTATTCCCACCACAAGCAGAGGTTGATTCAGTCTCCACAAGCTTGTCAATTCTTTCTCTGTTACAGGGCAACAATAAAGAGGGACAGGGCACAGATGGAAAAGCTTGAGGCAGCTGCAATGACATATAGTCACACTGTGTCTCAGGCTGAGAAGCCAAAACCTGTACACAGCCCTAACACCATGGCATTAACTGCTGCCTTCGCTCAAGTCTCACCATTCCCTCTGCAGTGATGAAACACATCCTTAGGACAGAACAGAGAACAACTCTCCTTTACTTCAGAGAGCCAAGCACAGGCCAGAATGAACCCCTTCTCCAGGTCTCAAGGAAGCCCAGACACTGCTCTAGCAAAGCCATGGCTCCAACCATTTGTAGGGGATTGCCTGCTCTGTGAAGCTGCTGCTTAAGGCAAGTCGCATCAGGCAGGGAGAAAAGATGTCAGAACAGCACTGGATGCCTCTGAATACAGAGAGGATTTGCAAAAGTAAGTTTGCAAAAGGATGGAAAGGCAAGTCTTGGGTGTGAAATGCTGGGCTTGGGGCTAGGAGGATGAGGCATGTTTCACCACTGAATCAGGGCATCTTTGAGTAAAACACACAACTGAGCCAGAGGGCACCATACAAATCAGACTCTGCTAAAATTAACAGTATCTACATCAGTGCTGAGCACCATAATCTGCCTGCTGAAGAGATGAGGAAATTTTGTGAGTAGCTTTAGTACAACAGCCAGGACTGAGGCAATAACTGTAACAAGCACTGAAATGCAGAATTTTTCCCAGCCAACCTGAAAGTTTTTATACCACAAGTTTCCAGCTTTCCACTACTTGTTGAACTGAGTGCATCTTCAGCCTTGAAAAGGAAACAGCTATAATTTGAACTCATGTTGCTTGAAAGCAGAGCATAATAAGATGGTAATCCTACCATTAGCGTATGAGCTTTATTTACCCAGCTGTTACCTGCAGATATGACAAGTAACCAAGGGGTGCAGGGTGGAACAGGCAGAGCTCAGCGATGTCAACATGAAAAGATGTTCCATTATTTTTAAAGCTGACACTGTGAGGATGGGAGCTTTAACATCTCTGTTCCATACTGTGCTGCAAAACCTCTCCCCCCACCCCAATGCGTTTGAAAACTATCTCACAGAAAACGGATGCTCCAAAGTAAAACAACAAAACCGAGCTACCAGTATACTATTTGCATGAAATAGGCGGCAGGATACAGTGGATAAACCTGCCTGAGGCATTTGGCTTTGCAGGACAGAAAAAAAAAAAATAATCAACTGTGCTTGCATTTAGAGGAGAAGGACTGGCAGCCACAGGGCTGTCAGCAACACAACTGATCACCAGAGGACTGTTCTATTGCTCGGCTTGTTTTGCATTTATACAGTGATAAAGTGGCAGGAGTTCCTCGAGCAGGAGATGGTGGTATCAGCTTTACCTTTATTTAAAAGGGAATTTAAGGTGAGACTTGGGAAAAGGTTGGTGCTTGCTTTATTTATTTGTATCCCCTTTCTGGTCCTGTTTGCTTTCTAGTCAAGAGCTCTGCTTCTTCAGAGTGCATTCAATATTAAATTGCCTCTTAATGTACTAACAGCCAGACTTCTCTTGAAGAATATGCTTCAGCATAGAGAATTCACAGCATTTGTCAAGGAGAAAAGGATTAAGTGAATAGGGAGTTCAGCCAATTTTTTTTTTCCCCAGGTACTGGTAGATAAAAAAAATTACAAAATTTCCTGGTTATTTATTTATTTATTTTTCCTTTGCCTACACAGGCACTTTGTTGTTAACAAGAACATCTCAAGCTTTCATCTCAGCCACTCCCATCACAAGGGCTTATTCAACCCCACAGACACTGGCAGGACAAGGAATCAGCCTCCATCTCCTAGATTTTAACCTTATAAATCTGGCAGCAACCACATTCTTTTTGTCAAGAATATCCTGAACTCACTACCCCAGAGTTGATTTGGAAAAAGACTGAAATACCACTTTGATGCTCAGGAAGGGCTTGACCTTGGAATTTATTTGTAAGTACATTCCCTGAGGAAGGTGGCTCCCCAAGGAGGCTGACACAGGCACTGGAATGCAGTGTTTCACTGCCAACAGCCCCTCCAGTGCTGAGCAGCACAAAGACATTTCTCATCACAGAGGAGATGAAGAACCTTCCCATGATAGGGAAGGGAACTATCTTCCAAGCCTACAAGGACTCTCATCTCTGGGTTCACCTTGTGATAAAGAGGATATTTCCCTCCCTGTATTTCAGAGACAGCAGCTGGGAAAAGATGCATTTAAAGTAAGTTTTTAGATACACATGAACAGCAGCCAGGGAGGAGGGATAATGTGTGAATTCAGAAATATGACACAACCTTTGCAATCACTCTTCAAGGCCTTGACTCCTTAAAACACCACAGGCTCCAGCAACATTTCATAGACTGTACGATTGCTCTCATGTAGCGCTCTGCTGCCCACTTTCTGAGTTATGGAGGGGCTCAGCTATATTTCTAATGAGAACCACATTAGCCAGTGGAATGAACATGGCTATAAAGATCCACATTAATACTGCTTATTGCCCCAGAGGTCATGATCCTCAGGCTGCCGGCAGGAGAGGGTGAATCCCTGTTCAAAACCAATGCTGAAGGAAAATATCTGGCAAGCTTGATCTTGAAGCAAGAAGCAAATATTGAAGCAGAAATGGAGGAAGGACCTCCCTGCTCTGCAGAGGATGCGGTGGAGGCCTTTCACAATGCTCCTGCTTCCCATCCATCCACTGGAAGAGTCAGAAAGGTTATCTTGGAGGAGGGCTACTGCCCTCCTGATACAGGAAATCTGCAGAGGGAGGAGGAGTGGTATTATAAAGACAAAAAGGTCCCTCTTTTTTATCTAGGGACTGCTTCCCCCTCTGACAGGGCAAAAAGAATCAAGAGGGCTCAGTCTGGAAATCCTAAAACTGCCTGCAGAGAAAAATGGGATCGGAACAGTCCAGATACGTTTATCCACCCACAGGTCATGAGGCTGACCCTCGAGAAGGATAACAGCTAATCCTAGGTATAAAAACCCCTTCCCACTGATCAAACACCACTGTGGCAAAAGCCTTCCCAATTCCTATCCTCAGAGTAAGGAAAGCTTTAATCCTATTTAAAAAGCTTTCAAGGCAGCCTGGCTTCCCACCCAGCTTTTCCAGCAGCAAGGTGAATCCCAAGTGCCTTTAACTCCATTGCATTGTAAACAAGCGAGCACTAAACAGTCCTTAGAAGCACATTTCTGAGTAAGCCTTAGGGACCTTAGGCAAAGTAAATAAAGTGGCAGAAAGCCTTTCTAGAGGTTTCATAGCCTCTAATTTCCTCACCCAAGTCACAAGTACAGCAGCTGTCACTTAAGGCTCTCAGCAATTCACACATCCCAATCCAGCTCTTGCTGTTCAGTGTTTGAGAAGCACTCAAAGACATCTCCTCAATTGTCTCCAGAGTAAATAAAGTTCAAGGCAGTATGACAAGAAAATTAGAGACTGTAAAGTCTTGAGAAGCAGTTGTGAGGTAAACTGTCTTGCCCAGTGCAAGGTGCATTAACTTACAGCCCCTTCCAAGTCATTTTTCCCTGCCTAGAGTTTTTGCTCAGAACAGCTAGCTACTCTCCAGGACACTCCAGTAAGACACCCAGCTGAATAAATCAAAGTGGATAGTTCTACCCTGAGAGGCAGGCGCTCAAAGGACAGAGCACTCGAGTGCCTGTTAATGGGGTGTCTCCAGCCCAGACAAAAGCAAAGGAGAGGTGGCTCTAAAATAAGCACTGGAATGAAGGTCTGGAGAGATGCTTAACTGGTAGGATGTGCCTCTGGAAGGACTGTTTGCATTGGAGGGACTCCAGATGAGTGGAGGAGCAATGCAAAAACCTGCAAACACAGAAATGAAGGGAGAGCATTAGCACAGAAGCAAGTCTTGTTATTCAGCAGGGGTAAAATGGAAAGTGGACTGCAAGGTTCTAGGAAGGGACAAAGGAACAATTTACACCAGGAGGGCAAATAAAAGTGAGTGTGAAGGAAACAAATACCACAGCTAGAGAAGGGCAGCACTGCATTTAGACAGGGGCCTTAGGCCTACCGCATGCTCTCATAATAAACAGAGAAAGGGCTGGGACAAAAACATGAACAAGCCTATGAACAGATGTGACCTCAACATGAGAAAAGATCTGTTGATCACTCAGGTTTGATCACAGAAACAAAATCTGATATGTTCAAGAAGAAAAGTAAGAAGCAAAGGTGGGAGTATGTCAAAGATAGCTGGCAAAGAGGGCAGATAGGATAGAGGATGAAGACAGGAGACTTTGGTTTTGACACAGTATCATCTTGGGGAGAAAATTAAGGAAGTTCTCTGTGTGGTAGGAGGCTGCTGGTCAAGTTTGAATCCCACAGGAGAAACTAGAAGGTATTCCTGGGCAAAAATGACAGATTTCCATGATCTTGGGCTGGGGGCAGGGAGTGAAATTTGCCGTTTAGGAGATCTAACCTGCTGTGTACGGCACTCTTCTTCTTTTGGGCGGAAAAAAAGATGAAGATGGGGAGGATAAGTAGTTAAACGTAGGCAAGGAACCAAAAGAAAAAGACTACAAGGCATACAGCACTGTAAAGAGGGGTGGCCAGGCTGGAGGCTGGCAGCCAGTGAACTTCTGTCAGGAGTCCTTCGATTCACATGGTCTTAAAAAAAAAAAGAAAAAAAAAAAGACATTGTTCTGTGGTGCCAGAGGTGTTGCATTTCAATTGTCATGATAACACAAAGAGGGCAGAAATAACTGGGTGACCTTGAACACCCCAGACAGAAATAAGATCAAACAGCCTAGAAGAACAGAAGACTTTTTGTCATGCATTTGCTGCCGGCACATAACAGAGGATCTAGAGAAGTTCAGAGTCTCAGTCCTTCCAAGACCAGCTAAATGATGTAACTGCGACAGACATAAGCATGAGCAAGGTGAGGCATTTCCAATAGAGACAGAGCAGCAGAGAAATCTCATGTTCCATAGTCCAGTTCAAAGCTACAACACATAGCCACAGAGGACCACCATGACAATGTTCAGCGAACAGAAAGTTTAACAAATGGAGGCTGCGATTTGCAATATATTTCCAGGTAGCTGTACATAGAGCCCCCAGCTCCTCTGCCCTCTTCCCAGCTAGGCTGCTCAGAAGCTGGAAGGCTACACTGACGCAGCACAAGGCCTGGCTTAACACATCTCCCGAGCAAATGGCCAAGAGGTTGGACTTGCTCTAACCCTGGCAAAAGAGATCGGCCTTTAATAATGCATTGAGGCTGAGCTTCAGGGCTCCTTCCTTCATGCAGAGACATGGCAGAAAAAAACTGCAGCCTAAAAGTTGAGCTTTTAAAGAAAAAAGCTTTCTCTGCTATACACATCATTAGCCAACAATACAGAGTAGCTACTTAGAGTATGTCTACATTCGTTAAGAGACCTGATTTTAAAAGCCAGCAGCTTTATCCACGGTGTAATGTATCAAGTGCAAGCTGAATTGACACTTATGCAAGTCAAAGCAAATGTTTTTAAGATGTGACAGCAAAGCCATTACCAGCTTCATATATTTCATTCTACTTTTGTGCACACAACCAAGCATATTATTGGCTTTTTATTTCACTCCTCCTTTGCTTCAGGATTCTGATTAAAGCAAGGAAATATTTCATGAACCGCCAGGTTGTGCTTAAACCATTAGGTTCACCTATGAGAAATATTTATTGTTTTAGGAAATGGGAGAAAAGGAAAGCTGGAACACCAGTGATACATCTCATCCACTTAGAAAACAGAGCAAAAGCTTTTCAGATTCTTGCTAGTCAAAGCTCTGATTCATGAGAGGCTGAAGTTGGCTCGGTATCAAAAGCTGTAAAGGCCAGATGATACAGACCCCTGATCTGGTCTAAAGCTCCTGGATCTGTTCAGCTTTGTACTGAAAACGTTAATAACAAAATTTATGCTTGGTTAATGTCTTGTAATAAAATCCTGCAGGCCTCTGCAGCAGTCCTTTTTTGCATTCTTCCCTCTCCTGGTGGTGTTTGAGGTCATTGTATGCAACTGTATGGCCCCCTTAGCCTCAGGACTGAAACACTGAGCCTCCTTTGGCATGAGCCAGTGGGGTTTTACTGCTGGCACTCCTGAAAAAATGCTTGCTTTACCTGACACGAGATGGCAGGAAGGCAAGTGAGGCCCAAGAGCCACAATCATCTGCACTTCATAGTACAAACACAAGTAGGTTTGGGTGCAAGTGCTTGACCTGCTGGAGCTCCAGGGAAAAAGAGCAGACAGTGCAGCAGTTCAGTACTGAAGGACAGGATATACCATGGCACTTGCAGAACAGACTGTCCCATGCTGGTACCACCAAGATCTTGGGCAGTGCTATGCTGCGGCTCTGAAGAAGGCTCACCTGAGGGCCAGGGACTCCCAACAGGCACTTGGCAGTGCCAAAGCAGTGCGGTCCATTTCCAAGAGCACAGTCACAGGGAGTCACAACTAACTGTGAAAGCAAAAGGCAGGACCAGCAGATACCATCCCAAGAAATCCCACTATGAAAAGGTATCCAGTATTGTACAAGACAGACTGAGATGCCTGGCAGCTGACTTGTGTCAGCATAGTACTGCCTTGCTGACTTGGCTGTGCAACTGCTTTATTTGTACCCAGATCCAGGGCAACTCCATGAAATTACAATCTGAGAGACCTGTCCTGTAGACAGCTAAGCAGAGGCAGGGCACATGCACATGGTCTCATTACCAGATATGAAATACAACAGAGAAGGGAAGCACATTGTTTCTAGACTTGCTTGGGATAACAAGACACTCTGGGGTAATTAGGGTACTTTTCCAAGCATGCTGGAATGAGAACATACACAGTTTCACTGCATCTTAAAGCTGGATGCAGTCTAAAACCTGAATAGCCACCATTAACATAACCAGCTCAAGGGCACACAGAACCTAACCTTCACTATGGGAACACGTTGTCTTCCCATTTCATTCTGGAGGGCACAGGCCACAACAGGAGATGGTCTGCAGTGGAGCCGGTACACACCGGCACATGAAATTTCTGCTGTTCAAGCTTCCCCAGAGGTGAAGGGAGAGTCACTTCTGAGGTTACAGCACAAAACGCCCCATCCGCATCTCCAGGGCAGGTACATAGCTGAATGAGTAACGGGGCAGGGGAGAGAAAAGAGGTGATTCATTTCAGAGACTTCTCAATCAGTTCACTGAGACTGCTGACCTTCTGACAGTGACTTAATCAGCACACAACATTTTCTTGATTTGTCACCAGGGAACGGCAAAACATTCTCGGAAGAGCTTCATCTTTCATCTTAAGATCTATTTACATCAAGGAGGTTAAGACACAGCCTTAACCACACATATAGCATAACCTTTGGAGCACAATCAGATGTGCTGTTCTTAAGGAACACTACTTGGAAACACAATCTTTCTTGTCTTGACTTGTATCTGCCTATCCACCAAAGAAAAAGCTCTGTGTTGCATCATTTTTATTCATGAAGATAAATCCCATTGTGTATTATTCTAATGATCTCTTAAGTCTGCAATTTTCACCATTTTATAGCACTAAAAGTTAGAGATGCAGTAAGCCATGTATTTAAGGCTGGTAACTTAATGGGAATGGCATTAACTATTATTTGAGATTTTTAGTTATGTCCCCCTCCTCATCCTTTGTAATTACCTTTTACTTAACAGCAGCATCAGCAGTTTTATTGATGTGCTTTTAGCACAGGCCACTACCAGAGGACAAGTGTGCTGGAGCATGTTACGGACTCCAGAGTAAATTTTATCTCCTACTCTTTTTAAAAAAATATGAGAGAATCACCATCTCTGCTCTGCCCTTAAGAATCTGCATGCGTTGGCAAGGCCTGCTTCACAAGTGTTTTTAGCTAGTCATCTTTTAAAACCTAAAAGATCACTTGGTCCCCGAATCAGAACCCATGTTATCCCAAAAAATAGAATTCTCTTAAAAGCCTGGCTTGCTCATTTCTCTTGTAACCTTCTGCAGTGAGGGGACAGTGAAACTCTGCAACCTCATTACAATCAAGTCTAATTCATGATGGAAGTCCTTTTGAATAGGCAAACAGAAGTAAAAGGTTTAACAAAAATTTCATTGTGATCCTTCACTTATTTCTGACCTGGGCGATACTGGCCTGTGAACCTTCCAACAGCCCATGCTCACTCGCCCTGCTTCCTCTTGTCAAATGGAGCGCCTGGCTCTGTAGGACCCCATGTGAGCATCCTCCCCACGGCCCCACGTCTTACCAAGGAGACACCATGCCCACAGCCAGCTGGTATCAGCACTTGCCAGCACTCCTGCCCTGCTAATCTACCTTCTCAGCCTTATGAAGCTGTCTTATAAACCAAGTAATTCCACATTTGGCAGTGTTCAACCAGCACCTACCTTCATTACTGAATTTTCTGTACATCCCCACAGCTGCTGGGGAGAAAGAATACTGTCTTGTATCAGCTTTTATATGACTGGCAACAGATTTGAGGAGTTGTATCCACTATTCCATTGTGCACTTTGTCCTGTACACATGCAGCAGGAGAAGACAAAAGGTCTAGCACACAGCTTATCAGCACATGGCAGGCATTTTAAGCCATCTAGCAAAGAAAAAAAAACATGTTGTGCATGTAAGAGAAGGAAATCCCTAATTGGAAACACAATTGTCTCGTAAGAAAGGCTCCAAAGCCAACAGCCACTCCAATTTATACGGTGTTTTATCACACCAAATAGCCCCCAAGAGCTTTGCAAGATGAAACTCTAATAAGGCTTATAAAACTAGCCCTCTATAATAGAGGCTAGGGTGGGGGGAAAGGGAGTAAGAGGCCTTTAAACATGTGAATTTTAACAGAAATGTAAGCCTGTCAAATCTTCAGCTAATAAAGGCTCAAGGAATCTCAGAGGGGATCTGCAATAGTTTCAAGTGCAGAGGTTCATGGACAACATGCAGAGCAGCTGGGCAGCCAGGGCAGGCTCTGATGTGGGATTGGGTACCACTCTCAGCTCTGTGACATTCCACTGTGTGGAGCAGAGCCACACGTGCAGGACACACTCTCAGTCCATAGGGCAAAACTTTGGTGAATCAGCTCAGAAGACACCCTGCCAAGTGGAGAGTGAAGGTCTCTTGTCTCACCAACACCAAGCTTCCCCATGGTTTCTAAAAAGCAGCTGTGTGCCCTCATCCCAGCCATCAAGCCATTTCACAGAAGGCGGCAATTTTAAGACTTTGTCATTTCCTCTTCCCCTCCTCCACCCACATAAGAGGAGAGAGGCTGAGGGAAAAAGAGAGGGGACATTTTTATTCTACCTGTATGGTATTTAGAAGGTAAGAAGATACTGCAGCCATGAGTGTGTGATAAGGAACATGAACAGGATAGGGAATACCAGCTCTGAGATGTGCATGTAACACCATCCGCAGGAGCACGTCCTTTGAGTACCATCATTCCATCATCACTGTCCTATTCAAGTGATAATACACAAGTCAAGCAAAGTAAAACCAAGCTGCATACAAGTCACACTTCACTGCACAGCTCTGCAAACTACACTAAAAAACCCTCAGAGAAAAGAACCATTGCACAACTAGTTTCAAGTCTGTTTTGAGTTGAACACTGGGGTTGTCAATACCTTGTTTCCGTGTTCTACAGTGGTTTAAAAAATACATAAATTAGCCATAGAAAACCCAAGACAGATCTGTTGTGGAAGGGAACGTCTCATTCCTTTTGTGACAAAGAGAACAAGTGCTTTAATTTGGTTTACATTTTCTGGTTGATGCTATTTTGTGAGCAAGTCTGTAATGGCAGATCTGTGCTTTGTGGTGATGATTCAAGAGGGATGTACCCTGCCCTGCTGCAAAGGTGGAAGGCTGCACAAAGACTGTTTTTTAACCAACACATGCATGTCTACCAATCAGCTAACGGATTAAGTAAGGCTGTCACTAGTTTCAACGTCTTTAAGATCATTTTGCTGAAGTCTGGGCTGGGGGGGAGTGGAATCTGGTTTTACATTTTCTTAAGACTTATAAGTGGTACAGGAAAATCATTCTGGTTCCAAGGCTACAAAGCATGCCCACCCATAAGGAAATATATGTAATTTAGGAGCCACATGTCAGAGCCTCAAGTACAGCAACAGGCTCTGCAATCTTCCATACACACGTGTTTGGGACTCCCCCACAGCTCAAGACTAATGTCCAAACCTTGGCAGAGATTATGACCAGCCTATAAAAGCAGCTTGTGGCCCTGCAGGCTGCTGCAACACACCCCTGCTCTCCTTTCTCCAAGCCACTTCATTTTAGCCATGGAAAAAGGATGAGTTCTCTGCAGAAGTTCTCCAGGTAATAGCAAACATCCTGCTCCTTGCACAGCATTGTGCTAGCACCACCTTCCTCACCCTGCAGAACCAGGAAGGCTGCCTGTACTGGGACAAGCAGCCTGATGCCCAGAGGGACTGCTGTGAGCGCATCCTCCCCCAATGCCAGGACAGACCTATAGCTGGCCACCAGAAACCATAGCAGCTCATTACCCGAAGGGCAGACAGCATTACACACACTTTTCAGGAAGTGCCTGTGCCTGGCCATGTACCTTTCTGATCCTGACCTGCTGGCTTAACTTCCCAGCTTGACCTCAGACCTACCTTGGCACTATAGACTTGGCTAGTGATTTCAGGGCTGTGGCTGCCCTGGTGGTTGTCGCCAAACCTGCTCTGCTCTTCTTTCAGGGGTGCTGTGAGACTGCACTGCTTGTCAACAAGGCCATAGCCTTTGCTTGCCAGGTGGTCACCCTCGGCTCCTCCTCCCTTGTTGCTCCCTGACAATATGAGCCTGCAATTATGCCTGGAGTCAGTAACACCAGTGCTACAGAGGAAAAGAAACAGCCAGACAGTAACTGTCCTAAATAGGAGACTGGTTTCCTCTGAAAAATACAACTCAGGTATGACTAATGCACCAGAAAGCTCATGTCTCAAGTAATCCCCTGCTCAAGACTTTATCAATAATGCAAAATTGGATTGTGGAATACAAACCCCCTGAAACTTAATAAAAGAACTAGCTTAAGCACCATGTTAACTTCATTGAAATTGATGAGTAAGAAGGACAGTTTCAAACAAATTACACCTCAGAGCCAGATAAGACCCATTTCCAGGAGACTGGATGAAAGACAAGGAGCTCAGAGCAGCTGTTCTCACATCCACAGCGATGAGGCTCTGAGTGAAAAACAATGAATGTAAGAATTAAACACACTTTCTAACTAGATTCTTCAGAATTGACAGGTAATAAATTGGGGGGGCGGGGGGGAGATCTATCTAATGCTATTTTAGCCATTCCAGTACTTGGCAAAAATTCATCCAAACATGGGGTGGGGATGTTGGTACTATGCCTGATTGTGAAAGTCACCAAAAGGGCCACAAATCTAGGTGTCTTACACCCAGCTCAGTTTCCCATCGTCTCTGTAGACGCCTATGCTAAAGGTCTTTCTGTGCAAATGCTCCAGGACTGTCCCAGCACAGGGATGTGCTCACTGTTGTCCTGAAGGCAGCAGGAGGGTCAGCCATGCCCAGTACACTGACCACAGACTTTCAGTTTGGCCCTGGAACAGGTAATGCCGCTACAGGAGAACAGACTCTGAGGGAAACTGGCAGTGTATTGTACAGAAAGGGAAACTTCAGAGGCAGCAGACGTGGGCTGACAGAACAGGGAATGTACACTGGGTACCAGTCAAACTGGAGACAGGACTTTTGGAGGTAATGTACCAAACTGTAGATGGTGCAGAAAAAAGGCAAGAAAAGTTAGAGATGAGCGTATGAAAAGCTGATATTCTTAAATGAACACACACCATTAATTTATACAGACTATGCAAGCAGCGAACTGCAGAGGTAAAGCATGCATACCACACCCCAAGACCTTCCAACCAAAATCCCAGTTTCTCAGGTTTATGGATGGATCCTGATCTGGATCTGGATCCTAACCCTGATCTTTGGATTAAGGCTGTGCTGGATTCTGTTACCATTTCTGTGAGAGGCTTCTTCAGCGAATACCACCTCCCAGGCTAGCTTAAGACCAGGGCTGGTGTTTGTGTTGCATGTCCCTCATAGGATCCACACTGCACCATGCTTCCCACGCACAGAGCCTCTGCTGAATTTGTACAACTATTCAGCAGTGTCCTCAGAACACAGCAAAGGCATCAGCACTTCACATCAGTATTTCACATCAGTTCCACCCACCCTACATTCAGCACCCACAACTTGCACGCAGCAGGCTCCAAGCAGAGCACCACAGGAGCCTGTCTGGAGGAATTAGCCCCACATGTCCATGCTATCCTGTTAGCTTATGCTGGTGCTGGAGGAGACAAGCCCAGCAGTTCTCAAGAATACTTTATACATTGCAAGCCAGGGTGAGAACAGCTAAACTGGAGCCAGGCTCCAACCCAGCTCTGAGTACCAACTACAGGGAGATAGCTGAAATTAGAGTAACACAATTTCAATATCCTCAAAGAGGTAAATGCGTTCAGTTGCCTCAAGGCCTCTGTAATCATTAATTATTAACTTAATGCCTGTCTTCCCCAAGGTATCCATTATCCTGTGTATTAATGGCCCTTCCAATAAGGCAGGGGGTAAACAGCTTGCAGATTACCTGACAGTATTAATGAAAGTTTGCAAATTGATTTGGTTGGATTGGAAAGTGCTTGGCAGTAACTGATCTCAGAATTTGGAAAAACAGCAGTATACCATGAAAGATGTTTTCTTTCCTCTCAGCTTTATCTGCTCAGAAAAGAAGAGGAGCCAGGCACGGCAGTGCTGGTTGTTCCTTTGGATGCTTCTCTTTCCTGTCTCACATCCAAAGTGTAATTAAGGAAAGCCTCAGGCAGAGAACTCAGTTGTAGCAAGAGGTAACATTAATGCTGCCATGTTCTAAATGTTCCTTCACAAAAGTTAAGTCAATCTTATTCCTAAGACCCAGACATTTTCTCCAGGCTTTCATAGTTTCATTGCCAAGCTATAGGACAGGCCTGAGGGGTCATATTCACAGAAGAATTTCAGTGAACAAACTCCAATCTAGTCCAACATGGAGATGTTCAGAGCTGCCTGCCTAATCCTTTAAATACCGCCAGATCCACAAACACAGAGTGAGGTAGGGGCGACAGGCTGAGCGTACAGGCATTTACAATTTTCACTTCCTTCTTGGATAAGCTCCTGCTCAGTTTATTTTCTGACTCCCAGAAAGCTGCTTTTATAACCCTCTGAAACATCTCATTTAACCAAAGGAGTATTTGTTCATTAGCGTTACTTGCAGCAGGATGCACATGTCAGCGTGGGAGTTCAATCCCCGAGGATATGACAAGACAATTCATACTGCAACACATGGACTCTAAAGATGCTTCTGCTCCCAGCTTGCAGCTCAGCTCTCATCCCAGTTCCACTAGCTGCCACCACCACCCTGGTCAAAGTATTGCCATCAATTCACAAGCAGGTCAACCACATCTTCAGGCTGTTCAAGATAAGACTGACCAATATCAAAAGCCAGCAACTCCCCCTTCAGATAAGGCAAGCCTGAGCAGATTACCACTACTATTTTTCACCCAGAATACCATATGCTTTTAATAGCCACCTGCACAACAAGCAGCAGTCACGTTTCCATTTTGCTGTGTGCTGTGCTGGGTCCCTTGTGCTTAAAGAGAGATCTGTATCCTCTGATTCTATCTGAATGTCAGGGAGTGATTTAAAGCGAGACCAAGTAACAGTCTGTCTTGATAGATTTTTGAGTATGTTGCAGTTTGCTGTTTAGTCAGGTAGCATCTGTTCTTCATGCAGAGAAACATGATACTGCTCTTTCATGTAAATTTATGGAAGAAGTTATGATTTTATCCTATATCCTAATAAGAATTCAGACTCAGTTTTTAAAAGGAGAGTCTTGTTTGTGCTGGAGTTTTCTGCCTGTTATTTTATCATAATTTAAAATCAAACTAGTCAGACACTAAATTATTTCCTGCTGAGAAATGTACAAAAGCTCCCTTTATTCCTATATCCTTTTTACCGCTGGCATCTTGTATTTTATATAGAGTGTAGATGGAGAACTTAACATCCATGTTTTCTCCTTTTAAAGTCTCTCCTTTGATCTAGTCATCCATCCAGGAGATTGCTTTGATCCTTGCAGTTTTGCTAATTCCAAATATGCAATTATGCTTATCTAGTCCTGGAGGATCTGAATGTTTCAAGCTGCCCCTCATACACTGCCAGTTTACCAATACACCACATCCCTAATCAAAAAGAACTTGTTCTTGCCCAGAGCACTACAGGCTACAGACTGCTCATCTGCCATCCTGAAAAACCCAGGGGACCCTGTTTCTCCTCGCCTGGCCACACCACAGGATGACAGGTTTATTTATGGGAAACAGGATGGAGAACAGGTTGACCCACAGCCTGTGGTAGAAAGGCATCTCATCATGCTGAGAACTGAGACTGGTGAGCAAGTAGAAGAGTCCAGAAAGAAACAGTCACAATGAGGAATGGAGCTCTGGGCCCTTAGATAGCTGCACCAGCTGGAGGCCTGTTAGGTCCCCTGGTCATGCTGTCTTTCCCTCTCCCACCACTTTTCAGTCATGCAAAAGTCATTGCTTGCAGAGCTGGCATTTGATGCCAGGAACCAGGGGGTATGTGAGAAACTGGACATCATGGCCCATAAAGGAACTGAAGTTAGCAGGGAAGGCAGCACAAATGGCATGGGGAGCAGTTCTCCAAAAAGACAGCCACATTCCCTCTCCCATCCACCACAAGAAGAGTGAGCTAAGACACTGATTCCAGGCCCATTTGTTGGTTGTTTTAAAGTATCTTCCCTCTTATAATATCATTATGCCACATGAAGGGAGACTAGGGTTATCTAAAACTGCCTGATCTCTCCCCAGGGCAGCAGGGAGGGAGGCAGAAGAGGAGGAATGCCATTATTTCATGATGGGATCTGAAGCAGTAGGGGATTTCCTTTCTGGTTCCGGAAGAGTGAAACAAATTGAGATGCATCATCCTAATGCCTCATTGCTCAGTATTTTGACAGCACATTACCGCTTACCACCTGAAACTGATCTGATGGAAGACATGACCACAGACATGCTTTCCTCTCTACTAGTAACTTCTTGTTTGCCATTCCCCGTTCTCACACTCAGAAATAAATTAAAATCTTTTCTAACATGTTAAAGTAATAGGAAAAAAATAAAAAAGGAAGACGACAATAAAACAATCTGAAGAGACAGCAAGTGGCCACAACTACACTACAGTATTTAAATTATTTTCTTCTTACATGAGCCCAGACAAGCCTGCTGGAGGTGTACATTTCTCCCATCAAAAGGTAAGCAACAGGTTCCCTTCCCTCCCTACATAAAGGCTAATATTTCTGTTCTTGCTGATTGAAGGTCAAAGTGGCAGTTTCTGTGCAAAAGCTTCTCCTACCAACAGCACAAGTAAGAAAAATTACCTACTATGTCTTAGCACCACCCTGGCACTACCAGCTGCTTTTCAAGTGGCAGATTACACATGGAAGGTAGGAAGATGAGCTGCTAAATCACCCTCTTCTATCCAGCAACCCTGTCAGCAGCAAGGCAAAGCACATTTTTCATGCTTTGCTTCAAACAAGATTGACAACACCTGAACAGCCCTGACACCACCTTGTATTTAATAAGTGAGCTGAGAGATTAAAGATGACTTTATTTTGCCACTCTACACTAATGAGAACTACTTTTCAGGAGCTCTCAGTAGTTCAGACAGGTACGTGACTGAGGTTCAGTGTCTGTCCTTGCAGAGTGAACCCTGATGCCAGAATGGGGTGCAAAAAAGAGGCTTGCAGCTGGGAGAAGACAACCATTATGTGATGCTGTGTGCACAATCGCGTTACACTGCTCTGGTGAAAACCCTTCCAGAGAAGTAGCAGCAGTGGAAAATGAAAGTAGGTGGCTTGTGGTGGAGTTCTTATAAAGTTGGCTTTCCCTGCCACACTCCAAAGCTCTCATGCAGGCAGAGTTTGCTTCCCACAGAACTTCAGTGGCTACTGTTACCTGAAGTTTCAGGCAGGGTTGCTGAAATCTCTCAACAAAGTTGTGTTTTGCAGACTGACTGCTTCAAAGTCACAGCCTTCTGATCCAGCTTTTCCAAGCTGAATTACTTGCCTGATATTTGATAAATCTCAGTGAACTCCCTTTGTAAGCACGAACCTCTAAAATTCATTCTTTGTATTACAGAAAGTTCCATATAGTCCTCCTCTGGAAATGCTTAACCCTCTGGTTATGCTGCAACAGGGCCTCCTCCTGCCCCAACAGATTTTAGAGTATCAGTCCTAGATAGGAGAAATGCCTGTTGCATGTTTCTCAGTTTTACGTATCAGAGTTTTGCCTGAAAGAGCCCAGTTAATCAAGAGATTGCTTGTAAATTTGGTGGGGGAGGGATGGTGGAAGTTTAGGACACCAAAATTAATAAGCACTTAGAAAATATTTTTTGTAAAGTTGTAAAAAACAGACCTAGTAACAAAGTTACACTTTTTCTGGCTGACAGTTCAAAAATTCCCACTATTGTCTCAGTACTTGTACCTTTAGTTTCAAAAATATTTGTTTTACTGTAACACTTGGCCTCACTACTTAAGAGCAGATATATCCCAGACTGTTTGCTAGAAAGTACTTTCATCTTGCTCTGAAGATGACTCACTAGGTGCTTCTACAGACATTGAAATGAAATATATTTAAAACTTTGAGTTACAGTACCTCACTCTTCTGTCCTCAAAACATTTGTCTGCACAGATGGTACATCCTTGGTGGCATGGGGTGAAAAAGGGGAAAAAGGAAGCATACAGAGCTCACCTTGCATCTTGGAAACAAGAGAGAAAGGAAAAGAAAGAAAGGGAGGGGAAGTACCATGGGAACGCAAATTTTTCAAATCTCATTCTTTTGCATAGAATATAAGCATCAGATGTGTAACAAGGTCCCAAACAAATGTAAGCACCTTAACACACTATCTGCAAAAGCAGCAAACAATCCAAGCATATTTTGGATGATAGATGTAGGATCAGCATGTATTTATCACTTAACTATCTGGAGTTTTGATCATCAGATAAGCAAGACAACTGTTTAAAAGCATCTGCCTCACAGCACAGAAATTTAGAAGCTCATGCTCTGGAAGCTGCCCAGATTCAAAAACTGCTGCGTTTGATTTTCATGCCTGTTTTACCCTTAAAAGACAGATGTCTCAAAGTCACTTGATATTTGTACTAAGAAGCCAGAGCAAACAGACAAAGCTGGATAAAGGCTTCTCTGCTATGTGTGCTAACAAAGAAATAGACAAACATGTCAAGCCAAAAGCCAGAAGCTATGGGAAGCATGTTAGGCAAGGCTGCAGCTCTTAATAGACCCAGAGAGAGAGGCTGTAACAGTTTCAATGAGGAGTGCAGAACTAGCAGTGAAGCTAAACATCATGGTAAGCAGTTGCAGTTGGCATCAGCCGTTTAAGACACCTCCCATGCTTGATGGATGGCTCCAGAAGAACAGGAAGGCATGGTAATAGAGGGAAAACTGGAAATGTGGCCCTCCACAACATCTAACTGCCTTATGAAGATGTGATGTGATCTATGCAGCTGCTGCATGCACAGTTACCCTCCTACCAAATCAGCAGCTTCCAAGCCTGGTTAGACTGCAGAGCTGGATAGCATGGGGTTTATGTTACAGATCAGAGACTTCTCGCAGCTTTTTTAAAAATGCAGCCTGAGCTCTGTTCTAAAGCACTTTAGGGAATCTTTGTCCCAGAGCTTGAAAAAACAGTAGAGGTATAAATCAAAATTACATTAGTAGTTTCTTTGGTGGGTCTGCAGAGCTGGAAGGAGAGTAGCAGGGAGGTTTTTTGCATTTATAAAAAGTTATACCCCGAAATTATAAGCAATGCTTTAGCACAGAAACACAGATCCACTAAAAAATAAAGTTTAAGCACTGTATTGCTCAACAGAGAGGAAATGGCATTACTGAAACACCTAGTACATTAATTGCTGTTTCCAGCATTTTCATAATCCTATGTCTTTGTGATATCTACATAAAAGCATATGCCTCTTGTTCATTCTGAAATAATTTTTTCTATGCAGTTTCATATACATGACATGCACAAAATTTGGACACTTTTACTTGCAGTTGGCACTATTTCCAGGTGATTTCTTGTTAGCGCTTAGAGAACTTTGATCTGCTTTTAGCCAAAAATTGAGTTACATTCAACCCATTGGTTTTATACTTAAAGGGTAGTCTGAAATTAATCCATAGACATACTATTTTATTGCTTTTACACTGTATTTCCTGTTTAAATGCTAGATTTTTTTTGATGGAAGGTAGCAATCATTTAAACATTAAGAACAGTCATCTTGGGGACACAGTTGTCAGATTTAAGGATCAGAAATTATATAGGCAGCTATAAAAGGATAGGAAGTGAATAGATCAATATTACGAGGTCCAGTAATTCTTTGAAGTATTAGAATGAAATGGGAGAACTGTTTGCAAGAACAACGTGATGATTTAAGTTATGCAGCAACTCCAGAGGCAGGTATGAAAGCAGCTAGTGACCTCTGTTCGGTGTCCTGAAAGAGTTAAGGACACCTTTATCAAAAAGGTTTTTGCTCAGAAGCAAGGGCACGTTAAGTAAGACCTGTGGTATGATCCCATTCTGAAGGCTGGAAAACAGAAAGCCTTGACAATTTTAGTGCACAGTACAGCACTGGCAGCCACTTCATCTGTAGGAGAGTCACTGGGGGAGCATTTATGGAAAACAGATCTCTAACATGACACAATCCCTTTAGAGGGTCCTGTCTGCACCCTCCAGATCACTGTTTACATTCAGAAAGTGAGCAAACCATCACTGAACTAAACTTCCATTTCCATCACATAGACAGTTAAGCACGTTCATGAGCAAAACCCTGAGCACGTAGTAACATACTGCTTCGTGGTATCAATCCTAAGAGAATCTGGCATTGTTTGGAAGCATTTGGTCAATGACTTTTTGGTGCTCATTCTGCATGCAGAGGAGGAAGGAATGTCCCATCGCATTAACTAGAAAACGGGTTCCCCCTAAGGATGTAGGTATTTGAAAGCAAGCCCAGGATGCAGCAGCCCTGCCAGTTTGAAGATCTACTCAGAATTCACATTAATTCAGGAAGAGGTACACAGCTCACATGGAAATGCAGTGAGTCAGAGAGACCAAAGCTCAGCTAAAATAGCTACACATAGGGTTGGACAAAGCTGCATATCCTATTCCACTCTGAATTTCAACCAGAGACATCTAAGTGTCATTTGTTGTGTGGGAAAAGTGATCCAAATCATGATCCAAATCCCATCTGACTCTAAGCATGCAGTACAGGTGAGTTAAATTCTTAATCTAAGATGACTTTATGCATTTCACTAGGATTTCAAAATTCAGCCCGTAGATGGGTTTAAAAAGCAGTTACTTGGTTTAGTGATTTTTCTAGGACACACACATTTAAGGTTGCAGCATGGAAGTTTGGAAACTTTAATATTTTGGTGGTTCTTTGAACATGAATACAGGTTTCTCTTCCTGTCCTACTTGAAGACAGATCTAACTAGAAACCTCCTTTTATCTGCCCTTAGAAGGTAACTTTCTATCAGCAGAAAAAGCTAGTCGGATTATTTAATTAATGAAGAAAACAACTGCTTTTCGTTCATTTTCCTGGTTGTATTATTTCCCAACCCTTGTCAAATACATCTTCATTGATAGACCATAGCAGGGTTTGGGCTGTGAAGAAGAATCCAGAGTTTCAGCTCACAACACTCCTAAAGGAGGAGGCAACGTCCCAGCCTGGTTCATCTGTACCAGATAATCGGTAAGTACACTTGTAGGTGGAGATCACTCTAAGTAACACACTTATCACTTTGTGTTTAGGAATACTGTCTTGGGGTGCTCCTGAGCCTTGAGGACACCTGAGCACTGGTGAGGACACCAAATTGGAAGGCTCTGATTTCAAAGTTTTGTCAATGACTTGGTCTGCTTCTCAGCCATGGTATTAAGGCCAGGCCATGTTTAAGATAGCACTAGCAATTCAAGTATCTCAGAGCAAGGACATATCCTTACAGGGAATGGAAACCTCCTTTTTCTACATTTTCTAGTGGCAAAATTGTAGAGCCATAAATCAGCAAAAAAGAGAGCAAAGTGCAGAAGATTCCCATAGGAGGGAGGTTAACCCACTGTTTCAGGTTTCAGCTAAGAGGTTTCAACACCAGGGTAACCTCAGTGCCTGTACTTTCTACGTAGTGAACACAGCAACTATACCCAAGCAACTAGCTTACAGTCATAACTCTCCTCACACATTGCATAATGAGGTCCCATCCATAGCCCCTGAAGTTCTTTAACCCTCAAAAGTGACTTATTCCAGGCCACCAGCCAAGTGAATGCTTAAGTAGGATATATGTAGCTATGATCTTCACAGGCTGGTATTCATCTTGTCTCAGAAATTGTTTAGGGCACAGAGGTTAAGAAGAATAGAGAGCAGGTTTAAAAAAGATTTGTTTCTAAGAGACACTTCACTAGATTCATTCAATTTAGCAAAGAAACTACAGTTAGGAGAATGCCTTTTAGAAACTATTGTCTCATAGTAATTTAATACATAGGTTTTCAAAAGAAGACAGAAAGCAGTTAAGAAATGTTATAGTTCAGTTCAATAAGAAGCTATCTCATTAGTATGGATTAGATCTAAACACCTTCAGAACAGCTGCCAGCCTTCTTACAAGGCAAATCCTACACCCCTTTCTTTTAGACATTACAAACTAAGCTACCAGTGCTTTTAAGGGGTCCTGTCATATCACAGAGTTACTGACTAGTCTAAAAATACCCCTGAAACTAATGGGAAAATGACAGATCTAGATAGGGCAATTAGACCTGGTTTAAAGAAAATTCACTGATCAGACAACCATTGTTCTCAAATAGTGTTCAGCACAGCATCCTCTATCATAAAGGGAAGGAATCTTCAGAAAGACAGACTAAAATTCCGAGCTCTGAGCCTGAACACAGCCCACACGTCTCTCTCCCTGGGTGAAAAACCAGCAGAGCTACTGCTTGGGGTTTTTATAACAGCATGAGGCTGGTTAATTGGGTTTCATCTGCAGCAGGTGGGTGTTTCCAACACTGTCAGCATCTGCTCAGACAGTTAACGTGACCTTGTGTGTAAAGGTAATGGTGTAACTGCAAGCAGACTGGCTTTCTCCAAAATAGCAACCACATAGACAATAACCAAGATGGAAAAGCTTTTTACATGTTGTTTTAAATATATTTGGTTCAATGTGCAGGTGTTTTCACTCATTCATGTTTATTTCAATGAGATTCCAGATTTGGAATAATGAAGGGGGAAAACTGGGAGCCAAGAGGGAATGGGATGAGAAGACTGAGGGACAGACCAAGCACGGACTTTACCAAGCAGCCTCAGCAGTCTAGAGAAAGAGACCAACCTCATGAATTCAGCAAAGCCCCTCTACATGAGACAGCTTCATCCCCATGCGTAAGTGCAGGCTGGGACCTGATTTTTTGGACAGCAGCCTTGCAGAGAAGGACCTGGTGGTTCTGATAGCAACCAAGTGAATGTGTAGTTATTTGGCTGGAGATACGTGGAAACTAAATGGCAGCTCCTCAGTTCATCTTAAGGTCATTTGCAAAACCCTTCAGAAAGAAAAAGGAGTTACATTTCATTGAAAGCAAAGGGGAGAAGATAACCCAGGCAGCAATAAATCGGCATCCCTCAACATGCTCTGAGGATACACAGAAACAAACAGCCCCAGAAGCAACATCCACAGATAGGTCAGAGGTTTTGCATTTGCTTTAGCTTTGTTTTTATCCCATTTCCCATGCCCCAGGGCACTGCAAGTGAGACAGAGGGATAGTGACAACCCATCCATTCTCCAGAGGGGGAAACAAGGCATTTAGCAATCATTAGGACTCATGCTGTTCAGGCAGGAACCCAAAACCCCTGGTTCCAGCACTGGCATCTAGGTGTAGGGTCTTTGGAGCAGCAGCAGCAAATGGCCCTTCCCTGGAGAGCTATTTTCTACATAAAAAGCTGCATAAACAGCTCTGCAGTGGCAGTCACAATCTGGCTCTGGAGATTTTATGTCTCTGGTTTCTAACGAGGACCAGTTTAACATTTTTGTAACATCCTATCTCCCTAATAAAAGTCAGCTTCAATATGGAATTGGCTCTAAGAATTGTATTCCCCTGATCAAAAATGCTTTCAAGAGATGTGGCATGGTGATCAACATGAAGGTTGGATTAAGGTTTAGACCGCAGCTTTTGAGAGTCATACAAGTCACTAATTACACATGCAGCCCTTAGCACAGCAATGTGTAACACTGCATATGGGAAGATTCAAAGAGAATGCAGTTTAGCACTAAAGCAAGAAAGTTCCCTGTAACATTAAACAGTTTAATTTCCCTCCAAGCAGAAGTCTGACTATGCCTCTTTAGTGCATGGCATCCTGAGGCTCTGTTAAACCCCAGAGGTAACAACTCCTACACTGGCTGAAGAGCCGAGGCCAAGACCTGGCATCTCCAGAAGTCATCTTGTACCTGAATTTCCATCTGCTGCCTGAAACATGGTCTTGGCTGGGGAAAGCCTAAAGAGTGCTAATACTTCATACAGCTAAAGATACCCCACTGCCTCCTTGAGCAGGACAAGATGGAGCGACTGTCATTATTGCTGCTCAGGTATCAGAGTACGATTAGATCTGCAATCAAGCATACCTCAGTCCCACATGGCAGGCAGCAAGGCACAATCTATATTGAATTTGTTTAGGAGTTTCTTTCATTTAACTGTCTTTGCTTTGAATGTATGACACTCATGCAGACCAGCTGTCAAGTACAGATTTGACAAATGTGGCTTGAAAGAACATAGGAAAGTGTGCAGCAGCCTTGCTATTACTTTGTATTAAAGCAGAGAACACAGTTTACCTGAGGCACAAAAAGAAGTTCAAACTGCCTCAGCTCTGTCTGGTCTCTACCGGTATACAACGGCCACTTAGTATAATGAAGAAACAGAGAAGAAAAATTGGGAATACAAAACCTGCAAGATTCCCGGCTGTTAAGATAATAAGCAGTGTTTTGCACGCATATGCTTTTAACACAACCAACTGCAGATCTGACGGGGACAATGAAAGGTAGGCACTGATTAAATTGCACCATTCTCTTTCTGGCCACAAATGTTACTTTGCAGGAGAACTACTCAGAAGTGTTCTAATAAAAAGCTTTTTGCATTCAAAAATAGCCTTCTTATCAGAAGCCTTAAAGACTTTCCAAAAGAAAAAAGACAAAGTTTAAATTTTTATAGCCTTTCTTGAAAGTATTCATGTTTTCCTGAAATTAATTTCAGATGTCTCAAAGAATGGTATTAAAATGATCTCTAGGTTTCAGAAACAGTGGTTCCCTAACAAGGTCAATTAAAAAAAAAAATTCAGCCATGGTTTCAATCTCATTTTCAAGGATCCAAAGCTAAAAATTTCAATTAAAATTCTGAAAAAAATCTTCTCTAAGCATGTAGAAATGACAAATTAATTTGGGAAATGCTTTGAAACAAGCCAAAAAAAACCCCCACCTGTCAAGTTTTTATTCTAGCTTTCCTTTGTTTTCCAAAAGTAGGTGTCATCTTTCAATCAGCACCAACAATATGTTGGTATGAGATTTGTGTTCACTATACTTGCAATGTGTAATGATGCTGGTATAATATGCAGCAGATGTACATTTGGGGAGAAATTATTTTCCTCAGAATCTATTTGTGTGGGAGGATGAAGCATGGTTATAATGAAGGTGCTGTGGGAGCTGAATGACTTTGCATCTCAAGTACAGGTGCACTTGGGTGTAACTTAAACATAGTTTGCAATCTCTCTAAATGGAGCATTTATAGCCAATTACACTTGTCATTCACCTTGCAAATATGTCCGTCTAATTTAACAGCATATGCAGTAAGCAGAAAAATAAAGGATATTGTATTAGCCGACAGTAGAATAGAGGTGTCAATATCAGCATCTGTATATGTTGCACATTTGGCAGATTTCTGAACCGAAATACACTGAATTCAAACAGTGGCCTCCAATGCCCTTATTCTGTCTGCATCAGAAGCCTCCTGTCAAGTGTAATTTCCTCTAGGAAGACATGAATCTAGCTGAGACTTTCCAAAACCCGTCCAAGTGATTTGGACACTCACTTCTCATTAGCATTAACAGCAAACAGGCATGAGCATCTCCTAAACGCCTTTGGAGATCTCTGACATACTTTTTGTGGCTGTTAAATGACTCTTTGGGCAACCTGCACTTGGAAACGAGCAATTTCACATTTGCTTCCCTGTACTCAGATATTTATAATGTCTACGTACCAAACATCAAGATTCTCCCTCAAAAAGACAGCTGAGATGTGGTAAGAGGGAGGGGAGAGACAGGCTTTTGCCATGTTTGGATTAAAGGACAAAGTTCACATTCCAAAACTGTCTCCTCTGGAGAGGGCTGTATATACCAATTTCAGGATAATATCACATTCATTGTCATTTTTTTGTCACCGCCCTAGGCAGGCACGTCACTGCGATGGCAACAGGGATGCAGAGGAGTTACATGGCCGCATGTGTCATATGCACTGCATCGCAAGCACCACCCCGGAGAGCACTAATACAGAGGGAAAGAAAAGGTGAACTGCTGTCTGTACACCTACAGAAGGGAACAGCTGTTCTGTTGAGATCCACATTTTTAGTGTTACACCTTAGATCGTATGTAGTCCCACTTCCCATTCCAGGAAACACCCTTCCTGTCCATAAGAAAATGCAAACTGAAGAAAAGCAAACTGGCAATGGACTATATTCTCTCTCCCCTTCCCCACCAAACGGAGAGCCAGAAAGAGGCTTGTAAGAGATTTCATTCCTGTTATACTCACTTCAATTTTTCACATTCTTAGAAGCCAGAAAGCCTTGTAAGCCACTTCTCAAACCAAAACCACTGCAAATCCTTTCAGACTGAACTGCCATCTATGACTATGTTTTACTTCACCATTAAGCCAGTAGTAGCTTTTCCTTTCAAATCCCTAACAAAGTCTTACCAACAAATATATATGCAAATAAGTAATATTGAGCCTGATAACTCCCTTACATGGCTTCTTGATCTGTTAGTTAACTGACATCACTTCCCTTTTTTTCAAATGTATTTCATGTATACGTCTGCTTTCTATAAACTTCTCCATTTCTCTTTATCTCTTATATTTTAATAAACCGCATGTCCAGATTCAGTATCTTCTTTAGCAGCCAAGGAGGGAGATATTTGTTCATTGCAGTTATTAAAATTCTAAATATCTCCCTCCCTTTATTTGATTTTAGTGAGATTCTGGACATTTTCTCAATACCAAGAAGATGGGATTCATTAGAATGTAACTCTGAATGAAGTCTTGCACTGAAACTTTCATTTCAGTTCAAAACCCCATCAATTTAAGGTATCCCCAGATGATGAACCTTTTTTTATGAACTACTTTCAACAGTAGTTTAAGATTAAATATTTGTTTTCACTTAACACTGAGAAAAAAAACCCACAAACAAAACCTGAGACCATTAGTTCTCTGTCATGTATATTATAACTTCTGACAGAACTCCTGATGGCCACTTTGCTTAAGCAAGGACAGACTTAAGACCTTTAAATCTGACTTTTGGGGCATTATCTTTCCCGTATTAGTGGAATAAACTACTTAAAACAGAGCTCTACTTTCCTAGGGACCTCTCTGCTAGTCTGTCATTGATGACTTTTACACAGAGAGAGCATTATGTTAAGAGGCTCATCTCAGCAATTCTGGTATTAGCTACCATGAGAGACACCAGCAGCGATTCCTCACTGATCCTTTGAGAATCAGCAGTGATTTGTCTCCTAGTTTTCTCTCAGCTTTCTGTGAACTCCGTGTCCTGTAGTTTTGTGGAAAGATGCTCACTGGATATATTGCTCTATTCACAGCTGTTTAGAGGTACATCTTGGCCAAAGTGGGAGTTAGAGGAGTTTATTCAAATAAGACCAAAGTAATCTTAATTCCCTCCCTTGCAAACATACCTTCCCACTCAGAATAAGAACTGTAGATGCGCATTGCGACTTCAGCGGAAGAAAGTGCTTCCATGGAAAGCTTAAGAGCAGTGACCAAAATCACGGCCCTTCAGTCCCATGCCAGTTGAAACTTTCCCATCGCTTTCTAACATCACCTCAGACCGGTTAGCCACAAAAAAAGCAGATGCATAGTTTCAGCTTTCCACCCATTCCCTTGGGGCCACAGTGGAAGAATAACAAAATTAATGCTCCAGGTTGAACAGTCTTTCAGCTCCATTGCTCAAGAGAAAGAAAACTGGAATTAAGAGTCCACAGCTTTGCTGCTGTTATTCCCAGGCCTTTCAAAAGCAAGCAAACATCAGTTGTGGCTGTTTCTCACTGCAGAAATTAATCTGAAACTCACACTTTCTCCCTGCAGCGTTCTGCCACCTGCCTGTGCAAACTGCATTTCATCACGGGTCAGGTCATCAAGCTCCAGTCGCAGCGTGACTCTCCAGAGGGGAGCGCTCCTGCTTCACTTACCTGTCCATGCTTGCCATCTAAACACCCTCCAGACTGAAAAAAGCCAGAAGGCAATTCATCTCACCCTAACTGAAGCCTCTGAAATGCCCTCTGCAGGTTCCTCTACTGCTGATAGACACCACCTAGTTTAGATCATTTTGCTGACTTTTAGACAGTAAAAGTTAGGGAAGCAAATCCAACCACTGAGAGGTTGCTCAGCTGCCTTATTTAAATCTGATAATGACACACTGCACTGTCAGCCTCCGAGTCTATCTTTCCATCTCTTTTACCAGGCTTGAACAAACACTGAATGAGAGATCTCACCAAAGAGGATACAGTGAACGCTGCATTGTGCCCCCAGCACGCTCTCTCTGAAATATACCCACAACATCTTTTCCTGGGTTTTATCGTTTTCTTCCCCTGTAAGCTGTCAGTATCAACACAACCTGTTGCACAAGTCACTGCTGGTTCCGTAAATAATTTCTCAATGTTACATCTTTTTCAAAGCAATTTGAACTATTAAAAATTTAAAAATACACATACCTTTAATCCAAGTCTATCAAATGCATGGTCCTGGAGCTGAATACATAGTGATTTTGGTTTAGCGTTTTAAAACTGGAACATAGTGCTGGTCTGGATGCCTTCCATGGAAAGTTAATAGCAGTCAAGAAGTCCTTTGCGAGCTCCCTTAATCCTTCTGCAGTTCCTGGCGTGTGACTCAAAGCCCCAGCTGGATTTGGTTGGGACCGCTAGTTTCTTTTTTTTATTATTTTGTTTGGGGGTTTCCACTACTTCTGCACCATGAAGGACAGAAAGTATGTTTCCATTTCCATTACACTAAATGGAAACTCCATTTCCATTAAACACATTGTCCAAGAGCCAAGCATTGCAATGTAAAGTATTGCAAAGTAACACAGACCGACTGCTTTATAGCTAGATCCTATTGATGAGAACTGCTTATCTCACAGACTTCATCCCAGTTTTGTGACCAGACGTAGTTAGAGGAAGACTGCCTGTAGTTTACTTTGCAAGTAGCTGGAGGCCAGCAAAAAGACAGATACACATCTGGTGAAGCAAATTCTGTCCCTTATGCCTCATACTCTCCCTCTGAGGCATAGCAGAACAGCTCAGGGACAGCTTGGCCATGACAACCTACACAGCATCCTTTACCTAGATGAAGGCAGGAATCCTGTCAGTGGTGTGTAGGCATCCACGCCATCTTCCTCATCACCCTCCACATACAGCACAACAGTGCTTTAATCAGTGAACAGGAATGGGTGCCACCACCAGAGAACAACAACAGCTGAACTGCAGGCACATGCCCATCAGTACTGGGATGAAGGATGGCTGTTTCCAGGGGGCTGGTGCAACATGTAGCACCTCAGTGCCCACACAAACACAGGAGCACTCTTGGATAGCCTACGTTTGGAGGCCCAGCATAGGGCAGCTCCTCAAGCCCGCACACAGTGTAGGGTTCCTGGAAGGACAATTTCAGGTGATAGAGCAGCGTTTTAGGCCTGTGCAGGTACAGTAGAGCACTCCTGGAGGAGCCGCTTTGAAAGCCAGGTGACAGGGCAGCACCTCAAACCTGCACAAACACAGCACAGTGTCACAGCACTATCAAAACTAGTAGGCTGCAACAAGGCTTTTGCCATCCCACACCAGATTAACTTCAATAAGTAGTTGTCACGCCTTGCCTCACCACAGCCACCAATCCCCCACAGGGTTTCTAAGGTTCATCTACTGTCCATGCTGTTTCTTCATACTCTTCACTCCCTCTGCTTCGTCCTTGTCTCACCTACATCCAGGTCACTCTCTCTCCTCCCTCTGCTTCTTCAAAGTCTCTCTTCATTAGCTGCTCCTCTTCTCTGCCCCTTACAGCTATTTAACTCCTTCGCAGGAACCAGCCGCAGCTGCACCTCATTCACATCAGCCAACCCACCTCCCCTGAAGCCAGCCCACAACTGTGTATTACCGACATTAATTAACCCAGCTTCATTCCTCTACAATTCCTCCCTTTTTTTTTTAACATTTCATGCCTTATGTTTTTAACAATTATCACAACCTTTTTACAAATAAACTTTTCATAGTCCTCTATAATTCCTCTACAATACCTCCCTTTTTTTTCCTTTTCCTTATTAAAATTTCATACTTTATGTCTTTAACAATCATCACAACCTTTTTATAAATAAACTTTTCATATAGTCTTCTATAATTCCTCTACAGCACAGCACTCTTGAAGGGCCCATTTCTGGAGGCTGGGGATAGGGCAGTAGCTCAGACCTGCACGAACACGGCACAGCACTCTCGAAGAGCCAATTTTGAAGGCCAGGTGACACAACAGGACCTCAAACCCGGACCAACACGGCCCAGCACTCTTGCCGGGCCGATGTGGTGGGGCCTCCCCTCAGACGGCACCCAACTCGACGCGGCGCCCTGGAAAAGCCGAGTCTGGCAGCCGGGAGAGCGGCATCGCCTCAGCGGCGCCCAAGGCGGGAACGCGCTCGCGGCGCCCAAGGCGGGAACAGCGCGGGAGGCGGGGCCGGCGAGCACAGGCGCTCCACGCACGCGCACGGCCTGGGCGCCACTTTCGGGCGGAAGAGGCGGGGCGCACGCGCGCTGCCCTACGGAAGCCCGCGGGGCGCGTTCAAAGGTGCGGCGGTGGCGGCAGCTCCGGCCTAAAGCGGGGGCTGGAGGGTGTCGCGGCCACCGGCTGGGCCCTGAGGGTAGAATGGCGGCGCCGTGAGGATCTCGGTAAGTCGTTCCCCTCGGCGCGGGGCAGGACGGGGGGGCCCGTGGCGGCGGGAAGCAGTGGTTGGGCTGTGGCGGGAAGGAGGCCTTGAGGCGGGCTGGTGGGCCGGCGCTCGGGTGTGAGGGGAGAAGGGGCTGGGGGCGAGGAGGGGGCTGTGGGGCAGGCGTGTGAGGAGGGTCGGGCCCTGTGGGGCGGACTTAGGGGGTGACGGAGGCCGTGGCGGGGGTGCGGGAGCGGGTCCCGGGTGGGGCAGGCCGGGGGTGAGGCCTCCGAGAGGCCGCGCGTACCGCACCGGGCACAAGGCGCAGGGCTCAGGGCGGCCGGGGGTGCTCAGTGTACTCTCTTGCTTGCAGCACACACGGAGCAGGCTGGATGCCCGCAGGCAGCAGGACACTAACACAAGCAGCCCGCGCACTCGGCAGGGCCACAGGACTTTTCTCCCCCCAAACACAGGTCACCTTGCCAAGACCCTACCTGTGCTGCGTTGGGCTCCCCGAGGCCAGCCCCGGTTACTGGTACCAGCCGCTGTTACAGCGTGTATCTCTCCAGTCGCCAGGCAGAAAACAGGGGGGTGGTGCTGGGGCTTTGCCTTTCCATCTGCTTTTGAACACTTGCCTTCGCCAAGCCTGCACGGCTGCAGAGGACATGGCAGAGCAGAGGTACTGCGTAGACTATGCCAAGCGTGGCACGGCAGGCTGCAAGAAATGCAAGGAGAAGATCGTGAAGGGAATGGTGCGCATCGGAAAGATTGTGCCCAATCCCTTTACGGAGTCTGGTGGGGACATGAAGGAGTGGTACCATGTGAAGTGCATTTTTGAGAAGCTGGAGAAGGCCCGGGCCACCACCAAGAAAATCGAAGACATCACAGACTTGGAAGGATGGGAAGAGCTACAAGATGAGGAGAAAGAATTAATCAACAAGCACATCTCAGGTGAGACACGAGGCAACACCTGTGTCACTTTTCTTATTTACTCTTTCAAGGTATGTCCTGATTGCCACACAGTCGTGCCTTTACTACAAAATCCTCACAGATATATTAGTATGACCTAGTGACAGAAGACGTAATGCTGCTCAGATCTGTGTTTCAGACCTGTAGGAAAGGGAAGAAGTTGTCACTTCTCCAACAGCACTTCTTAATTCATTTGTCATGACTGATTATGAAGAAGGTCTAGGTGATTTAATTCACATGCAGACACGGGCAGTTAAATCCCAGGACGAAGTATCAGTTATTTTCCATTTTCAGCTTTTTTCCATGATCTTTAGTAAATTATGTAGTCTTTTAATTTTTGATATCTGAAAAATGATCCTTCACTTTTTTCTCCTCCATCCCCAGTTCATTTAAGACTTGTTCGTTGCAGTCTATCTTACATAATATGTTGAGGTGTGAGTTTATTTTTGACTGCCGGTTTGAACCTTGTTTTACAGAAGCTAATTCCAAGGCTGCAAGTACACCGAAGAAAAAAGTGATAGTCCAAGCTAAAATCACTGCCACAGGACAAATAACTACAAAAGATCCATTAGCTCTCATCACTCCATCACCAAAGAAGTTCTCTGGCTTCACAGGTAGGACTTAAGAAACTGATTCTGAGAAATCCTTCTCTTCTAATATTGGCATTAGAGGTTTTATAACTTGGTGCAGATCAGTAGGTTTTTATCTGTAGAAGATGGTTTAGTTTTTAAAAAACTAAATCTGTTTTGGCAGAAATTGTTAGTGCTTTCTTACGCTGTCAGTCTTGAAAGAACTGATGTTTTATTTCCTAATATTCCCAAGGAAACAAAGTTATGCAGTAACCCACATTGTCAGGCTGACTTGGCTACTGCCTTAGTCCATTGGCCAATTTCAATCAAATGTGAAGGTAATAGATTAAGTATATCCCCTGTGGAGCTCGAAATCTGTAAAAAATTGGTTGTGAGGGATTCCCAGTTACAGTGTTCATGGAAGGGAAAACTTACTTCTCAGCAGCTTGTCCTGAGAAACAGCTGCCAGCAGGACAGTCGGTGTGTGAGCACTAACTGACCTGACACAGGCGTGTAGCTCTGAAGCACCCAGAGCACGTGTTGCCACATACACAGCCAGAGATGAGCGTGTGTAGGGCTGTTAGTCTTATGAGAGAAAAGGGGCTGGGGACTTTTTTTTCCCCAGTAACACAGGAGCATCTGCCAGCAGGAATTCCTTTAAACCTTTGAGAAATCATATTTGCCTGGTAGAATTAAGGTCCAGAAAATTCTGGGGTACTGTGAAGAGCAAAACTAATGGAAAAAATGGTTTTGTGGTTTTTTTAATAGTAATTACATTTTTAAAGTTGCAAATTTTGGCATAGCACTCATCGTTATTCAGTTCTGAAGCTTTGCCAGCGCATGGGGATTGTTCTTTTCAGCTTGCCAAGCAGAGGTAGCTTCAACTTCAAAATCTGCACCAAATTATATTTGTTAAAAAAGCAGCTTCTTATGTCTTTGATGCAGCCAAGCCAAAGAATTCAGAAGATGTCTCTGCAGACCCTTCCCACAAGTCTAGCCTATCTGCAAAAAAATGTGATCCAAAGCACAAAGACTGCTTGCTCCGAGAGTTCAGAAAGCTCTGTGCCCTGGTTGCTGAAAAGCCTAGCTATAATGTGAAGACGCAGATCATCCAGGATTTTCTGAAGAAGGGATCTGGAGGAGGTACGATTCCTGCTTGGCATTCTCGGTGTATGAAAGTCCTCTCAAAAGCAACCTCAAAGTGTTATTTCAAAAGGAATGGTGAAATAAAATCTGATTGCTGTGTAGTCCAAGCTGTGTGCTATGATGATTTCTAAACTATGGAGGTAATGTTTGCAAAGGGAACTGTTTATCTAAATAACAAATTCAGATAAGAATGTCTGTCTAGGATTGTGGGAAATCTTTGTAGGTGCCACCAAACTTAGTGCTGAGATCTGATTTGGAGGACATTTGTGGGTGTTTCCCCTAAGAAATCTTTCACGTGAAGCAGAACAACATGGTGGAAAGAAGCCCCAGCTGGGTGTTTTTTCCCAGGGGTCATGCTAATGGGCACAACCAGCCCTGTACGTGAAAATAAACGGACAGTCTGTAATGGTTTGTGGGGTGTTGTTTGGTTTTTTTCAGATGGTTTTCATGGTGATGTATACTTGACCATTAAGCTGCTGTTACCAGGAGTCATTAAAATTGTTTACAACTTGAACGATAAGCAGATTGTAAAGCTGTTTAGTAGGATTTTTAACTGCAGCCAAGAAGAAATGATCCGGGACCTGGAACAGGTGAGTGCGGACAGCAGTTGTCTTCATTTCTGCTGTTCAGTCCCTTGATATGGGAATTTTATAATGTTGGGGGTTTTTTTACTCATGTTTGAAAGATTGTTGGCTTGACTGTTAGAATGGCAGTTGGTTATTATTTGTTGGTTGGTTATTTTTTTTCACTTCAGTTTTCGTAGTGCTTCCTGCCATCTGGAACCTTTAGAAAATAATGTTTAAACAGAAAGCAAGATAGGAATTCACCTGCAAAACTTCAGAAAGCAAGACTAAAATCTCTAGGCAAGTTGGGCTGCATCTGCTTTGTCAAAACTGCTTTGTCTAGTATATTCCTATGTAACTGATTTGTATTACTTTTTTCGTAATGTCACATATCAAAAATTGTGATTCAATTAATAGGTCTGTTACTGTGAGCTTAAGTTGCTTCATACAATTAAGCTACACTTACATAATTGCAAGTACACACGTGTGCATTTAATTCTTGTGCATAGGAGTTGATAATTGACTGTGCACTTCTAATTCATTGCCTGATGGAGAAAATAGGTGAATTGGGTAATGAAGTTAGTTCTTTCACCTGTTTATTGCCTTGGTGTATACTGCCTTCTAGTGACATCACTAGAGTGTTTCAGATCCTTGGATTTACAAGTGGATTCATCCTGAAGAAATAAATGGTCTGTGGTGATACAGCAGTGAAAAATAGAGCAATGAGATGATACTGGTGGTATTACCTTTTGTTTGCAAATGAAACACCCAGGAAGCTTTATTCTGTGTTGTGACAGCTTTTTTCTAATTTTGATTCCAATTCCTTCGTGCGATCCCAGCGTGGTTGCTGTGCTTTATCCTACTTACCGGAACTGTGTTGAAACCCCAGTGGCGTCCCCATTCTCTACCCATAGCTCTGATCCACACCCTTGCTTTGTTTTTGGAGACAGGGAGATGTTTCCGAGACCATCCGCCTCTTCTTTGAACAGAGCAAGTCTTGTCCTCCAGCAGCCAAAAGTCTCCTGACCATCCAAGAGGTGGACGAATTCCTAATCCAGCTGTCAAAGCTTACTAAGGAAGATGACCAGCAAAGTGTGCTGCAGCGTATCGCGCGCAGGTAAGGAAAGTAATCGGCCTCTGGAAATTTATCCTAAAACTAGGAGTAGTTATCTACATACTGCAAGCTGGAACAGTGAAAAATTAATCATAAGCCACAGAGACAGAACTTAACATCTGTTGGTGGTTTGATTAAGACACCTTGACTGCTGACCAGCAAGGGAGAACGTGTATGGCTCCTGCTTGTGCCAGAGAATTTCATCCTTGCCTGTCAAGATGCTGCTCAATGTATACTAAACAAGTGGCTTGCAGAACTACCTTAGTGGTACTTAGCTGTTAATTATAAGTTACTGTTCTTAGGTGTGTTGGGAAAAGCCTTCAAGCCATTTAGACTGTTGAGGATTCTTGGTCTGGCTCAGTTTGTGTTGATCTGAGGCTGCAAGTGTTACTATCAGTTACTCTTGATGCATTAGTTAAGTGAAATTTGGATAGTATGTCAACACCGAGGCAGAAGAATATTGGCATTCAGACATAAAGGCGCTAAAAAGCCTTTTGGGTATTCTCTTGTGCTTCTGAGATGTCACTTCTAACGTATTCTTATTTGAGTTTAAACCCTCCAGAAGGGGAAGACCTTTTTTATTTACAGAAGCCTGGATCTGTTTCATTTTTTCAGCTGGAAAGTAGTTCAGTTAAATGTCTACCATTTCTGAATCTTCTCTTGCACTTCAGGTGCACGGGCAACGACCTGAAATGCATCATCAGGCTAATTAAGCATGACTTGAAAATGAATGCTGGAGCAAAGCATGTGTAAGTCTTTTCTTGTGAGATAAAACCAGAAGTGGGTGTTAGCCCCACAAGCCAGGAGCGGCAGACCTGAGGTTGATCTGTGTTTCCCTCCTCTCCTCCATTTGTTAAAGGCTAGATGCTTTGGATCCCAACGCTTATGAGGCGTTCAAAGCATCACGCAACCTCCAGGATGTGGTAGAGCGAGTCCTGAAGAACCAGCAGGAGGCTGAGAAGATGCCAGGTGTGAAGCGAACCCTCAGTGTGCAGGCCTCTCTGATGACCCCTGTTCAGCCCATGCTGGTAATGTTGGCTCCCCTGCAGCGGTGTCCTTCAGCCAAGCGAGAGATGCATTCTCACATGTACTGTCAGACCCTCACCTTTAAGAATCAGTAGATGGATAAGTGTGTGTAGTGTGAGCGAGTAGAGTGTGCAGCGCTGATTTTTATGTTTAATGCCATTTTATAAAGTTTTCTACCAAGAGGCCAGTATTCAATGTACTCAGTACTTGCACCTTCAGTGCCACTGCAGAATCTTGACTTGCTTTCAGTCCAGGAGTGACTTTTTTGTTTGTTTGCTGTCCTTCCAGAAGTGGATCCTTTTTTCTGGAAACAACTTAAGCTTTCCATTGGATTAGAGATTTGAATAAGTTTGGGGGTTTGTTTGAACAAATCAGAGTTAAATATTTACTTCTGGTCTAAGCGCACTCCTACAAAAGACACAGATAAAGATATTTACACCTTTAAGTATTTGGAGGTGATTAGCACTGAAAAGCTGTAACTATCTGGGCATATGCAGATAATTCTAAGTAAATGAGTAAGAAAAGAAAACCTGGAACTGGATATCAGAGACCCTGGACAAAAAGATCAGCAGAGGAATTGGTAGTTCAGTCATGAACTTAGGTGAGTAGCTTTATTTTTAAATGTACCATCTGAGTTTGTTTGGAATTTCTCTCCACCTTTTTAAGGCTGAAGCCTGCAAGTCAATTGAGTATGCCATGAAGAAGTGCCCAAATGGCATGTATGCAGAGATAAAGTATGATGGCGAGAGGGTGCAGGTCCATAAAAATGGAGATCATTTCAGCTACTTCAGCAGAAGCCTCAAACCTGTCCTCCCACATAAAGTAAGCACTGATAAACAGTCTGTTCTGTGTGCCAGCTCCTCTACAACGCGACTGAATTTCACAACAGTTTCTATAGGCAAGGAGGATACCTTCTGTTGTAGACTTCCCTGATTTATGTAGATACTTGGAATCTGGAAAAGCAGCACTTAATAGAATTGTAATCAATTCATTTTGGTGGACATTAAGAGCTTGAAACTAAAATTAAACTGTCTGCTGTAGAGTCCTCTTTATGCACTGCATTTTCAGAGGCTTGTTGCCAGTTGGGTGGCTTGGTTATATTTGTTCAAGGCTCATTTTTCTATTTGTAGACTGTCCTGTCTGTACTACAGTAGAAAGTAAAGCTAGTGCAGATATGCCTACACATCTCAGACATGTTTCTGGAGAAAACATCTGCATTGGAGCAAGTCCCTCTTTTCAACCAGTAGACATTTTTCTTCTCTGTTTTATCCCAAGGTAGCCCATTTTAAGGACTTCATCCCCCAGGCTTTCCCTGGTGGGCAAAGTATGATCCTGGATTCAGAAGTTCTTTTGATTGACAACAAAACTGGCAAACCACTTCCTTTTGGGACTCTTGGTGTGCACAAGGTAAAAAAATCCTTTGTGGTGATTGGAGCCTCTTATTCTGCAGACTTAAATGCACTAGCATGCAATCTGTTATCACAGGATCGTTTAAGAGATCTGGTGTTTGCTAGAGCATCTGGGGAAAAAAATAAGACCCCCGAGAAGGCTGATATTCATGAAAATGTACTGTTCTGATACAATAGATTTGATACTAACCTGATCACTAGCAGGATAGTAAGCTAGAAGACCACAATGATGCAGAGAGTATTTAGCCTGTATGAATATTATGTAGTGCTTACATCTAGACAAATGGTCGTGAGAAAGAGGACAATAAAATGAAAATTCAACTGCAAGTGCTTTAATGTAATCATTAATCTGAAGTCTCTGGAACACATGTTGGGTTTTTGTTGCAGCAATAGTGACAGGTGTTACATTGCCCGAAGTCATTAATATTTGTAGCATTATTTCCCCATCACTGGGAAATTAGCATGTTTTATATTCTTAGTTTTGACGCATTCAGTTTAAATCCTAATTCTCAGAATACTTCTGTCTTTGAGAAGAGGCCTAAGCTTCTTAAAACTAAAAGGTTAGGGAGATAAAAATATCCATCCTTTTGCTTCTGTTGTTTTTCTAAAACTCCATATTGCTGCTTGCTATGACTGCAGATTTCTTCTAATTGATCGGACTTGTCTTTCAGAAAGCTGCTTTCCAAGATGCCAACGTTTGCTTGTTTGTGTTTGACTGCATCTATTTCAATGACATCAGCCTGATGGACAGGTATGTGTCTAGCACCTGGCATAGTGTGAGAGTAGCCTGACCGGTTTCCCAGCATGAGCTGGCTGGACTACGCTGGCCGCTGCAGCAGGAGCAGTGCACACTGGCTGTTAGGACTGGCCATTTACCCCGGTAAAATCCAGGCAGCATGGGAGAATCCTTGCTGTGCTAAGGAGTTTTACTATGGAGCTCCATCTTGCTCTGCAGTTCCAAAATACCAGGGTTAACTGCATTTGAACCGAACTGCCTGTGATTCAGTACCCAGCTCATCTTATATCCTCTGAATCTAAATGGACTCTTAACAGAATTTCTGTTTTATAACTTGCTTCCTGGAGGAAAGTAAGAATTGATTGTCCTTTCTGGAACCCTGTAGGTTAAATCATTTAATTACCTAAATAGCCTTTCTCAATGTTCACATGACTGGTACTTTGTGTTAAAATTGCTGCTTGTCCTTAATTACCTCTACCTGGTTTAGGCCTCTGTGTGAACGTCGTAAGTTTCTCCACGACAACATGGTTGAAATCCCCAACCGGATCCTCTTCTCAGAGATGAAGCATGTCACAGTGAGTTCGATGTTCAAATGGCGTGGATGGTGATCTCATAGATTGTACTCTGGACAATTCGTTGCTCCTTCAACCACGTGGCTTTTTTTATGATTAAGGCTGCAAATCCAGCAATTCCCTGTCTGTCATAACGGTTGTACTTCTGGTCTGGGTGCAAGACTTCTGTAGCTAATGTTATTCAAGGAGGCCATGCCTGTGCTCCCATCTTGTCTCAGCTACAACCACTTCAGTATAGTCTTGCATGTCCACATATATCTTTTTTTCTTTTTTTTTTTTTGTGGGGGAGGGGGAGGAGTGTCTTAATGGTTTTGTAGCCATTGTAATTTTAACATTGCTAGGAGGAGCTAAAGCCTGTTGCAACTTAGTCTGTACTGTGTGATGCTGAGCTGTGTAGAGAAGACTGAGGTGTGATTGAAAGGAGCTAGGCAGCTTCCAGTTTCCAAACGGGCAGCTTCAGGTGCCACACAGCCTTGATACATCCTCAGTGCTAAAAACTGCATTTAGACAGCAGCATGCTGAGTTTCTCCTTTGATTGCTATGCACAAGCCCCGTGTCTCATTATTTTTCCCCAGTGCTACTGATTTCTCTGGTACCTTGGGTTTTGGCAGAGAATGGTTGGACATTTGGAGCAGAGAAAGCTTTTTGGGAAGAAAAAATAGCATGGGTCCCAAGGCAGTTGGGTAGAGAAGCAAGCAGACGCTGCTGGCTGAAAAAATCTCATCTTGCACGTAAGGGACATACTTGGGACATTATCAGTGTGGCTACCTCATCTTTGAGGAGTGTTTTTTAACTAACCCACACTTTTTTTCTTGGGACATATTCCCGGCTTAGCCACTGGATGTGCAGCAAAGAGAACATGTACAGGAGTCTCCTTGGAAAAATGCTTTATGAAATCACCTGTTCATCTCTCTGCTCCTGCGTTGGTTTTAGTGCACCACTGCTCCAAATAGAACGCCTGAAGACCACAGTCCTTTGACAGTCTTGAACTAACCACGATTCATTTCCTTTTCAGAAAGCTTCAGATCTGGCAGATATGATCACCCGAGTCATCCGTGAGGGACTGGAAGGACTGGTGTTGAAAGATATGAAGGCAGGTTCACATTTACTTTTCACTGGTGTATGCTGGGAATTGGGGAATAACAACAGAGAGAGATGTGAGGATGAAGGACACAAGGCTGAGCGTTCTTGAAACATCTCTGGGTTCTTGTCGATGCTGATATCCAAGTTGCTCTTTATATATCTGAGCACTGCGGTGCTCTTGTACTGCTAAGCTGGATAAAAGCAAGGGCTGTTTGAGGCGATTGCTGTCCACCAGGTGATCTGTCTGACTGGGGGTTCTGGCCTTGCTTTGCACAGGGTAATTATGAACCGGGAAAACGACACTGGCTGAAAGTGAAGAAGGACTACCTGAACGAGGGTGCAATGGCTGACACAGCAGACCTGGTGGTGCTGGGAGCTTTCTATGGACAAGGCAGTAAAGGTCGGTCTCTGGAGTTGGCTTAAGTCAGATGTCTCTCAGTTCAGAAAACTCAGCTTTTCCCATTCCAGGCCCACTGTAGCATTTGGTCTCCTATCAGAATGAGACTGGCTGTAGCGGTGACAGTCTGCTGCAGCCCATCATGTGCCAGGCTGTGAGTTTACTGCAGGTTAGTTGGCACAGCAAAGCCTTAGGTGCTGGGCTGGGCTTTTACACAGCGTAGAGGCTCTGTTCAGCTGCATGTATGGGAGCTGATGCTGTGAAGCCATCACAAGCCCAAGGCCCCTTGACTCCCTAAGATGGAAAGGAGGTTTTGGTTCATTACTTTGCTTTTTGAAAAGCTATGGCTTGTCCTGTAGAAGATGCGAACCACCCTGCTCTCCCCTCCTGCAGGGGGAATGATGTCCATCTTCCTCATGGGCTGCTACGATCCTAAGAGCGAGAAGTGGTGCACTGTGACCAAGTGTTCTGGTGGCCACGATGATGCCACCTTGGCCCGTCTGCAAACAGAGCTGGATATGGTGAAGATCAGCAAGGTGAGAGGGGCTCTGGCCTGGAGGCAATCAAAGGAATGCTCAGCAAAGGCCTTGGTGAAAGCCACCTTGCTGTTGAGGTGCTGGCTAAATGCAGATTTGAAGTGCTCTGCTGGGAATGAAGAGAGGCTCAATTAGAGTTAGAGCAGATAAACCGCTGGCACAAACGTGTGCAGCCAGCTCCAGGTGGGGCACTGCCTGAGAGCTGTACTCAGGTGGGACGCCAGGCACCATCTGGTTCCTGCCGAGACCAAGTTGGTTTGGGTAGGGCAGAGCAAGTACCGGGTTTTTGGCATATTGTGATTGGCGAGGGAGGTCACTAGATGGGGCTACGGGTGAGGAGTGCTCGGCCTCTGTTGTCTCCTGGCTCCGTAACCTGACTTGCAGTTCAGACTTCTTGTGAGTGGCTTACTTAGGTGAGGAACCTTACTTCTCAAGACTTGACAAACAGAGAGCTGAATTTTAGTATTTACCTAACATCCTGAAGGCCATTTGCATCAAGGTTATAGAATCTTAAAAAAATGGGTAGTTTTATATGAATCGCAATTGGAGCGACGATGCGATTGCTTTACCTATAGAATGATGGTGATTGAGAGCTGTGTTACAGATCATCTTTGTGATTCTGTAGAACCGGTTGCAGACCAGTGCACCTTACACTGCAGGCTATAGCAAGTTTCATCCATACAAAGGCCATGTAATCCCTATAAGCTAATCTACTTCTGGGTTATCTTTCAGTAATGTCTTCTGTCAAAATAGGTTTGTATATGATCATAAGTGCTATCATTTTGGGTTTGTGCTTTTCATTAATAGGATCCTAGTAAAATTCCAAGATGGCTAAAGATCAACAAAATCTACTACCCAGACTTCATTGTCCCTGATCCAAAGGTAAGTGCTGTTATAGTCGTTTAACTATGTTTTCCAGCCTTGATATGGCAATCTACTGTACTTGATTTAAATGTACAGATTGTCCGTTACAAGAGACATACTTCTCATTCTTCATACCTGGAACAGGAAATTAAGTGCGAGTTTTTATCTCTGAATCTTGCAGGTTCATTTGAAGCTTAAGAAGAAATCATACCTGCAGCACTTCTGGGAAATATTCTTGTGTATTCAATCCCTTCCAGAAGTGAACTTCCTTTAAATTTGAGGCATGAAAAATTTGACTTAAAATGGTTGAAGCACAACTGTAACCCAAAAGTTGCATTGGTTTATGAAGTTTATCAGTGTGCTTTGCACCATGCGTGTCTGATAGAAATAGAAAAGATGTTAATGAGAAATTGGCAGTATACGTTAGCTGACGATCTCTGACTTGCTGAAAAAAATAGAAGCTTTTTTAATTAAGGTGACTGAAGAGGTTAGTTTGTGTCTATGGAACTGTGTGCTGGGGGTTGTTGTAGAGGTAGAGGGACACAGACACATTGGAGTTAGTTGATGAGAGAACACAGGAATGTGATGTGCCTTCCCCAATGCTGTGTTTAGAAAGCCCCAGTGTGGGAGATCACAGGGGCTGAATTCTCTAAAGCCGAAGCCCACACTGCAGATGGGATCTCCATTCGCTTCCCTCGCTGCACCCGCATTCGAGATGACAAAGACTGGAAGACAGCCACCAACCTCCAGCAGCTCAAGGTGAGTTAACGTGCTGTGTCTGCAGCACATTCGAGAATGGGTTCTGCCAGCAATCTAGATTTGAAAAGACAAATTCAGATGGCAGGGTATGTAGCAAAGATGTCTGTTGACTGGTACCTATGATGGCATGTTACATTTTCCATTTTTCTAGGCTCAGGCTGCTTGCTGGATTATTTTGATGTGAATCTTATTCTTTCATGGGGCCTCCCAAGTCTCTTGAGCTGTTGTGTTGTACACTTTCAGGAAAGTCTGTGCTGGCAGCTAGTTGTATCAGCCCTTGTAACAGCCTTCATGGTGAGCAATTTCCTTCCTGAAAGAGGTGACCTTTATTCTCTTAAGTGCTTATGGTCATTCAGTCTCCCATTAATTGCTGAGATTGGGGGAGGCATCTGGGAAGTGACTAAGGGTAGCCTGGCCTGGTTCCCAGGCACAGGGCGGGGGGACACACACCACATGGCAGTCAGCCAGGATCCCTGGGGCTGCACCCACCCCACTCAGCTTCTGCACCTCCTTTACTGATAGAGACTGCTTGGCTTGCTGCCATCCCCAGCAGTGTCAGCTGCTGATGAGCTCTGTTCTCAGTCTGGATATTGTTGTTTGGGCTGTCTTTGCACTGCCTATGGGGATACTGGCAGCAGGTGGAAGTGCTTGTTCTGCCATCGAAGCAAGGAGTGATTCAGCCCACCTGCTGTCCAGCAGTCTTTCTAGCTCCCTGTGCTGGTAGGGCACAGAAAGGTAAAATACCCTCTTCAGACTGTTCCCTGAGTGAGCAATGGGTATCGCTCATCTTCAGGCTCTGAGGAGTTAGTCTGTCTCACTCTGTAGTGGATGATGTGAATGCGCCTTTTGGTGCCTCCCTGTGTGGCTTCCCTTTGTGTCGAGCAGCTGGGTGGAACACAAAGCTTGAACAAAAGTTGACAGAAAGTGGCTACAAAGAGGTGCAGGAAGAAAAAGCATTTGAGCAAAGACTTCAGGGCGGGGGGGAAACAAACCAGAGGAGACAGTGCCTAACAGCTCGTGCCTCGTGTCAGAGGTTTCACTGTGGTTAAAGGCAGTGCTTTGTTTCTGGTGGGACAGGAGCTGTACCAACTCTCCAAAGAGAAGGCTGATTTCAGCGTGGCTGCTGCGGAGGAGGATGAGTCCATGGCTGGCAGCAGTGGAGAGAATGAGGGAAATTCCAGGTCTTCCACACCACACAGCACTATTAAAACTCCCCCAAGCAAGTCACCTGCAAAAGCCCAGAAGCCAGAAGGTAAGACGGTGTTTTCCAAGGAGAGGAGCCTCAGGGTGTGTTCTCTGCCTTTGGGGCAGGTTGGCTTTGGATCCCTGTCTTCTGTCAGATGCTTGACGATCCTGTGGCAGCTTTCATGTGCACGTCAGGGTTAACAGGCAAAGCTGTTTTAGACTCTTGGTTTGGCCTGTGTTTCTCACGGCGTGGATTGAATAGCCACAGCTCTGATGTGTGTTGGGATTAAGAAAAGATGGAAATGGCACTGGTGACGCTGTTTAGGTTGGTGCTTAGGCAACTCATTTAGACAATAAAGCTCTCCGGGATTATATGCTGGTTAGAATGGGTATCTTGCACCTAGCAGGATCTGTCACAGCTTGTACCAAAACTACTTTGGAGTGATTTCCCTGGCACTGCAGTCACTTTTAACCTGACAAGATCAAGGTCCTTAGCAGACTGTGGAAGACTGATCTGAACAGCAAACCTGCTGGTCACGTTCCTGCAGATCACGTGCCCTTCGGTTAGATGTCTTTGGCCATGAATCAGCATTTAATTTAATTTGTATGAAATTCGTGCATATAATAGGGCACCTGGATGAAGGGGATTTCCAGGTAGTAAACTGCAAAGCTGTGAAATGAGTTTTGTTTCACCAGCGCTTTGTTACTGGGAACAACTTGAAGCAGATTTCTGTGCAGTTTCAAAAAGACAGTGTGGTGACAGCAAGGAGGGAAGTTGAACAGCAGCATCCTGGAAATGAGGGCAGGAAGGTGCCCTACACCATTTGCAGGAGGAAAAATATGTCTTGCTAGTTACATTCTAATTCATGGGTTTTCCAGAAAGCCGGGGGGGGAGAACTTCCCTTTTACTCTCTTCATCTTCTCCTTCTAATACATGACCAGTATGTGGAAAGAGAGCACAAATGAGACAAGTTTTTGTTTTTTAGAGAGCAAAGCAGTCATTGAATCCCCTCAAAAATCGGAGGAGAAACGAGGGGAGAAGAGAAAAGCATCTGAGATGGATGACAATGGAAACAAGGTACGGTCAGCGGGACAGCAGCCACTTTGGGGTGGGAGGAAGCTGAGGCAGTTTGGTTTGTCTGTTCACTTTTGTCTTCCATCTGGAAAGTCTTTGAAAGCTTCCTAGAGCAGCACCCTCAATTGAAATGAAATATAATGGCAGAAATGGCAGCAACAGGTCCCCTTGTAAGGGAAGCAGGTGGCTGCAGCTGCTCGGTCTGCAGAGCTGACATAACAGGTTTGTCGTGCTAAAGCCCAGTCCTGTGTTCACCCACCAGCAATGTCCTGCTCCACAAAGTGCTGTGCTTGCTGAGCAGCATCTTTTCCTGACAGCTGCATATGAAAAGTTGGGAGCTGTAAAGGAAGAGAACCGTCCTTTTGAGCCCACTGTGCAACAGGTTGTAGGAATGGATTAAAAATCACTGAGCTATAGTTTCCTGATGAGCCTGGAGTAGCTATTTTGATGTAAACCGCAAGTCCCCTCCCAGGGCGGTTACGTTCTCCTACTTTAAAAGCTGATGCTTCTTAGTTAAAGACAAAGACATTACGTTCATGTTTACTGGACCACATCAGCATCATCGCGAAGGTGAATAATGGGGTAATAATTCCCCTTCGCTAGGGAAGCACTGTTCAGCTGGAACATCGGGCTTCCAGAGGAACTGTATGGGTCTTGCTCTTGTGTATGCTTTAGTGGTGGCCCAAAGAGTGGGCACGGATTAAATGATAACCTCAGGAACTGTGAACGGAGTCATTTATGCCTGCAAAGAAATTAGTGTCATTTCCAGACCAATCTAATGTTTTGCCAACCTGTGCTTCTCATCCTCTTTCACAACATGCAGACACTGCTGGACATATTCACTGGCGTGAAGCTTTATCTGTCACCCTCTGTGAAGGACTTTGACAGAATCCGGCGCTACTTCATAGCATACGATGGGGACCTTGTGCCAGAGTTTGACACAGCCTCAGCGACACATGTTATAGGGGACATCGATGAGAATCCTGATGCTAAGCGTGTGTCTCCCAAATGGATCTGGGAATGCATCCGGAAACGGAGACTGGTAGCCCCATGCTAGCAGTGTGGGACAGCTGACCGGTCCTGACACAGGAATTCCCTGAAGGGGAAGAGCTCAGAACTAGGTAGGTGGAAGAAATGGTGAGATTCCTCTGTGGAGACATGGATAGAAATAAAATGCCCAAGTCCATCAGAGGTAGTTCTAAAGATCCATAGCAACCATATGGAATGAATTAAAAGAACTCTTTGAAGAAGTGACCCTGCTGAATCCATTTTTCTGCCCAGAATGTAGACCAATGCACTTATCCAGGTGCTGGTGTAGTCTCCTTGGGTTTTTAAAGTTTGGCTATTTTTATAGATAAAGAAATAAAACTGAAGCAGTTTCTCCTTTGCTGTCAGGACTTGTTTTCCAAAAGTTATTCTCTACCTGGACAGGAAAAGAGACCACCAAAAACGTGAAGCCACTGGCTGTATTGCCATGATAATTTTGCTGTGGGGCTACAGTTTCTGTGACAGACGTGTCCTCCTGCGCTGACTTTTCTTTCCTCTCTTCCAATGTGCAGCGCAGGTCTGTATCCAGTAGCAGTTTACAGCTCTGCTGCGGGCTTCACATTAACACCAGGACACCAAACCAGCTGCCATTACAGCAACTGTAGCATTATCCACGCATCCTCTTGGAGTGTTTGGTTTTGAGCATATGTTGCTCGTGTGTTCTGCTATTCGTGTTTCAATGTGTAAAAGCTGAGGAAGGAACTGTGCCAACTGTATCATTTAGGATCGTTGAAAAACCTTACCTGAAGGTGTTCAAAACGGCAAGTACTCTATTATTAATGAAACACAGAAAGCAGGTTTTAGAAATGGGTTCATTTTAACTATTTTGTTAAATAACTGCATGTATACACTGTGAAAGTGAGTTGGCCAGTTTACTGGTTCCTTTAGTCTCAAGGGTACATTTTTCCTTCAACCTCTTCTGTACTGGTACCCCACCCACTAATGACATTTGAGCACCTGGTGTCCCCAGTCTTATTTCAGAAGTAGCTGCAGGAGCTCTGCTTTCTCCTAGCCCACTGGTAAAGGAGTCAGAAAACAAGGTGAATTAAATCTCTTTTAAACTTTATTACAAAATTATAAACCAAACTTCTGTACCAAAACTAGTAAGTTTAACCATCGTAGTACCAAGAGAATTCAATAGAGAATAACACATGCCATTTCAAGTAAATATTAACTTTTAAAATATTTAAACTATGTACAGTGTACATAAAGCACATAAATATTTCCATTTACTTTATTAGTTCAGATCATTATATTCTTTTGGATCAGTAATCAGTTTCTCCCAGATTTTGATTTTCCTTTAGAAATAACTCAATCACAGAGAATCCATTTTTGCAAGGGAAATGCTTTAGTTGGGAGAAAAAACCAAACCACTTCGGAGTCATACGGTGGGTATATCATCTCACCCCTAAGGTTTCAGGCATTGATCTGCAGTTTGATTTATCTGCTGTAGAAAATAAGCCTAACCTCTACAAGTAGAAGTACATCTGTCCACAGGGGAATAATCTTCCTGCTGAATTTCCCCAGCCCTGAGTTTAATGAAAAATATGACAACATGGAGTTTCACAGTGAATTTACTAAATGAGGCGGTTCAATGCTTTGTACGTGTATTCCTGTTCCTCTTAAGAGGTCCCTGTGAGCCCCCTGAAGAGTAAATACAGCTACTGCTTACCTGCAACTTTTTTTTTTTTTTTAACATGCTGCATTGAATTGTACCAGTACTCTTCTCATGCTGGAAGCTGTTAAACCTTAAGCCAAAGACTAGAGAACAACCTCAACAGGAAAGAGGTAAAATTCAGAGTTTTTAGTTCAATAAACCTCAGCAGCTTTTGCTTTTTTGTGAGGTTCAGAGACCACCTCCATAGCACAGAGGTTCTGCGACCTCCTGAGTGACAGATTTCTTCAACTTAAGTGCTTTACTCATTTTAACTTGCAGAGCAGAGACCCTCTGCTCCCTGCCAGGTGAGAAGCAAGGTGCTGCTCATGCAGTATTCCACATTTAAGATGACACAAGTTTGATTTGCTGTTAACATATATTACCATTTTTGGCAAAAATAGGTGGGGTTTTTTTTCTGGAACTGCACTTGCACTACCCCAGAAGCTGTAAGTGGACACTTGTTCCTTACACTGTTCCTCTGCCAGCAGCTACACAGAGTTGGTTTGAACACTTAAGTGATCACCCCAGCTGTAAAGGAGAGAGCTCGGCAGGGAACAGCCGTAGCAGAAGGCAGCCAACTTCACTAAGGACTTGAAACGAGCTGAAAATTTAAGGCATCAAGATTCTGAAACTTAGCTGTGTTACCAGCCAAATGGCCTCAATCAAGCAGAAAGAGTACAAAATAAATCGCTTGCGATAAGCAGTCTGAACGTAACAGGACTGTAAAACTGAGCAGAGCAGAGGATAGGGGGAAGCTCATTAGTAAACTGAAGTATCTGCAATGATGATTGCTCACCTTACTGACTCAAGGGAGATAAAGTTTGCTTTCTTTCATTCCTCCCTTCTAAAAAGTTCCCTGTACTTAAAGATGATTGTGTCACAGTGGAACCCTTACTATTCTTGAGCTGTACGTTTTCTTCCCTACACCCTCTAAAAAAGACTCAAGCCTTAAATTCATAGCTCCTCCATCGAGTGGAGTCCAGTTTTAAAACAATCGCTGGTGAAGTCAAAGGAATCAACATCAAACTAGAAATCTCCCTCACCCTAGTTTGTAAACAGAAAACCACCACCACGCAAGGTAAGGCTGTATGTTCCGTAGAGTCTCACTCCCCTTACATTTTTCAATAATACAAACTCAGTCTTCAAATAAAACTACTTTTTCCTTAATCGCACTAGGCTAGAATTACACTTATTCTGAATATGGACACCAGAGGCTGTCTGCCTGCCCTGCAAGCATAAGGGTTTAACATTAAATTAAAAAAGTAAAATTAACAAGCACAGTAGAATTTTAATCTTTGAAAATAAAGTTGTTGCTGGGTGTATATAGCCTAAGCAGCAAAAAAAATGTCGCTTTTTGAGACCCCAGTCCATGCTTTTGTTTGTTGTTCAGGGGAAAACATAAAGCCTCTGAATCTGATCTCCGTGGTGGGAAGCCAAGCATCCATCTATCCCCCATGCTAGTGGATCAAGTTATTTTAGAATGCACATTGTTAATTTCTGTGTCTGCTGCTGGCAATGAGCTCCGAGGAGTCCAGGCACTGCGGTGTAAAGCACTATAGCGGGAAGAGCACAGCCAGGCGGGGCTCCACCAAGAACCATTCTCCCCAGGCTTCCAGCTTCCGATGGGGTCCCCGTGCCAATCTCTGTAACGATTCTGACCCTTTCTCTAACGGCGGATGAGGCTTTAAGGCATCACCGGTCCTTACACACACTTAGGACTTAAAGACATGGACGGCCCTTATCACGTACTGCCGGCATATGGGGCACTCGCTCATCCGCTTCCCACACTTGGTGCAGGTGACCATGTGGCCGCACTCGAGCAGGACGCAGTCGATGGGTGCGTCCATGCAGATTTTGCAGAGGTTGTCCTCTGTGCCAGGCAGCCCAGCAGCGCCTGAGGAAAGGAGAAACCATGGTTTGCATGAGACAAATGTCATTTCTGTGCAATCTGTGAGCTGGCTTTACCAAAGGACTTCCCTAAGGTACTTTGGCACACTGAAGGGGGGGGGGGGGGGGGGGGGGGGGCGGGAATTATCCAGTGTAGACACAAAGGGAGTACTGGCTCCGTCAGCTGGCAAGGAGAAGGTTAGCTTTTACACAGGAATTTGTGCAATGAAAGCAGAAATACCGCTGACGTTCTTAGCACTGAGGCAAATGAAGCAACATGGGTCTCTCTCCCAAGTGACAGGATGAGAGAAAACAGCTTCAGGTTGCGCTGGGGAGGCTCAGGTTGGATATTGGGAAAAACTTCACGGAAAGGGTTGTCAAGCCTTGGAACAGGCTGCCCCCGGATGTGGTTGAGTCACCGTCCCAGGAGGTAATTAAAAGAAGCATAGATGTGGTGCTTGGGGACACAGTTTAGCGGTGGACTTGGCAGTGCTGGGCTCATAGTGGGACTCAATGGTGAAGGCCTTTTACAACCTAAAGGATTCTATGATGAAGAATATCACTTACCCGTTTGATCATCGGTGTCAGAAACTGCAACGTAAGAAGAGAAAGTTATTTGGTGAGAATAAGAGAAGCGGGGAGGGGGGTGGGAAATTACCTTGAAGGGAGATTACTAAACCAAAACTGCTTTTTGCTGATCCCCACGCAGAGGTTCAGGCTGAATCTCTGCTCAGGATCTGTTGTTCAACTTGGCAAGAAACTTTCTGTTACCGAGCTTTCACAACAGCTAGCGCTTCACAAAGATAAGCAACTATCTAAAGCAATGTCTCAATTTTTAAGACAGTCTCCAAATGTATGCAGTGTCTGGCTTCACAGAACTACGACAGAACTGTTCAGTAGCCCCTTGTGCCAGTTTCTTTGCTGTTCCACAACCTCACTGATATTGCTGAGCACAGCTGTGACACGTGCAGGCAGCTGATTAAGAGAAAAGGATAAATTCTGTCAAAAGCACAAGATACAATGAGAGAATATAAATCCAAAGCAGTTGTCTTAAGTCTGTTACCATTCATAGAGGACAGAGCTTAGCGAGATGTGGTTAAGAAAACACCACTTCTTTGGACAACACTGAGGAACAAACCTACCTGTGAAACCAAAGTGTCAAAATGCATTTCTCTTGTAAGTTATTTACACGTATATGTATTTTTAAACTAGTCACCTAGAACTGCAAACTGGCATCTGAAATTCAAACCAGATACATTCTCCATACGCCACTGTCCCCTCATCCGTCAAAGCGCAGGCTCAGCAAGAGCAGGTAGAAGCCAAACCACCGATAATCACAGCTGTTCCACAGCAGGAGCCACCATCCCTGCGCACATGCCCGCCCTGAGCTGCCTGGCTGCTTTCTGCAGCGTTTTCCTTCTGGCTTTGCCATGAGTCAATGGGTAGGCGCCCACCCAGCACCTACAGTCACCCATCGACAGTCACGCAGCAGCTGTCCTGTGGGTGCCACGGTGACCAGCGTGATCTGCCAAGGCTCTACAGAACCCCGCGATGAAGGGTGCGCAGTTCTCCTTTGTTGCTACTACAGGGAAGTCACTCTCCAAGCTACCAGTACCTCCAGCTACCCTCTCCAGTACAAGCAGTGGTGAACAGAGCTCAGCTACTCCAACATGCGTCACACTACGAAACAGAAATCTAAGGTAAGCTCTATATCCTTCTGCCACTGTCCCTAAAAAGGGAAAACCTGGAAAACAGGCAGGTTTGCTAAGTTTCTTACCTAGATGTTGAAGGTCTTTCTCTTTATAAAGACGAGTCACTCTCTCTAGCAGCTCCCACTTTTCACAGCAGCCTTTGTAGTTGACAAAGTTGCGAGCAAGAATTTCCTTCAGCTGTCGCACAGAGAGCGTGTCAATGTCGCCGATGCTTGTTAGATCGGAAAGAGAAGCCTTCCTCCCCTGCACCAGGTTATCTTCTGAGTCTGTAGACTGAAAGGGGAACAAAGATGGAATGATTCCTGCCCTCAACACCTAGCACTACCATTTAAATCAACTTTCAACACGTGCACTAGCAGGAATTCATGTTTGGGTGTACATACAACTGATTACTCTGTGAATTCCCCCATCTGTCAGAAACACAAGCCCTAGGATGGAAATTATTTTTTTTTATAGTGTCCAAGTGACACCGGTTCTTTCTATATGTGGAAGACAAGGCGATGCCAAAGGAAGGGGTTGGTTTGGTCTGCTGGTGGTCAGTCTGAATTACTGTTTAGTCACCCATATCTGCAGTACCAATTCCGTGGTACACACAGCCTAGGAAAGAAACCTGGTATTCCTTGTCATCTAATTCCAGGACACACAAACCTGTGTCTCCTCCTCTGTTGGTGCTTCTGCTGCATTCTCAACTCCTGTCATACCGACTTGGCTGGGAGGCACATAACCATTTCCCTAGAAGAGGAAATAAAGCTTTCACTAACAGCGTATCTCCGTGTGTGCAGAAGGAACAAGCTCCAGAGAGGACAAACTGCAGCACAAGGTAAAAGCAAGGCACACTCACAGAAAACACTTCCTGTGCAGCACTTACAAAAACAAGTAAACGAGTAAAACTTTTTGAAACTGAAGTGCAGCAAAGCCCCCCCTTTATTTAAAACCCGACAGTTTGTTGTTGTACAGTAAGATTGCCACGTGATGTTCTTGTGAGGCTGGATCAGGAGGAGGCCAAATTTATACACTGCGATATAGACAGATAGATAGATGCAGTTCTTCCCTGAAGCGTTGCAGTGTGACACGGTGTGATATCACGGCTCTGATGGCACATCAGCTATCACACCGCAAGCTCGGTGTAAGCCTCCTCTAACACAGCTCAGAGTCTACAGGCCATCTTCAAAGTAACCACACAGAAACACCTCCTCAGGTGAGTTCTGGACTGGACAAAGAGGAGATACTAAGCAAAGGACAAGCAGCAACAAAGCTGGAGAGTGAGAAGGGGCAGTTGCTTTGAGCGCTCAATAAAATGAAAGGCACAGCCATGTAATTCTAGCTGACTTGCCCTCAGCAGCTATCATTCCCCTCTGTGGTTTCCCTACTGACAAAGGACGCTGTAACGTTACCATCCTACTTATCTAAGTGGTGACTCATTAATATTTACAAAGCAAAAGAGTAACAACGATGATGAAAGAGCCTGACCTGTAGCAGGATGTCATGCAAGTACAGACAAGAAGCTGAAATGTATCATGGGGCAGTAAGGGAAGGCAACAGAGCTGAATTTGCTGGTAAAATTGGAATGCCAATATCCAGAGAACCAGAGAATAAAAGACCTTTTAAGTGATTAGCAAAAAAACATCCTCCCAGGAAAATTCTTCCTTTGTACTAGATCTATCTGCTGAGGAAGCAGAAGGTACATATACTTTCACTGCTCTAGTCCACAGGGAACTAAATACACCTATTAAGTAACAGGACTAGGAGCAGATGTCAAACACTGAGTAAACTTCCCATACCAGATAGCAGAAAGACAAACAAAGCAATGTCAATAAAAAATAATTAAGCTTAAACGCCCCTGACAAGGTTTGTCAGAACTGCAGAGTTCATCATAAAATGAAGACTTAACAACAGGCTCTGATTTTGTCTTCCATTGATCTGAGTCCAGAAGAGACCAAAAACCTCACCCATCTCGCAATCATCTTTCTCATCAGTTTCAGTTCCAAAAATTACTTTAACCTGCGCTTTAAACCGCTTGCTGTCTGCACGTGAATTAAAGAACAATAATAACCATGTCATCTAACACCTACATACAATTGTCAGGAAACTGCCAACATCAACACACAAGATGTATCTGTGCACCCAACAGACATCAAGTACCCAAGGAACCAGTCACAGGACTACGTAGCGGCAATGGCAAGTGTGGACCCAGAGAAAACACATCTCAAAATAGCAGTGGTGTTCTCGGAGTGACTGTTCAGTACATTCAGCAGTACCCACCAAATTAAATTCCTCTGGTGCAGAAAGGGAATAGCACATGAAAGCTGGTGATAGCAAGTCACAGTTTTACACAGCAAAGCAGCATAAAATAACTCATCTTACTTTCCTAATTATTCTGTAAGAACATATGAGGCCCTCACTTCAAAATTAAAAACAAACCCGAGAAATGCATGTATGAAATGCAAAGTATTTTGTCATCTGCTCCACAGAGAAGCCCTCCTCGCTTTTCAAGCGGACATCTTTAACACAAAACTTCTTTGGCACATTACCTACTTGGAAAACCTCATGCAACATCTTAGTAGTTAATCCAAAAATAGAGATGAATGAGTTTGCAAAAGATGCTTCTGGCTACAGACTGTACCTGCTGATGTTCCTGAGCTAGTGAGCTTGAGATGGGATCGGCAGACCCTGGAGACTCATCATGTGAGGTAGAAGATGCTATGCTGGTTGGTGGGAGAATCACAAAGTCTTGCTGTCCAGAGACACTAGTATTAAACGGGTTTGTTCTTATCTCATCTTCCTGGGTAATTACAGGCTGCTGGCCAAGAATCAGAAATACCAGGTCCTCCTTTTCACGACACAACTCTGTGGAAATCTCACGGAGTGCCAAATAGTCTCGCAGATCCTTAACCTTCATCTTTATTAGCTCTTCCCGCTGAAAAGCCGTGGCTCGGAAACGCTGGCACAGGTGGCAAAGAAGGGGCCCACCTTCAGGCTGGTTTGAGCAGGACGTACAAAAATTCTTCTTACAGTCCAAGCAGATGTGCTGGTAAAGAGAAGGGAACAGAATCAAACCCATCCACCGTGACCTGCAACAGAGGTGCACAACGACCACAGGCAGCGTTCCTCCACCATCCAGAAGCCAAAGTAAGAGTAGCCTCTGTTAAGACATAACCGAAACCTTCTTATTCATGAAAAAGTGCCAAGTATGTTGTTCATGTTCCTAGATGAGGAAAAAGATTGATCCCATGAGCAGATCGCCAAGTTCCTCACAGCTCTTAGAAAAGCAGTATTTACACTCCATTTACCCAGGATGAAATATTACATTCTTAGCCCGTTCCCTCAAATGACAGGAGTTTTCTGCACCTTATTCCAGCCCTGTTCGTACCGTTTAAGCCACAGATGAAGTCGGGAGAGCTCTGTGAGGCAGAAGGCTTTCAAGTAAATCACAGCTTTCAAGCAAAGCACATTGCTTTATAAAATAACGAAATACTGCTCTGTGCACTGAAAAAGCTCTAGCATTGGAGGGAACTACTCACAAAAAATTAATCTCTATTTCATAAATTTAATACTTGCTATGAGTGACCTCCCTTCCCCCCTCCCCTTTTTTTCCCCTTCAATTTGCTGCAATCACTAAATGAATCTTCTTTTCACCATACGAGGAAAAGGAAACGACAAGGCTTACAGCGTCTGACAGACATCAAAGAATTCAACATTTATTTATGCAACAAAAATAGCCAGCTTATTTTGAAAATAATACACACACTGTGTGCCAGCTAGGTGCTAGACAGAAAGTGTTGGAAGTTTTGGAAATATTAGGCCCTGGATGTTTAAAAACTTTACAGATTAAATTCTGTTGTTTAATGTTTATATTTTATACTGTTCTGGTCTCGTCACTCAGGGCTCGATTTTCAGAAGTTCTAAGCACTCACAGTCCGTGTTGACTTTTGCAGAAACTTGACTGTTCAAGACTTTGGAAAGTCAAATTCTACATTTTCCAATCGGAATAGCAGTAGAACAGCCACATTACATGCCTTTTAAAAAGTCCTGAGGGAAGAAAGAACTGGTTTCAGTGCTGGTTAAAAACACCACTTCACACTCTGAGAGAAGACAAGCATCTCTATGAAATCCTGACACCCTGACCATACAGAACCACGCAAGGAAAAAGACACATGCGGAGTTGGAGAAGCAATAAATACAGAGACAAAAAGATTGTTTTGTGAATTACTTCTAGTGACCAAAGAATATTTTTAACAGTTTCAAAGAAAGCAGATGTTTCTAATGTTTTAAAAGGTGTAAATTCACTACTTGCTTACACTGGCTTCTTCTGATCCCCTTTGCAGCCTGGCCACCCCCCTGCCCCACACTTCCCTTTACAATTATAACCAACAGGCTTCTCATTTAGACCCTGTAATAGACTTACAATGACAGTTAGTGGAAAGAATCCAAATTTCCTGCCTAAACTTTTTAAGACATGAACATTTCTACCACAGATAGAATCTCTGGTCATGCAAACTCAAAACCTCATCTCAAAATTGCTGGTTGGGGGCCTGCCAAGTAAAAGTGACTTTCATCAATCACAAAGCAAGACAGAAAGGGCAACTTCGACATACCATCCAGTTTAGAGTTTTCCTTAACTTGGTCATTATGAAAAAAAATTAGTAGGTAACTGACTTTTTTTTCCACCCTATGCCTGCAGGAGCAACCCAGCTTCTCAGGGAATTTTCAGGGCAGAGACAGGAACTACTGGTTGTGCATCTGTCTAGAGCAGGGGAACAAATACTCCACAAAGGCAGAGTAATGGAAAATAACCTCACTGGCAATGCTTCCCCTCTCTCAATCATCCGTCCCTGAGAGGGGAGCAACCAGAAGAACTGAGGGGGAAAAAAAACCCAACCAAGCAACCCTGCTCTTCTCTGGCAGGGAGAAGCCTCCCTCGTGCTCTGCAGACAGCAAACCGGCTCCGATGGGAACTGCTGGATGGCCAAGGATGTTCCAGCCAGAAAACTCCCACCTGAGTACTCAGATGTTCAGGTATCACACAAGCCAGCACAGTACAAGGGCTGCGTTACCCAACCTGGGTTTTGCTGGCAATTAACAGTCATAACACGAGTCTGTCTTAGTTATCAAATGATACATTTGAGAAGTCATAATAAAACGAGGCATATGTCTGGCTTATCAGTTCACCGCTAGGATTCATCTCTGGAGAAAGAAAAAAAAAAACAGCCTGCATCTGAACATCGAGTATTTAAAGATGCACAGAAGCTGTTTGCCACATCTCAGCATTAAGCAGCTTTACAGCTTCAGTGTATTTGTTGAACTCTGAGAGGGCAATGATTGAAGACACCAGTCTGCTCAGAACAATTATTTCAAATATTGCTGTAAATTAAAACTTGTTCCTAAAAGGTCAGACCACTTCTGAACGATGCTTACTAACTGGCAGTACAATTACAGGATGGTCAAACAGAAGTGAAACACTTTAAATCAGAAGCCTGTCCAGAGCAGAAGCTGTTCCTGGTTGTTTGCTCTAACAGTCTCCCAGAGATACCAGGATGGGGATTGGATACACTTGGCTCTTCTCTGTATGCAGGATAAAATGAAAAAATGCCAACATTCAAGCTTTCACTACTGCTACTGTTGTTCAGAGCTTTTTTTTTTTTTTTTTCTTTTTAAACCTAGCTTGCCAGGAGCTTTTTCTGTAAGTATGCAAAGAAAAGCATCTTCCTGAAAATGTCAGCCAGTTTAAGGGACTGCAATCAGAAAATGGGGGAGGAAGGAATAACAATCTGATATATCCGCCGTGAATGCCTGCCACGGCTTTCTATCAGCAGAGAGGGAAATGAAGAATGCTTGTTTGAAATGTAAGAGATTTTGTGGAATCAGCTTGCTGCAGAAAACCAAGACCAAAAATGTAATCTAAGAGAAGGAAAACACACACAAAAAACTCCTGAGATATTTTTGCTACCATGATTAAATTTTACATCGTTTAAAGATGCTCTGACAGTTACTTAAAAGCATCTTTAAGCACATGCTCCATTTAAATGTCCCCTACCCTAATGCTTTTAGCAGGTGCTGTTCTCCAAAAACCAAAATACAATTATGTTCACATACCATCATTCTGGTTTTCGGTTTTGTTTGTTTGTCATTTTGGGGTTTTTGTAAGCAGTCTAGGTTATCCTTACGGTCACCAGTGCGGAAGAAATTAATTTTTATCCATTGTATTTCAGTACAAACCTTAACCGGACACTAGAGTCCAAAGGTATTGCGTCTCCTGGGAGAGAATGCAGTTTTCCATGCTCTCATTGCTGCAAAGTGAGATTTCATACACTTCTTGGTCCATACCAAGAGCATGAAAGAATTAGCACGGCTCACAAACACGTCGGTGTTTATGTATTCAGTTCTCTGCTAGAGACCAGGGCCTGACGGATGAGCTCTCACAGACTTTCCTGCCGCTGTTCAAGCTCTGCCACCTGCAGCCGTCTAGCTCAAGCCAGCCCCCAGGATTACTGTTCCCTAGTTGCGGTGGCAGAAGGGAGGTGGAAGGAAGGTTTAGGAGCTCCCCTTCACAGTACAGAATATAAACGTCAAACTCATTTTCACCTATCGCCTGCACTGAACGGGAGCAGCCGAGGCATACACTGTACTCTGCTGCCCCAGTTACTCCGCCAGCCAGCTCCCGCAGGAAAACAGGGAAGTCTGCCGGGGGCCAAAATGTCTTCCATTGTTTTAGCAGATCCTCTACAATTTGCACACCAGACCTTTACCTGGCCCCTGTCAGCATGTTCTCACATATCTGGAGCGGTGCTGATGACTCTGACACAAGACACTGCGTTAAAGACAGCTTAAATTAGATCATATATTTCAGAATGTGCTAGGAAAAATGGGACTACGGTTCCTAGAACTGCTACTGTATAATCCATATTAACTGGGTGAATTGTTTTCACTTCAAAAGCAGAATTGTCTACATCTGCTATTTGCTGCTATGCAGAATAGTAAGCACTGGATCCAGAATAATTCTTTTCACAAGTGTTTGTGAAGACACATCACATTAACGAGGACAATGTTAAAGACAAGCTATGCAGAGTCACACGCAGTGACTGCACCATTCCAGCTGACCCAGAATCTGTCCACTGTCCGAGAAAGTCTAAGCGTACTTACATACCCAAAATAAGTTACCATATATACCCAAACCTCCAAAATATATTATCAACATCTCTAGTGATTTCTGGAGCAATAACACTTCTCAGTGCAAAACTGCATAAACATCCCTGCTGTTTTGTGAGAAGAAAGCAGCAGCTCCGCCAAGGTTTACCGTTCCTCAGATACGCACCAGCACGCATACATAAAAAGTTGCACGACCAACCAATTCATGAATTTCCCCATCTAATCTAAAAGTGCTTTGGCCAAAATTCACCATAATTTTTAAGTTCTCACATTCTTCAGCTCAGTAACACGCTACATATAAGACACTAAAGCCACAGAACGTGGACGCTGAACAGCTTTCCTCACCAAAACATTTTTCAAGCAGCATTACAAGAACCATCGCCCCCAGATAATGTCCCAGGCAGGGTTTGCCATCTAATTAAGAAGTCTTGTGGCAAAAAATATTTTTTGCATCTACACGCTCACAAATGAAGTTTATAAACAAGATGAAATGGACTTGGTCTTTTTTTTTTTCCATTCAGTAATTTCTATGCACACCCTCAATAAACTCATGTGGCTTTTTAGCTTGAGCAACAATAGTTTAGAAGAGAGATATGTAGATTCTCCTTAACTGAAAACACAAACTGATTACTAAACTCCTTGCCACAAGTTTGTGGCTGGTTTTTTGTTGTTTTTTTTGTTTTGGTTTGGTTTTTTGTTTTTTTAAGTATAGTAGTGTTTTAAAATAACAAATTTAAAAACCGACGTTCAAGTTAATGCTGTTTAAAGGATTATAAACAGTCTGGGCATCTTTTTTCAGTGCCTGGGAAAGCCAAGTCTCCTGAAGGTTAACTACCACACTTCCAGTCATCTTTAAGCATGCCTGCTCATTGCAAAAGAATGACTAAAGACACAGGCAAGCTGCCTTTTCCCATATGCTATGTCCTCAAATCAGAGGCTTCTAACGTGCACCCATTTCTCTTCAAATTGGCTCTTTGTAATTAAATGGAAGTCAGATGGCATACCGCCAGAGAAGAGGTTTGCCACCCACCTTCCTCGAGGAGCTGCCGAAGTGCACCCCACACGCCTTGCAGCTCTGTTCAGAAGCAGTGGGAGACGGGTAGGAGCTGTACCCGGGGTTGGAATAGGCTTGGGCTCTGGCTCCTGGTTGCGGCTGTGGCTGCATCTCTTCAGGTGAGCCATCCAGACAAAACCAGTTACAGCAGCTTGCCCACATAGTAACTGCAAGTGGAAAAGAGACATATTGGAAATGACACATGAAGCAATCTGTCAGCTAAAGTGACAACAAAGCATAACGTGCATATTGAAATTTCCTACCATCCATTCATTTTTAACCGCGTGCTTGTAAGTTTTCATCTTTCCTCTAACTTACAAGCATATGCAAAAACCACACACCCAGTCCAGCACAGTAATGCCTTTGGTGAGACAGAACAAAGAAAGTTCAGGACAGTTATTACTGGAATTTCTTAGAGTTAAGAGATTACGGAGAAGGTAAGACAAATGTTATGTTCCAGCTGGCTGTATGAGACTCCACAATCAAGTTTGCTGGAACAGGCTGTCTCTATTCCATGTAAGCTGTAATACAATGACTTTTTTTTTTTTTTTTTGTGCATCAGGAAAAGCAAACAGAACTCAAATTATGCCTCATACATTATTTAAATAAAATCAGCAGCAAGCTCATAGATGGCTATTCTTCAATTTTATTCTCAATACCTCTACAGATTTACAGGTACAAATCCAAAAAGATAGAATAAAAGGCAAGGACAGTGGAGCCACTGATTTAATATATGCCAGTTCTCAACTGAATTTGCAGCATTACAAGGCTAAATCATCCCACAGCGAGTAAATGTCAGTAACATCAGGCAAAAAATAATCAAATACTAATTTCCAGTAACTTACTTGGGAAAACAATTGCATCTGAGACACATGTTACTTGTTTATTTTTCTTGTGAGGCAAATAATTATATATAAACATACACTTACCTAAAATCCTAACAGTCCAGTGCAAAATGAACAGTTTTAGAGTCTTCTAAGACCACCCATGCAGCAGTATTCCAGAAATACACTGCTATAATCTTGCTTTTTGGAGTTTACAAAGAAATCTGAATTCATCTGGGCATTCGGTTTCTCGAGCATACACCATGTGTCATCACTTACTGGTAAACAGAATACAAATTGCCTCCTCTGCATTTCTGCAGTCACACTGTATTCCTAGACTATGTTTCTTTTACATCTTAAAAACCAGGTCCATCACTGATGGTGTTCAGCAAACTGCTCAATTTTATAAACTTGTGGAAATAAAACATCTATCAGCTAAACTGCCAATTCATTTCTGTCACCTCAGTAAGTACTGGCACTGTAAAACGCCAGATTCCCAAGGGAAGGGGCTGGTATGAGCCCTAAAGGTTATTAGGTATAATATGCCAACATACTGTTCTGTTAATTTTTATTTAAAAAAAAAAAACAAACAACAAACTGTGTTAAGTCTTTTGGGTTGATGTACTTAAATTGGGAAGGTTTTGCACTTTGGTGCTGTTCCAGTATCTGTAGCTTTAGTAGCATCTTTAATCCTTTCAAAATCTAGCTGAATTTGGCTTGTCAAAGTTATGCTGTCACTGCAGTGGACATATGCCTTTCAAAATTCACAATGGTGAGCTTACCAATGAACCCTGCCCTGCAGGCTCAGCAGATTTTAATGTTTAAGTGAAAATCTACAGATTAATGACATGATAAACAATTCTTAGTGTAACTGATGTGCACAATGCTGTAGTGTGAATTGCACTGAGACTGGCAGCTAGATCTTAATAAATACATGGAGAGAAGCGTTCCATGAACAGAAATAACACGCCAACCATTTGTATTAGCTCTGCACTGCGACCAAAACACATAGTTTAAGGTATCATACATAAAAGAAACAATGACTCTTTTCCTGCACATTAATCTTCAAACTATTAGTCCCGCTCAGAAATAAACCCATCCTTTCTACTGCAAAAATACTGAATTTCTGTTTCAAACTATGCTGTTTGGAGGTTTAATTTGCTCCTAGGATTTGCAAATCTCAACAACATGAAAGCTGCACAGTCAAACAAGTATCACAACCTCCGCAGCAGTGGCAAACTGCATCCATAGTTAAGTTCCCTTCCTGTTTCAAGGACCCTGCAAACTGAGGGCCACCCACGATAACAGAATACACAAATGCTACTGCCTGCCCTAAAAACTTTGTTTTCCTAAAAAAGGACAGCCCACTAATTCACTCTGGAACATTGCAACATGTCAAATGTTGGGAATTAAAACACAAGGGAGTGTACAAACCAGGATAAAATAAGACAGAACTCAGCATTCAGCTGGAGTTGTAGTTTTGTGTAATTGCCAGGAAATGAAGAGGTTGACAAAAGGCTCAGATGTTGCTTTAGAAGCAGCTTAATCCTGCTCAACTGCAAGAGCATGGAAAGGAAACATCCACAAACTAACAACCAGGACCCTCCTCTGATCTGTACCATTTTTCCAAAGGTGTCTCCCATCTTTAAGAGAAAGGAGCACACAGAAACATGACAGCCATTCATACAACTCAGGCACACTACCTTCAGCCTGTGCCAGTGTATGTCAGGCTTTAATTGCTTAAGAACCTTTACATGTAAGTTTAAGTTTGGCCTTGCCTACATGCAGCATTTACACTGGCAAAGGTGCTTCACTGAAAACCACTTGGTGCTGCTGTCGATAGCCACGCAGAAACAGGCAGCCCTGGCTTCACCATCAGCATTTCAGGGTTCCTGCTGAGCACGTACTTCATGCTGTGAGCCGGCACTTTTGTTCCACCAGCAGCTCTTACAGCAAGCGGGACTCTCCTCCAGGCACACCAAGAGATTCCTGGTCAGCTCTCAAGGTGGCGGGGACAGCCCCAGGCAGTGCCACAGCCTGCCCCAGGGGCAGCTTAGGCTGCTCCAAGTGCAAGAAAAGGAGCTTGCAAATTTTTCCACCTCTGCCCGTACAGCGGCCATCACGCTCTGCGCCTCAGTCAACATCGCCCCAACTAATTTTGTTGGTATCTGCCATTGCCAAATTCCCAGAAGACCAATGGCTGAAAAGCAAGAATTACACAGTTGGTTACCTGGAACACACAGCGGATACTACATGGGAACTTCAGATGCTGCCACCAGTAAGGCAAAGCTTTGCTAACTGGCAGCTGTACCACCAAGCAGCTATGGCCAAGGCTTAAGATGTTGAAATGTTTCTGTGTCTGCCTACAGCTGCACTAAGAGAAGCAGCAATGCGGGTAGGATTCAGCAGGCGCTTCAAGAGGGGCTTTTCCTTGCTCTGTACAAGGATCAGCTTTAGACCTGAAGAAATAAGCACTACAGTAGGACAGGACTGGTAGCGGCAAGCAGAACGTCACAGTGAAATTTCAGGATGACACTTTCCCAGGTATCTCTACAATGTTTGCTACAGCCTAACCATTCCCTTATTTATTTTGTTACTCATTCAGAGATATGTGGTCAGGACCATTCAGAAACTGGTAATTCCTGTAAGCGATGCTTTGACTGACGGGTTCTTGTTACAGATGCAGCAGAGTTTGAGCATCGTAACTAGAAAGCACTGCCCTGTGCAAAGCCTGACAATCCTTTGCAGATGAATGGCTGTTTTGCATACAAGGAGCTCCACAATTACGCTGAAGTGACAAATAAATGCCCAGCCAAAAAAATATTACCAGCAGAAAGAGCTACTACTTTGCTGTGCTCCAGGGCTTGGTAAATACTTACAGTAACCTAGTATGAACATGTCAGTTTGGAAAAGTTAATGACACCAGAGATTTCAGGAATTCTCAAGCCACTTCTTGAATAAAAGATGTTGAATTACTGGCATGATGAACATTACAGGCATTACTGTTCTTCATTATTCTTGGACAGGGTGCTCATACTGACCCACAGGAGCCACAGATGGTAATTTTTAACTACACAAGCTTATTTTGGGGAAACTGAAAGCTCTGTGGCAGGCACTCAACAGATGACTTCTGCCAGCCAAAAACTACCCACCCCAAATTGTAACTGCATGTTGTGCTTGGAGCATCTGCAAGAGCAAAGGGAGAAAGAGCTTCAGCAAGGGTGGAGGTGCAGGATCAATCAGTCTGTCCCAGAGTGAAAAATACATCCACCCACACGGCAATCATCACACTGGGCTTGGTTTTGGGCAAGGTGATCATTTTATCTTCTTTCTTGAGTCTCTAAGGAAAACTCAAAAGAAATCCAATAAATGTTGGACAAGTCAAGGAGTTGCTTGCCCTGGTCTGCGAGCAAGACAGTGCTAGCACTCTATCATGCTCTGCTGGACTGCTTTTTTTTTTTTCTCCAGTATGAAGCTGTGAATGCCATGACTCTCATCACCAATTTTAAACAGAAGAGTGAAATTCATTTTACCACCTGTTCATTAACATATTCTGTACAATCACCATGAGTTTTGTATAAATTTGCAAGCATGATTTAATTCCAGAGGAAATACCAGTGATGTCAAAGTTTTCCTCCCATACACTGTTGAAGATAGTATTCATAATGCAAGCCTGGATTTTTGTACTTCCCATCTTCATTTTAAAAAAGTGTTTGAACTCAGATTCTCAATATATATGCACTTATTCATGCCATAACCTTGCTAGCCAGAGTGTCAGAGATCATTGTCTACATGCAGGATTTATTACACATGCTTTGTGGATTTTATCAAAGGGTAGGCTTTGGCTGTATGGGAAAACTGTGGTTTATGTTTGAATATAAAATTTCCCTTTAATTTTCCTAAGGGTGCAAACAATGAAGGGTTAGAACAAGCAAAAGGAACATCTCTCAGAATCACTGAGCTTTCTGCTCTGTACAATAAAGCTCTCGATGACTGTGTCTGGCTTCTTTTCGTGACTGCTCAGGAATTTGGAGGCTAGAATGCAGTAGCACCACTGAGACAAGGGATCAAAAGGAACGAGCTCCCATGATCAGCTGAGCTTGCTCCCACACAAGGAGAAGCCACAGCAACAAGTACTCCCTCCTCCTCCGGAGAGGCCTTCAACCACTGGAACACCAGGGCTGATGACCCTCAAGGCTACTGCAGGTGGAACAGAGTGCTGAAAAGGGAGGGAGATGCAAGACAAACAGCAGCTTTGCTATGGCATACTTTCCTACAATACCATTTGGTCATTAGCTCTATCAGCTGCTCTCACGCTTCCTCATTTAGAGGAAGACAGTTCACCATGGTGAGCTGCTTCTCTATTAGCTCCTTGAACCATTAAGCTCCTTCTCCTATCTTATTCAGCAAGAGGCCATCCTCCTAGACTACAATCTTACCACCTTTCGGAATCCCGCTATGATCCCTAACTGCCTTCTCCTGTTTCTCAGCAGTTTCCAGACTACTGCACTGCCCCACTCTTCTCTCTCCGCCTTCCCCCCACCCTTTGCCCAACACCAGATAACTGCCAAACTGCAGAATCCAGTAGGGCCTGTGTGCTTCAAGTAGAGATGCTATACAACAATGTATATCCAACCTGTTATCCGTTGTGTGGCCTCCACAACAGCAAAACCACATTCACTGGTACGACACAACTTCCAAGGCAACACACCAGGACTGGGATTAATGCTATTTAAAAAATCAGAAGTTTCATTTCAAGTAGCTTGAAGATCACTAAAATCTATTCAGGAAGCCAGAAAAGGGCAGTGTGGCTTAAAATAGCTATGTCTTACTAAAGCTCATCTAAAATTACTATTTTTATATTATTAATCCATGCTGTATCCCATGCAAAATCAATCAGATCCCACTTTCATGAATGCCGTTTTGAAATCGTTAAAGTATTTAATGAGTTAACCAACTTGGTGCCTCATTAATAGCATTTGTACAGCTGCTCATTGTTACAATTTACTTTTTTCAGTAAACACGCACTGATAAGAAATGCCTTGCTAAAATTAGTTTCACTAATAACCTACCACTTAAAAAGTTAATTCAGACCTTCCTCGGTCAAAAATCAGTATTTACTTGATAACAGAGCTATAGAATAATCTGCTCAAATGACATTTATGCATAAATTTTACGTTTATCAGCCTGCTTCACAGACATACAGACCTGAATTACAATAAAGGGGAACAATCATATGTTGGGACAGGTGGAAAAGTCAGAAAATTAGCCATTCGCAGGAGGCACAAGGGAAGGAGGCAAGCTGCCTGTGCAAACACAGCATTTGCAGAGTTGGTGTCTTAACCAGTACAAAGCATGAGAAAAGGAAAAGCGGGGACCAGCCCTGGCTATCCATCACAAAGCATGCAGATGTAATTTGCTATACACAACTGGATGGAGCACATACAATTTTTACCTAGGGAAAGAAAAAAAAATGTGGTTTGAATAGAGGTACTAGTTCACATGTGCCCAATGTGACAGCGTGCACATCTTGAGAAAAGAAGCAAATGAATATCAGCATTGTATCACAGCTAGAGACATGAGTATTCAGGGAGAAGAGACAAGAAATTTTGTTTTGGAGGAAGGAGACATTTTTCCATTTTGTTCTGTGCCTTCAAAATGTCTGGAGACATTTCACATCTCTGATCATTTCAGTATGCAATACCAATAATCTTTACAAAGAGAAATATATGATTGCTCACCAGTCTGATCAGCAACTTTGATGTCAGTCTAAAGCTTTACAGGTGAGAAACTGGCCAGCTACGAAGGCAGAGGACAGAATATTTGGGTCAATCTGCACCCAACCAAGTGTCCAGGTAAGTTTTTGTGGCGTCTTGGTCAGGCTTCTGCGTATCCAAGCGTGCCTACGCCGTCAGGCACGTGAGGGCAAGCAGCTGCACTTGTGCAGCACCTGCATGCTCACACCCTTGGGCTGCTTTCCCCGAGCAGAGCCAGTGACTCTGGCACCCCGTGCCCGTACGCCGTCTAGACCTTCCCCGTCGGCTGGGGACAGCACACAGCTGGTAGTTCAGCTTGCGCCTCCTGGTAATCCATCTTCAGACCCTCTTTAATACAGCATGGCACAGCTGCATCTCTGCTTCTCCACCTCGGAGATGCCTTCAAAAGCCTCTACGTGTCAATGCCAGGTGCCCCGGGAGGCAGGAGACAGCACATCCCAACACATCCAGCCAGGAGCCAGATCAAGGAGTGGTGGCACACAACTGGATTCAGCAGTGCGTGCGCTTGCTAGGTGCGCTGCTTCTCCAAGCGTGCGAGCCCAAAGGAAGAGAATTTGGCGGCGCACCAGCATTTTAATCAAGGAAGTGACATCCATTTACCACAGAGCAGAAAGTAAACAGCGTGGCCCGCAGGGGCAGGGTGCAAAGCAGCACAGGAAAAAGCTGGAATGGGGCCACAGTAGTTCAGCACAGCCAGCCACACACAACTTCACTGAAATGCTATCACCTTAAATTATTGCTGAATCCGAGAGAAGTACCAAAAGTAACTTCCTAGTTACATGGTACAGACGAAACAGTCATGCAGTCAAAGATCCTTTTATACTGCTAGAACCCGGGTTACATTGGAGTAAATTATTTGCAAGGTAAGCCTTTAGAAAATTTGATTAAATGAGAGGAAAATGAAAGAAGTTCTCAAATACATGAAAAAAAAAATACAGTGGGTATTCTAAGAGCGTTCTGCAGCTTTATCAGTGTTTACCAGCATGCTCTGTTACAAGTAAATTGCAAGCTTGCTCTCAGCAAGGCTTGCTGATGTTGTTTGTTAGAAGATTTAACAGCTAGATCTTCAGTGAAAGTGCCTTTACTCATCAGCAAATCTCACCAATACTGTTAACAAGCACAAAGGATCTAAGCTTCAAGCACCTCTTCAAAACTAGAGAACTGCAATTTTCATTTTAAAACTGAGAAAATAGTTTTAGAAAGCTGTGTGATTTACAAAACATTACACAGGAAGCTAATTCCAAAGGCAGAAACAGACATCCTCTCACTTGACTCCCATCCTTGCACCCGAATCGCAAACAGCGCTCGCCCACTTTCTCTCTCCATTGTAGCACAAGTAAAACCAAACAATTTTTCCCAATTTTAACATGAGAAGCTTAGAAATCCTGTCTTGCTTTAAAAGGAATTGGGTTCCTGGGGTGTGTATTATTTCAATATAAACTGCTTATTACGATCCAAAATTGCACTTTATATATTGAAAAATATTTAGATAAAAAGTTCTTCTTGCTGTTAACTGTAATTAGGTCTCTAGACATCTGCCAAGATGAAAATTCAACAACAGCCTTTCTCCTTTGCAAGGCACTGACATTCTTTCACCAAATTAACACAAAACAACGTGATTAATGAAATCATGTAACTAGTTTTAGAAAATTATTTCTCTTGCCCAGTCTATCTTAATTCCTTAGTCCCATACCTCTTCCCAAGTAACGTGCTGTGACTTCCAATAGACTATCTCCCTTTCACTCTCCTGCTATGCTGAAAAGCTATTAAAAAAGCCAGTGCGCTCTTTCACACTCATATGGTATTCATCAGCAAGACAAAATTAAGTCAGCTATAATATATAGCATGAACCAAGTCAGAAAGAGAAGAACGAGCCCTGGAGAAGTAAGATTCCAGAGTACTCCGTTTTATTACCATTCCCACCCTGCTAGCACCCTGAGTAGGTGTACCTGTGTGTTTATCCTGTCCCACACACAAAAGTGGCAGTGAAACTAGAAGCTCTGTCAAAACGTGAGCAATGAGCAGTCCAGGAATCTAGGCTATCACCTACCATTTCAATCAGTGCTTTTCATTACAGGGAAGAAGGTTAACGCTGGCTTGAGCTCTGATTTTTTTTCTCTGTTCGTTCACACCTCCATAAGTCCTGCTTGTATTTAGTTTCGGTCAGCTGCTGTTGCTTTTTTTCCAAGCAGCAGGTAGCTGCTAAAATTGTAATTGCAATATGTAGCAATAAATTGCTAAATGAAAACCTGAACGTTTAAATAACTGTGTCGCTTCCTTAACCAGCTCTGTTCAAGGGAGGTCATTGCTCCATACTCTCCAGACTATCTCAAATGCCACCTAGACCATACTCTTCCACGACAGCCACACGGCAATAGCTGGGGGAGGTTAGCTGCATCTGTGCCCACCTGACAGCCAGAAATGGTCTCCACAGGCAGAATATCAGCTTTTCAGGGGATCTTCCTCCTGATAACGCTACAAATACCTCACTTGCTTAGCAAATTTTACATTGCTCAGAACAGGAAGTTGCTCAAATTAAGTTTCTGCTGTGCTGCAAAAGACTGCTGTGAACTAAACGACTTCAGCACTCAGATATTACAAACAAGCAGGAGCAGTTCCACAATTTAACCAGGGACATCAAGGGAACAGCTTTCACCATGGAAGAAGGTATCCACTGTTGGATGGTTTTAATGATACTGTTCTCCTTAATGGGGGGAATGCAGGGAGCTGGAGAAAAAAGGGGAAGAGAAAGCATGTCAGTTTGTATTTTCATCATATTGCTACAGTTCCCACTTCAGATAAAAAGAGATGAAGCTATTTCCGTTGAAATCTCTGGCCCAGGAGGCCTATGATGACAGCTGCACATCTTGTCTCATTGTGCCTGGAGGTTTCTCTCCAACTGGATAAATTACATATTCATCAACAGTTCATCTTTGGAATGATGCACAAGCATATGGGGACAGTGGAACAGAGGAGAAAGAGTCATTATCCCAGACAGAGCTCCTGAAACTTATAAAAACCTTATCCCCAATTTACAGAGGCAGGGGAGGGACACAGAAAACAGGAGGCATCTCACTACAAATTGCAGCAATGTACACAGAAACCCGCTATCCCACCTGGTGTGCAAGGATTCAGAGAGATAAAGCACTCTAAAGCAGCTGTTCCCAAAATAGAGACAGTTATAAACACAGCCTTAAGTCTTGCAGCGTTACTCATCCAACAGCTGAGCTTGGGTTGGAGGTGGTACAGTATCAGTCAGAATTACATTAAGTTTGTCTGAAATTGGGGTTGAATTTAGCACTAATGCTCTAAAGACTTCATGCTATCGCTGTCTCTCAGACACCCAGAATCGAGGGTGTTTGCTGATAAGCTATACCACCAGTTGGAAATCCTGTAAATTACTTTTCATGGCAAGCTTCAGTGTTATTTTTAAACAGTAAACTTCTAAATCCCTTTCCCCAAAAAAAATCATAAGACAGCCCCAAAATTCCTTATACACAAAGACTACTCTTCCCCCCACCCCACCCCTTATTTCAGCAGCTGTTGGTAGAAAAAACAACCTAAACCCCATGGAATTTATGCATGTGGAAAAGTGCACGTGCAGTAGAATTGCACACAACAAAGATCTCTGCAGGCTCGTAGGGAACCTTTAACCTATTTAACTGTAGCCTGAAAAAAAAGATCATTTTTATTTGGCTAGACTGAAAAAGATCTGAATGTATATAATCAAGGCACATCATAACAAGTACAAACACTGCAGACTCATTTTGTAGCTATGCCTATTCCAAATTAATCTGAATTCAAATCCAAACTAGGTGCTGAAATAGAATAAAATGCAACTGCATATTATTTCCTTCAGTAGACATGTACAAAGACCAGCACATACGTCACACACACAGTGTGGAAAGCTCTGTCCCCCCAGACTGCAGAAATACTTAGGAATTTGTCAGCAGTTAAGGAAAGGTCCAGGATGTTGAACACAGCACTGAAAAGCAACAAACCTGAACACTAAAATGTTACTGAGGCAAAAGGTATCACAATAGAAAATGGTCAGTTTATTTATGGCTTAGTCACCTCAACTGCAGACAAGGAAAAATACCCCACCCTCATTTGAAGTAACTTAGTACGGGTGAAACAGAGAGCGACTTTGAAGTTGCACTCTTAAAGCATATCCATAAATATTAACTATTATTTTTGTGCTAATCTCCATTTAGCACTGAAGCGTTTGAAATTCAACATTGCTTACATGCAGCCCTGGTTAAGAGCCTGAAAACTGAGGGAAAGGTCAAGCCTTACCATCCAGTGTATCAGCAGGACTAGCATGAACTCCTTACAGCATTCCCAGGAGAGATGTTGTGAAAAATCCCATTTCCAACCATCTACAGTGTTTGTTTCAAAGATTCTAAATTGGTTTCTTTACCACTTGCCCTTGTTCAGTTGCCATGCCTCTCTTCTGCCAACCTCAATCTCTGCAGAACAGTAACGACTAGGAAACCCAATCCAATGCAGACCAAAATCTGGGCTTTTCCCCATATTTTTGGCTACCAAGTTGAAGGGCAACATCCCTGAAATTCTGCAAGAGCTCGCACAGGAGCTGAGCTACATCATCAGTACAAATAATACAAGTAAATATTTCGAACTAAAGCCATGACCCCAAAAAAGCTAATTTTCCTTTATTGCCATATCTGTATACATATAGTATGGCAGATCATTAAAACTGTCAAACATTTTAAGCACCTGTGTGAAGGGCCAACAGCAGCAGCAAAGGCACAGTTCACCTGAAACTGCTGCAATTTATAAGTGTTGATCCAAGCAGAAAGTCAGGATTGCATTGAATCATTCTTGCATCCAACTTGTACAAAATTTATTTAAAAAAGAAGGCTGAGAGGATACTAAGTATTGAAAGCTTCAAACAGCCTTTAAGGACCTGCATCTTCTGGGTTCCCTACCTTTGCCATGAGGAGGAAGTTTCCCGTATATGGCCCAAGCCGACAAGCAGACGAGGGTCACATTTCAGTTCACAGCTTTTGGCAAGCCCAAGCATTCAGACATTATGAGTCAGTGCTCCAGAAATCAGTGGGGTTTATAAACCAATAAATCTATTTCATTTTGGGTTTTTAGCTTGCCTTGGGGTTTTTTTCCTCAACCTTTGCAGTACACAGGCATCACCACATTTTCATTTTGCTTCTCTGTAACCGGGAAGAGCACCTCTCTTTCCATTCTGCGTTTGTTTGCTTTGTAAAATGACAGACAAGATTTTGTATTAGACTAAATCCTGGTGGTGAGGCATTCAGGAAAAAAAAAACATACCGACCATCATGGAAGTTGGGAACAGATACTATGCATCATGTACTTTCACACAGCCCTTTAACAACAAAAAACACATTTTTTTTTTTAAATAAAGCCTCAAAACATCTTCACTTCTATTCTCAGATCCCAAATAAATAACAACTTATCTGACATTTCAGCACAAGCAGACTAGGACTTCTGCTGCTAAGCTGCTCCCTGCGACACAATCTTTTCCAACACTAACCTGATAACATCAACATGAACTTTCTTCTGTTTTGAGTTCTACTTTTCTCAGTTCAATAGTTCAGCAGAAACTGCTCCATTTCTGACTACACATACAAAATCACATACCAGTTATTCCTATTTAAAAAAAAAACAAAACACCTAAAGTTCAGCAAATTCCATTGGGTAATTACTTTCAGATTAGTGATGGGATAAATAATATGGGACAATTGGGGCTGAGGATTTTTTGTTTCATTTTCTAGCTCTGTTACGGAGGCGCTGTGCATCTGGGCCACTTCAATCCTCTGTGCCTCAGTTTTCCATATGTAAAATACAGGTCATACCTCATCAGGGAACACAAGCTAATTTTTCTTTTCTTCAAAGCAGTACTGTATTCATAATAGAATTAAATACTTTCAGAGAACTATCACAGCTCACAGTAGTAAGGCATTTCTGGGAAGAAATGCTTGTAGTGAACAAGTCCCTTGCACTTTTGCAAAGCATCCTAACAATTTAACATTGGAACAACACACACAAATATTAAATAAAAAAAAGGGACAAGATGACAATTTTGAGGCCAACTTTACACTTCATGTAAGTGCAAAAGACAATGCAAGTCCAGTTTTTTGGAGGGTTTTTTGTTGTTGGGGTTTTTTTGGTTTGAACTCTACAGCATGCAGAATAAAATATTGCTCAAAAAAGTTTGTTTTTACTTAATGGGGCATTTTAACTTAAAAATAAAAGTTTCACTGCCAAATGGGGCCTTGTCAAAAAGAAAAAACAACCCACCAAAAAACCAGACAGACATTCTTGGTACTTGAGACAAGAAAAACGTCTGAAGGAGGCAGCACACTATCAAATTGCTGTTTAGAAAAACATCTAGGATTTTTAGATTTTAAATCTGTTGTGAATGTTGTAAAAATTCCCTTTTAAATAAAAGTTCTGAAGGTTCCAAAAATATTTTTAGACTGCTTCCTCCATAACCAAGGATTAAAGCTGATCAGTCAAGTATACAGTAGACAGTAATAGTTTACATTGTTTTCTTCACATTTGCTTTTATTAGGGGAATTTTTAGGAAACACTACCGCGCATTACAGATTTAATTTCAAGCTTGCATCTGCTATTCCAAGCAGAACAATGAAATCCGTAGCTCCTATTATTAAGAGCCACATTCAGAAGTAAAAAACAAAAATAAACTTAGGCCTCCATAACAATCTCTTACCAAGTTACTTCAGTTTTTAGCAGAACACCATTTGGAAAACACCGACAAAGAGACAGGACTCCTTCCAAGAATGATCATCTTACTTAACTTAGACAAAGTAAAGCCTTTCATTAATTAGGCTTGGGTTTGGCCTACATTCTGTTGTATGAAAATACTTCATTATATGCAGTTGAACACATTGTTTGAAAATGTGATAAAATGGCATTTCGCACAACAAAAGGTGAAGGAACTAAAACTGTATTAAATATTATCTCTAAAATAGACATTCTGAAAATCTTTAAATAGGTTTTCACCCATGGAAGAGTTCAGAGATGGTATCAGCCCCATTCACGACGATCAGATAAAGCTATTTGCAGATGTAAGATGTCTCTGAAGGCAGACATCAGCAGATAAAAAGAAATGCTGCAAGTACTTTGTTTTTAAGTGCATTATTTTGCTATATACAAGTAGTAATTTACTGGTGCTTTGCATTCCAGCTGCATTCTCTATGCACATTTTGTAGGCATTGTAATTCACTCCTGAAGCTCCAGCAACAAGCTGAACAACATATTTCCGTTCTTTTCAGGAATTTCTTACTTCACACAGAAAGACATTCTTGGTTTCATTACTTCCATTGCAAAATCTCTGTCTGTGATTTGTCTTCATGGCAGAGAAGCAAATAAGAAGCAAGAAGTATAAATAACAACAGGAATGGAAAAACCAAGAAGTTTGTTGAAAAGAAGGCTGAGGTTTGAGGTTTTATTTTTACTAAATACCTACATCAACTCCCTCTCACTTCTCTTCTATACCAGAGACAAGATCTTACTCCTCTTACCCAAGAGCCCTTTGCACAAAAAGATGCACAATGACAGATGAGATTTGACTATGCCAGCAAGTAAATACATGATTACATGCAACAACTGATAAGCCTCTCAATCCCAGAAACATAAGGTACGAATTAATGCGACTATCAGCCTCTGACTGGAAGAAACCTGTGTTCTGAGCTCTGACAGCATAAATCAGTCTCTATATAAACACTAGTTTCAATTTCTGCTTTTTTTGATTATATAGTCAAAAGGGACTTTGAAATCGACACTTTATTTGGAATCTGAAAAATAAACTGTTTCCAAAGTATTTTGTAATGCTTGTATAATGGCCTCAAGACAGCCAGTAATTTAGACAGCTGTGCGACTAGCCACAGAAGCTGCATTTTAGAAATCGCCCTTTTTTGGAACAATTGAAACTTTCTGCAGGACAAAGTCCACACACAGAGAGCAGTGTTTCCCTGCAAGCATACAACAGTTTCATTATTGTTTAGCTACCAAAAAACAGCTCCAACAATCTATCAAGCTTGACATCTTATCCGTCTGCTGCTAGCCCAGAACACAGGGCATATATAGGAAGAGGCTCAAGGATTCAGGAAAAAAAGTTATTTTGTAAATCGAAACTGAGAAACATTTCCCTTCTTTTAATGGTGAACTTGCAATTTTTAAAGCCTGTTCAGGAAACCATGGGCCTGTTTGATCTCCACATTATCAAACCCAAGTATCTATAAAGAAATCTATTCCATGAGATGAATAAAAGCTCCATTTTAAGATATGTATAAAACAAATTCAAAGGCAATCCTACAGAAGAGGGATTCCTCACTGCAACAGAGCATCAGTACCAGTTGCGGTTCCAGCCCAGTCGTGATTATTTTAACACCAAACTAGAGCAGAGCACTAACTTGCTGTTCACCAACCAACCCTCCCTTCCTGGGAACGCTGCCACTCAGTAGTTTTCCAAATAACTGTGGCTCAGGCAAAGTCCTCAGAAGCACCAACATTCTCATGGAAGAAAACTTACCAACCTTGCGGAGCATGTCCTTAAACACAGCACTGGAGAAATTATTAATCTGTGTGATTCCAATGACTCCAAGTGGCTGGGTGAATGAAACATGGAAGTCATTCCCTGATGCCAGTGGCAACTGCTTTCTAAGCAAGGTATTTTAACATCAACAAAAAGTGGTGTCACATCAGTTTCAGTCTGGACTTCCACAGGCTGCAATATTATTGTTTCTGACTCATTTGGCGAGCAAGCCAAACCAATATAAGCTCATGCACATGGTAAGTGGCATTGATTCAATGATGCCACTTGTGACACTGCAATTTGAAGTTTTCCATGTGTATATAAAGAATATAAAACACCCAAAGGAACTGTCTGCAGCAGGGGTTCCTATGCAACAAGCTACTCCCAGAAAACAGCATTTTAAATTTCCCTGTTTAAAATCTCACCTAACATCAGTCTAGACCATTCAAAGTATACTAAAGTATACCTTGTAGCTTAAGTATATTCTTATCAGCATATCCCCCAATCTTCCGAATACAAATAAGAAGATGGCAGCATAAAAAGAGCTTATGTTAAATCAATGTTTTATTCTCCGCTTAAATACAATGTGGAAGTTCCTATTCCAAGACTGTGGCAGAGAAGCCAGAGGGCATTAGTGAAAGAAGCCTAATTAATATTTCTGAGTAAAGTGAGAACCTCAAGAGCAATTAACATGAAAAAATTGTAGATTTTACAGACACTGAGAAGAATAATCAGTGTCTCAGAAAGCAACAATTCTTTTTAAAGAAAGTCCCTTACGGGAACATAAATTAAAAAAGCCAAAAAGGATTTTCAGAGGTTAGGATAAGCCATCTCTCAGTTCTGAGGGAACTGGCTGAGAGAGAAGGAAGCAACTAACACTAAATTTGAATTCTTGATCTGACAGTCATACTCTTGTTCCCCTAAAGAAAACTTTTTTCAACCTTGCAATGTTCTTTGAAGACTGAATAATCAGCTTTGGAGGGACATACCATCAGGTGGCTAGAAGACCTGGCATGCAGATGAGTTCAGTTTCTGACATCAATTCAGCAGCGATGCGATTCTCCCCACCCGTGAAACAGAGATTACACTTATTCATCCCTGCAAAGCATTCCATGCTCCCTAAATGACAGCTGGTAGAGGTTCAAAGTACTAATTTCTGGCTTCTTGTAATGACAGTCCCTGGGAAGCAGAGGAAGACAAGCTTGATATGGGGAGAGACAGATAGGCACTATCAAGACTAATGACTGGAATTACTTTGGGGAGCAGGAGGCGGGCTGGGGTTTCACGATGGAAGCAGGCAATCAGGAGAGGGCTGGAGAAACATTTGCACCACATGAATACATTTTAAGTACAGATGACAAAGCGCAGGCAGATAAATAGCAGTGTCAATGCAGCAGCACAGACCTTACCGTACCATTGACCGCAACACTTCCCTGAGAAGCTAGATCAATACTCAAGTATTTAGCCCACACCAGGCTGCTAGCAATATTCAGGTAATTTAAAGCCATGCTGTGCTTGTAGTCAGAGCTCACACTAAGGAAAAGTACTGAGTTCCCTCGGTTTTTAATATCCCATACCATTAGATCCTCTTTCCCTGGTCAGCAGCAGTTCACACGCAGTTGTGTCCAAAAAAGGGACACATGCGCACAATTATCTGCACCTCACATTATCCTTCTGCCTGCAAAGAGTTTTATTAAGCACCAAGTACTTGGTTCAGCATACTTTCTAATTTCTTACCTTTGGGTAAGAAACCTCTCTGTCCCTCAGGCTTTGGAGAAGAGACACTCTGAGATATCCTATGTATATATGAAAATGCACTCTTTCTATAAGGGATGGGAAGGTAGCCTAAACCTAATTAAACACAAATTTTCCTACATGTATTACAGTGAAACCAACACACACTAGATGAGGACAGCATTTTAGCTGGCTAGACATGAGGACACAAAGCTGCAGTACTGGGTCAGACACACAGCCTGTCTAGCTCTAAAGCCTGCCTCCAACGCAGGTCCAGGTGAGTCACAGGCAAGCACACAGCTGTAAGAACATCACAGCAGATGACTGCATGAAAATCTGCTTACACCCTTCCGCCATGCAAAAGGTGGTTCAAAGTCTAAAGCAGAAGTTTTAATAACCCTTCTATATATAGCACTGGCAATTCAAGAGAAATCACACTCTAGCCTGATTGAAGAGTTTATAATCTAAGTTGTTACAAGCAACAAACCATGGTACAAAGTTGCATAACAAGTGAAAATTACACAATAAAAAAAACCCCACAAACAAAAACCAAAAACAAAAAACAAAGCAACACAAAATCATACAGAAGTCAACCACAATAAAGAGAAAACTGAAAGCCTGGAGAAAAGAAGATACATTTCAGTCAAACTCAACTAGTGACCACCAACCCCAAAATATATTTAATATATATTACTCCTTGTATACTCTTACTGCAGAGTATTGCTTTCAGCTCTCATTCCAAGTTGACTCCTAAGAGCCTAATCACATGTACCTGACAATGAGAAATATTAAGCCTCGCTGAAAGTCAGCCTATCTTTTCTACCCTACAATTAAAACACCATACTTAAATGACGGCTTTAAAACTAGTCAAATTCAGCATAAAACTTGAGCAATTCAATTGCTACGAGCTGAGTGGGTATGCAAACAGGGTGCTGCAGCCAGGTAACTCTGCACCCAGCTTCACACAGCAGAGAGAATTGCCCATAATTAAAAACACAACAAAAGCCAAAATAAATTGGTTTGTTTCATTAGACCCAGTTGTTCTACCAAAAGCAATTATGTTTACAAAGAATGAATGCAAGATCCCCCTCCCCATCACTGTGAACATAAAACATGTTAAGGACATAACAGTCTTTGATGGGTGGCAGTAGGTAAATTCAAGGATCTGGAATTAGTAGGAAACAACATTTAATGCTCACAGCTTTCTGTTCCACTTCTTGGCCCTGGAAAAGGCAAAGGGTTAACACACTTTTTGTTTCATGTAATCATGTATATGCCTTAATGATAATTTATCTTAAAATTTGAGCTTTAAAGTTTTGAAATACAACCTACTACAATGTAATGCTAACTTACAGTGCACCTGTCATTTCTCATCCTAATGAAATGGAGCACTAAAAAATGCATTTTGTAAATCTGCTAAGCTCTTTACCAACTCCATAGTCAGGTTAGAAAGAGCAGAACACTGCCATGAAACAGTTCTCCAAAAACAACATCCAAGACCTCCTGCCCTACCCATGGAAGGCAAGTTCTGCTTCAGAGAGGAGGGAGAGGAGGAAGTGAGCTCAAACAAAACACACGAACAAAACCTTTTTATGTCTCAGCAAATTAAACATTACCCTGAACATGTCTTAATCAAAGAATCATAAAACTTACTTACCTCTACAGTATCTGAGTAAGCCTGTCCACCCTTGCACTGTTTGAAAACACATGAAACTATCAAGTGCAACAGCTTGCTTATCACAGGGTCAAAACATTGAGCGCATTCATCCTTAGCTATTTTGCCAAGTCCCTGACCTGTAAAGGCTCAGGCTGGACTGCGTGCACGTTCTCACCAGAGTGAGTTTACATTTATTAACCTGCAATCACATACTGGAATACCGGCAAGAAACTGATTTGCTGATACATCAACCCTTTCTCCACAGGAAGCACCTTGACCAGCTTACAGGAACAAACTGTTCTGAAGAGCACTTGAGTACTTTATTTTCTGAACTCCTTTTGCCTTCTGTGGCAAAGGACGGACCTGCACAGCTTTCACACTGCTGCACCCCCCCGATTTCGAGCAGAAGCAAGGCAGGGTTCCTTGTTAAGAAAATAACTTGGGTCCTTGCCACCAAGGAAGCATCACCCACCCCAGGTTCGCTGCCACCGTACCAAACCAATTAGTACCTTAGGCATGCTAAAATGCAAAGAGACAACAATTTAAGCAAGGAGTTGTACTGAAGGCTGGCGCTTATCCAGAATTCCTCAGTTCTCACTGCATTTTGAGCAGAACTTACTAAAACTCAAAGTGCCTTTGGGAGCATAACTCCGAAAAGGAAAGTGTTTCTAAATGCCACTTTCTAAATGAGAAAGGAGGCTGTACCCCAGTCCCAGCCGGCCTCATCAGGGAAACCCTGCAGGCACTCCGTGGGAGGGAGCCCCTTTACCTCATCTCTCCAAAACTAAAATCCAGTGGCTTTCATCCTCCCTCCAGCCTCTCCCAGTCCCCCTGCATGCCCTGGTCCCAACAGCCCTATTTTCCCCCTGCCTGGTGCCCCCCAGGCCATAGCAGCCCCCTCCTGCCCCACGTCCCCACACTTGACATCACCCTCAACCCACCATCGTTCCCCCACCCCACAGCCCCTTGGTAACCCTCAATGGCGACCCCACTGCCCCACGGCGCCCACATTCACCTGCCTCCCCCTCCCCTGCACACTCTCCCTGCTCGGGAAGCCCCCTCCCTGCCCCTCACCCCCAAACCCCGGCTCCCCCCTCACGGCCCCGCGCCCCCAAACCCCGGCTCCCCCCACACGGCCCTGTGCCCCCAAACCCCGGCTCCCCCCTCACGGCCCTGTGCCCCCAAACGGCCCTGTGCCCCCAAACCCCGGCTCCCCCCACACAGCCCTGTGCCCCCAAATCCCGGCTCCCCCCTCACGGCCCCGCGCCCCCAAACCCCGGCTCCCCCCTCACGGCCCCGCGCCCCCAAACCCCGGCTCCCCCCACACGGCCCTGTGCCCCCAAACCCCGGCTCCCCCCTCACGGCCCTGTGCCCCCAAACCCCGGCTCCCCCCTCACGGCCCCGTGCCCCCAAACCCCGGCTCCCCCCTCACGGCCCCGCGCCCCAAACCCCGGCTCCCCCCTCACGGCCCCGCGCCCCCAAACCCCGGCTCCCCCCTCACGGCCCCGCGCCCCCAAACCCCGGCTCCCCCCTCACGGCCCTGTGCCCCCAAACCCCGGCTCCCCCCTCACGGCCCTGTGCCCCCAAACCCCGGCTCCCCCCTCACGGCCCTGTGTCCCCAAACCCCGGCTCCCCCCTCACGGCCCTGTGCCCCCAAACCCCGGCTCCCCCCTCACGGCCCTGTGCCCCCAAACCCCGGCTCCCCCCTCACGGCCCTGTGTCCCCAAACCCCGGCTCCCCCCTCACCCCCAAACCCCGGCTCCCCCCTCACGGCCCTGTGCCCCCAAACCCCGGCTCCCTCCTCACGGCCCTGCGCCCCCAAACCCCAGCAGCCCCCCCAAGGCCTCACACCCATACACCTCCCCCCACTTAGCAGCCACGGCCCCACCTCCGCCGGCCCTGGCAGCCCCCCCAACCACTGGCAGCACCCCAGCCACCTCACCTGCCTCCTTCGGCAGCCCCGTCCCGGAGGGGGCGGCGGGGCCGGGCCGCGGGCGACCCCGGACCCTCCGCTCGGCGCGGCAGCGGCGCTATGGCAACTGCCCACCGCGGCGCCCAGCCACCGAGCGGCCGGCCAGAGCGGCGCCCGGAGAGCGGCGAGCTGCAGCGCAGCGGACGGCGCGCCCCCGGCGGCGCGGCGGCTTCACTAGCGCCCTCAGCAGGCCGAGAGGGCAGCGCCGCCCGCGGGGCGCGGCGGCTCTGAGGGCCAACGGTTCGAGACCCGGCCCGGGCAGCGCGGAACGGAGCTTGCGGGGGTGTCCCATGGGTTTCAGAGGAGTTTCTGCTGGGTGCACAGGTCGTAGCTGCATCACACGAGATGCATACATATACATACAGTACACCCATAAACAGATCTATACACACAGCCATATACATGCAGACATGTACACCCCCATATACAGATACACACACACATATATGCACACAATACGGATAAACACACACTTATATATGTATTTTATGCATATCCAGCTCAAATGAGCCCTCAGTGCCAAAAGGTATCGCCACTGCTTGGGGCGAGGGGTGCCCTGTCTGCCTTGGGACAGGTTGTACCACCTGCTCCAGGCCTTTCCAGCTGTTTTCCAGCTGATTTAGGCACCAGGGAAGAGCAGGGAGAGGGGATGTCCCCTGCACGCTGGCACAGCACCCTGCTCCCAGGGCTGCAGAAGTGCCCGTCTGAGCACAGAGGAGAAAGGCTGAGTTAGGATTTTTAGGTCAGGAACCCCTTTCAGCTTAATTTTACTATGCAAATTCAGAACAAATCAGCTTGAGTAAGAAGTCAAGTTTTTCCAGATCAGGTAACAGATTCCCATAGCCTGAACCTTTCTGCTGTCCCCGCAGTGAGCAATAACCAGCACCCACAGCAACACCTTCCTTGCAGCGATGCAGCCAGAAATTCAGGACATCGCTGTCACCCACCCCCTCACCCCCTGCAACTTGCCACCTACCTCAGCAGCCACCCCAGGAGCTGCCACCAGCAGCTCAGCCGTGCCCCGTATCACGCGTCTTCCCCGACCTATCCAGCTGTTTCCCAAGAGGGCACAAAACCTCCTGCAGCTGCAATTAGCTGATTGCCACGGAGAGAAAATCCCCCCAAGCACAGCTATGCCCGAAAGCCTGGGATAGCTGGCCTTGGAGGAGCACAGCCCACAAGTCCATCACCTTTCCCCAGTCTCTTCCCATCTGGCTGGCACTGTCCCGGTTGAATCACTGTCCCGTGACTGCAAACCCGGTGACTAAGCGCAAGAGCAGTTTCTTTTGTCATTTCCCAGGTACCACAGCAAAGATGCACGCTAGGCGCGTGGCTGGTGGCACACTGAGGCTGGTGGCACACTGAGGCTGGTGCAGGGTTCGAAGTGGGCAGTTCCCCTTCTCCTCCTGCTAGTTTAAGGGAAGGAGACAGCAAGAAAGCCCCCTTGGTTCAAATATAACCAAAGAGGTCTCTGGGTGGCTCTTCCCCTGCTCCACACTCCCCCTTGAGAGCTTTGCTTCCCCTACAGAACCTCAGGGAAAGAGATAAAATAGTAGCCTGCGGTTTTGGTTGGAATTTGTGTGTAGCAGCTCTTGGTTCACAGCTTCAAGAGCCATAACAAACTACATTTCCTGCTGTAAGGATCAGCCCCACCAGCGCAGGTCTCCAGCAGACAGGAAAACCATCCTACTCCTCACCCCAGCCAGCCAGGCTGCAATCCCTGGGGCCAATCCTCCCCTCCCAAGCTTGGAAAACCCAGAAATACAAATAAATACACAACTTTAAAATACATTTATTTATACTGAAAACTGTTTCATGGTACAACTCACATTGCTTTGGCATGTTCCCCTGCCTCGGGCAGGACCTGCTGGGAGCACAGCCTTTCCCACAGCCATGCACACAGGGCTGCGGTGGCTGGGTGGCCACGATGGAGGAGGTGGGACCCCCCCCCTGTAAATCACAGCCCTGGGAGCATCAAGAGCTCTCTTTCCCAGGAAGCACGGCTCTGACAGATGTGCAAAATAAAAATCTGTGTTGAGACCTGGCCACTGCCTCTTGGGAAACCAAAACATGCCTTCACATACCCCTTTTCACTGCTTCCTACAGCTGCTTCGCTTCCCTACAGCAGCTATTTGCTCAGGAATAGAGGGCTGTACAGTGTTATGACTACTCTAGAGAAATTAGCACTCAAATTCTGACTGCATCAGACTCCTCTTGGCCCAGCACAGCCTTAGAAGGCTCCAGGAGCTGTACTGATGTATTACTAGTCTAACAAGCACACCCTGATGAGTCCCAGGCCCCACAATCTGCATCCACAGCCTTGGAAGTGCAAGCCATAGCTCAGCTCACCCGCCAGGGAGGGTTCTTATTAAGCAGAGGATGAGGGTGTCTACAACACCTGGGATCAAGAGGAGAGGCAATGCTCCACCCCAGCCTCCCACCTCCTCCCTGGCACTGCACAAGCACCCAGGAGGTTGCCCAGAGCAGGCAAGAGCAGCTGGAAAGCGTTGGAGCAAGAGGAGATTATTTTAAACTTCACCACATGCAATTAAGCAGGTCCTTGAGCATCAGACAGGGCCAGCTGATGTCAGTCAGGCTCACCCACCCCAGCTGATCCAGATCATAACCTTCATCAGTTAACAGCAATTCTTTACACAGCACAGCAGTGCCCCAGAAATACCAGCAGCTCCCTGCAGAGCCTGGTGTTACCCTGGGGACAAGGTCAGGTCAAGCATCTGATTATGTCCCAGCTCATCAACAGCCTGTCCCACCCCAGTCCTGCTAGGGACTAAACCTCAAAATTTGAATTAACAGCAGTCACCATTAATTGAATTCCAGCTCTCAACAACCACAGCAGTGTACATCATCTTTTTTTTTTAATTTTATTTCTGAACCAAGACTACTGTGGGCTGCCCAAGGACGAGCAGAGCTCTAGGACCAGAGGGCAGCGCGTTATGGGGGGGAACAAAAACACCACAATGAGTCATAGGTTTGTGCAGGGACACGCCAGCTGGTCCCAAGCCAACACCTTAGGACAGGGCAGGCTCTGCTGTTGCAGACAAGCCTGCAGCAGAGGACAGAACCTGGTTATCATGCTGCCCACACAGCCCAGCCACTGTAGGCAGCATCTGCTGAGGCAAGATCTCCAGGGAACCCCATGCTCATTTTCTCCCTAGTGCAGAACAACAAAAGCTTCTTCATGTTGGTCCTTCCTGGGGCTGCAGGACTCTCAGTCAGTCTGTAAAACTGTATAGCGTGATTGCCAGCTTTTTTTGCAGCTCTCTTGGACCTTGGTATCTGCTTTTCCACCCATATCAGAGCCCCTGTGTGGGTGTCACAGGGCTCAGCTCCTGCACATCACCATTTCCAATATCCAGCTCCACCTGTATCCCCATCGGCTGCAAGGAGAAACAGAGAGGAGCTAAACCTCACACTGCAGGGACTCTGCATCACTCCATCACCTGCCCCAGAGCCAAAATTCCCCAATTACATCCCCTTGAGGATTTCTTTCTGCTGGTGCTCTCATTTTAACTAGGTCTGCTGAACACAGAGATACAAATTGAGAATGCAATTTAGTAAAGAAAGAACATTTTGCTCCGAGATTTCCCCAGACACACTATTATTTAGCACATCCAGCATACATTTTGCTGCCCAGCACACCACCACTTCCAAACCTATTGGATCAGGCAGCAGAGCAGGCTCAGAGCCAGGAGGCTCAGGCAACATAGGCAGGATTCAAGCCAAAGTCACCTCTGCAGGTGTCAAAGCCATTTCCACAGGACTCTCACTGCCCACACGCCATCAGGAGAGCGAGACAAGCACGAGGAACACCATGACCTGGATTGGAAGTGGTGCCGCTCATTTAACATGCCCATAAATACAAGCTCAGGCTGTTGGGAACAGATGTTCCTCCCTTCCACAGCACACAACCAGGCTGCATTGGCTCCTCTCCCATTGCCAAGGGTCACTCAGCAAGGTCTGATCCTGCCCTACCCCCAGCAGAAGCCTCCCTCTGCTCCAAAGCCCGCTCCAGGTCACAGAGATGTTCCTCCATTACCAGGGTCTCTCCAAGCAGCCTCACCTGCCGGGGTGACTTTGCCAAGGAAGCCAAGCGCTGCGTGGTGGCTTTCTCCTGGGTGGCTTCTTTGTTCTCCAGCAGCACCCGGGTGCTGGGCACAAAACTCCAGGAGCGGCCAAGGGCTGGCTTCAGTTGACTGGTGCTGCTGTCCCTTGTCACCTGGTTAGTCACCTGCAGCACAAACAGGCTTATCAGCACATGGGAACAGCAGTGCCACTCCGTGCAATGAAATACCGGAGATCACCAGGAGATAATGGCCCATAGCTACTTTATGAAATTTTGTCTCCATCCTGAGCCCTCCTTTTGGCACACCCATGCCATCCCTTCCAAACATAGCCCATGCAACTGTCCCAGGCACATACTCAGGTAGGAGTTCACTCCTATCTGCAGGCTGCAGTGACTCCTGGTACTGAAGCCACCTGCAAAGTTCAACTGGGAGGCTCCAAGTGTTCTCCCAGGCTCCCTGTGCCTGTCACTTTATCACTAATCAAAGGGCAGGACTGCCTCGATGCCTCCCCGTGCCAGGTTCAGCAGACCACCATTTTCTCTCGTGGCCTTCCCAGTTCAAACACATTAATTGTGGTCCCAGGAACCTGTCTGGGTGCATTGAAGCAAATGTAATTGCTTGGCCAAGAGCTGGGGAAGGCTAGAGCAGGGCCCCTTCCAGTCCCCAGCTCATTTGGGATGATGCAATCCCCTGCAGTTCCTCCAAGGTAACTGAGCAAGAGGTTACTTAGTAAGCTGGCCTGCCCCTTAAATGAATGGTGTTATATCAAAAATAAATACAAACAACCTTTCAATCTGTCTGTACTTAACTCTACCTTGCTCAATCAAGTGGATGCCTTGTTGGTAGAGGACAGCAATAAAAGCAGGCAGCAAATCAGCCCTGTTCTTGCTCCACACTTGCTGGAGCAAGACATCTGTGGGCTGCAGAGAAGCAGAGTCGGGGACCAGAGCGCCATGGGATACAGGCCTCTTGCTCATGCTTAGCTGGGAGTGGGGTCCCCCCTCCCAGGGGCTCCCCCAAAGCCTTGCCAGGGCCATGGCACATGCCAGGACATGAAGGACAAGGCACAGCAGCACTCACCACAACAGCAAGGCTGAACTCCCTGGCCAGAGTCTTCAGCTCCCTAGCCAGCTGCATCATGATGGCCAAACCTGGAGAAGGACAAAGCATTCGGATGCTTCGGCATCAACTCCCAAAGTACATCCTGGAGGCAGGTGACATCTAGGTTTGCACAAGCACTGGATTTAGTCCCAGTGCTGGTGTTCCTGAACACCTTTCAACACATTTCCATTCCCAGCACGCAAATGTACCCATTGTACCAGCACGCTCCATCCAGCCAAATGGATGTGGCATGGACAGACCAATCCCCAAGTTGCCCCATCCCTTCCTTTCCCATCTTAAAAGGCAAAAAACCCCTACAAAAGCACCAGTAGCTTCAGACAAAGCTAGTCAGGTTGATTTAACAGGTACAGAACCCATCCCTCCAGCTCACAGCTTCATTTCCTACAGCCCATGACTGCGAGGGGACCTGTGATAGCACTGGCTGCTACCCATGCATGCAAGACCCTCTGGAAGGTGTCTGAGGGGCCTCCTTGACATCTCAGCCAGCCGAAAGCCCCTCACTCCTGGTTTATGGTCCTTTCTGGCAGCATGAGCCTCAGGGGAGCTTTGCAAACTGTGCCAGCGACCACAATGTATCTGTGACACTGTGAGCAGAGGTTTTCATCTGTGGGCAAACAGGCCAGTGCCTCCTCTGTCCCCTGGCCAGGTTTCAGACCATTGGCATGAGCTGGCACAGCCCCCGCCAGGTTGAATGTTTGCTAATAGCACTGCCAGCAGATTCCCCTTTTATTCAGCCGTGAAGGAAAAGCTGGGAGCAGTCGCACCCACATCTGTCCTGCCCCAGCTCCAGGCACAGCACACGTGGGAGGAAAATGCTCTTCAGGACGAGCAGAGAGGTCTGCAACCTCATTGCACATCCTAACGAAGTAGCTCACCCTCTGACTGCTTGCCGCCCAGCAGTGGGTAAATCACAGATGAGACAGAGTCGATCACCACGACCTTGACAGGTCCCATGGAGCTCACGACCTGAAAGAAGGAGGCACCCTGTGCAATGCAGAGTAACGAATCCAGCAGTTCTGGAGGTCGTGAGCTGCACAGAGGCGCAAATATCCTCAGGACAGGGTGATACAGCGTCACTCGTCAGGCACACAAGCCCTTCTGCCCTCCCTGCAGCTCTGGGGAAGGGAGAAAAGCCCGGACCCTCACTCCTACCTGCTGGGAGAGGTGATCCCGCAGCTCCTGCAAGGCACTCAGCACTTCATAGATGTCAAACACACGGACTACCTGGATCCGCTGCAGAGCCTCCAGCTGCAGCACAAAGTGGCATCACCAACAGCCTCGACCCCTCCAGGACTTGTTATATTCCCCCTGCCCCAGCTGCTTCCAGCTCTTTGCATTTATACCATGCCATGGTCCCTTATCTCTTCCACATCTGCCTCTACCCCACAAACACTGTTGTCCCCATTGCACTGACAGAAAAATCAACATGGATTGAGCTCAGGGAGTGGAAGTGACCAACTACAATAAGCCCTCCTCTTCTTCCCAAGAAAAAAACCCAAAGTGCAGTGTCTGCCCCTGAGCACAGCATCCACCGGCCCATGGGAGGAAAAGGCTGGACCCCAAAAAGCCCACAGGGACCAAGGCAGAGCTGGACAGACAACCCATCTCTGGGGGCTGCCTGCAGGCAAGAGCCAAGGCAGCGTTAGTGCACATGCAGGGACCAGCTTCAGGGGAACCTGCCTGCTCTTCCTCATCCTCTGTCTGGGCTCGAAGCATCTGGTAGACACGGGAGGCGGTGAATCCCCCCGTGGAGTCGAGAAACAGGACATGTTGCTTGAGGCCAAGAGATACACTGACCGAAATGCCCAGGCACACCTGGAGAGGCAGGGAACTGGTGTCAGCCAGCCCTCCCAGGTCCCTCTGCTTCATGTGCCTGAAAGCATCATCTCCATCCTACCTGTCCTGTCCCCTCCCCTCTCCTCTGTCTCACTCACCTGCGTCTTCCCACTGCCAGGTGCTCCCATGAGCTCCGTCACTTCCCCTGTGTACAGCCCAGAGTCCAGCAGCTGGTCCAGGCTACAGGTTAAACACATGGTGGGATTATCAACACCCCTTCAGCCAGAATGACAGGGGCATCAGGAAGCGTCAGTTCCCAGGTATTTATCCCTACAGTCCCCTTCCCAAATGCAGACAAGTGCCTCAGGCTCTGCTCCTTCCTTCCCATCTTCCCTCTCTGCATCATGGGGGCTACAAGAGGACGGTCCTGAGCTGCAGAAGAGCTGTGGTCCTGGGAGCAAGGCCTGAATACCCAGGGTTTCTCTGCGTAGTCACTGTAATAGCCCAGCGAGCAGACAGCAGAAAAGAAGAAACAAGGACAAGCAATGGACTAACTCATTTCCATGCCTGATATAGACAGTTTGCACCATCATCACTCAATAGTCCTCCCAGATCCACAACCCTCATCTCTGCAGCCCTCCAGGGAAAGGTTGAAGGCAGCACATTGTCTAGTCTAGAAGCGAGACACACCACCACTTCCCAAAGGGTGTGCAGGCTCTCGCAAGGACAGCGGCAACGTCAGTGTCATTCCCTCAAGGGACACAGACCAGCTGGCTCTGCAGCCACAGGACATGAAGAATAATCACCTCTTGCTCACAAAAAGGCAGAGCCAGGCTGGAAGTTTTTAAAACAGCTGCTGGGGATGGTTTGGACACCACTGAGCCTGCTCAGGGCACCAGCACATTGAAATTCAAAGCCTGTGCTGGGCAACCATGGTCTTTCGCAGTAAGCCCAACCCCGGGCAGACCTGCTGGCTCGCCAGATGATGCACCCACCTTGGGCTCCCAGTGGGCAGGATGGCCGTGGAGCTCTTGAGCTCCTCGTAGAGGTCTGCTCCATTGGCGGGGAAGGCAGAGAACTGGGCCAGAAGCACACGTCTCACTGCAACCAGCACCTGGTGGGCAGAGAAATGTCTGTTAACAGGACTGAGAAAGTCCAGAGCCATCAACGTCTGCTGCAGAAGGTCCCCCCAGGCACACCCAACTGAGCTGTGAGCCAAACAGCTCTGAGCTCCCCAGGTAACATAGCAGGACTCAGGAGCTGCCCTTTACCTTGTAAGACAGGGAACACTTCTGGGCAATGTCCTCGAGGTCTGATGACACAAAGTCTACCACTGCAAATAACACGAGGGACAAGAAGTTCGAAGCCAAAGCTGGACAGACCCCGAGCACCAAAGAGATGACCAGCTTAGACAAAACCTGCCTGCACCAACAGGCAAAACGTCTGTGTCCTCTGCCGACACTTCAAGTGGGCAAGCAGGATGCCTGACCGAATGGAGCACTGGAGTTTTTCCTCTGAGATGGCCCTGCCGCCCGTTGCAAAACAAATAATTTCTTGCAAAACAGATCAGGGAGAGAAGCTGGTAAAAATTCTCTGTTTTGCTCAAGAGCTGCCCAGTGCTGTTTGATAGCTGGGGTGAGCTAAGAGAGTCCCCTCCTGACTGACCCCAGGTGCCAGCCCTGGCCATGCCAGGGAGTGCTAAAGCCACAGGAATGAGAAGAACTAGTGGCCCCATCTCTGCTCCCAGGAACCACTCTCAAGATTAATTTCTTCAGATAGATGTGTATGTTATTGGCTGGGGGGGGGGGGCGGGGAAAGAGGCTAAAAAGCAATTCCTATAGGGAAAAACAAGGATTACAACATCCGTGGCTCCAGCATCCACAGGATCCATTTAGCAAGAATAAAATGGGGTTTTTCTCAGCTCTAATCCAGCTTCCCAGAGCAAGTAAAGAATCTACCTGAAGTGTTTGCCTTCCCCTCTAAGAGCAGGAGGTGCCCAGGGTGCAGTGTGCCGGGGGGCTGGGCATTTTTCAGAGGGAAAAAATGCACAAACCCTCCCCAAATACCTTTTTAAAAGCTGTAATTGCTTGGCCTTCAGAGAGTCTCTGTAGAGACCCCTACCACATCCTGACACTCTCCTGCTCCTACAGAGAAGCCCTGACCACCCAGGGGTACCCAGTATCCACCCAGGGGTACCCAGGGGACACCCAGCGGGGAGCCCACGGGAGGGGTATCGTGCCACCCCCCTGCCAGGGGGTGGGATGATGCGGGCAAAGAGGCTGGAGCTGCAACCGCCTAGGCTGACAGTGCCCAAAGCATGCATGGAGCCAGCCTGCGCCCCCCGCCCTGCGCCCCCCCCGGGGCTCTAAGACCCCCCTCGCCCCTGGGCAGCTCCAGGGCCGCAAGCCAAAGCCAAGAGGCAGGGGATGCTCTCCAGGGGATGCCCCACAGCCCACCCACGCCGTGGCAGCCGGCCCTGCAGGGGACCAGGGCACGATGCCACCCCCGAGGCGCAAGGGCTGCCCCCCGCGCCCCCCCGGCCCCTCCGCCCCGTTACCCGTCCGAATGCCGCTGGCCCGGAGGAGCCCGATCATCTCCTCGGTGAGACCGGGGCAGAGCCCAGCCCGTAGGACCACCATGTCCTGCCCCCCTCGGCCGGGATGAGAGCGGGGACCTGCGGAGGAGATGGGATATCCCCTCAGTGCCGCTGTCCCGCCAGGGCCGCCCCCGCCCCCCCGGGGGGGCACACGCTGAGGAGATGCCACCCGGGCTGGGGCTGAGATGGGCGCCGACGGCGAGCGCTGCCCCTCGCCAGGGAGCCCCCGGGGCGGCCCAGCAGACGTGCCCAAGCCCCCTCCGCGGGCTCCCCACGCCGTCCCTTGCGCCCCAAAAGTCCCTCCCCCTATCCCGCCCCCCCCCCCCGGCCCGCTCCCCTTCCCGCTTCCTGCGCGCGGCGGAAGGGCCGGGCGGGGCGCGGGGCTGCGCCCCCCGGGCCGGGGCAGCGCGGGGGGCACGGGCCTTCGAGACAGCAGCGAATTGATCTTTACGTGCATGTAAAGCAATGGAACAGCAAGTGAAATAAATCATAAGTGACACAATACAGCAAGAACAGAACGAGATGGGCGATGCACCTAATTGCTGCTACTCGTGGCAGACCATAGTAGTTAAGAAAGGTACATCACCGCCTGCCTTAAGTCATCACCTCCCCTTAATACGTCATCACCACCTGCCTTAATAAGTCATCGCCTCCCCTTAATACATCCTCGCCGCCTGCCTTAATATCTCATCACTTTCCCATAATACCTCACCACCATACAGCCCCGCAGGCGCTAGGAGCCCCGGCTGCATGGGGGGCTTGGAGGACCTTTCCCAGCAGTCAGGAGGTCCTGTGCAGCGTGTCCGCTCCTAGGTGAGGTCTCCCCAAAGACAGTCTAGCTTTGATACTGTTGAATAAAGAAGCCCACCCGATTTCAAATGTGGGGACATCTGGTTTCACTCAGATCCTACTGCAGCCTGGCAGGGCTTGGGGGGAAACCAGGGAAGCCCTCCCTATCTGCTGGATTTTCACACCAGTTTGCAAACAAGGCCACATACCTGGTTTCATAGCCTTGACCACCTGCCTCTAAGCCAGGAAGGATGCACTATACCTTGGCTAACGACTACATTCTGTCTAAGGTACATATTTCAATAATGATCATACATATTTTGCTAATGATTAGATGCATACACAAACATAAATATGTATATATAACATTTTGTTGGCAGGTTCATTGAGAGTGCAGCTTTGGATCAGGACCTGTTGCTCAGGCCTCAGTATTTCTCCCCCACCTTGTGCCCAGCAAGGGGCTGTGCCCCCATTCCCTGCCCTGCTCCCCACACTGGGCCCAGCCATGGTCCCCAGTGGAGCTCCCAGTCCTGCCTGATGGGAAGCACGAGCAGTCTCCACCCAGTAGTGCCCTCCACAGCCTCAGCAAACAAAAAAAACTCTCTGGCTGCTAACACCCAAGGGTGCTTCTGGAAGGGCATGCAGTCAGCTGGGGGTTTGCAGCCCTACCCTGGGGTAGCTCCCAGAAGGACCAGAGCCTGCTCAGGAGCTGCAACAAAGCAAAGGTGAATAAAAGTTCTATAGCAGCCCCCACCAGCTGACCATTAATTAGCACAGGTGCCAGCAATGCCAGGGCTCCAGGCTCTGTAAATAACAGAACCAGAGCCCAAATTGAGTAAGTTTGGTGGTGTTGCTGCTGGGGAGATTCAAACAAGCTAGTTGAAAAATGGAGCTAGGTTGGCATGGTAGTAGATAGAGGGGAGGCTATTCCCATCTTCTCTTGCAGAGTTCTTTGTATTTCTAAGTCAGGTTTGTTTATCTTTTTTTAAAAGCACAGTTTGTGTTTGGGGTGGCTGGGTAGACCTGTGGTCCCCTGCAGAGCTGGTGAGGTCTGAGTACCTGCTAGAACAGCTGATGATGTGAATAGAGGAAAAATACTCTAATTATAATTTCTGCTGTTATTCTAGAGTTGAAACCAAGCTTTATGCAAACACTAACTGCCCTAAAGTTGTGTTAGGGGTTTGGAGGCATCTCTACCCCAAAGAGAAGGTCTCTAATGCTCTGTTGGAGAAAAGCTCAAGCCCTGGGTGCTGAGCACAGTTATCTCTGCAACCCTGCTGTTGCTCTAGAGATGCTGGAGCCTGTCCTGGGATTTTCTGGCAGGAAATTTCCCCATGGACCTTGCCAGTTCCCTGCATTAGGAGGTGGCTTGCAGCCACAAGGTAAGGTGGAATCCCAGGACTGGGTTTAGTGAAACTCATCTGCTTCTGCTTGCTGTTGGGGTGGCGTGGTGGGAAATGAAGATGCATGGGGGGGTTCTCTGCCCCCCTGTAGCCGGGGAGAGCTGTGGCCCTGCAAATGTCTTGCTGCAGCAACCCGGGGGCTGTCCTCCCTGGGACTTGAATTTCTCTAGGAAAAGGGTTTTTTATGCTTTCTCAGCCGAGGCCTGAAGAGGGCCCCCCGCACTCGCTGCTGAGGCTGCCTGCCCTGCCAGCCCCCCCACCCGGGGCTCTCGGGGTGCATTAACACACCTGCTCCAGCTGCGGGGGCGCAGGCACAAGGCAGCTCCCGGGGTCCTGGGCGGCTGCTGTCCCTGCTCTGCCATGCAGCCCCCTGTACCCTGCCCAAAAACGCAGGCCAAGGGGAGCGCAGGGTGCTCTTAGCTTTGCCTTGAGCATTAGCAGCATCAGACACAATTTTATTTTATAACTTAATTTCCTTGAAGTACCTGCAGTGCTGACGCTTGTGAAAATGGAAGTTTTTGTTCTGGATAACTTGAGGAAGGCTGTGCTATGGACAGACACCATGCGTGCTGAACAAGCAAGCTGACCCTTTCCCTATAGCTAAAGCAATGCGGGAAGGGGTTTCTGGTGGGTTAGTTTGTGTGAGTCCAAGAAAAGCCGCTGTGCTGAGTCTGTCCAAGGCAGAGATGGCCTCTGGCACCCTCCGCAGATGTGGTCCTCGTGCCTTGGGCCTACCCTCAAGCAGGTAAAGTTGCCGGAGCACCTGCGACTGTTGTGTGGGTGATGTGCTGTGAAGGGACCTTCAAATTGCTCTGCGATCACCTCCTGCCCGGACACCAAGGACCAGGCAGTGCTGTCAGTGCAGGACGAATAAACAGGAGACTGACCAGGGCAGTCTGGTGCCAATTCTTGCTGCATAAGATCCATAAGCCACAACAGAGATCACCAGTGCTAAAGATTGCTGATATTTTTTCTTGGCAGTGTCTCAGTGTGGAAGTGTGCTATGGCTCAGTTTTGCAGTGTAAGCCTCGTTGGAGCAACTGAGCTGATGCCCATGCACTCCTCTGTCATTGCCCCATTCCCACCGCCAGTTCCCCCATTGCTTTATAGCTGGGATGCTCGTGGGTACGCTCGGGAAGGCACAGCCTGCATTTTGGGGAGATAAATTGCAAAGCAGAATTCCTGATTGTGACCCCTGAGAAATGGGGGTTTGAAAGGCTCAGCTCTTTTGGAGCTTAGTGCTGCTGTGTCTGCTGGCGTTCTTCAAATTGAGTCCCAAGACACTCCTCACAGCAGTGGTCTGGTATGCCCTGGGCATAGCTGTTGGTCTGTGGCTGCCAAGTGAGTGGAGGTGGCAGTGCCAGACGTGAGAGCCCACCCCGCTGAAAATCCCACCCAAAGGCCCTGCAAGGATAAGGTGGTGCTGGGTGCAAGTTTGCTTTCTGTCCCAGTGTGTTCTGGAAGGTGCTGGGTACTGCTGCAGCTGCTGGCATGGGGCTGCTTGTCCCTGAGGCTCAGCTGTCTCGGGCTTCCCAAAATAGAATGGGAAAAGGGGTCTGAGTACTGCGACGGGGGTCAGCTATCTCAGCCATGGGCTTTTTTTGGCGTAAAACCCCCCCGTTCCTGCTCCCCACACCCTGGGCAGCCCTGTAGGTAGGGGGAAGCTGGGATTTACCCCAGCAGGCAGGCAAGGATCCCCTTTTGCTGCAGGGAGGTGCTGCCCACTTGCATGCAGGTACCCCCCACCCTGAGCTGGGCTGGCTGCCCGGGGCCCTGGCTCAGAGCCCTCCCCAGGCACTATATAGCACGAGGAGGGGGACAGGCTGTGGTGACAGGTGATGCTGACAGGCAGCAGGAGCTGCCAGGTCTTGCCCAAACTTGGAGCGGGAGGCGAGCTCTTTCCTGAGCCTCACAGACTCTCCGTGGCACTGACGGACTCCTCTAATATTTTTTTTTTTTTTGGTTGTTATTGTTTTTCTCCCTTTCATTAACTGACTCCTAAGGATCTATAGCTGTGGGAAAAGCTTCTGAAAAGCCACAGCCTTGAGGAGAGATTTAGGTCTTCGTTTTCAAAACTCTTCAGCCTGGTAAGCTGCTTTCATTAATGTGTGTGTCAGTCTCATGGCAAAACTCAGCTTAGTGGAGTAGGCAGGTGACCCTGGTGACACAGGCCATTGAAAATGCGACACAAACTGATGTTTTTCCTTAAAGCTCTCCAAATGGAGGATCCCGTCCAGCTGAAAGAGGAGGGCAATAAATATTTTCAGGCCAATGACTACGAGAAAGCTGTTCAAAGCTACACTCAAGCCATAAAGCTCAACAAGGACAAGGCGCTGCAGGCGGTGCTGTACAGGAACAGGGCAGCATGTTTCCTTAAAAAGGTGAGGAAAGCTCCTGGCTGGCCTGGGCAGTGCTCAAGGGGAGAAAGAGCAGGGAGGCAGCCAAGGGTGCTCACCAGCTGTGGATTGCATGGTTTGTCCATGTATTGAATGGGGTGTTTGTGAATTGGTCTGAAATTATTTGTTCTGGGCTTGTCCTGGAGCTGTAATGCTGCTTCCCTGCTTCAGTCCTGATGGGGCCACGGTTCAGCTCAGAGATAGTCCCAATTAATCACTTTGAAGTAAAAGCTTTCGGCAGCCAGCCTGCTCCATGATCGCAGGGGAGCTCTGTAAGCCACGGGTTGGGACGCAGAGGCATTGCTCTTGCTGTCTGTCCCAGCGCAAGAGAAGCAGGCACAGATACTTATCAAAATAAAAAGTTATTGGTATCTGTACCAAAATTGCCTCAGCTCCCTGCAGTCAGCTTGTAGCAACCTGCTGTGGGATTTTAGCAGATTGTTTGCGTGTTCCTGAATTTTCACTAATCCAGAAGTGACACCAACCCAGAACAAGCTGCATATAGGCTGCTGTGAGCAACCCCTCTTCCTTCACTGCCCACTATCTGCCACTGCAGCAGCACATGTTGTCTTACCTGCATCACTGACCTTTTTCCTCTTCCCTTCCATCAGGGATGAAAAGGTACCTAAGCCCCCATCTTTACTTTTGTAGGCTGCTGCTGGCTTGGCTGGGGTGTCCTGTTAGGAAGTGGGAACAGGGAGGTGACAATGTGCATCAGCAAGGGGGACATGCTCTGCTATCCCACTGCTAACAAGTCTCTCCTTTCTGGTTTAACAGGAGGAATATGCCAAGGCAGCCTCGGACGCATCTAGAGGTAAGGAGGGGGCTGTTTTGGGAACGAGCTGTGTTTCTGGCTATGCTTGCTCCAGCCTGCTCTCACATCTGCTTTTGAGGCACTGTGGTGTTATTTCCTGATGTCCACTAACACCCATGTGAGGCCACAAGGGAATTAATGGAGGGTGTTCAAAAGATGATGTACCAATTTGGTGTGTCAGTGCAATCGGTGCTTATCAGGTACGGATACACTCATGATGTTAATAACTATGTCTCAGGGAGCTGTAGTCACTGTAAAGCAAATCACAGTTTACACAGGAAATTTCCAAGATGCAAACTCTGATGCCTTGTGTTTTGGGTCACTTTCCCAGCTATTGACATCAACACTTCGGATATCAAAGCCTTGTACCGGCGCAGCCAAGCTCTGGAAAAATTGGGGAAATTGGACCAAGCGTTCAAAGATGTTCAGAAATGTGCCACCATGGAACCCCGCAACAAAAACTTCCAGGAGACCCTGAGGCGGCTAGGGGCAGACATCCAGGAGAAGGTAAATGCTGGAGGGACCAGCCCTGGGTTCACAGACCAGGTGTGGGAAGTCCTTGCTCTGGGTTGTGCTGAGGGATTGTTGGCCGTACTGGAAACTTATAGCAATGTAGGGGGATAAAAAGGCTCCGTTAAGTGGAAGTTCATACTTGATGCACGTAAATCTGAGGATTGGATTGAACAGTTAAATTAAAAAGTGTGGCAGCTCGCTTCTGAGGCTGGCCCGGTCCTGAGTGTCTTTTGGTAAAGTCCTGGCAAGGAACTGGAGCAGCTTTGGGCTGGGTCTGTCAGTTGCCATGTTGACTTATCTTCACATTGTAAAGGTAACTGTCCTTGCATGAATATGTACTGTGAGATCTCAGAAATAATGGTTTAGGCTTGGTTCTGCCTGTGACCTGTCTGAGATGGGTAATCGATGCTGATCGCCAAGAAGCGATGCCTATTTTGATATTTAGCTGAGATTTTCTGTGATTTGAGGGTCTGTGGTGTCCTTGAAGTAATAAAGGAAAACTGTTCCTTGATTTTTCTCCCTTCAATGCTCCATGCACTCTCTGTTGGCACAGCTGCGCATTCAGTTCTCCACGGACTTGCGGGTGCAAAAGATGTTTGAAATCCTGCTGGATGAGAACAGTGAGAAAGAAAAGCGAGAAAAGGTGAGGAAACTGTCTTGGACTTGACAAAATTGCTGTGTAATGTCAGAGGCTGCACCGAGGAGCTGTGTTCCCTTCCCCACCTCCCCCGGATGGGGGGTGAGGTGAGGGGCTGAGAGATGGACTGCACTCGGAGAGACAACCAAGAGGGGAAATGTCCCAAGGAGGCATTGCCCCTGTGCTGAGGGAAGGTGGACCAACCTTCCAAAATACCAAAGGTGGGATCAGACTGCATTTCTGCTCAGGCCCATCTCTGCCACCTTCCCCATGTTTCCCTCCAAGCAGTGACCCACTTCTGGGCAGAGCAGAGCCGATCCCCAGATCCAGCTGGAGAAACTGTCTGGTGGTGTTTGAGCTGGTCTCCTGAATCTGCCAGGGGATGGCCACCCCCCAGCTCCCCCCGGGACATCCCAGAGGTGTTCTGGAGGCTGCTAGTGGGGCTGTGCCACTGACCTCTGCTTCTTCTGCCTCCCACCCAGGCTGCAAACAACCTCATAGTCCTGGGGCGGGAGGAAGCAGGTGCCGAGAGGATTTTCCAGAACAACGGGGTCAGCTTGCTGCTACAGCTGATAGAAACCAAAAATCCTGAGCTGATCCTGGCAGCTGTGAGGACACTTTCGGGAATGTGCACAGGACATAAGGCTCGGGTAAGCAACAGGGTACTCGGGACCTTCACTGCTGTGGCTCTGCACCTGGGGGAGTGGAAAATGGCAATAGTTCATGATGCTTGTGAGCAGTGGGGAAAAATTAAATCCTACAAATAAAATTTTAAATTTGGGGGGGGGAAAAAGTACAAATAAGCAAGTGGGGTTAACACTCTTGAAAATGCCCCTGTTACTGTGCTCCTGATCTCTGGGGTCAAAGCTGGTCGTGTTCCCTACAGTACCTTCACATGTGCTGGTGAAGTAAAACTTGTGATGAGTTGTTGCCACATGAGTTGTGGTGAGCACAGCTGGGTCAAATCCATGTCCTTCATCACAGGTTTCAGAAAAACCACAAAAAATTAACTTTGGGAAGGTTTTGTCCAAGGCTTAGATGAAGGAAAGCAGGGAGGATCTACAGGGAAGTTAAGATTCCTGGGAAGAGTCCTAAGGCAACTCCCAGGGGTCTGAGCCAGCTAATGTCTTACTTTACACCAAACTAGTTTTCATATAGTGTAAAACAGCTCATAAGAAGCCATGTCTGTGTATCATGACCGGAAGCAGGAGATGGACATGTGCAAAATGAATATGCATATCAGTGTAATGGCTCAAAGGAGTGGGGGGAACTGCAACACAATGAAAATCAAATCTACTGCATAAAAATCCAGTACAGTGGAGACCTATTTTCTTTTTCTGTTGTCATACGCAAAATGGCTGCTCTGCGAGCCCTGCTAGGTCAGCGTGTTTCTGAACATGCCTCCCCTGAATTACTGATGTGCTGCCATGCACGGGACAGGCTGTGTGGTAACGCTGGGTTTGCTCACAGCCAGGACGGGCTTCTTGCACCAAACAGGCTCTTTGCTAACATGCTTGCAGGAAAGCCTCTTCCAAACCCAGATGTGCTCTTCTCAGCAATCCTTGTTGGAAACAGTCTGTTGCGTTGCTGGCAACTCTAGATGTTAGGAGTTGTTGTGTTATCAATGAAAATAAGGATGAAAAGCAAAACTGCCTTGTACTGACTCAGGATTCGCCCAGGAAAACAGTTTCTTTGTACAAGCTGAGCCTGACCTTCCTCAGGCGCAGGCAGAAACGGCCTTTGCTAACGGCTGCCTTGCTCTCTTCTTTCTGGGGCCAGGCCACCGCCATTCTCCACTACCTGGGCATTGACAACATTTGTATGTGGATGTCAGTAGACAATGAAGAAATCTCCCTGGCTGTCTGCAACCTCCTGCAGACCATCACTGACTGCTTGCTGGGCCAGGGGAAAGAGGAGCATCACGGGAAGGAGGAGGCTGTAGTGCTAGGTAAGGTCCTTCGGTCTTGCTGGAGGAGAATCGGGATGAGCAGGGAGGACTCTGCTCCTTGTTCATTGGTGAAGTGGGGACTTCACCTTCAGCTGTCCAGGATGACAACCTGCACACAGCTCTTACCCTCGTGGTGTTAATTGAAATACCTATGTTCCAGCCATGCAATGGCTTTGAATGTTTTTCACTGTGTTTACTTGCTTTTGAAGGTGATTTCTTGTAACTGCCTGCCACTGTCTTGCTTCTGTGTAGATACCAAGAAAGATGTGAGGATGATCACAATGCGTTTGCTGGATATGCTGGTCAGTAAGCAAGTATCTGGGCAAGGGCGAGACCGAGCTCTTAACCTCCTCAACAAGAATATACCGAGGAAGGACCCGAATGACCAAGACAACAGCCGAACCATCTTTGTCATAGACAATGGTGAGTCCTTCCCCTCCACCCTGTTCTGGTCTGGGAGCTGTGGAGCTGTGTACTCTTGCCTGAATGCCCGTAGAACTGGTCCTTTCTATAACATAAATTCTCTCTGGCTTTTTTTTGGTGCATACAAGCCTGGAGTGAAGTTAGACTTATTAGCAGAAACAGTATTAAGATTAAGAGAAAACCCCCTGTGTATAAGAACAAGGACTTTCCAGTTTCTAAAGGACAGACTTAACTTCTCTGGTTAGTTTATTCCAGTGTGTTTGCTAATGCTGGGAGGATTTGGCTTGGAGAAATTGTCTAGCTTAGTGGCAGATGAGCACCTGCTGAGCCTGCTGGATCCTTAAACTGGTCCCTTCTAAAACTGGAAGGGGGTGAGGAATTTGTAGAGTGTGTTTTTATACTAATTCCAATGCGTATGTGTGTTACCATTTTGGTGGAAATTATTTAATAACACTTTAGCAACAGAAAGTTTAAGACATCCATAATCACTCAGAAGTTGCTGACTTTTCCTCAGTCAGAGCCTCCAGCCTTGGAGTTCAGTAGGTTTAATGCCTCCTGACAAAAATAACTGATCCAGCCAGGGACCAAATGCACAGTTTTGCTTCTCTGAGAGCTGGATAAAAGCCTGACGCTGCAAACTCACCAGCAGAAGCTCCTCACCATTAAATATCTGAGTGTCGTCTTTGTTTAAAGCTTATGTGATTAGGCTGCAAAGTAATTGAAAACCTTGCAAGCTGGCTATTTCACTGCAAGAAATCAACAAATGGTATCTTGAGTTTTGTACAGACCCTCTGCCCTCTGTATTGCTCCATTGTTTCCAGGCTTAAAAAAGATACTGAAAGTGGTGGGCCAGATTCCTGAGATGCCTGACTGCCTGCCGCTGACAGAGAACACCCAGCTGACTGCCTCTGTCCTCCTAAATAAACTCTATGATGACCTGCGCTGCGACCCAGAGCGTGACAACTACCGGGTGATCTGCGAGGAGTACATCAAGTGAGTCAGGGCTGGCTTAGTGGGGCTGAGCTGGCCCAGAGGCACAGGAGCAGGAGGTCCTAAGGATGAGATCAGGCACTTGCAATCCACTTAGAGGCCAAATTGAGGCCCTGGGAGATAATGAGTTGCTTGAGATCCTGCTGGGATCCTCAGGTTTTACCCCTATCTGCTGGGTCACAGCCTTTGCAGGAATTTGGGCTCAGCTGTGTCCCAGATAACTACATATTTCAGTAGTGGAGCTCAGTTTCCAGTCTGAGGGAGGATGTTCCCTGCCCAAGGGAATGAGAACTGTAAGCAACTACTTACATAACTACAACATGCTACTCCCTCTGTTCCATGCAGGAGCAAAGTTGACCCACAGAACATGGATAAAACACTCCATGCCATCCAGATGGTGTCTGGAATTCTGCAAGGGCCCTTTGACTTAGGCAACAAGCTGCTTGGCATGAAGGGAGTCATGGAGATGATGGTTGCCCTGTGTGGTTCCGAGAGGGAGATTGACCAGCTGGTGGCTGTGGAAGCCCTTATCCATGCCTCCACCAAGCTGAGCCGGGCCTCCTTCATCATCTCCAATGGGGTGACGCTCCTGAAGGAGATCTACAAGAAGACCAAGAATGAGAAGATCAAAATCCGAGCCCTGGTGGTAAGGAAGGCAGTCCTTGTCTCTATTGCCCACCACAGCCACCAGCTTAACCCCAGGCTTGGGACAGAGGGAGGTCCTGGGAACATGGTGGGCTCACTCACCTCGGCTGGGGAATGGTTTATGGTGCTTTCCCCCACAAGGAAGAGGGACATGGCAGACTAGGACAGTACATGGATTATCAGTACCTTTTGAAGGCAAAACTGGTTAATCTTCCATTAAAGACACCCAGCAAGAGCACAAAACCTCACCTTGCTGTGCTTCAAGCTGAACATCTACTGGGTATTACCCTCTTTGTTAGAACTGACTTCAACATTTAGGTATGGGATTAGGCTGTTTTAGGGCAGCAATACTAAAGTATTAATGAACCTGGTGTATCCTCTACATCCTCCTCAGGGTCTCTGCAAGCTGGGCTCGGCGGGAGGTACAGATTATGGACTGCGGCAGTTTGCTGAGGGGTCCACGGAGAAGTTAGCCAAACAGTGCCGAAAGTGAGTGATTTTACTTTTTTTCTTCTGTTGTTCTATACTTTGCAAAATACAATATGTACCTTTCTCAAGAGATCCTGCCCACACATTGCCTTCATTTACTGTTGCTGCCTGACAGCTGACAGTGTCCCCAGAGCCATTGCACCGGGCCCTGGAGCTCTTCTGTGCCTAAAGCAACCATATGTTCCTCCTGCCTCAATATCCAAATAAGCCTTCTTCCCTCGCTGCTCATGTGAGACACCAGACATGGTGCCTCCCTCTTTGCCAGAACTGGTACAGCCTTATCAAGCGCATCTACAATACGTGCAAGTAACTTTTGAAGGTGAATTTACCAGCTGGACTAGCGAAGGAGATGGGATGAAGTTAGGAAGTGACTGAATGGGTGATCATTGTCCTGGGTAGAAGGGCATCACTTGTTTCATGTGATGGTGAAGGCAGAGCAGTGCTGAGTAGCTGTCCCGGTCTGTCTTCCCCTGCAGCATTTAGATCCCTCAAGCTGGGCCATGGGAGGAAAGTCATGTCTTAAGCGAAGCATCCACGGTCTTTAGGAACTGCAGCAGAACCTGAGGATGTGTTTGGGCCTGAAACAGTCTCAATATCTGTTTTTCCTCTCTCTTAGAGAAATTACTCCTGGCTCCCAAGATAGAAATGTGGATGTTTTTCTCTCTTCTAGATGGTTGTGCAACACCAGCATTGATGCCCGCACCAGGAAATGGGCTGTGGAAGGGCTGGCGTATCTAACCCTCGATGCAGATGTGAAAGATGACTTTGTTGAAGATGAGCCAGCCCTGCAAGCTATGTTTGAATTAGCCAAGGTCTATCTCCTTACTTTGTTCCCTTATTCCTCTGGTAGCATCAAGTGCTCCCAGCTCTCCAGCCCAACACTGTTTCCTCAGGCAGGAGGAGCTGTGACCCCAACCCCTCACTTCTAGTTTAGCAAAATTTCAGTTTTGCCGGTGCCATGGAGACACCTCAAGGTTGTTATCATCTTGCTCTTCTCCCAAGGCTGAAGAAGGTTGCTCTTACCTTTACTATCAGCAATTGCATGAAAACCAAAGGCATCAAGGTGTTGTAGCATCTGATGATGTCAGCCAGTCTGATCGTAAACTTTTGTTTTTCCCTGCCCTGGGCTGTAAAGCTGGGGATAACCCTAAGAACACTTCAGCTAGTGCAGACCACCACGATGGCAGTCCTAAGGAGCCTGCTTCCCTGCTGTGTCATCCTCACCCTCATATAAGCTTTTATTTTTCTGTGCAGGCAAGTGACAAGACTATCTTGTATTCTGTGGCTTCTGCACTGGTGAACTGTACCAACAGCTATGATACCAAGGAGCTGGTCCCAGAGCTGGTGCAACTGGCAAAATTCTCCAAGCAGCACGTGCCTGAGGAGCATCCAAAGGTAGGCTGTCCATGGCTGGGGAGCTGGGAGGAGATGCTCACATCTGAAGACTTTCTTTAGTGCATTCGTTGTCACAGACCTCAGCTCTCCTGTCTCCAAGGATGAAATGGCTTTGCTGTCCCACCAGGCTCAGCTGTAGTGAGCAGGGTGACAGCTGTCAAGGGGCTAATCCCTTTCTAATGTCCCCCCTCAGGACAAGAAGGATTTTGTGGTGAAGCGGGTGAAGCGGTTGCTGAAAGCCGGTGTAGTCTCTGCCTTGGCCTGCATGGTGAAGGCGGACAGTGCCATCCTGACGGACCAGAGCAAGGAGCTCATCGCCAGGTGTTTCCATTGCAGTTGTGGGAGCTGGGAGTGCTGGCCAGCCCCTGTGCCACTGAGATGGGTGCCTGGGCTGGCCCCCTGCTTTGTGGGGTGATGCATTCCCCCTGTGGAGGAGGGATGAAAGGGAGATGGAGAAAAGATTTAAACCCAAAGTTTCTTTCTTAAGCAATGTCATAAAAATCCATGTTCTGACCTTGAAACTAGCTTACAGGGCTGCCTTGCCAGGACACATTTCAAATTTATAGTCCTCTACTGGGTTTGGCTGGAATAGACTTCATCTTACAGGTCTGGAAACTTCTTGCTGTGCCATTAGTTTCTTCCTCTGAGAGTGCCATGGGCACTGGGTTAAACATCTGTAATTTACCTGGTGGATCAGGCAGCCCTGCAAAACCTTAGTTCCATGAGGGATGCTGGCTATTGCTTTCCCACGTGGCTGTTTCACTAAGTGATGCTGTGCTTCCGCAGGGTGTTTCTTGCCTTGTGTGAAGACCCCAAGGACCGTGGGACCATTGTTGCTCAAGGTGGTGGAAAGGTGATTACTTTTATGTTTGCAGCCCAACCTGACGGGCAGTTAACGTCTGCTGGGAGCCTGCAATGTGTCTGCAGTGAGGGAAGGTGACAGAAAAGCATGAGCTGCCTTGGTAGCCCCTGGGGCCCACACTGATACTCCAGTGCTGTCTCTGCAACCCCCCAAAGAGGAGACAACCTTGGAACAACTGTGTGTGAGCTACAAGCTCTGGCGTAGTGCCTACTTGAGAATAAAAGCAAAGCATCACTGTGGGCTACAGTCCAGACCCATTTCTTCAACAGACACATCCTTAGGATATTTTTAACTTATTTTAGTATATTAAGGCAATCCTGTAAATCTCCTCAGAAGCACTGAATGCTTTCCTGTGTTACTAGGCCCTGATACCTCTGGCTGTGGAAGGCACAGAAGTTGGCAAGATAAAGGCTTCTCATGCTCTGGCAAAAATTGCTGCTATCTCCAATCCAGACATAGCATTCCCAGGGGAGAGGGTAAGCTTGGAAAAAAAAAAACAACAAACAAAACAAACCAACCCAAACATAATTCCTTTAGCAAATGAAAATTGCCAGGATCTGAGAGCTGGGAAAGCGGTGACATGCCTTCTCTTTTTAGGTATATGAGGTGGTGAGACCCCTCGTCAGCCTGCTGAACACGGAGAGAGATGGCCTCCAGAATTACGAAGCTCTGTTAGGTCTCACTAACTTTTCAGGAAGAAGTGATAAACTTCGGTGAGTTTAACTGCTTTTTGACCTTCTTTCTTCCCCAGAAGTGGATGTGAATTTCAGTTCAACACTTTTCTAGTGGGACTATGGAGACTGGTCAGTTTGAGCAATGTTTGGCAGAGCTACAAAAGATCTCAGAACTAAAAGATTAATAAGATAGCTAGGAAGAGAAGAGTGGCACATTTTCTTCTAGAAAGAGGAAAGATGCGAACCTAATCTACATTAGATAGGGAATGAACCAGATGTCCACAGCACTGGAGTTCATGACACTGATTTGTTTCAAGTCCTTCCCTGTCTGCAGTTAATATTGCGTCTGTTGGTTATTGCTTGTCCCATGACATGTCCCATTTTAATTGACTGCTCTTCCACACAGGATGAAGATAGTCAAAGAGAGGGCTCTGCCAGATATTGAAAACTATATGTTTGAGAATCATGACCAAATACGACAGGCAGCCACAGAGTGCATGTGCAACCTGGTGGTCAACAAGGAGGTAACTCACTGGGCATCTCAAACTTGAGTGCATGTGCCGGTTCACGAGCCCCTGGGATGAGGTGTTCCTCAATGTGTTATCTCTGGGTATCATGGAGGGGTTTGGTTTTTTTTAGGTTCAAGAGCGGTTTGTGGCTGATGGAAATGACCGGCTGAAGTTGGTAGTGTTACTGTGTGGTGAGGATGATGAGAAACTCCAGGTTGCGGCATCAGGAGCCCTGGCCATGCTTACAGCAGCACAAAAAAAACTCTGCTCCAAGATGACTGAAGTGGTAAGACCATAAGTCTGATTATGTAGACGTACCCTTGAAGGGACGTGGCTCCATCATGAAAATGCCTCTCAAAAGGAAGATGTAGTCTACCAGTTTGATAGTGAGGAAATCTATGAAGTTGAGACCTGGGTGTGCACGCCTCTAGCCTGTCCCTGCACAAAGTAAACTAGACTTCATCTCAGAGCTGAAACATTTCTGCATGGCCATTCCTCAAGCTAAGTCCAGGATGCTAACTGTCAAGCAAGGTTAGGAATGCAGAATATTATTCTATAGGCCCCTAAAGCTTTTGAGAAATGACCTGAAATACAAACCTTGTTTCACTCAGAAGTGAGAAGGGCTTGATAGATACCTACCGAGCTTTACAGACCCCAAACCACCTCCGTTTCCTGCACAGATCTGTAGGTCCTGAGGAGGGAGACCCTGCATAACTGAGTATCTGTGAAGAGCTGTGGTTGAGAACTCATGAAACCTGTTGTGTTGGACACTGGGGCTTGTTAGAATAAAAATGATTCCTCCAGCCAAAGGAGGGGCTCAGCAAGATCAACTGGGGGAGTGGGTGGTCTGTTTTTGGTCATGTCAGCTGCGTCAACACTCTGAGCATATTCTTTGCACAGAGATTATTATAAAGCAGCCTAAACATGAAAGTTGTTTCATGTGGTGCTAGTGCCATGAAAGCTTCTGACTTCAGTGTAAAAAAAAAAGTTTCAAAATTTGGAGTCAAGTTTCCTTAGTTAAAGACTCAAATAGCCATACATGACAGGAGCACTGAAGACGTGAGTCCCTGCACTTCCTTTTGCTGAGAAATGCCATGCCAAACTCATGTTTTTGGTTGAAGTATTCTTCAGATCAACATTAATGATCTTTTTCTCCCTTGAAGACCACCCAGTGGCTTGAAATCCTGCAGAGGCTCTGCTTGCATGATAACATGGAAGTACAGCACCGAGGGCTGGTCATCGCTTTCAACTTAATCAGTGCTGACAAAGAGCTAGCGATGAAGATGGTGAAGACTGAGCTCCTGGAGATCCTGACATATGTCGGCAAGCAAGAAGATGACCCCAAGAAGCAGCACATCATTAATGTAGCACGTGATTGCCTCACAAAGTGCATGGATTATGGGCTGATCAAACCTCTCTCTCGGGCATGAGGAAATGAAAAGCACCAAAAAAAGGCTGAATGTGGGGAAAAAATGCTACCAAGAAATGTGGAAAAGTGAGAGCTATGAGGAAAATCTAGTGCCGTTGTCAAGGCATGGAATAGTTTAGGGACAACTTTGGAGGACCAGAAACTCTATAAGGAAAGGGGGGGATGATAGCCTGGGAAATTTGGAAAGTGTCCATCTGAGTAATCCCCAGATGGCATAAACCCTTTCTCAACCCTCATTCAGCTGATAATGCTGAAAGCTTCAAGGCCCAGTTGTAAAAGAGTCCATTGTGTTGGAAATGTGCCAGGGGCTGTTGGAAGGGAACTTGACTGAGCTGAAATCTGTGGATTTCACCAGCAACAGTGGAACAGGAAGGGTTAAATGCCTTCTATTCTGTAGTCAGAAAACAGGTTGGGATTTAGCTGTGTGCTTCTTAATTTTCGTTCATTTATGGTATTTTTAAACAGCCTTAAGTGGTGTGCCAAAGTGTTAGGATGGTGGATGAGCTCTTAATAAATTTACTACTTTGTTCCATGTGGAATTCCTGTTCTGCTTTTATCAAGCAAATGGAGAATCAAAGGCAACTCCCACTGCCACCTTGCATCACATCCAGGAAGCTGGAGTAACCCGGGCTGAGTTTTCACCACTTACAAACTGTCCAGTGCTGCTGAAATGAACAGGCCAAGTCACCATGAAAGGCTCTACAAGGAGGTGGCACTCTAATGAGTTACCAAAGCACAGCATTTGGCTCGGTGGGGAGTGCTGAATATATTCGTTTATGGACCAAGCAGAATGAGAAGCAAACACAGGGTCATCACATTAGATTTTAGTATATAAATGTTTACATTCACGTATGGATTCTTTGTGTGCTATGGACAACACAAAAAATTACAGGCCCTTGCTTTAGACCCCAGGGGGGAAGAAAATCTAAGCATATATATATAATCTTACTCAGCAATTATTTAAATGTGAATTCAAGTGCATTAAAATATTTCTGATCATACAAAATGTCAGTGAGCCTCATGTGACAGGTGTGGCATGATTAAGTGTTGAGGTCTGGAGGTTATGGAAAGGAGCAGGGGGACAGTCTTTCCCTGTACCTTGATTATGGAGGTATCTGCTCAATAAAGTTGTCCATTTTTTTGAGGGGAGGCAAGAGAAATGGCATAGTGTGGAAAAAGAGCAAGCTAGCACTAGGCTGCAGAAACATGTTTGCAGGCCAGGAAGGAGACAAATATATTCTGTTTGTGGGCAGGATTACAGCTTCCTAAAAATACTTCTTAGCTTTTGATTCCAGACAGTGTAAAAGAAGCCTGCTGCTCAACCCCCTTGGCAGGAGCTGGTATAATACCCTCTTCCCTGCTTTGCCCCTTCTCCTTTCTCTTTGTCCCCCTTCAGACTGCATTCCAGTGTGCAGGGCTGCTTTTTAGTCATTACAAAGCAGCTTTTCCCAGCTGAATTTTTCACAGTTCCCACCACCAGTTACTGAAGACTTGCATATTTTTCTGCTGTGGGCTGTGCAGTCAGAATGAAATGCATGGGCGTGCGGGTGGATTAAAAAGCTTCCATTTCTTGAACTCTTGAGTTTCCCTATGTACTCACTATGCCAGTTGTCCGGCTTCGCCCCTCAGATGGGACCCTCCTCTTGGTCCTGCAGAGGAAAGCCTCCAGCAACGTCAGAAACCCCCTCCCCAGGAAAATCATGGGAAATACATCTCCCCAACAGGCTGGTGGGTTAATGCAGGCATTTCTTGCAAACTGTTGCCCATCAGGAGGAACCAAATTACTGCTTTAAAACGGCAGGATACAGCTACTCAGCTGGCCTTCAGAAAGCATTGTATTTTAACTTGTATATTAAATTATGATAATTCACTTTCCAAAGCACCTTCAGCTCAACTGTTGAAATATTTTTATTTCTCCTGAATATTTTTTTGGTCTTATTTCTTCCTTTTTTTTTCTTTTTCTTTTTTTTTCTCTCGTTTGTTTTCCCTTAAATTGTTTTCACGGTGATACCATGCTCATCCCACTGCCCCTTAGTCGTGCCGTCGGGCCACAATATGTAGCCGGGAGCGCCGGGCCCTCAGGACTTCGAGTTTTCGTGGCAGTGACTACCACCGCCCTCTGCCTCGGCCCAGCAAGTCCCGTCGCTGAGGGAACGAGAGAGAAACCGAAAGCCGCCGGGGAACGGCCGCGCACGGCTGGAACCGGGGCCGGACCTCCCTCCGCCTCAGATCGCCTCAGATCTCCTCAGGTCGCCTCAGGGCGGGAAGCGCTCGCACCGACCGGAGCGCCGCTAACGCGCCTTCCTATTGGCTCGCACGCCGCCTCCCTGGCAGTACCGCGCGCTGCCATTGGCTGTTGGCCACCGGAGGTGGGACAAAGGCGAGCGGCTCCTCCTCGGGGTGGCTGGGCCTGCGCGAGCGGGAGCGCGGTGGGATGGGAGCAAGCTGAGGGGCATGGGCGGTGGGGGGGGGGGGGCTGAGGGGACAGGGGTAGGGCAGCTGAGGGCTCGGGTGTGGGGGGGGAAGGGGGGCTGAGGGGGGTGAGTCCGACCGAGGTTTGGCGTCTGGGGCTGTAAGGGGTGTGTAGGTGGGCAGGATGGGGGGAGGCTACCTGGGGGTAGGGGGATGCAGGGGGCTGGGTTTAGGGCACGGGGGGCTGAGGGGGGGGTTGCGTGGGCAGGGGCAGAGGAACTGGGACTGACATGCTGCAAGGGGCCTTGGGGGAGAATGCAGGGAAGGAGATGAGAAATAGGGTGCAGCTGGGTGGCATGAGGGAAAGGTTGGATCAAAACAGGCCTCTGGACCCTTGGTGAGCCACTGGCTTCAGCAACATTTATAGGTACGACAGTTTTTTTCCTCTTGGTTTTGCCAGGCACTGCCCTGACCTTGGAATCCCAGCTCGTGACCCATCTTTCTTAGCTCCAGCTCTTCTATCGGGCATGCTGCCCTCCTCCTTGTTCCCCTGCTAAATGTGCTTCATCCTTTTATTATCTGTAACTGGAGGAGGTGATAAGGAGAAAAAAACCCAACCCTAAATTAGTGGATGAGCATTAACTTTAAACCAGCTCCTTTTATCTGTCGCATGCTTGCAGATCAGCCAGAGCTTTAATTAATGCCTATTCAGAGTCTCATGCCTTGTGGGGTGGCATTGTGTGTAGGCGTGTCAGGAGGAAAACAGGGGTTTGGCTGGCTTAGCTAATTGTGTCTGGGATGGGGACGTGGAGAGCTTTTGCCTGTGTTACTCTACCAACATGGCTTTGTCATGCACACAGCTGAACACACAAGCTCTGTGAAGAGACTACAGCCCTACTGATGGTGCGAAGTACCAGCTCCTCCGTGCTGCTGTGTGACAGAGGTGGGTATGGGAAGGCTGAAATAACAACTCGGGCCTCAGTTTTTCAGTCTTGTAACAGCCACTCCCATCTCACCTCCCGAGGGTCAGTGTTAGCTTACTGCAAACTGTCCTGTAGAAAGCCATGTGATCCTGAAAAGAATTAACCCAGAACCCAAGTGAATCTGTTTTGTTGGAGGTGGGGAAGGATATGTGTGTTTGTTTTTCCTCCTCCAGGAAAAAACCTCTTTCTTGTTCTAGTTCCTGACCTGAGAGCAAGATCCTTACTGAATGGAAATAAATTTGCCCAAAGCAATGATGAGCGAAGTATTTTCTGAACTGGTATTGCTGAGACTTTGTGTCTTTGCTTTGACCAGGGCGTGATCACGTAATCTTCTCTCTGAGCTTATTTAGGCAAAGCTCCTCTAAACAGCTTTGTTTCTTTTTGAAACTTTTTGATGCACCCGAAAAATACTGAAAAAAAAATAGAAGTTTGAGCAATTTTTTTACTGGCAGAAAAATAAAACTGTGATTTGAAAAGTGAGTAGTGCAAATACTTGTTTGGATTTTTGTATCTTGCTGCAATACTGGGTTTAGTATTAAGCTTGCAGTGAGAGAGGTCTCTTGTTTCTTCTACATGTAACATGGCTTATGAAACTCTAGATCCTCTGCACCTGTATCTTCTACATGTGCAAATGCAATGCACTCTGTAAAATGGAGTTTGAGCTGCCTGTCCTGTAGACACCTGTATTCTTACCTAGGATTGCCAGCACAGACGCAGGAGTATCTTTGGAAGCGAGTTGTGGTGTCAGGGCTGACTCTAGTGCTCTGCTCTGGATGAAGCGCAGCCCTTTCAGGAATGAGGAGGGAAAAGTCTGGGCTAATCAAGCAAGTACAGGAAAAGATATGGAGCTTTTCTCTAATCTAGTTTTCATTCTCTTCCAGGTCTTGGTGACAGCTTTGCATTCGTTTCTCTCTTCCTGTGGAGAAGGAAGCTTCTATGGGGAATATGTACCTACAAGTATAGCTATGGTGGGTTTTTTTCTTAACAGGAGAAGCCACATTATTTCTGTTAAGGAAGCAAGGAAAGCAACTGGGTTGCTAATGCATTAATTTTTTAAGTGTCTAGATGAGTTGTGAAGGTGGCTTTGATTCACTAAATATTTTTTTTAAAGACTTGCAACATCAAGCTCTGACAGTAATGTATCCAGCAACTCCAGTGCTGCTGTTCATGTTGAAGTAATCATCTTAAGCAAAAGATCAAAGCATCCTCAATGCATATATGATACATGACTGTGTAGAAGTCACAAATTAGTATGTAAGTCCAAAGGTTGGTTTAATAAAGTTGGTGTTCCCTGAAAAATCATTTCTTGTCTACCTTTAGACCACCATGGCTTCAAGTATACTATCGCAGTTAAAAAGCAGATACAGGGGCATGTATGTATAACCCAAATTGGTTTTGTAGCTGTTCTGGAGCAATAAACCTGATAAACAGGTATGTATTTGGCTACTCAGGACAGGAGGGTTAGAAGAAGCAGTCAGTTCTCCAAGCTGGTATGTGCATCAGTCTGCAGGAACACTAATAAAATCTTCCAGGTAACTGCGGAGCCTGTCACCACTGTGGGCTTAATGCCTATTAGTTTGATAGGCCTTAAAGAGCAATTTAACATCCAAAAGAGTAATTAACAGCTGTTCAGAACTGTGAGGCTTAGATGTGAGTGGTTCTATGCAGGTCTCAGAGCTGCCATGGAGTTGGCCTGACAGGGACAGGGTGTTGTGCAGCTGGTGTGGGGAGGGGAAGAGAGATTAACACTAGGAGAAGGAGGTGTAGTGGTCCCGCAGCAGCGAGCGTGCAGGCAACTTGGTTGTGCCTTTCAGCAGTCAGTGAATCCTTCTGAGTTAGAATCGTTCAGGTTGGAAAAGGCCTTTAAGATCATTGAGTCCAAGTGCAACCCAACTGCCAAGCTGACCACTAAACCATGTCCTAAGTGCCACATCTACATGACTTTTAACTACCTCCTGGGACAGTGACTCAACTGCTTCCCTGGGCAGCCTGTTCCAATGCTTGACATCTCTTTCCATGAAGAAATTTTTCCTAATATCCAATCTAAATCGCTCCTGGTGCACTTGAGGCCGTTTCCCCTCATTTGTATTAGAGGGGAGGGTGGTGCAGAACTTGCCCAGAAGCTCTGCAGTGCTGCTGGGTGAGTCAGCATCGGTCAGTCTTCTGGCCAAGATCTGCCCAGCTTCTCACAGAGCAGCAGACAGGTAATTTGGAAAGCATAGGAAGGATAAAAGGAAAATAAACCTATCCTGAAATGAATTGTCAGATCCTTCAGCCCTTATTTAAATGAGCGGTTGCCCTAGAGGCCACAGGACAACTGGCCCCAAGCTGTCTAATCAGACAGGTTATTGTAAGACTGTGCAGCAGCAGTAGAGCATCTTTGGATGCTGGTTCTTCACAGAGATGATGATCTCCGTGGGTGAAGCAAAAGTGATGTAGCAAGTGATGCGAATTAACATCCAGCCCAAAGCCAGCTATGTTAAAAGTGATCTGAAATCTCAGAAAATCTCACGCCTTGATGTGGTTTCTTTTCCAGTAAGTTGTGTGTGCTCTTACTGGCTTTCTAAAGGAAGAGAGAAGTCTTTATGGATCCTGTAACTACTGGAGAAAGGAGAAATGAGATCATTTTTATTACTATTCCATAGCGGCACAGGTAGAAAGATCTGGAAATTGTATAGGGATAATAAGTGTTGGGGAATCTCATTTGTTACAGTAGGCGTTTCCTAGAGCATCTCTGGGAGGATGCAAATTATGGTATTTTTTCCACATTATTCAATAACCTTGCTGTCTTGCTTACAGGTGAGGGAGGATATTAGAGATTTTTTATCTTCTGAAGCAGAGCTAAAGCGGGGGAAAAATGAGATGACTGGTTCAGTGGATTAAATGTTAGAACATATCTTTTCATCTGGAAAGACCTTGCACTTGGTGAACAAACTTTACTCTTTGTATCCTATAAGCAATGTCACCATGATGTCTGCTGCTCCCTAGAGCCAAGTCAAGAAAAAAACTTGTATCATGAAAAATCAGGTGTCAAGCAAGAACCACCCATTATGTCATGCATGCTTTCTTTCCTCCTCTGTTCAAGAAAAGGATGCTTTGTTATGATACTGATGTGCTACATGTTTGGGACTGAAATAACTGCAATATAGTGCTTAAACACAGACGTTAAAGATTCTAAGCCTACAAAATACTGATCTCATATCCACTATCCTCTGCAAAGATGAAAGCAGCTTTAGTCTAGTCTCCCTCAGGTCAATAGAGCCCCTAGAGGGGCTAACTGTTTCTCCGATAACCAGAAAATAATTAAGTTAATTTTTCAATCAAGAAAGAATTTTGCTTTATGGAAGCAAATAACAACAGATACAAAGACTTTTTTTAACAAAACCCAACTCTCATAGTTCGGCACAGTTGATGCTTTAATCTGGTTTGGCATTTTTCTCCCTCATGTGGAAAATGTAATGCCCCTCTAGTACTCTTGTTTGTACACATCACCTCTTGTTCCTCTAAATAGTCAAAAGTCTTAATTTAGAACAGTTGAAGGGAATTAGGGGTGTGACGTTCTCAGTTCAAAGGTGAGTACCCTGAAAATGCAGGAAGACTGAAGAACAGCACAATCAGAGCACAGATTTAAGCCTGTCTCTGACAAGCATTAGTGCCAGAGCTTGCCCGGGCAGTGCGAGCACCTGGGAAGCTGGTAAGGGAGGAATAACGCCTAGAAAATTTTCCCTACCTCTTTAATTTTCTGGCTTATGCCCTCGAGCAGGACTTTTACCAGCAATGGCCTTTGATCCTCACGTCTGCATTCTTATCCAAACCAATGTTTCTTCCCTTTTTATTGGTCTTTGAAGGCATTTCTGCACTAGCTGACAGCTTGTGCCTGTCTGATCCCTCTGAAACTGTCACGGGATGTTTGAACAGCTAATAAACAAAGGGGAGAGTCTTACCAGAATTCACAGAGGCAGTAAAACTCTGATGTACCACAAAGTTCAAAGGAGCTTTAGAGCTCACCGATGAGCTGCAGTGATCGATTATCTTCTATGGGACATAAGAAGGGGCGAATTTAGGCTCACTGCTACCCAGCCACCAGCCTCAGAGATGTGTCCCTGAATGCCTGGGGCAGGCCTTTCAGCCCTCAGGAGAGTACAGTTTGACAAGGTGCTGCAGCTCCGTGGTGTAGCCTGTGATGGGGCAGCGCTGGTGAGTCTTCACGTAACTGTACACACAACGGTAGCAAAATACAAAGCCAGATGTGGACAGGGCCGTGGCATTAACGCGAATTTTGCGGCACAGAGGGCACACAGTCTTCAGTTTGGGTAGGAGAGCTGAGCTGGCCCCGTTGATGAGGTGCACAGGGGGTGGAGGAGTTGGGAGCGCTGTCAGAGATTTGATTGTCTCTTGGTTTTCTGAGGAGTACCACCAGTCCAGGAACTGGAGGAAGAACACACCGATGGACAGCCCGGTGGACAGGGAGAAGGCAAAGCCACCCAAGGCTTTCCTCAATGCTGACTGCACTTGTGTTTTAATGCTGTAGCAGAGAGAGAAGGTATAGAGAAACTGTTACTACTGCACATTTGTCCACCCGCAAAACACGGCAAAAAGGACTTGGGGAGTAAGTCACTGCTTTATACAGCCTCTTGATGCTAAGTTGGTTAACGTATCCCATGTTTGTAATGAGGCATTTGCTAGGATGTTTCTCTCAGATTCTTTTTTTTTTTAATTATTTTTTTTTGAAAGCTAAGTCCTGTTTTGTTCAGAATTCTAAACTGGAAGAGTTTGGATTGAGGGGACCTGGACCACAGAGTGTTTCACTCATGGATCACCATTTTACAGGACACTAAGCATGGGCAAGGCTAGCTGCTGCTCAGAAAGATCAAAGAGGTTTTGAAACAAAGTTTCAGTCCTTTTAGCAATATTGTTGCAGTTTACTTTCCTTGTTAGAAAAGTGCAGGTGAAGGTGGAACAGGATAAAGGCCCGAGTGCCAAAAAAGACCCCCAAGCATTTCATTACCACAAAATCTCCTGAAGCTAATCCCTGCTGCTTGTTTCCTTATTTACAGTGGCAATATACCCTTTTGGAGCACACTGTGCCAGAGGTGAACCTCACCTTGAAGAGTTTCTGGAGAACAAGATGGTTTTACTTGCAGCATGACCTCTACATTAACATACCCACAGAACCCCCCTAGAGAGCAGCAGCTAAGCCATGTTCTGACATACCTGTGTGTTTGACTTGAAGGGGCTCCGGCCAGCTTTTTCTCCAGGGCCTGGATATCCTCTGCAGTCAGTCTGACCAGGCGAACACCAGCCAGACGCAGCATGGGTGAATGATGCTGAGCTTTCCCAAGGATATAGCACAACTGCTGGATAAGAAACCAACCCTCCCAGGTCATGTTTACAAAGGGGTAGGCAGCTAGAAAGGCTGTGTAAAAGCGCTTCCAGGATGACGATGGAGGGTGGATGGAGTACTCATCCTCTTCCCTCAGGCTGGACACCAGTTTCTCTAGCTTTCCTTTTAGGTAAGGAACAAGAACTAGCAAGAGGAGAGACTTCCAGTGCTGCTTCTTTGGCAGGCCAGCAGAGGCCAGAGGCTGCTGTCTGTGACCTGCTATCGGTATCCTCTTTAAGCTATAGAAGTTTTCGGAAAAGGAGGCGCTGCACCTGGCCAGATAGTGCTGCTGGAGCAGCAAATCCAGAACCACGTAGATCTCATCAAACCAGCGCCAGAGGAAGCCGTATCGGCCAGGATTAGCTTCAGCAAGCACCTACCGAGAGGGACACAAAAGGGAAGGTGAAAGTGGAGCGATGCGCTAAATAAAAGCAGCTACAAATCATGGCTCCAGTCCCTAACGCAAGCTGGGTGGGTAAAAACTGTTATGCTAGCTTGGGAGTGCGGCCGAAGGTAAACCCTGGCGGGGCAGAGCTCAGGGCAGAGCTGCGCAGCCCCTCCAGGGCCCTTCTCCACAGCAGATACCTCACAGACTGTTCACCCTCAGGCCACGGCCCGGTGCCCCGCGGCCTGCAGGGAGGAGGCCGCCAGCCCCCCCTCCCCCGGGCCTGCGGCCTACCCTCGCCCGTACCTTCACCAGGTGCTGCAGGGCGGGTTTCACGGCGGCCATCAGGCTGTCCTGGGCCACCGCCTCGAAGATGGAGGGCCGGTCGTCACCGGCCGAGGCGGCCGTGAGGTGGGCGCCCAGCTCCGCCATGGCGCCGTCTGCGCCCCGCCGCCAGGGGGCACCCCCGCGCCGCAGGGCGCCAGCCTAGGCGCAGCGGAGCACCGCCCCCTCCCCGGAAGCGCGGCGCGGAACGGCGCTCTGTCTCCTCCCGCGCCCCTCTATGGTGGCAGGGGCGCGGCCGCTCTAGGAGGGGGGAGGGTTTATTCTCGCTCCTCGCGAGTCCTCCTGGCCCCTCCGCTCCGCTTCCGGTTCCGCCGCCGCCCCCACAGCGGTGTGTCCGTCCCGCCGCCGTGAGTGGGGCCGGGGGAGGGGTCGCGGGGCGAGGGAGATGTGGCACTGGTGGGGCGCTGGGGTCTGGTGGGGAGGGGCACCGTTGGGGAGCTGGGAGGGGCTGGGGGTCGCTGGGAGGGAGTACTGGGAGGAGGCGAGGGGCACTGGTGAGGCCTGAGTGGGGGACTGAGGAGGGGGAACGGGATAGAGTGGGGGAGGGTCGCTGGTGGGGGGTCCGTGGGAGGGGTAGTGGGGTAGGGTGGAGCGGGGCACTGGGGAGACTGGGCGGGTGGGTGCAGAGGTCCTGGGAGGGGTGAGGGCGAGGGGTGTGGGCGCTGGAGGCGGGGGCTGGGCCCTGGGGGCACTGGGCCCTGGGAGGAGGCGCTGGTTGGGGGGCGGGTGCTGGGGGTGGGCAGGGCTGGGGTTTGGTGGGACTGGGAGGGGCAGGTGGGGTGGGAATGGGCAGAAAAAGCTACTGGGATACTGGTGGGGGGACTAGGCAGGGATGAGTGCTGGGGTGCTGAGGGGGACTGGGCAGGCACTGGGGGGGCTTCTGGGGCTGGGAACGCTGAGGAGGGGAGCTGGGGTTGGGGGATGCTCCTGGAACTTGGGAGCTACTGGAAGAGGTCTGGGGGCTGGTGCTGAGGGGGGAAGGTGGTGGCCAGGGTGCTGAGGGGGCCGGGGATGCCTGGGAGGAGCGTGGGTGGGTGCTGCGGGTGGTGGAGGGGCTGTGAGTCCAGCTGCGGGCTGAAGCTGGAGGCGTGTGGAGCTGGGATGGGGGTCCGAGGGGTGAGGAGGAAGCACAGACAGGGAGTTTGGGGAGAGGGTGGGGAGCGCCGAAGTGGGGTTTGCTCCCCAAGGTGGCAATAAATTACCTGCCCCTAGCACACACCGTCAGGGCTGCAGGCTTCTGCAGCTGAGGTGCTGCTTTCCCTTTGCCCGTTCAATTGTTCTGTTTGGTTTCCTGATGCTCTGGCAGCCCTGAGCAGTGCTTGGGCTACTCCAGAGGCTTTTCAGGCAAAATGGGTGCAGATAAGAAGTGGTGGCACCAGCAGGAGTGTAAGCCAGGTTAAACTGGGGAGCACTTTAGAGATTTAGGAGTGCAAGACTGGATTGTTCTGATGCTAGTGAGCTTGGATGGATACTGAGGCCTTACACCTGCCTCCTTCCTGTTCACAGCTGTGTGAAATTGGTGGTGGGGCGCTGGTCAGGCTGTCGTTGGAGTCGTGTGGGGCAAAGCAGGTGTTGGTCAGACACCAGATCCAGTTTTCTGTGTGGTTTTGGGCTGCGAAGGCTTACCTTTGTTGTTATGATGGTTCCTTAGCCTTTTAATTTAATCATATTTTTGATTCAGTCTACATTTAAATGTCAAGTCAATGCTTACAGCATCAAATATTGCCAAAGCTTCTGCAGAAATTCCTCTGTTTCATCTCTTCGTGTTTGCTGGGTTTGGAAGAGGAACCTTTTGCTGTCAGCTTGAAGACTTCTTACCTGTTTCCACCTTAACAAGTGCTGGACACAGAACAATAGCGAGGAGGGGAAATCTGATGTAGATTTTCTCCTAAAAATACAAGGCTGTTCATGATGTTGCCATAATTTATCTTGGCTCTCTTCAAACTAGTTCTGTGTACAAGAAGCTGGGATTTTCTTGGGTTATTTAAAACATTGCTATTTGTATTCCTGGGCTATTTTGTTTTCGGCCTTCATCTGGGACTTGCTGTAAATCATGCTGAGTTTGCTTAGTGGATGAGATAATACTCAGTACTGCTAGCAGGCTGTCTCTGAACAATGTGCAAAGCAAGCTCTGACATACATGAAGCAAAAATCTGTGTGCTCATGAGAAAAAGAGCTTTCTCCTGTGTTGGACATGGAATTATGGTAATTTGCTTTTTGACCCAAGTCTTATGTCTATCAAAACAGGTTGTAAAGACATGTGCTGTGCTTAGCCTTGTCTGAGTCTGTTTCTAGGATTCTTCATGTCTCCCAGTATTTGATCTGGTTAGAAAACCAGTGAAATGTCCTCTCTTCGGTTTAAAAATCATCTCTGAAATTCAGCAAGGTTTCTTCCTCTGTGAGGCTTTACACAACTGGGGTGATATGAGTGGCGTGGGGTTTTTTCTCCTCTATTTTCTGTATAATCTGCTGCTCTGGTCACTGTTAAAACATATTGGAGTAGCTCAGCTGGTATGACCCAGGTTGGAAAATCCACGTATAATGCAAAAAAATGGCAAGGCAGTGTTCAATGCCTTTTGCATGGCATCATGCCAAATGCTCTTGTAGAGGAAAACATTGAAGTCATCTTTTAAGCTGGGCTCAAATCCGAAAGACTGTCAGCAATAACATTGCAGCTCAACATGGGCTCTGTTTTTAATTATAAAACAAGACCCACAACAGCTGCTGCTTTCAGGATGCTATGATTTTTAAAAAAAATGCTTTTTTTTTTTTCTGGAAAGATTGCAGTGTTGTGGCTTGTGCGGCTCTCCCCAACCCACTGTCTGTTTTGGAAGGCAGGCAAACCTCTCCTGCAGGAGCAACATGCTTCCAGAGCTGTCCCCAGGCATAGTTTGCTCTCCAGCTTGGCAGAAGCAGAAAGGGATAGTAATCAAACCAAACCCAGTAATTGGGATGAGGCCGTAACCACACAGGCACAGGGCAGCCAGGAGCTCAGAGAAACTGGAGGAAGCAACAGGTTGTTTCTCATCTGGTTGCTTGGCAGTTGGACAAGATTACAGCTGCTCTGCATCGCCGCGCTGTAGAGCACATGGAATGTGGTAGGAATTGTGGCACTGCCCTTCAGCTGCTGCTGGTGGGGATTTGACTTCTAAGTCAAATTGATCTAAATTGATCAATGCGAATAGGGGAAATAAGAATGGTAGTGGTGTTGGGGTTGGTTAAGGGATGAGGAAGGAAAAGCGTTAAGGAACAGCAAAGCTGGTTGCACTACCGGGCAGTGTCTTGGAGTTCAAAGCTAAGCTCATCTCTTTTTTTTTGCTGAGCCAGCAAGACCTTCAAGGTTTAGGCAAGATGGGCAGTATTTAGGGAACAAATGACTTGCTGCTTTGCTGGCAGCATTTCAGGTTATGGAAATATATACAAGAGAAGGGGAATTGGGCAAAAAAATAGGAAAAGGAGCAGACGTGGGAAAACCCTTTCTGGGGATTGTTTTAGGGTCATACATTCTTAGCAGTGATGCAGACTGTTTCATCAATAACAGTGAAACTGCCCACTCCAATCGTTGGTTTTCAGCCAGTACTTGAAAATTGTTTCAGTCACGTTTGTCACAGAGCTGGCAATTGTGAGAATAAAATGATGGATATCCACATATGTTTGGGCAATCCCTGTATTCTGAAGTATTAATAATTTGGTTCCATGGAGCAGAAAAAGTGCTGTTGAGACCATTCTCACAGCTCTGCTATGTACTTGCTGGCCCAGCAGCGTTTTTCTGTCCTGTACACAAAAATGCAGTGCAACACTGAAATAATAAGCTTGTGTGTGTGTTAGAGGTGGGATGTCAGATCTTGGCAGAGAAAGATTTCAATTTCAAGCTTGAAAGAACTGGAAAAGTGATGGCTTTTCTTTAAAAAACAACAACAACCAACCAAAAACCAAACAAAACAACAACAACAGAAACAAACTGCTTTGCATCTCCTGGGAGCAAAAGAAGGGAAAGAAGCGAAAGGGCCTCAGGGTGGGTATTGCAAAGAGGGATAATTGTTCTTTCCATCAAGATGCAGCACAGGAAGGTATCATTAGGGGGAGTTGACAGTTTCCTTTGTCTGAAACATGGACTTCTTGCTTCCAGTCGAGATGTAAGATGTGCAGTTCTTTTTTTGGAAAAAGACATTCTGTACCCAGGGGAAAGGCAGCTGCGGAACATGCCAAGATCTGCTGTTTGGAAAGAGTTAAAAAACTGCCTTTTCCCTTTGGAGACCAAATGTTTAAAAAGCTGGGCTGAGCACCACCTTTTTCCCAGCCTGTCTGCCTCGGGCTGTTGTGTTTTCACTATCATTGTTCATCTGAGCCCTTTAATTCCCTGGGTTTGCCAAGTAATACCAGCAGCAGGTGCAGAATGAAGATTGTGAAACTTGTGCCTGTGGTTATAAAGCATTTGCTTCTTCCCTTACGTTGTGCGCTCACCAACCATCCTTCCTCCGAGTTCCCGCCTTGCAGACTGGGTGTTGTCAGCTCTGAATGCTGTGTGACTACTTGTTCTTTTTTTATTATTTTTCTCAGGTGTTTTAAGGAACTGGAACCATGACGGACTCCAAATACTTCACAACCAATAAAAAAGGTTAGTGTTAAGCTGGTGCAGTGGATTGGAGGTGGTGGGTGGCTATTTTTACACAGCTTTTTTAACTGCGTGCAGAAGAACTTGTGCTTTTCTGTTAGCTCTGTCCCTGTTTCACATCTTAATCATCCGGGGAGAAACTTCCAAAGTAGGTCACATGGTGACAAAAGACAAAACAGATGTATTACATGGTTACACGATGCACAAAATGACCCAAATTACTCCTTTTTCAAGGATCAGAGAACAATATGTTGGGATTTGACTGCAGATTTTTGAGATTGCGATTGAGAAAAGTTTTTCTTATGGGCTAACAAGTTCAGGACTGAGGATGGTTGTTCCATTGGGCATCACAGGATTAAGTTGACTGAAAGACATATAATATTTAAAGTGTAAGTGTATTATCTCTATATCAAGCTGTTGCAAAGATAATGGGGTTTCCTGTTGCTGTTTCCTCCAAAGCTGCGGTGCTCTGTTTGACTTGCCCCTGGCTTGACGGTAGGCGTGGTGGTCACCTCACCTCAGGACAAACTGGTGCCCTTAAAAATGGGAAGACTGGGAAGGATCTCTGGGGACGTTTTACCCATTCACGTGCTGCAGAGCAGAACTTGTTCTGCTGAAACTGTCCCAGGCAGATTTTAATTTCTACCCTGTTCTTAAACAAAACCCTGATGCTGACTGCAATTTAAGCCTGGTGTTGCTCATCCTTCTTCAGTAGATGTGGAAAATGGTTCATATTAACTTCTCCTTTTCAGAGGGGCTGGATGTTTCTGATTAATGCTTGCTAATAAAAAAATAGAGTGTTGATCTATTTAAATTCCTGTTTATGTTGGGTGAGGGAACTGGGGGTATTTAGCCTGGAGAAAAGGAGGCTCAGGGGAGACCTGATCGCTTTCTGTAACTACCTGCAAGGGGGCTGTAGCAAAGTGGGTGCCAGTCTCTTCTCCCAAGTAACAAGTGATAGGACAAGAGGAAACAATCTAAAGTTGCATGAGGGGAAGCTTAGACTGGATATTAGGAAAAACTTCTTCACTGAAAGGGTTGTCAAGCCTTGGAACAGGCTGCTTGGGGACGTGGTTGAGTCACCATCCCAGGAGCTATTTAAAAGATGTGTAGATGTGGTGCTTAGGGACATGGTTTAATGGTGGACTTGGCAGTGCTGGGGTTGCAGTTGGACTGGATGATTTTAAAGGTCTTTTCCAATGAAAATTCTATGATTCCACGTCTCATGAAGCTTCAGAGTGAGCTCCTAAAGTCAGCAAATGCAGTTCACATCTTTCTAAGGAGCTCTGTCAGTAAGTTCAGTCCTAAAAGCAAATTTTTCTGGGGTGGCTGCAAGAGGCCAGCCTGCACTGTCTCAGCTCGAGCGAGCACGCTGCTGCTGGCTCAGCTCTGCACCGTGGCATGGTCTCTCTGTGAGTAATGTGAGCATCTCTTTCTTAGGCAGGAGGTGTGATGAGTGGTCGCTGCACTGTGTTCTTCAGAACAGTAACTTCTTTTTTGAAGTACTTGTTGGTCTTTGTGTCAGGCTCTTTAGTAATGGATGCTGCTGATCTGCCAAAGTGGTGTGTAGGAATCAAAGGTTAAGGGCTAGAATGTATTTTGTCAGAGATGTTTTGATATTTGTGATGTGCCCTTAGCTTGTTGCTTCCAGTGGGAATACTGCTCCCTGTTGTTCCTGGGGAAAAGCTGTCTGTCAGTCAGGAGCATTATCCTCACACCGCTTGCTGTCTGGAACAAGCCTGATAAACAGTCTTTTGCACATGTTGCTTTATTTTGCAAACTTGCTTTGCCACTTTTGTGATCAAACCTGAACTGACTTTCCAAGCAGTAATATCTAGAATTATCTGGTAATATCTAGTGTCATGGAACAGGCTGCTTTGACAGCCTTGGAATTGAGGTGACAGCAGTGTTACACGCTGCTTTTGTTAGTAGTAGCTCCATCTTTCTGTCTTGGAAGGAATTTATTCCACTGGACTAAATTTATGCTTTCCTGTTTCTACTGCTGTGTATCGTGGCATTTGGGCTGTACTACAGTCTGCTGTTTTCTCATTGCATTTGCAGGAGCCAGGCGGTGATGAGCGAAAGTTTAAAAAGTCTGGGCAAAATTCCTAGCTTAGTTAGTTTTTTCTTGCAGGCACGAATCTGGCAGCTCCAAATATCTTTTCATCCTAGTTATATAATAGTTGCCTCTGAGAAACAGATGCTACAGTGATGTGATTTAATGTTCTAGAAGTGGGAGAGCTGCAACATGCAGCATGATTCTTGTTAACAGCTTATTCATTAGCAAGGTATAGCCCATAACGTTCTTTGGAGTGTTGCAGCTTTGCTTCTCATTGAACCATGTTCTCCATAAGGTCTGACGGCTTCCACATGCTGCTGTACTGCTTTTATGGGAACAACAGGGCTGGGCAAGTAAAAAGTCACTCTTGTACTGTCCCTAAAGCGACACCCTTTTATTCTCCCAAGAGCCTCAACCTGTTTTGTCTTCTGCCAGGAGAGATTTTTGAACTGAAGGCTGAACTCAATAATGAAAAGAAAGAGAAGAGGAAAGAAGCAGTAAAGAAAGTTATTGCAGCCATGACCGTGGGGAAGGATGTCAGGTAAAGCAACTTTTCTTGCACCTGTAGCAGCTCTGGGTGTCCTAGGGCTTGGTTGGGTGTAGTGGCACACACCTTGGTGTGGCTGGGTGGTGAGGTTGGCTCTGTCCTTGCCTGTGCTGTGCTTGAGTCACAGGTTTCTCAGGCTCCTTCCTGTTACTGAAAGCAAAAGAAACAACTGTTTCAGTGCTGGTTTAGCTAGGTGCCAGTAGCCTTTTTTATTTAAGAACCCATCCAGAATTCAACCATTTTGTATGTCACTCTAGATGATGATTTCTCACTACTTGCTAGCCTGGGTATTAGTGTTAGAAAGGTAATACCAAATGTTTTTCTTAGCCTTACTTGTCATAGCATAAATTTAAGCTACATTTTAAAATACATGATTTTTAAATTGAACCTTTGCCTCATAGTGACTAAAAGACACAGGTGTTTACCTTCTGGAACACTGTCCCACATACTTTTTCTGTCTTTGAGGCAACCAGAAAAACTTGCTCGAGTGAATGCTTTCTTCCTTCTAGCTTCTCCTGTTACTGGAGTCTACCATAAAGTCGCAATACTCCTGGGTTCATGGCAGTGTGGTCTGTTGCTCCAGAAATTAATATGAGCTTGCAAATTTAACATCATGGCTACATGGTAGAACAAAGGAACAGATAGACTGGAAGGAATTAAAAATAATCTTGGCCAACAGCACTTGCCCTTCACCTTTAGATCGCTACAGCATACCTGAGAGCCGCAGATATCTTTGTCTAACTTCCTGTGTTCTTCTGCAGTGCTGTTTACAGATTGCTGCTTGATGTTTGAGTGAAACTCAGCTTGTTGGCATTTAAGCTTCTAATAGCTCTAGAGTTTACTAGTCAGAAATTTGGCAGCTTCTTTGTAAGAGCCCTACATTACCAAACCATTTTTAAGCAACTTTTTTTTTTTTTTTTTTTTTCCTTCTGGGTTCATTTCCAGGCCTGGCGTGGTAGAATTTACTTGCTTGGTGAAATCCTCAGTTAAAACACCTTTAGGAAATTGCATGAGTTTTTACCAGAAGAGATTAAATGATTATTATAAAAGCCATTGCCAACTGTTTCAGGAGTGAAATTGACCTCTCATTAGACAGCAGGGTACTTAGCCAGGAAAACTGGAGTTCCACTTTTTCTTCACCTTGTTACTATCCGCTTTGCATACCATGCAATCTCACTGCTTTTTTTTCTCCTGGGTGGGAGTGTTGATCTGCAAGAGGGTAGAAAGGCTCTTCAAAGGGATCCAGACAGGCTGGATTGATGGCCAAGGCCAACTGCATGAGATTCATATGGCTCAGTGCCAGGTCTTACACTTCGGTCACAACAGCCTCGTGCAGTGCTACAGGCTTGGGAAAGAGTGCCTGGAAAGCTGCCCGGTGGGAAAGGGCCTGGGGCTGTCGGGCGGCAGCCGCTGGCGATGAGCCCCCAGTGTGCCCAGGTGGCCGAGGAGGCTGAGAGCATCCTGGCTTGTGCCAGAAACGGTGTGGCCAGCGGGAGCAGGGCAGTGACCGTCCCCCTGTACGCTGGTGAGCCCCCACCTCGAATCCTGGGGTCGGTTTTGGGTCCCTCACTGCAAGAAAGACATTGGGGGGCTGGAGCGTGTCCAGAGCCGGGCAGGGGGCTGGGGCACCAGTCTGATGAGTGGTGGCTGGGGGCACTGGGGGTGCTCAGCATGGAGAGGGGGAGGCTCAGGGGGGACCTGGTCACTCTCTACAACTACCTGCAAGGGGGCTGTAGCGAGGTGGGTGCTGGTCTCTTCTCCCAAGTAACAAGTGACAGGACAAGAGGAAATGATCTGAAGTTGTACCAGGAGAGGCTTAGATTAGATATTAGGAAAAACTTCTTAACCAAAAGGGTTGTCAAGCTTTGGAACAGGCTGCCTGGGGACGTGGTTGAGTCACCATCCCAGGAGCTATTTAAAAGGCGTGTAGATGTGGTGCTTAGGGACATGGTTTAATGGTGGACTTGGCAGTGCTTGGTTAACAGTTGGACTGGATGATCTTAAAGGTCTTTCCCAACCTAAACGATTCTATGACTTTGTGATTCTATGATTCTATTCTTACTGTTGTCTATCCAGCTCACTCTTTCCTGACGTTGTGAACTGCATGCAGACCGACAACCTAGAGCTGAAGAAGCTGGTTTACTTGTACCTGATGAACTACGCCAAAAGTCAACCAGATATGGCCATCATGGCTGTCAACAGCTTTGTGAAGGTAACGTGCTTCCATGGCTCATCAGAAGAATAGTCCAGCACAGTGGCTGTCACCACGTCTCATTTATCCATTAGCCTTTGTGAGCTGTTTCTTTGGTTTTGTACTTAAGTCTCTGAGCTGGGGGTGCTTGTAGAGGAGCATGCTGTGTCCAATAGGTCTGGGTCCTTGCTGTCGCTTGCCGCTGCTAGTTACTGCAGCAGAGATGACATAACCACTTCTGTAGGTGGATTGAGAGAGCTTGCTACAGGGAAAGCTGCTTCTATTGTTTTGCTAATCGTTATTAAAGACCAGCTGCTGCTATTGGATAATAGATTTTATATTGTTCATCTTCCAGCCTTTGTAGTATCTCTGATATATGGGTATCTACTTCTTGTTTGAATGTTTTGGCTGTGCTCTGTGTGGAAAACCTTTATCTTTGGTGAAACGGAAAGACAGTTCACTGGAAAAATAACAGCCTGATTGCTGTCTTGCCTTTAATTCTGTTGTAGGTTGCCTCTTCTTAGCTAGGAAATGTTATTTCAGTCCCATGTTATACAAGTTAAATCCCAGTGCTTAGAAAGAGTTTGAGACTCCTCCTAGAGTATTATAAAATCTGAGACACTGGGGAATCTGATCATGTTTTAAGTTTCTGTTGTAGTGCCTGAGGCTGAAAGAGGTGAGAAGACCTAGGCTGAGAGCAGGTCTGCTCTTCTGGCCAGAGAACGTGGCCCTGTCTTCCTCCCTGGAAAGAATATTGTTGTCTGTCATATCTGTAAGGTGTAATTCTGTTAGAATGGACTAACAAACTTGATGTTTTCCAGCTTCATACTTTTCCCTGCAAGGAAATGTCTGATGTCCCTTTTGACAGGCTGAGGCACAAACATTAGTAAAGAGAAAGTGTTGACACTAGTCTGCACTAGCTCAGCACTTCGTGCACAGTTCGCAGTTCAAGTTGTTGAATGCCCTAGTAAGATGTGTCACTTCTCTTGTATGCTTTAAAAGTCATGCATTCAGGTGTTTTTTCAGCTATAGGAAATGTAAACAGTGAAAGGTAAATGTACCTTACACTTTTGCAGGTCATTCTGCAGCCATCCTTTTATAGTTTGGTTTTTGGAGAAGCGTTGCTCGGACATGTAGATGGATTGGACGTATGTGAAATTATATAGTCTTGGCAGTATGAAGTCATATTCCCTCCTGTTTTTTCTTTTTCCTTATCAGAAAAGCACCTCTAAGACTAGCCTTTGCTTAGTGTTGCAAGCTTAAGGGATACTCGTGTCTAGAACTGATGGCCTTTGAGAATTAGACGTTGATGACTGTTGCGTTGTGTTTAGTTGTTGAGTTTTCCCATTGCATTCTCTTGCTTCTTTAAACCAGCAAGGCTGGAAACCAGTATATTACTTTGTCTGAGAGTTGCATGTGGCTAGCTTTTCGGTGGTGCGAGCTGCCTCTCTAGCTTGGCTGTAGCTGCTAAATTATGTTGAAAGAAGCTTTGCCTGGGAGACACAAGAGATGCCGAGATCACAATTTATGAGCTATTATAGCCTGAAAATATTTCAAGATAGCGTAGAACGTTTCTGTGAATAAGTTCCCCCTTTTGCCCCTGATCTGAAAAAAATGCCTTTTTTTAGCATGTAATCAGAAATAATGCTTTTTGTTTTAAATAAGAACAGCCTGATTCTGGCTGCAGGGAAGGTATCGGTGGCTAGTGGTGCAGACTTGTTTACTGTGTATTTTGTCCCGTTGCAGGACTGTGAGGACCCAAACCCTCTCATCCGTGCTCTGGCTGTCCGTACAATGGGATGCATCAGGGTGGACAAGATCACAGAGTATTTGTGTGAGCCTCTTCGCAAGTGTCTGAAGGATGAAGACCCTTACGTACGAAAGACTGCAGCTGTCTGTGTGGCGAAGCTGCATGACATCAATGCCCAGATGGTGGAGGACCAAGGATTTCTGGATTCTCTACGTGACCTGATTGCAGACTCCAATCCCATGGTAATGTCTGTGTCCCTCAAGTGCATTGTTTGAGTTTGTAATGGGCAGATAATCAGAAATGTGAAAGCTTTTTAATTGCAACTGATGCACTGTGATGAACGTTGCCTCAGAAAACAGGAGGTACCTTCTATTCTTGGGTCTGTTTGGGTTTTTGCCTGTTTTGCCTGTCTTGAGTGCTGTGGCAAAAGTTCAACTTCATGATCAGGTGAGTCAGAAGAGCAAGAAAGACTTGATGCTGCTACCTTAGTGACAGCTTGTACTTGTTGCTTTCCTGCAGGCTTTGGTCCTTCTTGGAGTAGGGGTTGGATGAATTCAATCACTAACACAGATGAACCCCCTGGCCTGTAATAAATGGAGAAAATCAATGCTTATGTTTTTAACAGTTGAGTCATTGGAGCAGAGGTGGAGATCAAGACCTTCACAGGGCTAAATGGCCTACTTAATGAGTATTTTGTCACGGTTGGTGAAGAGTCTGTTTCCATGCCAGGCATCTTCCACTATTATTTTGAAACTAAAAGATGGTGGCCAATGGATTGAGGTGCCCCACTGCGTAATCTTTTCATTCATTATTTTTTTCCTGTGATCTACTGGAATCCAGTGAGCATATTGAGCACACTGATATCGTTGTAACTCCTAGCTGGGAAGAAAAGTTCTGCAGCTCTGTTTAACTGGTGAGTTTAAGGATGTGCTTGCTGCTTTTGTAGAGCACAGACCTGATTTGACTTGACTGTGCTTAAAGACGCAGCTTCACCGTATTAGGACAGGTGTAACAGCTCTTTGTATGGTGCCTGAATCAAACTACATAAATTCAGTTACTATCTTTAGACAGATTTGGATAAATCAAGTGCAGGCAGTAAGATACTGTCCTCCTTAGTAGGGGAGTGATAGGTGCTGATTGCTTTTCTTACAGCTTTGTAGAAACAGTAAAATTAAAAGTGCCTGACTTTCACAGGCACAAGTCTGAGCAGTGGTGCCTGTTGCCTTTGGTACCTGACTCTTTTACAAGCTGTTCTTTTGTATGCCTCCCTGATTTTTATTTTTTTTTATGCCAGGTTTCTGCATGAATATTGATGACTACTTGAAGATGTGCTCTCTCTGTCTAGGCAGTCTTGAGGCGTATAAGGGAACACCTGTTTTTTTAATTTAATGTGGAGAATGTGCCTTGCAGCCTCTGGAAATACTCGACTGGGTAGCTTTAGTTCCACTGAAATGCTGGCCCCTGGCATTTGCTAGCTCACAGGCAGCGATGGAGTGTGCTGTGGACAGGGATATAACCTGCTCTTCTCCTAGTCTTGGTTCCAGCTCTTAATTTTCTTCTGCTGATTACAGCCACATGGATATGAGGTGAGGAACTCAGGCTGAAAAGATGTGGTGCTTTAGGAGAAATTAATAAGGTTTTACTTGCCCTTTCTGCTTGTTGATCTCCATGGAACTAACTGGTTTGGTAAACGAACCATTGGCTGTTAGGAGAGCATCGATATCTATTTCAAAAGTACATTAACTTGAATGGAGAGAAGAGGAAAGATACCAAAGGGCAGCGTATGCTCTATTTGGCAAATAAACCACCAAAAGTAGCATAGGGATTCCTAATAAAACATCAGTACAACAAATGAGCTTCTTGGTGGTAGTGAGGATGGGCTGGGACAGCGAAGTCTTTGCAGCTGCTGCAATTGATTGCAGCTCTACAGCTACTGAAGCTGTGCAGGATCACAGTACCTGCCTCATGTGGTACTTCACCTGCTCTTCCTGAAGCTGAGGATTCACAGCAGGAGAAGGGAATTTGGAGGACCGGTAGTGATGGTGAGGAGAGGCCTGTGGCGTTTTCAGGTTTGCAGGCTTTGAGAGGATCGTATGGCTGGTGTTCTGTGTACTGGTTTCCCAGGTTTTACTGTAGACAGGGCATTATATTCCTGCTTTTTAAGGGTGCGTGGGCAGAGATTTTATCAGGTTTGGGGCTCATAGCTGCTGACTTAATACAATATTTAATCTGGTTACAATTTTTAGTAGATACAGACATTTCTTTTAGTTAAGCTTAATGCTTTGGTCCCCTTTGAAATTCATGCCTGTGTGCACATTGATTCAGTCAAAAAATCATCTTCCTAGTCAAACCATGCAGCTCATTGCTGCTTTCCCCATGTGAAACTCCAGTGGGGGTTCCTGATGGCCAGGAGTTGTGTTTGCCAAATAAGTTATATTTGTGCGCAAGTTGGTATTTATTAATTTCTCTGTCATCAGGTGGAAGACAGCCCTGCCTGGAAGCTCTCTTTTAAGTAAAATGTATGTATCTGTATTGGCCATCAAAAGAAAGACTGCTGAAAAGAACAGTGCAGATAGATTTATTCTTATGGCCTGTTCCTCTGTAAATGGTGCATCTCAGTCATTGCAACCTGTTATCTAAACTCATTCATATTTATATTATAAATGTTTCCCCTATTTTGATGACTTGTGGAAATAGGCAACGTTAGACACTTAATGAAGCAGAATTTTGTAGATGGGAAATCCACACTTGTTCCTTCTTCTGAGAAATGAGGATTTTGAGCAGGAGCTAAAAAATTCCTGTTGAAAAATAGTCTTCAAGAAGGGTTTTATTACAGTTTTGTCATTAGCTGCCTCTAGCACATGAGCAAGGACTAAGCATGCTAGCTGAGTGCTGGATAGAGTAACAACTCCATCTGTGGCTTGCTAATTGCTTTGTAATTGTGCAGAGATCAGGGTGCATATTTCTATCGGCTCAAATCACCCTCATCGTAATGATGTCTAAGTTGGAGGTGACCTTTTTCAGAAACGTTTGGGGTGGTTTTTTATATTTTTGGACTAATAGTTTGTTATCGTGGAATCAGGCAGAGTATAGGGGATGTTCACAGCATTGCTTTGAAGTCCTGTTTTGAGGTGCTGCAGGTGCACAGCCAGGGTGCTTTTCCCCTTTGTCTGGGCTTTTTGTTGTCAGGATCTGGCCTTGGTTCAAATACAGTGATCTTTTGACCAAGTGTAGGGTTGCACCCTTGCAGATGAGCTGGCTGTAGATGTGATTGAAGGACTGACACTCGACTCTGGTAGTTCACTAGCTGCTGCTGAAAAATCTTTGTGGTAGCCTTGCAGTTTCTCCTGGATGAATTAATACAATCCTCTAATTGCATATATGGATACCCATGGCAAGGTACCAGGTGGGTTGGTGGCTTACTACATTTCAGCTGAATTGTCTGAGGTGTCTTACCTCTTGCAGGCAGTGGGCCAATAAATGCATATAAGGGCATGGTTCAGTTATTGTGTGGTTACACTGTAGAAGTTTGATTGTGGATGGAGCCTTTAATCTCTTTTTACAGATGGGCCTAAAGAGCTTGTGGCTGCCCTTTGTCACTTGGGATCCAGCTGAAGGGTTTCCCTCCATAAAGGGAACGCTCATTTCTTCCCAGAGTTGCTTAAAGCAAACGCTTCTCCTTTTTTGCTGGGTATTTCCTTGCATGAAGCTCAGCAGAACCAGGTATGGGTGAATATAAAACTAGGGCCTGGCTGCTTTGAGCTGTCACTGTGCTGCTGGACTTAGTCCTTGGGGCTGCTCTTGCTGGTAACTTCAGTATAGTGCAACTCAGAAAGCATGTCCTTCCATAATCCTCACGTTCTAACAAAATACAATTTCAGTGTGATATCCCAGCGTTTTTGTGTCCTCCTGCTCATGCGCAGAAAGGCAGATTGCTGCAGAATGCTGTTCACACCCAGCAACAGCAGTAGGTAATAGTGGGGTGAGAAAGGTACGTCTGTTACATACCTACTGATGGCCAGAGGCTCTCTGAAGCCTTGGACAAAATTTTTTGGTTTTTCCTGATAATGTCTTGTTCTGACACTTGTGAATCAGACCTAATGACTGTTCGTTGTTGGAGCATTGCGAGTGAAGAGCAGGACCAGGAGATGGCAGCAGTTTCAAGCAGAACCAAAGCTGATGCTCGTTAGACACCTTCTTTTGTAACTAGCTCCCTCCTGGCTTTTAATCACTGCACTTGGTTTTCCTCAGGAGTGTAAATATCAGCAGAAAAACATAAGAGGAAATCCATCTTGAGCCTTACTGGTCTTTTAATAATGATTGGAACAAGCTTTCTCTCCAAATATTTTCAATCCTCAACCTTCTAGGGTAACTTTTAACCCATGGAGTAGTTTTCTTGTCAACCTATCTGTTATCCACATGGCTTAAGTCAGATGGATGTCGCCTTCTCCCAGTTCTTTTCTAGGGGCTGTTGGCTTTTTATTTCCTTCTTGTAGCATTTCTTCCTCGTATTCTGCTTCATCACCATGATATGGTGGATCAAAGCTTTCACAGGTGTGGCTGTTCTACTCTTGTGGTTTTGTGGGCTGTATAGACATAACATGTACATGTTGTCCAATAATATGTTTTACACCATCTACACATCACAGTTTACTGAGAGAAACACTGTTGTAAATGAACACAGAATAAACTGAGATCACATAAGCTGGTAAGTAAGTACACCAAGTGTGTGGAACATAATTAAACTCTGTTGTGCCTGGGTTTTTTTTTGCCTTTACCATTAACCTGCATTAAAGAAGGGAATCTATTGAGATCTGACAGAGGTGGTGAGGTCCATCTTGATCTAATCGGAATTCCCTCTAACCAGCATGAGTTTCTATCAAAGACTAGACTGAAAAACTATTGATATAAATCACAGTGCTCTCTTGTCTCTCTCCTGCTGTGACTGCAAGCCGTCTCTGCCAGCCAGAATTTCCGAGTGTATGTTTGGGCTTCTTGGGTGACCTTATGGAGGAAGAAGGTCCTCTTTTTGTTCTTTTTCCGACTAGCTGGCAAGCAGTATGTCTTTCTGAGATCATGTCCTGAAAAATAAGCTTGTTTAGAAACAGAAGCAGCTTTTGCCTCCTGGGTTGTCTTCCCCTGCGTACTTTGCAGGAGTTTTATCCCTCTCTGTGTAATAAAACTGAAAAATGAACCCCTTGCTGAGAAACTTAGCGGTCCTCTGAGTCCTAAAAGGACTTTGTGGGAGGCACTTTGAGACAGGGGACTTCTCTTATACAATACCACCTTCATGGGCACAGGAAAGCACTTGTTCCTCATGGGGGAATTTGGACTTCTCACAGCTGTGTTTTGCCCGCTGCAGCTGGCATTTTATCTAGTGCAAGGAGTGAAACGCCACTGCTGGATGGGTTGATGATTCCTGCTCATGAAGGTTGTGAGGACTTGAAAATTCACATCCTAGTATGGAGCTGAGTCTTGCAGTTAAGATTTTATGATCAACCTCATCTAGAGATGAGCTGTGAGCAACACGAAATGTTCCAAACAGGGTGTTTCACCTCTCTTTAATTTTTTCAGCCCCTTGGCCACCTTGGATAGGAGCTGTGAGCTGTGCCTCTGCAGCATGTTGTCGGCCTGGGCTGCCTCCAAGACAGCCTGACTGCCCCACTGCCCAAAACCTCCCTCTTCTTTCCAACCTCAGTGCTGCAGAATGCTGTATCTTGAAGCCCCCCTGACCATGTGTCTCTGTCCTGTGCATGGATTGAGTTTTTTAATCTGTTTGTGCTGCAGGTGGAGATAATATTTCCTTCTGGGAGACACATGATGGTATTTGTAGGCGTCAGGAGGTGGAATTTGGGTACGTTACAGTGAATGGGACCATTGCTTAGGGGCTGTTGAAGAGTAGTGGCTTTGCTTTGGGGCTCTTTAATGGATGTTCCTGCTGTTACATGGGGCTGCCTAGGAGGAAGAGCAGCGCTTTTTGCAAAGTAAACAGACAGCTTAACAGTAGCAAGCTGGAAATTGAATAGGTAGAGGTTGCAGAGGAGCCTGTATAAAACTGGCTGTGTTAATGTATGTGGTGGGATGCTTCAAAGAGGCAACATGGGAGATTGCTAGGGGAGTTCGGAAGCCAGTTTGGGTGTCAGACTGCAAAGATTGAAACTGGGGGAGATGGGAGAGCTGCTGTCTGTAATTGATGGCACAGCTTCTGGTTAGCCACTCCAACCCTGCTTGCTCTGCCTCTGGAAACACAGTTTTGGCCTTGGGCTGAGCCTCCTGCAGCCGCATCTCCAGAGGAAGGTTGGAGTCTGACTTACTGAGTAGTTAGTTTTTTCTCCAGGTTGTCATCCTAAACAGGTCTGAGGGACTTTCATGCCTGTATGTGGGACCTGAGTTTTGTTGGTTGGTTGATTTTCAGAGGCTTGTGGATGAGGGATGCTGGTCTTGACCATTTTCTGCAGAAGCTGTGCTTTTCTCTGCCTTTTGAATACTTGCGCTCTGGCAGAGAGATGCAATGAGTTTGTATGATAATGGTTGAATTTCCATGAGTCTGCAGAGTTTGTCCTCCAAGACCTCTCATTTATAGAGCTTAATTGACAAATTCATCCCTCAGAGACCTCTCTCCTTCCAATTACTGCTACCAGCATGTGTCTAATTTCCAAAGCATTAGTCTTGGCGAATGGATCGTTCCAGGATCTCTAATGTCAATCAGGGTGTTGGGGAATTTTGTTGACATGTGTCTAGATAATACATTTTCAGTCAGAACAGACACTTCTAGCTATTGACAAGCACCACTTGTCAAAAAATCACTGTGGATATGATCTTTTGTAACTCTGCACCCCCCCTTTTTAGGGCTACGTAATATTTTTGTTGATGCTTTGCTGGGTGCCTTTCTTCTAAAAAGCTGCTTGGATCAGATATGGCCCTGTTTGCCACTGGATGGTGCCAGTGAGAACCTCTGCAAGGAAAATTGCCAAGGACCTTACAAAAAAAAATAACCCTGCAAAAGAATCCTTCCTGGTGGGTGATAGGTGCCTCATCGGGGCTGGGGTCAGACCACGGTGCTTTTTGGAAGAAGCATAGGGGTTGCAGACCCTTGGTGGCTTCCTATAGAGCTTAGTTTCCCGCGGGGGGGGTGGGGTGGGGGTGGGGCTTGGCTGTACCAAGGAGAAACCCTTTGTGTTGGAGTCATCCCTGAACAGCTTCTTGCCCACCTACTGCAAGAGGTTCAACAGTTGGAGGAAGTATCATTGCCTGTCTTACGACGGACACATTCTGATTTTGCAAGGGAATGAGAGCGGGAGCGGTGTTTTAGTCTGCCACAAAGTGGCGTTTTTATGCAGTGCATAGTAGGAGCAGGGCAGTGCAAAAATTGGTTAGGGTAAGCACGCCATAGGAAGCATAACACTTTGACTTCCCTTTTGTTGCCACCTCCAGAAAAATTCATCCCATTTGCAAAAAGCAAGCAGGCAGTCTTTCCCACCCAGGTGGTTTTTGGGTCATGGTCAGGAAGTGATCACGTACACTGTGGCTCCAGACTTATAGGCACTAAAGCACAACCTCCTGGAATGGAATTGGTGGAAGATGAATGACTTACCCAGAGCCCTGGAAATCTGTCACAATTAAGGCTGAGCAGGGGAGCTGTTACTTTCAAAGGCTATATATGGACTGGGCATGTGTTAAGTCTCCCAGAACTGTAATTTAAAGCCATATACATTGTATGCATTAACAGAGTGAGAGGTTCCTATAAGCTCTCTGAGTTGCCTGATTGGACAGTTTTAATTGTTCGTAGACCATTGGTAGGGAAGCAAAGTAAAGGGGGCTTGTAGATGAAAGATGTAATTATAATATGAACAGAAGTAGGGGTTGTGTACTCTGGAGAGAGAGAGCTTGGCTGTGTTAGTACTTGTTAAGGACCTTTCAGGCACACAGCATCGTGTGGCCATGAAAATGAGTGGCCCTGTGAAATACGCATCCATGCGGATGCCCCTAATATCCCATCTGGGAGTCTGTGCTTAATGACACGAACACACCATGCAAGCTCAGAGTGCTCTTGGAAAATGTCAGCACCTCTCCGTTCTCGAAAACATCACGTGGTGCCTGGCTCTCTTGAGGGTGGGAGCTTCCAGCTATGTGGGGAAGGCTGCCTTTCCTCAGCATCTTTTCAGAGCCTGTAATTTTTTCCTCCTTTTCTTCATTTTCTCCTCGTTTTCATGGAATGGTGAGCCAGAGGTTCCTGTTTTAAGCAGCAGAACATTGTATTTCATTAACTCCATTACACACTTGGTTTAATTTCCAATTAGCCTGGGATGCTAGCAAAATAATCTGATTGCTTTGACTGTTTTGTGTTCTAGATCTGTCTAGCTTCCCTCCTGTCATCCCCCCCCCCCCCCTAAAGCTTTTCCGTGTGGGTTGATAGACACTTAAGGTTTTCACCCACTCCCTTTCCTCCTTGTTAAATGTATTTTGTACTGTTTGCCCTGAGATAAAGGGTTGAACTGCCGGAAGGAATAACTGGCAGATCAGTGTTCCTACCTCTGCAGCTCTCCGTGAGATCGGATCTGGTCTCTGGCTGCTCAAGGGTTTGTCTGTAGGTGGGTTTAAAAATGTTGGGTTCTTGTTAAATTTGTAATGTAGTTTTAAACGCAGGGTTTGTTTTAGGTTGTTTTGTGTTTGGTTTTTTTTTATAAGAGCCTGTGAGATTTAATTATCCTTATTCCAATGACACTTTTCCAAGAGTCTAAATTTGTTGGAGAAATTCCAGCCAAAAAGCAGGTTTATTGTCATTCGGATCGACTGCACTCTAACTGGTGGTTGCTGTGACTGCATTTGAATAACGTTGAAATGTACCCAGGGTGAACTGATTTACATCAGCAAGCCAGGGACCTATTATTATTATTAATTCTTTAGTCTGCTCTGCATTTGTACTTTCTAGGTGTTTTTTAGGCTGTTAGCTTAAGGACAGGATTCTTAATTGTGAGTCAAGTGAGGCATTTAGCCATGGAGTTAACTTGTAAGTTTAAGCTTTTAAAAGCTTTTCCTGTTCATTAGTTGTTTGAGCTCACATATCTTTGGCTAGTGGGTTGACCTTGGGATTATTTTTTTGGTCATGATTTTTAGAGAATTAAAGACTATACTAGCTATTAGTTTCTGGTCCTTTTAGTTTCCTTCTTCCAATCTATGGAATAAGTTATACAACTCCTGGTTGGTTTCTCACCAAAATGAACCTGCATGTTTTGCAAACCAGAGAATACTTCATTTGCCAAAGAAACTTATGGCTGGTTTTCCTCAGCCAAGGTATGGCACTGGCTGTGAAACTTGTCCAATTCCATGGAGGACTTTGTCCTATACCTAAAGTTTTAGCTTTACTTTTAATTTGTCCCCCAGCAGGTACATCCTCATTGCTATTTATTTTCAAGGGAAAAAAACCCAACCTGCTGTGTAACGTATTTTATCACTGTGTACTTGTCGTTGCTGTTCAGTGTGGTTGGACTTCACTGTCTTGTGTTGCTCAGTTAAGGAAGAAGTATCAACCGAGTTAAAGGCTTAAGGTTCAGCTTTGTTGTCAGTTTTCTTTGGCCAAAACCTCTTTCTAAGTATTTCCAATGACACTTACATGACTGCCAAAGTATATGCTAGATTACCAGGTGATGTAATAATTGAAATGGTGTTGACTGGTTCTTAATGGTTTTTTTTTTCTCCATACCTTGAGTGATAACTGTTAGTATCCCAAACTGTGAACAATGCTTCACTCTTTGTTTACATGTAGCCTGAGCCAACACTTAGTGAGAGCTGTCAGCTAAGTAGGAATTGTGTCCTGGAATGAAATCGTGCAGTGCCGGCTTGTATTGCTCTATGTTCCTGTCTCGTAATGAAGCCAATGGCAGTGCCAATGAAGAGAGGTGAGCGTGCATGCTTGAACCAGTGTTTATGTTGGACTGGTTCCTGAAATCCGTTTTCATTTCAACTGTGCTGCGGCTGTGTAGAAAGCCTTGAAGATGCTAATTATTTTTGCTGGCATACCATAACATATCAATATGTTCAGTGTGAATTGCCAGCAAGTTGTTGTTTTGGGTTTTGTTTTTTTTTTTAGTAAATGTTGCTTAAAGTTTGAAGATACTGCCTATCCCTTCTCTTATCCCCTTTTACTTCATTCATCATTTTGTCACCAAGTTGACAGCAGCAGCGTTCTGCTAAGGTAGAAGGTGAGGATCAGCTTTAATTGTGGACTATAAGATTGTGGGTCCCAGCTCATCTGGCAGAACTGAGCTGCCACCAAGTGTTTCACAGCCCCTTCCAGTCTTTTTTCTTTTTTTTTTTTTGTAACACCCAAGGGGACCACAGCCCATGCTCCTAAGTGCATCTTGCCATCTGACACACTCTCATGGATGCTTTTAAAGGACATCTGACATCTAGTGTGTTGCCACTTAGTGTCCCATCCGCAGCTTTGATTTGGATGCTTATGTTTATGCTGCCATGTTAGTTCCTGAAAAGAGCCCCAAAAGGTCTTAAAATCCAGACGTCATTCACAGCCAGGTCTCTGGGCTGATGTACCAGGCAGCCCATGGTAACAGCGTTCCCGTTTATCTTTTGCCTGGGGCAAACTCAGTGACAGACTTCACTTACTCTGCAAGGAAAGAAACTTAAGCCAGCAGCTGTGACTTGTGCTTGCCCCAGGGTTTAGGATATATATGCACATGGCCTAATTACTGCGACAAAGGTGGTACCTGGCAGCGTGAGTGCATTTGCCAGAGCTCAGCCCTGTTCCTTAGTAAAACCGACAGGTACGTTTCTGCGATGCTTTGACTCTGTAACTGTCTTTATTACTTCAAATTGTTTTCTTTAAAGTCCTCATTTCATTTTATAAGTACTTTTTCTGTAATGATTTTGAACTTTTCAGTTGCTTGTATGATTTGTCTTCGCTTGTAAACTTCCAAAATACAATGAAATTAAAACAGTCTTTTACTTCAGTTTTATGCTGTGTCACATTAACCATTCAGGATTTAGGCAGATTAAATAATGGAAAGAATAAGCAGCGTATCTTAATAAGTTACTCATTAAAACAGTACAAGAAGACAGCAGTTCTGATTGCTAATGATTTTGGTGACAGAAGGCTCATTCAACTAATGAAATTCATAAAATCTTGGATCAAAATCCTATCTCTGACCTCTAGGTGTGAAATGCAAAACAATCAACATTACTGTGCTTGTGCAATGACTTTGAAATATACTGGTTTAATGACAAGCAGTGATGGGAACAATGCAGAGAATTTTCTGGTCGTGCTGTTCTTGTTTTCAGTGTACTGCATCAAAAGCATCTTTAGTCACGCAAAGAATCAGACGACTTGAGATAAGATGTTTCTTTGCCTTAATCCCATAGAAAACAATGCTATAAACCTTCATTTTTAGCAGGTATGTATTGTGAGTTAGGCTGAACATGATATACGTTATAAAATATCCTGAAAATGCCTTTTCATAGGGTATATCAGGTTTGTGTGCCCAACTCTGGCTTAAATCTTTTTTCTAGTTACTTAAATAAAAGCCTTTTGTCTCGTCTGCATATTTTCTATTTTTATCTATATGTTCTGCAACTCTTGTATTTTAAAAAAAAATCTTCAGATGGCATCTGTTAGAATAACTGTGGAATCTTGAATATGGAACTAAGAATTAGAAATTTGCACTCCCACTTCTTGCTCTTGACAAGCTGGACCCTGGACCTCCTCTCTGTGCTTCCTTTCATCCATGCTTAGAAAAGAAAAGAACTTACATAGTCTTAAATGTATCAAGAATATTTTCTGTGATGAATTGTGCTGGAGTGCTTGCTTTAATGGGACTTTGTAAAGCAGACAAATAGATGCTATGGAGATTATTTGAAATTGAAATATGGGTTATTAAAAATTTAGCAGGAGTTGTCCATTTTAAGGAAATTGCATGTTTGCTTTCAAACTGTGTGACCTGACAGTGTTGCTGCAGCGCTGAAGGCTGTCTGGCACCTGACATCTCCTCTTACTGAGCGAGACTGTTTTCTTGTTTTTTAGATCATGCTAAGCCATGTGCCATGGGGCTGCCAAGGGGAAATTAGGCAAGAGGCGTACATTCCTGAATAAGTAGGACAGTTGGAGACCAATATTGAGACCTTGACTATATCTGTTGAGCATCTCCTGGAGGTGGGGGGGAAATGATGCCTACTTGAAGCAAGCCAGGGTAGCAATCTGGAGCCTGCAGGAAGGCGAGATGTTGGTGTTCCATGGGGAGACATCTGATGCCATCTCTAGCTCCCTCCAGAGTAAAGCCTCTTATGAGGTCCTGGTCCCAGGTCCCTGTTCTGTCCAGACGTGACTTTAACTTTTGTTTATCTTCAACAAAAATACTTCCAAGTTGTAATTTCTCTAGCAAAATGCTCGTTGCACCATGCTGGCTTTTCACGTTGCCTCTGTGTGTCGGCAGCCCCCTCCAGCTGTGCTGCTATTCCTTCACTTCCTTCCCAAGAGATTCTTCAAATTTTGGCAAAGAGCAAGGTTAGAGTCAAGCCTTGGGCTTTCCAGGTTGGTTGTGAGGTTGTACCAGGTCCCTGAAGGCTTGGATGAATGAAGTGGAGGCTGCTGCTAAGCAGCTGATAGTGCAAGCCAGGATCTCCGTGTTTGTTTCGCACGTGTTACCCACACTAAACCCAAGTTTATCCCTGCCAAGCCCCTGGTGGCATGCTAGCAAAGAACTCCTCTTCTTGTCTCTTTTTCCCAGGTGGTAGCAAACGCTGTGGCTGCCTTGTCAGAAATCAGTGAATCGCATCCCAACAGCAACCTGCTGGATTTGAACCCTCAGAACATTAACAAGCTGCTGACAGCTTTAAACGAGTGCACCGAGTGGGGCCAGATCTTCATCCTGGACTGTCTGTCCAACTACAATCCCAAGGATGATCGCGAAGCTCAGAGGTACAGTGGTTCCTGCTCTTTCCACGGGCCGCTTGGGGTTATTTAGTAGCAGGGTACTTGCAGGCTCCTGGCAGTGTTATACCTCTGGAGAGGGCTTGTGATAACAGTGGTGTCTGAGGTCTGTAACAGCACAAGTAAGACTTAAAGTAAAAGGTTTAAAAGGGAGACAACTTTTGGTAGTTTGGGTTGACCTGGAAACCTGCCCCTTCCCTTCCAAGAGCCGCTTTCTTTGTTTAGTGTTAACTTTTTTTTTTCCCCGCTTCAATTTAAAAGGCTCCTTCTTACAGGAACTGGCACTACTAAGAAGCGATCAGCCCAAGACCAAACCTGTAACAATGGAGGCACAGTTTAGAGGATTTTCTGCTTTAAAGCAGAGCTTTCAAATCTAGTTTTGCTACTTTGAAAGGCAAGAAGCCCTTATAGGTTTGGGAGCTTCCAAAAGTACTACAGGTCCGAGATTTGAATATATTTTCCAACTAAAAACTAGTCTGTAGTATGATAGAACTGAAAAGAAAGGTAAATTATTTTTCTTTTCACTACAAATTCGGCCCTGTGCTTTTACCTTTAGCTGCAATGACTAAACCTAAATACAAAGACCATAGGGTTTAGGTACGTAGAGTGTTAATTGATGCGTTTCAAGCCACCTCCTCATCTGTGTCCAGAATCACAGAAAGTCAGATTCTGTACCCATGAGAACAAGGAACCAACAAGAAGAAATACTTGGAATAGGGAATTCTCAGACTTGATATATTTCATGTAGATGATGGGTGGGGGTGGGAGATAGACGGGGAGGAAGGGACACAAGCCCACATGCAAAATCCTGGGCAGACCTTTTCAAATTTGATGGGTTTCTTCATTGACTGTTTTTTAAGGTGCAACAAGTAATCCACTTTTTTTTTTTTAAAAAAAAAAAAAAAAAGCAAGCCTGCCAGTAGTCTTGCAGATGTTTTTTTTTGCCGCCTCCCTTCCCCCTGTGTTCTGTTTCTGTGCCAGAAACAGCTATTAATGAGTGCTAGAAGCCTGCAGAGATCTCCAGGGTGTCAAGCCAGTATTATCCTAGCTCTGTCAGAAAGGTACCGCTAGTTTGAACAACTGTGAACATGTCCCAGTTCCTCATCTGTCATTCCTCTGAAGAGTGGTGTATAAAACTGGGTGGGCAGTAACTACTTTGTGTGGAGTTTGGCTTTCAGAGTCTGCCTTATTTCAGATAAAATGACAGCACCTAGTTTTATGTAGTGTTTTCCTTTACAGCAAGGCTGGTATCGTAACCCCTGTGCATGGAGAAACCGAGGTATGGAGAGGTGAAGCAGCTTTGGCTTCATTGTTCATGCCAGGTGACCTGGGGCAGAGGCAGCTGGGGACTGCCCCCAGTTCTGACTCCGCTGCTCTTCACTTAGCCATGCTGCTTCCCTTCTAGAGTGGCTGAAAGCAAATTCTTCAGGGGAAGAAGCTTCAGGAGGCACAGATGGGAATAAGATTGTTCTGGGTTAGCAGTATGCAAGAGGGGGTGGGAAGAAACTTGACAGATGCTGTCAGAAAGACCATATGAACCCAAACTTCCTTTCTGCTTGGAATGGGTTGTTTAGGATGCTGTTGATTATAGGATCCATGGAGGCAAGTGGTGAAGCTAAGACCTGGGAGGTATTTAGGTCACCCTTTCCCTTTATCTTCAGAGAACGGAAAGCATTGGTTTTTTGCAGAAACAAATGGTTGAAATGGTAGCAAACCCCCCAAGCGAACCAGAAGTGTATATCAACTCTGGATGATTGTATGGGGGTTAAAGTGTTTTTCTGATAGCTGTTGTGTTAAACATCTTGGTAAGGTTGTGTTTGTAAGTGATAGATGAGAATACCACCAGGCAAAGGCAGAAAGCCCTAATAACTGAACTTGTGTTGGGACTGTAATGCTGAGAGCTGGAAGGGTTCCTGAGCTAACTGAGGCAGGAGAGAAAGTTGAAGCTGTGAGAGAAGTCCATTCTTGTTTGCTTCCTGCTGTGTTCAGGAAAGCAGGACTTTGCCTGTTCTTTCTGAACAGAACCAAGTCAAAGTGGTGTCTGAGAAGCTGCTTTCAGCCACCTACTATCTATTAAATTCAGGTAAGGTCTGAAATACTTGCCATTCTGAAATAGGTGTGAACGCTTTCTTACTCCTCTGTCTCCAGTATTTGTGAACGGGTGACCCCTCGGCTGTCTCACGCCAACTCGGCAGTGGTGCTGTCAGCAGTGAAGGTCTTGATGAAGTTCCTGGAGCTTCTTCCCAAGGACTCCGATTATTACAACATGCTGCTGAAGAAACTTGCCCCTCCACTGGTGACCCTGCTGTCTGGAGAGCCTGAAGTTCAGTATGTTGCCCTGAGGAACATCAACTTGATTGTGCAGAAAAGGTAAAGCCTCAGGGGGGTGTTATTCCTGGGTTGTCAGAGCGCATCTAGTTATCTCAGACCTTCAGATATTTCCATGTGCACAGAACTTCGTTTAATCCAGGCTCTGATCCCTTGAGGGACAGATTAGCCTCATGACCCCAACAGCCTGAATTAACTTTCTTTACAGCATCCTTGTGATACAGTATCATACAGTATTTCTTTACCTGCCTCTCTCTTCACTGCCTTTTTAAGAGCAGTAAAAACTGCCTTCTCTTTAGACTATAAATCATATTGCAAATAGGAAGGAGAATGTAATTATGCAGGTCATAGTGACCTGTAGAAACTCAGTGTGCCTATGCTAATTATCTTCAGCATAGAAAAACCTGGCTGGTGACACATTGATGTACAGTGTGTTGGTTTTTTCACCAGTTTATACCCACATGCATGTTTAAGTACTGTTGTTCCTTTCTGGAAAGGTGGGATAGGTTGGATAGCACTTGGTGATTGTGTTCAGGGCAGAGTTACAAGCACTGGCATCTTGCAAGTGAAAGCAGAAAATGAGTTTGTAGGTGGAGTTTTGCATTGAGATAAGGATATTATTCTTTCACTAAAAATACTGTCATCCGCTGACTGACTGCAGTGGTTGGCTCAGCAGCTCAAATAAAGGACATAGAGATGTAGGCATGTTAGACTTGAATTCTGCATTTTTTACCTAAAAAATTTTTTTTCCATCCTTCTAACTTTCTTCAAATTGTTCTCATATGTTTGTTTGCACGTCCTGGGCACAAAGTGGCACCATTCTGTTTCTTAGTGAATGTTTGGGTAGGTTTCTAAACAAAAGATACCTCTGGTTAGGATAGAGCCCACTGTTTTTACCAGTCTTGAGTGAAATAACCTTATGTTCCCTCCAGGCCTGAAATCCTGAAGCAGGAAATCAAGGTGTTCTTTGTGAAGTACAATGACCCCATCTATGTCAAACTGGAGAAACTGGACATCATGATCCGCCTGGCTTCTCAAGCAAACATTGCTCAGGTCAGCTGAGGAACTTGTGATGTGTTCTGTATGTATCCTGGGGATGGAAAACCCTCTCGTGGTCCTTGCATGAGGGTGTATGCAACTACTGCTACTGTTGTCCTGGCTTTTAGGCATCACTGTCCCTGGTATAGTGCTCTTTGCAGCTACTTAAAAGGAGGTGTTGGAGTTTCCTCCATAATTTAAATGTTAATAGTGAATAGTGACCATTAGGTAGGTCTTGGTTTACAGATTACAATGCCAGGAGGAGAGCTGATGTCTTCTGTCAACTGAGTCACTGCTAGAGGTGAGGTTGGAATGAGAGGCTTGTTTCAGGTGAGAGGTGTGCCTGTAACGGAGGCAATGAGAAAGGCCAAACATTACTGAAGTGTGGATTTCAGGTGTATGAGTTAAACTGTTAAACCATTGCCCAGGCACTCTTCGGAGCACAAATAACCTTTATTTTGTGTCACCTGCTTCCAGAGTGGAAATAGCACGAGACTGCTTTATAGTGTAGATTCTCCTTGGATTTGATGTTGTTGTTTTAATCCGAATTCCTTTCTTAAAGGAAGTGTTCTCCCATGTGACCCTGGCCACAAGGCCTAACACTTAATCATTCTGCATTTTGCCTCTGGTTCGTGCTATTGTTGTCCTATCCTAATTGTCACAGAGCAATTTCATTTAATGTGACATTTTTAAGCAGCTCTCTCCAGCACTCCCTGATGTTCTCTGGAGCAGAGCAAGGCAGTTTGTGCCCCTTTTGTGCTGGGGACATGGAAAACGTTTTAAAGATCAGTTTCCATGAGAGTGTATTCAGCATTTTCTAGTTAATCTTGGTAGACTCCATACAAATTTCAATACATAATGTTTAGATAATGCAGGTTGTTTGGATGAAAGGCAATGGTGTCTGGAGGGCAGAGTCTGGGACTGGGAATCTACAGACTCATGAACGAATCTCTTCCTGGTTCTAAAGAGGCATTCCTAAAAACAACGCAGGCTTCGCCACAAACGTGCCCTGAAACGAGACCCAAGGAGAGCATGCTTCTGCTCGCATCCTCCCTGTGCAGCCTGTCAGGACTCTTCATCCCTGTGCCTGTCTGTTCTGGACCAAGGCAGCAGACCGGTGGTATCAGAGTCACTCAGGCTCAGGCAGTATTTGAAAATAAGCTTGAAAATAATTTGAAATAAGCTACTAAACCAGGGTGCTTCACGTACTGTGCCACATAGATCATTCAAGGAAATAATAAAACTTCAAAACACAGATGTCCTGTCTACTCCTTGCAGATTTATTTGTCTGCAGTCTGGCCCTTCAAGGCTTCTTTATCTTGTCATTGTTCTGAGCAATTTGCATTGACTAGAGATTTTTCAAATAACTGTCTCACTTTGTGCTGTTCACCTCTCCCTTGTAATCTATTTATGATATTGCAATGAAATTCCTGATAACGTGTTTGACATGAGAAACTGAAACAAATAGGATTTTGAGGGAATATAAATGGCGTAGGGTCTTTCTTTGAAATCCTTTTTTCTAAGCTAAATTATTTGTGTAAGACAAAGTAGCTTTTTATTTGGTGGTCTGCAAGATCCCAGCAGGTCCTGGTTTAAGCTGTTGTTCAGTTTCCATTAGCGAAAAAAAAAGAGTCAAAATTAGTTAATGTTATTCTTGAGAAGGGAAGTATCTTCACACTATTATTTATCTCTGTATAGGGGTTCCAGGGTGTCCGCAGATCTCCTCTGCATCCTCCTTTTGGATCCAGAGGTTCATCTCTGCACAGAAAAGGAGAGTGCAGAAATGGTTGTTGCTGAGAGCTTTGCATGCGGTGAATGTTAGAACAATAAGTACAATAAACCATACGTGAAATCTACATACTTCACTGCATTATCAATATAAGAAGGAATAGCAGTATTTAACTTTGGCAGGGCTGATATTGCCCTCAGCTTTTGTTCAGGGGAATTTGAAAATAACTAGACTGAGCCATCTTTTGGCTTTGGCCAGCCTAAACCAAGTCTTGCTGCCTAACCCACGCCAGTGGGTTTTCAGAGAGAGACTGACTGCAGAGTTGAGCGGTGTTAGCTTTGGATGTGTGTGGCCAGCTGTGGAAGAATACATCCTGCTTGTGTTCTGGAATTCAAGTAGCATCGCTTGTCAGAGTGGGATGTTCTCTCTGTATGACCCCAGGGACTCAGGTTGATGCTTTCTCTGCAGGTCCTGGCAGAGCTCAAGGAATACGCTACCGAGGTGGATGTTGACTTCGTGCGCAAGGCTGTCCGAGCAATTGGGCGCTGTGCCATTAAGGTTGAGGCAAGTATCTGAGTTTTGAGTTTTTCTGTGATTCTCTCTTTTCAAAAACAGTGATGGGCTTTGCCATCTTGTTCCCGTTTTACATAAAGTTGCTTTGCTCTTGTGATGATTATCAAGTGACCTGGATATATCATGCTCGTGAGCAAAGCCCCAGCATGAACAGTAGGATTCGTGAGCTCCAGTTGAGTACATCACAGGAGGGTAGTGTGCTCCTCTTAAACCTTAGCTTGCAGGCAGAGCAAGGCAGCTAAATCATTCTTAATGAAGTATTTTCCTGCACTGGCTTCAATGGAACAATGATCACTTATCCACGAGGACCTCCTTTATTAGCTGCGGCCTGCCCTTTTGGGGGGGGAAGGAGAAGAGATTGTGCAGAGGAACTCAGTATTATGAAATGTTTTGGGTGTCCCTCCTCCCTGTTTCAGCTGAATAGAACACACTGGCATGGAATTAGAGATTTGGGGCACTAAAGTGCTATTTGCCCAGAGTGACTATCTGCTTATCTAGTGTTAAAGGTCTGTGTAGATTGTAGCTTCATCTGGAGCATGCTTTCTTTAGCCTAGATGGTTATGCAGATAAGTCCCCAAGAATCTCTGCAGTTATCCAAAACAACAGTCTGAAACATCCTCTTCAGTTGAACATCCAACAAAATAACTCATAAGAGAATGTACTTTTTAGTGATGTCTCTTAATTTCCCTGTAAATGAATCTGGTATGCCTGACAGGAGCTCAGAAAACCTGCGAGGAGAGGGAAGACTTATGCTGTGCTGTTGGTACTTTCCAGTAACCAAGTGCAAAATATCACATAATTTCAGCTGAGCTCATTTAGCTTTTGCTAAAGTGTTCCCATGAGCATTGCCTGACAGCAGATTTAAATAAAAAACTGATCGTTCCTAGCTGACTATAGTGTCAGTGCACAGGTTTCCCTTACTTCAGCTAAACTGCTGTAAGTCTGCGTAAAGAGGACACCAACTTCTGTCCATGCAGCCTTCTCTTCCTTCCAGCTCTTAAAGGCTTATCACTGCCATGGGCTTTCTTTTAAGCAAGGCCCAAGAGTGATTGCTGCCTCTATTTCATGTCTGCAGTTCAAAATCCAAGCATGCTTCTTCCACGCTGTGTGCAGGCAGGAGGTTGTCTGGACAGAGCCACAGCAGTGACAGTAGAAAATCCACCTGAGGATGGAAGAGGGCTACTGAGAAGTCAAAAGAAGCTGTGGCAGTCCTTTTTGTACTGGTGCTTGTGCTGGGGAGTGGGAGTTCGCCTTAGTTGTCAGCAGGGAGTTTCTCGCTAGGATTTGGCCATGTGTCTGTCCTAGTTTCACATGAAAGGTGGTGTGTTCCTGCAGTATCAAGGGGTTTTTAGAAGTTTTTACCTGTTCCTGCCCACATCCCACACATTCTTTCTTCCCATCTCTGATACCATGATGGTCATATTCAATATGCAAAGGACTAATAATAATGTCCCAGCAAATTTGCAGTGACCCTGTAACTGTGTAATTGCGTCTCAATAGGTAGCATTAACCTTGATTTTTAGCAACGCTCCTTTGAAGACACTGCAGCTAAAGATGAGGTCTGTTTACTCCTCTGACAAGAGTCAGCTTTAAAGAGGACAAATACGGAACAAGTCATTACGGTGTCCTCATCTCTAGGTTAATCCCTGTCCCCAGTGCATCTGTGTTTACTAGAGGCTGTTTGCACTGTGAGTTATGACTAATGGAAGAGCATTCTCTCAGCCATCAGTGTCCAAGCTCCCAAGGCTTAGAAATCTGCTTTTTGACATAGGGCACAGCCAGCAGGAGCTGTTGATGAATGAGTATTCATGAGGAACCTCAGCTCTGCCTTCCAGGATCCTACTTTTTGTCTAATTGTCTCTCCTAGAAGAGTAAGACAGTAAATAAATTTGTCTGCTGTGATGTGTGCCATGGAGCAGGTGTGGCACTAGCTTTGCTGCACAGCCGTGCACAGCAGAAGTAGCGCTTGCTTTGGAAATGTAAATGTCTATTGGAAAGGGATAGCAAGGCTGATGGATTTTGCCCAGGCTTAAGTAGTCATATTGATTTTGGGGATGTCAGAACGACATCATTTCATGTGGATAGACTAGCTGGGCTCAGAGTTAGCTTGAGTATATCCACAGCAGACTGTGCAGTGTAGCTAGACTTGTATCTGGCTTGTGCATCGGTTTGCTCCGTTGACAGCACTAGGTGAAGTAGTCATCTGATGCTTTGATGGTAAGAAAACCAAGGACCACTCATGGGAAAAGGAAATAAAGTGGATGCAGTAAGAGCAGTGATTCTTCTGGAGCAAAGGAGAAGCAGAAGGAGCCATATTAGAGGGGCGTTGTCTCTGTTCCAGGAGATTCTGTCAGCAGCCTGGTTCTTAGAAATTGTTGAGGTTTATGGCTGTGAGCATGGTATGTGCTACTTCAGTAATCTTGCAGACTTTCATTTGGTTTCTGCAGAAAAACAAAGCAATTTTGATGTTGGTTGGTTGTCCTTTCTCTCTCCAACTTGAGAGCTGTGCTGGCTGGGGCAATCTTTCATCAGTTTGCAGAGCACTGCATTCCCCAGGGATGTCCACCTTCAAACAGCAATGTGTTTACAAGGGATGGGGTGAGCTGACGTGTATTTTGGTAGAGAAAAATTCTGTTAGAGGTACTACTCGGCTGTGCATGTGCCCATGTGACTGGTCACTTTCCAAGGGACTTTTGGGCTCAAAATCAATACTGCATATTTCAAAGAGGATATTTTGTTCTTCTGGGAAAAATCATGCTTCAAAGCATCTAAAGAAAAGAAAAAGGAACCTTAATTTGCTTTTCCTTGAATGCTGGAGCTCTTAAAATGTTGCTAGCTGTAGACTCTGACAGGGCTGCACAGCTTGTTGCAAACAGTGACTGATGCTGTGGGTTCTGTAGAGTAAACCTGTCCTAAGTCAACTTTACCCCAAGTGCCCCTTAAGGCAACTTGTTAAAACATAGTGATGCTTGTTGAGAAACTGGTAAGGGATGAAATTGCAAGCTCTGAAGCATCTGTCTTGCAAGGACTTTGAGTGGAGGTCCCACTGTGAGCGATGGCAATCTGTGTGGAGCCAGGTCTGTGGTCAGTCTCCATGAAATGGAAGTGTCTTCCAGGTCACAGACCTCAAATCTCTCTCTTCTTGAACAGAAGAGATCAGAGTAGGACATTGTCAGATTGCCATTTCATAGCTGCTGTAGTGGCATAGTACCTGTAAAGCTGTGGTAAGGAGGGAGAGGTATCGTAAAAAAATATGATACCAATCACATAATTTTATATGATACCTGTCCTTACTCTGATACTAATTGTGTTGGATTTTTTTTCAGTTTGGTGTGAATTTGGGGGGAGAATCGTGTAGCCTTTAGTGCCAGTTTGCAAAAACAGAGCAGCTGCTGGTTTATACTGTCCTCTCTCTTGGCTGATCGCCATGCCAGCATTGCCACCGCTGGCACTTGCAGACCGTGTTTGTAAGGTACCACAGCCAGAGTCACAAGAGCAAGAAATCACAGAGAGGTTTTAGTCTCTGCTTGTTCCATATTCAGCTCTTCAAGTCTTGAGGTTTATCCTTAAGATTTTTTTGCCCATTCTCAAAAATCTGATTCCTGTGACTTAATGCCATTTCATTTCTCCTCCTCCTCCTCCCCAAGCTTTAAGTGCGCTGAAAGGGAAGGGGACTGATAGCTCACTTGAATTGAAAAATCCACCTACATTGCTGTTGCTTGTGCCCTACAATGTTTGTCTCAATCCTGAATGCTTTATAAATGTTCGGATGGTGACTGCCTAGGCAGTGTCGTGAGCAGTCTGCTTCTCACATTAATCACCAGCTGTGTAATGAGGCTTCATATGTGCTCTGCTAATAGCCAAATCACTGTCCTTATTTGAGACTTTCCAGTGCTGGAGTTGGTTGCTCCTGTGCTGTCCTGCCTCACTGTGCTATTCGGGAATATCATCCCCGAATTACTTGCTTCCAGCTCCAGTTCTGGTTCCTGAAGCATTCCAGTGTCCAGTCCTTGTTATCTTACAGTGCCTGTGGCTGGGAATTTTGAACTAATTAATACGAAAGCTGCATTAGTAGCAGCTGGATTTCTATTTATAGCTGTGTCTTCATGTGTTGCTAGTGAGCTTACCCCAAAAATACTTAACCTCTTGCTGGTGTGAGCTGCTTTTTGCTGCTGTTCTTGCAGTGTGATTGTCAGCATGGTTTTCTCCTGCCTTCTAGCTTCCCCAGATGCTTTCCAGCAGTCCCTATCAATGTTCTCCCAGCTCTGGTTGCCACAGCTTGGGCAAGTCCAAGAGAGCTCATTCAGTGGCCTGTTCTGACTGCTAGCCAGCGAGAGGGGTCATGTAAGAAGTAATGCAGGCAATGTTCTGAAGATCTCATGTGGTGATCCAGCTATCTACTGGCACAGTTGCTTCAACCATTACTTTTTGCAGGAGCTGGAGTCAGCTGGTGTATCCACTGTAATACACAAGCACTTGTCAACTTGTAGGTTTTTTTCTGGACGTGCATATTGAGTTGGTAGCTGTCATCCCTTTTTTTTTTTCCCTGCTTCTGGACCTTTTCTCAGCATGTTTCTCGGCATGTGCTGTGGGCTGGGAAGGAGTGTTTCTTCAGCTTGTAATTATATTGTTCTGTTCTTCTCTAGCAATCTGCAGAGCGCTGTGTGAGCACACTGCTGGACCTCATCCAGACCAAGGTTAACTATGTGGTCCAGGAGGCCATCGTTGTCATCAGAGACATCTTCCGCAAGTACCCCAACAAGTATGTGAAAGTAGCGTAAGGTTTTTGGAAGCCATTGCCTGCTAGCATCAGAATAAAGCAATGTAAAACTCACCCAGCGTAGTTTACCAGGGCTTGGAAGCAAAAGTGAGCATTTGGCTGGAAAGCAGTGACCATTCTGATTCTAGCTCCTAGTGCGATAGGATTCGGATGGTGGCTGTAGATGACGTATCAGCCTGACACGTTATTAGTTTGAATTGAAAGCTTTTCTTTCCCCACCACTGTGTATTGATGCTGAGTATAAGCCTTAATCAAAAGCTAGTACGGCTCTTACAGGGAACGCCAGGAGGAAAATTTGACCAAGTTTACAGTGTCAGGCTTTGGGTTTTGCTTGTCTCCTCTAGAAGGCTAATATATAGGGCCATGAAAGTTCATAGCTCTCATGGTCTGAGATCCCAGTCAGATTGTGCTGAGCAAAACACTGCTGGCTTTCTCCATCGAGTGTTCTCTCTGGCTTGAGCATACTGAGCTTCTTTTAAGCTGTTCCTGCAATAAGATTTTGTCTCTTCAACTACAGAACAGAAGCAATGTCTTTCAGCCGAGACTTTATGATCACCTAAAAAATAATATGGGACATCTGCAGACCTCTCTGGCAATTTCTACTGTCAGTTACAAGATAGATTGTCTGCTTATGACAGGGATACCCATGTGTGGGAATAGGGGAGGCTAAATGATTAGGGTGTATTGTCTGTTTTACAGCAAAGCCTGTGGGGAAGTGTAATATCTAGCTCAGAGTTACCAGTCTGAAGACACCAGTGAGGCTGCAGGATCTGATACAGGATCTCTTTGAACTGTTGGATCAAGTGTTCCCTTAAGCAAAACAGAGAGGGAGGCAGCTTTGTCTTGAATTCTGCATCTGGGTGGTCTTGCAGTTTAACTTGCAAAGCTCTTGAGGACCCTGTGAGATCTTAGTGCACAGCTTGGAAAGAGAAAATTCCTAGGAGTATCTTCTGTAGTTGAGTGAAAATGCTGCTTGTTGCATAGAAATGCAAGACATTGTAATTCAGTGCAGGATTCTCTGCAGAATCATGTGGTCAGAGATGGAGTAACACCAGTTGAATTCACCCCAGTAATTCACCTGTACTCTGAATCAGGTATGAAAGCATCATTGCCACTCTGTGCGAGAACCTAGATTCCCTGGATGAACCAGATGCCAGAGCTGCCATGATCTGGATAGTGGGCGAATACGCAGAAAGAATTGACAATGCAGATGAGCTGCTGGAGAGTTTTTTGGAGGGCTTCCACGATGAAAGTACTCAGGTAAAATTGTGTTGTGCATCTTATTTATAGTGTTTCATGCAGTGTATGTATGGGATGGACAGTAAATATTGCAGTGGTCAGAAAATACCTCCCAAGGAAAACTTTAATGTTTGGCTAAAATAAAACTCTTGGGAGTCTGTAGACTTGCTCTATTGTCTGTATCTGCCAAACTTGTCTTCTTGGAAGGGTAAGACAGAACAGGAGGGATTTCTAGATATTGCTTGCTTCTGGGGGAATAGCCCGAGGAGGGACCAGAACATACAGGATAGTGATGAGATGCATAACAGTATGACAGACTCAATGTGCTGATCAGGGAGTTATTTGTGAAAGTGTTTCACAACAGGCAGGAGTCTGAGTCTCATTGTCCTGGGTTTCACTGGCAAAGAATAGTTTAATACTGTTATAAAGCGTAGGACTTGAGTGTCATATCAGTAAAGGATGTTGAGATTTGGGAGACATTGCTAAAGCGTGGATGAATTCTCTATAATCTCTGCTGTGTCCCTTTCCCTCAGGTGCAGCTCACCCTACTGACTGCTATAGTGAAGCTGTTCTTAAAAAAGCCTTCTGAGACACAGGAGCTGGTTCAGCAGGTCCTCAGCCTGGCCACGCAGGTAAGCCAAGTTATCCAGTGAACCAGAGCCCTCCAGACACTGTGTTGGCCTGCTGAGGTGTCTCCCATCTGCCAGGCCAGTCAGCTTTGCAGTAGATAAGATTCGAGCATGTTCCCCTCTCTCTCCCAAAGAGACTCGATTTAAAAGCTGCTCTGTGCCTGTTACCATGCCATCTGGCATCTGTTCTCTCCTTCTTATATTTTGCTTCATCCTAATTCCTTCCCTGTTCACCCACCAAATGAAGTTAGGGACAGGATAGAGTTATGAAGAAATCAAAATGCTTTCACCTTGAAGGTGGCTTGCCGTTAAAACATCTGGAGCTACGACAGAGCAAAAGGGCCTGGCAAAGACTTTATTCTGTGAACAGCAAAGCTTAAGCAGTGCTGTGAAAAGAGAAATGAAGTCAGGGTTTTTTTCCTCTATACTTGGATGCTGTTGACCAGTGTGGCAGCTTTACTGGAGGCTGTAGCAGTGGCTTAAGGTCCCGGATTTTTTATGCATGAGGTGCTGAGTTATGAGCTCAGATCACTGAGGGTGGGGCTGGGCTTGAGCTGGGGGACAGAAGTGGAGATGTCCTGGTGGCAGGAGTGGGTAAGACCTCAGCTAGTCCTCCTGTACTCCCTGGCTGTAATGACTTGGGTAAATGTGTGATGGTGTAGCCCAAAAAGAGCAGCTCTGCTCCAGACCTGCTGTGTCAAGTGATGAAAATAGTCTCCCAGCTGTTCTGGATGGGCTGCAATTACTTCTGAGCAGAAAACCTGGAATTGATTGTTAGTTGGCCTTTTGGTCCTCTTTGCTGCAAAAAGTCATGGCACTTTTATTCATCCCTTTGGAGGTGTTGCACTGGTCAGTGGCAAGAAATTGGCTTTTCTTGCTTCAAAACCTGCTGTTAGGCAGGCTCTGGCTCATCTTTAGAGAGGGGTGGGCCAAGGGCATGTGCTATATCATTTGTCTAACCCAACAGAAGAAAGGTACTAAGTGTTAAACCCTACTATGCTGAGTCACAAAACACTTAAAGGCACCCTAGGAATATAATAGGTGTCTGGTTTTTTTTCTGTTTGTCACAAATGTTGATTCAGTCTGCCTTCTTGTATTTTATATGAATAATAAGTCAATGTAGGATAACTGGCTGTAAAACACAGAAAAGCCATATGCTTCAAGGTCTGATTTCTAGGTAGAGATACTGTTTTTCGCTTGAGTGGGAGAATAATTACACGTGTGTTTCTTTCCCCAGCTTAGGCATTGTTGCACTTGGAGTGTCTCTTAGGGTATGTCTGCACAGCAAACTGCAGGTGTGATTGTAGCAGGAGCCAGCTTAATCCAGCCAACACTGGTAAAAATAGCAATGAAGCAGCTGGGGATGGGAGGGACACAGATGTGTAGCAGCGATCAAGGTCCTGGCAAGCCTGTAACCTAATGGATGGCACAGAGCCTCTACATCTCCATTGCTGTTGTTTGTCTGGCATGGGTAGGTAACCATGGGTTCATTGGTATGCACCACAGGTGTGCATGCAGGCCCTGGAGAGCAGAGAATTGGGAGAAACGTGGAAAGGAAAGATCTGAGCCTCTTGTTCCAGGAGATTCACTGAAGTTTTTCAAGTCTGTTTATTTGCCGTAAGAAGAAACAGTCAGTCTTGAATCTGTATGTGTCTGCAAGTAGATAGGGACGCATGGTCTTTCATGTCTGCTCTTGCAGAAGCCCTGCCTGATGGTGAACTGCCTGCCGCAGGCAGGGTGCGGAGAGTCTTGTAGGAGTTGTTAAGGGTGAAGGGTCTAAAGAGTCCATGACTCCACCATCAATCTGAAAAACAGTACTGCAGAGAAATCTATCGGTTGACCCAGACATTGTAGCTAGATCCTTTAGGAGTAAAACGAGCTTAGCATGCTCAGTCTCATTACAGATAAAGGTTTTGCAACGTGCCTGAGAATGTCTTGAGACAGACAGCAGAGAGGCAGGTTACAGCAGGTCAGCAGCAGCGTGAATGAGATCACAAAAGAGGAAGAGAAATACTAAAGAGGAAGGCTAATGAGGTGTGTGATATGTTGCCAGAATTTTACAGGCGCAAAAAACGCCTGAAACGTTATTGTGCTGATGTGGAGATTAAAAATCCCAGCTCTTGTTTCCATGAACAGTTCAAACATGTTGCACTACAACATAAAACCACACCACCTCCCTCTGCCTAAGACATTAGCTGCAAACTATCACCATTCACTTTGCTGCTCTCGGCAGAGCTGTTTGAAAAGGAGAGAAATAATTAGCGCTTCATGCAGAGGCAGAAGTATCTGCAGTAAAACAAGGGTATTATTGACAGCTGGAGAACTGATGAAGTATCTTAACTGTGTATCATTAGCATCTTTCTGTACTTCATTAGATAACTAAAAGGCAGGATAAATAAGATCTCTTTTGGTACGAAGAATATGGCTTATTAAGATCCATCCTGTAGCTCTGCAGCATCTTTTTGTTCAGCAGTGCCCTTGGGTAAGTCATATATTTCCAGGAATCTGGGATCATTCTGTTACAATATGCAGTATTGCACGTCTGCTTTTAGTATGTGACAGAGTCATTTAGACTCATGTTCTTTTATTCCGTCTACATTCCTTTGGAGTTCTCCTAATACAGTTATGTCAAGTGGCAGGGGAGTTTGGGAAGGAGTTGATAGCTCTGTGGGTCGGGACAATTGGGGATGTAAATCCTGGGCTTTTTGCTCTGTGGCCAGCTGAGCAGGAAGCTAGGCGTTAATACTTTGGTTCTCATTTTTAATTTTGGGATGTTCATCACAGCAAGCAGTTTGTAACATCGCTCTGGAATTGGTGACTTTTGCTGCTGGATGGTTGGGGTTTTTTAATCCAGCAGAATCACTGCTAGAAAAACTAAGTGATTACAGGCATTAGTTTGCTTCAAACCTGTGATTGATCTATTGCTTTGTCTCAGGATTCTGACAACCCAGACCTGCGGGATCGTGGCTACATCTACTGGCGCCTTCTTTCCACCGATCCAGTGACTGCCAAAGAAGTGGTCCTCTCAGAAAAGCCACTTATTTCTGAAGAGACCGATCTGATTGAACCAACTCTGCTAGATGAGTTGATCTGCCACATTGGGTCACTGGCCTCTGTGTACCACAAACCACCCAACGCTTTTGTGGAGGGGAGCCACGGCATCCACCGCAAGCACTTGCCAATTCACCATGGAAGGTAAGCTGAGGCAACTGTGATGATAGTGGGAAGGGTTGGTTGTTTTTAGCAAACAGTCCAAGAGATGCAAAGATCTTCTATAACACTCTAGTGGCTTTTTTTTTTTAATTGATTGTTTAGGGGCTTGCAGGTCATTCAAGGGGCCATTTCATTGTAGAATTTAATCGGGTATTTAGTTTGAGTTCCTACCTCAGAAGACAGAGGAAGTATCAAAGTTCTGTGAGGAGAAGATACGATGTATTTTGAGAAGGCACTGGCTATAAGCCCTGTTAACATGAGCATTTGAATAAAAAAAGCAGAAGCTTTGGTTAACTGGCACAAGGGCATACTTCCAGGAGGAGGAGAACTGTGGTAAAAACAAACATTTTTCAGAAGGACACACTACTTTGATTTTGTAAGAGCTTATGCTTCAGCCACTGCAGCTGTAATGCACAGTTTTACAAGCCTCACTTGTGTAGAATAATACCAGTTTCCTGGAACAAACAAGTACAGGGATCATTTGTTGGAATATGAAATGGGGAAGGACTGGTAAAACTACGTTTCTCACTTGATGCTTATAAAGCAAGGGGGGAGTGTAAGAGCCATCTAAAGCCTATCACTGAAAACTGGACTTAAAAGAAGGCAGCTAGGCTGATACAGTTCTGTCTAACCTTTGGGGGATGGGCAGAAAATGGTTTGGCTTATCATCTGGAGCACTGATGCTTCCCGGTTGATCCCGGTCCTGGAAGTGGGTTAGATCCACCAGAGCAGGCGGTACAGTACTCCTGGGCTGCAGCAGTGTTGCTGTTGAGCCTGTCCCCATGGTTCCTCATTCAGGTAAGCAGTGCTATTTGCACTAATGGTATTAATTACAAATGTAAGTGTGCTTTACAGCAGGAGGCAGAGTATTCCAGGCTTACCTCTTAATAATATTCCCAAAGTGACATTTAGAGTGCTTTTTTTCTTTTTTTTTTCCCTGTTGCACTGATAAATCGGTGTGCGATGCTGCTCCTTTTCTATTTTCTGACACCGCTTCTCTACTATTCTTAGCAACTAAAGCTATTTCTGTAATGACTAGCTTTGGGAAGCAGAGTTGTTTTCTCCCTGCCTATGAAATCAAGTCTGGCTGCATTGACCCAGGACCAGCAAGCACAAATCTACCAGTCAAACAAGAAAAGCAGTGGCCACTTCCCGCAGTTACCTCTCCTAGTCAAAGATTTGCCTCGGTAACGAAGAGAGCTGGGGTGGGGGTAGCTTTGGTCTTCGGTGTTACCACCCTTCCCATTTCAGGTCACTACAGAATCCAATGTTTTAGGAGGGTTTAGTCAGCTCAAGGAATTCAGCTTTTGCAAGGAGTTATGTTTTTACTAGCTTCTTGCATGTACTGTGTATGTGGCTTGACTCTTGTAGCTCGTGCTCAGTCTGCTGACCAGCCCTTTTCTGACGATAGCAGTATTGTACACTGCCCTACTGGTGGTTACTACTAAATTATCTGTTACTTCAACATAAAACCTTCAGGCTTTAATCAGTGGCGGCAAGCTGAGGAAGCCAGAGTTGGGGGAAGGTCTGAAGGGTGCTCAGCAGAGCATGCTGCATACTGATGCAGTGCTCTAGCCCGTTTGGTAAATTAAAAAAATGAATGGTGTTACTTAATGGCACACCAGGCCTCTCTGGTGTGAGCTCACCTCATAAAGAGGCCCTGTTACTGTGGTTTTCTGCTTTACTGTTAGCAGAAGGACAGTAAAACGTTGCAGCTGATGCCAAGACCTCCTCCGGCCATGCCGCAGCATACCAAATTGCCACTTTTGGCCACGAGGATTACAGTGAGCAGCTCTGCAGGAGCACACTTGTGGGGGGCCTCAATTTGTGCAGCCAGTATGATTTTACTAATTACTAAGAAATTGGTTTGCTTCTTTCTAGTATTGAATGTGTATGAAATCATACTTGAAAATCTGTTGCTTTAAGGCAAGTTAAGGGTGCCCAGTGAAAGATAACCTCCTCAGCTAGTTATCTGAAATTATCTTCATTACTTATGCACTCTGGTAATGACTGTTCTGGTGGCTGACCTGTCCACTAGAGATGGAGGTTTTCCTTCAGATTGCACAGTGGGATAGAGGGGGAAGCATGGAATTGTGGAGACGTCCACAATTAATATGGCTTTAGAGAGTCGAGATAGCGTGGCCTTGAGTAGATGGGCCAAAGTAGCTAGAGGAGTGGTGCCTTCCTGGGTAAAAACCTAGAGGAGTTAGTTATGGTTGGCAGGATACACTACATTGCATTTAGATTCACTTCATTTTTATTCAAAGCGGTGTAGGATAGGTTCCTTTCAGCTCCCAGCTGATGGGAAGACCCATTGAACAGCTCACAGATGGTGAGATGTTCCTGCCTCTTCAATGAGCCCAAGTGTCATAGAGTTGCAGATGAATCCTAAAAGTGGGGGAGAAATCTCCTGATTGCTTGGCAGTGTTTCCTCATGTGGTGGCTCCTGCCACCCCTGCTCAACTATAATGCAGCTGGGAAACTTGGGGAGATGTTTTCAGGGCTACTGGGAGAGGGAGGGGTCTGGTTGGACTTGGGTGGGAGCTTCCAGCTCCACACAGATGCAGGAGATCTTTGGTTCTGGTGTGCACCCCTTGTGACACCAAACATCTGGGAACCACTGGAGGCTGAACTCTTTGGAGGGCCAAATCTCCAACTCACATGGGCAAACCCAGCTGCTACTCACTGCCCGAGACTGTAAGGGATAAAGCTTGTATCAAGTCTTTTTGCCCTTTATAACCCACATATTCTTTACTCATTATTTTTCTTTCAAAGTAAATGCAAAGTTGTTTATACAAATCTCTTTAAAGAGCCCCATTCCATACGGGAAATGGAAGGCATGGTGTTTTGCTTTCTAATACAAACTGACTTAGTTTTGTCCTTTCCTAATACCTTGTTGGGCTTTGGGGCAACTGCAGTTACACAAGACCTTGAAGGATTGCTTTATCTCCATCAGAAGAAGGATGAGTAAGTGTTGAAGAGGTGTAGTGTTAAAGGGATTATATACTGGGAACGAACCAAGTGTGTGCACTACCGGCTTGTAATGTGCCTCTGCTCATACATGCTGTTCCACCCTGTTCTCAGGTTGGGGGTGGGAATGGATGGTGGTAACCACTTGCTCTTCAGAAATGTTTTAGTTAGCTGTTCAGCATACTCAGAAGTCTCCCTGCTGAAGGGAGAAGCAGATAAGACAACTAATATTAGTACTATTAAGGGTCTAAAGCTTTTAACGCAAAGAAGCTTTCAACCCTTTGCTGCTGCTGCCTGGTAACTAACTCATTCTGCAGTCCTTATGCTACATCTTTTCCTCTTGGCACCGAAGTTGGGAGCAGCTTATACTCGGTTGCTAAAGCTTTCCCCTCGGTAACTGAACTAGGATAAGGAAGAGAATCATGGCTACTCAAAAGCAGGAGCTGCAATCCTTACAAAGGAGCCCCGGTGTTAAACACCTTGTCAGGATGCTGATTCCCATGGCATTTGTGTGCAGTCACCTGTTGGCTGCATATGCAGTGATAGGAGCTGGAAATAATTTTGTCAGTTACTGCTGGCAACAGGATATAAAATAGATTTTAAGTTATCTAAAATATTAGCGTCTCTGGATTTAAAGAATAAATACATTGTAATGAGATCTCCAGGAGCTACAGTCAGGTGGTTTGTGGTGGTTGTTTTTTTTTTTTTTTTTTCTCCTTTCCTTGTAAAGTTCAGTGGCAAGTGAATGTGGAAGATAGCCAGACTGCATATGATACGAGATTTTGGAAGCTGTAAAATGAGCATTTCTAGACTAGTAATTAGCATGCCTCCTAACTCCGAGAAAAGGAAATTATTGATGGAGGGGAATCAATTTTAAATTGAGGTCTTTAATTAGAAAAGAGCTGTGGAGCTTGGTGCTGGTCAGTAGGAGGTGGTTAATCCAGATCTGTGGGGAGTAGTTGAGTTTGCACTAGTTAGAGTGAGGGCTCAAGTGTTTAGCAGTGTTAGGTCTCTGAAGAAATCTGGATATATATCCATCCCCCCACACCCCCTCATGTTTACATATAGTTCTCCAGGCCCAATGAGCTGAAAATCATCATTATAGGTTTCTTCTGAGCTGGGAAATAATTATTTTCAATGCTGTAGTCCGTGTAGTACTCGTGGCTCACTGATTTAGAGGGGTCTGCAGTTCTCAAGGTAGGCACATTTCACACCTTGAAGATTCCCTTTTCTGAACTGAAAACCATGCACAACGCATGCAAGTCTTTGTGCTCAAAGCTTGTGTTGAAGAACCACTTGCCAGCAGTCAGATCAGCTGCTAGGATAAGCTTTTAACTGGCTTCTGCTTGTGAGCCACCTCTTGCCGTGTTTCCCCATGCTGGGAATCTGAAGCTGGAGATTGAAGGTGACTAACATTTTTTTTCTCTTCTGCTTCTTGTTCCTCCCACCTGTAGCACTGATGCAGGCGATAGCCCCGTGGGCACAACGGCCACCACAAACCTGGAGCAGCCACAAGTCATTCCATCACAGGGCGACCTCCTGGGTGACCTTCTCAATCTGGACCTGGGACCACCAGTGAATGTTCCCCAAGTGTCCTCCATGCAGATGGGTGCTGTGGACCTCCTGGGAGGAGGGCTGGATAGCTTGGTAAGCGGCATCATCCTTAGCTTCAGCTGACGTGAAATAATTGGAGCTGGGCTTATCTTTGCTCATAATGCTTGGATCACTGAGCTCCCAGTGCTGAGTCCTAAGACTCCCAGAGAATTTAACCAGTGCTATTGTACCGACTTTCAGCAGGTTTTTCCTGCTATAAAATGAATGTTGCTACATGCCGTAGGATCCCCATGGTTAGTGGATATATTTGTTCCATGCTTTTTCTGTCTGTAGAAGAAAACCAAAAAGTTGTTTGAAGGATGTGAAGTGTTCCACTGCTTTGTAATTGATTCATGTTCCCTTTCAAGAAGGCGTTTGTTCCACCCAGGTCTCAACCTGGCTGAATTTCAGTGCGAAACTCTCAGGGCTGCTGGCCGTACATAGCCCTGTGTCATCTCATTTGTATATTCTCCAGAGTATGTCATGGTTTAATACCGGTGACATTTTGATTGCGGTTAGGTCAAGAGGGAAGCACTCTGTAGTCTTTCCCGTGCCACAGCTGCTCACAAGGAGGTATTCTAGTACTAACAAGGTCAGGGTCCAGAGTATGAATAATCACACATTGCTTCTGCTCTGGGGTGTGAACTGGGCATGAGCTGCAATGAGAGAATCACTTAGTAAGGAGACCGCGGCAGTGGAGAGGAGCTCGGTGCTGCGCTTTTACGCTGGTGTCAGCCAAGCGTTGAGAAGTGGTGAATTTAATCATCAGCCTGGGAGTTGCTCCCGTGGGGTGGGCACATGCAGAACCCTAACAACCTAGTGACTTGCCTGCAGGGGTAAGAAGCAGTCTGCGTATATTTGCAGGATGTAACCTGAGTAAGACTACCCCAGTGAACACAGCTGGGTGGTTTTCAGTCCTGTGGTGGATTTGTCTTGCTTTGGTTTGAGGTTTGGCTTTCAGTGAGCTGGGTTGGGTTGTCTGCATGTCTGGTTTAGGTGTGCTTTCAGTTCTGAGTCAAGCTCTGAATAATAGAAGTAGGAGGCAGCTGGAGGAACCCCAATGCAACAAATCCTTATGTGGCAAAGATATTTTTTTGGGCACTTCATAAGCTAATGAACTGGAAATGATCTAACCCTTAATGGTATTGGTGTTCACAGAGATCAGATGTGCTTTAGCCTCTGTGCCATCTAAACAGCAGTTTGCTTATTTAGCAGGGAGACTGCTTTTATCCTGGGGAGATAGGGGATTAGGGAAATGGTTTAAGCTGGAGCTGCTGGGAAAGCAGACAGTGAGCCCAGAGCGGTGACCTTTGCAGCCTTTCCCCTGCATTGCATGGCATGCCACTGAGGAACTGGGATTTTTAATTGTGTTAAGGCACTGCAGACGCTGGTGCTGATGTTTGGTGGCTCACAATAGTTAGGAGTTAAATTCCTATGTCCGTACTGTCTTCCAGGCCACTTACAGTAACCCTTTGTTTCTCATTAGTGTCGGAGACAAATAAACAGACACAGCAGGAGGACTAAAACTTGGTTTTGGGGAAACAGTTGTCTCACAGTTTGTATTAATGGGCTTAGCTTAGTGACCTGCTTTGGCAGTAGAGCTGTTGATGTGGTGCTAGGCTTTTACTTAATATTTTTCTGAAGCCTTAAGTAAATCCGTGGGGTTGTGAAGTGTGACGTAACAGAGTGATCATGGGGAGTAGCTGGCCTTGGGCTGCATGGGCCAGTACTCTCAGCTGAGTTAGTAGCTGGGTTGAGGACTTCAAAAATAAAATCTGAACAGTGATGGAGTGTTTTCCTCCACAAAGCTTTCTGCTGAAGTGCTGTTGCATCAAATGTCCTGTCTTCGCCTCATCCCTTGCATGTATAAGTGAATCTTTTCCTGGTAGATCTCTGTATTTCTCTGGCTTTTCCTTCCCTGATGCAGACATTGCGGACAACATGTTGGGCAGGAGTGTTGATCTGTGTGAAGGTAGAAAAGCTCTTCTGAGGGATCCGGACAGGCTGGGTTGATGGCCAAGGCCAACTGAATGAGGTTCACCAAGGCTCAGTGCTGGGTCCCGCACCGGGGTCACAGCAGCCCCCCGCAGGCTGGGGGCACCGTGGCTGGGAAGCTGCCCGGTGGGAAAGGGCCTGGGGCTGTCGGGCGGCAGCCGCTGGAGATGAGCCCCCAGTGTGCCCAGGTGGCCGAGGAGGCTGAGAGCATCCTGGCTTGTGCCAGAAATGGTGTGGCCAGCGGGAGCAGGGCAGTGACCGTCCCCCTGTACGCTGGTGAGCCCCCACCTCGAATCCTGGGGTTGGTTTTGGGTCCCTCACTGCAAGAAAGACATTGGGGGGCTGGAGCGTGTCCAGAGCCGGGCTGGGGAAGGGGCTGGGGCACAAGGCTGATGGGGGGCGGCTGGGGGCACTGGGGGGGGTGTCATCCTGGAGACCTGATCACTCTCTGGAACTACCTGCAAGGGGGCTGTAGCAGAGTGGGTGCTGGTCTCCTCTCCCAAGTAACAAGTGACAGGACAAGAGGAAACAATCTAAAGTTGCACCAGGAGAGGCTTAGATTAGATATTAGGAAAGATTTTTTCGCTGAAAGGGTTGTCAAGCCTTGGAACAGGCTGCTTGGGGACGTGGTTGAGTCACCATCCCAGGAGCTATTTAAAAGATGTGTAGATGTGGTGCTTAGGGACATGGTTTAATGGTGGACTTGGCAGTGCTGGGGTTGTAGTTGATGATCTTAAGTGTCTTTTCCAACCAAAATGATTCTGTGATAATAAGCCTAATTACTGTGTGAGTGAATGGGATCTGTGTCTTTGCTTGATACTTGTTAAACACATGCCCACAACAACAAACAAAGTTAACCCTAACCTGGTATTAGCTAAATTGCTAGGCTGTGCCTCTTGGCTGCATGGCTAGGCAGGGGGACTGGCATTTGGATCTTAGGCTAATATCAAGACACACTTGTGCAGTGCCAAAACCACAGCCTCACCCTGCAGGTACACACATGTCTAACTTCTGTATGTGGTGAGGGGGTGAGATGCGTCCCAAGGTGCCCCCTTCAAGTGCTTTGCAAAACATCAGTGTTTTGCCTATCAGTGTATCAGTGGGCATTCTGGCTGTTGGTGTAGCAATCCCTTCCTCTTTTCCTCTGGATACCTTTCATACTTGCTTTGGTTATGTTATAATCCTGTCTGATTCGTTCCACGTTGAAGTTTCCCCTCTCCATTACTCCTAAAGTCTTTTTTAATGCATCTATTCCCCTGCTTTGTTGGGAAGACTGAGGCTCCCATACTTTTCCATGAACATGGCGTGGTGTGAGCAGTCCTTTTCTCCTCCTCAAACCAGACAGAGTTTACTTTACTTTGAGCCCTTGTGCTACCAGAACGTAACCCTGTTTGGTTGTGGAGGCTGAGGCAGCTGCCTTCCTCTGAGCGTGCTGCTTTGGTCTGTCCTTTCCCGTCCCTCCTGTTGTCTTAAGAGTACTGGAGCTAAGCATGGTTGGGGTCTGATCGAAGGAAGGATTGAATATGCGTTTTTACAACAGGAATTTGTCTAGAGCAATGTTTTTTATGGCGCTCAGTGCTGGAGTTTGTACCACCTTTTGTGTTGATCCCTGTTTTCTGCTCCTCATTAGCAGGTCCCTTTTGGATCTCGGGTGACCTGAGGGGACATAGGGGAACATGAGATATTAGAATGTGGCATTGTGCCTCTGGCATTATCTCTCGGCCTGAGCAGGGACATAAGTTGCTTTACTGCCGAAGTATGGCAACCCCAAACCCCGTTCCGTTTTCCAAGGAGCTGTCTGATATGTAAAAAAGCCTAAATAAGCCTCTCTGTTACAGTGGAAGAAAATGGTTTGGGATATACTTGAGTCGATGCATGAAATCATGGTCTATTGCTGTGATGGTGAGATTACGTCAGTACTGTGAGCGTCTCAAAGGCAGCTGAAGGTCTGGAAGAGGCTGCTGGCAGAGTCTCAGCCCGTTTGTCACATTCACTCAGTGTCATGTGTTGATCCCCTCTGATACTTGTTGCAGCTCTTGTGTATTTGGTAATCCTTCCTTTTCTTTGGAAGGGGTGTCTGTCTTCAGAGGGATGCTCCTGCAGTGAAAGTCCCAACGGGAGTAACACAAAGATCAACAGCAGCATTAACTTCCACAGCAAATGTCATTCTGCATCTCCATTTCTTAAACTGTGGGGGTTTTTTCTTCCACGCATTTAAATAGAGACTGCATGGTATAAAACTGGATAAACACCAAATTAATATTGTTCATTTGAATTTATCAGCTTTTATATATAATATAGATATTATTTATAGATATTAACCAGTGAGACTCCAGCTGCTTGACAGGTTCATTTCTTTAGTGAGTAAGTCCTATTGTATCTCTGTAGTGAGCCTGTAGTTGGAATTAAATGTAACATGCATATTGTGCATGCACAGATGCTGAGCATGTGTTAACAATTAAAAAAAAGGGGGGAGGGGGGCAGAAAAATAGCCTTTAGTACAAGAACAAGATACACTTTGTAACCATAGCTGTATGATTTATGGGGAGCTGTTCTCTAGTGAACAGAGCCAGCACTGAGTCTGCTGTAGGTTGTGCCCCTATTTGCCACCCTGGGCAGATCTTTTTCTTCTTTGTTTTGCTTTCTTTTCTGTAAAATGGTGACCAAGCCCACTGTTACAAAGCTGTTTGAGATCTCCAGCTCCACAGCGTAGTGAGACTAGTCACTAACGTGGGAGAAGCAAAACTTGCTTGGACAGCGGATTGCTGGATGCAGATCTGTGCATGCTGAGAGCTGGAGTTTGGTGCTTTATCCCCTTAAAGCTGGCTCTTAAGTGGCTAAACTTCATGCAGATTATAGCAGCCCTCCAGCTCCTGGTTTACTGTTGATACAGGGCTTTGTAGGATGTCTCTGTGCTGCACTGAGCCAGGGTCATTTTGCCTTGAAACCTTTTTGCGTGTTCATTTGCTCTAAAAATCCATGGGGCATGAGAGCTCCGTGTTGCCTGGCACATTGTGCAGTTCACTGTGAGCCCGTGCGTTTAACGGGAGCAGGGCACTGTGGCTGGGAGCCAGGGAGGCTGGCTTTAAACCTGGGGCAGAACAGTAAATCTGTGGGAATGGACAGGCTTGGATTGTCTGTTATGTAAAGATTTTATTTAATACTGTAGGCATTCATCTACGAGAATATTATTGATTCAAGGCTGGCAGCTGGTCACGCTGATTTATGTCATGAAATGTAAAGCTGTTTGATAAACACTGGGTATCTGCAGTTTTCTGTAATACTGGGACTGGTTTGGGCTGTTCAAGGTGGAGCTGTAATCAAGTTGGGTATAGGGGCATCTGACCCCAGGGGTCTCTTCTGCATGATTCAGGGCTGGTCTCACCACTGTGCTTGCTCTTAAGTGTGGTGGAGGGCTGGGACCCGAGCACTAGCTCACTCTCTCCCGTGGGATGTCCTGGGCTCTAGGTGCCTGTAGGCTTGGCAGCTTGGGGAGAAACGCCTGCTCCAGCAGTCCTGAGTGCCTGCCTGATCCAAAAGGCTGGGGAGCAGGGGCTGCTGGTGTCACTCCCTGTCTGACTGACTGCCAAGTAAAGGATTCAAAGTCTGGCCTCAGTGGCCAATACCCTGGCTTGTTGAGGTTGATTAGGGACTCACCAATGTTTTATAAAAAACCCAAATGTCTACAAAGTTACTTCATATACTCAGAGTAGGAAGCACAGAAGCAACTGCCAGTCCGCCCTGCGTGCCAGATTCCTCTCCTGGCTCTGCAAGTGACTTGCTGTGTATAATCTTAGGAAAGTTACTTCATTCACCTTTTCCTGGAACTACGGTATGAGAGTGTCTACGTTAGATCAGCCTCAGCATCCATTTATGCAATGGATGTGATGCTTCCCCAGGGTGCTGCTCCAGCCTCTGACAAGGAGCTGAGTGTCTCCTTTCATCTGGGCTCTTCTGCTTTGATGAGCTACAAAGGACATCTGTTAGGATTTCTGACAAAGGGCACGTATCCGTTGCTGGAGCAGCGATAATATGGAAAAGGAGCTCTTCTGGTGGGTTGCTCATTCATGTCTGATTTAAGGCTGTTGTTACTGTAACAGTGATAGGACTGCTAGAGCTTTGTAGAGCTGCTTTTTCACACTTTAGAAAATTAAAATGGTTAGTACTTACTTTGCTAATGGAAATCATTCAGGAAGGTAAAACATTAGCAGTAAGTGCTACTAAAACTGGTGGCTGTGGTATTGGCAGCACAACCCGTCCTCCACCACCTTTGACACAGCTGCCCTTGGTTTGGACAGTAGCCCTTCTGCTCTGCAGGCCTGGCTTGGCACTATGAAAACAGCCACATGAAACGGGCAGCAAACAAGGTGCTGAAAATGCCTCTGTGTGGGCCACAGCGGAGTCTGCAATGAGAGATCTACAGCCCGTCAGGAGGTCAGAAGATGCAGACCATGCATGATCTGTCCTGCAGTTAAGATGTCTCTAACATGATTAGCCCAGATCAAGTGGCCTGCTAGCAACTGTGCTCAGCATTTCAGTCAGCCCCATGCCTGATTCTTTTTAGGGAAATGCCTTGTGTTCCTGGCTGCTGCGTTCCTGAGTGCATGCTCTCATCTAGCTCCTCGAGCTGTGATGCTTAACTCGTGGTTTGGGGTGCGAGGGAGGGAGGGAGGCAGCAGTTGTCCCCTGTTAACCCATGAATTATGTATGGCTCCGTGAAATGTGTAGCTGCTCTGAAAGCCCTGGCTACCCTAAGGATACAAGGCAAAGTAGTTGTGAGCAGTGGTGTTGCAGCTTCTGTCCCTGGCTCCACCCTCCCTGTTATTTTTTGGAGCTCCAAATGCCTCACGTCATGTTGCAGAAGTGATTGTAACCCGTCTGGATCACATGAATGCTTCAGCAGAGTCACTTCATTACGAGCTGCTGTTAAGATGCAAATAAACCCTCCTAATGCAGTAACTCCAGCACTGCTGCACTTCATAAGTCAGCATAACTGCTCACACTGAGTTGAAATTATAGGGCAAATGCTCTATCAACTGCAGAGCAGCTGCAGCACCAGCCAAGCCAGCCAATACGAAGTAAAGATGCCGATGCAGTTTGGGAAGAGGCGCTAGTGCTGTTGTTGCTGATACAGGTTCAAGCCCAGCCTCTTTAAACCCACGTAGCTGCTGGAGTGCTGTCGTGGCAGAATGGCTTGGGAGGGAAGAAAGAGAATTCTTGTTTGAAGAACTTCGTGCATTTGGTGGCCAAGGCGCCCCGTTTGTGCCCTGCTCATCTCCTGAAGCTGGCAGCTCTTCATCATGGACAGAGGCTTTGTGCCCTTTGGCAAGAGCCAAACCTGCCAACTGTGGGCCAAGTTTCTCTTGGCCATCAAGTGGTAGCCCTCGTCCACCCCACCTTCGTTTCATCAGGCGACCATTTCAGCCTAAGCAGGGCTGACAGCTCTGTTAATGTGATCCTCTCCTCCGCGGGGCTGTTGCCTGCTCTCATGTAGGGCAGGTTCATGTTGTCCTTCTGAAAGGAGCAGCTGCCCGGCCATGAGATGAATGGAAATGGTTAACTAGAGCTGCCAGCCCTGGGGAATTGGTTCAGCATCGCTTCACGCCTGACTAATATCTGCTTCTTTCCTTCTGCACTCTGCCTGTCACTCCAGATGGGAGAGGACACTCCGTGGGTAATTGGTTCCTGTTCCCTGTCTTCCTCCTTCCCTCTTACTCACACACATGGCTGTTTCCAAACTCAAAATGATGGAAGAGACAGTATTAAGTTAGGTCTTGGGCATCTTGCAGGAGGATTGAATAAACTAGACCTGTAGTGGCTGAGTGGGGAAAGCATCGGTGCTACAGGAGGGGGACAGGCAAGAAAAATGGAGGGAGGGATTTCTGTGCTGCTGCAATGAGTAGTGCCCCCTGGATCTGATGTGGAACTGATTAGTTCTTTAAACTTGCCCCCCTTAAATTTCTGTTGAAGTAGATATGTCGTCACATCTCTTTTCACTATGTAAGTAGAGCCGGCTCTGCCTTCAGGGACCTGGTGAAGCTGCTGGCTCCTTGGAGCTTGCTCTGCGGCTTTGTAGTACACATCTGCAGTGCTTGTTTCCAGGCATAGGAGCCAAGAGAGTGGCAGGCTGCTGTGTGCAGTCTCCTCCTATGAGTAAAGCAGGGCTTCAGGAGGAGCAGGTCAGAGCTGCTGGGCACTGGAAAGAGATCTTTTCTACTACAAAGCACAGATGCTGGGTGTGACCTAGGAAACGTAGGGAGGCTCATGGTAAATTCTCTGAGCCAGTGAGGTTTTTTTCTCTGCCTTGTAGGGGGTGAGAGCTGGAATGTCAACTCAAGACAAGCAATAAATCCAATTTCTACTTTCCCCCCAAGGCCTGACAGCTAGGGAAAATGGAAGACTTGTGGATAGCTTGAGGAACCCCAGTATGTCATTCCTTCCCTCCTTCACAGTGAGTGAAGATACACAGATATCAGCGTACGGGTTTCTTCAAGGTTGGATTCCTAGCCTGCAGCTTCTTATGATGCATGTAGTAGGAAATGGTAAAATAGTTAACATCTGGCTTGATTATGCAGAATTATTCAGTCATTGCCATAATATCCTTTGTAAAGTGCTTGCTGCTTGATAAGCCAGTCTTTCTCCTGCTTCAGACAACAGTAGCAGAGATCCTCCATGCATACAATAATATTTGGAAATGAACTGAATTCTTCACCTTTTGTCTTTTCCTCTGGACTTCACTGCCTGTCAGTATAAAGTGTGAAGTTCATCTGTGTGCGAGACTGCATAGGGATGAGGCGTAATAGTTGCATTTATTACTCCTCAGTGAGCCAGTAACAAGATGTAAATGATCTGATATATTAATCTAAAACATGGCTTGGCTTAAAGAGCAGTCTGTAGAACAAAACTCTGCTCTGCCAGGCTGTTTCAGCGGGGGAGACCTGTCAGTGTAATAAGCTCTATTTTATAAGCTCAATATTAATTGGATTTGCATCCTCTGGCTGGCTTCCTTTGGTCTGTGACTGATTCTTCTTTTGACTTTGGAATCACTCGCTTTTATCTGTTATCTCTTAAGTCAACCAACAAAAACTGGACTTGCGGAGTGCGCTGCCGTGGGCAGCAAGAGGCTGGGTTGCTGTATGAAGAGGTGGTTGTGGCAGAAGATGGATGTCCCTATAAATTCCTGCCATGACCTCAAGTAGGGATAAACTGCATCTCCCAGAGGAAAAAAGCTCTTAAGGCTTCTTAACAAAAGGCAAATTGCTTGTGATTTGTGCTTCTCTAACACCTACTTGTGGTAGCTAAGGTTGGATCAGGTGGCTCCTGTGGGGACTAGGGGAAGGAGAGATGCCAGGGGATGGGGGGCGATCCAGAGTAGCCCAGGGATTTGGCAAATTTTTGGTTTTTTGAATGTTAGTTATCATGTAGAAGTCACTGTCTTGCAACTTGCCAGCTGTTCTCCAGGCATTTCATCCTTTTATCTGTGCGCCGAGGCGAGCTGTGTTGTTCTGGTCTGCCAGTCCAGCCTTTTCCCCATGGGGCTGGCTCCTACCTCGCCCCTACGCTTGCTTCATCCTCCGCGAACACTGTCAGAGTGTGATCCTTGGCTGAATGTAACTAAAAAAAAAACCCTGCACTAGGCAAAAAACCTACCGTAGTCTCTTGAACAAAAGCCTAGGATGCAGCTAAGCCTGGAGATGTCTGTAGCGAATACCTGCTGCAGATCTGTGCTTGTTTCCTCCTGGCTATCAGTCATCTGTCGAGTGCTTTATAAATATTCACAGGAACGATATTGTACTCGCAAACAGCACTTGTAGCTGTTTTTAGAGTCTGTCCTGATCACTGAATTCTCTCAAGCATATAGAATGGTGTGGATGTTTAAAAAATGGGCTTTATCACTGAGAAGGTGGTCTGGATGCTCTGTGAAGGGGGTTCGTGGCAGGCTGGTTTCTAGGTGGGCTGCAGGGTGGTTTGGCAGAAGGGCTTCAGAGAGGATTTTGTGTTTATGGAGGGTTGCACGGGTGGTACACAGTGGCTATTTCAGTCGCCTCAAACCATAACTGTATAGCTTGGCAGAGATGGTTACTGAAATATCCTAGTGCACTGTAAGGTCTCTTTACTTTGAGTGGCCCATTAGATGATGAAGCTGGATTTATTATTTTTTTTTTCCTGTCTAAGGGAGAGGAGCATCTTCAAAGGGAAGACAAAGCCCAGCTATCTGAGCTGTTGCAACAGCTGGCATGTATCCTGTTCTCTTTCTTCCTTGTTACTGAAAAGAACTGGATGTCGGAGGAATGTAGCCAAAATGCATTGTGTTTTCCCGTAGTTCATAGCTGTTCACTAGAAAACTAAAGCTTTCAGGAAGCGAGCTTCCTGTCGGTTTTATTTTTATTCCATTTCACACTTACCCCACTGGGTTTTGTGGAGCTGCTCAGGACTGCTGGCAGCCAGTGTGGTGGGTTGAAGGGAAAGCACTGATGCATGAAACACAAAGAATTGCACAGAGTTTTGGTGCAGATGACAGGCACAAGAGGGGGTGAGGTTTTGTTCTTATTAACCTGCAAAACACTCCTGTCCACAGTAGGTGTGTGGGGTGGTTCTCCAAATAGCTTTGCTGACATCAAAGCAAAAAAGCCCCTCTGTTCCCTGTGCTTTCCCATCATTGCGTTTCTGTCTGTCCTGTATGCGGCAAGCGAGCAAGGTGTGCTTGCAGCACTGCGGTCAACTGAGCTCCACTCCGGCCATCTGACACTTGGCTTAAATGAACTCGGTCTTTCTCTCCTCTCTCTCCTTCTCTCTTTCAGCTTGGCAGTGACCTTGGCGGGGGCATTGGAGGAAGCCCGGCAGTAAGTGCCATTCCATTTTTTTCCCAAATTAAAAAAGCTGCTCAAAACTCAGGGTTTTTAAACATAACATCACCCATTATGTGCTGGAAGATGCTTTAAATCTCTGAAGATGTTTGAAAATGGACAAAAGCAACTGAAACACACAGATCCCCGCCTATATTGCTTTGAGTTCAGCTGTCACACCTGGGTTTTCATAAGAGCAGCCAGGGCTAGAGCTGTTGACTCTGATGAGCTCTTCTTTCTCAGAGCTGTTAGTTTGAGCACCAGTATTAACACTGGCAGTACCCTAGTCCTTGTGCAGCGGCTTTGGCAGCTGAAAGGATGCTTACCTCTCTACCCACAAAGCCTGTTCTGTTGCAACTCTAACCCAGTGTCACCACGGGCTTGTCTGAACTCAGTGCTTTTCTCCTCCCAAATGCCACGTAAGATTTTTTTCTGGACATCTGGATCAAATGCTCTGAGCCTTCCTACTACGTGTGGTCACTGAACTCTGCTTGCCACCAGTGTTGCACGGCTCCGTACCGGTGCTTTGAGAGTGTCCTAGTGCCTAGAGTGCTTGCCAGGACATCGGAGACTTTCAGGCTGCTTCCAAAGCACCCTTGGCTTCAAATGCATACCGGTTTCTTCCAAGAAAGCATGGGAAAAGGATGCAAGATGACCTGGAGATGCAGTGGGCAGGAGGGAGTGTGCCTCCAACCCACAGCCAAAAGCAGTCTCCTGGAGAAAGCTCCAGTCCCTTTTCCCAGGACTGTGTAGCCAGTAATTCAGTCAGGAAAGCATACTCAGTTCTGGAGTGAGGGCTTTTCAGAGACCCTTGTTATGGCTGCAGTCATTCTCTCTCCTTCTTTCCCTGCGGATCTTGCATTCCTTTCTAACTTCAGCATGAGGGCAGAGGAGAGCTGGCGGTACAGTACATCTGTAGCCCCCAAGCGGTATGCACCAGAACATGGGCGATACTCTGTAGAGATCATACCTACAAAGCCAGGTCTCTGCCTTCTGGGCCAGCATACCCACCAAGCAGTTCTGTAAAACCACCGGTCCTCCCTGTCCAAAGGGTTGATGGGAACACCACATCTCAGGTGGGTTCCTGAACACAGAACAGCAGCAAGGCTTCAGACCCAGACCTGTCATCAGTATTTCCTACTGCCTGCCTTATTCTGCCCCTTTCTGGGCTGCTGACTGGTGAATCCTGTTCTCAAGCACGTAATTCTTCCTGCTCACAGGAGAGAGCTTGGGAGTCTTAACTTGAGTGTGACTGTCCCATCTGGAGCTGGGCACCTAAACGTTAATATTCCAGGTTTGGTGCCCTTATTTAAGTCCTGAGAGGGAAGGATTGCCCTTCCTGCAGAAGGGTTGTCCTCTGGCAGAGGCAGCTAGTTCTGCTTCGTGTTCTGCTTTTGGATCACAATGCTGAGAATACAGAGCTCTGGCTTTGGGTGAGAGTACACAGTACAGTCATGACTCCCTTACTATCTCTGGAAATGCAAAGTCTCACAGATTCCTGAAGATTGTCATAGTTGGGGAAAACTTGAAGCATTTTTTTTTCCCTGGGTTTACATAGGGTAGGTCCACAAAATAATATTGTCTTCATGAGAAGGAGAGATGGAGAAGAAAGATGCCACTATAGTGGGAATAGATAACTGGAGCCATAAAAAATTATGTGAAAGCTATTGCACGGTTGAGGGTGACAGCCGAGTGTAGGGATTAGTTGCCAAGAGCTTTGGAATTCAAATGCATTATTTAGCACTATTGATAATTCAGTGGGGAAGCTGCAAGCAGCTTTAAAATATTTAGAATATTGCCCAAGTTCATGCTTTATTTAGTAAGTAGTGTTCTCCATGTGTGATGTTAATCAGTGCCTGTTCTTTCTAACCCCTCCAGGTGGGGCAGACCTACATTCCCTCCTCTGTGCCAGCCACCTTTGCCCCTTCACCCACCCCAGCGGTGGTGAGCAGTGGACTCAACGACCTCTTCGAGCTCTCATCTGGTATAGGCATGGCTCCTGGAGGATATGTGGCTCCCAAGTCTGTACGTAAGGAAAAAGCATCATCCTCAGTATATTGCCTTACTTGAGGCTACAAGAAGTCTGAGATTGCTCTCTGGTATCCCCTTTGTGTGGGTCTCTGGTGCTATTGGGGCATCTTAGTTCAACTCTGTTACATTAGGGATGCCCTGGGTTTTCCCCAGGTAGAGTAACAGTGTGTTGGAGACCATGTTAGTTACAAACTTCTGGGTTTTTTTAGCAATTCTCTCATTTTGCACGTAACAATGTTACTCTAAAGAATGGCTTATATAAGATACGAGAATTTCAGTTTCGTCAGAGCAGCTTTCCTGGAGACCTACTTCTTAGCAAATTTCCTCAGGAAGCTGAGGGCAGGGTACCATTTGCTACAACTTTCATAGAAGATTCGTTTATTTGGAGGAATCCAACATGACAGTGAAGATAGTCATGAGGTTGGGATGAGCGTGCTGCAGTGTAATGCAAATAAATGCTCTGTTAGTGAGAGAGATCACAGATGCACTGACTGAAGCGTGCTTAGTCTGGAGGGTTTGTGAGATGCGGAACATGGTCCTAGTAACAGGCTGTGGAGCAGCCGCAGGGAGCTCAGGGATAGCCTTTCAGGCCTGAAAGTGAATAAACAAAAATTAGCACACTTAATAGCCTATGGATGAATGAACTGAAGTCATCCTATGAAACACAGGATGCAGAGCATGCTCAAGGCTTTTGGTCCTTAGCTGCTTGCAGGTATTGCACCATATATAAGACCAAGTACAAAAGAACCTAGTAATTTTGAGCTTTGTAGAACTTCATTTTGCACTACTCAAATTTGGGTCTGGGTTTTTCCCCACAAGGATGGTTTGGGAATCCAGAACCTGAACAGCTAATAGTATCAGCCCTGTGATTTTATTTGGTTCAAACTTTAGTATTGTCCTGCCTCTAATAGCCCAACAAGTCCTTGGAGAAGCCTGTCCATCAGTAGCCTCGGTAAGTTTTGCATTAGTGCAATGGACACAATCTTTCACTGTTTCTTGTGCACACTAATGCTATAGTATATTTGAATTCTTATGTAAGTGCTGTGAACAAATACAGATTAGGAGCAGCAAGCTTATTTCTCGTTGGTGAGCTTGATCCTTTCAACACCCCATGTTGTATCATCCCTGTAGTGCTTCTTTAGCATTTGTGGGCTTGATGTGCCAATGTAGCGGGATTTTGGAACTCGGGGCTTCTCTGTTGTTTGGAAAACTGTTTATGTTCAGGCTAAGCTTCTCATGCTGAGTGACATCTCTTGTGTTCAAGGTTTGGTTGCCTGCAGTGAAGGCTAAAGGACTGGAGATCTCAGGCACGTTCAGTCACAGGCAGGGACACATCTACATGGAGATGAACTTTACCAATAAAGCTTTGCAGCACATGACCGACTTTGCCATTCAGTTCAATAAGAACAGGTAAGAAATCAATATCCTTTGTCCACTATGTTAAAAAGATTGCATGGTCCTGTGAAAGGAGTCTGTGTCTACACTGCTAGAGATAGGGAGGACTCTTGTGTAGGTGTGTAATGCAGTCACAGAAACAGCTGGATGGTACGGCCTGAACTCTTTGTCACACCACAGTTGTGTGAAAGGGCTGAAAATACAGACTGATAAATCTGTGAGGAAACGGGCAGCAGTTGTTCTCTTAGGTCTGAAACAGCATCTTCCCCATTTAATCTCTGCAGAGTTCTAAAGCAGTCTCATGAGTTGTTAGGCAGGTTAGTGGTTTTATAGCCAGTAAGTGCCCTGAGGAAAGCAAGAGCATAAACAGGCAAGCATTTGAGCTGCACAAGTATCAATTCATAATGCCTCTACCTCCTGACTTAATTGCTGTGCTGTCCCTCAGACTGTCTGGAGGTACAGGTCTCATTAATAAAGCTATTTGTCAATGAAGAAGTTGCAAGTTAAGAGCCTATGGCACATGTTTTCCCTGTAATTGGCAGCAGAGCAATTTTGTCAGAAGGAGCAGCCACTTGAACGTTTAGAGCATACAGCTTGTTCTCAGAAACCCATCTCAGCCAAAAGACGTGACATGGCAGTATAGCCACGGTGTCTTCCCACAAATGCTTATCGTGTGGCTTGCTATACGCTATCTTGAGCAAGAATCAAGGTAGTTCTTATCAAGACCGTAAAGAATATCTCGTGACTGAAATGTTTGCTGTATTCCTTAATATTCCTTCACTAGAATAGGGTTCTCTATACTAAAGATCCACTGAAACCATCTCTTTAATATCACTGTTAGCCTTGCAAATTTGGGATTTCTTGGGACGAATAATATTTACTTACAAAAGACATTATGCTAAGTAAGTCTTAGTCAATGTTCTCCCTGGACTGCTATATTTTCTGGAGAGTTTTGCTAAGCTGCTACATGCAAATGTTTCATGCAAATTGGCCTAAAAAAAGCTGGTTTGCTTGTGATTTTTTTTTTTTTCCCTCCATACATCAAGCTGTGTTCTAGCCACACCTACATGGTACTTTTCAAGGATGTAAGAAGTTGAAACTGTACAGTAAACCAGCAGTTTCTCCTACTGCAGCGTATCAGCACGTGCTCCATGTACAATCTACTACTATTTACTCTTCTGCAAACACTGTTCTCCTGTCACTGCTTTCCAGTGTGGCTGGTGCATTGGAAAGAGCTGCAGTGGGCTGGCTCTTTAGGTTTACATATTAAGGTTTGTGGTTGGGAAGTTTCTGTTGTTTTTTTCCCCCTTTCCTGCTGCTACTAATCACATTCACTGCAGTCTTGAGATAAAGCATTAAAAAAAAGGCAAAAAAGAAAAAAAAAGCGCTAGAGCTCTAGTGTGCTGTAATATCACAACCACTTGGTAGCAAAATGCAACTTTGTTTTCCCTCTGAGTCTTAGGGAAAATGCTAGGGCTTATGTCCCCCAAGGTGAAATGGCTATAGAAGGCAAATGACATGGCTAGGCCCTTGCTGAGTGTACTCTTATTTCGGCTCCCTAGAGCTGAAAACTAAGGAGAACAAAGAACAGGGCATCTACAGGTTTCTAAAGGAGTGACATACTCAATACACAGGTGGCTGACTCTCTGCAGAGGCAGTATCATTTTTTTAGTGCATAAAATAAAAATACACACCTGTACGTCTTTGTAAATACTTTGTCACCTCTGAGCTAATATTCATTCTGCTAAAGAGAAATGTAGTCATAAGTGGACACCAAAACTACCTTAGGTGTCTGCCCTTCCACCTGCTTTTGAGAAGACACTGGTACATAGTACAGAAGTGTTATGTTAAACGTTAGCTGCTTTTCCTCTTCTCCCCACTAAGCAGAGGTGCCTGTGGAATTAAATTACTTGCCTCTTGGACTGAACGGGCAAGTAAACATTTGCTTTCCTATGGTGGTGTACATCCCCAGCTGAACGAGGCTCAAACCAAGCGACAAAGCCAGACGCTGTCATTTGGGAGCAGACAGCCGGCTGCGTTGATTCATTTGTTCTGCAGTGCTCTGTTACAAACCACATACTCCTCCTTGGTTATCTACTTGTTCTGTGTTGGTTCCAGTTCCTTCTTCCATAGCTCCCAAGGATGGAACAGCCATACCTTGTGTGATGTGCTCGCAGTGCTCTGCAGCTATGTGAGAGAATGCTGAGAGGCATCGGTCTGAGTCCAGGTGCTGCTCCTTGCTGGGCAGGCTGCTGCTCAGCACGTAGACCAGTGCTGTGCAGGTAATGGAAGAGCTCCCAGATGCTCATCCCTTGGGCAGGATGGTGCATGTTATCGGCAAGACCGACCTCGTTGAGTTTCCCTGTGCCTTGTCCTACTTAGTGTCTGCTGTTTTGAGCTGTGTTCCTCCCCTGGAGTAACAGCAGGGGCAACTCAGGAGTAATAGGAAGATGCGCCGGCTTGTGCTGGGCAAAAGGGGGATAGGGAGTGGGCAATGCAGTGCTGCTGTCATCGCCTCTCTTTTTCTCTTGTCCAGCTTCGGGGTCATCCCGAGCACCCCACTGGCCATTCACACACCTCTGATGCCAAACCAAAGTATTGATGTCTCCCTGCCCCTCAACACTCTGGGACCAGTCATGAAAATGGAGCCTCTGAACAACCTCCAGGTAAGGATTATCTCATTCTGGCCGGGGGGGGGGGGGGGGGGGGGGGGAGATCAGTGGGTGCTCAGCACAGTTCAGCCCAATACAATGTGGTGAGACTGTTTAAACAAAATACCATGTGTGTAGGGTAACCTGGCAGACCATTGGACCGTGAGTCAGGCCAAAACTTCTTCCTTTTCCTTTTTCTAGCCTCTCCCAGAGGACTGATGTAGAGACTTCTTGAATTTTGTGACTTTTCAAACACCTCAAACCCACCTCTTGCATCTGTTCAGATTAAGGTTTTTGTCTGCTCCAGTAACGCTCTTCTGTAAGCTGGGCATGAGGTTTGCTTGAGCTTATGAACTGGAGCTGGTCTGAACAGAGAAGGTGCATGCCTGGGGTGGAGCAGGCAGCGAGGGCTGTCAGCAAGAATTGAGGCAATTAAAGGAATTGCAGGAATGATGGCAACTGCTGAGTGATTAATATTTCTCTAGTGCTCTTAACTGCCAGGGTGCTTTACAAAGGCATTGACATATCCCTGCCCCAGATAGCTTAATCCAAGGCAAACAAGATGTGCTCCAGGAAAGGCAGAGGAGAAATGACGTAAGCAGCTAATGTTTCATTAATGAGGCTGTTGATGTGCGTTGGGGACAGCGTTCCCTAGAAGAGGCGTCTTATCAGATTGGGCTGCCAATCTGATAAAGGCACGACAGAGCCAGGGAGATACTCCCCCCTGCTTTGGACCAGAGACTGTCTCCATCAGTCCTGGCGTGCCTCGGGGGCATTGATCTTGAAGTGCTCCTCGGGCGGACTGTTCTCCCTGGAAGGAGGCTCTTGGCTGCTGCCCTGTGCAAACGCTCTGCAGAGCGCTCAGCAAGTGACTCCTGCCTCTGCTCTGTGTAGCTGGGTCCTCCAGGATGACTTTCCCAGCATCCCAAAGATGTGGTTAACTTCCACTGTAGCACGTCTCCCTTGCCTCCTGTCTCCAGGAGACAGAACTGGGGCGGGTTCCTGTAGCCTAGCAGCCCATAGAGGGGAATATTTTGAAGCAGCTCGTTCTCTTTTTAGATTAAAAGAATGCAATGGAAGCTACTATTTATTCTGCCTGAGCAACTGTTTTTTCCCTTCTTTTGACTTCCATTCTGGGGCTTATGACTTATTGATGAGTCTTTGGGCAAACAGCTTGAAATAGCTTCTCTGGCACTCAAACGAGCAGTCCTACACTCGGGCTCTGAGCTCAGTCATGCGACGGGGGAGCTTGCGGGCAGTGAATGAATTACATGGGCTTGTCTTCCACAGAGGCCCCTTCCAGCTCATGGGGAAGCTGGATTCCCTCTGTGTCCAGGTCGTGAGGATGAGGTCGCGTGGCTGCGTTTGGGTCAGCGTGTGGGATGTGCAAGTGGGAAAATCTGCCTCCTGCTCGGAAGGAAATTTGGAAGTCTCTAGGAGGTGACAGTCCTGATGTGTCTCCGTAACACTGGGGACTCTCTCAACAAGGCATGCTGAAGCTGCTGCTCCCTTTGATCAGAAAGGAAGTGAAGTATTGGGGTTGTTAAATCTCCAAAGGGATCGGAACATGGTTTGTTTCTTGTAGCATCTTCTGCTAGAACAAAGCAAAGAGAAAACATGCGAGGAAACCTCCAGCTACCTTCTATTGAGACAGCGGAGCATTCATTAGTGCCAGACTTAGTTGCTAATTTGCTAGCTCTCTCATTGCCATAGAAGTTGGCTGCCCTTTTACAATTGGGGAAGCTGCCATATGGAGTAATAGTATATTTCTCTGCAAAGAGTTGAATCACGATAGCAGATGCCAAGTTAAAAAGAGCGCTCCCCTTACTTTTTTGACAGCAGTGGGTTTGATGGAGATCTGTCATTGCCCTGACAGCTAAGGCTCTGGTTTTGTTTTGTGAGTTCATGTAGAAATTATCTGTCTTGAAACATTCAGAAATCGTTTTGGTGACCTACTTAGGGAACAATTTATAGCATAATATAAGAGTAGAGAATACAAATGTTCCAGTATTCATTGAAGAACCAAAACACTCATCAAGTTGAATTTGCTTAATGTGTTTTTTTTTTTTTCTGAGCTGGGGAACGCTGAAGTAGATGCAGGGCTGGTTTGAACCCGAGGACCTTATGTTCATCTCCTATTCTGGTGGGGTTTTTTTGTTTTTGTAATGAGAAAACTAAGTCCTGAAGTAACCAAACTGATAGCTTTCAACGTTTTGTCATGTTAATTAGAAACTTCAAAGACTAGTTGTACATTCCTTAGGCAATTATTTCAGAAGTAATGAATTCAAGTTTTGTTCAGGTTATTTTTACTACCATTTCTAATCTTTCGCCCAATACAGCTGGTTTAATCTTAACATTTGTAATCATGAAAAGAAACTGAAGTATTTGACAAGTTAACCAAAAAGCCGTTTTTGCAAGATGAGGAGGACTGAAATATTTTCCGAGGCTTACTTAGGTAAAATATAACTGAAGAGTCTTCTGCTTGCCAGTCACCTGGCACCTGGCATCTTGTGATGACGAATACCAGGCTTCTCCCTACCATCCTAGAGTAGTGATGATCATTTTCTTGTCTGAGTCAACAGGTCTTGACCCCAGTCAAGCAGTGATTTATTCAAAAGATAAAGCCAAAGGATAAAGCTGCTGGATGCAGCACTGTAGGGCTGAATGGACTCCAATCCCTGCTCTCTGCTTCATCTTCTTACAGACTAAAAAGCTGTTGTCAGATGCCTTCAGAGCATGCCTGTTGCTAAAGAAAATCTGACTTCAGTATTTGTGCCCTGCTAACTTCTGCTGGGTGACACTCTTGCAGTACCTTGACAGCATTTTGGAGACTACCTGGTACTTGTGGGTGCTGTTGTCTGCCTACCCAGAGCTGCTTCTGCAGAGCATGACACTTGTAAGCCTCAACAAGCTCTTGCCCAAAGGTGTGTGGGAGGCTACGTTGAGCTTCACGGATATTTGATAGCCATGGCTTGTTTGCCAGCCAGGGAGATGGCTCTAGGAGTTGTGTGGACCTGCTTGGGTCCTGGAGTTGCCTTTCCACAACCAAAGCAGTGACACCCATCTGATGGCATGTAGGCTGTTGGCATTGTAGCTAGTGGAAGAGATGGGGTGGGTTGAGGTATCTTTGCTACCGCATGTGTGAGACCTTCAGCTCTCAAAGGGGAAAGTGGGTTCTGAAATAGGGATTTGCATTGATGAGGGATATTAACTCTTTCTGGATACTTCAAGTCAAAATAGAATAGAAAAGCTCTCATCCCGGGCGTTTTCTTATTCCAAAAGAGAACCACTGTCCCTCACAAATGGCCTTTCAAGGGCTGTAAAATAAGAGTACTCGATTCATTTATTTGGGTAAATGCGAATTGCTGGTATATCCTGGTAGGGTAATCCTGGAAATACGTGGAGCCAGCTGCTGTGAGAGTTTCAGAGCTCAGGCCTGGCCCGTCATGGCCTGAATATGATAATCTCTTCTGTGAGATGGTAACCCCCCGCCAGAGACAATACAATCAAAACCAAGCTGCAGGGACTCCTGGAGCAGTAGCAAGTCTGAGCCTGGAGCATTGCCATCCTCTTGGGATCCACAGTCCAAATTGACAATCAGTGTGTTGCATTCGCCAGTGTTACCTGCTGTTGACTGCCAGGGCTGTTTGTTGCAGCTACTGAGCATGCAACCGAAAGCAGCATTGCTTCGGTTTTCCAAAACGCCTGTGAAATGATCTGGCGAGTATTGAAGGAGAAGGGTCTGCCAGCAGCATTCCCTCCTGAAAAGTGACACTTGGAAGCACAGACCTTTCCCTTGAATGCTGAGCAGTGTGAGGTGCAGAATATTTTTGTTTCTTCCAATGAGTTTGGCTAAACATTTCTATGAAGGCAGATGAAGGTGCAGCTTCTCCATTGAGAAAAGATCAGTCTTGCTAATGCGCTAGATCGTGCTTATCCTTCCACAGTCAGTTCTGCTGTAACTCATGACTTACGCTCTTCTATTCTTCACTGTCTTGCTTGCAATGCAGAACCGCTGGAGCTCTCATTCCTGAGGAGTGTTAATGTATCTCAGGTCACAAATGCAGAGCTCTCAGTACTTGGAAACAGATTTCACACGTTCAATTCTCCATAAAAACAAGGCTGAGAATCAGTGTGAGCAGCAAGTCCAGCCAGCAGCTGTTCTCTCTTCAGAGCCTGCTTGATAAATAGCAAAATATCTGCCTGTGTGTGAGCTGGGTCAAAATGAACAGACCAACCACCACAGAACAGCCTTAGGTAGCTAGATGTGGAAGGTGCCTTCTTGTGTTTGTTGTCTCGGTTATTTTTCAACTATCTGTACTAGTGTGAGAGTCTTATTCCAGCAGAGAACCCTCCTGGGAGCTCCCTGAATTAAGGACTCTGATCACAGCTTGGCATCTGTGGCCAGTTCCTAGCTCAACTGCAGAAAGCTGTTGGCTTGCCGATTCAGGGCAGGTCCTCCACATGATGGTACGGCACACTTGGGGAAAAAAAAACAAAAAAAAAAATTGTACATTTTGAACTTTAAGTACAGCCAGGCACACATGAGAGCATAGCCCTCCCAGTAACTCTCTGTTCCCTGGCCGTTGACGTAAGCGGCGTGCCCGGAGATGACAGCCCTAGCCAGGGGCGCAGCACCCAGCCTCGCGGTCTGTGCACAGCACCACTGCCTGGGCTCAGGGCTTGTGCCTGTAGGTAGAGCATCTGGCTGGCACTGGCTGTTGAGCGCCCGTAGGATCCCGAGAACCCTACCTGTCAAACAAAATGAAGTGAAATAGCTCGCACTCCCTGGGGGCATCTGACAGCCAGAGCAGCAGACTGTCACAGAACAAACCGTGACCTTGTGCTGGTAGAGGTAAAAAAGACTCTGTAGAGGAAAGTTGTTCTCGCCTCAGCAGTTTGGCTGTTACCAGGCTCTAAAGCAAAACCCAACTTGAAGTAAATCCTTAATTTAGTGTAGGTGCTAATGGGATTCCAAGTGGGTATGTTGTGTACTTGCTGCTGATGGAAAGCATCTGTGTTGCCTTCAGACTTGACTTTGAAAGTCGGTTCTTATGCTCAAGTCTGGGATTTAAAGCGCCAGAAACCTACACTATTGAAGAAAATAACTTAGCATTGTTCTTAGGAGGTACCTCTTCCCCAAAACACCATGTGTTGGCTATCAGAGGGTTGCACTGCAAGACAGGACAACAGAAGGGTGCTCATGCTGCAAGGTGAACAAATATGTTCCGAGAGTTATTTCTAGAGGTGCTGCTTCCTCTAGTCAGATCATGAACAAGACATAAGTGATGGGGAACTCTGTGCCAGCTTTTAGTGGGCTCACACCTTTTCAGCAGTGAAGCATCACATGAAAATCTGGCACCTTTTGACTTCTATCCCCCAGAAGCTTTGTAGTCTGCTTGACTAAATTCACAAGGTAGTAATATTTTTTTTTCCTCCTCTCAAAAAGATCACAGATGGAGAGCCGTTTTTATTTAAAATCCTTCTGTTTCAGCTCTCAGAGGTCTGAAGCTGAAGGTCTGGCTAAAGATTTAATGGTTCATGTCCAGGTCGGCAGGTTAAAGCTGCAGAGCCACAGGCAAAGCTAGTCTAGACTGGAGGATTTACTGAATGCAAGTGGAGGTTCCATTCAAGTTTGTCAAACCTGGAGAGACTTCTTAGCTACTAGTATCGCTTTAAATGTCATTGATTGTCTCAGGCTGGCATTCCCACCTGAGGAGCACTGGAATTTATTTTTTTTGGCAAGTCGTTCCTATTAGCTACTTGGTTTCTCACAGGCAGTGCTGTGGATCTGCTTTCTGCCTGCAGTTGCTTTTGTAGCCTGTCAGATGGCATTGGATGATCCCGATGTGGCAGCACAAAGGTTGAAGTGTGACCTTGGAAAGCTGTTAACAACTGGTAGGGCCTCGTAGCTGCTTCTTGGTGCAAGCTCCCCATCCAGGTATCTGCAGGTGCCTTTTCATGGACCAGATCTTGGGGACCACAGTGCTAACCGCGTATGCCTGGCTGTTCAGGGGAGCTGCGTGGTGTTGGATGATGGAAGCTAGTCTTGAAAAACATACTGGTTTTGTCCTGGTGCTATAGGTTTAAGGAGGCTGTAGCTTTTTCCTTTCCTGTTTGCAAAAGTTATTTGTAACAGCTGATTTCTGCATTGTTACAGATACTTGCAAGGTGACACGTGATGTCATTACTAACCCAGTGATGCAGTTTGGAAGGCCATGTGTGACTTGCTTTGCTTTGGTGGGAAGAAATTGCACTTCAGAGCATCTTAATTGGGTAGCTCTCCAGAGTATAGCCAAAGCAGCTTACTCAGTGTGTTTCTGCAGAGTTGAGAAGCAGGTCAGCAGATACCTTTTTATAGCATCCTTGTAACTGCAGGGACAGGGTTAGCATATTAATTTGGAGTATGCCTCTAGAACCGTGACTGGAGAGAAGGCAGTGCTTTCCACCCCCCTTGTAAGAAACTGCTGTTGTATGGCAACAACAATTAGCTACAAAAGCCAAGTAATCTCTGTTGTTCTAGGGCAAGGCAATTAATGATTGAATCGGAGCTGGAAAAGATCTTAGGTCACGCAGTGTAGTCCCTGGTACACTTTATTGTTTTTCTACAGTTCCTCTTATTGAGAGCATTGTCAAGGCCGATTTTAAACACTCTAAGCACTGGAGCATCTGTCTTCCTCAGGAGAATTTTGTGCTGCTTAATAATTCTCACTGTCGAGTTTTCCCAGACATTCAGCCTAAATTTTCCCTCTTCTAGCTCATCTCCATCACTTATATCTAAGCGTAGCATCTGGAATGGCTGCCCTGCTGTCCCTCCCCCAGCTCTCCCCTCCCAGGCCCAGAGGTGTGTTTTTTGGCTACTCACCCAGTCTGTTTAGTCACGTTTTTCAGAGGTGAATCACTTGAGTCCATCCATCAATCTGCTTTTACCCCTCTGGCTTTGGTGCCTCTAGCTTAAACACTAGATGCTCCAGCTCACGAGTATGATGCCAGCAACTGAAGCACGTAACAGCTCCCTATTACAGAGGACCGTTTCCATTTATATTTTTTTTCTAGGTTGCACCATCATTTACATGGTTTTAGTGGGCTTTAAACTAATCCCTTCTTAAGCTGGTTGGCACTGTGGGAATTATATATAAGCTGCTGCCTTTAGTGATGGCTGAAAGTAGAAACTCTACTAACTGTCACATCTGCCTGTCTGCTGTTCTTTGCACTTCTGGGACATTCCCAGTTGCTGGAAGAGTTCATTTGGGAGCTTGCTCCTACCACTTGTCCTCTGGCTTGCATGCATGTCTAACCAGCTGACTTATGTTTGAATTCTCTGGTTTATTCCCCTCCCTGCTCTATCTGCAGCTGTTTTTACCAACATTTGGGGATGTCTTTCTGAACCTGCTACTATGGGACAACAGGTTTTTCTCAGTAGGACACTAATATATGTAATTATTAATGTGCGTGGAGTTTGTCTTGGTGTAAATCTTTGTAGCAGCAAATTTATTTCTTTGCTCGGCCTTTAGCATGATCTGGTTTGTGTTTCAGCTGGGTGACAAATTGGAGAACCCCTTCCGGGATTTTTCAAAGGAATTAGGAGCTCCAGTGGTTCCTGAAATTCAGGGCTCCTCACGTAACCTCAATTCTGGGTCTCTCTTACAGGCTAAATTTCCTTTGTTGCAAGCAATGGCAGGTGCCTGCTGAACTGTGCTCCTGTGACAGGCTATCGCTATGCGGGATGATGCGGGGAGCACGTGAGAGGCATAGAAATAAAGCCCAGAGCTACCTTGCTGTGTGCTATATTATGACAGTGCACTTTCTCAGACCTCCAGTTTGCTCCTGCTGTACCATAAACGCTCAGCCTGGGGAAAACCTAAACGGAGATTGCTCTCTGTGTTAGCAGAGATTAGTCGGTAATGTGGCAAGCATGTGTGATAAAAGGCAGGCAGTCCAGTGCATCTCCTTGGCTGGTGGAGTTTAATGACACTGAGAATTAAGTCTTTTGTCAAGTGATATATATATATATATTTTTTTTTACCAGCCCTGATTGCTCTGTAGCAGGGCATTCTTCTTCCAGAGATTGGCCCCCAGCACACTTTCACTATCTAACTTTCACTAAGGTAAAGGGAGGAGAGTTGGGAGATGCTGCGAGGAAGGTGCAGGCAGCAGACCTGCTTCAGGCTTTCTGGAAGATGTCTGGGCTGAGACAGGACTAATCAAGGAGGCAAAAAATAAAGAAATGGGGGTGAAAGTAAAGAGTACACAGGGGTCTGGAGCTGGGGAATTACAAGAGATGGCAGAGGTGGGTGATGAAGAAGCTCACATGCAGTATGACAGACGTGATAGTAGCTGTGTGCATCCAAGGGGTATGAACATACCTCAGAGGTAGAAGAAGCGAGGGGAGGGAGAGGCTGAACAAGAGCAGAAAAAAGCAAGGATGCTGGCTGTGACCCCATCAGTGCAGATGGCTCTGAAGTGGTGAGATGCTCACAGAAGACTGAGCAGCTTTTAGTGAAAATGGAGTGAGCACAGAGGGGTGGGACTGATCCTTGCCCGAAATTACCCAGAAGCTCGATAACGTCTTTCCCGGTAGTTTCACATTCAGGGCTGGCCTCTGCTTGGAGAGAGCACTCCAGCGATGAGACTGTGCAAAATCTTGGGATCCCTTTGGACTTTCAGCTGACAGAGATGCTTTAACTCCCCCTGTTTCTTCTGTAACAGGTGGCTGTGAAAAACAACATTGATGTCTTTTACTTCAGCTGCCTAATTCCTCTCAACGTGCTTTTCGTAGAGGATGGCAAAATGGGTGAGTGCTTTTCGGTCTGTGGTCAGCCTCCTTCAGCCAGACTGTGCTGCTGGGTGCAGTTGTCCCACAGCTGTGATCCACGTGTGCTTGGCCATGACCTTCATGCCACTGCATCTCAGCAGCCTCAGCTGATCTGGTTTGGTAGCCTGTCCTCGTTGTCCTGCAGCTCCAGTAGTTACCAGAACCCAAGTCCTCTGCTCTAATTCTCTCTGCCGTAAAAGGGATGGATCTGTTTGTTTTGAAGCTGATTTTTGGGGGGTTTGGTTTTGGTTTGGGGTTTGATGGCTTTTTTTGAGGGTCTCATTCACTCAAATGGGTCTAGGATTTGCCCCCATACAGCTTTTGCTGTAATTCATGTATTCCTGGTCACCTTTATTAAATTGTTGTTTGAATTGGCTGGGAAGTTGCTTGAAAAGCAGCTTTCACTAACATAATCCTAAATGCGTGGATCTCATTCCTTCTTGTCAAATCCTGCCTGTTCTTGATTTGTAAACACTTTATATGGTAAAAGCTGTCTCTGGTTTGGGGGTTCCAAAAATCCATCAAAGCTTTGCTGCTTTTACGGTGAGGCTGAGTGTGTTATAGGAGCAAATCCTGGATCTGTCCACGACAGGGAAAAATACGACCAAAAGCTCTTCTGTGTGTCTGTCTTGTAATGTTCTGCAACGAATTAATAGTACAGTCCTTTGAGGATCCAGGAGTGCTGATTGTCTTTCTTGTTTCTAGAGCGCCAGGTCTTCCTTGCAACATGGAAGGATATTCCAAATGAAAATGAGCTTCAGTTCCAGATTAAAGACTGTCACCTGAATGCTGGTGAGTAGCTTAATTTAGCTGAATTCTACCACGCTGAGAGCAGTTTTGGTGTATGGTCACTAGCCATCACCTTATTAACAGCGTTGTCTATGGCTAGTGGATAGATGGGCATTGGAACAGAACAGCCTTGGCTTATGAATAGAATCGCCTTGGATCCTAGGGCTTGTTTCAGTCAAAAACTTTAGCTGGGTCCCCATGAAAGCACATCTAAAATCCCAGATCGTAGATTTTACCTGTCTGTTTCTTCCTCTTATTCTGGACCTTGCATTTTTGGTTTTTTTTTTTTATACTTTGCTTCCCTGCAAAGCTGCTCTCTTTTAAATAGGGCCGAATACAGTGCTGGGGGCTGTTCAGCAATCCTGTCCTGCTACTGTGTGTTTCAGGCAAGGTGTTCCAGCCCTGACTTTAACCTCCTGCATAAACCTGGGCCAGTCACTTCACCTTTCAGCATCTGCTTTCTTCTTTCTGTTGTGAAAGAGTAACCCTACACACGCTAGAAAGTGTTTTGACATCTATGGAGGCCAAATCATTTGAGGAGAGTTTTGGTCCGCTGCTGTTAGCTAATATACTGATGCATTTTGATCATACTCTGTCCCGTTCAGCTCTGTGGTTTAGCTGTCTAGTTGTCTCTGCGAGCATCCTACTTGTATGTATGACCTTACTACTGCTGAAGGATGAGGGAGTGTATAAAAGTGGAATGGGGCCAGCGTAGCAGCTTTGCTCCTGTTCAAGAGGTTCTGGACAGGAGCCAAGTGATTCTACCAAAAGCTGCTATGTTTCACTGAGGAAAAAAAGTGTCTCTATTGATTACAAAGCCTCTAACCTTTTTTATTCTCCCATGTCTGCTATTACACAATGAACACCCTCTTGCTTCAATTGCAGACAGAAACCGTGGCTCTCTTTGTGCTCATAATTATTACTATTTTGGAATATAAAAGATGGAGCACACAAGAGGGGAAAAAAATAGCAGCTCTTGGACCTTATGACTTGATTTCACTGTGGGGTTTCAAGTGAGAGCAACCTCTGCGCCTCCCCCTGTCCTCCCTTTGCTCCCGGCCGAGCTTGGCATAGCCTCTCCCCCTGCACTGCAGTGCTGCTGTCGGGAATGCTGCCTGCCCCGGCCGTGCCCTAACCGCGCCATCCAGGGCTCTTTGGGTCTCAAATCAGAAACGCTGGTAACGCCTCACGTGTGGTGCTGGGGTGCTGTGGTGCTGGCTAGCAGGGGGTGTAGCTGGGAGGGAGAGTTTGGGGGTGCGTGGCTGGGAAGATGAGCACCAGCAGTGTTGCAGCCTGGCCTGTGTTGCCTTCTCCCTCTGCAAGAAAATGTTAGAAAATGTGGAGTGATGGGCATTACTCCCTATTCCAGGAGGATTTACCAGCTCGGGACCCGGCTGCTTGCCCAGACCTGCCGCAGTTGGTGGTACTCGGTAGAGAAGACATTACAACTCACAGGGGGAGCATGGGGGGTTCTGGGCGGTTTCTCTGCAGTGGTATCCACAGCCATTGCCAGGGCTCAGGTGGGAAGAGGCTTGTCTCAGCACTTCAGCAAGAGCCCTGGACGCAGTGCCTCTCCCAGGCACTGTCCATCACTCGGGATGCTCGGGGGCGTGCAGGATCTGCCAGGCTCTTTGGCTTATGTACGGGAGAAAGTGGGTCATGTCTCATAAACAGATTTCAAACACTTCCATCCGCTTGAAGCTTCTGCGTTTGTATTTCTGCTGCCGACACCTCCTCCCTCTTGCAACTATATTGGCCGTTTCCTTCCCTGACTACCTGGGCTTCAGCACAGAGCAGGCCGATAGCTTGCAGAAGGGAAAACTAGGGAAATCTTGCGTGCTCATCTTAGTCTCTTGTATTTTAACTACCAATACAACCCTGACTCAGTCTGCTGCTCACCTTGAATTCATCTAAGTAGTAACCTGCTCCAGTACAGACCATCCTAAGAGCATCAAGTTTTACCTGTAGAAGGGTCAGCCATACCCCAGACCATGTGGGAGAGTTGGGCTTCCTCAGGGATGGAGACTTCTCGCAGCATGGCAAGTAGCTGGTGATGCACACCAGGGCAGAGGAGAAATAAGCTGGGTGAGCTCTGTGACAGCTGAATCCATCTTGCTACTGGTTTATACCGGAGCAAGGCTGGGTGTCTAGCCATGTGCCGCAGTAGGGCAATAGTTTCTCAGGATTCCCAATCTTGATCATTTAAATCTAGTGAAAAAAGCCTTGTTTTAAGACACCTCCTTTCTTCCAAGAATAGCAGCTCTGGGTATATTATCTTTAGGAACTTGATGGTGCATATTCAAAAGACTTTCTTGTAGGAGATGCCTAACCAGAATAAAGCTCGTGACTTGGGCTGTCAGTGGTTCTATTGTTCACCAATGAAATACCACTGCGTGCAGCTCTCCTATCACTGCATAAAATAAGGTATGCAACAGCTGCCGTGGCAGAGCTGTGCAGAACAAAGTCTGCAGATTTCCACAGCTCCTAACTAAATCTTAGGAGACGCTGGGTTTTTGCAACCCTTCAGCACAGGCGAAAAGCTTCTAAGCACTGCTAGCTCCCCAGAGGTGTGCAGCTGCCACATAAATTGTTATCCTTCCTCTTGCATCCCCTCGGATAAGTAACTCACACCTAGCGTGAGCCCACCCACTTGGTGGCGAGCTGCCGTTGAGGCTTGGGGACGCACCACACCATTCATGCTTTGTTCTAACCGATTCCGGCCCAGTGACGTGAATTTAGCTGTGAGCTAAAAATACCTCTGCTCCCAGCTGATGTACCCTAATCGCAGCACCACCAGCCACTTAAACGGAGCTGCGCGGCTGCAGCAGGCGTTGGACAGCTGGAGCAGAGCGTGCCCAATGGTGCGTGGCTGCTGCTGGGCAGAGGGCTGGTCAGAAATGTGGTCCCTGCACACTCTGTGCCTGGCTTTTCTGCTCCTAGCTGCAAAGAGGCTTCACTTTCCTGAGCGCTCGGATCTGGGCTGTTGCTGCGCCGGGTGAGAAGTGGGGCTGAAGTTACGTGTGGAGATGCAGGAGGCCCTACCAAGCAGCTAAACAGGGCATGCTGATTTTCTTCAGTGAAGAAACTGAAAATTGAATTTCTTTTGCTTTAAACCAAAGTGAAATGGGCTTGGAACAGAGGTTTTTAGGGGGCTGGGATTTTATCTGTCAAGAAAGCAGCTTGCGCATTTCTTGTACATCCAGGGCTGGCTGGCTGTCACCATGCAACAGTCACCTTATGGCACCTCCTGTGAACACTGCAGGCTTTTCCCCAAGTTTTTTCTTTTGTTCCTTCAAACAAAAAGGAGATAAACGCAGTCCATCAGTGGAGATGCTTCTGTGCGAATCTGTGCTCCCAGGCTTTTGTAGGTAAAAGATCCATCTTGTGCCCACAAGACAAGCCAAATAGGATTGACTCGAGCTTTGATGTTTTGTGATGGAGATGGCAGAAAAATCTCCCGTCCCTGGCAGCTCACCCCATAATAGGGCATGGAAGAACCAGAAAATCTTGGCTGCTGCAGGTAGCCCACAGCACTGCAAGCTGAACCTAGGATGAGGTGCCAGGCTGTGGGATGAGGAGCAGGTAGCCTTCAAACAGTCAGCACTGCCACTCTCATCCCTGTCTCCAGCATCTTTGTTTCCAAAAAAATCAAGTCCTGGACCCTTGAAGGTATTCCCACAGTTCCCAGTGACTCAGAGATGAGTGCTTAATTCTGGATGAGGGATGTGGGGTTCAGGTTTCCAGCAGTGAGAGCTGGCACTGGCCTGAAGCTGTCCTTCAGTGCTGGAGCTGTGTGGCTGTGAGGGAGCGAGTCTCTCTGGAGTTGTGTCATGGGGCCAAGGTGTGCTCAGTGTGCTGCACATCCTAAATTCATTAGAGCTGTTTTCGTGCATCTCCCTCTAAGGCAGGGGTTAGGATTGTTCCATAGAGAAAACCATAGTCAGAAACAAAACTGCTAAGGAAAACACAAGGTCATGGTTATACCCCAGCATTCTCATCTGTTATGAATCCAGTGCTTGACTGAGTTTGGGTTTCTTTAATGAAAACATAAAAATCTAGTGCATGAAAATAGATTCCTAGACTGTTATATCTCAAGTGATCTGGGTGCTGTTGGTGCAACTATACCAACTTGAGGTTTCCCTTGCAACTGAGCAATTGCTAAAGCTGTTTGCCTTGTTTACACTGTTTTTTCCACATGTGAAGTTTGATTAAATTTTAAAGGACCACTACATTAAGCTAAGATGGAAATCAGAGTAGCTAAGTGTTTTTCTGTTTTTAAGTTCTGCTTAGCCAAACCCACAGAGTGAAAGAAGACAAGCTGACGTGCATGCAGAGATCGAATGCCTTTAAACTGGAGGCAATTAGTTGCTGTGCTGTTCAGCAGCTCTAGGAACTTTGGTTTTGCTTGTGAATTACTGGTCTGCAGTTTGGTGTAAAACAGCAGCCGTAGTGTTTGGAGTTGAATGTGGCTTTATTGGTATGCAGTGGTCACCTCGGTTTTCCTCCCCTGAGTAAATTGCTAATGCTGGAACAAAGGGAAATTGGATTTTCTTGCTGGAACAACCCGAGGGACAATCATACGCAAGCTTCCCAGGTGTGTTTTTTTCTGTATGTGCAAATCTGGTAACCTGATCATTTAATAAATTATAGAACTCGTGCATATTACATGTCTTGGAAATGAATGTACTGTCATAATATTGGCCAAAGTGCCTCCCCACTGGATCAGAATCTGCAGATGTGTTTGGTATTTGAATGCAGTTCTTGGCTGGGTGCTCAGAGCCATTCAGGTGTTGCTAGCAATGGCATGGGGATGTTTTTGGCTACTACAGTATAAAATATAGTCATTTAAATTTTACTTCCTGATATCTAACGCTTGTTGCAAAATGCCACGAAGGCCCAAGTTCAAAAACTATATATAGTCAATGTTGATTCTGAGTTGCTAATGAACTTTGTGGAAACTCCTGTTGTCATCTTGGCTGCTTGAGTTTGGAAGTGAAGTTCTTAAGCTGGACAGGTAGATTTAAGCATGTCCTTTGCTTTACCCAGAAGGAGAGTGCTGTTGAAGAATTAGGCTACTTCAGTGCAAGGCAGAAAACCTTGTCCAGCTGTTCTTCCCTGCATGCCTGTGTTTCCATGAGTCCTATTTAGTTGTTGGGCTGAGGTAGGGTAAAGAATTCTGTTTAAAAAGAAAAAAAACCCCAAAACCGGGAAAACAGACAAAAAACCGAAACAACCCTGAAAGATGGACTGATGTCAGCAGCTTCCCTGCCCTCGGTGATGTATCCTTACATTGCGCTTGAGGAGAGTTTTGAGAATAAGCACTGAGCCAAAAGAAAAAGCCCTGTGGAAAGTTGCTTAGTAAGGTCAAATGTAGACTGTGCTGTCTTGTAGAAGGACTTGTGTGGCTCCGGTTTGCAGAGTTGCCAGACCCCATGTGCAGGGAGATGTGCGCCCAGGCAGCACAGCTCTGCCCTCCTGCCTGTGCTGAGCACTAACCAGGGCTTCAGTGGGTGCTGAGCTCTCACTCAGAAACCAGCAGGTCCGTTTAGAGCTGAGCTCAGCTCTGCTACCAGCAAATATGTGACTTTTTAAATATTTTTTAAAATTTTTTTAAAAGGCTGTGCTGTCACATGGCATTAGCGGTCCTGCCTTCAGCCAGACACAGCCTGGCACTGTTGCTTAGCAACTCTGCTCGATCTCCAAAATCCAAAATCTTGACATTCCGGAGCACAGGAGGGATGGGAGCTGCTGCTGGGTGGGAGAGTGGGTAGGCTTTCAACAGTCCCCAAATCTGGGCCAGGAGGAGTCAGGCAAGCCAAGCATCAGCACTCCAGCCTGCTCACGATGGCTCTGGGTGTTAGGCTGAGACAGGGTGCGTGTTGGTAGGGTTTCTTGCACTCTTTAGAGGGTAACTGAGGTCAGGCAGGGGGGGCAGAAAACAGGTTTTCCTAGGAGTTGCCTGCCTGTTTCCCTCCCTGTATCCCCCTACACGCAGGTTCAGCTTGGAAATCTGCCCCCCAGCAGAGGCAGCGGCTGTTGAGATTGCAAGAGGTACCATTGCACAGTTGCAGGCTTTGGCGTAAGAGCAGCTGCTCTGCAGGCCCCGTCTTACCCTCTGTGGCCCCAAAGCACAGCTCCCCGGGCAGCAGGAGTGCTCCCCTCCTCTGCCCTCACACCGTGAGGGGATAGCAGCCCCCCCAGCTGCCAGAATCACAGCTTCCCACCTGCAGCCTTGCTTCTGACCCTGCGCCCACGCTCCCTGGGGAATGCCTTTGCTCTGACAGCATCCCCCAGTGGAGGGGGTCTTGCTGGAGCAAGTCTTGCCAGCAGTTCCACTTCTAGGATACACATCCAAAAGGGGCTTCAGACCACAGCCAGCAAAATCAATGTCCCTTGCAAAGAAGGATGCGCTCCATGAGCCAGTGCTTGTGTTGAACACCGTGCCTTCGCAAAGCCCCACAGGCTGCTCATGCTGGCCGGGGGGGCACAAGGAGATGGGAGTTTGGGCTCCATCCCTAGCGGGTGATGTCTCTCCCAGCCACGCTCCCTGCGAGCAGGGGGCTGCTCGGCATTGCCTGTTTCCCTATAATCTGTGTGAGTTTGTTGTAGAGAGGAGGAGTAGAGGTGGGAGGAGGAGACAGAGGGAATGAGGGTTTTTAAGCGAAGGATCTCATTAGTTACTTATATCTGCCAGTTTCCATAGTAACTGGGGAAGAGAGGAAACCTAAATCTGAGTGTGTCTGGGTATCTGGATGCCTGAACCCTCCTCGACCTGCACACAGCCGCTCTGAAGCCTGGGAAGCAAAGGGGTTCAGCCCAGCAGCGGGCGAAGGGTCTGTGCTGCCCTTAGAGCTGCTCCGCTGCTCGGACTATCAGCGCTGCCCCGGGGAGAGGCAGCGGGTGCAAGTCTCTGCATCCGTGTGTGGGTTTGTGGGGCCCTTTCTTTCCTGCTTCTACCATTCCCTGGTGCGTGAACAGACTCTGCTGTCCCCTATCTCATCCCTGTGCACCAGCACAGACTTGCATCCGTTCTCAAATCTAGCACTGACGCCAGCAGATCCCGGTGTTTGGAGCTGCAGGGATGGATTAGAGCTGCATGGTTGCTTTGTGCTGCTTCTCTGCTGCTGCCCGGCTCCTCACCCTCCTTGAAATGGCTACCATGTTACTACCAGTCTCTTGGCTTTCGGGGCAAATTGCTTTAAGGCCACTTCTCTCCCTTGCTTTCTGTCAGAAGCGCCCAACCTGCTGCTGATGGCTCAGTGCAGACAGGGTGTTCCACCCCGCCCTTGGCAGAGCTTGAACAAATTGTATTTCTCCTGTTGGGCACCAGGAATGGGATTTGCCATTGATGCTTATCAGGTGTGCAGTCGTCCTCCCTGAGCCTTCCACCCAGTGTGTGAGCGTGCCCCTTTTACTGGCATCCACAGACTGAGGTTTGCTCCGCTCTGTACTGTGCTGAGAAACCCCTTGGCATCCAGAGGCTGCTGGTGTGGGTCTTTGTGTTCTGCCTGTTTGCCTCTGTTCTTGTTTCTTTGAAAGGTCCTTCAGAAATAACCCGTGTCATGGTTATATCTGTACAGGTCTCCGGGTGAAATCGCACATCTTCTGCAAGTGTTGAGGTCGTACAGTGTGTTAAAACTGTATCACAGCCCTATGATGTCTACAGACAGATATCAGTGGCTTTTTACCCTTTCAAGTGATTGCTATTTTTTAAAAAAAAAAAAAAAAAAAAAAAAGAAAGTATTTTTACTTGGTTGTAGGACATTAGTTTAGCCAGTGGTGTCTGTGTGTGAGAGGTGGGAGAAGCAGGCGGGAGCTGTCATGGTTGGGATGGGACCTCAGAACCAGGGACCCAAACGAGCCTCAGGCACTGATCTGTGTTCTTCACTACCTTCATCTTTCACCTGCCTACCCGTTAACCTGCCTGGGGCTTGTTGGGGCTTGTAGATAAAGCAGAGTCCTCTTACCCTCTGAGCTGCAGACTTTCGCCGTGGTAAAGGCAGTAAGTCCTGTACAACCCAGAGCAGGGAGCAGTAAGTGAAAGCCCTGCAAGATGGGCGGGTACTTCAGAAGGGATCACAGCCTGAAAGGAATGAGGTGGGTCCATGAAGCAAATTGGATATTTTTCCTTGTGTCATGTCTGCTCCTGTCCCCCAGGGAAAGCTCTGGGACAGAAGTCAGCGTTTCCTTGTGCACTTGCATCTTGGGAACGCTCCTCTGGGCTCTTCTGTCTCTGCAGATGATGAATGTGAATTAACAGATGTGTTTGTCTTCTCTCTCTGAAGACACCGTCTCCAGCAAACTGCAGAACAACAACGTCTACACCATTGCCAAGAGGAATGTGGAGGGCCAGGACATGCTCTACCAGTCTCTGAAACTCACCAATGGCATCTGGATCTTGGCCGAGCTTCGCATTCAGCCAGGGAACCCGAACTACACGGTGAGGTGTCAGGCTGTGCAGGGCACATGGTGCAGGTCGGGATCCTTCTAACTCTCCTTGCATTCCCCACTTTGCCTAACATGCTTGTTTTGAGGGAGATCCGTTAATTTGACTGAGGGGTTAGGAATGCCCACTGAACTAGAAAAAAAAGTGAGAAACAACAGAATTGCGCTGCTCCGTTACCAGTGAGCTGGGATAATGCCCGCTCAGCAACGAGCAGTTACTTGCCAAGGTTACCCAGAGATAAAGCCAAGAGACATTAGCGAGAAAACATTGCCAGGATGCCCTTCCCCCTCTTATAAACAAGGAGAAATTTATGCCCTGCCGTGTTCCTGCAGCGGAGACCGGCTGTCTGGATGTCAGAGGCTCTCTGGCCTTGTGCTGGCATCAGGCTATGGCTGGTGGGAAGGTGCACTCTGTTCTGCATCATGGGCTCCTGTAGCTATTCTCTTTGACTTTGCTCCCCTTCTGCGGACCTGCGTGTCTGAGCAGCCCCAGTAGGAGGATTTATCTCCTGTTGGAAGCTGTTCCAGGAGTTTCAAGAAAAATCCATGGTCTGGGGACCTGCGGGGTGAAAGTGAACGCTGGAAAGGGATTTAAAGTGTTTGCATAAGGGTTGATGCCACAAGCCTGGTCTCAGCCTGATCATCACTTTAGAGAGAGGTGACAGCCAAATTTGTGTCCATTAGGATTGAGCAGAAAAATCATTAAAGATCCCAGGTTTATGCTGTGGTTTTACAACACGAGGGCAAGTCAGTCCCTTGTCCCAGCATCTGGGGCATGTCCCTTTCCTTCGTGCTTGCAAGGCACCTACATTTGTTAAGGAATTTGAGAACCCCACAGTGGGAGCTTGCTTTGATGTACCTCCTCCTGCTTGTAGCAAGCTCTGAAAAGGCAGTTTAGTGTTGGTGATGAAGAGTGCAGTACCCAGCAGAAATATTCTGGGTGACTGTCATCAGCCATGTCCGTGACCTGTCCAAGCCATGCTGTAGGTCAGGCATTTCCAGTTGCCTTCGTGGAGATGGTAGAAAGCTCCTGCCTGCCTTTGCACCAGCGCTAACCTCTCCTCTCCTCTCTGCAGCTCTCCCTGAAATGCCGAGCTCCCGAAGTGTCCCAGTACATCTACCAGGCCTACGATGCCATCTTGAAAAACTAACAGGAGATCAGCCTGTGCCTCACCCTGCAGAAGGAGGGGGGAGAAAGGGGTCCCCAGACCCTCCTTCACCACTAGCGTGGGGAAAAGCACTCTTAACTGGAAGCAGCTGTATTCATGTCTAGGATTTCAGTCAAAGGCACTGATTAAACAAGGTAGCAATTAGTATCCACGTGCTAATGATGATAGGGAACAAACCCCTTTGATATTTTTAGCATCCATGGAGTTTGTAACCACTGCTTCGACTACTTCCACGTCCCCCTCACCCCTCACTCGTTGTCAATTCTTGTGGGCTTCTCCATTTTGTGCCAATGTTCAGTGTTTTCTAAATGGCTTTAGGCGTAGTTACGATTTTGTATAATACTGCTCATTGGAAAAAAAAAAGCGAAAACCACATGTTGGCTCATTAAAACAAGGCAAAAGTGTCGAAAACGTAACACTGCACTTTATTTTATATTTTTATACATTTTTTTTGAGTTTTTCTATTGTAATTGGCTTAAAGGGAAGGCGATTCCAAGGAAGTATTGGGAGCCCTGCAGGGACATTGGGCTCCAGCAGAGTGAGCATGGCCTTGGGGGACTAGGAGCAGAGCCATCAGTTCGGTCCGTGGAGGAGGATGGAGCCCTAAAGAGAGGGAGTTTTTTATTACACTTGTGCTGGCAGACTCAGCTCTGCTTTTGATGGTGTGTTTTCACTCCAGCCATCTCCCTGGCTCATTAGCTGCTGATTTGAGAAGTGAGGCCGCTTTTGATAACAGGACAGCGGTGGATGAAACGAAGGGAATGAGCCCACTCCTAGAGCAAAAGGCTCTTGCCAGAGCTCCAGGTATGGTCTCTGCATCCTCACCCATCCACAGCCCCTCTTGTTCTTTCCATGCCTGCTCTGGCCAAACTGCCTTCTTGGCCGTCCCCTGAGCTGTGCCACCTTCACCCAGCGCTGCGCTAACCCTTGGCCATCCCCCAGGCTCATGGTGGTAAATCCAAACTGCTTCCCTGCCAGGGCTGCCGGCATCAGCTGTGCCCCTAGGGAAGAGGGGCTGCTACTGGCAGTGTCCTGGGGTGTCACGGGGAGCGGAGTGGCCCTCCCTGGTCCCCTGCTGTCCCTCAAAACCCAGGCTGTGGCATGAGGGGAGATGGTTCGGGAATGTTTGCATCCTGCCTGCCTGGGGCCTTCAGGTCCTGGCTGGGCTGGGTCTGGAGCAGATTGTGGAAGCGTTTCTGCTGGTTGCTGCTTGGCTGTTTGTGCCCAGAGGTGCACGGTAACAAGGGCCCATCAGGTTCCTGCCCTCACCCCCCGTCCCAAGCAGCCCCAGGCCCTGGCCCCTCTTTTCCGCTCTGTCCTTAGGGCCAGGGCTGCATCCCTTTCCAGTCCGTGGCTGTGGACTCACTGCATTGCAACCATGAAGTGCTGTGGCAACAGCAGTGAAAGCAAAGCCTCTTGCATGTCCTTGCGCCATCCATAGCTTCTCCTGCTTAAACCAAGCCACTAATCAGAATGGATTCACCCTCCCCAGCATGCTTTGACGCCGTCTCCCCAGTGAGAACCCCCATGTTGTCTTTTTAGATGCCCCGTTCAAAAATCAATAAATGTTTTACGGTGGGAGATAGTTCATCAGGGCTTTGGCACTGTCTGCAACCAAGAAGCCAGTGCTGGGAAAAGGTCACAGTGCCCTTGGAAGAGACTCTAGCAGGGCCCAGGAGCTGTAGGACCCCGAGGAAGGTGATGTCCCAGTGTAGGAACCCCTGTGCTCTGGCTGGGGAAAAAGTGGAGCAGAGCTAGAGCAATCCAGCCCTTGAGCCCTGCCCACGTGTGCTGGGAGGTGATTTGCTCCAAGCCCTGCGGGTGCACTGCAAAAATCATTAATAGAGCAATTAAGGAAGCACCAGTGGCACTAAGTGTGGTGATGCTGTGTTGGGTCAGGGAGGAGGGTATAACTGCGACACGGGGAGGGGTTGCTGAGCACCCCCTTCTTTTGCCAAATTTCTTCCCAGCTTTTTGGGTGTGTGGGTGTCTCTGCGCTGCAGGGCAGAGCTGGGGCCCGGTCAGTGGCATTTCGCCCTCTTCTCCTGCTGCATCGCTCGTTGGAGTGTTCGCCGCGTAGTTGTGTTGCTCTCCAGGCTTTACCTGCCATCCGTGTCAATAAATTCATTTCCCCGTTGCTGTGGCTGTGTGTGCCTCTGTGGGGTGGGGAGAGAATCCGATTCCCCCGCTTTTGACCCTGCCCATGGGAGCAGGCAGGGCTGAGGCTGGATTTGGTGGGAAGGAGGCTGTTTGCTCACTGGGCGCCTTTTGTTCTTCATTCACTAGCCACTTCTGCAGTGGAGACCCTCCAAAATAGGGGCTTGCAGGGTGAGGAGGTAGCTAGTTGCATCCTTGGTCCTTCTGCCACCGGCTGCTGCTCTCCTCATCTCGAAGGGCAGCAGGAAAAGCTTGCAGGGGGCACTGTCACGAACAGCTTCTGATGAGGAGTGGAAGATGGATGTACTCATTTAGGCCTTTCTGGGCCCCAGGTGGGCTGCGTGTGATGTGACCTGCTTTCCTTGCAGAGAAATGATAAGGTCGTGAGTGTCTGTGATGCATCGGGATTGCTGTGGACTGGGGCTGGTATTTTCCAGAGGGCTTTGCTGTCGCTGGTCCTGCCTTGGGCAGGATGAGGCGGGCTGCAAAAACTCTGTGCTGGGCCAGAGCCAAGCTTGGGCAGCTTCAAAGTTAGCCCTTGAAGTGGCCAGAAATGCAACGACGCAAGAAGTAGGTTTGGGAGGTGCTGTTCTCGAGCAGAGCAGCTCTTTCCCTAGCCCCTGGCCAGCCTTGGAGCTTAGGTGGCTTCCACCCTCTGGGGACCTGGGTTGGCAGGTACCGTGTCAGCCCGTGGTGCTCTGCACTGGGATGTGTTTGTGTTAGAAGCTGGTGTATGTGGCTAGTAGCAACGGCGACAGGCTGGTTTGCGGTCACTGATGCTGTTGTGTCCCTGGTGTGCCTGGGGTGGGCTGCACGCCTACTGTTGGGCATGGGATGGGATCACCATTCCCCACGGTGGATCTGCTCCAGCTGTGGTGCTGGGGGCTGAGCTTGGGGCAGCGTTTGGCCCAGCAGGAAAAAAGACGCTGTGAGATGGTCAAAGCTCTGCCGTGTTGGCCGCTGTCCCCTTTCGTAGCCTGTGGCAAAGGGAAAGAGGTTTTTCCCTCCCTCCCTGTTCTGCTAGGGGCTCCTTGGGGAGAAATTGGTCTTTCCTGCTGCTCTGGATTTGCAGGCATGCTCATGCCCCATAAACGGGCACAGGCCAACCCTGGGCCATGCTGTACCTTGCAAATGGGATTTGCTTCATTAGCATCGTTAGCCTCCAGTGCTGGAGCTCAGGGGACACGGGTGATCCTGGTTGGCAGCTGCCACAGGGGTGGGTGGTCCCCTCGGCCTTCCCCACTCCTGAGGCCCACACTGTGGGGCAGGGACATCCCAGGTTGCTCCTTGCTATTCTGGCTGGAGGTGGGGCCAGCCCTGCTGGGCTGGGTGGGCTCCCCAGAATCCCTGCTGCTGTATCCTGCTCCATGCCAGTGCAGGTGCTGAGGGCCAGCATCAGGTGACAGCAGGTCCCCAAGCCCATGATGCTGTATGGGGAGAGGCAGGGGCTCACCCAAGGATTTTGGAGGCTGTGGCAGAAGCAGGGGCTACCTGCAGCCCCCCAAGCCGTCAGCTGCGCCTGTCCCCTGCTGCTGCCTTCGTGCCTGGGCACGGAGCTCTTTGACAGATGATTTTAGGTTTGTGTCACTCTCCTATTGCTGAGGCTGGGATAAGCCTCCCAGCCAGTGGGGACGTGCCAGGATCCAGCCCCACTCCCTTCCCCCCTCTCTCATATATTAAATTTCACAAATAAAACAGCAAGTGAAGAGCATCTCGGAGGGAACTGCTAAAAATAGCCCCGAGGCTGGAGCCTGAATTGTGCAGGAGAGTTCATGTGCAGCCACGATCCCTGCCCTCTCCCAGAAATATTCCCAGGCTCAGGGCTGCTTTATGGCGCTGCAGGGAAGGGGAGCTGAGGAACCGGTGAAGAAGAGCAGCATCTAGGGCTGGCAATAACCCCCAGAGACACGTAAATATTTCCCCCGCTGCAAGCATCAGGCAGCTCTGCAGGGAAATAAGCCCCAAATCTCTGAAAGCCTGAGTGTAACGTGAGAGACGGAAAAGGGGCGCTGACTCCCTTCACCTGGCGCTGAGCTCAGCCCCAGCCTTGGTGCAGAGTAGCACAAAGGCTGTTCCGCATTTTGCCACCTGCCCTTGCCTCCCTCCCCCACCCCGAGCTGTGGGGCTGTGTCTGCCATCCCCTTTTCCCCCAGGAAGGATACTGCAATGTGTTTCCACTCGTACCCCCTCCTCACCCTGGAGAGGAGCCCCTGGAGATGATTTTTTTTCCCGGCCAAAGGTGCTGACGAGGCTGGGGGGAGCCCAGCGATGCTGTGGCTGGTGCTCAGGCTCAGCCAAGCCTGCATGATCGCAGCCAGACCCATGGAGACACCCCAGGGCTCGCTGGTGTCACGGTGAGCTGGAGCGGGGTTCAAGGTCTCCTTGGAGGAGCAGGGAGGTGCAGGGAATCCATCGGCAGCGTGCGGTGGGGGCCTGGACCACGCTCCCCGGAGGTGCAACCAGCTTCTTCCTCGCTATCCGACGCACAGGTAAATGCTTGGTGTGGGGTATCCCAAAAATGCAAGAGTTATGTCTCTCCCTTGGTGGGGCCTGGGACCACCCTGGACTGAAAGTACCCCCCGATGACAGCGGGCACAGAGAAACCCCCAGCCCTGCCAGCTGGACCCACAGTAAGGAGGTGAAGTGATGTGCCCAAGATCATTCTGAGCAGAAGTGTCGGAGGGAGGAAAGGCTCCCTGGGAGGGGTCCTACCCTCCTCCCTCAAAGGAGTCTGGCCTCAGGGGGCTCCCACGGGATGGGGGCACGAGGGCACAGATGCTGCTGGGCACCGGGGAGGGAAAGGGTGACAGTGTCGCACCCAGCACACTGCAGGGGGGACATGGGAGGGTCCTTTCCCATCGGCGCCTCCCCAGAGCCCTGGGAGAAGCCTGTGTCCCTCCTGGCTTCCTGCGACTCGGTCTGGGCATTCCCTGCCTCCTTTCCCGAGCGCTGCCTCCTTCCCTCCCCGGGGACTGCCTGCATCCCTTCCCGGGCATCCTTGCATCCCCGCTCGGGCAGAGCATCCTTCCCTCCCCAGGCATCCCTGCATCCCCGCCTGAGCAGAGCATCCTTCCCTCCGCGGGCACTGCCTACATCCTTCCCTGGGCATCCCTGCATCCCCGCCCGGGCAGAGCATCCTTCCCACCCCGGGCACTGCCTGCATCCCTCCCCAGGCATCCCTGCATCCCCGCCCGGGCAGAGCATCCTTCCCTCCCCGGGCACTGCCTGCATCCCTCCCCAGGCATCCCTGCATCCCCGCCCGGGCAGAGCATCCTTGCCTTCCCGGGCATCTCTGCATCACTCCCGGGCACCACTGCCTGCATCCCCGCCCGAGCAGTGCCTGCCTCCCGCCCGGGCATCCCTGCATCCCCCCCCATCGCCGGCCGCCGCTTGCCCCCGTGCCCCGGGCCGGGCTTTGCGACCCAGCGCCCCCCGCCCGGCGCCCCCCGCCGCCGCCCGGCCCCTTGGTAGCGCCGCGCCGGGCGGGGGCCGGGCCGGGCCGGGCCGGGGCTCTGCAGCGGGGCCGCCCGCCCCGCACCGGGCTCGCCGCATGGCTCCGCCGCCCGCCGGGGCGCCGCCGGCCCGGGCCGCCGCTGCAAGGTAGGGGGGCCCGCCGGGAGCGGGGCGGGGGGGGCACGGGGGGCAAAGTTGCCGCTGGCCAGGGCCGGGGGGTGGGGGGGGTCCCCAGCGAAAGTTGAGCGCCGCTGCTTCGCGCTCCCCCACCCTCACCCCCTGCCGCGCCGGCCTGGGGGTGCGTGTGTCCCCCCGGCACGCCCCGCCAGCCCCCCTCCCTCCCCCGGGCCGGTGCCGGGGATGCCGCGCTGGCCGCCGCGGCCGGAGCATCCCCCAGGAGGGTCGGGGTCGGCTGCGGGGTGCGGGGGGGTCGGGGCTCGGCTCCCCCGGCTGCCCCCGGAGTCGCGGGGGGGCGGCGGGTGCCCAAGGTCGCGCCGGGGGCCGGAGCATCCTTCCCGGTAGGAACCTCCCGCCGGCCCTGCAACCTCCGAGCTCGGCCTGGCGCTGAGCACCGGGGCCGCCGACCGCCCCCCGCTCTGCCATCCCCAAGCGGGGCCACTGCTGGTCCCCCCGCTGTGCCTCAGTTTCCCTCGGTGGCACGCTGCCCTGAGATGCTCATGGGGCTGGGAGCCATCAGGTCAGCCTCTGATGCTTCGGGGTGCAAACCCGCTTCCTGGGGCCCGTGAGCTGGCTCTCCCCAGGCATGGCCCCCCTGTGCTAGCCGGAGGGGGACGGGGGCTTTGGGGTGACAGGGCAAGGCTCATCCCGCTCCCCCAGTCAGGGCAGCCGCGCGGTGCTGGGTCCCCAGCTGCGTTGCTCCATCACCCCTCGGCCCCACGGAGGAGCTGGGGTCGCTTCTGCAAGGAGGAAGGGTTTGTGGGGGCAGTGCTGTCCCTGCAGCAGTGGCCCCCGGGGTTTGCAGTGACAGTGCTTGCTGCTGGTGGACAAAGGCCCCGGCGAGGCTGGGTACGGGGGCTCCTGCATCCCCCATTTCCCTGCATGTGGCACAGAAATGCTCCCGCTGCCGGGGCTGGGGCGAGCGGGTCCCTGAGGGCTGTCAGCACCCCAGAGGATGGTCCCTGCAGTGCCATGGTGTCCCCAGCCCCGGGCATAAGCCCACTCTGCTGCCCTGGGGCAGGATCGGACCCTGCCAGCCCCCAGCCCCACAGTGAGGATGGTGTGAGCCATGGTCCAGCTTGGGGGACCGTGGGGATCCTGGCCTTCCCGGCACCCAGCAGCGGGAACCTCCATGGCTGGGCTATCCCTGGGGCAAATAACCCCCCTCAAACAGGCAGGACAGGATGATTTGAACCTGCCGCTTTCGGCCAGCTCAGGGACCGCTGCCCTGGGCTCTGGGGATGGTTTTCAGGGAAAACACACCAGAGCAGAGCATCACAAATTGGTAAAAGCATCTGCGAAGTGGATAAAGCACAAGCCGCTTCCTAGTGATGGGAGTGAGTGCAAGTGGGACCCAGGCCCTCACCCTTGCTCTTTCCATCCCAGCCCCTGGTTGGGAACCCAGTGCCAATGGACCTTTGGGTTCCTCAGACTTGGCTCCGGCATCCTTGTGTGTGGGTTATTACCCCGTGTCCCCCAACGTGTGGCCCTGCCCCAGGGCCCCTCCAGCCTCAGCACGTGTGCCAGCGGCTTGTGGGCTCACCCCGTCAGCTGGCTGGGAAATTAGCCTCCATCAAGTTAATTGCCAAACCACTCAAAGCCTGAAATTAAATGTTAAAGCTGTCGCTCGCAGGCGCAGAGCAATCTCTCCCCCATCCCAGCAAAAGGCAATTCTGGCTGTCCAAGCGGAGGGAAGATGGATTCCCCTGCTCAGGGGAGCACCGGGATGGAACAGCCAGTGATGGTCCCCACGGATGCTATGGGACAAGCCCCCAGCACAACCCAGGACCCCTCTGCTGCCAGGGCTGGGCAAACCCTGAGCCACAGACAATCTCTTTCCCGGTGGTTTCCTTGCTCTGGTACCAAAAGGGTTGAATGTGCCTGTGAGAACCTTCCTGGGATAAAGTTTGCTCAAATTCTGCCTCTCCTTTGCTCTGGTGGGTGGGACCCTCTGGTGGGGGGTGGACCCTGAGATCTCCCAGTGCCGAGGGCCCGCTGGAGACATTGCCCAGCCCTGGGAGATGCTCCTGCCCCCCAAGGACAGATATAACTCTTTTCCATAGGTTCTTGCATGGGAAAATGTTACCTGAAGCAATAGTGGAGTCTGCTAGGGTGTCTCTAGGATCTGACCAGCTTCTCCTTGGCCTTGCAGTGACGGGCTGTCCCGGAGGGGAAATGCATCCTGAATGGGGCTGAGGCCCCCTGCGCGGGAATATGCAGCCTCGGCACCGCAGGGGCAGCACCAGGGCAGCGGCTGGCACGCAGCGGCATGGTGGCAACGTTCAAGATCGCCGTGCTGGGAGCCCAGGGTGTGGGCAAGAGTGCCATAGTCCGGCAGTTCCTCTACAACGAGTTCAGCGAGGTCTGCGTGCCCACCACGGCCCGCCGCGTCTACCTGCCTGCCGTCGTCATGAACGGCCACGTCCACGACCTGCAGATCATGGACTTCCCCCCCATCACCGCCTTCCCCGTCAACACCCTGCAGGTAGGGGTGCACCTGGCTCGGTGCAATGGCACCTCCACGCTGGGGGGGTCTCTGGTGGCCTCCATAGGGTTTTGCTGTGCAACCCTGGGGTGTCCCAGTTCCTCCACTTAGGGGGATGCATCTTCCTCCATGTCAGGGTTTGCTTGCTAAAAGCTGGTGTGAAGGATCACATCCTCATGGTTACTGGCTGAATGGGCCCGGGACAAACCGTCTTCTAAAGCTTTTTCACCTAAAATGATGGCAAATGCTTGCAGGGTGGCATCCCGCTCCAAGGACCATGGCTCTGGCAATGCCCACAGCCCCGTCCAGCTGGGCAGTGGATCCTGGAGCACTGGGATCCACTTCCATGGCTGTCAGAGATGGTACCAGCCAAGGGCTTGTGGACTGTAGCCAGAGCATTCAGGTGAAAACCAGGGGTTCCTGGGGAGCCCACTGGCACACCCCCTGCCCAAGCCAGGCAGAGCACGGCTGCTCACCCCCTCCCAGGGTGGTCGTTGCCCCCCCAGCATTGCCTGGGCTTGTCCCTGGGGTGCTGAGCCCACCAGCTCCTCCTCAACCCCCCAGCACTATCAGATGCTCCCAAAACAGCCCCAAAAGTGGGGCCAGGAAGCGTTGTCACCACTGCCGACCACTTAGGGGGGTTTAATGGGAAAAAAGAGGATTTTAAGCTCATGCCGTAGCCCCATCCCAATGGTACAAGTTGTGCCACTGTTGTGGGGAAAGGAGCTGGAGGTGCCCAACCGTGGCTGAAGCCACGTCGGGGGGCAATGCCACCAGCGGGGGCACCTCCGCAGGAGCTGGGCTCTCTTGTATTTTTAATCAATATAATGATATTGCTCCCGTGCCCCATGAGGATGGGGTTGCAGAGGCCTCATAGTGCTCCAAGCTTCCCCTGTGCCATCGGGCAGGAGGTGAAGTGAGCACTCTAGGGGTGAGGAGGAGGTTTAAAAATTAATTGGTGTGTGCAGAGAACAAAAGGTCAGTGCGCGAGAGAGCCTGAAATAGCAAAGGGTAATTTATTGACACGACAGCCGATGCCAACATAGTCGATTAACTCCCTGCCTTGCTGTGCTCAAGAGGAGGCAGCCGGTGGGAGCAGATGGAGGTTTCCAGGGGAGAGAGGGTGGTCAGCGGGATGGCTCCGAGGAGAAAGGAGAGGACCGTGGCAGGGGATATGGCTTTGTCAGCTGGGAAGCATTGCTGGGCTCTGCTCCATGCCCAGGAGCAGCATCCCTGCGGCAGCGTTCTGGGAGAGGAGCAGGCACCGGTGGCTCCCTGACATCCTGCTCCCACACGGGGCCAGGCGGGATGCGCAGTGCAACCATCCTCCAGCCCTAAGCATCCCAGGAAACCTGCCCTGCATGGGGAAAACCGTCCTGACAGCACAGCGCCGGAGCACGTTGCACCCCAGCGTGGTGAAATAGCTGTAATTTATTAATCTCCCAGGTGTTATCAGGACTCAGAGTAACCTGAGGCACTGCCACTTCATCCGCCTGCCTCTGATACCAAGGAGCTACATGCCGTCTCCTCCCCTCGGTGGACAGGAGAGGGGCTGCGTCATGCTGCTCGCTCCCAGCTCCTTTCCCTGCTGCAGTCTGCGATGGAGACCAACCTGCACCCCAAAACTTTCCTTTTCCCAGTTCCCTTCGGTCCTAGGTCTTGTTTTGCCTCGTTCCAGTGATAAACTCAGAAAGGGATGAATCACGGTACTGAAGAGGTTTGCTCGGGGAGAAGCGATGCCTTTCCTCCTTGGCGCATCTTTCTTCTCTCCTGTGGCACTCAGGAGGGTTTGCGGTGCTGCCTGCGCAGGCTGCCATTCCCAGTACCGCTGCTGGGCTGGGAAAGTGCCTGGGAAGTGCCTCTGGAAGGGGCAGATTTTCACTCCTACAGCATGGATAGAAAGTCCTGTTATTCATGGAAACCCAAAGCTTTCCTAATAACATGTATTTCTTACAGCTCCAAAATTTGGCTGTGGAGAGGCCGCCCCTGCTTGCTTCTGCCCTGGCTCCTGATCTCGCTCTCACAGACCCCGCTCCCGAGCAGCTGCCCCTCCTCTCCTGTCCCCGTGTCCCCTCCAAACAGCCCTGCCATCACCTTCTCCTCTGACCCTTGGTCCATCACGCCCGGCCCCACAGTGACAGGGATGGGCTGAGCATCCTCCTCACCTGCCCTACCCAAAAGCCAGGGTGCATCACTAATTGACACACCTAATTAGCAGCTCTGGAGGTTGAAGCTTTTAAATCCAGGGCAGGGGGCCTCATTCAGCCTTGCTCCCAGCTCGCCTCTGGGCCGCTGTGCATTAGACAGGCTGTAATCCTCTCTCAGGAGAGGAATGGGAGCTGACAAATCCCATTATCTCTCCTCTGGATTAATAAGGGGGATAAGGGCTCTCGGGAGATGGAGGGGGTGGCTGATGGGCTGCAGGGGGCACGCGCAGCCATCGCAGGGACGGAGCAGGGCAGAGCAGAGGTGAGATGGGTGCTGCTGGGTGTCGGGGCTGGAGAGCATGCAGCCCCCTTGCTACCTGCTGGTGTAGCAGCCCCCTTGACATGCCCAGCCCCGAAGCAGTGTGGGGCACCCCCCGGGCACGGCGACAGGGCTGAGCCAGGATTGATCCCTCTCTGCACCTTGCAGGAGTGGGCGGACGTGTGTTGCAGGGGGCTCCGGAGCGTCCATGCCTACATCCTGGTCTATGACATCTGTTGCTTTGACAGCTTCGAGTACATCAAAACCATCCGCCAGCAGATCCTGGAAACCAGGTAGGGACCACTTCCCAGAGGATGCATCCCCCCCGCGGCTCCTGGCAGGGCTTGCCCCAGCGCTCCCCTGCTCTCGATATTGGAGATCACATATTACAGACTGGGACAAAGCCCGTTTGCGGGGCTGGGAGCCCAAAAACATAACTGGACCTGAGGGCAGGAGAAGGAGCAGGACCCCGGCCAGGTATCCCCTCTGGGTGAGGACAGCCATCCCTGGGAAAGCGACTGGGGCTGGCGGGGGCAGGACTGGCAGTGAAAGAGGGACAAGGGGACAGGGCAAGAGGAGTCACATCTCGGCAAGCCAAAGCCAAGAGCTGGTTTGGGACAGGTCGGGGTCTGCGGGCTGGTGGGTCCTCCCTCTGCCCTCCCTCACCACCCGCCCTCCCCAGAGTCATCGGCACTTCAGAGACACCCATCATCATCGTGGGCAACAAGCGGGACCTGCAGCGGGGCCGGGTGATCCCGCGCTGGAACGTCTCCAACCTGGTGAAGAAGACATGGAAGTGTGGCTACATCGAGTGCTCGGCCAAGTACAATTGGCACATCCTGCTGCTCTTCAGCGAGCTCCTGAAGAGCGTGGGCTGTGCCCGCTGCAAGCACGTCCACACCACCATCCGCTTCCAGGGTGCCCTCCGCAGGAACCGATGCACCATCATGTGAGCACCCCCCTGCCCCCATGGACCCCCCTGGCCATGCCCCTGTGGCCACCCATCCTCTGGGACCACGGCTCCCCAGCGAGCGCTTGGTGTCACCGCTCCCTGTGGGGTGATGCCACGGTGGGAACTGTGACAGAGGCACCTGGGGGGGGTTTCTTCCCCACCGGCACTGGCACCCTGTGGTGACATTTGGGGACAGTGCACCTTGGGTGGTGCTGGGCAGGATGATGCAGTGGCCACCGGCAGGTTGGAGCGGGTGGGTGGCCGGGCTGCCTGGAGGTGGTGAAGGGTGAGGGAGGACCTCAGCTAAACCCCCAAGCCCTCTCTGAGCCTCTGGTGCTCCGGGCCAAAGCCGTCCCGGGGGGTCTGCATCTCTGCTGTGCCTGAAATGCTGCGTGGCACTGGAGGGGGGGGGAGATGCCTCAGGTGGTGCCCAGAGGTTGGCTCTTGAGTCCGTCCTCGCTGGCTCCTGCCCCAGCATCGCAGGGGCAACACTTGCTGCTGCCTGCCATCGCCTGCCCCCTGGAAGGGTATTGCCCAGTGCCTGTGTCCCGATGCGCTGGGGCTGGCTCCATCTCTGGGGCACAGTGGAGATGGGAGTCCCGTTTTCCTCCTGTGGAGCTGGGGTTTCTCCCCTCAGAGGGCAGAGCAGCCTCCAGCCAGAGGTGTCCCCAGGTGACACGGGCTCTCTTTTGGCTTGGTTGGGTCAGATTTCCAGGTGGAATTTCTGGATGAAAGCAAGAAAGGGAAAAAAAAAAAAACACCGGAAAGCCCCCATCCTGCCCCCTACATCCCCCTGGGGTGCTGAGTGCTGCTTCCCCAGGGCTCTGAGTCCCCGTTCTGCCCCGGTTCAGCCAAGGAAGGCTTCTCCTCCCCACCAGCCTGTTAAACACCAAATAATCTCAAAACGCTCCTTGCCAGGCAGGTCACCCCTCCGCTACCTTGTGTCCCAGGCTCAGCGGGCGACCGGCTTTGCACGGCTTTGAGCCAACCCCCCGGCAGCTCCCGGGCTGGCAGGCAGCCCCCCCATGCCATCACATCCTGCCAGCGGTGCCACCAGGCAGGGCCGACCCCCACCGGCCTTTCCCACCACGATGCTCCAACCACGTGAGACTTTCCCACCACGATACTCCATCCATGTGAGACGGCAGCGGTGGGAAGGCAGCCTCCAAAGCAATAGGAAGCTGGAGTTGCATTCCTTTTTTATTTTTTCTCTCTGTGTATCCCTGATAGGAAAGTGAGCCCCCCCATGTTTTTATTTTTTTTAAATCTTTCATCTTGTTTTTACACCAGACTTGCAGCTCACCTTCATCTTGTCCTGCGGTACAGGGGCCAAAGTGCAGCCCTTGTTAGGAAATGCTGTTGGGGTGGTATGTTGGCGAGGGGGGAGCAAGAGGCCGAGGGGGTTGTGGTTCCTCTTTCCTAGCTGCTCGGGGAAACGCTGTCCTCGGCTTCTGAGGTGGGATCTGAGGCTGGTTCATCCTCCAACAAAACCATCTCAGTGATTTCTGGCGTAACCAGGAGATGCAGGTATCGAGCGCTGCTCGGGGCAGTAAAGCAAAAGGACACTGGCCCCATCTCTTCCCCCGCCGCCAGGTTCATCTCCTGGTTCCCACCTCCCAGAGGCACTGCTGTGCTCTTGGGAACACTTCTTATTTAGAGTAGGTCCAGCTGAGCTCCGGCACCGTGCATCCCACCACCCCATCCCTGCACTGGGACCCTGTGCTGCCCCGCAGCCCCAGTGCCGCAGGGTTGGGGTCACCCCACTCCTCCCTTCCCCCTCCAGCAGCCGCTTCGGGAACCAAACTCCGTTCCCCTTGCTCAAAAAAAAAAAAAAAAAAAAAAAAAAAAGGGAAAAAAAGAGAAAAGGCGATGGGGGGACATGGATCCGTCTCAGGTGGCTGTACGAGCCCTGGCCAGGGAAGGGCAGTGGCACTCATCACCATCCCTTGCCTTCATGGCAAACCCACCGGGCTTCCCACCCGTGTGTCCCCCCCAGCCTCATCCCATCCGGATTTATTAACCCATGTAAGTCCACGTTGTCGGTCTCTGGCTAGCTTGATCCCTCCAAATCGTTTGAGAAGGAAACTCCTTGGTAAATGCTACTAATAAAGCATTTATAAAGTGCTCCGATGTACACATATCAACGATTAAGCCAATACATTGTTTGTTATAACCCTGTAGCCTGCAGTTTATAGCACAATTAGTTACAGGTTTTTATAGCATCTATTTAGTATTTTGGAAAAAAAAAAAGTTATAAATATAATTGTTATCTTCTATTGTACTTTATAGACAGAGAAAGTTATATTAGTAATAATAACTCTCACTGCTTTGACAGCATTTCCCAGCTCCCGAGAAAACGAGGGCTACAAAGAGCTACTTTCCCAGGAGGTGGTGGCACCCACTGGGTGCAGGCAGGGAAACAGGGTGGTGGCACCCGCTGGGTGCAGGCAGGGAAAGCAGGGCAGGGATGTCCGGCGTGTGGCCAGGCTGATGGGGATCAGAGCAGCCAGGAGCACAGCAGCAGCTACAAGTGACCTGCGCCTTGCCCCCTACTCACGCCCTTCGTACAAAGCGTTACCGCTCGCCCAACGCCACCCTGGTCCTGCTAAAAATCACCTGCTCCCGAGCCTGGGAGAGGCTGAGGATGTCCCCACCGCTGTCCCCAGGGCAGTGCTGGGTTTCAGACCCCATGCATGTGGTGCCGCAGGAGGTGATGCCTGGGTTTGGTCCAGCCCCGGCAAGGATGCTTCCCTCTCCTCCTCCTCCTGCCCCGGTAAGCATCCTGGTTGCCTGGACTTTCCTCCCTCCTCCCCCGGACTTCTTGTTGGAGATTCCCAAGGTGTCTACACCGCCTGTAATACCCTGCACCCCCTTCCTTGAAATCAAATTAAAAATCAGGTCTGTCCCCCTTGGTTCTGTACCTGCCTCGCTGCTCTTTGCCCGTGGCGCCAGAGTGCTCAGCGCCCCGCTGCCGCTCTCACAGCCCTTCTGTGGGAGGCAGTGGTCCAGGCTGGGGGAACTGGTTTCTCCCCTGCAAAAGGATTATTTTTGCGAGCAGGTTTTGCATCCACAAGGCCCCAGCGCTCGCCCTTGCTGCAACTCTGCAGGGGTGTGGGTCTGGCTTCATCCTCTCTTGGAAGATGGGGTTCTTCTGGCCCCCGTGGGGCTCCCGGAGGGGCGCTGGCTGTGCACACAGGCAGCAGCCTGGCAGCGGGGATTCCCTTCCCCAGCCGTGACCCCCACACCAGGATTATCCTCTCTCCCTCCCCACCCACACGGAAAAGATGCTGAAACAGAAGAGCTTTGGTATATCTCTATTGCACAGACACCACCGCCGGGGCCGCGGCTGCCGTGAGCCTTGGTGACAGCTGCCACCCTGACCATCGCTGCCGAGGTGACCACCCACCCTGTGGGTCTCCCACCTTCGCCCAGAAGGAAGCCCACGGGGTTCAGCCAGGGTCACCTCCTGTGACCCCCCCGACCTGAGCAGCTCAAACACTCATTAAGCCTGTTGGTGCTGTAAGACATAAGGATCGTTAGTCCCATTGTACAGACGGGGGAGACCGAGGTACAAGATGGTTTGCGCGCTTGGATGCCAAGTGTGGGGTGTCCCCGCTCTAGGGGGGCACTGTGGGGGCCAGCTACACCCCTCTTCCCTGCAGAAAGTGCCCCGTTCTCTCAATCTGGGGCTGGATTTTTCCACCCAAAAGAGTACAAGGATGCCTGTGTAGGAGGAGAATTCCCAAGTCTGAAAAAAAACCCCAACCTGGGGAAGGAGGGGGTGCAGCTCCGAAGAGCAATGGGGGTCCCCCCGGCTTGCCTGAAAGCAAATCCATCATGCTGCCCACACTGACCCCGGGCACCACCGCTCCGGCTTCACCACTGCCCCCACCTTTGGGTGACCGAGGGGTCCATCCCCACCGAAACTCGGGGCGGGGGGGGGGGTCAGACCCATGCCTCCTCATCATCCTCGGTCAGCCAGGCGTTGCTGTCGGCTGGCGAGGGCTTGGCCCTGGGATGTGTGCCAGCGGGCTGGGGTGGCCGGGGGGGGCCTGAGGGGTGATGCTGGCCCCGGGGGGGCAGTGGGCGATGCCCCAGCGGGGTGGGGATACGCGAGGGGCGCTTGCCTGGCCTGTGGTCCCGCCGGGGATGCACCTTGGGTCGAAGCTTCAGCTTGTAGATGGAGGGCACACGCTCGGGTTTCTTCAGGCACCGCCGGGGCTTGGGGACATTGCTGGTCCCGGCTCCCCGGGGGGTCTGGACCACCACCCCTGGGCCCTCCACCTCGTCCCCATCCGGGAGGGGGGTGGGCTGCGGGGCAGCTCGTGGGGGCGTTTTAGGGGCCCAGCTCGCCAACCCCACAGGGCGCAGGGGCTGCCACCCGCGGGAGAGCTCCTGTACCACCCTGCCATAGCTGGGGGGCTGCACGTGCCCACAGCACCCCCGGAGCCCCTCACTGCCCCCGCCACCGCCACAGGCTGCCAGCACCCCAGGTCCCTCGGCACCCCCAGCCCTTGGATTCTGGGCTGGGTGGCACAGCTGGGTCCCCTGTGGACCCCCCCCAGCAGCACAGACCTTACACCCATCTGCAAAATGGGCCGGAGGGGTGGGGGGCCGGCAGGTGGGTGGGCTGGCTTTGGTGGGGGGCTTAATGCTGCCCTCCTGTTTCAGAGGCTGGCTGGAGGAATTTTGGGGTGAGGGCGGTTGGCCCCGGCTGAGGGCTCCCCGGTTCCTTTCCTGCAGGATTTTCTGGCTCTGTGAGTCTCCTCGGGCATCCCGGTGTGGGGAGGGGGCACAGCTCTTGCTGGGGCTGGGGGCACGGGCAGTCACCACAGCAGGGACCCCCCCTTCTTGTGGCCTGGCAGCTGCCACAGAGGATTTGCCTCCTTGCTGGGCACTTTTTGGAGATGCTGGTGTCAGCTGGGTGGTGGGTGCTGCGGACCTGCCTCGTACCAGTGCCGGGGGGGGTTTCCCTGGGGTGCTCCCACACAACGCCTTGGGGACCCCCATGCTGTCCTCCATTCTGGGGGTCACCCGGGAAGGGGTGGGTGCCCGGCATGTTGCCCTGTGGCCAGGAGAGCTGGGTCGAATGGGTGACCTGGATGGTGGCGGCTGCCTGCCCGAAGGCACCCTGCAAGAAGAGAGAGCAGAGAGGGGCTGGGAGCTGCTGCATCCCTCCTCCATCCAGCCTGGAGCTGGGAACCACCAGAAGGGAGGGGGAAAAATAACTGGGGATATGAGAAAAACTGCTCTGAAACCAGGCAGTTTGGGGCACGAAGCATCTCTGCACCACTTACCTGCTCGAAGGGACCCTCTGGGGCTGTGCTGGCTCCCGGCGAGGGCTGGCACCCGGTGGGCGACCTGAACCCTCCGGTGAGGGGGTGGCAGGGGGCCGGGGGCTGGGGGGGGCACGGGGTCCCCAGGTGACAGGGGGCAGGGGACTCTGCGAGCGGCTGACCAGCAGCGCAGGAGGGGGCTGGCCGCGGGGGGCTGCCCTCGAGGCCGGGCACAGCCAGATCTCATGCTGCACTTGCTGCTGGGGGCTCCTGGTTTTCCAGGCTTGTTTGTGAGCTGTGGGGAAAACGGGGGGAGGCTCAGCACCCTTGTCCATTGCACCCACCGCCGGGTGCAGCCCACCCAGCCATTGCTCAGCATTCATCCCCCCCAGGGATGCTGGTGTGAACTTGTGCTCCCTTGCAAAGGGGCTTTGGGGGTCCAGCTCCATCCAAAAGTCTGCCGTGACCTCTAGTGGCCACCAAAACCAAAGAGAGTCCCCAGACCCAGACATTCCCCCGCCCAGCAACGAGGCATTGGGGTAACAAAACCTCCCACTCCTGCAAACAGCCCCAGAAGCAGCGACACCCATGCCAGACCCCCCCCCCTCACCCCAGCCATGGGGCAGAGCCAGGGGTCTGGGGGCGCAGGGACTCACAGAGCGAGGTGCAGCGGCACGGGTCGTGCTTGTCCAGGTAGTGCTCCAGCGTGTCCCAGCCGCCACCGACCCGCACCATGACGTGCTCCCGCAGGATCTGCACGGGATGCCCTGTGCTGTGAGGCCCCGAGAGGTGCATGCGATGCACCCATAGGACCCCCCCCCACCTCTTATTAAGCAGCCGGGGGGTGGCACACTCAGCCGGGCTCTGGGAGCTTGCCCAAAGTGCCACCAGCTGTCCCAAAGGATGGCTTCATCCCTGGCTCACCGCCACTGAGGTGGGGAGGGTCTCAGGTCCCAATGCTATCCTGACAGGCACATTTCACCACCACGAGGAGAGTGGGGAGCTTTTTGGAAAACACCTCTCCACTGCCGTATGCGGATCCCTTTGGGAAGGTCAGGCTTATGGACAGATCCAGGCAGGGGCAGAGCATCCCTGTGTTCCCGTTGCTGGGTAAGACCTGGCTCTGGCTTGGGGTGGGATGGCAGGTCCCGTACACATTGATGGTTACATCCATGCAAACATGTACCACAGAGCCAAGCTGCCCTGCTTTGGGGATAATGGCCAAAATCCCCACATTGGCCCCGTTTGGGCCATGGATTATGGAAGAGGCTCCGGAGCAGGATTCCTGGTGCCTGCACCCCAAAAGCACAGGGTGAAGCAGACTCACCCGGACAAAGATGAGGGTGTCAGAGTCACCCACACGGTATTTCCCTTCAGATATCTTGATCATGGGGAACTGGACGGGGCAGGTACAGCGACTCACCAGGTGCTGGACCTGTGGGCAGCAGGAATGGGTCCTCACCAGGGCTCCTGGGAAAGGTCCTGGGGTGTCCATCCCCATCCCCATCTCCATCCCCATCCCGTTACATGCCCCTCCATACCATCTGGTCAAGGTTGTGGAGGTCCCGTGGTTTCCTGGGGGTCCGGGGCAGAGGGGATTCTGTGGGTGGCAGGTCCAGCTCCTGGCGGAGCTCTTCCTCGATCTCCTCCTCCATCTGTACAAGGGTCGGGGCGCGCATGCCGAAGCGGGCAGCACGGCGGGCCAGCTCCAGCAGGCACAGCACAAAGTTCTTCTCGTTCTTCCTCAGCACCAAGTCCTCTGTCTCGAACATCAGGACGTCTGGGGCAGGGCAGGGCTAGGCTGAGCCAGGGCAGGTGCGTGGGGATGAGGACAAAGGGGATGGGGGGCACAGGCGGAGTCAAAAACCGCCCAAAGGGATGCTATTCCCTGGGGTCATCCCACTGGTAGTATGGTGGGTCCAACAAAGGTCGGAATAAATTAAGAGAGGAAGAGCCTTCCCCTTGGGCATCTATATGCAAAGGCACCGCGGCTGTTTCATGGCATCCCAAAGCCACAAAAACCTGTGGCTGGGTGCGCTGGTCATGGTCACTCCATGCCCGTGCTCTTCCTGGGCATCCACTGATGGTGGGGACAGCGTGACAGACCCTTTTCCCAGAGCCAGGACCGCTCCTGATGGCCTTACAGCCAGGATCATGCTGTGCATGGCGTGGCCGCGCTGTGGCATGCCCCCTTTCCATTTCCACCCCTCCAGTGCATATTTGCACTCAAGAAAACACACCCGCGGTGTGCCAGCACCCCGCAAAGCTGCTGCCAAGCCCAGAAGAGCTTGGGCAAGACATGCCAGCTCAGGGACACATGCGCATGGTGCTGCCAGCTGCTGAGGTGGCACTGGCTTTGGGGACACACGGGAAAACAATCGCAGTGGTGCCAGGAGCTGCTGGAAGGGAATTTCACGTAGGGACATGGGGTAGCTGGACGTTTGCATCTTACCCTTAATATCCATCTCCTTCCTGCACCACTGGATGAAGTTGGAGATGTTGTCCCTGGCCTGGAAGGTGCCCGGCTGTGCCGCCAGGTTGCAGGCAACGCCAGCGGTGGGCAGGCGGAGGTGGCAGGCCACGCCGGGGCAGGCACGGGCGAACTCCTCGGCCACGTGTTTGATGTTGTTGGCGTGGGAGCAGAGCACAGCCCCTGTCTCCAGCACCTCCACAAAGGTGCCCACCTCGATGTCTAGGTCGTACAGCTCCTTCAGCCACTCCGCCAAGTCCTCCTTCATGGCATAGAGGTACTGCTCGCTGGACCGGTAGGGACGGATGCTCCGCACCGCCGTGCCCGGTGGCCCCCACATTATGCCATAAGACTGGGAGGAGATCAAGGGAAAGGGGTGATGGGGACATGGATGGTGGCGTCACGGGTGATGAGGACATGGGGAGCTGCCCCAGGCCATGTCGCCAGCCCACCTCCCCAACAGCCACACTCACCTGGTGCCACTCGCTCGCTGCCACCCCGGGACAGTGACGCGTCCTCCCGGTGTTGGTAGCCCTTCTGGGGTCGGAGGGCTGTGATGCAGCTGGGGAAAGGAAATTACCCTCCAGAGCAGTGGGTGTTTTGTTTCTTTCCCAAGTGCTGTTCCCTTCTCCTTGGTGACAAGGGACTGGCTGCAAACACTCCCCATTAACCCTTCAGCGCCTGCTCCTCTGCTGGCAGCCCTGCTCCTTCTTCCCCAGCCAGCCCGGGGTGGGTTTTCCCCTGAGATCCATGGCTCTGGGGAGCTAGGCAGCAGCTTGTCAGCATCCCAAGTTGCTCACAACCACAGAAGATGGGGGGCTTGTCCCTCCCTGCCACCCCTGCACCCACCTCGACCACAGCTGGGGTGACTTGATGACCCTGCAAGATGCATCTCCAGGACTCGGTACCCCTGAACTGACAGCCCTGAGGCAGTCATATTTTTGCACCCGTTTTACAGGCTCAGACACCCTGCTGAGATGCTGCCATGTGCTGTGCGAGCCCAAACACACTGTGGCAGGGAGCCCACCCGAGCAGGGGAGCCCGAGCATGGGTGACCCTGAGCAGGGCTCCCTCCTCCCTGGGTGGGGTGTCCAGAGGGATGGAGAGAGGCTGAGCTCCGTGCAAGGCCAGTGTAAGGACCTCTAAACACATCACGGGGATGATGCTCAGACCAGTGTCTCTGCATCCCTCCTGCCCTCCCTATGCACAGCCTGAGGCACAGCAGCACCAGGAGCTGGAAAGCCAAACCCCAAGGTGAGGGCTTCCCAAAGCTGTAGGGATCAGGGCAGAGATCCCTTGGAGAGGGCAGGTCTTGATGGTGGTCAGACTCCCAGACTCCTTGGCTCAGCTGTCCAGCAGCGTTTCTGTGCAACCTGGAAGTGTCCCAGCAGAGAAAGCTGGAGGAGGACGACGAGGAGGAAGAGGCTAAAGAGCTGCAAGAGGTAGAGGGTAGCAAGAGAGACACCACTGCCATTGCTTGCTCTGTGCTTTCCACCAAGACATGGAGCCAGGGGTTGGTCTGAGAGCCCAGCAGCCCCAGGGAGTCCCAGACCCCCACGCTCTGTCCCCCAGCTCCCCTTCCACCAGCCTCTCCCACCCCAGCCCCTGGGGCAGCACTCCCAAGGAAACACCCCCATGCTGATCACAAGCATCTTCACTTACTCATCATTTCACCTCCTTGTAAAAATGCTGGTGGTTGCTCATGTCTGGGCATAAATCCCTACACTTGAACCCAGTCTCATCCCTTGATCCTGCTGCAGGGGACAGGTGGGTCTTTGTCACCTCCAAAGGCTGGGGGTCAGAGCAGGTCCCCGCAACGACCCAGCTCTCTGGGACCCCCCTTTGCTCCAGGGCTCGTCCCACCCCTCAGTGGGAGCTGGGAAGCCCTGCGGTGTGTCGGGGCTCAGCCCAAGCTCCAAGGAAATGCAGTGGCTCTACCTGCAAATCGCAGTCCAACTCCACCAGTCCTCTTCCTCAAACCCTGTTCTGAAAAAAAAATAATAATAAAATAAGCACGAGGGGGGTTATTTGCATGCCCACCTTTGGGGTTTCTCTGCACTGTGCTCCATTGCAAACTTCTTCCCCAATTGCCCCTGACAGCAAGGTCTTTGGCAAAAGCTGAGCTCCTCCAGGGATGGTGTGACTCCAGGAGCTGGGGCTTTAAGAAAACAACTACATGGTCGAGTGGGCACTGCTGGGAATGTTGGAGGCTCCCTCCCTAACCCAGGGCTTGCAGAGCTGCCCCAGTACCCAGGTACTGCTGCACAAAGCAAATCTACCAGGGACGTGCTTGCACCTTCGGACTGAAACAGAGTCTTCTGTGGGCATGGGGGGCTTCTTGCTGTGTCAGGGGACCCTGCCCTCCTCCTGGAGCCAGCTGCTGATGCTCACTATAGATCACTGTCCAGCCGGTGTCATTCTGGGGGAGGAAATGCAAAAATCCCAGCTATTCCCCCGGGCTGGGGAATGTGTGGCAGGCTGGCTGGAGGAGTCTGTGCCTGGCATGCCCTGCCAGGGAGCACGGCAGGAGAAAAGGACCCTTGTGAAGCAGGATTTTCAGCCAGAGCATCCAGTGGGACCGATCACACGGCTCAGGGTGTGAGTCGACTTCCCCCAGGTTCTCCCACGTTTGTGGGGTGCAGGTGATGCAGCAGAGTCACCCCATCTCTGCCAGCAACACCATGCTCACCCCCAGCCCTGGCAGCATCACCCGTGACCCCCAAGGCATCGCAACTGCACGCAGCTCCAGGAAACACACGGCCAGCAAGGGAGGAGAAAGAAAATCCAAAACCGGGAGAGGATTTGAGGTTGTCCCATCCTCAGCCTCCAGCCCCAGGGCAGAAGGGATCCCTGGCTCTCTCCTAAGCAGACACAAAAGGGGATAACGACCTGCTGCTTCTCAGCAGAGCTGCAGGTGCGCAGGACCCCTGTACCCCAGGCAGACCCATAAATCCTCCTGTCCCCAAAAAGCAGTAGATGGAGAAGCCACGCTGCTCTTCTGACCCTGTCCAACACCCCGAGCGCACACCTTGACAGCAAGACCTTGTCCAGTGCCAGCCTTTCCCACCAACCCCCCCAATCACACCCATCACACCAGTCTCGCCATCACGCTGCAGATCCCATGCCCAGAGGCAGCCAAGGGAGCTGGAGAGATGCAGCTCCAGGCAGCAGACATGAGCGAGGGCAGAGGCAGGAGCGTCTCTGCAGACACTGACACTGCCTGCACTGGCCAGCAAATCCTTCTCCCTGCAGGCAGAACGCTGCCTGCCTGACAGGCAGCACAGGCAGGACGCCCTGGCATGTCACAACATGAAGCAAAGCAAACAGGAGCAGCAGGGAAAGTTTCAGGGTGCTGCCTGTCCCACGGGAGGTAAGGACACACCATCACACACATCACGATGGACTGGGGCGATGGGGGAGACCTGGAGGGCTCCCATCAGCATGAATTCACCCTGGAAAAAACCCAACTATTAACACATCCCAAGGCATGGAGAAATCCTCAGTAATTTGGGATGAAGTAGGGAAGAGTTTCCATGTTTTCATCACCCATCAGTGAGCTTTCAGTGGGATCCATTCCCTCCATTTGATCCAGCAAGCATAAAAGCCGAGGCCAAATACAGCAATACCCACTCCAGCCCCAAACACAGAAATGCATCTTAAACAAAGCCCTTTCAGGGAACAGGAGACTGGCTTTAAAAATGATACCAAAGTGTGACATGCAAAGAAGCAGAAATCCCAGTGCTGCTTATCCAGAGGTAAATTTTATTTGCCGTCAAGTCTCCAAGCCCTTGGGACTCCCTGCAATTGATGTCGCTTTCTTATCACTCAATTTCAAATAAAAATGGTGTGGTCCCGTCTCTCTGGCAACACTGAAGGTCCCCTGAGATTTAAGCCATGAGCAGATGAAGTGCCCACGTCTGTGTCTGCGCAGGAAGGATTCTCTCACAAACATCACAGAGAATGAACAGAACTGCTTGAGTTAGCTCTCTGTCCTGCCAAATCCACATCTCAGCTGACATCTGGCAGCACCTAAAGTCCTCGGGAAGAACCACCCTGACACCCTGCCTGGGCAAGCCCAGCTCCTGCTGCTTCTGCAGGGAAGATCTAGGGTGGGCGATGGCAAGTGGAGGATGCTGCGCTGAAAAAAGAGAGTCCTTGAAGCTGCTGGCATCGGGAGGGCACACCAACTTGGCATCCCAACACAGCACCCTGCCCAGCACCCCAACAGGGCATCCCAACACGGCACCCTGGCACAGCAGGACCGGCCACAGCCCGGTGCCAAAGCCACCAACCCAACACCCAGTGCTGGGGTCTGAGTCCTGGGAGAACCATCAGCAAAGCAGCCCCCCCACCTGTGTACAACCCCAGCACGCTGAAAACCCCCAAGTCTCTCACATCAAAGGACATTTTAAGTAAGTTGGTTGCCCTGGTTGCATCGGCTGCCACTGAATTCAAGCCCTGGGGACCCAACGCTCCCCCACCGGCTGTGGGGATGATGGCCCTTTGCAGACGTGACCGGTGACTCAGTGCACAGGAGCCAGCGGCGTTTCCAGGTGGGGAGTCCGCTTTGGGAAAGGAATGAGGAATATGCAGCCGAGCTGTCCTCGTGAGCCTGCATGCATGGACATGTCCGTCTGTCCTGCACACCCTCGCCTCTTCCCCTCCTCCCCCACCAATCTGCCAACCCTGCTCACGCAACTGCGGCACAGGGGCACGGAACTCAAAAATACATTGATCCCATCTCTTGCAGAGACAGAGCAGAGGGACACAGACACTTTCTCTGCACACAAGAAAGGCTGCCAGGTGAGCACGACCCTTATCAGACATCAGAGAACCCACCCAGCCATCCCAAACCCAAGCCAAGCTGCAATGCGCCTGCTGCCTGCGCGCTGCATGGCGCCAGGGCCAGCACCTCGGCTGCAACTCTCCCTGCCTTCACCCCAAAAAGGCTCCTACACCAAAACGCTCTGCTTTCTCCCCAGGAACCCCACGGTGTGGTGTCTCCAGCGGGTGCCCCACCAGAGAGCTGGGATGCGGACACAGCCCAGCGAAGAACCCACAGGGATGGGCTCGTGGTCCAGGTGCCCACCCTCCATCCGTGGGGCACGGGAGGGGAGGAGGCAGGAGCTGGGGCTCTGCACACACAGCAGTAGCAAAGCTCAGCACGAACCCGTATTTTTGTTCAAATGTCTCTTTTGTTTTAACCAGGAAACATTCTCAGTCTCTTATTTAAAACCACCCAAGCCCCAAACCAAGCAATGGTGTGGCACTTCTCTGCCTGATCGCAGGAAGATGGCAGCTGAAGTATCAACAAATCCCATTTTTTGAAAAAAGAACGCGTAACAATATCCTGAACGTTAACAGAAACAGGTGTGTTTGCAGTTTCCATGGCTTATTCCTTTTTTCGTGGTCTTTTTTTTTTTTAAAAATATTGTCTCCTGAAGCCTCCAGCCTGCCTGGCCGTGGCGGACCTGCTGCTGGCTGCCCCATCCCAGCTGCATCCCTGCTGCGTCGGGGCACCGCTACAGCATCCCACTGCTCCAGCCGCCAGCAGGCAGCCCCGACCTGCTGGTCCCTGCCAAACCGTCCCCAGGTGGGAATCAAGAGTCAAATAAAGAGGGATCTGGGCAGCGTCAGGCACGATGGGGGTCAGACCCCTGTTTTGTCCCGGCACGCTCGCTCATAAGAGGATCTGCCCATCGTTCGCATCCCAGCAGCCCATCCAAGGTAGCTGGGTGGCCCATTTGCCGGTGGCCACCACTCGCAGTTTGATCTGGTCGAATTGCCAGTACTGGTCATCCCTGAAGAAGTAGACGAAGCCGTCGCGGTGGGTGAGAGCGCCGGCTGTGCCGGGGGGCAAGCCCTGCCAGTCCCGCAGGCTGCGAGGGTAGTAGGGCTCCACGCCAAGGGTCTCCTCGCCCGCCACGAAGTACTTGGGTCCTTTGAAGAGGACCAGGCGCCGGAGCTGCTGGAAGTAGAGCGCGGTGTCGGGGTGTCGTGGGAGGCCACGGGCGCTGCATTTCTGGGGGAACCCTGCCTCCAGGGTGGAGCCCCTGTAGCACCAGCATCGGCCACCTGGGGAGAGCCGGGGAGAGGGGTTAGAGCCCACCCCCACGGGGTCCATCGCAGGACCAGCTCCAGGAGACGTGGAAGGAGTCAGCCACAGGGCCAGTCTTGCAGCTTGATACGCATCCCTGACATCCATCTCATTGGTGACCCAACCAGCACCACTGCGGGGCTGCCCCATGGACTGGGCTTGGGGGGGAAACTGAGGCACAGTAGTTCAAGGGCTTGAAGGCACTGAAAGGGACTGGCAGGGACAGAGCAAGGTGACCACACCAGCCACTAGGCTCATGCTGCTGCCTTGCAAACCTTCCCCCTGCTCCTGCACAGTGAGCGGGACCGATGGACCCAGACCCCATGTGGACCCAGACAAGCCAGACCACAGCAGCAGAAATCGCTATGGGGGGCGAGCACTCGGCTGTCCCCGCAGCCACCCTGTCCCCACAAAGCAGGCAGACAAAAGCTCCTTTCTGCTCACCAGCCGCAGCCTGACCCAGACCCAGGGAGGGAGGGAGCGGACGAGGGAGAGGGGCTTTTGGCTGTCACCCAGCCTCAGCAACAAAGCCCCCTTTCTGAAGAGCCAGCAACTGGTTTCCATTCAAAACTGGGGCTGACCTTGGCAGCCGGGCTGCCTGGTTTGACCTTCCTCTCCCCGGCCGGCTGCGGCACGGGCAGCTTGGGGGTGGCATCTCAGCTCCCCGTGGCAGCTCAGCCGCCGGCACGGCACAGGGAACCGTGCGTATCCTGAAAATGCTGCACTCAGCTCCCCTGTGGCCACGCGTCTTTGTGGAGCGTTTTCTCCCCCAGATCCCAAAGGGTTTGGTGCATCTGGTTTTGTTTTTAAACAGAGGTGAACGCTGCTGAATGGACTAATGGGGAAACTGAGGCACGAAGGGAGCACCCAGTGGTGCCCCAGTTCTGCACTGGGAGGGGACCAGCGGGAGGGGACAGGGGACGTGGGCAGAAGAAGGTGTCCAGCCAGACCCAGACAGCCAGATGGGCAGGCAGGAGCAGCGGCAGCCCCGGGGGCAGCTCTCCTGCCCCTGCCTCACCTACCTTTGAAGAAGTAAAACTTGCCGCTGAGCTGGGACCAGGCACAGGCGTCGATGCCAGCGGGGAGGCCAGACCAGCGTGTCTGCAGGGGCTGGGGGTGGCTGGCGTTGCCACTCGCCGGCACCACCCAGTAGTGGCTGCCCTTGAAGATGTAGAGGTTGTGATCCGCGTCTGCGAGGCAGAGGGAGGGATGAGGGGATCCTGGGTGAGAAACCTCATCCCACCTCCCAGCCGCCGCTCCCTGGTTGCCCGCTCCTCCCCGTGCAGCTCTGCGGTGCTTTGGGGATGCTGGGGATCTGGATGCTCCCTTCTGCCTTTCCAGCCACCCCTCAGCTTTCGTAATTCATTGCCTCCACTCCAGCCTGGAGAGGATATGAGCTGACCACGGCTCCTGCTCAGGGCTTGTCTTCCACGGTTGAGCTCCTGCAGCAAATAAGCCTCGCCCTGGCCCAAATTTTAGGATGTTTTCCCCACTCCTAACTCACCAAGCCGTCCCTGTGTCCTCAAGATGCACTCTGCTCTGTGGCAGCGATGTGCATCAGTGATGCCACCAGTCCCAGGAGCATGGATGGGGGCTGTGGACCAGCCAAACCCCCCTTTCCCACCACCGGAGTTTATCAGAGCAGAAACAGGCTGCAGCGCTGGGGCAAGGGGTAGGGGGGTGTGTTTTGGGAGAGGGCTGCACCTGCCAACACCCACCAGTGGTTATGGCGTCGAAGAAGGAGTGGCAGTAATAGGTGCTGAGGCTCCTCTGCTGCCGCTCCCTGCTGTAAAGGTCTGTGCTCCAGTCCTGGAAGTGAGTGAAGACCCTTCCCGGGAGCTGGATGGCCGAGCCCTTGGAGGGCTTCCCTGGATGGAGCAAGGGGTGGTAAGACATGGAGAAGGGGCAGGGAAATGGCTGTGGAGCCATCCCAGGGCTCCAAACACTCCTTGTCCTGCTCTCTGATTCCTGTCCCCCTCTATATGGTGGTGGCAAAGATGCTTTGATACCCCCCCAGAAAACATGCACCAGTGTTTCCCTGGTTGCAAACAAGCAGGCAGCAGGTCCAGCCTTCCCGGCCCTGCAGGACCTGGTACCCATCCCACATGCCCTACCACACCTCCCTCCCCAGCCACAAAGGGATGGGGCTCATCCCCACCATGCCCCTTCCACGTAGACCTCTCCCCTTGCAGGAGAGGGAACAACCCCGGAGGAACTGAGGGATGCTCAGAGAAGCCAGGCTCACCGTACAAGTTCTGGACAGCCAAGATGTCATCCCAACTGAGGACAAAATCCTTGCTAAGCTTCTTGTAGTAGGGAGACATCAGGGCACTCTTCACGGGGGAGTGCTCCAGCCCCAACGTGTGGCCAACCTCGTGGGCCACCACGATGAAGAGGTTGCGCCCTTTGCCGCTGCGGAGGGACCAGCGCTCGGCACTGTCGAAGTGGGCTTCTCCACGCCGGGGGAAGAAGGCATGAGCCAAGGCACCTCCTGGGGACATGAGAGCCATCAGGGACCACGGGACAGGAGAAGACCTCAGCCACAAGGAGCAGGGGGCCACATGCAGCTCTGGTTTGCTTAAATACGCATCAACGTTAGCAATTTGGGAGGCCTCCTGAGAAAGAACAGCAGCTCCCCACAACCGTTTCCTGCAGCAGGTACAACCCAAACCAGTTCTGCCTCCTGCTCCTGAGCACGCGGGGTTGCACTGTGGTTCATGCATTTGTTTTCTTGCTGGGCTCGGGCCAGGGACTGAAGCCACTGCAGTGACCCATGCCAGGCAAAGGCTCAAGAAGCAAGAAAACATGGGCTCATCTGACAGCGGATAAGCAGAAAGGCTCAGCTGGAAGGAATAAGCTCAGGGCTGGTGGATGCCACCAGGGTGAGGAGGGCTCCTTGAAGGCCACCAGCATGATCCCAAATGAGTGGAGATCTCAGCTGCCTCACCAGCAGACCTCCATTGCTAAGTTGGGAGTAAGGACCCCAAATCAGAAAGCAAACTGGTGCAAACTGGGTTAGAGGGACTGCTGGGGCAGAGCCTTGCCTCCACCACCCCCTAGCCCATCACTGCCCCAGCCCTCCTCCCTGCCAGGGAAGAGCCCACGTTGTAAAAGAGAAGCTTACGAGGGGCAAGCGACCAGCACCTGGTCCATCGAAGGCATTGTTGAGTCCATCATTGTGGTCCCCATGGAAGAAGGTCAGGCGGATGTCAGCCGGGCCATCCCGCGCCTCCCAGAACACCAGCGAGGACACGTTGCTCCAGAGCTCGAAGGCGGCTTTCACGGCCAGGCGCACCTCGTGCTGCGGCAGGTAGGACGGCCAGTTCACCACTCGGTACATCAGGTGCCGCTTGTACCACCTCCCACCTGCAAGAGAGGCAAGAGAGGCAAGCTCAGCATGGCGATGGGGACTTGGACTTGTCCTTCCACCAGGGGTTGCCTGGGTAGAAGAAAGCTTCCTGGTGCTGGGAAACGTCATGGCTTTCCCAAGTTGAAGCTGAAAGTCAACCCACCTGTCCCACCAGCAGCCTCAGCACCCTGCACCAGCAGCAGGATCTGACCCATGAAATCCCTCTGAAGGTGCCACCACTAGATCCCACTATTTCCCAAGGCTGGAGCTGCAATCAAACCCTACTGGGGGGACCAAAACCTGTCTGAGGAGAGAAGAAGCTGGGGCACCCATTTCGAACCCTCTGGCTTGCCTCATGCTTTCCAGGGCCAAATCCAGCATGGGTCCCTGACCTGCAGGTCTCCTGCCTGATGCCAGCTTCATGCCCAGAAGAAGATGCAGCCCAAGGACCCGCTCACTTGGAGACAAAGCAAAGCCACCTCTGAAAATAAGTGGCCTAAAGGCAAAAGGAGTGGGAAAGGCTCTGGGCAGCACCCTGGGGGCACAGAAGCACTGCAGGGATGGGGGATGCAGGATTGCAGCGCGGTTAAGGCAGATCTGCCAAGAGCTGGGCACCAGCCACAGGGAAAAAAGAACCGATCCTCAAGGAGAGAGCAGTCGGGTTTGAAACGCATCTCCAGGAAGGAATGGTACCGAGTGCCATAGCAGCAGATGCTGATCTCCATCACAGGCCCAGAGACATCCAGGGCTTCATCCAGCTGGCCAGCAAGCACAGGCAGGGAGGGAAGGTGCCTGCTTCTACCAGGAGGAGCTGCAGCCAAGCCCTGCGGTGCCTCTGCACCTTCTGCAACATGCCCAGATGCTGCAGGGATACCAAACCCAGGGGGCCACGGCAGGCGTGAGTGCAGGGCTGCGGCTCCCCAGCACCCAAAGCTCCCCTGGCGAGAGGGGGCTCCTCCCTGTCTCCCCCGATCTCCCTCCCTGAGTCCCAGCCTGTCCTGGTTTTATAAGGGATCCTTTCCCTTTTCCCCCCGTACGTGTAATTTGGACACAGCAGATACTAAGCCAAGGCAAGGAAGAAGAGGCCAGCTCCCCAGTGGCAGGCCTGTCTTTTCACCCTTTTTAAAGGCATCCTGACCTCTTCGACCTGCAGAAGTTGTTGCCTGGAAGCCTAGCCAGGGAAGGATATCCCAGAGGGGACAAACCATCGCTCACTGTTCAATTTAAAAGTATCATTTTATCAGCACTGAGAATCCCACTGCCCATAGCTTCTTCAAAAGCTTTTTCAAGGGAAACAAAGCCCCACTGCCACCAGGGAAGATGGTGACAGTGATGAAGGGGACAAGCCTGAGAGATCCCACTAAGCTCCCCACCCTCCTCCCACCAAGCGGGAGTGCAAAGCTGTGTGTTCCTGCAGCTGGTGCACAGCATCACAGCCCCCTCCTCCTCCTCCAGCACCCCTCGCAGCTGCAGGGACCCTGGAGTGCCGCAATTACATCTAGCCAGGGGCATCCAGGAGTGGGAAAGAAGCCAAGGGGCCATGCTGGGGAGATGAGGGTGTCAGAGCCAGTGCCAAGGCGTGGGAGCAACAGACCTCGATCACCTGCACCGGCTCCAGATGTGCGGGGAAACAGGGGGAACAGAGCTGGTAGCACGCTGGGGCTTGCTGCTGTGGGTCTGAGCCAAGCTGCTTGCCAAGCCTGGTGGACATCCCATTCCAGCTCTGTGTCCTTCCCCCAGTTTCCGAGCAGCCCATGGCAGGGAAGGCTCTGGGCCAGCTGGTCCCTAATCCTGGGGGCAGATTCAGTTCCCTCTGCTCGTCAGCGCAACGGCAGCCTCCAACTAAAAAGGGACACGGCTGCGCTTTCCACCAGCCAGGACAAACCCTGCGTGGCAAACGCTAAATACCTGCCTGGATGGCTGCAGGCCTATGATAAAGCCCTGGCATCCTATCCTTCCCTCCACAAGGACAGAGCATCTCCCACTGGAGAGGGAGGGATGGCACCAGCAGACCAGGGCAGGAGGCTCCGGCCAGAGCATCTCCCACTGGAGAGGGAGGGATGGCACCAGCAGACCAGGGCAGGAGGCTCCGGCCAGAGCATCTCCCACTGGAGAGGGAGGGATGGCACCAGCAGACCAGGGCAGGAGGCTCCGGCCAGAGCATCTCGCACGGGAGAGGGAGGGATGGCACTGGCAGGCAAGGCTGGGTGAGGCTCATGTGGCTGGCTCTTGGGGAGAGGAGGGCTGGGTGCCACACGAAGCCATTGAGCCCAGGACAATCACAGGCAGGGAGCTCCCCACGGGAATCCAGGATGCCGGCTGCCTGACATGCCATCTGGCTGAGGACCTGCTGGTCAGCAGAGCTCCCAGCCAGCTCCAGGGCCTGGCAAAGCCCAGCAAGGCAGCTAGAAGAAAGTCCTCTTCCTGGCACCCTCCACTGCAAACCTCGATTTCCAAACAGGACCTGTCCCCAGAGCTTCCCGGAGAGCAGAAAGCCTAGGGTTTTTTCCCCTGCAGAGGGCTTTGTTTGGAGGCGCAGAGTGGGGCAGACACGCAGGGCCCCGTCTCACACAGACGGACCCCCTCCTCAGCCCCGCTGGCCACCACCACCGGGCTGACCCAGCTGGGAGCCAAAGCTCACCCCGGGCTGGCTTTTGCCCACGTGCTGGCGGGATGATGGACACGGTGGGTGCCCGGTGAGGATCCTGCTGGGAGAGGGGTGGATGGCAGCACGCTTTGCTGGCCCAGCTGCAGCGGCTTCCTGCTTCAAGCAGGATAAACAGCCAACTTCGTACAGAGCCTCCAGCCTTCCTGGCTGGTGCTGCCAGCCGTGTGGGCACCCACTGCCTCCCCTCCAGCCTGCGGGCACCCACTCGGCGTTGCTCCCATCCCTGCTGCCTGCTGGGGCTGCAGCCAGCTGCACCCCAGCCTGCCGCCGTGGGGGATCTGCTGGCACCAGAACACCGGAGCAATAACCGGTGCCACACAGAGCCCTTCCCATCTCTTGCCACCCACCCACGGACTGTGATTCCCAGAAAGGAGCCCCAGGGCGCAGGCTGCTTGCCCATCGCCTGCTGTATGCCCTGCCCGGCTCTGCCACATTGCCCTCCTGTCCCGGGCACGGCAGACCCCCTGCCTGGGAGGGCGATGCAGGGGCGATGCCTGTCAGGGTTTTGGAAGGAAAGCCAGAGGCAGGAGGAGGATGAGGGGGCTGTCTCCCGGGGCCATCCATCGCCAGCCCTGCCAGATGTAGAGACAGCCTGACAAGGCACAGAGCCCTTTCTTAATCTCGCCTTCATTTTTCCCATGTCCTAAGCACAGCTGGCCCCAGCCCTCTTGCTCTCTAGGAATCCAGTTACTCATCCGCAAGCCCAGGAGGCAGCTCATGAGAGACAAGAGGCCCAATCCTGGACACACTGGAGCAAGAGAGGTTGCTCGGAGCACAGTTAAACCCCTTAACATGGGTGAAACAATTCCCTGTGGCCAGGAAGCCCAGCACCAACAGGTTTTGGGGTAACTGCTGGGTGACTAACACCCATTAGAAGTCTTCAAGCCCAGCAGAGCCTGGAGATAACTTCACTGTGTGCCAGCCCCTGCCCTTCAGATCATGCCACCACAGCTGTGTCTGGGGCCACGGTGACTTGATAGCTCCCTGGGAGATGTCCTGGCTCCCTCGACAACAGTAAAACCACCCCGGAGAGCTGAATTTCCCTACCAGTGGAGCTGCATCTCTCTAATCATTACTGACATCAAGCCATACAGAACAACTAAAAATAAAAAGGTTTAAAAATAAAGCAGTGCAAAGCCCAGGCGGGTCCCGGGATGGATGCTGTGTCAGTGGGGCTGCCCCTCCCTTCCACAGCAGCATCTCCACGAGTCCCATTACAGGATGGAAGAGTTGGACTGTCAGCACCCCAGAAGCCCAAAGCCCACCGGGACCCCCAGTGCCAGTGCTCACCGTGCTGCGTGGTGCGCCTGCGGCGCCGGGCGGCAGATGCCCGGTGTGCCCAGGCAGCGCGGCTCTCCCTGTCGCCCGTGCCACACCGCGGCAGAGCCATCTGATGGAGCGTGGGGGCATCCAGGACCCCGCTGAGCGGGAGGTGGGTCACCCGCTGGAAATCCCTGCAAAAGGAAGGGAGACATCAGCACCCACACCTGGACCCCCCCGGGGGGGTGGTTAGGTTAGTGCTGGGTGTTTGACCTGAGCCAGGGTTTTCACCCAGCGAGCTTCATGCCCCACCATCAGGAATGCATTCAGGTGGGAAAACAAGGAGGATTTGGCTCTGCAACCACATCTGGCCAGTGAGCCATCTCCTAGCAGGGCAAAAGCAGACAGGGGAGCCTAAAAAATGCCTTTTCCAGTTTTTAACCCCAGTTGTTTGACTTTACATTTGACTTTGCATAGGGTCAGGGATGCTCCCAGAGCCAATGTGATCCCGCCAGGCGATGTCCGAGCAGGGGCTGTCAGCTCGGCCCCCTGGCATCTCCCAGCCACCCCCAACCTCGGCCTCGACGCAGATATTATTGTAAGGGAGCACCGGGCCATAAAAGGCAAATAAAGCAGCGCAGCGAGGCACCAGCTGCCAGCATCCAGCTGCGGGAGCAGGGTATGGACTGGTGCTTCCAAAAAGGACTGGTTGTGCTTTATCATCGGACCGTGTGAGAGGGAGCCCCTGGCTGCAGAAAGACCTCCCGGCTGCAAAAAGACCCTCCAAGCGCTGGCAGCATCCACGCAGCTGGAGTTGCTGCATTTCTGTTGCAGTTTTAAATAAAAGGCTCATACCTCACCGCCTCCATGAACTCGGTGGGGCTGTGTTCGGTCCCTGGCTCGCCGAAGTAGCCGTATTTCTCCAGGAAAAGCTGCAAGAAGAGACAGAGGAGAGGCACAGCTCAGAGCACGGGCAGGCGTTTGCATGTGTTGGCTTGGGAGGGGGCAGAGAAAAAGGAGATGTGATGGGAAATGGTGCCGCAAAGCTGGGGCTGTGCAGAAATGGCCAGTTATTTTTTTTCCTGAGACTTCTGGAGCTCAAGCAGCTGCACCTCCTGCGCTCATAGAGGTTTCTCTGTGTGTCCTCCCCATCGTTTTCGATGGCTCTTGGGTTTCTGGCCATGACACGATGGAGGCAGAGGGGGAAACATTGCTGTCAACAGATCAAAAAAACCCCGCTGCCATGTCGTCTGCAGCCACAGGCTACCAAACCCGCAGCTCCAATCAACTCAGCTCAACACCAGGATTAAAATACAGGCTGAAGTGCTGTGGACACAAGTAGGGTGGGGTGAGATGGGGTCAGGCTGCAGCCTCCCCCCATCCCCACACAGGATGTGCTGCCACAAAGCGGAGACACTCCAGGGGCAATCTGCTCTGCCAAACCATTCTTCTTCTTATCAGCCATTTACATGGACGGAGACTGTCGCTCTGAACTTGCTCCAACACATAAAATTGCACGTTAAAGAAAATAAACGGCTTCCCTCTGCTCAGCCTGTGCCCCCAGCTTTCGGAGAAGTTAATAGCCACGGTCGCAGGAATGCTCCACACCCGCCTTCCCCGCCGCCGGGGATGTCTGCAGGAGACAAACAAGCCGCCCAGCATCCTGTTAGAGCAACAGAATAGGACTTAAAGTAATGAGGAATAAAAAGTGAAAGCGTCTGCTTCATTTCCCACATCCCAGAGGAGAGGTGGGCTGAGCATCAGGGATGCCACGGGCTGCCCCGGGACAGCACACTGCTGCCTGCTGCAAAAACGTGTGTTTTTAAAGCCACTTCCCTCCCTGCTCATCTCGGGGTGGGGAAAAGATGGGGGGCTGGTGTTAACCTGCACCCAATGCCACTCCTGAGCGGCCACCTTTGGTGGCAGTTCGGTCCACCACCATGTCCCCTCGCTGGTGGCAGCATCCCTCCCTGGGCACAGTGACAGTGAGCCGGCCACACTCTCCCAGTTGCCTGCTGGGAAGAGGGAATAGTTTCTGGATATGGCAGCCCTGGAGTGAGCCAGGGCCTCTCCCTCTCCTCCTCCTGTCACCGTTAAGAGTCATTTTCACGTCATCCCCCACCCACGTCACCCTCTGCACCCAGTACCTCCCTGCAGGCAGGGCTGGCACCTTCCACATGCTCCCTGCCTGTTGCTCACCGCTTCGCAAGCCTTCCCTATCCCCCTCCCACAACTCATCTCCTCCAGCCACTGAGTTTGACCTCCTGCTTTACACCCCTTCTACCCAGAGGGTCCCCCTCCAGCTGCAGCGCAGCGAGGACCAGCACGGCTTCATGTCATGACACTCTCTTCACCCAGCCCCAGCCAAAAATTGTGGCTGTGTTTCTCACCGAACACATCTACCAGCTGCCTGCCTCGGCTGGAGGTAGCAGCATCTTGTAGCAGTAGAAGCCTGAGCGTGGCCACAGTCACCCAGACACCGCACACCCAGTGAGTCAGGATAAACTGGGCGTGAGAAAGTGCCGTGCCAGTAGGCAGGAGCATCGGTTTGTTCACCAGGCAAAGCCACACCAGCTCTGCCCGAGGATGGACCGTATAGCCTGGATATGCCATCTGCACAGCCACACATATAGCCGGGACATGCCACCTGCACAGCCACACGGGGGTAACTCCCCCCTTTACACGAGTACCAGGAGGCAAAATACAGCAGCAACTCGGGATGTGCCTGCAGGGAAGGAGGATACAGGGATGGGGGAGCCACGTGGGGATGGGGGAGCCACATGGGGATGAGGTGGCAGGGAGGTTTGGTACCCCTGAGAGAGGAATCTGGGGAGGATAAGGTATCTGGCCCTCTTTCTCTGTGGTTGTGTTTTTATAATGTTTTCCTCCAGAATAAGAATATCGCCAGCTACATATATAGATGCAGGGTGATAATCCCCAGCGGTTACATCATCGCAGATAAATGTGAGCTACAACGCACCCAGACGGAAAGTCCCGGGTCTCAAATCATGGCACAGTCTAAACCTTTTCTACCACAATTTTCCTTTCACTCAGCCTCTAAACTGTTTCAGCTTGAAGCTGTTTTCTCTCCTGTAACCTAACACAAACCCATCCTTAAAGCATGAAAATGTTTTTTCCCGCACCATGATCTCACAAAGGCTTGAAACTCCCTCCGGACAAGCCAGGGTGCATGGCAGAATGGCAACCACCACCTCAGCAGCTGCTCTTGAGCAGCAACAAAACGTACGCAGGCCACTGGCTTTATCATTCCCATCCGGATCCCATACAGCTTTGCAAGTCCAGCCAAAGCGGCAGTTCCCCTGTAGTTTCTGGTCCGTGTCACGTTGAGGTTCTTGCACACAGACACCAGCTCTCAGGCTGCAAAACCACCAGGAGAAATCTTATTACATTTTCTAGAGATGGTTATTGTGAGCTCCAGGTGACAGTAGCCTCGGGAACACAGAGCTACAGGAGAGGGATGTGCTGATCCTCCACCCTGCGAGGCATTTATCAGACTGCAGAGCATACCGAGTTCCCTGCACCAGAGAATTTTCAGGGTGACAGGGAACCCAAGAGCCCCATGCCATGGTGTCTCGTGCCCAAAGCAGCACTCAGGACCCACTCCAGCACTGCCCATGCCCTGCACGACCCCCAGAGAGCAGCCAGGCTCTGGCAGAGCAGGGTGGACACTGGCATCAACCCCTTAAACCTCTCCAGAGGCTACAATGCAAAGCCTGGCCGTGCTGGGAAAACTCCCTCCCTCCTGCCCCAGATGGGGAAATGCTCTTTTCTATACAATGGGAAACGAAAAACAGCAGGAAACCAAGAGCTGAACATTAATATGAAATATGCCCAGCTCCCCCTCTGCATGCAGGAGGGAGAAGAGGAAAGATCTAGCTGCCCAGGAGCCAGTGTTGGGGGAGAAAAGCCTTAGGGGCTGCAGCAGGGACAGCGGGAGGTGAGTCTGGGGGAGATAGAGGGGCCCTTCCCATCTCAGGGCTCTGATGTGGAGCTGGTTACAACCTTGGAAATCATCTCTGCTTGCGAGCTAAAGCCAAGGAAACACCTTGCCCTCGACCACAGGCATCTCGAGTGGAAAAGAGCCAATAGCAAACACAATTAGACCTCCCTCCCTGGAAACTGGGATAACAACAGCGCAGACAGCAGGCTCTGGTTCCGCCTGCCCTTCCCTCCAAACTCCCAGCTTTGGCATCCTTCCACCAGTTAAGCATCAGAGAAACCTCGCACTGGGCTCCCATCAACTGTGGTCCCTTCTTCTCCGCCTGGATACAAACTCCATCTCTCTTCCCGATCCCCTGGCCGTGGAAGGAAGCAAGCCCATCCTGCCGAAGGGTGGGCAGGCATTTTGTGCTGTGGTTACAGAGGATGCCAACTGCAAGCTGCATCTCCAAGGTCTTTTGTTTTTAATCATGAAATGACAGCAGCCTGGTGAGCCAGGGCAGGCAGGTCCCCAGCCCTGGTGCCCAGCAGCCCCAGGTTCCATCCTACGTCATTTCACCACCAAGATGGACATGGGGGAAGCTACTCCTGCTTTCCAGCCAGTTGCCCCCCACGGCACAGACACAAGGAGAGCTGGCCTGTGAGCACATTTTGGCCCAGCCGCAGAAGAAGTAGCAGCTCCTCCTGCCCACCGGGTCGCCGCCTGCCTTGGAGCTGCCTTCAGAAGACGTTAAGGCATTTAAAAACGTTCATTTGTTCCCACTTTCCTAAGCTGCATTCCTGCCTGCAGTTGCAAACCCTTAGGCAGAGTCCTTATGTCTCTTTTGTTTAAGTGTGTGTATAAGTATCTATATAAATATTATATATATAGACACACAAGAAGGGAGATTAGCAACCACAGGGCTTGGTTATCCTCCCGCTGAAAAGGCAGCAAAATGTCAGCTAATTCTGCATGTTAATGACGGAGGCTGATTAAAACCCCGAGCCCAGTCTGGTCGCTGTGACGCTCCCCCGCTGTGCCTAATCCTGTCCTGAAGGAATCTCCTCTCCCACCTAACCCTCCCAAAAAGCTACTTTAGCAGCAAATTATCTACTTGCCATCGAAGATGTGGAGCTGTGCCCAGCGTCTTTCAAGCTCCTTTAGTTTTTACACTTGACCTTCTGGAGAAGCAGGGGCAGCAAGCCAGGACTGCAGCAAGTCTAACTAAAACCCCTTCTGGTTTCAGTAACCCAGATCTTCCAGATGCTGAATGGGAGCTAGCCCCCTGCCTCCCTGGATCAGAGGGATGCTATGGGACAGCAACAATAACTACCGCATCACTTGAAAGGAAACGAAGGCCATGAAACACGTTGGGCTCGGTGCTGTCTGCCTGCAGGTCGCTCTGCTCACTTGTGCATTAAATAGAGGAATATTGCATCAACCATCGTGGCAATTCACTCCTGCATTTGCAACCAGCCCACCGCTTCGCCCCGGCACCCCATGCCCTGGGCATTGATGGGCTGCACCACCCACCCACAGCTCCGGCAGCGCCAGCGCCACCCAAATGCCACCCAAAGCACTTGGGAAAAACACGGGGCTTGGCCAAACCTTCCCCTGCGAATACCAGAGCAGCTGACAAACCAGTCCGGTCACGCAGACTGGCTGGGCTTTCATGTTTAAGGAGAGAAAGGAAACAAGACACTTGGTCTTCACCCTCCGTCGGGATGCGGAGCAGCAGGGGGGAAGGCGACGTGCCCGCTGCCAGCTTCACCGTTAACAAGTGGGGATTGTTTGGGGGAGAGCTGTGAAGAAAGCAGGGCTGGTCACACCGTGGTGACTCACGGGGTTGTTAGTCACACCAGGGGACCACCGGCTGCCTTGGAACCACTCGCTTTTCCACGCTCCCCCTTGGCCACACCGAGCCCAGCAGTGCCTCGCAGGGGTGACGGCACCTGAGTAATTCCTCTGCCTCTCCCCCACTTAGTCCACTGCCGTGCTGAGGCTAAACAGCAAGAATGTTTCCCAGAAAGTTTTTTTTTCCCTCTTATTTCAATCAAAGGACAAATGTGGGGGTGCCCCAGGAGCAAGCAGGGGTCCCAGCTGACCCCTGAGCCCCAGCACATGCTGGGTGGTACCCAGAGACCCTCGCTCTAGCCAGGCTGCGCTCAGCATCCAGCATCCCAGCTGACTGCCCATCCATAAAGGAGCTCACCTGGACACTGGAGCATTTCCCAGCACAGACAGAGCTCAGAGCCTGTGCTAAATGTGAGCCCTTGGGTTGCCGAGGGGAAAAAATTAGAGGCCATGTGCTGCTGCAAGAGAGGGAGGGAGGAGGGCAGGATAGCAGAGGGGGAAAATTCAAAAATCAGAATGTCTTGGTCCCTTAGTCTCGCTCTCCATTTCCATTCCCTACTTTTCTCAAATTTCTACCCAATTTTTCTTCCTATTGCAACAGACCTGGAGCTTCTCACACACATCACTGCAGGGACTTCATTGTCCTCTCTCCTCGGCACCACCAGCACTCTGCCACGCTCTCCATGCCCAGCACAGGTGAAGTCTCATGTGCCACATATTTACACCGTCCCCCCAGGATCAGGCATTGCCACACACCCCCAACCACTGTCCTGAGCACAGCACAGCCAGAAAGCAGCTCTGCCAGCTACGTGCTATCTAGCATCAGACCTTCTCCTATCTGGAACCTGCAGATAACAAGATGATTTCACACACAAATGTTTCAAATTAAATTTCCAAACTTTCCTTCTCCTTTTTTTTTGAGCTGCAGTTGATACAAATGCAGTGAAAGCAAGGGCACAAGGCAGGAAAATAACACAACTGTACATTTTCTCAGACTTTCGCATCTAAGTTTACAGAACCCGTTGTTGTTAACTTTGGCTATTTTAAAAGCAATAAAAAAAAGCTTTAGAAGCAAAGCCTGGCAGCGGTCTGAAAGCCACAAGTAACTAGAATTATCTGATGTTATGTGAGAATTTCAGCTTCCTCTTAAAAGCAAAATTAACTACTCAGTTTATTTAGACAAAGTTTCTTAGCCCAGTCTCTATACATTTCCACCGCATATATTGTCCCAAAGTGCCTGGCCAACACAGTATGTCACACTGGGGAAACTGAGGCAGGGAGACAAGAAAGTTGCTTGCCCAGCACCCCTCGCCTGGGATCTGCCACGATCCTGGGATTTGCTCTGAGGCTTCAAGGGAAAAGTTCACAGAAATCACCAGTGAGGAATCAAAAGGCAGGCTAGACCTTTTAAAGCTCTCGCCCCCAGTGAGCTGAGGGGTTTTTTTTTCAAGTGAATCTTAAATCATTGATTTTCTGAGCACTAAGATCCTTGCGGATTTATTTTTCTCCAGGTGACCTGAGGGGCTGAGGTTTGTGCACACTGGGACAAGCACACGTGTAACTCACCTCTGCGAAACAGCATCTCCCGGCACAAAAAGCCTGCACATTAAAACAAGCCTCTGAGCATTTACATGCACTTTTCATCTTAGAGCATACAAAAAATTCCAATTAATCCACCAGGACTCGCTGGGATTTAAAAATCAAGCATCTGTGCAAACATACACTGGATCGATGCCTAAACAAGAAAAAAAACCCCAACACGAACCTTTGTGCACAAGCCAAATCTCGTACCTCGTCCTCCCAAAGCAAACAGGAACGGATGGTGGCATGGTGTGACACTGATAGGGGGACAAACAGAAGAAATGCAAACAGAGGGGATGCAGACAGCCCTGGCGAGAGGCAGGGGAGAGGAAGGACTGGCTTTTGTCCCCTCCTGATGTGCCAGGAGATGGGAAGATTTCCCAGTGCAAGGCTTCTGTCACCAGAGCAATAGGGAAGGCTGGGTTTGCAGGTGTACGTCACCCATGGGGACCCAGCTCCGCATACAGCACGCGTGGGGACACACCTCAGCGTTCCAAACGCAATCCTACGGCATGGGCCCATCTCCAGCAGGCACGGCCGCACGCCTGTGCCACGCATGCACTGCTGGCACCAATGCAGCACCAGCGTACACGGGCCCAAAGCCGCGGCTGGCACGCTGGGCTCACCCTCGCTGCCCACCAGCACACGCCTGTGCCATGTGCACGCTGCGGGCACACACGGCACGTGTGCGGATGCACATATGGCAAGCACCCATAGCACGGGTGGGGATGCACACACCACAGGCACCCACGGCACGGATGTGGACACATACATCAGGCACCCACAGCACACATACATGGGTGCACATGCCACAGGCACCCACGGCACACGTGTAGACACACACAGCAGGCACCCACGGTGCACACATGCATGGAGGCACGCACATGGAGGCACCCACAGCACACACACATGGATGCACATGCCATGGGCACCCACGGCACACACATGACATGGATAAGCACACATTAGGCACCCACAGCACACATACATGGATGCGCATGCTGCAGGCACCCATAGCACACATGTGGACACACACAGCAGGCACCCATGACACACATGGAGGCATCCACATGGATGCACACACCATGAGCACCCACAGCACACACATGACATGGATGCACGCACATTAGGCACCCACACATCGGGCACCCACAGCACACATACGTGGGTGCACAGGACACCCATGGCACACGTGTGGACACACACAGCAGGCACCCACACGCCGCGGGCACCCAGGGACATCCACCTGCGGTGCGAACGCGCGTCGGGGACGCGCACAGCGCCCGTCGGGGACGCGCACAGCGCCCGTCGGGGACGCGCACAGCCCCCGCCCCCCCCCCAGCCGCCGCTCCTACCTCCGCCTCCCGCCGGTGGCGAGCGGCCGGGCCGGGCTGCGCCGCCGCCAGCAGCCCCAGCGCCAGGGCAGCCCGCAGCGCCCCGCCCGCCCGCGCCCCCATCCCGGCTGCGCGCCGCTCCGCTCGCACCGGCCCCGGCCCCGCAGCGCCGGCCCCGGCCCCCGCGGCACCGGCCCCGGCTCGCCTCTCCCCGCCCCGGCCCCGGGGGCGGCCCCGGCCCGCCCCGGCCCCGGCCGAGGGCTGGGCTCCGCCGGCAGCAGCGGGCGGCGGGGGCGCCCCCCCCGCACAGCGAGACACCCCGCGCGGCCAGCGCCCCGCGCACTGTGAGACCCCCCCTGCACAGCGAGACCACCCCCCCAGCGAGCGTCCCGCACACAGGGAGACCCGTGCACAGCGAGACCCCCCCCCGCACACTGGGAGAACCCCCACACAGCAACCCCGCATACAGTGAGACCCCCTGCACAGCGAGCCCTGCATAGAGCGAGACCCCCCTGCACAGTAAGCCCCTGCACAGCGAGTCACACACACAGCAAACACCCCCCCCACGCACAGTAAGCCCCCCCAGTGAGCCCCCCTTGCACACAGCAAGCCCCCCTGCACAGCAAGCCCCCCACACAATACCCCCCCCCCCCCAGCAAGCACCCCTCTGTGAGTCCCCCCGGCACAGTCAGCCCCCCCTAGACACCCACTCACACCCCGCCTCCCTCCCTGTCTTGCTAGGAGGAGCTGGACCCCCACCGTATCTCCCAGCCCCCTCTCCCTTCCCTCCACATCCCTCTCCTACACCCAGTGCGCGACCACGGGGAGAGCTCAGCTCAGGGCGAGGGACACTGGGGCAAATCCCCCCTGGGGTCTCCAGCCCCAGGGACCCCCTGCGCCCACCTCCCTCCAGCAGAGCACCCAGCCCCCCCTGCACAGCCTCTCTGCCCCGCTCCTGCGCCTGCTGGGCACCCCGGACTCACCCCACCGCCTGCAGAGTGGACACGCGAGCGGCCGTGGCAGGATGTATCCCGCTGTGGGTGCTGCCTCTCAGGGCTGAGTGGGGAGCAGAGCACGGGTCAGGGTGCTGGGGCAAGCCTCCCACTGGCTGCGGCAGCCGGGCTCGGGCTTTGCCCAGTTTGAAGCTGGGGGAGAGAGGAGAAAGGAGACAGCGAGCCCAGCTTTTCCTAAACCTGTGCTCATGGGTGCCCCGGACCTCCCCGGGGGAGAGGGTGTGAGGGCTTGGGCACGGGGGTCCGACCAGGCCGGCCAAGCAAAGCTGCCCCTCATCAGGGGCCTGGCAGGAGCCGCAGCGCACATCAGAGGCACGCTCGCACCCTGTACGAGACAAGCACCTGCTCAGGGTTGTAAATTTGCACTTTTTATGCTTAAATTTCCCTCCTAGGCTGGGACTTGGGCACCCACAGCCATCGCAGGGCTGGTCACCCCCCGAGGCGCCACAATGCACCCCTGCCAGCATTGCAGCTCCCCTGCAACTCCTACGCAGCTGACAGTGCTGTAGGTCCCAGCGACAAGTTTACGGCTCTGTTTACTTGCTGCACTATTTTGTTTGACTATTTTTTTTTGACTATTTTGTTTTAATTTGACTAAAGCAAAAGGATGTTTTGATTCTGCTTTGGTTTTGGGGGAACAAAAGAGGATGTGACATAGAGCTGCTTTTGTTTTCATGCCAGCTTCAACCACACACCTATTTTAAAGCTCCCAGGCCTCTTCCTCTTCTTTTTAATCACGCCAAAATCTGGAGTTACAGGAGCATCTGTCGAATGCAGCTTGAAGAGATCCGCAGGGATCCTGCAACACGTTGCTTTTCAGCTGGATGAGGGTTAGCACATGGGGAAGGCGAGTGGGATTTGAAGGGAAGAGAAAGGGATGAGCGTAATGTGGCAAAAGAAGGAAGTTGCTAAGCCACGAGGGATAAAAACAGAGATGGAAGAAATGCTGAAGGTTGCAGCTGGGCCCATAAGTGCTGCGTTCTCCAGGCAGCCCCACACGAGGGGCTGGTGCAAGGGCAACGCTTGGTGCGGCTACAAGAGACCCCAGGGCCAGCAGCTCCTCACCCGGGTCAGCCCAACACTTCCTTTCCAAACAGGAGCAGCTCCGTCTGCAAACGTATCCGTGTTTGGTTCGTATCTAGGAAGCGACTGACCCATCTGCTCTTCCACTTAAGAGTAGGGACGATGAGAAAGTGACTGGCTGGGCTCCAGCAGGAGCAGGAAACTCCGTCCTCTGCTCATTGTGATGTGGGGAAGCGCCTGGGAGGGCACCTGCAGCCCTGGAGCAGCCAGCTTCCCGAGCTGGCATTTCCCCGGGCTGCTGCGTTAGTCCTCAGGGGCTTTGGCATTCAGACGGAGAAGAATTCAGCCCAGCCTTGGAGATGCCAAATCATAGTTCTCTGCAGACTTTTGGCTCGGAGTATAAAGCTGTTTATCCAGCTGCTGCAATCGGAATGGTATCAGGAACAGAAAGGCTGTCTTGTGGGAAGGTGAACTTCCCGGCTCTTTCAGCATTAGGTAAAAGCTCAGAAGTGGGGCAGAAGAGTTTGAATCCTTGTAACTTCTACCCCAAAACTGAAAACTGAGAAGTTAAGCCTGTGGCAAACAAAATTTTACTAAAACACTTTCTTGGAAGAGCACAATAAACAGATCCATACAAGCTCTGGTTGCCTGAACATTCCCCGTTTCTGGGCTTTCTAGCCCAAATCCCATCTCCCTCACATTTAATGCAGAAGGTCTCAGTGCAGCCAGCTCACTCCATTTCAAACCCCTTCCCTAAGATGCCTCCAGAGCTTGAACTTGGGGATCCAGAGGGTTCCTAATTTAATACCATCAGCATATTCATTCGGAATGACCAGGGAGAATGAAATGCTGTTAGCCCAGCCACAGGTCTGTTGATAGAGGAGCAGCACGGAGGAGCTGAGCACCACAAACAGTCGAACGGCCGGTGAACCACCGCCTGCACCCAGCAGAAGAGAGCTCCACAAGGAGTTTATAAACCAATATTATGAAAACGCACTTTAGTGACGTGAATTTTCTTGGAGGAGCTTTAATGTTTACTTCAACTGATAAGCAAATAGCAACACCCATTACTCCTCGGTGGCGGTTCCTGCCCAGGGTGGATGCGATGCACAAGAACTGCTGGTTAAAAATCTTTAATGCTTTGCACTAAGAACACGTTCAAGTTGTTCCATTTCATCCACTTGAGATCCTGCCTCTGGAGAACAGCCGTTCTTCACAGGTTTGCTGTTCAACAGCAGCTGCAGCAGCTGGGGAGCGGCAGGAGGGCTCACCCGGTGCAGTGTTGGGCAATCGGGAAAACATCCCACTGCTGCAAGGTGGCCAGAGCTGGGACCACCTTGGCTCAGAGCAGACGGGCACAGTCACGGCTTCCCCTCCTGCCCAGGCAGCAGCCCCAGCCTGCAAGAGTCAAATTCCTCCACAAAGGCACAAGAAGCTTATATTCCCCTGGCTTTAGCTGTCACAAGGGTAAAGCTTTTCTGCTTGGACACAGTTTTCTTGGGTACTTTGTCCCTGTATACCAAGTCCTCACAAATCAAAGGACTTCCCCATGTCCTTAACGCGTTAGGCAAGCCTGTCTAGCCCAGCATCCTGTTGGAAACAGAGCCAGAAAAAGACACTTACCAGAAAGGGTACTCGGGGAAAAAAAGAAAACACAATCCGTACGTGCTTTCCTTGGTTTTACCTTTTCTGTGCAGTTCCTGGGAGGTCGGAGGTCATGAGAGGCTGCACCCAGCTGACGGACCCTCCTACAAATACATCAGCTCGAGTCGTGCTGCGTTTGCTGGAGCAGTTTGAATCTCACTGCTTGTTTGCTTGGAGGACGGCTAAACCCAAGCATCTCTCTTTCTAGGATCAGGGTGTCCCGAGTTCCAGCACACATCATCACAGCAGTACGCAAAGTGGGATTTTAAGCCCTTTTGCAACTTTCTGACAGCTTCATTGTAGAAATTGCTTGTAAAGCTGTTTTATTACAGTGGCATTAGCAACATCATCTATGGGGACAAGGTCACGCGAGCTCTTTGTTACCTTGGAAATGGGAATGATCATTTCTAGATGAGGCAAAGCACCACTGGCTGAATCCTGGCCTCAAAGCCCAAAGACTCGAGCTGTTGGCTTCAGTCACTACTTCCCTATCTCCCTCTAGGACTGTGGTATTTGAGCAACTTATTAAGTTGCATTACTTCTTGGGGTGAGGTGGGTTTGGCTGCATAGAGCCAGCACGGAAACTATTTAGCCGTCTCTTCATTTGTTTAGCTATTATCGTCGCATTTCAGCCCTGTAAGGATCACACGCCACTTCTACACCAGCATCCCTCTGTTACCCTTTTCTCCATAAAGTCATTGTGGAGCTTGGCAAGTGCTAGATGTGTTTTTATAAATAAACTACCAGCATTCCATGCAGGACTCATTTCCAAAACTAAAATCTAGCCACTTAGAAAACACATTGAAGGATAGATCATAAAGAGACTCAGGAAGCAGAGGATAGCTGTTCTCAGCTCAGACAACCCAAACTGCTCCTTCTGCTGGGACAGTCTCTCTCGGTTTTCCACCTCCCAATATATCTGCAGTCCTCTCTCTCCTTAGTTTGCAATTTTGTGTATGAAGTCCCACCAAACTCTCACAGAGTGCCTACTGCAGTAGACTTTGTGTAATGCGCCTTTTATTTTTGATTCAGCTGTTGGTCCATTAAAAGTGAAAGATTGTCAACAGCCACCTTCCTCACCTGCTTAAAAAATAAAACACACGAAACACAGCAATTCTAGTACGTGTAAAACCCTGAGTCTTCTTATAAGGAGTGCTGACCATTAGTAAAGCATTTTATTTGCATAGTAGCACAAGTAAATCCCTAGAAACAGGAGCAGCGAGTCACAGTACCAGCAGTGCTCACTTCAATACGCAACCTGCTCTGTTTAATCTAACTAAATGCAGTAAGTTTAACCTAACTAAATGCAGTAACATTCCTAGCATGGCTGTCAGGCCCTGTATTTAAATGGGCAGCCTGCTTAACCAGAGCGCAAGAAGTCAACAGCACGTGTTACCATGTCAGGAAGAGCTAAAATTAATTCAATACTTAATACACTAGTTAGCAAATTTTTTTCTCACCTTGACACTGTTCACTTTTAACCTCATTAAGCCTTATCCTGCAGAACTTCAGGCAGCTGTGGAGAGAACCCACAGTGCTTAAGGACTTAGAAGAAACAGTTGCAGGGCAATGATGTAGTTAAAACTGTCACCTGGGCTTGTATCTTTTACAAAACATCACTTCCCAGGCCTCTCTAAATTAATTTCACTCTCTATGCCAAAAGCAACTACAAACCACACGCGTCATCAAACTAGTACCACCTTGCCTCTGTCTGGTCTGCCAGTTTTCTGCAAAAAACAGCTGGTGAAGAAGATTTCTTTATGCCTTAAACATGTAAGGACACAGGTTCTGTTTTGCCCCAACGCAGAATGGAACATAAACCAAAACAAACGTTTGGCATCGTTGCCAGGCTGGAAAAGCCATGAAGGTGGTGACAGCTCCAGCAGTTTCCTGGCTTACTTGAATACTGGTCTACTTAGTAATCCAGCTGGGTAGTGACAGTTTAAAGATATAATGCTCTTATAGCCTGGGGGAGAAAGCAGGGTTGGAAGTTGAGTCAGCATTAAAGGGAACAAGAACTGTTGCTCTCAACATGGAAAGTACCAGCTTTCCCAACCACCACTCCTTTCCCCAGGGGGGAAAAAGCGGGAGCCCCACCAGGGAACTCGTGGGACCAGGGGAGGTGACATCGCACCCACCTTGGCACAGCCGGGCTTTGCTCAGCTCGGCCACCCCTAACTCACCCTGCACAGCTTTGGGGGCTCAAGGTGCAGCCCAAGGAGGCGTTTCACAGTGCGACATGCCAGCGCAGCTGTGTGGGGGAAGAAACCTCAGGCAGTGACACATCCCCTTCTGTTCCGAGCTGTTTATCGCTGCTTTCCTGTCACCCCATCCAGCAGCCACCACTCCCTCCGAGCTGCCACACAGCCACATGCAAGAGCACCCTCTAGCCTGCTTTGCTAAAAATCATCACACTAGCTTAAACACAATAATCACTCTGACTCTTCCAGCCTGGCTCATTTTTGACAGAATCAGCTTAGCAGTATCAGGCCTCACATATTAAACCTTAAATAAATTCAGAATCTGTTGGTTTGCTTGTCTACAAGTTAGTTGCCCTTTTAAAGCCTCACCCATACATTAAATTTTATAGTGTCAATAATACACATATACACAAATTCCACTGTTTTAAGAGGAACAAGCCATCTGCAATTCGCGACAAATGCCTTTTTTTGACAGTGCAGTGCCAGTTTCCACGCCTTCCAGGAGAAACCTTAAAAAGGTACAGTGTAGTTGTAATAACAACAAACCAACAACTTACAAGCTATGGGTAGTTGCTGATTTGAACCTGCCATGACCACGCATGTACACCAAGCTAGGGAGCTGGCATGCAAACATTAACAAAAGCTATTTCTGTTCATTTTTTTTGGTGAGAGACCATTGATATAGCGCAGCTGTACACCCAGTTATCAAGATTGTAACTACAGACCCTGAGAACTTGCATTTATAGTATTTTGCCCTCCGGAGTACTGGGAAAACAGATGTCCTCTCTTAAAAGCTTGTGATAAAGAGGTAGCACCATACACAAGCTGACTGTGGCTTCTCACAGATTCCCAACTGACCTCCGCAGTGTGCAGTGACCTAGTCCAAGGAGTGATAATCAACCCCAAACGCTAATTAACCCCAAGCCTTCAAACCTTGGCTGCAGTGCTGAATCCCAAATACTTACAATGTGTCTACTGAACCTCACCTGCACCTTACCGCAAAGATTAAACAGCTGCACACACCGCCTGTTCACCATCACTCACATGTCAAAAGCAGCAATTAAAAGGTACAGCAATCTGTAGCAAATTACTTTTTTTTTTAAAGCCATCCCACCTTGGTTTTTGAGCTGGCCTGGCCTGGCCACAATATGCTCCTCGGCAGCACGAGAACACACTGCCATCTGCCTGCTCCTCAGGAAGGTTGCTGGGCACACCAAAGCATGTGTAGCAAGAAGTGCAGGCAACACAGGACTTCGGTCTCTGAAGGAAGTAAGAAAGGAGCAGGGGACAAGTCTGCAAGTCTGGGACAGAGGGCACAGATAGCAAGTAGGCTTACCACTGACTTAACTGCAGGTTTTAGCAAATGCACGTAGCTAGGGTCAAAGCAGCAGTGCAATTTCAAACTTTTTAGTTAATTTACTACTCATTTCCTGTCTTCACGTGGTATGATCTATGTAAGGAAAAGCACGCAACTGAAGTAATTGTGAAACAGCAAGATTTCACAAATAAAACAATCAGCATTTATTGTTGTATTACAAAACACTTCATCTTTTGGCAATATTTTACAGTTTGTCCTTTTCCTCCTTAGGGCCTGTTGAAAAGGTACGGGTGGGGGAAGAAAAGAGGAGAATGTTGAAATCAAGATTAAATTTCAATGTCTTGCTTAAAAAAAATCCTCCCCAACCACCCCAGTCCCTCCCACCAAAATAAAAATCTAGTTTCACTCAATCCCACTATCCAAAGAGGCCATGGGTGAAGCGGCAGGCAAAACTCTGGCAATTTCACTATCAAACGTATCAAGAAGACAAACAAAACATTCACAGTGGTCTTCAGTATGGTCTGTTGCGTTGATCATTTCTGAAATCATTTCTGAAAGAGAAACAAGAAGTTATAAGGAACCCCTTAAGCAAATAATAAACAGTCCCTTCAGTCAAACATCCCTACGCCAACTTCTGCGTATTCTATGTTTACACAGCCTTATCCAAAAATGCTCACAAACCACACTCAACAAGCAAACTGACTTATTTTCTCCAGAACGAGCTATCAGTAGTTAATATTTTCACAGCACAGTTGTGTGTGCACAGATAAACATCACTTTTCCCACAATTCCTATCAATTCCACAGTCCGTATGCTCCACAATCAAGCAAGGACAAAGCAGTTGCTTACCTTCCTCCCATTTTACCACCGTAGCCACCTCCCCGATCTCCACCTCTGCCACCACGTCCTCGATAGCCTCTTTCTCCTCCATAGCCACCTCTCCCACGAAAATCTGGAGGAAAACATAAACCGATACATCAGCCAGGTTTTTCAAAAAGCTGCAAATGACATTAACACTTTAACACTTCAGAAGAGATGCAGGTGTTTTTACACACCTCCTGATGGACGTGAATCTTCTGGTCTGGGCTCACCACACTGGTTGCAGGAATTCCTGCGAGCGAAGTTCATATTACCACAGGCCCTAAAAGAGACAAGGATTCCCCAGACTAAGCTGCTAAGAAACTCAGAGAACATACATGAAACCCCACTGCCCGATTAAGATGACACTTACGGGTTAGGACAAACCCAATCACCATTTTTGGGTTCCCCACTTCTACCCTGGAAGCCCCCACCTCTTCCATATCCACCTCGTGAACCTGTAGACAAAATTAGAATAAGAATAAAAGGCGGGGAAGTGTTTAAGAGAAACAATTATTAAAGGAGTGTCACCAGCTTCAGAACCCAAGTGACAGAGACTTTTCAGGTGGAAGGATTAAGTGCTTAATGTAAATATATCCCCACTAGGCAAGCCTCTGAAACCGTATTAGGAACCCTGAAAGAAGCAGGTAGTGCCAATGACACAAAAAAAATAATCATACCACCACAGAATTCAGCATCTCCTAGCTGATTAACTGCTAGCTAGAAGACTTGGGCAAATGACAACAGAAGGTTCAGCCACCGCCAAATCTCAACAGCGTTTGATATCTTGAAGTTAATGTATCTGCATAGCTGAAATACACGTTTGTACGGACAGATTTATAACTTGGGCAGATGGGGGAAAGTAAGAAGCAAGGATAGCACATGGTGGGCAGAAAAATTGTTTTTTAGAAATTCTTTTTGAGCAGTAAAAGGAAACTTGATCTGCTTGAATTGCCAATGGATAAATATAAACCCACTATGTGCATTAATAAAATTTCATACAGATTTAACGATATCACATATGGCCAGACTTATGTCACAGAACAAAAATTTAACAAAAAAAAAATAATGTCTGGATTAATGCCAGAATACATCTGACAAGCACAGGGACAATGCAGTTCTTGCTTTCTACTTCAAAGATTAAGAACTTTTATACCAATTGAAGTTTAAAGTTTTTGAAGAAACACTTTATCAGCCTACAAAACTGCCTGGTTTAAGAACTAAAATTTTTTGACAGTCACGGCACAAAGCATGCTTCCTGTAAAACGGTAATTAATATCCAGCAGATTACTGACAAAACTGTATTATGCAAAGAATCAGGGACATTTAACATCTTTTTAATTAAAGGAGTCAGACATCCAACTGCTGCTCTAACTCAGTAGCTGTTGAATAATTTACCCTGCTTGATACCATCTGGAAATATCAGAGTATCTTGAGGCTTTGAGGTAATGAGCAAATACTGAGAATTCACACCTATCCATGTGGAACCTGTACAGCCTCAACATCATTGTTATGCTACCTCTTTAAACACAATGCTCAGACACGATCTGGAAACTTTCCAGTTCAAAAGGAAAGCATAAATTCTGTGCTGTGCAAAGGAGATTACAGATTTCAGTTTACTTAACTTGGTTCAATCCTTATTACTCTCTTTCATGGCAGAATTCCAAAGGCCCATATACTTTGACGAATCACTGCTTCAAAGTCAACTTCTCTTTTATAAACTGGTAACTGTTAAAAAACATCTAACTACGCAAAAACAAGGATTCTACAGATTTTAGTCCCACCTCGACGTCCGCCACCTCCACCTCCTCTCATGAATTCAGGCCGCCTAGTTGCAAAAGAGACTTTGATAACATTGCCATTGAATTCTTTTCCTGTGGAAAAAGAGTAAGAGAAAGATCTATACAGCTCCCAACAACACACCCGCAAGTTCAGAAGAACAGACTGAACAAAAAGCTCTTAAGACACAGGGAGGCTGCAGTAAGCCTCTTATTTTTGAAAGCACTGGTCCAAATGTGAGATAGCAAATGCTGATCTGTTTGCTCGGTTCTCCATAAACCCACAGATATTTCTCTTAGTTTAAATGCAATCTGAAAATTGCAATTAAACTAGACACATAAAAACATTTAAAAGATTTTTGGCCACACTAATGGATAAATAGTTCAGATGTTAGAACTCTGTTCTACCCCCAAGCCAGGCAACAAGGCTTTGGTACAATTCAACAGCCAGCAAAAAAATCAAATACTCTCAAGTGAAAAACATGAACTTTTTACATATAAAGTCTCAGTTCTTCATAGCTACAAGGTTTATCACAGAACAAACAGGACCGCATGTGTGCCTAATGGAGTCATATTTGCATGTTGCTCCTCAACAAGTCAGTTGTATTTTATTAGCAAAATATAAACCAAATAGCATGCCATGCCAGATTTTTTACACACTACCATTTCATAGCAGATGCAGAGTGCGTCCTTTTGTTTCTGCCCAGTATTACCAAAGTTCTGCAAATATACAAGGTCACAGGAGCAGGCACTTTCTGCTCCAGCTCAAGTTTACTGCTGCAAGAGTATCACTGTTTGCTGCAGCAAGTTCAAAAACTTTTAGATCAGTGTACTTCTAGGATCTGCTTTCTTTCTCCACTGAACCCACTGATTTATAAACCTTGTATATACACAGTGAAGAACAAAGCACCTGGCACAAGATTGCCACAACCACTGCCAAACCCTAAAAATGCTACTACAACACCAATAATATCAATACTAACACTGTAGGAAATCCCTCCGGCTGCTAACACAGATTACAGCAATATGGGTCTGAACAAGAAGTTATGTTCAAGACATGAACCCCACCTCTTACACTTTGTGTAGGGATGACTGAGGTACAGCAGCAAACCCTAACACAGTTTCATTACACATTTTTGGTCTCAATCACTAGCTGCTGTTCTGCCAAATGACAGAAAACCAGTAGACACATACAAGATACCATGGTGTGGGGGGGTGTGTGTGTGAAAAAAGACAAACCAAAAAACAAAAGCCATACAAAAAGCAGCACGGGCTCCCCCATAAGGTATTTTGCTTTTTCCACTGCTTGTTAAGATTCATAAATAACCAAAAGAACAGGTACTTGCACCCACCGTCAAACCAGTCAATCGCTGCTTTAGCAGAAGGAGGGTCATCAAAAGATACCGTTGCTTCTCCCTTTGGTTTGCCAGTATCCTTATCTGTATAAAGATTTATCATAGGTTTGCCAGTCTTTTTGTTGGTCTGAAAAGAAAGGTTGTACGCTTGGCATAGGGGAAATACCGGTAAAGTCAATTCAAAGCATAAACTGTTAACGGCTAAGTATCATCAGAAAGAAGATTCTCTCGGAGCTAGCCTGCAGAAACAGATGCTTTTGACCGAAGAATAATGCCTGGCTCTACTCCATGAGGTAATGATGGGCCCAGTTTTAACAAAAAATGAGGTCAGGTGCAGAAGCCCTAATTTAGAATTGCAGAAACAGAAAAAAAGCCATAGAACACAGAAGCATACTTGCTGAAGTATGAGGGTGGTACAACAGATAGAGTGTCAGTGTTAAGGGTTATAAAGACTAAAGAAGAGATATGAAGCAATCTAGATATCACTAGAAAAAAGGTGCTAGCGCTGCCAGATTACAAATGAGCTGTCATCTGGGAACCCAGATAAAAATATTATCTACAATTGCTGGGGAGTCAGAGCAAGCATCTGCCTTGAATGATACCAGTACACTTCCAATACACTAGCTCGGCAAGTTCTCTTCCTTCTTACCAATGATTCCTCATTTCACATACCTTTATAATGCCAATTTGTTTGAAATAGTCTGCCACTTGATCTGTTGAAACATCCTCTCCAAGTCCTTGCACAAAGATAGTGTTGTTATCAGAGTTGTCAGACTCTGAATCTACGGAAGAGTAAGCTACATTTACCATGCGTTTTGTGGTAACAACAGGAGGCACATTTTAAGTTCAATCCCAGGAGCAGACCCGTAAATCCCAAAGACATCTTGCATAAAACAAAAAATTGAGCACAGACCATAATTTTGAAATTAACACCATCAACTTCAAAAAAGCATGCACAGCACCTTCAGATGCTGCGGTACATCAGAGATGGAATACATTCAACAGCTGACCAGCCGTCTACCACACACTCAACTTGTCCATGCAGCTCAGACATCCAAACCCACCAAAGCAGCATATGTTTTAAATAACAAAAGTTTCTCAGAAGTGTTACAGCAATGAAAGCAGCTGCTTTGCTCAAGCAGGTTCAAAGTTTATCAGCAAATTCTTATTTGCTGCATGAAAAAAACATCCACAAATTCGCATGCACTTTAATAAAAAATATTTCTTTCAAGAAAGACAAGCTTTAGCTAAATTTATTTTGAGCCATGGGAATTGCAGCCACATCCATCTTTCAAAAAATACATTTTAAAAGCCATGACCTAAAAGCTGCAATACACTCCCACCCACTGCCTGTCTTCTTACCAGCATCTGATCTCGGTCCATAATCCCTCTGACCTATGAAACAAGTTTTTAAAAGAAAAAAAAAAAAAAAGAAAAAAAGAAAAAAAGACTATTTTTAGCAAAACATTTTCAAGTGACTTTTTTAGAGACAAGAAAATATTTAAAGTATGTATGCAAGGCATCTAAGATCTAAAACATTAACAGAGATTTAGAGAATATTTAGATTAAAACGTTCAACAGAAGATGTCTGTAGGACGTTAATGTGTTCTTTAACTTGCAGCATGTGGCAGTTGCCACACTGATGCTATGCTGGTGTTATCTTGAAAATGCTGGTTGTCAGATCACCAAGCAGTTTACCATTTTCTTTTCTTTTTTTTTTTTTTTTTACCTCTAGTACCTAAGTAGCATTTGTAATAAAAATTAAAAACAGAAAAGAAAAAATATCCGGTGAACGTCACTGTCTCCACAAATTCTTTCATGCAATTTGACAAAGTAGAAATCCAGTTTATTGCTAAAAGTTTGGCTATTAAAAACTCATGAACACACCAGCCTCACCAAAACTCTATAACGTTTCTACTAGATAGTAACAAGATATTGGTGGCTTTTAGATTTATAAAGAATTTCCACTGAAACATTTTTGGATACTCGGCACTTACCACCGTAATTTTTGAAGCCACCACGGTCACCACCACTGCAGAGGAAAAATTGAAGAAATGATTTCTTCCTTAAGTCTCTATGTGCTGAGCCCAAGGCTCAATCTACAGTTAACTGATCACAAGTTGAGAGTTACTGTCTGGCAGCTAAAGCACCATCTCTACGTTCTCCTCACTACTCATTCACGTTCAAAGATTAAATTACATGAAAGTGAATAATCTCACAGGGTGCTGCACTGGAGAAGAGAAGCCCTGAAGAGTATTTTAAACTAACCCATAAACATGTCGTTATTTCAATACTTTCTCCCATCCCATAAGCCAAAATGACTGCTACTAAAAACTGGGTTTTAAAATAGAAGCATTATTTTAATGAAGGTTAATGGGCTTTAATTGTAGATTTAATTGCTCCTTTGGAATAATTGCTACTTTCCTAGAAGGAAGGAGAGCTGAAGTTAATTAACCTCCATTGTTAAGCATTTATATACTGGGGACAAATTAGCATTATCAGCCATTCTCTGAGAAAGGGCCTGTGGGGACCTACTGTACTATTAGCACTTGACATTACAGAGAAGGTGTGTGTATGTGAGCTTCAAAAGCAGAGGCCGTGAAGTTTTATTTCATTCATTCTGAAACCTGTGGCACAAAATGTAGACCAAGTTAAGAGATGACACACATCAACTTTCAAAGGTTAGAAGGGGATTTTAAACAGGATGTTACGCTGCCAATTATGTGCATGAAAATAAACCCTCGCTCTTTTCAACGTAAATGTTCGTACTTGTAGGATTTTTCACATCAGCATTTTTAATTGCATCCATGTTATGAACACAATATAATCAATGTTCAAAGCCTTCAGGAAAAACACAACCACTGGATTTTTTTAGACAGTCAATAACCACATGTCACAAGGAGTGTTCCATACTGCCACGTACAACTGCCTGCTTGCCCTCTGCGCGGGGGATGCAGCTGCCACCTGAAAATTAAGCAGGTTCACCTAATCCTGACAGCTTTCACACTCAGCAGCTAAGATAAAGGCAGTGTAAAGTCAAACCCTGACAGAGAGGGCTACCTCCAGACTCTGGAACTGTTGTGCATAAGTAGCCTCTTCACCAATGCGCTTTACAACCAGAGGTCACTCCAGGATTTAGTTCAACCTATCTATCAACACATCAGAGTCCAAACACGGGACAGAAGCACCCCAGAAAAAGACAATGAAATTAAATTAGGGAGCAACTTCTTCTGCACTCTGTATATCTGTCTTCTGCTACAGCAAATGCAAAGTCATGAATGGAAGGTACTTCCTTAATATTTATGAGAGAAAATCTGCCATAAGTGAGGGACAAACAAAAAAAAAAAAAGATAAGGTTGCAATAAGCATTACCAAAACTGGATTGAGAGACATTCTTTGAAGGGAGAGTGACATTTCATCACAGTATGCATAAGGAGCATTAGATATTTGTCATGAGAGACTACCACTTCTACTGGGACTTTTTCTTAGAATAAATTTTTGCTGCAGATTTTAAACTGCTTCTCCACAGAAAAAAAATCCAAATGCTAAATTGCAGTGGCATTTACTCACAAGCAATACATTCTGCTTATTAAAGAGGTAAAATGAATGAATGCTACATGCACCAGAGCTGGTCTTTATTCAGGGCTGGCTATATTCAAGGACTGATGACACAAGTGCAATGGTGATCATAAGATTTAGTGTAAATACCTTTCTGCCACCTCCAATTCACTTCAGCTAAAAAAAAGAAACCACCCTTCATTATGACACAATAGTTTCCAGCAGGATGCCTGCTCTTCTAGGATAAGATTGAATACGTCAGACATGGAAACATTATCGAAGTTTCCTGACCCTAGGTAATGGTCCCAATTCATCAGGACAGCATTACCCAGAACATCTATGTTTTCCAATTTCAAAGTATATAGTAGCAAAGACAAATCAGAAAAACCCAACAATCAAAAAACATACAAAAAGTAATTTTGTGATCAACACTGCTAGGATTTTACAGAAAGTGAGTGAGGACTTTGCTAAGATACTGGGGTAAAAAAATCGTGCGCACCACGATTCTGAGAAGTGATAGAGCTGGATATATAAAATGTAAAGGAAGAAGTCATAGTCAAATGCCTAAGTCTGTGATATAGTAATTCTGTGCCCCATACTAGCAAGTACAATCCATGATTTTTAATGAATGTCTGTAGAAATGTGTTTCTGCCCAACTACACTTCAGCATGTTACCTTTTGCCTAGTCTCACATGATCAACCCAACAAAAATCTGCATCAATTCAGTGACAGATATGTTGACGATAGATGAATTCCTCCATTTAAGTCACATTTCATATGCGATTTATAAAGCTGCAATGTATTACCTTCCTGAGATTGCTGGGCAAAGCTACCCAAGATCCCCAGGAGGCGTGCAGACATGCTGCAGCAAGTCAAAACGAAAAACTGGTTGCAAGCAGCTGATGCCACAGTCTCAGGTCTACCCCTCACTGACACCCAAAATTCAAGTCTCAATCTCAGTAACTGAATTAATTCCCACAGTGTTTTCACATTCTACTCCTTTACCAGTCTTGCATGCAGACCAAATAGATGGGTGACCAGATGGAGTATGGAGTATTAGCTTCCTATGTTAGAATCATGAACAGCTACCTAAAATCCAGCAATGCCAACCACAAAAACAATAAAATAGAGAGACTGAATTGCAAGCAGCCAGAATGGATCAGAGGCACCATTCATAGTGACAAAAACTTACTGCTATGAAAGAAACATCATCAGATGTTCTCTTCTCCTATACTCAAGTCATATATTTAAACATCACCTACTTGACTGTAAATGGAGTCCACCTGAACATTGCTTACTTCAACTTTAATTTAAACCACAGCTACAGGAAGAGCTCACCACTACAGATACAAGAAAGGTATTTTTAAAAAGTGATCCAACGTTGGCAGAAGCAGCACTAAGGATCCAGGAACCAAATTTCAGCCTCCAACATGTATCTGTCTCACCAAGCATGTGGGAGTTATACATAAGAATGTATTTTTACAAATGAGAAAGGAATGCTTAGTGCACCAATAAAGTCACTGACAGATGGCGCTTTTTTCTGCCTATATTTATCACCTCTGTTCATGTTTTTCCAAAGTCTATATAAGGTTAAGCTCTAGCATATATATATATTACAAGTTAAAATATTAATTCTGAACACAAACTGTGGCACTGTTGTAAAACACATTTGCACCAAGCTGTAGTTCCTTTATATCACAATGAGCTAATTCCCACTCGTAATAGCAATTAAGCTGCAGAGGTAACTTTGATTTACATCAGCATCAAATCGGCACAAGGCGGGGGGTAACCACCTGTGCTGAGCAAAGTTAGGATTTTTATGACAAATCCTAACGCAATGGTAAATCCTTTTCTAAACTGCACCTATATAGTTCCACCAACACAGAATGCACAAGCAGATTCAAAGGCAAAACTGCTCCCACTTTATCTCCAGACACTACAAGAAGGGCAGTGTCACAGGTACGCCCACCCGACTGCTGAATGGCCTTCCCCAAGATGAAAGAAAACAAACCTGCTTTGTGTTCCTACGGTATTTCCCATTCAAGTGCTTAACCAAAACAATATGGCTCCACAATCATATTAAGCAATTAATTCCTTCTTTTTCGGATGAGGACTCTTAACAAAAGGACTAATTCTACAAGGAAACTTGGAAGAGTAACTTAAGAGTAAAACTCTGGATTCTCAAGACCTGGTGTACCTGCTTTCTAATCAAAACAGCTCAAACATGAGACTATTCCACTATGGGCTTAAAATAAAAAAAAAAAAAAAGATTTTGCTTCTGAGCCAGCACACAAATTAGTGAAATCATCAATTTTTGAGGTTTCAATATGAAAGGAGGGAAAAATTCTACTAAAATCCCAAAAGATGGAATTCAAGACCATTAAAAATGTATCTGAAGAACAAATTTGAAACCCTAAATTACTAAGATTAAAAAATGAACATCTGATGCACATAAAATAATTGTTCTCTACCATAATAACATCAGCTAGGGAACCTGAACCGTAATTTCTAAAGATATTTTCTTCTCAGAGCTGCGTGACTTTGCACAGGCACAAAAGAAAAATGAGTGCTGAAAGCATTCATTCCAGTATGTATTCAAGTCATTCTAGTTTTCAGAATAACAATTTATCCCTGAGCATTACCAACTATGTTTTGAAGTACTTTTGTAATAGGTCATTCAAAGAAATGAAAGCTCTCAAAATTAAAAAAAGCTCATTTGATTTTGCCCCAAGTATTCCAGAATAATTTTTTGCACTTGCAGTCTGCTCCGAGAGGTCTTAGGTGCAGGATAAGGTTTACACAGGCCAATGCAACTCCGAGAATCTTGAGACAGAACTGATGTTGCAGCCAAAGTGACTGTATCGCAAGGACAGCTGCGAGTCAGTGATGATGCTTGTAAAGAGGATGCGCTGATGGCCCAGCACTACAGAGTAGGTTAGGATACAGCTGTAAGAACACTAATGACTGGTAAAGCTCTTGCCCACAACAATAAGCTGCAACAAGTTCTCTCTGCATTTAAATGCCAGTCAAGACGACATTTTTATTACCAGCTAACACAAGAGATTCATTCGCTATGATCTCAAGTTAGCTATTAACTTTTTTTGTAATGGCAAGGAACAATTTTTTTTGGGCGTTGGTAACTTACACATTTTCTAACCACTATAAAAGTCAAAGCCTACATTATTACAGCAGTACAAGTATCTGCGTAGATAAGATTATTTCCTGATGGCTATGGAATCTCCATCATTTAATGTTAAACATTAAAATGTGATCAAAGTAAAAAACAAAATGGTAACTAGTGACTGGAGATAGACTTGACATTCCTACAAAAGCTGCTTTTAGGGAAGGGAAGAAAATAATAAAAATAACAGAAAGAGAAACCCAAGGAAATAAACCCAAAAAACTACCCTGAAACCCCACGTTTTTACAGGACTAAACACAATTTATTACATTACTAGAAGTTATTTTCCCCTTGACTATACAGTTTGTTATTTATCTTTTTACACCTTTCTAATAAGCATGACTTTGGTAAAATAGGTATGTCAGAAGCAGCATCCTCCATCACAATTATGCAAACAGACTGAACAAACATACATGACACTGTAGTTCCAGAAAAATTTCACTGCAAACAGCATTAAAGACTGCATCACTTAATAAAAGCAGACTTCCTAATCAATGCCTTCCCACTTTGCTGTCTTTTCTCCCACTTCTCCAGTCACCTCCACTTTTTTCCTTCTCTTGGCTTTTGAGTCCACTGAAGTACTATTATCTACATGGATGTGAGAACAGAATTTTTCTTACATTTTGGAAAAATATGGGAAGAGGCTTTATTTTCACAGACATTAATTTATCTTGCTTTATCTTGCAAAGACAGAAGTTTGTTTCAAAGTGATAAGATCAACCAAAAGTCAGTTTTTTGAAGCTCACATTCATTCCCCTTATTGGAAAGGGCTCATCTATAAACAAATGTTTTTAAAACCCCAGATTTTACCACAGGAATATGGAAAACCCTCATCCACACAGCAAAGCTGGTTTTTAAAAAAATTGTTCAGTTTTAACTCAAAATTAACTTAGAAGTGACTTTGCTAGTTAGGTTTCTATTATATAAAACCCCAGCAAACTAATACAAAATAACTAACCACACCTAATTAAGAGAGATAGGGTCCACCTACGTCATCAAAACAGCAAGCCATAAGGTGTAATTTGGGATGACCTTAGAAGCAGGCAAATTTTAAATACAGTTTAGAAAGAAATATTTTAAAAGATAACAGTATTAACATATCATTAGATCATTTTATTTAATTTAAATCAGTTCAAACAAACAGCATTGTATAATTATAGAGTTTTTCATCTGGAGTTCTAGCAGTACCCCAGAACGTGCAGCCTGTTAAAGGGCAAGCGCTGCTTGTCAGCAGCACCTCAAAACTCACTGGAAGCTTCAACGTTCTTACCCTGCACCAATGAGCACCCTACACCCCCAACCATTTCACAGAACTATATCCAGGGTAGCCAACTGTGATAGCTTATTAATAAATAATGTCATCAGGCCTAACTCAATAGGATTTAAAGCAAAAGTCCCAATCTCTCAGACCTATGCATGAAATCACCTGCAAAATTCAATACGTGCATAATTTGTCTTAACAGGAACAGGGCCTAAGGCAATGGCAGAAGGGGTAACAGTATTGTTAGTATTTAAAATCTACCTAAAATAAGTGTGTTTAGACTAACAGCTGAACCAATAATAAAACCAATATTTTACTAGAAGTTTAAAATGGCGAAAAACAGTAAAGAACCAGTACTGTTATTACTAAATTATTCCCAAATTATTTAGGAAGCAGAAAGATAATTAGCCAACCTTAGTGTGATGATCTGTCACTGTAAAGTCAAAATACTTCCCTGCTAAATACCTTAACTATGAATTTTTAAAACTTTCTCAATCCCTGGCTGTTGGTTTCTTTGTCACTGAAAACAATTTTTACAGGTTTAAAAATATCTTATTTCAAGGGATGGGCTCAGGCATATTTTGTATTGCAACTCATGTAAATAAAATGCAGCTGTGTGTCACAGCAATCAAATGCTTGGTCTCAATGTAATTGAACCTAAGAGCTTTTCCTAGGCAGAATGCATTTCTGTGCAGTGCAGAAAGGTTTAATTTTAGAAAATTTCCATTATTGGAAATCTAAATCTGAACCACATTAGGAATAGACATATAGTAAACAATAATTTAAAACAGCTAAATAATAAGAAACCAGGGTAAGGAACTGCAGGCACTGGAATGAGATCACTTACCTATATCCAGACATATGACCTCTTCCATCCATGTCATATCCCCCTCTACCTCCTCCCTGTGACCCGCCATATCCTCTATTATCTTCTCCATACCTACTCTTTTCACGACGATCATCTGGAGGAACGAGTAAAGCAAAATAAAACATGAGGAAGTCGTAGTTCAAACTGCAGTGCAGTGAAAATTCCCACCATACAATTTTTATGTGTCCCACCTCCTCCCCCCCAAGCCTGCCATTTAAATCTGGAAAGCATCAACTCCTAAATCTCTCTTACATTATCTATGCCACAAAGACAGTGAGCAAAGTTTGATTTTGTTCCAGTTATCTCACTTGGCTTCCAGGGCCACGAGGTATCTCAGAATGTAAACACTCTGTACTTTAATTACACTCAATTTTCCAAACATTAAACACATTATCTAAAATACACTTTTCATCCTACTTCCACATAGCCTTCCCAGTTTGCAAGAGACATCACTGAAGACAGAACAAGGATAAAGGAAGTGGGTTGTGCCACTGGTGTGAAGTTACTGCAAAAAAGGGTTGATCTTAAACTTCTCATTCCCTTCTATCTCAGAATTCACCTACACAGCGTAAAGCTGGAATGTGAAATGCAAAAGCTCTTCATGACTGATCAAGATGTGTCGCCCTCATGCAGGAAGAGTATTCAAAATAGCTTACGAAGAAAATTCCATCTAGAATTTGCAGAATTCAGGGACATGGACTCTGCAAGGCTGTCTCCAACAAACGCAAATGCAACAGTTTTGGGGCCCCAAACTTTTTCATCTTGGCATAATGTTTTGATAAGTCTTAACAAATAAAACATTCCCCAAGAATATAAACATGGAAAAAAAGCTTTAACTATTCATCAAATCAACTGTCTGTGAAAGGCAATCCAACCATTTCACAGTGTTTCTGCTCAATCTTATTAGCCAATATTCAATTCAACCTGTGAATTTTACCTTGGCTGTTGTGGCTATAGCTTCCCTTCTGAGACTGGTAGGATTGCTGAGAATGGCCATATGAGCTTTGGTGCTGGTTATAGCCTGACTTTTGGTCATACGAGCTCTGGTGGCCATAGCCCGACTGCTGGTCATATGAGCCCTGGTGGCCATAGCCCGACTGCTGGTCATATGAGCTTGACTGCTGGTCATAAGAGTCTTGGTTTTGTCCATAGCTTGACTGCTGGTCATAAGAGCTTTGGTGCTGACCATAGTTTGATTTTTGTTCATAAGAGCCTCTTCCACTTAAAATAAACAGAATTTGTATTAATAGCCAAATGTTCACAAAATAGAGAGCAAAATAATGGCTGAAAATTCACGACATTGCTAAAATTTCCTAGTCACAGTTACCTCCCAATCATTTCTGTTATACAGATATGAAAATACTCTGTTTCATCTCTGTTGGGATATACATGGCTTCCTATAAAAGCAAGGCAGAAAACTGTAAGTTACCATTGCTTTCAAGATACCCTCAGTTTCCACTGTAAATGTGATTTAAGAGCATCACTCCCTTCACATATCTCAGTACGCCTGCCTTCCCCCTTCTCCCCAGGAGCATGACATCAGCTGATGGCTAGTCCGTGTCCTGCTAGATGGCAAACCCTTCTCTACAGAATTGCAGGGAAGATACCTGCTGCTTGTGTTGTATTGTGCTGCTGATATTTGCCCCCTACAAAAAAAAAAAAATTCCCAAAACTTTTCCTTCCACTGAATTGCAACCTATATTTTCCTGGGTTCTACCATCTGGCCAAGAACTTTTCTAACTCTTGTGATGTCCTCTAACATACTTGCAGTTCTTCTCACTTTAGTGCCATCTACATATACTATCCCACCCACTTTCATCAGAAACATCAACCAATATGGCATCTAAGATACTCCCAACATTATGTAGCGATACATTTGAAGAGGGAGTTTTAACTCTTCTCTGGCTAGTAACAACCACAAGAAAATCTCACCTACACTGCATTTCCCTAGGCTACATCAGCATCCAAGGTAGAAACAACAGTATTTTGGAAATCTAGATACACCAGAGACTAGTTCCAGTTGGGTTACTCTTTCACAGCAAGACATTATACAGATTTATGAGAAAGAAATTGCATCCAGGAAACACTGGCTGTTACTCATACCTTTGTTTTCCCCCAGGTACTTAACTGTGACTCAACTGTATTGTATTTTCAGTAACTGAAATTAATCACTGACCTCTGCCACCCTCTCTCTTCTCTTCCTCCTCCCTGCTTCCACCGTTTTTCAAAAGATGAGGCACTAACATTTGCCAGGCTCCAGTCTTTGGCAATCTGACTTGCTAGCCAAAATGTCTCAGAAAAACAAACAAATCTAAGAGCCTACAGAAAGTTTCCACCAGCTTTTCAAAGCACTCTAAGATGAAGTCCCTTGGGTCCAACCAATCTCAAAATATCCCAATAGTGTAAATACCATCTGATCTGCTCGCTCTCAGTTCTAACCTAGACCTTAGCTTGAAGGTAATTAATCCAAGAGACAAAGAGCTTGCAAAGATTTTTTGTTAATATCTTCACTTAAAAAAAATAAGCTCCACTTTAGCCTTTGCATCATCATCAATGAAGACAGCATCATTGAGAACATCCACTATTTGCTCGTTTTCCTTCCTGCCTCCCCCTAAGATGCAAGAGCTACAATTTTGTGGCCATCCTCTTCAAAGCTGCTATCATTTAATGTCTGTCTCCCCTTACTTGTTACAATCACACGTGGAGAAGTTTCCCTCCAATGTCTTTTTTACATTGTCTTAATCAAAACCAGCTGGTTGGACAATCTATGCTCTACTGCATTTTTTTTTCCCCACTGGATGTCTACAGAGCTAAGAACTACATTACTGCCTAGTCCTGTTCCTTTGTACAGCTCTTAAAAATGCTCAGAAAACAAAGCAAAGCAAAACTTAACCATGTACTGGCCTTCATAAGGGATGTGAAAAGGACGCTCTGAGTCACGGCACCTACTGCTGACAGATAAAAGACTTTGCTTGTTTATATTAAGATGTTTTGTAGTAATGGCTACGAAAAGAGAAACCAAATACAGGTTTGCTGAAATCCAGAATATTTTATCAGCTTGCAAAAAAAGACAACAATATTTGGACCTTGGACACAGAAAGATGTTTAGTACAGGACAGTGTATTTTGAAGAGGTCACAGGATCCTCGATGAAGATCTAATGTCAGCAGTAACCTTGGGGTGTACGCACAAAGCTTGTAAACTAGATAATGAAGGTATTCTAGCACCAAGTGGCCTTCTAAGTTGTTATGGGAAGTTGGGTTGCATTTTCCAACATACTTTCAAAGTTGCATGATTAATCCTCCTGAAACCAATTTGAGTACATCACTTAACAAGTAAAATACATTTGCAACAGCATGAAGTACCAAACCAGAGTGCAGTATGCATACGTGCATTTAAGTTATTGATAAGGATACAAAAATACAATGTTTTGAGAACCCTACTTAGTTGGGAAAAAAAAATATTTCTTAAGACATTTCTCAGTTCTTTCTTCTTCCTTCACCAAATAAAGGCACACTCAGATAAGTCTGCAAGTCTAAGGACAGCTAAGAACTTCCTTGCTAACAGCTTATTTGAAGTTAATAAAAGAATAGTGTAAGTTTATACAAAAGAATGTGATTGGAGTACTCAATACATCTTTTCCCTCATCAAAATATTCTCTACTAAGTGCACCCTTCATTACTGTAGTCACTATCCAAAGACTTTCTAAAGTTTATCTCCTCGCACAGCCTGACTTCAAAACTGCATCTATCATATAAAGAAATATTATTCTTCCCTTACCTCCTGTTCTTTCAGGCATTAAAAATGTCTGAAGAACATGGATTTTCTTACGTTGGTCCTTTTTTAGCAATGATAGCAGGAAATTTGTTTAGCTATTAGTTAAGAACGTACAGCTACTAGGCAGTACTTTAAACAGATACCGTTAATCTCTGCTTCCTTACCCTCTAGATGACCCTTTCTGCTGCCCCTGACTGCCATAAGATTGCTGGTTGTATGAGCTCTGATTCTGATTTTCATAACTGGATTCATCATCGTATCCCTGGGAATCTTGTCCATAACCTGGAAATTGAGGAAGAAAATTTTTAGTAAATATTCACCTTTTAATTACTGCCAATGAATATAACAAGCTAGCCAAACCTGTTTGATTTTGTCCATAGTTCCCATGATAGCTTCCATAGTTCTGTCCGTAGGAGGAATTGTCTCCACTCTGCCCATAACCAGAATATCCCTGTAATTTCAAAAACGTACTCAAATAAGTGTAACTTCCACAGCAGGTAATTGCAGCTTTCCTTCGCTAGACATGACTGCAAATGTCAAGCGCAGCTGAGAATGGACTTCCTGGCCCAGATACAGTCAACCAGGAACAATTATTTTCACTCAAGAACATCTGTTTTGATAGACACAACAAGCTTACCTGTGTTTGTCCATAATTTTGACTGCTCTGATTGCCATAGGAAGAATAGCTGTAAGAGAAAAATGCATTTAGTAAATGTTTACAATGCCCACCACATGGATTGGGAAGTTAAAAGGTATTTTTGGTGTTATTTTAAGTTACTTTTCAATCCAGAATAGGTGTTTAATCCGCGTACTGCAGCTGCAGGCATATCAGAACTGCAGCAATAAATTAATGGTTACTATAGCTGACTGTCAGAAGCCAGAAAAGCTTATTTTAAGTTCTGCCGTTTCAAGTAATAATTTAAAGTACATGAAAGTTGGGCTCACTGTAATTTGACAGATTCTTCAGAATCACAGAAAATGCTATCATATGAAACCAAGGCATCTGAAGTTTTTCAGCATATTTTTACAAAGTTAATTTTAATCTATTACTGTCAATTTGGTATTTGTTGGACTATTCAACAATAACATCACCATCAAATACTGCACCAGCTTTAGGTTATACTTACTCGTTACTCTGCCACTTTAAGACTTCGTGAACTGACAGAAGAGCCATGTGCTGAAACTCACATCAGACTCAGATATAAACTCAAGCTCATGCAGTGCTATATGCATAGAACCTCATAACTTTCAGCAGCAGAGTCAGTACTAGCTGTGATTTTCATACGTCCATAAAAAAAACTTTTATTTCACTGATCTAACAAAACACCCTCCCTAAAACTTGCGGCATTTTATGAACTGGCTCTTAAATTTCACAATTATGAACAGTTATCAGACGGTTTTAATAAAATCTTCCCTCCAACAGCAAAATAAAATGGAAAAATAAAATTTTACATCTATACGGACTGTCATCTTTACCTTTGTATAACCTTTGACTAAAATCTTAGCGACAAGCTTAAGGCAGTCACATGAAAAATATTTCTCTATATTCACGACATTTCAAAAGTTCTTACTATTTTAAAAGATGTCACTCCAATTTAAACCTGCTTATTGTCTTCTCTTCAGGAATATAAATTTTTTTTCCTGTTTTGTAAGATAGTTTAATAAAGGCCCAGGGCAGCAAGCTTTCTGCACCCACAACTCAACATAAACACTCTTATCGTGCCCAAAGATTCTAACATCATGCTGGGAATACTAAATGGCCTTTATTTTGCAGATACAACCGCTAACAGCAAGAAAACCCACACATACCTCTGCTGGCCCCCAGACTGACTGTAACTTCCAGAATCTAGAAAAAGAAGTAAGTCATATTGAGAACTTCCAATTCACAATTTATTCCTCTACTTACTACAAGAGGAAGAAATTTGGGGAAAGGGAGAAAGGTTCAAGTACACTGGATAACACAACTATTTTCCCTGTGGAATGAGGCAGCTTCCTCCTTATTAACAATACCGAAAATGCTAAGACTGGGAGAACCGGAGCGCAGACATGCGGGGCACAGGGGACACAACACAGGTATAGCCACTTTGAATTTCCTTTTTTGAAGGCCCTGCATTCCATTTTCAAGGCACCTCTTCAAATATTCAGAGCTGTACAACCCCTTTAATGGCTATCGAATACAGCACCATCATCAACGAACAGAATGCAGCAGCTTAATTAATCAGGTAAAGCTAAGTAGGTCAGTCCTACTGAACCCCTTTTTAAGATGCCATAAGAAAGCTGTGCCCCGTAAAAGGGCACAGACAAGGCAGAATTAAATGTAAAATCACAGATGGAGGAACCACAACACTTCCCTTCTCTCATACTGGAAAAGGAGGAACATTAAGGATAGCTCAAACCATGCGAGAATAAATTAATTTACACAAGTCACCCAGGCAGGTATTATGAATATTACTTCCATTTAATGTAACCATCAGTTATCAAGGAAATTTATTCTTGAAATGCATTGGAAGAATACAGATTTCAAAGTATGACCTCAAGTTCAAAGAAAAATATTTCACTGTAATAGTTTGACTTTTATTTAAAGTACAGCACCTAATTTGTAAAAGCTATCAATGTTAAGAAAAACACTACCTGCTGGCTGGAATTCAGTTCTTAAATAAGGTGGCTTTGTCTTTACTGATTTAGTTTCTCAGATTATTTTATCTTGCTAATTGCGCAATGATGGATTTCCTTGTCTACTGCTAATTTTGACATGTTAAAAGCTCTTACTATGCAGGGGAAAACACACTCCTACCGCTTTAACTTCCCCAGCCTGCTGCAGGTAAGGGATGCAGACCCACAGAACAACACGCGCGTTGCTCCACCAACCTCAGGCCCTTCAGAATCCAGATTGCCATCAGCAGGCTTCAGCTCTTCAGAGATACCCACACACCACCAGCTGCTCTACACCCTACCAACTCCGTAACTGCATGGACTCTGACGATCTCACCTTCTACGCAGGAGTCCCAATTCCTCTTGACATTTTTGCTTTGAATTCCCACCTTCTTGTCAAAACCCAAACACTTTCCTTTCTCTCCCAGCCTCACCAGTACTGTCACTCTGAGTAACAGCCCTGCAATTTCTCTGTTCCTTTCAAATCACGTCAAGAATCTGTAAAAATATTGTGGTGCTGTGGTCTAATAAAAACTATCAGGAACTTCCCTGTTTTCATCCCTGATTTCAGTCTTTCCCCCACGCTCTCTCTCTCACCTCTATACCTAGAGCTGACTAAAAAAATGAAACCAAGAATTCATCATCATGCAGGGTAAATGTCATAAACTATGAACAACTATAACCATTTTCCATTCAAAACACTCATCAAATTGCTGAAAGTCTGTTCATTATATTTCCTTCATCTGGTTTTAAATCCAATCCTGCCAGTACTTACACATATACTTAAACACATGCGTATATGCTTCCAAGATGAGGATACCATCTAAGCTCTTCAGACACAAAGCAGCATTTTTAACGGTAAAGTACCTCCTCAAAGCAACACAAAGCATCAAATTTCATACTCTGCAAGAGCAATCTTTAGCAAAAGCTAAGATGAGATAAAATACTTTGTTTCACACATCCCATAAAGCAGTTCCACTCATGTGAAACATTCTCCTCCTTTTGTGCCGCTACATAAATATTCCATTGCCTTTTCATAATAAAAAGCAATTAAAAAAACATAAAAAGCTCAACTCAAGCGTCTTTGTTGTTTTTAATGAGACAAAGGTCAAATTTTTACATTATTTTCATTGAAATGATCTCAAAGATTACTACTAAATAGGTAACCACATTTTTAAACTACAGTTTAACTCCAAAGTTTCTAAGTCGTTAATGCTGCTAATTAAAGCAAAGAATATCAACGGTTGTATCAGAAAGAGTTCTTGAGTAAGGATGTAATTAGCTATAAATTGAAGGACTGCTTTTAAAGTCTTTAACTTCTCCCTTGCGAACTTCTGCCAAACCACAAAATTTTGGAAAAAGTTGAAAGCAATCAGATAAGGAGTCTGTAAAATATGAATATGCAGACTCAGAAGAGTTTCCTTTACTTACGCGTTTTTCTACATTCTTTATTGGACCTCTTAGCCTACAGACTTCTGATCAACTTACCTTGGTGGGCTTAATAGGGAGAAGAGTCTAAGTATTTTTGGAAACAACAGAGAGCCTATTCTGGAAATTCCTGGATATGCAGACATTTTTTCTGAATGTTTAAAAAGCTTATGGAAAAATTTCCTGTGGATGCAGTGGGGCATGGAAGACTAGTCACTGCGTGCACTGCTCAGGAAGCATATTCCCCTTAAGATAGAAGAATCTGCTGTGTATATCTCATACAAAGTTAATTCACATAAAGAAGCAGCATTGCTTCTGTAATATTCTCAACAGAAAAACAATCTCCTGTTTGAGCATCACCACAGAGTTAAAAACAGAGGAGACACTCAGGTGCTTGCCTAGTACTTACTTGAGGTCTGGAACAAAAGTGGTTTTAGTTTTACTGCCAAACTTTATTAATAATATTTAGAAGAATTCATGGTCTGAACTCATTTTACAGTACTTTTGGTACTGTAGAAAGAAACAGTACATGTTTTCTTCTCACAGTAAAGAACTATGCCTTGCATTAAGGGGTTCCTTTAATGTATCTTGCTTTATTTTGTTTTTATTCTCTATCATTCATACATGTAACGTAAGACAATACTAAAATGGCTCAGCCCTAACTAAACATGGCTTGCTCCACGTAGCACTTAGAGCCCTGGAATTCCATCTCCCATTCTGGGGTACAACACCTACCCCACAGCTTCCCAGGGCATCAGTGCAGGTGGGACCAAAACATTTTCAGCTCAAATGGGATGAAGAAGCAGCAACACAACATGCTCCCAGAAGCCCCAGGAGAATCTGGGCAGCGTTAAGTCACCTGGGACAGCAAACATACTGTCTCCACGCTCTCCTAAAGGCTTCCATTGGGAAAGAATTACAGCCAGTGCATTTTTTAGCCCACAGCAGGGGCTTATGAAGCTACTCCCTCCACTGTGCTGGGGCCCTCGGCAGGGGAGGGGGGCTGCTAGAACAGAATGCAGAGCAGATGCAGAAGATACTGGGACACAAAGGTGGGTCCCATGTTGGGGGCAGGGAGGGTACAGCCCAAGGGAGGGGGTGTTTGCATTCCACAGGGGTGTTGACCCAAAGGAGGAGCACACACACCACGCGCTGGGGAGCAGCATGACTGAAAGGTGGGTCCACACCTCACACCAGGGGGGCACACACAACCCAAAGGCAGGGCCCACACGGGGGAACGACCATGATCCAAGAAGGGGAGCACAAACCAAAATGGGGTCCACGTCTCCCACCGGGGAAGCTATGCACAACTCAAAGGGGGGAACCCACACACGGAGTGGGGGGGCCTACACCCCATGCAGGATCCAAGCGGGCGACCCCAATAGGATTCTGCCCCCACGCCCCCCAGCCCACTGCGACACGGGGGGCGTGTCCTAGCTGACCACGCCCCCGCCCGAAAGGGGCGGGACCGAGAGGCCCGGCACTCCCCGGGGAGGGGGCGTGGGCTCAAGAGAAAGGGGGCGTGCCCCACAGGGGCCCATCGGTGGGGGCGTGGCTCCCCTCCCCCTCTCCGCCGGCAGGGAGCGCGGGGTGGCCGGTAACCGGAGAGAAAAGGGAGGCGGGGAGCGGCGTGAGGGGGGGGGAAGGGCCGCGCCTCCCCCGTAACATGGCCGCGGCCTTTTCCCCCTACGCCACATGGCGCTCGCCCACCTTCCCGCGCCCACCACCCGCGCTTGACGACAGGAAGCCGTAGCCTCCACCGACGCCTCCCTCAGCCTCCCGGGTTTGGAATTACCTACCCGAAGCCATGGCGGCGGCTGCTGGCCGGGCTAAGGGAAGAAGCGGGGAAGAGAGAGAAAGAACGAGAGACCCGAGCGCCGCGCCGGCCGCGCGCACACTGAGGCACCCGCAGCTCGCGCGGACTGCGGGGCCCGGCAGCCAATCAGCGTGCGCGGCGCCTACCACTCGCCTGGGGAAGTGAGGGGGGAGGAGAAGGACCGTACCAAGATACCGCGGTCGGAGGGGGGGAAGATGGATTGTACCAGAGGGAGGGGGGCGTGTGGCGGGTGCTCGGCGCTGTAAGGGCGGGTTGGGTTGGATAAGGCTGTGTAGGGAGGCGGGGAATAGATTATTTTAATTAATAAATACACAGAGCACGGTCACGGTGCTGAGAGGGAACTGGGGGGGCCGATAGTGCGGAAAGGCGGGCGGGTCCCCAGTTCCCTGTCAGCACCCCCCTTGTGCATCACCATTTGGGGTGGAGAGGGTTTCAGGCTTTCCAAAAGAGAATTCACCATGCCAAACTTCACAGCAGCCTGGAGGGGGAATGTCCTCGCCACACTTGGGGTGTGCGCAGCCAGGAAAAGAAGTGAGGTGCTGAGATGGAGTTTAAGAAAACATCCAAAATCTGGGTGCTAAAGTAAAAAAAAAACAAAAAAAACCCAACCCACAGCAGAACAGGATTGCCAGGGTTTCTGACTATCTTTAAAAGCCAAATATTGACTTGGGGAATGGCTTTCTAAGAAAAGGGCTCTTAGGAGCCACTTCTATGAAACTAGACATTGCTTCAGAAAGGAGGATTAACGACGGATGAACCGAAACGACAGCAAAACCAATATTGATTATTTCAACTGATTGGGTTTTAGCTGTCATATTTCTTGCTTAAGATCAAGATGCCTTCTTGTGAGAGTTGGAGGGCGAAAGTTAACAGTTGCACACTTTCCATCTAGTGACAGTCTGCACATGCATCAGCTGGGGAAACAACAAGTACTGCAAGGTTTTACCCTGTGGTTTGTTGTTGTTTTAATTTTAAAAAGCAGTGAAGAGTATTCTCTGGTTTCAACTGAACAGATTGAGCAGATTTGCAAATAAGTTGGGCTGCTTCCTTCCCCCCTGGGCGTAGGAGCGGGAGGCAAATCCTACTGTCACAGCCTAAGATAAGTTTCTGTGAAACAAACAGTGACTAAAATAGTTTAAAAAAAGGGATTGAGCTCTCTGCCCATCTTCCCATTTCTGCTTGAAAAATGTCAGCTCTTCCAGCTGCAACATCTTCTCCCGCACCATTAGCCTTCCCATGTCTGCAGCAAACTGGGACCTCTGACAAAGGCTGCCTTTGCAATGTGCAGTCAGGATTAGGGCGGATCCCAAACAATGCTCTGTAGGCCAGGGCAAGCAAGGTGGGGGTATCTTTTGCTGTGCATAGAGCCTCTCAGTACCTTTACATTCCTCAGGGGTTGAAGGATCCTCATAAATGGAAAAAGGCATGAATTGACATAAAGAAATAAGCTCACATGTCTCTTTGCCCTCTGATAGATCCGTGCTGTGCTCTCCCATTGGTCCCAATCAAAAACTTTGAAGCTGGGGTGGGAAAAAGATGTCAGCTCCTAAACCCTGTGCTCAGCCCCCTCAGCTGGAAGAGATCCCAGCTGCTTCAAAGCCTTTCCCCACTTTGTAAAATCAGGGGGAGTGTGGGAAGGTGTGCTGCTTCTGGTTCTTCCTGTGCATCTAGATGAGACCTCATGGTTCTCTCATTAGATGTAAACCAGTGGCCAGCAACTGGGGTCTTGTCCGGAGGAGGAGCTGGTGGCAGGGGAGCTTTTCTGCCATGTTGCTGTTCCACTCGCTGCTGGGGGCCTCCCAAAATCCCACCGCCCTTGGAGCAAAGCCTCTTTTCTCCCTGCTTCTCGCTGCTCATCTGCATGTCCCTTTCCTCACACAGGGGTTTCTCAGGGTAAGGTGTTTCCACAGCAGAGCACTCCTCCATCTGCCACTTCCCTTCAGGCAGTGGTGTGTTCAGCCAGTGCATGCATGACACCGTAGACAAGCAGCAGTTGATGCCATTTCAGCTGGTTTAGCCTGGTTTGTATCACACTGACACGGAGGAGGCCTGTCTTCGGGCAACCCCTCCATCTGCACCAGCGTGGGTGGGCAGACACAGCTCTGGCACGGGTGCTCCTCCCCACCTTCATCTGCCACACTTGAAGGGAAATTCTCGGCCCTTCCAAGCAGCCTAACACCGTGACATGGCAGCAGGGAGAGGCCAGGGGGGTACAGCTCGGCAGGGCCTCCCATGCCCTGGGGAGGCTGTGCATGGTGGTGGACCGGCGGTAACCCAGCCTGGGGCAGGCTCCCAGCGATAGTTCACATCTCTCACCGGGGATAGATTTCCCTTCTGGAAAGGGAAACAATAAGAATAATTTTAAAAAAATTTAAAAAGGAGCGGAATAAACCCCCAAACCCCGCCCGCCCGTCTCCATGGTACCGGGGGCGCCGCAGCGCCTCGCGTTGCCACGGCAACGGTCCAGGCCTTCCGGCGGCGGCCGGAAGTGGGGCTGCGCGCGGCAGCATGGCGGCGGGATGGGGGCGCCCGCCGGCCGCCACCGCTCTCACGCTGCTGCTCTCGCTCGGCGCCTCTGCGCCCGGGCTGCTGCGGGGAGCGCCTGCCGGCCGCCCCGTCGGCCCGCTGCGGCCTGCCGCTCTGCGTGCGGGGGAAGGTGAGCGGGCGCGGCCGGGGGGAGCAGCCGCGGCCTCCTCGGCCCTTCCGCCTCCCCGGTCCCTGGTGCCGCCGTCGGTCCCGCAGCTCAGGCCTCACCGAGCCTTGGTGGCTGCCTCTCCCGGCCTCCCCCTTGGCCTGCCCTGAACCCCTTGGACCCCCTGCTCTGCCCCCAGGTCTGGGCGCTTCCTCAAGTCCCTCACAGAGCCTGCTGCTTGGTCCGTGGCCCTCCTCTGCAGGCCTTCCCCGCGACCCGCACTGTGTGCTCTGCTCCCACTCCCTTGGCACTTCCCCCGGCTTGCGCTGAGCCTGCTGGGCGTCCACCTCAGCACCCCTCTACCAGGCTGCTCCTGCCTTGGCGCCCATCTCTAGCCCTCGACACCATGCAGAGTGGGTGTACGCTGCTGGGAGCTTGAGGGATTTGCTTTCCTCAGTCCTTGTGGTATTCCCAGAACTATTTTTATCATGCTTCTAATTCCCATTTTTCTGCTTTTGCCCTGTGCAGTGATTTCTTTTAGCAGGCAGATGCTCTAAGCGGGGCAGTCAGGCTGCACCGGGTTGTGCTCTCAACTGCTATTTTTCTGGCTGAGAACTGAGGGTGGTGGGAGGAAGGTGGATCACTTTGCCTCAGGCCTCACCGAGTGCCCAGGAGAACAGCTAACCAGAGGGCCTGGGAGCACCTCTGAGGTCTGAGAACCTCCAGGCATTTTTTGTGAGAAAAGTCAGCTTTCTAGCAGTTCAAGAAGTGTTTCTCTTTTAAGCAAAATCATAGTTACCATAACAGTTAATTTTTGTGTCTCTTGCCTTCTCTTTTGATGAGACTGTGATTTACTACAGATACTGTTGCTTTTTCTAGGCAGCTTTCCAGGAAGCAGCAAGTCAGTCCGTATGTCTGTGATACCCAGGATAGCACTTGTTTTAACTCTGGTTATTTACGCTTAGTTTTAGAGGCCTCAAGTTCCTTCTCTCCTACACCAGGGTAGAAATGAAAGCTATTAATTAATCCTGTAGGCTTACTCTTTCTGTGCTCAAGCAGGTCACTGTAGTGGTTTAAAACAAATTCATTGCTGCCTTCCACCTTTCTGATGTGCTGGTGTGCTCAGTTCACAGGTTAGTTACCTACATCTTTGTCTATGAGGACCTGATATCCTTGACCTGTGGTGCCGTTCTCATCTGGTATTTTGCTGGCAGCTTTGAGAAGAATGTTGGCACTGTGAAGCACTGCTTCCTCACCATTGCATTTGCTGTCCTCTCTGGCCTCCTGTATCTCTTACTCGAGACTGTTGCCTCGAGGGTGTCAGAGGTGGAAGATGCCAAAGGATTCATGCCTGTAGCTTTTGCTACATTGGGTGTGTCCACCACTCGCTCACGGATGAAGAGGACTCTCTTTTTGGGGGTTAGAGTTCCAGTGGTGCTGGTGCCGTGGGTTATGCTCTCTGTAGCATGGTTTATACCCCACTCTTCTCTCTTGAGTAACCTGTGTGGGCTCCTAGCTGGGGAAGCCTGTATCCTTTCCGAGTGCAAAGCCCTGAACCAGAGTGGGATTGCTGGCCCGCAATGGGGAGGGTATGCTGTGGTTGTCATTACCAAGATGCAGTGGCTTTATGGTGTTTCCTGGGCCCTTGCTCTCCTTTAAACTCTCACTGGCTTTGCTGGTCCTCATCACACCCAGTTCTGCGTTTGTTTTTCACCTCACACTTCTACTTACCCTGTGGCTTTAGTGTGCATAGAGAACACAGAGCTGAGGAGGGTGGTGGTCTGTAAAGGTGGTGCTGGTTAGAACTGGGAGAATTCTCTAGGGAAAATGATTTGACTGGAGCGGGATTGTGTGTGGCTGCATTAGAAATGAATGTGTTTTGACTGCAGTTCTCCTTAACATGCTTCTGTCTTCAGATGGTCTTGGCTACTGTGTCTGCTTGGATTTTCCAGAGTCAGTGGGTGCTAAGCTGGACCAGGTGTTCCCTTTCAGTCTACTAAAGAGGATACCAGGGCTGAAATATATCCCAGGGTCCCTAGCAGAGAGAAGAGTCTTCAAAAGCAGCAAGTAAGTACAGGAGTTCGTGTGAAAGATCTTATAGCGGAATTTTGAGGTGTAAGTGAAGGCATTACATCACATGTAAAAGCTATATTGTGCTTGTGGCTTCATATCCTGGGTGTCAGGGAGAACATACTGACCCGTTGATGTTACGCTAGTGACATTACTGTGACTAATACTTTATCACACATTAACTCAACCAGGTCTTCCAGTGAAAGCTAAATTGAGGTGAAAGACCTCTCATTTGCTGCAATGGCAGTGTGTACACGTGCGAAGTATGGCAGCTTAGCTGACATGAAAGTTAGTTTTGTGCAATTCTGCTCTAACATTAGGACTTAGGGCATTTGTTTCTGGCTGTGTGGCTCCCTGGGGCATGATCTTTATCTTTCTTTGCCCCACCTCACCTCCCAGGAATGCTGTGAAGTGAGTTGTGTCCAAATCTATGTAGGAGCAGAGCATTATAAATTAAAGATGTCACAAAGTTCAATGTAGACCCTTCAATACATGTTTTCAGTGTCAAGGCAAGATTGCTTTACCAAAAAGAAACCTTGGGGCCCTTGGCTGACGTTCAGGAATAGTTTTAAGTTTGTGTGTATCACAAGCCGTGAGAACTCACTTGTATTCTAAAAAGCTTGGGAATGTAGGTCAAATTTTTCCCTATTCATTTCAGTTTCACAGAGGAAGGATAATTTTCTCTTAAGGGTTAAACCCTATGTATTGTTTAAGCCATCAGCTCACTGTAAAGCGTTCTTTGAAGTGGAAGCATTCCCAAGTGTTTGCATCTGCCCTCACCCATGAGGAAACCATAAAACAAACCCTTGCCTGCAGCAGGAGTGTGCCCCAGACCCATTAGGGCACTCAAACATGTGAGTGCTTGCCAGGGAGGCCAGGCAGATCCAGCAGCATTTGTGCTTTTACTCTCTCCCTTCTGTGCAAGTGCTGCTTTTGGGAGTAGGGACTGTCTCGCTGCATGCTGAACCTGTGTCTGCATCAGTCTAATGCTTCTGCTGATGACTGTTGCGCACAGCGTCTCAGCCCTGTGTCTAAACCTGCTTTCTTTAGGTGAGGTGACGTAAATAGACTGTTCTGGCTCAAAGGTATTTACATAAACATTTGACTATCAATCAGGGTGTGGGAAGGTGTTTCTAGGATGTTTCCATTTCTGCAGTTAAATTTGCATGTCTCTGTGTCTTACACACAAGTTCTGTATGTGCTGCTGGGGCTTAATTTTTATTGTTTTGATTCTTATTCCCAACCAAGAGCTCTTGATGGTTTGGGTTTTCTTTTTTTTTTTTTTCAAATTTTCATAACAAATTTTCATAAAATGTTCATAACATAAGGCGTCAACTTGCTACCGGACAGGAGACATTTCTAGAACATCCAGGCTTTGGTATCATGTTTGTGCCCACAAATAAAATAAAAAAAATCCAAACTAAAACAAAAATAAAAACAAACAACAGACCCACACCCTGAATAAAAGAAAAAATCCAAGCCCAAAAACCCCAGCATGAGGCAGTTTCTTATTCTTGCTGGGGACCTGGCAGTTATGGTCTTCATGAATATTGTCTTGGTTCTCAGCGCTCATCTTAGGGTTGTGCGTGGGCTGAGCAGTACTCCTGAAGTCCCAGAGGCTTTGGCTTCTAGGCAGATTGCCTCTCTCTTGATGTGTTTCAGTGGGATGAGTCATGCCTTCTGTTGGCAAAGGCTGTTTCTAGACCTTGCTTCTGCATGTTTAATTTTACTTGTAACTTCCCTCCTTTCCCTTTTCACTCTACAACCTGGGCTCTTACTTACACCAAAGGCCTTTATGGCTTCTTAACAAACGACACTTGGCAGCTATGACTTCTCCTGATGAATAACTTAACAGATGTGTCATTCAGGGGAAGGCAGGGAGGATGCGTATGGAAATCAAAAAGCACATTGTCGCTTGGCTTGCGTATTCCTTGCACAAAGAGACCCGGGGCCAAGAACTGCGTTTGTTCAGTTGGTGGGGAATTGGTGTGGGTTGGAAGAGTGGGAACATCTGTCCTGGGAGGCCAGTAAACCTATTTTTACTCAAGTGCTGCTTATAATAACAGCTTCTCCTGCTGTAGTGAATCTCTCTGATGGATTGCAGTGACCTTTCTGAGCACTGGTCAGGAGGAAATCTACCCCCAGGGCACTTCCAGCCCTCCTTAGAGGATGCCAGTTCTGAACACAGTGTAACCTTCTGTTCTCTTCCTGCCCAGGATTAACCCCACACCAGGCGCCTACCCCACTCAAAGCTACTACTGCTCTTCGCCTCCGACTCTTCCTACTTTCCAGATGCAGCACCCCAATGTGCAGAGCCAGGGGTTTCAACACATCTGCCCTCCAGGATATGGCCATGTTCTGGGGCACAAGGGATCTCAGCATGGCCATAGTGCAGGGCACAGCCTCACTTCTTCCCCCCACCAAGCCAGAGGTGCCTTCGGAGAGCATTATGTGCAGACCCATGCTGGAACCTCGCCTGGACAGTGCTGCCAGCTGGGCATGTTCTCTCCCCCGCAGCATGTGTGCCCCACTGATCCACAGACGCCTGCAGGCGTGGGCCCCCTGGCTGGCATTCAGCAAGCATCAGGGTATCCAGCAGCCACAGCGGCTCCTGTTTCAGCTGAATTTTCAAGAGTGCAGGTGTACTGATCCTCCAGAAAGCAGCAGGACTCTCGCATTGTGGCAGGATCACTGCGTGACGCTTACTCGTCAGTGCATTGCTGGCATCTTTGTTGTATCTGGGGTGACTAGAGGAATGGGTTGGTAGCTCCAGTGAAGGCCATTCCACTGTTCCCTGCTACAGGCTGCTTTAACTGTATTTCATTTATAATTTTTATATATTTTTTTACTTTTTGGTATTGCTGGGGGATGGGGACTGTATCACTTGTGTGCTTCTTGTCTTTTTGGGGTCTTTTTTCATTGCTGTATTTAGCAGCTGCTTTTTTCCACACTGTCACTGGAGTTACAGCGCATCAGCTCCCCAACTCAAGCTAGGAACCTAATTATCAAAACACTGGACTGATCTGGGGTTTAACTAGGGTGCAGCAGTAAGGACATGTCCCATCTGCACTGAGGCTCTTAGCTCCTATCTTGTTTACAGGTGTGATGTAGCTAGGACACCAAATAGGCAGAAATTGTGGAAGCCTTAGTTTATAACTTAATATTTGAGTGGAGGAGGACAGATATCTTCTACTAGTGACCTCTCCACTAAGAGTGTGCCTTGAAGGGGGCTTGTTAAACCAGAGCTGGGGCAAGAGGACAGAATACAGAACACCCTTTTCTGCCCGCCAAAACGCAGCTCTAAAACGCTGAAGGTCCTTCTTAGCTGTAGTCTGTGCATGCATCAACATGTTGCCTTCATTTTCTGCTAGCACGGTGCTAGCTCAGCCTGTGTTGCCAGTGCTTGTCGATAAGGCAACCTCGGATGCATGTGAAGTAGTGGGAGATGCTTCAGTAAGGGATTTTGGCCATTTGTGGAGCGAATGTATAGAGACCCAAGGAGCTGGGAGGGACCTTAACAGTGGGTTAGAAGAAATAACTGGAATGTAGCAATGCCATTGGGGGTGTTCGCACTGCTCAGCTTTAGATGTCTCACCCACCAATGTTAGCACAATCTCTCTCTGTTGTCTGCAGAGCTGGTGGAAAGGTGTGTGGGAGAGGGGAGTTTTCAGCAAGGGATTTAGAGCAGGATGCAGTGTTTGGTGCCTGTGGCAGTAACAAAGGAGTTTGGTTAAGTCGCTGGGACTTGAGCTTTATTTCCAGCTGTGTAGCTGCTTTACTGTGCCATGCCCAGGAGGAATCTGCTGTCTCTGTGTCTGTAAATCAGCCAGGATCTCAACTATCACCTTTGACTCTTTGCTTAGAGTTTTGTTGTGCTCCAAAAAAGTAGTGCTACATGAAGCAGAAAGTGCCATTTACTGCTCACAGAGATGTTCTTACAGTGCCTAACCTGTCCCCCAGAAACCGCGATATCCTCAGGGCTCTTTGATGCTATCAGTGAGCAGAGGTCATAGGCACCGTTCAGAGCTGCATGCACCAAAGCATGTACTTGCCTCTTTCTTTTTTTCCCTCTTCAGTGTCTGAAGAAGCCCCGTGTTGCCCTATAGCCACTTGCTTCTCCAGCAGCCCTTCTGGGATGGCTGCCACGGTTACGTGTGGCCTCGCAGGGGCTTGCTTTGGGGGAAGACCAAAGTGAATGCTGAGGACTTGGACCTCAGATGCACATTGGTAAGAAGCTCTGCTTGCAAAGGTCAGCACACCTGGGCAGGGGCTTTCTGCGGGAGGATGCAGCATTTTGGGAAAACCAGCCTGGAGTTGGTGGCCCACTCTGTCTCATCCCTGAGTGTTTTGCTCCTCCATGGGATCCCAAATGGACTTGACTTCATGGTCCTTTTTTTCCTGCTGACAGCAATTGCGTTGTTAGGTGGTTAGTGTGGAGCAAGAACGGAATAAGGTGCTTGTTCATAAAAAGTAAAAACTTAAAAGTGTGATTTTAATACCAGGAAAGAAATGCAAGAGGTGACATTGAAATGTTGATACTCCACTCTCGTTTGTGCCTTGATTTTCCTCCTTGTGAGAGCCTTGCCTGTAAACCTAGGAATTTGTTCACTGTTTTCTCCAGAAATGTGCCAAATGGTGATGAAGACTAGTAGCAATTGCAGATGTTGTATACGTCCAAATTTTAAGTGTGAAAGACAAAGTACTAAGTCTCCAGGTTTGCTTTCAAGCTGGAGTGTGCTCCTTGGGATGGTGGGTTAGGCACTGGCTGTGGGGCAGGTTGGTGACAAAGGACGTGCACTGGGGATGAGTGGTAACTGCACACTGGAAAATGCTTGTGGGGCTGGAATCTGGTTATTTTCCTTTCTGAATTTATCGGTTGATCTAGTAAGAGAACTACTCTCCCTGCAGAGCCTCTAAAGGGATGGTGTGTTTCCAGTGAGTAGTTTCATGGCTTTACAGTGATAAAGGAAGCCCTGGGCTGTAAGAGTCATCGTAGTGTGGCTGCTGGCAGCGAGACCAGCCCCAAGCCTGCCTGGTGTGGGGGGCAGACAGCCCACCTCTTTCCAGGAGGGGCTGTTTTGGCAGTGAGGGACATGCCTCTGTGCAAGGAGCAGGTACCAGCCACTAACCTTTCCACGCTGGGACAAGGCAACCGCCACAGCTTTCCAGGTGAGCCCTGGGGATGGGATGTGGCAGGATGGGCACAAACTCACAGTTTGTTTTCTTTTTCCTTCTGCTCCCAACTCTTTGGTGAGTTTATTGGTGACCTTGGCAGGTCACTGGGTCTCTCTGACCTCTACGGCTTCCACCGTGTCGCCAGGGCTGTTCCAAGCCCAGCTGCATGACTGCCTCAGCACCTGCCTGTCACTTGCAGCGTGTTGTACCAGTCTTCAGTGGCCTTCAGACAGGCGTTTGCAAAGATATTTTTTTTTCCTAGTGAAATCTGTTCCCTGCCTTTCCTGCAGGCAGCTGTTTCACAGTGAAATGCTTTTGTATAAACCAGCTGAGGTCCTTCTGTGGAGTCCAAGCAAGTTCCCGTTCCCCAGGGTTTGTGGCAAACTGGGAACTCCTTGCCCAGGGAAGGGAAGTTGCTGGGAGGGAGGGAGGGAAGAAGTTGGGATGAGGCATTTGCAAACGTTGTGTCCAAGGCTGGGAAGAGGAATTACATTTGTAAGAGAGTGAGGTAAAAATCACCAGCTCATTGGGCTTTGGCATTTGCCTAACTAAGCTCACAGCAACATCACTGATCACCCGTTGCAGTACCAGATCATTTCCTTGGAGGGGAGATAGAGAATTAAAGTTCCTAGAGCGGGTAGGAGGGGAAAAAATAACAAAGAAAAAAATCCTTAACCAATAAACCCCCACTTCAGGCTGGGATGGCTTGCTCCTGGGGAACGTGCTGCCCCTGAAGGTTTGCTATTCTGTGCCTCTGGCGCATTCCCAGTAAAACTGCCACTTCTTTCAGTATCAGGATTGCATCTGCTCTGGAGGCAACAAGACAGGAAAGTCCCTTGGGTTGTCCCGTATCCTCAGGGGTCACTGCAGAGTGACAAGTGTCTGGGGACAAGCACTGGGAGCTGAGCCGGCTGTTCCCCCATGCTCGGGGTAGCGGTCATGCTACGGGAAGGATGATTTGGGAGAACCCAGCTCCATCCCCTCTTGTGCACCCCCCATGGTGCAAGGGAAAAAGAGTCGGGGGGGTGTGAGGAAAGCAGAACTGGCTTGAATCTGCATCACTGCTCCATCTGGGAGCAACAGGGTCCCGCAGCATGGGGAGACCTGGCAGGAGGCATTGATGCTGGAAGAAAACCAGGTCTGTGTTTCTTTGCTTTCCTGTCACTCATTTGTGGCAAAGCATGCACTTGCAGCCGGGTACCCTGTGCTGGGGGCTGGGTTACCTGCACCAGGGCCAGGGTGCGGGCAAACATCACCTCCAGGTCCCACTGGGTCCCAGATTGTTTGCTGGCACTGTGGAGGCTCCACGGTCAAAAGTTCGGCCCTGGGGATGGAGGAGACCTGGCCAGGGGTGAGCCCAACATGCCTGGTGGCAGGTGGGAGAGAGATGTGTAGAAACAGAGCACTGGCTGGATGGGACCCTGCGGGCTGGCCAGGCTCTGCTTCCCCATCCCCCTGGGGTGTTCAGGCTGCATGTGATGAGATGCCACCCCCTTCCCTAACAGGAACAGCACGGGATGGGCTGTGCCACAATGCCTATCCCTGCTCCAGGCACCTGGTGGGTTGAGGATGACCCCAAACCATCAGCCAGCTCTGTTCTGCCGTCCCCTTGGGGCTGGTGTGGGTGCATCCCAGCCACTGCAATGTTTAACCTGTGGCCATTCACCCTGCGGGGGATGGTCACGGACTGGAGTCACCCTGAGGAGCCTCTACCCTGGGGAGCCCCTGCAGGGCTGGTCCCGGAGCCAATGTGGGTGACAGTGGTGCCTGGGTGGCCACGCACCCCTGAGCCCTTTGCTCAGATGCTGTTGTAAAAGGGGGTGTCCCTGCAGCCCTGGGCATCGCTGCCCCACAGTGGGTGCTTCTGGGGTCCGTGCCCCCTCTTGGACCCTTGGGTGCCTGCCCCTCAGCTGGCGCAGACTTTGCACCTTCCCCAAGGGTTTTATTGACTCTGAAGCCAGCGTCAATACGGCGATAGTGACAGGACTGTGACCTCGGTTGTGCCAGCACATGCTCAGGCCAAGGGAGGGAACCAGCCCCTGGGTGACCCCAGCACGATGCCGGGGGCCGGGTCCTGGCAGTGGGGCTGCTCGGTGGGGTCAGGGCAAGCTGTGTCCAAGCTGGGCTCAGCAGAGTCATGACCCAGGTTCAGAAAGAAAGGTGAGGGGAAGGCACCGCTTCCTCCGTGCCACCGGGAGCCGGGGTGTGAAACATCCCCCACCAGCATCACTGGGGACGTTTCTGGAGCTGCCTGTGCAAGGCGGGGGTGGCAGCAGCGTGAGTGTTTAGAGAAAGGCACCCCAAAGCATCCGAACCCCCTTGCTGTGGGTAAATCAGGAGCATTTGCTTGCCCCGGCTGCAGCCTGGCCAAGCAGAGCAGCCCCTCAGCCCCCCCGTGAGGGCTGGTGGTGACCCACCCCTGGGTGCCAGCCTCTGCGCTGAGACCCCTGTGGGCCCTGCTCCAGGCAGTGGGGGTCTGGGGTCCTGCGGTGCTGCTGAGGGCACCCAGGCACTGGGCACAGCTGCAGCTGGGGGGCCTGGGGGGCCTGGCACAGACAGGGCCTGTGCCTAAGGCTGCTTCGCACCCTGACCCTGCTGTGACCCCTAACCTGACCCCAAAACTGACCCCAGCCTTGCCCTTGCTATAACCCCAAACCTGACCCCAAACCCAGATGCCACCTTGACCCAATGCTGGCCCCAATCCTCACCCACCCCCCCCCCCCCCCAGCTACAATGCCGGCCCTAACCCTGACCCCACACCTTGACCCCTGCCCCCCCCTAGCCCTCTGAGCACTGACCCCTACCCTTGACCACACTGCACCCTAATGCTAACCGCGCCCGCACCCCCATCCTACCCTGCGTTCCGACCCCTGACAGCTCCCTGAGCCCGATCCCTGACCCCCACCTTGACCTTTGACCCTAGCACCCCGCCCTGACCCTAACCCCGACCCCTCACCCTCCCCGCTGCTCCCTGTCCCTTTAAGACCCCCCTACACCTGGCGCCGTGGGGCCGTACCAACCGCGCCGCCGCGAAGGGGGGGATCCCTACCGGCGGGCGCGCCCGCAGCCCATTGGCGGGCGGGGGGGGGGCGGAGCGTTTCTCCCCCCGCTCCTGTGCCCGCGTGGTGCGGTCCTCCCTACGTGCCGGCCGCGCCGGGGCTGCGGGGCGCCGTTGCCGGGGTCGAACGGGCCGGGCCGGTGGGTGACGGGGCCGGGGCTCCCTGGGCTGGGGCCGTCGGGGCAGCGGGGCCCGGGGTGGGTCCCCTGTGGCGGGGGCGGCCGGGCCGGGACAGCGGGGCCCTTTCTGGCGGAGCGGGGAGGTCCGGCATCCCTCGGAGCGGGGCTGGATGGTGGGCCCCCGTTATGGGGGTGGTGGGGGCTGGTGTGACTGGGCCTCTGTTATGTGGGGGGCTGGTGTGACTGGGGTCCTGTGGTGGGGGAGATTGGGATGGTTAGGGTCTCTTGTATGGGGGATGGCGTGAGTGGGCCCCTTTAACTGGGGGGGACTGGTGTGACTAGGGTCCCCTGCATGGGGGGGCTGCCCCCCCCCCCCCCCTTACTGGGGGAACTGGTGTGGCTAGGGTTCCCTGGGGAGACTGGTGTGGCTAGGGTTTTCTGTATGGGGAGCTGGCATGGGTGGGCTCCTCCTTATTGGGGGGCTGGCATGGGTGGGCCCCCTGTTATTTGGGGGGTGGGGGTGCCCCTCTAATGCCTGGCTCCCTGGGTCTGTGGGGTGGGGGGCTAGCCAGCACCCAGGCAGTAGGGTCCCCCGCCTTGGGGTAGAGGAGTGGGTGTGAGGCAGGGTGGGCAGCTGGGGAAGGGGGTGCTCCAGGGTGCTGCCCCCCCCCCCCCCCGCCTCGCTTCCACTGCACTCAGGGGCTGCTTGTGCTTACCCCATCCCAGGCTGCTGCTGGTTAAAACCTTTCAATTAACTTCTTTTTCTGGCACTTCTCTGCAGAACGTTTTTCACGGCATCTGACTGACGCCTTTGCTGCACGCTGGGCTGGTTTGCTGTTGTTCTGCCTCTTGTTCTTTATAAACCTCTGGGATGTTGAAAGACTGTTTGCCCCTGTCTTTTCCTCATGGAATTGCTTTGCAAAGTGAAATCATTGCCTTAGGGAATGTCCCTGTTGAAGGAAATAATGGAAAACCCCCTCTCTTGGAATATTAAAGCTGGAGAGGAGGTGAATGTACCTGGATGATGATGCTGGGAGTTAGTCATCGGTGTGGAATTGATTCTTAGGAAGTTGACTGACTTGCAGGAGTAAGCACAGCTGGTGCACCTTGGGGTGTGCTTTGGTCTGCCAGTGTTTAGACCATGGGTTAGCTCTCAGAGCGTGAGAAGGAATGGTAGTGCTTAGTGGAATGCATATAGAGCAGAAGGATTGCAGAGGTTTTCTGCCTGATCTGAGCAAGTCTGGAAAACTGGAATGAGTTTGTATTTCTACAGCTTTTTTAAAAAGCAGAAACATGATATCCAGTTGAGAAGCACAGGGAAGGATCAGGTCTCTGTTTTTAAATCCTGAAAGTGAACCAGTGCTAGTGTTGGTGGGGGCATCCTTTCTTCCATACTGCTTTATCCTTTGTGTGGACTGTAGTGAGCGGCTGCATGATTTCATATTTTTTTTGCCAGCCGGCAGAGCTGCGCTTAGTGGGGTGCGTTGATGCACACATCCCTTTTGCTAGATGAAGGGCAATGTGCTTTCTTCCAGTGTTTTTGTAGCTCTGTGAGAAATCCTGATTTCTGTTGTGCACGTGCAAAGCAAACTTGCAGATTAATCTGCTGCAGGTGAGGAAACTGGTGTTTTGTCACAGAAGGGCTGGTGAACCAGATCCCTCCTGGAAAACCTGATGTTGTCCCAGTACAGCTCTTGGTTTTCCTTTGGATGCATCTTGTGCTGGTTGATTGCCCTGAAACAGGCTGTGCATGGCACAGTGTGTGGGTTCAGAGAGTCCTCTGTGTTGCACGTGGATGCGATGGTGCACGAGAACTGTATTTGCAAAACACTTTTCTGTAAAGCAGGACAGAAACAGGGAGGTTACTGGTGCTACAGGGCAAAAAAACCCAACTGACGCAACTGAACACTTTCTCTTCATCTTCTAACAAGGAGAGTAAGATGAAGTGTGGGCAGGAAGGAGGAGTGTCACACCACTAACCCTCTGTTAATTAGTCCTGATCTAATTGTGACGGAGTAAAATCTCTTGCTTTGTCATCGCTTTGTAGGCGCCTCCTGTTCAGTCCATAATCTATCGGGTGGTGCCTTCTGGGTAGCCATGGTTGAGCAAGTAAGTGCCTCCAGCAACTTTTGTTCTGTTTCTTCCAAAGCAGCTGGAGGAGTTTGACGGGGCCATACGACCAAAACTCCTTGTCTTGTTTTGAGGGAGGCTCTCCCCGTGGCTCGCCACCCTTTGTGCTGGAGCTCACAGGCCCGGCCCCATCAGTGCTTGTTTGCAGAACCGTAGGTGCAAGGTAACCTCTTGAGCATCGCAGGTTGTGGAGCATCTGTGGGGGCAGCTGGGTTTGGGGAGGGTGGCTGGGAGCAGTGGTTTCTTTACCCAGTTCACCCACATTGAAAGCGGCATGTGGAACTGTGTCTGGAGTGAAATTCCATTTGATCTTTACTCTCTCCTTTGGCTGTTGCAACACAGCCAAAATACCATGTTCTCTTGATCCTGGAGGACTAGGGAAAAGGGTTCCCTGCTCACGTCTTTGATCCTGCTGTCTCCTCCCCATCCCTCTGCTCTGGTATAAAAGAAAGCCACCCAGCCGTTACCTTTGCTGACACTGAACTTTGTTCTGTTTCGTGATATGGGCTCTCCTACCTCTAAAAACACAACCTGTAGAACTTGCATAAGTTGCTTTCCCAATGTGATCATTTGATCCGAGTGGTGAGATTACTGTATACTATTGTTGAGAGTGAGTCACAAGCCCTGCAGTGACAGGTGCACCTCTGCCAAGATTGGTTTTTTATAGAGTTTGAAGTTTCATATATCAGAACAAATAATTACAGGCTGCTTGTAATCTCTTGCTGCTTCTCCCGAAGTAAACATTCAAGTCAATTGTGTGCTGCTGATCATTTATGGAATCCAGAAAGAGCGGAAGAGGAGTGTTTGTATCTCTAGTGGCTTCTTTAGGGCCGCAAGTCCCAAGAGTGGCCAAGTTTGATCTGCGGTGGCAGATTATTGTAGTGTTCTTGGTTAGTTATCAGCCACTTCTGGGCCTCTAGTTATTCTTTTGCGAGGAATGAGGTAGAGTTATTGACTAACTTTCCATTCTCCCTGTAAGGAGTAGGAGATGGGGAGGTTGGAGTTAAAGATGGGGTTGGATTTTTCTCCTTGGAAAATCTGGCTCAGCAGTGCATGGGCAATTCTGTAGGGAGTTGGTAGGTCTGTCTTTGTGGCACTGGCAAGTATGCTGGATCTTGCTGCATGGTTGCTTGTGAAATGCATCTATTGACTTGCTTTCACGGGTCATTGCTAGCATCTCTCTGTTCTAGCTAACTCCAAGCGTTGGAGGAGCAAGCTGGTAAAAAGCCTGCAAGGATTGTGCAAGCCCTGGTTGTGAAACAGGGCTGTATGCATAACTGCTGGAGGTAAGAGGAGCAGCTTGTGCTCTGAAGGGGGGGAAAAAAAAAATATCCCGTGTCAAGTACCTTCTGTTTTTGTTGACCGTAGTGGGGTGGGAGTGCTGCTGTTTTTGCAACTGGGGATCAGCCTTTTAGCCTGTGACCTTGCTTATTCCCTGCCTGACTTGTCTGTTGTCCTGTGGCCCGTGGCCCTTTTTGGCATGGGGACACCTGCTTTGGGTATGGGATTGATTTCTGAGGTGTGCTGGTGCACGTGACTGTGTGTGGTTGCAGGGGGCTGGGCTGGGTAGTTGCCTGTATTTCACAAACGTTCAGTAACGTGAAATAGAGCTCAGATAATCTTACCTGTAACAGCCTGGGAGGTTTGTAGGGTGACTTCACACACTCCTAACAGGGCAGCCAGATGTGAAACCTGGATCTGGGACCAGGAGGACAGATCCCTGGCTGAGTTCCCACAGGATGTAAGGATCATGCAGTAACACCTCCTTCCTGTACAGCAACATAGGAGACAGGCTGAAGTCATGTCTGAAAAGCTCTTGCATCCTCAGAGGAAAGCTACCTTATAAATACAAAATGTCCTGATTCCATCCAAACAGTGCTTGGTTTTCCTTAAATAAATCCCCCAAACACTATTTTGACTGGGGGCCTTTGCAGTTCTTAAACCTTTGCAAGATCTATTTAATCGTGTCCCTCTGATGCTCTTCCAGCTGTTAGTTTCAAAGGAAACCTCCCAAATGAGAACAGCCGTGAGTGGGTTTTGCTCTCCAAACTCCTCCTTGTGGAAGAGGTCAAAATCCGTGGCTACCAACCCTGTCCAAAGGGCTCCCCTCCCTGTAGTGCTGCAGGCAAAATCACAGCTTGTCACACCAACCCTCAACAAAAGCAGGCGGGGGTAAGCAAACAGCCTGTTTGGAGGAACTGAACTTTCAGCTGTGGCAGCGTTGGGTGCAACACTTGCAGAACAACACTTGCAGAAGAGGCTGCTGAAAAAAATACCATATTCCCTTCTTGATGTTAAAAAAAACCCCATTTTCAGCAGGACCTGAACCATGCAAAATGCATGCCTGAATGGGTTGCTCCTAAGATTTTGCTGCATTGCCCTCTGAGCAGTTGATGTGACTGCATAGTGCCTGTGATAATTAGCAATGGGGTGGTCTACAACCCATACAGATTTGTCCCGGCTCCTGGATATGGGTGGTGTTGAGACCCCTGTTCCTCCATTCAAACGATACTCTGAATTTGTTCCTCCCTGGGACTGGGAGGAACAGTATTAGTTAGCAAGGGGATTCGGTTTACCCATTGTTCTCAGGTTTTATTTATCCTGTTAATCCTGAAGTGCTTTTTTTTTCTGTACTGGCTCATGTTAATCTGCATGAAGGAAGGTGTTCGGGTGCCTAAGCTGGTGAGATGCCACACATCCTTGTTTAAAGTTTGAGAGATGGGCTTTTATCTGGTGAAAGGAAATGTACAGATGTAGTTATTCTGGGTTGCTTTCTTTTCATTCAGCTTGGCAAGTTTGTATTCATTTTTGTGTTGGATAACTCCTTAAGTCCTTTGATTTAGTGTACTGGGCTCCCTGCACAGCGCCCCCACCTCCCCCCCCCCCCCCCCCCCGCCTTGGTATATCCATAGGGTGGAGTTGCTTTCTGCTTCAGTAAAACTGTTCTTCTGTTCTCTTCCTTGCTTTTACAACTGCTCTGCTGGCCTTGAATAAGACCCACTGACCAGGAAAAAAATCCAAGTGTGACAGTGAAAGTTCAAATATGCAGTATTTCAAGCTTCAGACTGACTGATGCACGCTCAGCATCTGTCTCGTGCCTAAAATAGATGTTCTGCCAATGTCTGAGCTGGTGTGTCAAGGCCTGGTTAGAAGAGACCTTGCAATAGTAATTTGTTCTGTTTCACAAAAAAACCAGCTTCTGGGTTTCTTACCCCTGCTTGAGGTGCTGCTGCAGCCGAGTTCTGTGTTCACATGGGGATTTCTGAGCTGGTGGAAGCATTGGAGGCTCGTGGAAAGGCAACTTTTCTAGTGTTCAAGAGAGACTGCTGCTTTCCACCCTTCTTCATTAAGCTGGGGGTGGTTAATGGGAAGTTGTGGTGGGAATTCTTGTTTTTGAAATATGTAGGAAGAAAGTGATGCAGAAGTGCTAGGCGTGGTGAGCTGTCATGCGTAGTGAAAGCCGAACCTCACTGTTGCAGGCACTGGTGGAAGTCAGTCCTGGATCACTGCTCACTGTTGCCCTGGCGAGGAAAGCACGCCTTTGGCCCTCGCTGGGTGCAGTGGCTGCCCTGTTTCACAGCGAGCACTAGCTTGGGGGGTTAAAACAAGGCTGATGGGGCGAGGAAGCCATGAGGCTTCCCCCCACACTTTCCTTCCCCAGGAGCCCACCTGCAGGATGAGACACCCCCCCACACCACCCCCCCCCCACCCCCCCACCCCCGGAGCAGGGAGCCCAGGCATGGCCACTTGTCTGGTCAGATGATCAAAAGCTTCTTGTTGATGGGAAATGCAATCTGTGCAGAGAAAAGGCTAATCCAAGGGCTGCTGAAGGGGTAATGTTAAATAACCTGGATCTGAGTGCCTGTGTTGATGGTCTGCTTTTGTTTTGGAAAGGACCACTTTTCTTGCCAGGTCTCCTTTTACTATAAAGGAAAGGAAAAAGCTAATTTGAGGCTTGCTGAGACTGGCACGGGCTGATGTAAACAGAATTTCTTATTCTAATCAGTTGCATTCATACCCAAAGAGGAATGAGAGGCCATCTGGTTTTGCCCCAAGGGTCTCCTGGCCTAATACCACACACTAGCACATCAGAAAGCCCTCGCTGCGGTGGGATTCATAAGAGACCGGGCAGAAATGTCATCTCCACCACAGCCCTGCTTTCCTTCTGCAGCTGCCTCTCCTCCTTCCTCGTGGGCTTCTGTCTGTGGGGCTTCTCTTCCTGACACACGCTGGTAACCCTCCTGTCTTGTATCTTTAGTGGGTGAAAGAAGAAAACCCTTTGCTGGTCACAAGACTGCATTCCTCTTTGTAAGCAAGTCTTTTCCTTCTCCTGCGCTGCCACTGCTGTGTGGAGCAACAGGGGCTCGCTTCAGCTTCCTTCTGGTGCTGCCGTCTGTGTGAGCTCTCGACCAGCTTTGCAGATGCCATGGGAATAGGGTCCTGTGAGAAGGTTGCTGAGTGGTTTTTTATGGGTTTTTTTGTTTTTTTTGTTCCTCCTGGGTGTTTCAGTTAAGTTAGCTTCTATTCAGTCTTCCCATTTTGCTGTTGTTTCTAAAGCTCAGGCTGCAGCTTGGTGCTGTACAAAGAGAAGGAGCTTCCATTTGCTCTGGCTGCTCATCTCTGTTGTGTGTCTCCCCTCTATCCTGAAGCTGTCTTCTGGGGCTGTGCCACGATGCCAGTGGAAATAATTGATCTCAGCTTTAAAATCGGGCTTTTTGAAGGCTTCTTCTGGAAGCCAGTCATGGCCCTGATCTGTGTTGTGCCGTGGTCCTGTGCAAGAATGGTCAGCACAGGAAAGGAGGATGCCTAGGGCAGGCAAGGCATGTGGTGGGGAGGGTGGTCTAGTCATGCGCACCCACCTGCACCTAGGGACTCCGGCTCTGGCACACCTCGTGGTAACGCTGACGTCCCCTGCCACGCAGGGCTTCCAGCACTAGAAATCGTGACAGCTGTGGTTCCGCTTTGTTCACTGATGCAATGCATGTGCTGAGTCAGTGGCATGAGGGTCATCATCATGTGGCTGCCGAGAGCAAGAAGAGTGCTCTGCCAAGTCAGCTCTACCAGTCCTGTCCCCTTCCCCAGTGGGGCTTTTACTGGGAGTCTGAACTGGAGTGATCCAGTCTGAAAGAACCGGTGGCTTTTTGAGTGTGCGTCGCTTTTAGATGCGGTGGTGACTTGTGTGGATTCCTGTTGACAAGAAACTGGAAAGCCGTCCTTTGGTGAGTGTTGTTAGTGGAGAGGGGCTGGGCACTGCAGGGCTTGTGCTGGCAGTGGGAGGGTACGGCCGAGGCACAAGGCGAGCTCTTGCTGCGGGCACGGTTTGACTTCAACTACCTGACGTCCCTGCTAGCATTCCGCTGAGACAGCCTGGACCTTGCTGCGGGCTGGGGAAGGCTTGGCTGCCTGCGCCCTGCTGAGCTCCCTTTGAATGGTGCCTGGCACTGGTGTGGGTGCTGGGCAGAGGGTGACTAATGGCACTCTGTGCATTTATGTCACTCGGTTCCTCCTTTGACTCTGGTCGTCACAGATTTATTTTGCACGTACTGCAAAATAGAGCTGCTGCTGGCAGCTCCCGAGTTTATCTGCAGGTGTCCAAAGGGTGCTGATGCTGCTCAGTTCCCATTTGGAAAACTGTTTCAGTAATCTCTGGGGCACGGGAGATGGGGGTGCAGCCTCTGTGCTGCCCCGTGCCAGGGCACGCAGCGCACGTAGGGCACAGCAGGACTCGTGCCTATCACCACACGGGTGTGCAGGGATTGTGGGGAGCCCTCTCTGCTGTCTTCAGTTGAACACGGGGGCTTCTTGGTGCTACTGGCTGTGATCAGCTGGCCGGCTGGAGCCCGGGGATCGGTTACTGGGGGTGGGAGCAGCAAGCAGCCCCGAGCTGCGCTTGGTCAGCAGCCTTCCTTCTCCTTTCCCTTTCACGTGAGCAGGGCTGATGCTGTGGGTCACGGCATGCTTGTGATGGCACAGGCCAGAGGAGAGTCAAGCACAGAGCTTGATCACTTGTTTTTGGGGCAAGAGTTGCAGGCTGCAGTCCTGGTCTGGGACCGGGAAGTCAAATTGTCCTGAGACACTTGAAACACATCACAGACATTACACAAAAAAAATCCACCTCCTTCAAGCTCACAAAGAGCCAAATTCCTGCCCAAATCACCAACTTGGCTTCAGAGCCAAGGCTTTTTGGTCATACTAGAAGATAGTACAATGTGACTTGCAGAAACATCCCTATATTTGCAGAAAGGGAGACCTCCCAGCCACGTTTCATGACCGTGGTGCTGTGTTCCAGCCTGCTTTCAGGGGCATCTGCTGCATCATCTTCTGTTTGCGGTCAGCTGTGTGCAAGAGAGGGGGAGGAATAGATCTTTTGGGTCTCGTGCTGACTACATGGCTTTTAGGGCACTCCCTGTGCTGTCATGTCTGTTCTAATACTATTTTTATTTATATTTTAGTATTTGTAACCCTGCGACCTGATAGCACTTTTAGGCTATATGGAAATCATGGGGGATTTGAGGATGCCTGGTACTAGCTCCCAGTTCTTTGCTTCAAAGATGGGCATGAAAATTAGGAATACAATTTTTATCTTTTTTTTTTTTTTTTTACTCTAAGAAGGAAGTGCATCTGTTGGGTAGCATGGAGATGTGCAGCGAGGATCCCCGGTGACGGACTGATTGTGAGCTGCCATGTATCAAACAAATTCACCCGTTTAGAAGCTGCATTCAGAGGCTGGAAAGCTGTGCTAAAGTACAGCATTGCTTGATTGCAATCTTTCAAATTGTTGTGACTTTTCTGTGTGACGTAGATGCCTCACATCTCAGCTGATACTGAATGCTTTACACCAGATAGAGTGTGCATAAGCAAGGATCTAGGAACTGGAGCCATGATTAAAAAGAAAAAAAGGGGGGTGTGGGGGTGTGGAAATGGAAGTCTGTCTTACCTTGATTTGAAGATATAATAAACATTTGGGATAAAATAACTAACCTTGAAACTGGTGTCAGGGGAAATTCTGCATCAAATTTCTTTTCCCCTTTAAAAGTCTGGCCTGATTCTATTGGTGTCCTTCCAGAGACCGCAGGATTTCCAGGATAACTAAGTTCCAAGTAAGAGTCAGGTTTATTTTCACTGGATGTTAGGACAGGACATGTATTTGAAAATGAATTGCTGTAAACTTCTGGGAAATAATAGTTATGACCAAAGAGTGAGATTGAGGAATAATCTTCCTGTGCTAGGTGGAGTTAAATAAAGTTTCTGAGTTATGACAGCCCTTTATGTAAAGAAGCGTGAGGTCTAATTCCACATCTTTGCCTTTCTCTTGCTACACCTAAGCAAACCTTTTCCTGAGGGTGGGGATGGTGAAGGGAAAGCAAAAAGAAAGCCCTGTAGCTAGGATATAGGACTTGAGTCTAAATGTCCAGGACCAGATGGAGCCCAACATCAAAATTAAAGCAGTTCTTGAGTCTTAGGTTCCATCGCTAGAGAATGACGGTTTCCTTCCAGGATTAGAGGTCAGTATATAGCCTTTATGCTATGGAGAGTTGTGAATGAAGAGAGGAGACCAAACCAGGATTCTGGTCCATGCACCAGACGCGTAAGCCTCCAGAAATAACTCTTCCCTCTGGCTGTGGGGAGTGAGCGGGTGGTCTGGCAGCAGCTGTAGGTTCCCCTTTGAAGTGCTGGAGAGCTGCAGTGTGGTGAAGGCCAGGAGATGGTATGGCTTCCTCCCCCGTGTCTGTCCACGCTGCGTTCCTGGGAGCTTCCTTCCTGAGGGTGCCTCTCTCCAAGGCATTGCTACCTGCGAGAGCAGACCGCCTCGGGAGGCTTGAAAAAGCAAAACCCTTCGTGGCTGCTGCTTGTCCCCTCCGCTCTGTGTGGCCAGAAGCTGTGCTGCTTTGGGCACAGCGATGGATTTCTGCTGGCCCTCGCCTTGCTGATGAGCTCCTGAACTCATTCTCTCGCCTTGTGTAAGGGCAGCTGGCTGATATCCCTGCCTGAGCTATCTGGAGCTGGGAGGGGAATTGCTGTGGGGCCAGGTGCGTGCAGCTTGTACGCATTCCACCCCAGGCTGGTGGCCGCTCACCAGAGACGTGCCTGGCTTTGAAACTCCTCTCCCTGTGCGCTTTGTTACAAGGGATGCTGCTGGGCTCCGTGCAAGGAGGCTTTCTTAGGGCTCAGCTGCTGCGAGTGCTGGATTTGGTGCTCGGGTGGGAAAGGGTGCAGCTCCTGCCCAAAATCAGCTTAGCATGGTCTCTATGAGCCTTGGATTTTGGTGTTTGTTTTTTTTCTTCCCCATGGTTTGTCATAGCCTTATGTGCCATGGGAAAGTGCTTGTCAAGGAAAGTGAGTGAAAGACAAGCTGAGGATAAACTTAGTGACGTGACCATTCCCTGGCTACCTTCATGTAATTTGGGCAATGGAAGCTGGCACTGAAAAAAAAACCCAAACAAACAACAAACCAGCACCTTGCAGTGTTGGAGGTGTTGATCCCGGCAGCCTATTGCCTGTGTTTGGGCACTGCTGCCTCCATCTCTTTGCAGAAGAGTTGGGGCTGTGCTGTGCGTGAGGGGAAGCATTGCCCAGCAGCCCTCAGCCTGCCACGTAACGAGCAATTCAAATGATGAGCAAGACTACGAGAGGGAAGCTGCGTGGGGGAATGGGTTGCCTGGCAGTTTCTGACTGGGATCTTCCTACAGATGAGGTGCATTGGCTGTGAGGGGAAGAGCTTGCAATTAAAACTTCTGGGGTTTCATCAGGAATGAAGACAATAAACCAGCAGCATTTTTCCTCCCACCAGTGCCTGCCCTTGGGCTCAGCTGCCAGACCACCTCCTCGGTGATTTACTGGAACCCAGTAAGGAGGAGGAGAGAGCCCCTGCCAGCAGCTTTGCCTTGTTGGCCAATAAGCTCCAGTTGTGGAAGCTTTAACTAACAGTTTAGTCTACAGTTAGACAGAAATAACACCCAGCTCTTGCTTGGCTCTGAGATCTAGTGATGGAAAGCCTGTCTGCAAGGAGTGAGGACAGGGTGACCTGCCTGATGGAGAGGAATGGGCAGTTTGCTTGCCTGCAGTCACACCACTCATGTTTTTCTTCCAGCTCCTCACTTAGTGTCATCTCGGGGAACCTCGTGGGAAGCTTTGCAGTACAGTCACTTGCCAAGTTCTCCACCGAATTAAACTTTTTGTGGGGTTGAGAACCTGCTGGGTTGCAAAAGTACCCAGGAGCTCACCCATGATTGCTGCCAGGTGGCTGTGGACTTCTCCCTACGCTCTGCAGGGCTGCCTTTTGTAGCTGGTGGTCTCTGGCAGAGTACTTCATGTTCTCCCAAGCTGTGCTTTTTCTTTGTAGGGGTAACGACAAGGAGTTCTTTGCTGAAGACCTTACCTGGTCACCCTTGTTAGTGCTCCCTGACCATCACCTCCCCTTTTCTTCCCAGCTCCTGAATGTGTTAGCATAACCTTAAACTTTAGTCAGTTTTATTTCTCAGCCCAGGCGCAGCATGGAGTTTGCAGCTTCTCTTCCAGCCCCCTGGAAAGCTGTCTGGGGGCTTTTCTCTGGCAGGCACAGGTTTGCTGAACAGATTAACTCTCCCCTCACAGCTCAGCCATGGGACATGTCCTTTCTCTCAGGTGGCACCCTCACGGCTCTGAGTCACTTTTCTGTGTGCAAGTTCAAATGTTCATGGCCTCTTGGTTTGGCAGGATGCCCAAGTACAAGAAGAGAGTCACTTTGCCCTTACAAATCAAGTTTTCAGTTAATTATCTGTTTACTTGGATGGAGCGTGTCCTTGTGTGTTGGGAAGATAATCTTGTGATGTGGACTAGGGTCAGAGGAGTTCGGAGCTTTGGCAGAGCAGCAGGAGGGAGGGAGTGGTGGGTGGCTCCCCAGGGGAAGGACAGGGGACGTACGGCTACTTGGGTGCTTGAAGACTGGGTGCTCATCCTTGAGCTACCGTGGACTGTGGGTATGGCCGTGGGCAAGTCACAAGTCACTTAAACTCTGCCTTGGCAAGTGGAAAGGAGTAATTCAAGAAGGTGGAAGTTAAACCGGGGAGGATAGCGGAGGGGACTGGGAAGCTAGAGGCCTGAAAAGGGGTGAATAGTAAATCCAATCTGCACGTGGAGGTGGGCAGTAAATCAGAGCACTCAGCATTTGTGTTGTAACGACCTGAGGGATGCTCGTGGAAGTACCATGCCACAGTCCTGCCCTGTGGTTTATAAGCACAGCAGTAGGTCTGGGGCATTGTATCATCCTGTGGAAAGGAGGGAGAAAGGCCCAGGTGTGTGGGGTGATTGAGAGAGTGAGGTCTTTCCCCACTAATGGCTCTGTGGTGAGTAAGGGCTTTAGTAAAGGCTGGCCATGAGTCCCTGGTGAATTTCTCTGGGCTGTTAGTAGGAGCCAGGTTGGGCTCCCTGGCTGGAACGTGGGGCTGCTCCAGTAGTGCTGGCAGAGGGAGAGCAGAACTCACCGCTGACGATGGATCAGCGTGGATGCAATGGGAATGGAAAAGCTTGGTGGGCCAGTGAGATACCTCAGGATGCAAAAGGATCTCACATTATTGTGATGCAAAGCCTCTGTTTCCAAAGAGTTTTTGGGCTGCCTTGTGCTTGTAAGACTAAATGCATAATGAAAAAGCATAGTCTGGACTGCTCTTAACACTCTTTGGTCTTCTGTGGCACTGTGTGACTGCTGGTGTTCATTTTTCTTTGCTTACAGTGCCTCTGACCGTCATGGGGGGTGCTGGCATGGAACAAAACATCTCCCCTGCCAACAGCCCTGCGCAGCAAGACTCGCTCTTCAGCATGATGGACGTGTTTCTCATCTCGCTCATCACCGGGCTTTTTACGTACTGGTTCTTCTTCCGCAAGAAAAAAGAGGAAGTCCCAGACCTCCCCAAAATGCAATCAGTGTAAGTAACAACTCTCAGGCAGCACGGGGTGAGTGTAGCTTTATGTCTTGCTTATGGTAGGTCCTTGGAGGTTTTGCAGGAGGCTCAGTTGGATTGTAGGAGGCCCGCAGGCGAGGGGACTTGGTCCCAAAGTGCATTTCCCTCCCTTCACGTTTCTCGTGAGCTGTGTGTTCACTTCACAATGCAGAAATCCCCATGGAAGATCCAGGCTGCAGTTCTGCCTTATCCCACGGTGTGGCCCAAATCAGCAATTCCGAGTTTCCCAAGCGAGGCAGAAAAGCCTCTGGCTGTACTTCAAAACTCTTAAGGATTGCTTTGGCTATTCTATGTGTTTTCTGATAAGAGTCATATTTAGATAAATCTGGGGAAACGTGGACTTGCTTCTAAGCAGATTTCTTATCACAAATCTTACCTACTTTTAGCTATGAAGAAAAGAAATAGTTTTGGGGAGCTGGGAGGTAGTTCCTGGGCATGAGCTGCGGGGCAGCTCTTGTGAGACTTGCTTGGCTTTGATGCCAGGTTACCGCAGCAGCAGCAGACTAGGTTTGGAGAGGGAGAAGCCCTTCTTCCACCCTGTCTTCTGCAGAGGGTTTAGGGCCAGGAGCGATACCTGTTGGTGGAGATCTGTGTGCATTTAGTTCCTTATCTCGGTCACATACCAAACTTAACGTCAGTTTTCTGCTGGACTTTTTAGCTCATTCTTTGTTTCCTCTGGGGCATTGGTAAGAACACTAAACAGAGGTCTGAAACCCACTGCAGCAGAGAACTGGTGGGAACTGGTGTTGTGCAGCACCTTTCCCTTCAGTCTCCTGGGATCTGATCCCTGTGTGGGTGCAGTTTGCCCTTGGGAGAAAGCCAGCCTTAGCCCAGCTCTGTGTTTTCCGTTCCTTTGCAGAAGGTAACCACACAACAAAGGTCAGCCCTCTGGGTTTTAATGCTGGCTGCAAATTCACTGTAGAGCCCCCCAGTCCTGAGCGGATGGTTCTTGAGGCCATGCCATGAGGATGGGGAAAGCAATGTCTGGCTGCCTGCGGTAGGTTCCAGATTTAATGCATAGAGTTTCACCAGCACGGTGTCCTGTGAGGTGGGTCTCTCCCTGTGGCACTTAGTGGGTGCTGCTCTGGCAGGAGATACGTCTCAGTCCTTCATTTCAAGTGTTACAGCCCATTGTGGAAAGAAGCTGTGGCAGGACCTGTCTGTAGGCTGCTCAGATGAGGATGTTTGGTGATAAGCCAAGGCATATCAGCAGATCAGCATATCAGCATATCCCTGCATATCAGCAGGGAATTGATGCTCCTGTTACCCTGTGTGTGAAAGCTAAATCAAACACAGCAAGCCGTTGTAGGTCTGTTATTTCTACCTTTGTGGGTAATGCTGCTTCCAGTTTTCAGGGCTTGTCATCCCGTGTTTGTGGTGTAATTCAGGTCATAATTGAAAAGGAGCAAGTTCAGCCTCATCATTGCTGCTTTGGTCAGATCATGACCCTCTCCTCTGGTGGCAGAGCCCTCTGCTTGAAGGCAGGCCTGGGATGCCAGGTCTGTTGTGAAATCCCTGGGTAACGGGAGGAGTAGCACACAGCTGAGAGCAAACTCGCAGGCAGGCTGCACGCACTGGTGTTGCGGGAGGGTGGAAAGTACGTTTCCTGGCTGGGAGAGTTTCAAAAGGAAGAAGTGTCCCTGGCTGCGGTACCTCGTGCAGACGGGTGCACACGTGGCTGGTACAGCCTAGCTTTCTGTGCCTGCTTGGCTTTACCTTGGGATTTTTTTTTATTGGATCAGTCAGATACTTTCCCCCTTGTGCCTGCAGGATGCTGTGCGTATCAGTGCCTGCAGTTGCGTCTGGAAATTGTAACGAGAACGGCCGCGCTGCGCTGAGAGCTAAGCCAGCTGGAGAAATAGCACTATCAATCTGAAATTAGATCCCAACATGGCACAGACTGACTGGGAGAGCTCCCGTGCTCGCTGTCCTTGTGACTGTTTCCACCCATCACGTGCAGCTCTTCCAGAGGCTGTCGTGACCTTGCGGAGGAGCCGCGCTGCGGAGAAGCTTTCAGACTCCCCCCGGGTATATGTTCCCACCATGTCCTGCTGCAGGACCTCAGCATGTGCGCTTCCCTCTGAGCGTGGCTGGAGGTTTTGGCTTTGAGCTGACTCAGACATTCTGCCTGTGGGGTCTGTGCCGCCTTTTCCACCTGTGTGGGAGACTGCTGGCGAGGAGCACTGTGCAACTGCTCCCTGCCAGAGCTGTGGTAGAGCAGCACCTCCTGTCACTGATAACCAGGGCAGAGGGACAAGGTTGCTCCAGACCTTGTCTGACACAACTGCATTTTGGAAAAGTGACAGCCAGGCAGGTGAAGAGTGAGAATTTTTCCCCATACGTTTAGCCTGACCCTGTTGCAGCCCTGCTGTGGTCGTTGTGGCAAGCTGGTCTTGCCACAAAATTCAGGTGCCATACCGGAAAAGATTTCCTGCATCCTTCCCAAGATGTAGCTGTTACCAACACTTAACAACATCAGATGTTTTTCTTCTGTAGCCAGTGAGATTTTCAGTTTTCAAAGTCAGCAATGAATTCTAAGGATGTCCAGGAGCTGAGGTCTGCACCTGGCGTTGTGGATGTGTGGTGCGGTGTGGATGCAGTGTGGACCCATAAGCCAAGGCTGTGGTTGGTGGCACATCCATCCTCCGGGACAGAGACAAGCAACTTCCTGCAGCTTTTGTTGTTTTCTGGGATACTTGGCACCAGGAGGGAAATGGGTGGGGAAAACAAGCTTGTTCAGCCTCGGATTTCCTTTCCCTCCTGTCATCCTTGAGTCTGGGGTGGAGTTTCCTTTGTGATAAACAAGCAAATCTGTAAGATACAGGATCGTGCTGTCAGCCACTGCCTGTGGCTAGCTGGATATAGCAAGGTGGCCCATGGGCAAGCCTGTCTGCAGGCAGGGAAGCTGTCCCAGACCCATAAAGGCAGAGAGCCCTCGGCAGGGCTGTCTGCAGCTGAAGTGGAGAGCCTTGACCTTCAGAGGCATCGCTTTTTTTCTTCAGTATGCTCTTTGCAGCTCTGCCTTGACTTGCCAAACTGTCCTGAACTGCTTTATCGGATGGTGTTGGGTGATGATTTCTGTTGTGTCACTTTGGCCCCCAACTTCAGCCTTGGAAGACTGGAGGGTGGAAATGCTGAACAGCAATTCAGACATCACGATGGCTGCTGCTTTAATGGGTTTGCTTGCAACGTGGCAGAGTGCAAGCAGCGTCGCTGACCTGAATGCAGCGTCCAGCACCTTGGTGACCCTCCTGGGGTTTTTGGGAGCCGCTGCTGAGCAGCACGTCTTGATCAAACCACATCGGCTCAGCAGGGTCTGCAAAGGAAATGCTGCTGCTGCAGCTGCCCGTGGTTGTGGAAGAACAGATGCATGGTCCAGGTACCTTGTTCTGGATGGCACCTGGGCTGCGTTCACCCTACATGGCTCCACCAGCCTGCAAGGCTCGGGAAACGTCATGATCTTGCCCTGACGATTGCATCTCTGGGTTCAGACATGGTTCAGGCGCTTGCTGATCCCTCACCCTTACAGCCAAGTGGAGCTGGTTTCCTGCCTGAAGCCCCCAGAGAAGGAGCAGAGTCCAGCACATGCAGAGGTTGCCCACGTACAAGATGTCCTGTACCTGTGTTGTGTAACACATGCGTGCGTGGGGCAGGCCAGGATACCGCCGACTGAGGGTCGCCTGCATTTTGACCATTTTTAGACTTAATTGAAACCACCGGACCAGCCTTCCCGCAGCCTGCCCTGCAGATGTCATTAGGGAGGATGGCTCTCGATCGCCATGCAGCCGTGGCCACCACGCTTCCTCGCAGGGGCGTTGCTGGGGAAGGCACTAATTTATTTTTATTCTTCGCCTGTACCTCCTCTGCCTGTTGCTCAATCACAGATTTCTTTCCTTTCTCATGTACCCACTCCAGAGTTGTGCAGACTGTTGCCCCGGGGAGATGCAGGCGAGACGGCAATTGGTATGCTGGGTGTCACCCCCTCCCTTGTCCCCCCCGTCTTTAACATTGTCTGGGGCAGAAATTGGCTTATCTCTGTTCTTCAGCTATAGAGAAATCCGTTCCCTGGTGCTTGTAGGGCTTCCTGTGGCAGGAATTGCTCCAGCTCCTTAGGCTGATTAGCTCTTTGCTGCCTGCGTGTGTGTTAGAGACAGAGAGACCATCTCTAATTTAATTTAATAGGATCCTGAAGAGAACAAACTCCTTTGAGCTGCCTGCGTAATGGCACTGCCATAGTTACCCGTAGTGTTGCTCACGCAGTGTCTGGAATCGTTTCATTCAGCTACAGCATTGACTGTTGTGTTTTTTTGTTTTGTTTTTGTTTTTTAAAAAAGAATATATATAAAAGCAGCTGTGATATAAACAGTTTCCAAGGTAACAAGGCTGGGGGAGGGTTTTGTGTCCCATCACGGATGGGAGAGGGACGTGTGCTGCGGAGGATCCTGGGAGGTTTCATTCTCCACTCCTAATTCCTTTCTGCCACTGCTGCCAGATGTTGCAGTTTCTCAGGACTGTGCGGATCCACTTGGTAACTTCCAAAGCCCCACCACCAGGATCCGAGCGAACAGGACCATTCCTGCTATGACCTGCGCTGGGACCTTTTGTGCTGGCTCCCTTCTCTTTAACAAAAGGCTGACGCTTGGCTTTAATGCCCAGGAGGAGCAGAATGGAAAGGGCAGTGTGTGTGTTGCTCCAGAGCTAAGTTAGATCCATCCCCCCCACACCTCCCCTCGCCGACAGACACGGCTGCCCTGCAATTCTTTGTCTGCCTCTTCCCTGCCCCGGCCATGGGCTGCGTGTACTCGGCCCCCGCAGAAGAGGCGGCTGCGGCGAGGTGAGTTAATCTGCCCGGTGGGCAGGTGGGGTTGCTCTGACTCAGAGGGGCTCTCCTGCTGCCCCAAAGCTGGGTGAAATGGGGCGCCTCTCCCTTCTGGGGCAGGAGGAGAAGGAAGGGGAGATGCTCTCCTTGGAGGCAGGCTGCTCCAGAGGAGATCCTGCCGGTGGCGCTCGGTTTCTCTGCAGCCTCCAGGCTGCGTTCTCAGTCCTGGATGTACCTGTACTTTTGGAAGGAAAGCCACGGGCATGGGAGCTCTCTGAAGGAGAGGTGTTCAGCTGAGATGGGGACTTTGACATCGTTGCTGAGCTGTTGGGAAATCCCTTCCCTCTCCTTTCTCCTGAAGTCAAAGTGACAGAGAGCCCTGGGAGTCGCTTGGGCTGCGGGCTCTTACCAAGGGTGGGCAATCTGTATGAGCTAAAGACTTACTCCAACAAGGGAGCTAATCCCCTTTCCTCCAGCCATCGCTTCTTCTAACTCTCTTAGTCACTACCCTGAGCTATTGAAGGTGTAAGAGCCGTCGTTGCTGAAAACGCGCTTTCTTTTCTGAGTTTTTTTGGTGGAGCAGTGAAAATGAGTGTCGTTTCTGTCTTTGACATCTGTGCATTTTTGCGGCTTGGATTCTCAAGCCACCCTGATGAAGCAATTTCGGGGAGTTGTGTAGCCTTTTTTCAAAAGCCAGACTCATTATTTCTTCTGTGTCTGAGCCACAGACTGTTCTCTGCCACAACACTTCAGTGCAGGGTTGCCTCCTTTGAAAATGGATGAGCTCCATGTGCTGCACCCTTTTCTCTTCCAAAGGGAGCTTGCTGAAAGGATCTAAATTTTTTTTCTTCCTCCTTTTAAAAGAAGCGTTTTGTTTAGCGCTTGACCCAACAGTTATTTTAATTGGATCTCATTTACAGAGGGCAGTAAACCAAAGAGGTTCACCAGGGAGCCAAAAGCGAAGTGAGAGCTGAGCCTTGTGAGCAGGCTGGGGGGGCAGCTCTCCTGAGCCCCTATCCTGGCAGTAGCGTGGGCGAGCCTGGGGCAGCTCGCTTAAGATGCTTGCGATATCCCTGGTCCCAACAGGGGACAAATGACAACATGGGGAGACTGTTAGCTGCTGAGAGAGCAAGGTCAGGGGTGTGAAGCAAGTCTCTCCTGGGAGCACAGCTGCCTTGGGTAGGGTTTGCTCATCTTCCCTGCGTGCTGTATGAAACTGTTGGTGCTTGGAGCTGTCAGGCACCGTTACGGAGCATCTTGATACTTTTGGGTAGAAAGGGGTGCTTGAAAACATGCTTTACGGCATGTCCCCCACCCTGCTCTCCGTGTGTGCTCTGCAAATGCTCCAGCACATCCACAGAGATCCCTCCCTCTGGGCTGCAGAGTTTAGGAAACTGTTAGTGAGCTCTGCACATTCTCACATGGGCTGGAGCCAAAACCATTTTTTTTTTTTTTTTTTTTTTTGCCTGGAGGCTTCTGTCTTCCCACAGGAGACCCAGCCTTGCATTCTTCCATTGTGAAAGAGAAATGGGAACGGGTCCCACGTCCCTCCTCCCTGCTACCAAAGCCCCAGTGGGGAAGACAGCGAGTGAGCTCCTGGCACTTGTCCTCCTGCCTTCGGAAGCCCCAGCACCTAATCTGACTGTAGCTAGAGCCGCCTCTGCTTGTGAGGCTCCCAGGGTCCCCAGGGCTGGGTGGCTTTCACGCAGTGACACCAAAAGCCTTAGGTGTGCTTAGGATAGCAGAGCTCTTCTGGCTGTTATCCTATATAGCTATAGCGTGCATCTCCGCCTTGATGTTCTGACGCTGCTGTGGTTTGTCGCTCTTCTGAGCTAGAGAAATCCTCCGTGCAATAATGCAAGCGCTTTTTGTGCTGGAGATGGAAACCCTGGTGTGGGAAGGAGCCCGGTGGGAGCTCGGCAGGCAGTGGTTGTCTCGCTGGAGGCTCTGTGGGTCTGATCAGCTGCGTCTGTCTGCTCTGCAGGGCTCTCTAGCTCTGGGACTTGTGTCTAGCACGCTGTTTTGAGGTCCAAAGAGCTGGTTTTTAGCCCCATCTGATTTCAGGCTTGGGGAATCTGCCCTGGGGAATCTGATCCTCTGCCTGTCCGCTGTGGTGGGGGAAGCAGGGAGCTCTTAGTTCCCTTCTCTCCCACCCCGCTTGGCCCCTGCCATTTATCCTGAGACCTGCTCTTGGATCGTAGCTCTGTGAGATCCTTGTAACGTGCTCAGCTGTGAAACCTCTCAGAGCAGTTGATAACGGTTTCCTGACACCTGGGGCTGAGTGCCTGGGCTTTGCCTGGGGGAGGATTTACCGAGGGAGGTAGATCTTTTTCCCTCTGCTCTGTGGTGGTGTGCAGAGAAGCCCTGCAGCTGAGCGACCGGCATCCCTGGCACAGGGTCAATAAGGGTGGTCGATGGGCACTCTCACCGCTTTGGGCAGCCTCCCTGAGATCTGGGAGCCACTTTTCCCCCCCCACTTGCTTATTCCTGACCTTAAAGAACGAACGTGCTCATCTGAAAGGAGGTTCCTCCTGTCTTTCAGAGCAGCTCCAGTGAGAGACAGCAGCTTCATTGAGAAGATGAAGAAGACGGTAAGCTCCTCGCTTTGGCTGTGCGGGGTGCTGGGAAGGTGGGGGAGCTCCCGTCCTTCCCAGTTTCCTCTGGTGACTGTCTAGCTGTCAGCAGGGGGGACTGGTTTGGATACAGACACGTCTGCTGCGAAGAGCATCAAGAGGAAGGCTGCGTGGGCAGGCAGGAATAGCTCTTTCAGTCTATGCCTCAGAGTTGTTCTTAAGAGAAAAAATTGAAGTGAAAATTTGTGCAAAAAGAAAAAAATAATACGAGATCAAAGTCGGGGGGGGAAATGGCAGAGGCTTTAAAGTCATTGGCTGGCAGTTGTTTATCTGCGTGGTTGATTCCCGAACTGACTCGCTCTGAAGTGGGAATTGTCGTACGCAGAACTAGCAGCTTTTAACTCTGCTGGACTGAACTCAAGAGGAAGCAGAGGAAGAAGCAAGGGCTGGCTATATTTTCTGGTTTACTTCAAAGTAGCTGGCTGGTGGCAGAGCAGGAGCTGCAGTGCTTAGGCACTTTCCCAAAGCTTAGGCAAGTTCGCTTTCTCATCCAGGGAGTTCCCTGTTCCCAGGAGTCACAATGCAGCCTTAAGGTTGAGAATAAATCTTGAGGCTTTATTCCTTGCTTTGGGTTTTTGTCTGACCTGAGTCACCCCTCTTGAGACTGACAAGAGTCATGTTCTTATTAACAGCTTAGCCTCGAGTTTTCTGCCACAAACCCAGCGTGGAGCCCCGTACAAGTGCAGACTCCTAGTTGCCTTTAGGTTGCAGGCCAGGGCTCCTGATCCGAGGTGTTTCCTTTGTCTCTGACAAGATGTGCTTTGTGTGTGCGTTTACCAAAGAAGTAATCACCGTTTAACAGGGATTTCTCTTTCTCCCCAGGGGCGAAACATAGTGGTTTTCTACGGTTCCCAGACAGGTACAGCAGAGGAGTTTGCCAATCGTCTCGCCAAAGATGCTCATCGCTATGGCCTCAGGGGCATGGCAGCGGATCCAGAGGAGTATGACTTGGTAATTTATCCATGAACAGGATAGATAACATCCTTTTAACATCCCCTAAAAAAAAAACAGAAAGAAAGATGCTGGAGAAGGAACAGTTGCCCTTTTAGTAGTGTCAGTTAGTGGAGAAAAGATCAGCTTGAGAGATGCAGAGATAGGCTTGGTCCTTGCCATTCTACAGATATGGAGCAAACACTGCAACATGACTGAAAGAGGAGGGTAGTCTGGAGTCTTGGGAGTTGCGAGTCATCCACAGGCAGCATGAAGCTTGCTCCATATTCCTTCTGAAGTCAGCATTGGTCCCATACTGCTGTGGTCTTGGACAGAGGCACTGGCATTGTGTTCTCCAGAGTGAACAATGATCCTGGTCCCTCAAAGCCTTGTACAGAAAATCTTACCACTTTTCAGGTGGGGTAGAAACATTGAATTGCAGTCCAGTGAGGGTGGTTAGCTATATTTCCCCTGCCATTTCGGGTGGGTTTAGCCTTTCCCAACCCCTTTTGTAATCAGCTGTTTGACATTGCGTGTGCTCTGTTCTGCACACCAGAGGTAGCAGCATTGTAGAAATAGGCTTGCTCGATAACTACGTTGTGGGATCCTTGACTGTTTATTCTTTCCTTTGGTTGCAGTCGGACCTGAGTCGCCTCTCTGAGATCGACAAGTCCTTAGCTGTGTTCTGCATGGCCACTTACGGCGAGGGTGACCCCACAGACAACGCCCAAGACTTCTATGACTGGCTGCAGGAAGCTGATGCTGACCTGTCAGGTCTCCGATTTGCAGTAAGTGCCTCAATTCCAGTCTGTTGCATTTGAGCAGGAAAGTCAAAAGCCCTCCAGCGTTCCTGCACAGGGCTTGGGTAAAGGCACAACGTGATGCCTATGCCTTGTGCGCCTGTGTCAGATGTGGTCCCTATTGTCTTCCTCCCCGGGCTTCATGGACACTTGCAAATGCACATCTGGGGGCTTTAAATGCGAATGTCTGAGTACTCTCTCCACTCTCTAAATCACAAGGGTTTGCTGGTAATGTCTTGCCACAAACAGCCCAGCAGGCATTGAATGTGAGGTCTGTAAATGAGTTACAGGCGGCTGCTGCTGTTCAGAAGCTAATTGAGCAGCCCTGGGCCAGATCTACTCCCGCAAATTAAATCACTTGGAGGAGCGTATAGCTCTTTTCCTGTGCTGAGCTGAATAATTGGCTGAGATACAGCCACCTCACCTAAACGCTGGCCAAATTCCTTAGGCAGCATAATAATTGCAAATGAGGAGAAAATCCACTGCTGGAGAAGTTAAGCTGCTCTGTATACAAGCAGTGAGCAAACATTTGCTGAGCGGTTTGTGGGATGCAAGGGACAGCAACTGGTCTGCAGGCAGCCCAGGCTTTCACTGGTCCCTGGAGGGGATGGTGCAGGCAGCTCTTGTGGTGCATCCTCGTGATGTGCCCGGGATGGCTTGGGGGAGTTGGTGGTGCCTGCTGACCAGGCATTCTCCAGTGGTAGATACTTACTCAAGGTCCACAAAGAGCTGGTGAGGAGCTGGGGTAGGTCTTGCTGTCTGTCTTCAGCATCCTTTGCTGGGTGATACTGGCCAGAGAGTGCCAACTGGATGGGAAAAGTCCAGCCTCTGCTTCTCCATGCTCATTGGCGTTCCCTTCCAGGTCTTCGGGCTGGGGAACAAGACTTATGAGCACTTCAATGCCATGGGGAAGTATGTGGACAAGAGGCTGGAGGAACTTGGAGCCCAGCGCATCTTTGAACTCGGGCTGGGAGATGACGATGGCAAGTAAGTGGCTTGGCTTGAAGGGCTGGTCAGAGCAGGCTAAAGCATTGTGCAAAGGAACTGGGCATGGAGTTGGCTCTACTACTAGGACAGAAATAAACCCCACAGGCTGGCTGTGGGATCTGACATGTCTTCAAGTGTGTGTGTCCGTCTGCTCTCTCACCCACAATCGGATCCCTGTACACCTAAGACTATCCTAGGGGATCTTGTGTCTGGGAAATCCCACGTTAGTTTTAAATGACCATAGTTATTACTTGAGGAAGTTTTGCAGCCTCCTCTGCCTTTACTCCTGCTGCTGGAGCTCCGTTGTTAACCTAACCTGTATGGATAAACCCACCCATCCTTGTGGAGGAGGCAAATGCTGTCTCCTTGTGAACTGTTGGTTTTATGGTGGAAGGCAGCAATTTTCCAACTTGGATGATGTTTGTTTGTTTTTTTATGGGGGTTTTTTGGACCTCTGCTCACCTGAGCACCCTGTGGGTAGCAGGTTTAGCACGTGGGAAATTACATCGGCCTGTGGCTTTGCTTCTAAAGGGCTGCAAGATCTGATGAGAGGGATGTGCTGTATGTGGGAGGCTCTGAGCCCAGAAAAATAAGCATTGCCATGGTGGAATCTGCCTTTTAGGAAGGTGACCTGAAGCCAGGAGTGGGCAAGGGGCAGGTGGGTTGGTTAAAGACAGAGCCTGAATAACAAAGCCTTCCTTGGCAGACCTGGTGAAGGAAGGAGTGGCTGGTATGGCAACAGTTCCCTCCCACCCACTTAGTGCTCTGAAGATGCTCTCATGATCTGTGGGGATGTGGAGGTACCCAGACCGCCTGGGTCCAAAGGCAGATGCCTTTTCCCACCGTGAAGGGAGGAGTCTGTAGGGATCTCAGGTGGCTCCTCAGGGAATGCCCCTTTGTTCCCAGCTGGGGCCAGGTTATTGAATCTTTCTGTTGCCCTGGTTAGCCTGGAAGAAGACTTCATCACCTGGAGGGAGCAGTTCTGGCCAGCAGTGTGTGAGCACTTCGGGGTGGAGGCTACAGGAGAAGAGTCCAGGTGAGTACGGCAGCAAATTCTTTAGGTGCTGGAGAGGCTGCCCACCTGTGGTGGCTGTGCCATCAGCCCTGAGCTGCTGTCCCCTGTCCCGTATGCTGCCTCCCCTTCCCGACCTGGGAGGGCGTGTGTGAAGTAGAGCAGTGAGCTGGGCTGTTCAGACTGAGCCCCTCCTGGTGTGGGTTTGGACCCAGCTCTGGATTTCTGTTCTGAGTGGGGATGTGATGGGTTTGGTTCCTTTGTGGGTGGCTTTGCTGGGTTGCGATGCTCCCCGTGAAGCTGAGGTTTCCGTTTCATTTGGGCTTCCTGCACGGTCTGCCTGATCCCTCGTGTCTCCAGAGGGGCAAATGGATGGAAGATGCATTTGTTCTTGAACTGCAGCAAGTCCAGCAAAGCAGATGATGGTTCCAGGTGTACCGTGTGATTTCCAGTTTGACTTTTTTCTCTTTTTTTTTTCTTTTTTTTTTTTCCCTCTCCTCCCCCTTCCTCCTCCAGCATCCGCCAGTATGAGCTGGTGGTGCACACCGATGTTAACATGAACAAAGTCTACACTGGTGAGATGGGCCGCCTCAAGAGCTATGAGAACCAGAAGCCGTAAGTGCCAAACCACCCTGGGCAGGGTACACGTGGGCCAGGCTTTGGCTGATGGATCCTGGATGTTTCTAACGCCCCCGGCTATGCAGGCAGTGTCATTTCTGCAGTGCAGCCGTGTGGCCGGCCTCTGCCCAAGAGAGACGGGCTCCAGTCCCCACTGGGACTCTCTGAGATTCCCCGGTTACTGAAGCAGCGAGGAGGTGGCTGTGTTTGTGTGTGCCCTTTGGCGGGTACATTTGCAGCAGCTGTCCTGAGGTCACTCAAAGCCTTTCCTTGCCCGGGGTGGGGTAGCTAATGCATGATGGTCACTTGCAGTATTGCTGTGGGATGATTAGCTGTATAAATTAATTCCAACCTGAAATATTTCGCTGGGATGTGATAGTCCCTCCGATCTACTTTTGAGTCATGTATTCTTAATGGGACAGAAGCTGTTGACTGCTGAGCTCTGCTTAGAAGGAGATTTGTTTTCTGTGCCAGTGTGGCAGCAGCAGGATCATAATTTGGTTCCTGCTGTAGTGTGCTTTGAAAGAGAAAGAGGACAGCCCTCTGCTCAAGTCCTGGGAACTGGCTCTGGAGACAGTGGGAGCACACCTGGATACAGCTGTGAGCCTGCAGGAGAGTAACCCAGAGGGTCCTTGTCTTTCCTTCCAGACCATTTGATGCCAAGAACCCCTTCCTGGCCCAGGTTACAGAGAACCGCAAGCTGAATGAGGGTGGAGAGCGACACCTTATGCACCTGGAGCTGGATATCTCCAACTCCAAAATCAGGTAGCTTGCCATGGGAGACTGCTTCTCTGTTTTCACAGGAGCAGTCTGCATCATGAGCAAAGAACAAGGATGTGGCACTGGCCTCATCCCACCCTTCAGAAGGGGACCTTGTTCTCATAATTACTTAATACTGCCCCTCTGGACTTCTGTACCATATATCAGGACTTTCTCCCAGCTCTTGTGCTGTGCCTGGCCATGCCAGCTGGCTGCTTTGGGTCACTCCAGAGCTGGCTGCACGCACCCATCCTACCTGAGCAGTCCCAGCTGCAAGAATTCTCTAGGAGGCATTCAAAAAACGAGGGGGCAGACAAACTGGAGAGAGGGGAGAGCTGGGGATGACTCGTGCCTGGGTTTGCCTGGCTGAGTTGTGCAAGCATGGGGGGAATAAAACCCTGTTCTTAAAAACCTTCTTGCTGGCTCAAATTCCTCTATGTCTGCTTGTGAGAAAGCCATGAGTCTAGGTGGTTTAACATATAACAAAAATCGGCAGAGGTTTTGAGCAGCTTTGTTCCTTGTCTGCCAGGGAGTTGTCCCATCTTTCCTTGCTGGAAGTCTGGCTTTGTCAAAGTCTTGGCAAAACTGCTATTATCTCGGAAGGCCCTTGTGAAAAAACCAACTGGTTCTTAAAGGACCGTTGTGGAATAATGTTCTGCTGTTACTGCCAGCTCTTTGGCATCCCTGGTTGTGCAGGCACCGTGTAGCAGCTCAGATCTCAGTGTTGTCCTTGCACCAGCCAACTTGTCTGCTGGCTGAGCAGCTCAGGCTTGGGGTGGACAAGGAGCAGTGCTGGTGTTTTATCTGCTCTCCTCTTGCTCTCGTGCCAGGTATGAGTCTGGGGACCATGTGGCGGTGTACCCAGCCAACGACTCTTCTCTGGTGAATCAGATCGGTGAGATCCTGGGCACGGATCTGGACACGATCATGTCCCTGAACAATTTGGATGGTGAGTATGAATCACTCCTGAGCATCATCAGTTCTCCTTCAGCTATGGTCTCTGTCCTTCCCACCAGAGCAGGAGTCAGATCACCTTCGGGTCCCATAGGGTACCTCCAGGCAAACGGAGATGTCCCGTGGCCACTCCAAATGCCATGCCGTTTTAGCAGTGGCATGGAGCCTGCTTGCCGAGAGCCAGTTGAAGTGGGTCAGTTGTGAAATGTACTTAGTGTGCCCATTCAACAACAAATTATGTAACAGCACACTCCTAATTACGGAGCATCAGCTCGCCAGAGCATCCTTCTGCCGCAGCAGCCCCGGAGCTCAGCAGGGGTCTTAGTGTCTGAGATGCTGTTGTTCAGCCCTTGGAGGAGGCACAGGCTGGGGGACCGAACTGCCAGGAGGGAGCACTTGTGCTGATACAAAGAGCTCTTCTGGGGCAGCGTTCCCAGCAGAGCTGGCCTCTGGCAGGAGGAAGGTGGCAGCTGCTGCCTGCCTTACTCCTGAAGCAGTGCAGCCTGACCTGGGGCATCAGATGCAAGTGGCTTTAACGTACTGCCGGAGTCTGCAGCCCCCTAGTGCGACGTCCTGTGTTGTCTGGCCTCATGCTGTCATTCCTGTCCCTTTCAGACCTCTTAATTTGCCGAACTGAATGGCTCCAGCCGTGATTGCTGGTGCTTACCTTTCCCAAGGGGGCTCTGAGCACAGCTGTCCCTGGCTGAAGGAGACTAAGGACGCTTTTGAGGCCAGCTCTGAAGGAGATGTGAAGCCAGATTAGCCATGGAGAGCAGCCCTTCTGCTTGGTCTGGGAATCTGCAGGGTGCCTGTGTGCATAGATACCTCGGGGCAGAGGGCCCCATTGGGAAGCACGGGGTTTTTTGTTGGGTTTTTTTTTTTGCTAATAAGCTCTCAGGCAGCATCTGTGCAACACAAAATGGGCTTCTGGGAGAGGGAGCTGCCTGGGAAGGGAGCAGCCCTGCGCTGGAGCTGCTTCAGTGTGGGCTTGGGGCTTTGGCCAACAGGCTGATTCAGCCCCAGGGCTGCTCTCCTCCCTCAAGCCCCTTCCCCTGCCTTGTCTCAAGCTCCCATACACTGATGTAGCTGCTGGAACGAAATCTGGCATAACGGCATGCAGTTGCTGATTTTTTTAATATTTTTTTTTTCCTCTTCCCCAGAGGAATCCAATAAGAAACATCCCTTCCCCTGCCCCACGTCCTACCGTACAGCCCTGATGTACTACCTGGACATCACCAACCCGCCCCGCACCAACGTCCTCTACGAGCTGGCACAGTACGCCACGGACGCCGGCGAGCAGGAGCGCCTCCGCAAAATGGCATCGTCTGCTGCCGAGGGGAAGGTGGGAGCTGTGGCCTTCCCAGCAAAGCCGCTGGGTTGAACTGGGTGCTGGGGGATCCCCGAAAGGGATCCAGGACTGGTGGGCACCATGTGCGGAGAGCTTGAGGGAGTGTTAGCCAGCTGTGTAGGGAAGTTGTCACACGTGTGCCCTCCTTGCCCGCAGGCTCTCTACCTCAGCTGGGTGGTGGAGGCCCGGAGGAACATCCTTGCCATCCTGCAGGACATGCCCTCGCTGCGCCCCCCCATTGATCACTTGTGCGAGCTCCTGCCCCGCCTGCAGGCCCGCTACTACTCCATTGCCTCCTCGTCCAAGGTGAGCGTGCTTCCAGCGGGGACGGAGGCTGTGAGGGACTGCTGCCCCTTCTCAGCTGGGGCCTGGACATGGGGAACCTGCCCAGGTGACCCTTTCTGTGAGAGGGGCAGCTTTTGTTATCTCTGTGCATGAGAAAAGGCCTCCACAGGGTCTGCAGGGGGTCCCGTGCCGCAGCCAGCTGCGCCCCAATACCACCGCCCTCCCCGCAGCCCTGCTCCTCTTCGTGCTTCCAGGGCTTTGGAAGCAAGGTGGCGTTTTAGGGGGTGGTCAAAATTCACTCCTCATTTTGTGCCTGAAGCTGTGAGGTTGTTGGCAATACTGAAGGGAGCTCAGCGGTCCTGTGATGAGCCAGGCACAAGACAGAAGCCCCATGTGGGGCATACTGGGAGCCTTGATCTGTCGGGGGAGGAAGAGCTGTCCCAACATTAACATTAGGTTAAACTTCCCCCCATCCCTGAGCACAAGGGACTGAGCTGTGGGGTCGCTGGGGCTCCCTCTCGGCCTGGTGCTGACATCCCTTCCCTGCAGGTTCACCCCAACGCCATCCACATCTGTGCCGTGACGGTGGAGTACGAGACCAAGACGGGACGCTTGAACAAAGGGGTGGCCACCAACTGGCTCAAGAACAAGGTGCCCAACGAGAATGGGAGCAACTCCCTGGTGCCCATGTACGTCAGGAAGTCACAGTTCCGCCTGCCCTTCAAACCCAGCACGCCCGTCATCATGATCGGACCGGGAACTGGCATAGCCCCCTTCATCGGCTTCATTCAGGAGCGGGCCTGGCTGAAGCAGCAAGGTGAGTGCCCAGAACCAGCCCTGGGGACTGGACCTGCTGCAGGATGGTGCCTCTGAGGTGCAGCTTGTGCTGCTCACACTGCTGATGGCTGTAGCGAAGAGCAGAGGTGGTGGAGCAGGGTGAACAGCAAAGTGTTTTTGCCCAGCGTGAGGATGCTTTGTCCTCCTCTTGGCCGCAGAGGATGTTTGGGGGGGGGGGGTGGCGCAGAGAGACCTGAGTCAGTTCTCTGACCGCTGCCACCGTGTCTCCAAATAACCACAGTCAAGTCACTTAGACTCATTCCAAAGCACGTGGGTACTTGGAGCTTCCCCTGACGAACAGAAGCTGTGGTGCAGCTCTGCCTCCCCTGGGCTGGCAGGATGAGGGGAGGTGGGGAGGCCAGGGTTGGGGGCTGCAGGGGGGCAGCTGATGGCCGCTCTGTGACCCCGCAGGCAAAGAGGTGGGCGAGACGGTGCTTTACTACGGCTGCCGCCGTGAGCGGGAGGACTACCTGTACCGCGAGGAGCTGGCCCGCTTCCATCAGGAGGGAGTCCTCACCCAGCTCAACGTCGCCTTTTCCAGGGACCAGGCTGAGAAGGTACTGCTGTGGTCCCCCAGCTGCTCGTCCCTGCTGCCCCTCGTCATGCCCGGCTGTGGCAGCGAGGGACGAAAAAGCCCTGAGGGCTGGAGCCTCCCAGCCTCGAGCCTGGCGGCTGGGGAGGGCTGGTGGCATCCGAGGAGCACCCAGCAGCTCCGCTCTCTTGTGGAGCCAGGAGCACAGGCTTGGCTTCCCCGCCCCCACCATGGCCCACGGGCTGGGGGCTCGGCTGGGCTCTTCTCTTCTCACATCCACCTTGTTCCCTGCCAGGTTTATGTTCAGCACTTACTGAAGAAGAACAAGGAAAACATCTGGAAGCTGATTAATGAGGGGAATGCTCATATCTACGTGTGCGGGTAGGTCCGGTGGCCGGGAAGGGCGATGCGGTTCCTCACCTTGTGTGTTACAAGCCCTGGGGGGGTTACGCTGTCCTTGTCCCGGGGGAGGGCGAGCGGCAGGTGGGCTGGGGTGAGCAAACCGTCCGCGTTTGGGTGTTGAGAGGCCACCAGGGCTCTGTGGCTTTGCCATGTTACTGCCTCGCTCACGGTCCCCTTGTTTCCAGCGATGCTCGCAACATGGCCCGGGATGTGCAGAACACCTTCTATGAGATCGTGGCCGAGTTCGGGAACATGGGCCAGCCCCAGGCCGTGGACTATGTAAAGAAACTGATGACGAAGGGCCGGTACTCTCTGGATGTCTGGAGCTAAGAGCGGGGTTGGTGGGGCCGGGGATAGAACAGGTCCCCAGGTGTGGGCCCACAGGAGGTGCAAAGTGCCTGCTGACCCACTGCTGCTGTGGGTGACAGCGTTGGCCGCAGCCCACAGCTACCCCAGTGTCACTCCCAACCCCTCCGGGCCCACAGCAGCCCCTCGGGGCAGGCTGTGTACCCCGGGGGTGGCAGGGGTTGAGAGGGGCAGGGGGGTAGCTCAGGCTGCTGTCCAGGAGCCGTGATCCCCCCGGCACCCCAGGGAGCACCTCACAGCACCAGCGTTCGTCTTGAGGTGAGGGACATGGCTGACGTGGGGCAGGAGGGACGGGCGGTGCGGGGGGAGCTCTGGGGTCCTTCCCTGAACGCGAGGTGTTGCCTTATCCCCTGGGGCTGGAGACCACCCTGGGGAGGACAGAGGTGGAGGAGCTTGCAGCCCCCTGCGCTGTGGGTTTGGTGTGAGGGCATGGCCTGGGGCGGCGATCTGCCCTCGCCCCCCTCCCACCCTCTCGGGCCAGCTTTGGGCACAGAGACCCCACAGGCCCCTGCTCCTTACCCCTGCTCCCCCCTCCCCTCCAGCACACAGCGGGGAGGGGGTTGCTCCTCTCCCCTCTGGAAGAGACATGCTTTTTTTGGAGGGGGGGGGGGCCCTGCTTCCTTCCTGGGGTCCAGCAACTCCCCTGTGCTCAGCCCCTCCCTCATGCTGTGTATGGTCATTTTTTAGATACTGTCTTTATTTTAACATCTTTGTGATTTAAATCATGGGGAAAAAAGAAAAAAAGAAAAAAAACAAACCAAAACCAACTTTCAGGCTGTCCAATGACTGTAAATTATTTAAATACATTTGCCCTTGGAATAAAAATACTGTTTCTGTAGTTTGCTTCCTGCCCTCTCTCTGCTCCACCAGAGGGAAGAGGGAGGCAGGAGCAATGGCTGATAACCAGGAGGAAACCTGGGGACTGGGTGGCTGCTCTGGAGCTGGGGCCAGCCCCTGCCCGGGGGTGCTGAGCCCTGGTCTGGCGGGCTTCAGCCCAAGGTACAGCTGTGCTAGACCTGCTCTTTCCTTCCCACCACTCCAGGGGGTCCCAGGGGTAGTACAGGGCTTCCCCCAGTCTGTAGGGATGCTGATGTCCTGCAGGGCTCATTAGGTGGCCACAGCTCACAGTGCCGCACCCTGGGCTGGGGTGGGGGCACGGGGAGGTGACCAGATGAGCCCAAACGGCAGAGCAGAGCATTCAAGCTGTTCAGAGACCGCCCCGGCAACCCGAGGCAGCACCTTCCCTTTATTTTTACACGTGCATCCTCCAGAGATGCGAGACCGGCGTGCTGTTTGCACAGCTCTGGTGTGCAGCCTGGATCCGGCTCAGGGTGCTCCCACACCACCGGTGCGACGGTAGAGGAGCGGGGTCCCACAGAGCCTGGGAGCCAGCACTGTGCACAGCCTCCAGCTGCCCTTGGAAGCAGAGAGGGTGCTGGGCAGTGACTGCAGGCGATGTGAGAAGGGGGAGAGCCCCAACCACCCCAGGGAGCTGCAGTAAGAGGCAGCCGGCAGTCCTGCACCCTGCCTTGCCCACGCTGGGCACCCTGCGCTGCCCCTGCCCACAGCCAGAGGAGCTGGGCTTGATCCCTGGGAACCATCCCAGCAAATGTCTTCAGGGCAGAGGGAAGGGAGCAGCTCTCTCGGGTACCCTGCTCTCCTGGAGGAGGAAGGCAGGCAGGACGTTCCCGGATCCAGCACCGTGGTGAATGCGCGGTCCATTTGTGAGCAGGTGCCAAGCTCTGTCCCACGCCCGGGCTTCCAAGGGATGGGGTCAGACACCAGAGTCCGGACGGCATCGAGGGGATGGGAGCTGGAGCTGGTGGGGAGAAACAGTCCTGGCCCCCACGCTGCCCCCCTTCAATTCCGCTTTGTGTCTTTGTTCTTGTTCTGAAACTTCTGGTGGACCACACGGAGGGTGGTGAAGAAGTTCCCCAGGAAAAGGATGAAGAAGGGGAGGCCGCACATGAGGACCTGCAGGAGCCACAGAGGCACAAGTCAGCAGGAGGGATTGCCTGGGGCATCCCCCTCCCCAGGGCAGCTGCCTGGGAGCCCCCTTACCTGCCACTCCTTGCACTCGGGGTGCTGGAGCATGCGGAAGAGGGTGACGGCGTTGTAGAGCTGCCAGAACTGCAGGAGAGAGGAGATTTAGAGGAGTTTCTGCTTTCAGACACTCAAGCCCACACAGATGCTCATCCAGCTGCTTCCTCTGGGCACAACCCCCCCCGCAGACCTCATGTGAGGCCAGCCTGCCCCAGCACGCAGTGAGACCCCATCCCAGTTTGGGGGCAGAGGACCCCAGTTAGGACATCTCCCCCTTCCTTGCCACCCTCTAGAGCCCAGCGGTCGGGAGGAACCCTCACATCAGCCTGCTGCTTTCAGCCAGCAGCCTGAATGACCAAGGAAGAACTGGCCCGTCAGCCGCAGCAGCTCAGAGGGGTTTTGGAAGGGCTCTCGGCGCCAGCCCCTCTGCCGTACTTTGCACATCACTTAAGAACTTGGCAAAACTTCCCCAGGTCCTCCCCACCTGACCAGCTGAGTCACGGAGGTGGTGGGTGCCTTGGAAGAAAACAAAAAGCTCAGTATTTGTGGAAAGTATTTCCCTGGCATCAGTATCATGTGGCTGCAGCAGCCTGCGGGGACCCGTGTGGTGTCCAGGCTGCCAAGCGTGATACGGCACGATCCGCTCCCCCCTGAGGCTCCGGCCTCCTGAGGTCCCTGCAAGGAACGGTGCGCACTCACCTGCCCGAAGAAGAGGAAGGGAAGCAGGAACGTGAGGCCTCTCCACATCCAGGACTGGAAGCCCTCTGCAAAGGATGGAGGGTTACATGAGGACCCCAGAACACGCTGCACGGGGGAATGGATGGAGCCCAGCTCCTGGGGCCATGGGCCGGGAGGTTCAGTGGCCACCCCATGCCTGGCTGAGAAGGTCCTGCCAGGCTAACGCAGCCTCACCGTGGGCACTTGTACTTGCAGGGATTCCTAGTGCTAATCCAACGGGGGCTCTGGAGGAAGCTGCTCCGGTAGAGCTGCCCTCCCTGCGGCTGCTGTCCCTCAGCCTGAGCACTCGGTGTCACAGGGGCCAGGCAGGTGGCAGCCCACAGGTACGTGGGGTGCTGGAGGAACGTTTCACATCTGTAGGGGGTTCCTGGGGAAAGCTCGGATGCCAGGAGCCACAGCCACTGCTACCTCACCTCCTGAGGGAGCCAGCCCTGGGCTGGTGGCCCCAGGAGAGGAGGAGGATGATGACATCCAGCCTACAGGATGCTGCCAGCCCCAGGAGATGCTGCTCTCACAGCTTTGGCTTTACTTGTAGCTTTTACTGTTTCTGCCCCTGATAAACCGCAGTCCAACTAGCCTCAAAACAAAAATAACTGTCACCCATCGCCTTCAATGGAAACCACAGCTCCCAGTTAGCCAAGCACCAGTCCGGTGGTGGGAGGGAGGCTGCTAGCAGCCACAGGCCCTGTGGCAACAGCAGGTCCAGTTGAACTGGGACAAGCAGTGAGGAAAAATCCCTGCTTACCCACAGTCAGATCCATGTTGTGCCTCTCGCCCAGCGCTCGCAGCCGGTACAAGCACCCACTCTGATAGTAGTACTGGAGGAACTGCACGAAGCCTGCAAGGAGAGCGTGGCTGCGGTCAGCAGGTGCCCAGGCACCAGCTCTCAGCCCCAGCAGCAGCCGGGCTCCGCGATGACCCTGTACACAAAAACCATACCCGGCGCCGGGGCAGTGGCAGGCAGGAGAGAGGCCCAGGGAAAACGCAGGGGAGGGGGGAGCTGTGAGCAGCCACAGCTGGGTCTCCGCATGTCGCAGGGCCAGGCAGGCATGCTCAGCACCCCAGGCCAGCCCCAGCCCCCTGCCCACGTGGCAGCACTTACTCTGGTACATGGAGAAGGAAAGAAACTGGTTCCTGAACATCTGGTACATGAGCCCGTCTGGCCTGCGGAGAGACGGTGCTGGCTGGGGGACGTGGGGCCGAGAGGGGACGCAGCCACCCCTGCCTGCCCCACAGCCAGGGTAAGGGCACCGCTGCCTCGCCCCGGCTCCCACCGAAACTGGGGGACACCCCAGCTCAGGCACAGCGTCACAGCACCTCGTGTGCCCCAGCCCAGGGACCCTGCCTGCCACACAGAGGTGCCGATGGCTGCTTCATTTAGGGCGCTTGGGCCCGGCGAGAAACGCGTGGAGTCAACTGTTGGACCACAACGTGCACGGAGCAGGACTATGGCCATGGGTTAAGGCAGCAAAGGCCCCTTCACCTGAGCTGGCCACAGCCCGAGCCAGCCCCCCACGGGCCGGGGGGATGCACACTTACCACGTTAGCATGACACCTGAGAGGAAGGTGGAGACATAGTGATGGAAAACCCACCAGCCTTTGATTCTGGAAGGCAGACACAGAGAAGCAGCGGTGTCAGGTCTGGAGCATGAAACGGGACCCAAACGCACCCTGGGACAGTGAAGCCAGCCCAGCGCCACCCCCCAGCTCCCAGGGCAAGGCAAGGAGCAGATTATGAAACAGCTGTGCATGGAGCAGGACCCAGTGCCTCCAGTTTAGGCAGCACCTGGGGACTGGGTCTCTTTCAACCCCTGCTCCACCCTCCCGCACGCCTCTGCACGGGGAGTTCCTCCCGCCCCACTCACACAGCTCATTACTGGGGTTTGCTACACACCCCAAGTAGGAGGGAGCTGCTCCCTTGGGAAGCACAGAGCTACGCAATGGGTCCCAACTCCTCAGCCTTGCAGAGAAGGACCAACTCGCCACACGTCCCCCTCCCGGAACCCAAGGGACTCACTTGGATCCGTTGTTGATCAAGATGCTCTCCCGAATGGTGAGGGTGCAGTAGTACCACACCAGGAGGAAGTTAAAGACAGCATCTGTCACCCTGGTGTCAAACAAAGCAAGGCGTAAAGGTGGCAGAAGTGGCACCACCCACGTGCTGGGGGCATGGGCACGGAGGCAGCCACCCTGTGGGATGCCCACCTACCCTGCGGTCAGGGAGACCTGCTTCTCCACCACCCACCATGGCCACTGTGCGATCACAGCAGCCACAAGAGCCACCCCACTTCCAGGGCAGCAGCCAGATACTTTTTCAGGATCTCCTGTTCAGCTCTGGAGCTTTTAGGATGGGAGAGGAGGACACGGGGCCCTGGGAGGAGATCTCTGCCCAGCATCCAAGCCAGACTCACCTGGAGTTGAGGAGGAAGCGACAGGAGAAAGAGACTATGAGTAAGATGATGGTGAGGTAGAGCTTGAACTTCTCGTACTCATCTTTATATGCAAACCTGCAGGGAAGCATAAGGAAGGCTTGGAGCAAGGTGGCTGCTGGAAGTCTGTCCTCACCTGGGTGGACAAAAGTGTTCTGCTGGGAACCTCTGGGACATGCTCAGGAAAAGCCCTGTCTCCTGGGTATTTCTGAGAGGAGAGCACACCAGGCTGCTTTCACACGGGTGAGGCACCTTCCAGACCCTCCAAACCATGCCAGCCTGGCGGGTGGCCAGGACAACTTGGGAAGATGGGCAGACTGGGGTCTGTGCAGCTCTCCAAGGGGAGACCTGGGGAACAGGGGGAGGAGGACACGGGCTCCTGGCTGGGCACCTCTGGCATTAGTGTCCCAGCATGGAGGGGGGCTCTCATGGGCCAAAACCGGCCATTGGCGTTTCCCCAAGGGGAGAGGTGGTGGCTTGCCAGTAGCTGCACAAGTCTGACTCTCCTGGAAGCCCTTAACACAGGGGAGACCTGGAGAGGGGTTCAGTGAAGGATCCTATTTAGCGTGTCAGAGCTAATGGTCTGTCCCAGCCCAGTGGCAGAAGCGTCAGGGGGAGTCGAGGACCCGGCTGATTCCAGGAAAGGAAGCAGGGGACAGCCCGGGACGGGAATCTGCACCGGGTGAGCCAAGCCAGCCACGTGTCTGCTGCACATGCGGCAGCTCAGCCCGGGAGCTGCTGTTTCCCAGTGACAAGGGGATCCCAAGGCAGGCAAAGCACACGGCAGCAGTGACGCGAGAGCCGTACTTGGCCTGCTTGCTGAGCAGCGTGACGTTCACGTTCCCGAGCACCAGACTCAGGTACAACCTGGGGAGAGAGCAGACGGGGAGTTAGGATGGGTGCCTGCCCGGGAGCTGGCAGCGCTGCCGCGGGGGTGAGGCAGAGCTGTCCCCTCGTGCGGCCGCGGGGCTGAGAACCCCCAGCTGTTTTCCACTCGGAGCTGCCAAGCAGCGTGACTGGCACAAACACTCTGGCATCTCCTCCCAAGGGCAGGGGGACGGGTGGCTGAGCACACCCCCCACCTCCTGTGGGCACTGGGGTGCTTGCCGGGGCTCGCCCCCACGCACGGCTGCCGTTCAAGGGCAGGTGAAGGCCACGAGCAGGCAGAGGAGTGAGGGGGACGAGGGCAGCGCTGCAGAGGCTCAGGCTGGCTCCTGCCCAGGTGTCCTCCGGGGAGCCGAAGCGGAGCAGCCCAGCTGGGACACTGCTGGGAGCAGGGTGACAGCAGGTTTGTGCCTTGCAGCATTCCAGCCACAGGGACGCGGAGGGAGGAATTGGTGTTTCACCCAGGGACGAGAGGCCTCTTACCCGTTCTTCTTTGGTAGATAGGCCTCCATCTCAAAGAAAACATTCTGCCTCTCTTTTATTAGGCTCTGGGTCTCCTGGATGGACTCCTCCTGTTCGGGACTCACGTGGGCTTTGCATCTGGGGGGGGGGAAACACAGGGGCTGGCATCAGGATAGCCTCTGTAACACAAGCAGCACGTGCTGGCGCTTGATACATGACTGTCTCAGACAAGGACAACCCAAGGACAGGGAAGATGGACTAGAGGCAAGTCCATGACTATTGGCAGGGCAAGCTGCTCTGGCTAGCTGGGATGTTGCTAAAGGAAAGGAAGCAGGAATGAGAGTGAGTGAGGCCAGGTGGTCTTCTCACCCTCGAGGAAGGATGGAGAGAGCTTTGTGCAGGAGAGGGCAGTTCAAGTTACCTGCAAAGCCCTTGCAAGCCCCAAGTTGCAAACAAGGCACAAACCGGGGCAGAGAAAAGGGAAGCTGAGGAAGGAAGATCTGCCTGGGTGAGTCCAGACCGCCACAGCACGTTGCTACCACGGAGGCTGCAGCAAGGTCTGAATTGGACACAGGGCCGTGAGCTGAGTTCAACAGCCCTGTCCTTGCTGCTTTCCCATCCTGTCCCACCCCGTCCCAGGATGCCAACTTACTTTTTGAGAGAGAACGACAGCTCCTTCAGTCGCTTCTTTTGTCGTGCGATGGAGCTGGAGATCCCGTCCTGGAGCTTGGTTAGCTCCTCAAGTTTCTGCTTGTACAGCTTGTGATTATCCTGGGAAGGAGAGACCAGCATGCGTTACAGCTGCCTGCCCAGCCATCCCTGTCCTCGGACCTTCTGTGGGGACATCTGTTAAAAGCCGTCTTTAACTTCACCTGCAAAGCAGCTGGGTAAGACAAGAGGTGGTTGTAGAGGCCAGGCACGTTTGGGGCCAGCCTGCAGCCATCCTGGCTCCTGTGGGGGCAGGAGCAGCTGCTGGGGATGCCCACCCCCAATCCCAAGGAAGTTATCTACAGGTGCAGGCACATCCGCATGGCACAGCCTGCTCCGGCCCTCGCACGTGGCTTGTGTCCGACCCGGCTCCAGCTGCGGCCTGTGCAAGTCCAGCCAGCAATCCTGCTCTGGGGATGCTCCCGTAGTTGGGAAAACATTGACTGCTGCACCGGGGATGGGAAAGACTCGGGGGAGTAAAAAATGCTGCTGCGGCCAGGGCTACAGCTGAGGGCAGCAGCCACCCAGCAGTGGTGGCTTTGGCTGCTGGGGCAGGACAAGCGGCTCTCTCTGCCTGGAGGTTCGTGCAGCACCTGACTCGTGGCTCTGGGGCTCCATCCCATGCACCCCCAGGAAGCTGGAAGGAGCCCGTCAACGAGCCAGACAAAGGACGGAGTGGCAGCAGGGCTGCAGCCAAGCGCCTGGCTCCTCGTGCGGCGGTAACCCAACCACACCTGGGTAAGGCTAGATGCCATTCTTTGCTATATTTAGAAAGGAAAGGAGAGAGCATGGCTGGATCTATGCTGCTTCTTGTCCAGGTCAGCTGGAAAAGAGCCTCACTTCGACCACGGGCAGCCTGAATGCCACCTTCACTAGGGAATTAAATGCTGCTCGTAACAACCCTTGGACTAGACCTTGATGCACAAGTTTTAGCCTCTGTAGCTCTTATCAAGCACTTTATCAGCAGATCTCAAAGCTGCAAGGAGAAAGGTGAAACAGAGAGGGAAACAACTTGTTCTCCCTCTGGTGACAAGCAGTGGCAGGGTGGGAACAGATCCCAGATAGTGCTGGCTCCCCCTGCAGTGATTTATGTCCCTGATCTCTCACGAGACATTTGCTGCTCGGCTATCAAGCTTTCCTGCTCCCATCTGGAGTCACCTCCTTCTCTTGCTCTGGAGTCAACTGAGAAAAAGCAGCTTTTGTGACGACTCCCTTAGTCGTGCCAGCATCCCAGCACAATGTCTGGAGACAGCCTGGACCAGGAGCCACCCCAGGAGAAGGTTTCCAAAGGAAAGGGCTGCCACAGCACGGCTGCGTGCAGGGTTCAAAGCGGGCAACCCAGGACATCCATGCAACCCCTATGGAGCAAGAGGAGGTTTCTCAAAGCCTCCCTTGCCCCAGATCTGGGCACAGCTGCGACGTGCCCGCAACAACATCCGCTTCACCCCGCTCCCAGGGGGGAAGGAGGGGGAAAGGGAACTGGTGCAGCTGCAGATCTGAAGCACAGCAGAAGATGGTTAACCAACCTTTTCCTTGGGTGACCCCTGTCTGAGCTGAACCCTGCCCACTCCTTCCCCAGGCAACAAGCGCCCTGGGGATTACACAAAGCAGGTGGAAACAGCTCTGATACCAGTCACCTTCTTGGCACAGAGCCCTGGTGGGTACCGGGGCACCCAAGGGTGGGTGCCCGGGGTTTGAGGGAGGCAGGCTATCCATTCCAGGCGCCTGGCTGTGGTGTGACCATTCCTGGCTACCTCTGCTCCCCTGCGAGGCCGGCTTTGGGCTTGCCAGAGCCAGGATGAGAGGAGCCATAAGGAGTGTGGAGCGGCAACTGCGCACCTCCTTCCCGGCCGTGCCATGCCAGGCAGCGCCGCTCCCCGCTCCTGGCCTTTAAAAATCCGGAGATCTTGCGTCTTGACGCCACGTCCATGGCAGGCTGGACAAGGAGACCGGCCAGCCCTGGAAGGCCACGGCTCTGGCCAAAGGCCGGTGCCCGGGCAAGGCTCCGTGGTGGGGACCCGGCCCAGCCCTGCACCCCCTGCCCTGCTCCAAAACCCTTTCCCAGAAGCACAAGGATTCACGACAGAGGGTCGCGGCAGGGCCACAGGGGGAGAAGGGACCGCAATCCGAGGGGATGCTGCGGGGGCACCCACCACCCCCACGGAGGAGCCCTCCCCCGCGGTGCCGGTAACCCCGGGACGAGGGGGTCCCCCCGCCGTTGCCCCGGCAAAGGGTAACGAACCGCCCCGCGGTACGCCGGGGTCGAAGCGAGCCCTGACGCCACCGCAGACGCCACCCGGCCGCCACCGGTGCTCGCCCACCCGCCGGCTGAGGCCACCGCCCGCCGGGCCGGGGTCTCCGGGGGGCAGCGGGCGGTGCCGGGGCCGGCAGCCGGCGGGGTGCGGGCAGCCGGCGGGGTGCGGTACCTGGATGCGCTGGTAGCCGTCCTGCAGCTCCTCCCACTCCCGCAGGCACTCGGCGGCCGAGGCGCCGCAGGCCATGGCGGCGATGGCGGCGGGCGAGCGGCCCCGGCCCGCGGCGCTGGGCTGCGCTGGGCGGCCGCGCCCCCCCCGCCGCTTCCGGGCACGCCCAGGGGGCGGGGCGGGGGCGGGGCATCGCCGCCCTCCTGGAGCCTCGTAAACAGCAGCCCGCAATAAGGAGGAATAGGTAAATAAATGAAGAACTGGCAGATTTTTCCCGGGAATTGGGAGCTGGAGGGGCCGGCCCACCGCCAGCACAGGCGGTTCACGGTGGGAAGCCACCAGCAGCACGTGGGGGGCTGGCTGGCCCCGTCCCTGACCCATAGGGGACGATGGAAAATGAACACCCCCCCAGTCAATCCCTAGCACAGAGGGCAAGGAAAGCCCGGGAGCATTTTCTGTAACATTTCATTTTCTGACGTCAATGCGAAGAGTTCACAGCGTGGTAAGAGAGCAGACAGCACTGAGTTGAGCTGTCACGTAACGGATCGATGCTTCAAAATGCCCAGCCACGCCAAGAGGTCCACTTGTTGTATCAGAAGGTGGTGAGTGCCAGGCGAGGTCTTGCTAGATCCGTGGCCGTGCCTGAAGGTCGCTGAGAAAGGCACATGCAGGGTGGAGGGACATTTGCAATGGGGAAACTGTCATCACCTCCCTGTGCTGGAAGCGGGCACAGTCAAACTCTGAATTGACTGTCCCAGGCTATGGACCAACGAACCTTTTCAGAGATAACCCTAATGACTGCCCCGTACCTGGGGTAAAAAGCTCAATAATGTGGTTACGATCCCCTCTGCTTACAAAAGAGACAAGCAGTGTGTAATGGGTCACATCCTGCAGGACTTGCTTTCCCCAAACTTCCACCTTCTACAGCACAGATGAGTTCCCCAAATGACTCCAAAACTTAACCTGAAATAACATGGAGCTAAAGAGGAAAACCTGTCCATTATGCTAAGTTCTTTTTTTCAAACAGCGTTCAAGTAACTTTCTACCGTCACAGTGGTATGGACAGGGAAGCCCCTCTCCCTGCTGGGTGTTCTCTTTGCTACCTGTCAGTAATTTGGTTCAGAGATGTCTGTGATGGTGGTCCCATAGATTTGGGTCTCCCAGTCTGAGAGCTGTTTCACAAAGCCCCGGTGTGGTCTCATGTTCGTTTTGCATTGCAGAACGTAGTCCCAAGCTCTCTGTAAACAGCAAGAAAGCAAATAAATGTTAGGAACTTGAACTGAATCTCAGGTATTTACACAAAGCAGCTACACTTGTAGATGACACAGCTTTGTATTTACTCCCTGTGTTGGACAGCAAGAACCTGGAGATAAGACCTTGGCTACCAAAGCTGAGACCGACTGGATCCAGATGTGAATCTCAGAGAAGACTGTCGCCTTCACACTCTGCTCTGAGGGATACAAGGCCAGCTCAGGCTGCTTTCACTACCTGGCAGGTATCTTGCGTTATTTTACACTGACGGAGCAATGCAGTCCCGGATTTTCTACCCTAAAATGCTATTTCTCCTATGGATGATAAGCAAAGCAGTGAAGATCAGCTATTCACAGGTACGCAACAAAGGTTATCGTGTCTCTGGATTGGTGTGACCTGATATGGCAGAGCAGCTATGACACTCCAGTTATCCCACTGCATTAACGACGGCCACCTTAATTATTTTGTAGTTCCAAGGAATCAGCTAGGAACTCTGTTACGCACAGGGCAGCTCTGCTAGCATTACAGTGCTTTACTCCAGCTGCATCCTTAGGTTTATCCAGTCGTGCTCATCTTCCTCCTTTTAAAATAGACTGCGCCCCACACTTGGAGGATTGCTTAAGCATAATGAGACCAAAGGTTAGAAGATAGTGCTCCATGGGTTTGTTTTTCTAATCTCAGTGATTCTGCATGCTCTGAGGCTGATCTTCCAATATTTATTCCTCTGGGCCCACAGTGTGAGTGTCTGTAGTTTCCCTGAACTCCACAAATCTACTCACATATTGATTACTAATAGGATAGGGGGGCTCCCATCCCAAATCTGCCTTTCTTTTGCAATATCCGCGTCTTTGGAAGCTTTCAAAAATCTTTGCCTAGATTGGCTGAAGGATCACATGGGAATCTGTTGCATTGCTTTGGTCTGCAAGAAACAAACTTGTCTGCCAGGGTAATCCTCTGGGAAAGCTTTGCCCAGCCAACAGTGGGCAAGCACCACCCAGGCCAGCCGCAGCACACCACTGCTGTGTCAGCCTTTTCTCCTGGTTTTTTTTTTGGGGGCACTTCATAAAATGCTGAGACCAAACTGTTGAGACCAACTGAGAGAAACTGCAAGGATCAGCCTTTGACTTTTGCACTGCCACTGCAAGCACCTCCAGTAATGTAGTGTGCAAGTGAATGATTATCAGTGCGCAGGAGCAATCACACCCAGCATTAGTAGAAGAGACAAAATAGTATCTGCAGCCCTGTTGGCACACTCAACCTGAAATTACCCATTGGCACACAGCGACAGTAAGAGATTTCCTCTTATGTTGCAAATGTTTGCACAAAATCAATTAAATGATTAGATACAAGCCCAGCTTCAGTGAAGCTTGGATCAATCCTTTCAAGCTCTCAAACGAAGACACACTTTCCCAACAAGGACAAGATTTTTAAGGAGGATCCTTTCAGTCCCCATGGGAACTAGCCTGCTCTGTGTTAAGCGGGCACCATGAGACACTGCCTACAGCAGCATGATGCCCGTGTGTTGTATGCAAAGGAAAAAGGGGCCTGGCACCAGGGGAGAGGCCACCGGGCTACTGCTCAGCCAGGTCATTCTCAGCTGTCATTCATTATTTTTCATACATTATTCAGAGCTATGGAACAGCATGTATGGCCATCTAACCTGTACATCCCTCCTGGGCTAGTATTATCCCTTTCCAGATATCTCTACAGTAGTACCTGTGGGAGGGGATTGCTTCTGGGGAAATAAAATAGGATTTTGGAAGAAGTCGGTGTTGCTGATGAAGTCAGTGGTGAATCAGAGCCCTGCAAGCACTGGGTTCCAAATTTCCCTGTAACCCCATGGTATTAAGGGATTACTTCAGTAGCTTCCAAATACTCTCTCACATCCAGCAGAACAGAAATACTAAGTCCTGTAACCACAGCTTTATTTTTATAGCCCTGTAGTTAAGGAGGGAAATGCAAGAATGGCATGAGTGCCAGAGTAAGGACTCACTGATCCAAAATCTCACCTAAGCCACCTCCTTTAACAGTATAAAGAAGGTGCAATCTCATATAATTTAATCTGTTACATTATCAAGTGGATAGTCTGTATGAAAGCCCAGATGTCTTTTTCATTACTATAGTAATGAGGTTTCAGGAACAGAAATAAACTGCAGACCCAGCCAGTATCTTTGGGAAATATGACAGTGACATACCTTCAGGGAAAACTGGCAGGAATTCATAAGATAGGCCATGGTTACTGTGCTGCTCCGGCTTATCCCCAGGCTGGAGAACACCAGCACTGCTCCATGATCCAGCTGAGCATCTGAGTAAAGAAATGCCAATCACAAATTAGTGGTCTGGGAAATCAAGCTTCCAGTTGTACAGTCAAGCACTAATTCAGTGATAGCTGACAAGCTAGCAGCCTGAGCGACAGGAACCCTCGTGAACCCTGACAGCAGCAGATGGGCACTGCCAGCTCCCATTTCTGTAAGCATTTGCCTTTCTTAAAAATCCAGAGTTAAAACATGACTATGAAGACCAGAACCAAATGACAATGAGCAATCAATGTTTTATTACAGATCAGTGTCACCTTTACATCAGATAACTGGTCTACCATGACCAATCAGCTGTAATCAGCATCACATCATCTACTTAAACTCTCCAGAAAGGTTTAAAGGTATTGAAATTTCTGATGAACTCAGGTCTACGTGTTCTCCACTCAAGCTGGAGGAATCAGCTCTCAGACTGGAGGGAACTTAAGACTTCAAATCCCTTACCTCTCTGGGGGGATCAACAGCAGAAAGCATGTACATGCCAGCTAGGGTGCTGATTTTATGATGGTTTTATGATGGATACTTTGCAGTGACAATTGCCAAGATGAGCAAACTCGTTCCCTACAAAAGCTAAGCCCAAAGATGCTGTCAGTTGCTCCTAACCACATTAAGCCCGTTATCTATGCCTAGAAGGTTCCATATTTTATTAATAACCTTTTGAATTCTTTCCCTCCCTCTCCAGAGCAGACAGCATGACATGTTTTTAGAATATCAGCAACCGAACGCTCAAATTCATAGGGCAAAGCTCCTTCTTTTACTGTTGTTGAGAGGTTGTGGGGTTTGTTGGGTTTTGATTTTTTTTTTTAAGCACTAAAACAGCGTTTTCTAACTTATTTCTATCGTGAGATACTAGTTCTGTTCTAAGACCTGAACAGAAATAACCTCACTCACATACCTGGCATGAGGATATCCACACTCCCCTCAGAGTACGTGGAGAGCTTTAGTCTAGTGTTCACCCATAACCATTCCAGTTTAAGTAATCTACTCTAGACTGTCAAGTAAACAGTATGCACTTCCACAACTGCTACAGCCAATAAACTTTTACAGTTCATTTTGGAAAATTCCACAAATTGAGGTGAGAAAGAAACTTTCTTCTGAAATACTACTGGGAAAAAAACCTGGGGCAAAATGAAAGGCCAGTAAGTGGAGTTCAGTATTTGAGTTTCAATGCATGCAGATCATGAAATTCAGTTCAGGACTACAAAATTATCTCCTCAAATATTGTTTCCTTCTTTCTTTCTTTCTTTCTTTGTGTCCAGTTGTCATTTCTTATATTGTACTTGGAGTACAAGGTCTGTGGGGACAGGGTGGTCTTTTGCTTCTGCATTTGTACAACACTCAGCAGGGCCTTAGTCTGTGGCAGGTGTTAGTTCCTAAGTGTAATAAAAGATAACGACACAGTTGGACACCATCACAGGATGGAGCTGCGGGAGCTATGTCTGCTATGCTGCTGCAGGCACGGAGCTGAAGACTATGTTTTTTCTTGCCCTCTCTGATGTAATCAGCTGAAGGCAGGTTTATGCTGTCCAACCTGAAAGTCTTCCTAGGCCCTACGGTGGGTCTGCACTGCAAATCACAAAGATTAGCAGCATCTTGTGGTGAGTTCTCTAATGTGTCACACTCTTGTTCAAATAAAGCTCTGGTGGTGGAAGATTTGGGCTGGTAAGAGTCAAAGGGTTGTATTTAAGAACAAAGGAATAGGAGGGAATCCTATGAGGCCCTAGCAGACATCCTGCAGCAAAGCCTTTTCAGATCGTGTAGAAAGCTCACTATTATCAGAGTGAGATATTCCTTACGGTAAGTAGGAACATCAGTCAGACGCCCTGTAAAATCTCCTCTCTGTCCAACAGGCTAGCTAGTAAGACAGCTGTGGTATCCATTAGGGTGTGGGCTTTCTTGGGAGTATACTGATTTTGAAAGATACGACCCTCCTGTCTAAGCTTCCTGTTCACATGAATTGCAGTCACTCCCATCTAATATTCTAGAGTGAGCAAGGTCTCAGGAATTCCAGATCAGGAACAACTCACCTATGAAATGACAAATGGTGGCAAAGGAAGAAAAAAGATCTGCTTCGAGCGAATCTGGAACAGGTATATGGAGGTATTTGCCGCCTTCTGCAAACCTGGAAAAAGAGCACACTGTGACATGGACCAGAGAAGCATGTGTTTGTTGGAGGCAAGCTGATAACTTTGTTTGCTGTTGCATGTGTGAGTTTTTCATCATCATCATCATCATCATTAACATTATGATAAGGGATTTGTTATGGTAAGACACCGAGATGCTTGTAATGCAGAACCAGTTTCATTACTGATTTTTCCATTCCACATGGTATCAGCAGTGATGGTCTTGTCTTAACCTACAGCTTCCTTTATCTGAGAACTAGATGAAGACAGATGAACTGAAAGCAAAGGTGCCTTCACGGCGTGCATGTCAGCAGTTTTGTGGACATAGCCCCCCAGTTCACTTCATGTGTTTTTCTATGACGGCACCCTCCTCCTTCCACAGTCAGAGAACTAATGGAGCAAAACACTGGTGAGGAATTTCCAAAATGTGAAAGCTTGTCATTTAGAGGGCATTGGAAGATTACCCACGGTGCAGAGACCTTTGATGTTTTCCTCTGGAGCCAAAGGCATGAGAAATGTCTGCTGATACATGTCCTGGGGTAGCTAACTGCATTTGTTACTTTGTTTTGGTCACTACCTTGAGAAATGCCACTGGATTTCTCACTGCGTGCAATGGCATTTCCAGATTGAGCTGAATGGTCATGGCTGTAGGTAAGGAAGGAAGACCAACAATGTGAACCATCCATGATTTAGCTTTTACATTGATGTGTTTGTAAGATTTTGCTCTGAAAGCTATTCAGAGATTTTGGCTCTTCCCAAAGGATGGTGGTATGCAATCAACTCAAAATTCCAAAAGCATCTCAATCCTCCTCTCACCCAATCCACCCATGGCATGGTCAAGGGCTGCAGGACCGCATGGCTGCTGTGCTAACTCTGGAGTAGAGGTCGGAAAAATGAGCATGAAATAGCACCTGAATCCGCAGTGAAACACAGAGGTTTCCTTGGAAGTTCACAGGCACTCTGCACATGGGCTCTGGTGCTGTGCCAGCTCACTTTTTTCAAAGACACAAACACCAGCGAGGGTAAACCTTGAACTATTTAACTTACAGTGTCGCAGGCTGTTCAGAGATGTTGACTTGTGCTTTGATCTTCAGATTTCTCTGAATTTGTTGGTCACAGGCCTGCTTGAAATTGCCCATATATAACTTTTCAGGCAGTATTTCTACAGGGTATGGCTGGAAATTGTCTAGTTCCTGCTGGAGAGAAACCATAGGCTCAGTTTAGAGTGTATGTTTACTCCTGTTAACTTGGCAAGTTCTTAAACAAAAGTCATGTGAAGAATTGAACACACACTTAGTCAACAGCTCATGACACATTCTAGCGTAATGATTCATTCAATCACCTGGACTTTCTGTATATTGAAGTTCGCTAGATTTACTGAGAATAATTAACAGCATTGCCATCATTGTAGCATTACTTGAAACAAATCCTAACTAAACAGGAGGCGGCATGTATTATTTTCATTGTCTGGAGGGACTGCAGCATAACTGATTCATTTGATGTTTTCTCCGGTTACTGTTTGCAAGGCTAAATGAAATCATCTGTCACTTGCTGGGCTGCAGGTGCCATGTAAGTGGCACAACATAAATCCACAGCTGCTTCCGGTGTCTGCAGCATGAAGGCTGAAAATAAAAATATACAGGTAACCGACAGTGCCTCTACATTCCTGGCCGAGACTTGGCTAACATTACAGCAGAACAAAGCAACAGCCTAACAATTTAAAGCAACAGAGAACAACAGCTTAAACTTAGAGGCAAGGAGCTACTCTGTGTCCAACTGAATTTGATGGGGAAGTTCAGCAGTTTGCCACCCTTCATGAAGAAGCACAAAGTGATCTGATTGTTTCTCCTGTGCTGTAGCATCCCACAGGTTAGCACCTTGTCGTGGGCTATTTCATGTGAACCAGAAGTGAATAGGAACAATGGAAACAAAAGACAGGTTGTAATGACATGCTCTCTGCTGTCCAGCACCCTCTAAGTCTGCCCTGCCTCAGGTCCTAGATGTCAAAAAAGGTAATTATTTCTCATGAGCTAAATAGATCAACGTTTGCATGTGAAACCAAACAATTAGGATACCAGTGCTCTAGGTTTTTATGGGTCTGTGGAAAAAACGCGCCAGCACTTGCTTTGTGACCCTTCCGGATGAAAAGCTTTATAGACACGGAACACAGCGCTTGATAGGAATTGTACTTCTGTCTGAAAACATTTACTGTGTACCATCCCAGATAACCACGTGTGAGAGAGGAACCTGCTTCTTTTTGTCATTTGCTATTGTTTGTTTAGTTATCTCTACTCTCCAGTAGGCCAGTTTCAGGGTTATTGGAGAAACCTTCCCAGGTTGTTTTCATGAGCTTTCTTTCATGCAATAGAAGAGGAAAAAAAGGCCGAGTGTGGCTGTAAAAGAATTAGTGGTGAGGCTCAGGGCATGCACCGTAACTCAAATTACATTTAATTCCTTTGTTTGAAATTACTATGGTATCAGCTTTACAACACCATTTAACTTGAATTCATTAGCCATCATCAGCTGAACATGAATGCTAATGTCTTCTACTTGCAAAGTAGTCTCATCTCACCTGAGGCATCCACAATATCTTCTGAGTACTCAGAAAATGATAGCAAGCTGAAAAACGCTTGTATCCTCCCCTCAGGATGAGCACAGGATGGCGGGTGAACTGCTCTAAGGCTCTGGCATGCTGGATGGCACTTCCTTCCTCAGCATCTGAGATGAAAAAGCGATTTGCCAGGGCAGGTTTAGAGTGCCTGCATCAGCACCAGGGATTACATTTGTCCCACTGACACAGACAGCAAATTCCTTTTCATTTCATCTAATGGTCTGTAGAAAGCCTTGTTAAAAGCTATTTACTCTTTTAACTCTTGCTGCAGGTCAGTAACAGGGCATGCTGCTTTTCACCTCTTGTCCTGATCTTTTATTTCTCTCCTGGTTTCTTTTGTAGGTCTAGATAAAGTTCCCCCCCCTCCCCCAATTATTCTTTGGGAAATGCTTGTAACAAGTTCCCATAATAGAGAAGTATTATTAATTTAAATCTAATAACCTTAATTTTATGGAGGCTTTTTTTAGTCTGCTTTAGGCCAAGGGGGAAAGAAGGAGGTATCTTGAATAAATTTTCACAAGTGTTTTAAACACTCCCCTCAGTGAAGTAAATTACCTGAGATGGCTGCTCCCCCTCCTTCTCCCAAGGGATCCAGCCTGCTTGCCTCTAGCTCTGTCTGTTTTAGAAACAGATCAGCACAATAGAAACTCACTTCTGATTCTTCATACCTTCCCTTTCTACTGTCTCATCACGGAGCATTTACAAATGTGCTTGCTTTATTCATTCCCCTTATATTCCCAGATATTTTTTTAATAAAATTATGTAAATCTTTCCTAAAACTATAGTAGCCTTTATAAAGGTAATACAAGCTGAGCAAATACACTGAAGTGGTTCTGCACACAGCAGAACTCCTTGCCAAAGGATGCGTGAAAGCTACAAATTTCCATGGTTCAAGGAACACTGAACAATTACATGGAAAAGTTTCCAGCTCTTCACATTTCTTGGTGAACTCCATCAAATCACCACCCCCATTAAAGCTAAGTCTTTTCAAATATGATATTGTGAAAGCCTTTTATAACCCTCAAAGAAGGAAGTACTCACTCTGGGAACATACGGAACTTGAGTCAGTGTTTTCAGTCTCCAAAGAAGGACTGCTCCCTACAAAGCAATTGTTGGACAAGCCAAATCTCAGTGAAATGCAGGAAAAAAAAGAACCCATTCCTCACAGAAGACAAGGAGCTTCAAAGGGATCAGTTCACAGATAGGAAACCAAGTCTGCCAGGAAACTTTGAAATAATATGTAGATTTTTGAAGCCTAAGAACATATGCAAGAGAGTGAAAAACCAGAGGCGTAGCACAGATGTTCATTTTTCAAATACAACTGGGTAAATTTGCATCTCTCACAATAAGCTCATAAAATTAAATGAGGAAGGGGAAGAATGAATATCTGGCAGTGAGGTCTTGACTGCCATGGGTCATATATACCTTTTTCTTTCTCCTCTTCCTCACAGTCACAGCAATCCAAAGAGCTGGTCTCACAGTCATACACCACGCAATATCTGACACACCGCAGCTCCTCTGAATCCGGTACCAGATACTCCCCCGTGGGACTCTATCAGAAATCACAGAGGAATTCTATCAAAAGCACAGCTCCACCCTTTTCATGTGGCATCAACACTACCACCAGCATCTTGCAAGTCACTATTGCACAGCTATGGGATGGGTTTGGGGCTACGTCTGCACTTGACACTGAAAGACACAGTTAGAATTCAGAAATGATGCAAACTACGCCGGATTGCTTCATCAGCTGCGGCGGTAAAAACGCCAGCACTGTCCTTTGTGAGACAAGGCTACAATATGTTAGTTCTTGTGCAATATTTTTCCTGATACACAGCTCCTATTTGCCAATCCTTTGGGCTACTGAAGCCACCTTTGCTTTCACATCCCCCCAGTGGCAGAAATGGAATGTGGCTGACACAGACAAGGGAGAGGCTGAGACAGTTCCCGCGGGTTATAGACCAATTTTGGCTTCCTGCTAATCGCTAAATCCCGAGATAGTTTACACAAACAGTAATCCCCTCACCTGTTCAATCCTGCGTGCTGTAATAATATGGCTCTCGTTGTATTCATGCTGAGTACGGGCATCTGAAAAAAACAACCAAGACAGAGCAACTGGCTTATTTAAAGGCACTGACATCAACCAGACAAAGAGATTCTGGTTTTTTAGATGAGACTTTCTGATGCAGATATAATGAATGCCACTACTGATATGAGTCTGTGTGTAACACCAAGTGATGCCAGCAGCTTCAGTCCTGCGTACAGCACTACCAAGTGTGGTACTGCAGTGTTCACAGCGCCAGTCCCATGCTCTGTTCTGCTCTGCCCTGTGGTGTATCCTGGCCCCCATGCACTGCGCCTTCTCTGACCTCCCAGCATCCAGCACCTCTGCCTCTGTGCTGCCCCAGAGACAAAGAAAGGAGCACCAGAGAGACCCCAATCCCACTCCCAAACTGGCTGACTCCCTCGCCAAAGCATTTAATAATATTGCAGTATCAGGCACCCTGTTGGGGGGTATTTGCACTATGCAAGATGCAAATGCTTATCAGCAATCTTTGCGATCATCAAGAAATCTTGTCCACCTATAAATCCTTTGGGAGCAGCAGGGTAGAGTGTGTATCCCTGGGATGGATCAGAGCAGGAAGAGGTGGACATGATGACAGTCCTGGGTCATGGCACCTGGAATAGGATGGGAAAAATGCCCCAGCAGCAAGGCCCCAGTAATTACAAGAAGCAATGTGTGCTCTTCCCCATTCACCGGAGATCACAAACCCTATTTCCTCAGGAAGCCTGCCCAGGCCAGAGCATGGTGCCTAGCTGCAGGCAGGGCCAGGCAGCAGGCAAGGCCAGAGCCAGGTAGTAGGCTGGGCCTGGTAGCAGGCAGGGCCAGGCAGCAGGCAGAGCCAGGGCCAGGCAAGAAAGCAGGGCCTAGCAGCAGGGAGGGCCAGAGGCAGGTAGCAGGCAGGGCCTAGCATCAGGCAGGGCCCGGGCCCGGCAGCAGGCAGCAGGCAGGCCCGGGCCCAGCAGCAGGCAGGCCCGGGCCCGGCAGCAGGCAGCAGGCAGCAGGCAAGCCCAGGCCCGGCAGCAGGCCTCCCGCTGCGGGCTCACCCAGCAGGCACAGGTAGTTGGCCTCCGCCAGCCGGGACACCCGCCGCTTCTGGTTGAGGATGTTGTAGAGGCAGTGGGGCTCGCAGAGAGCGATTCCCGCCATCTCGCACCAACACGCGACCGGGCGACTGTCGCCGACTGTCGTTTCAGTCGCCTCGCCCCGTCACCTTGGCGACGGTAGCGCGCGGCCCGCCCGGTTGCTAGGGAGCGACGCCTCTGCGGGTGACGGTATCCCCAGATCTCGCGAGGCTTCCCTCCCCCCACCCGCCGCAGGAAGTCTCGCGAGAGCGGCGGGCGGTCCCGCGCAAGCGCCGCGCCGTGGAGGTCGTTGGAGTCACCGGAGCTACCGCGCCATGCTGTCCCGCCTCGCCCGTCCCGCCGCGGCCCTCCGCCGGGGCCTCGCCACCACCGCCCAGGTACATCCCGCCGGCGCAGGGCCCGCACCCCCTCGGGGCCGGGGTCGAGCCCAGGCCCTCCGCTGTGAGGGGGCGGCCTCGACCCTGCGGCGTGCGGCGGGGAGCTGTGAGGGGGGGGGCCCAGCTGTGAGGGGTGGGGGAGCTGTGCGGGGGGGCCCAGGCGCCGTGGTGGCCGGTGCGGCCTTCAACCTTCCTCCTGCCTTCCTCCAGACCAGGCCTGACCTGGCTGGCCAGGTTTGTTGGTCCTAGACAAATCTGGCTTTCTGGTGGTATGTAACAGGTGATGCGCAAATTTGTTGCTCCTTTCCTCTGACAAAAATGTATCCCTGCTTTCAAAATACATTAAGAATTAAATCTGGCACCTGGGAGTTTAACGCTAATCCTTAATATGCTGAAATCCATTGCGTGTGATTCTTGATACCAGGAGAGGACTGCTGCTGTGTGGTATGTAGAGACCAGCCTCTCTTCTAACCTAAACAGCTCCCAGTGGCATATGAGAGAACAGTTATTATATCTACAAAGGTATGCTCTACAAGACAGGCTTCTGTAATTATTTTGATAGGAATTGTATTTATTAGCAGTGAGGTTTTGACCTCATGGTATCAGACTCAGTCATAAATACAGGGCATAGCAGTGATTTGAATGGTAGACTTCGCGTCCCCTTGGAGAATTTTATGCTAAATTACGTTTCTTGCAATAGCAAGAAAACTGAGCTGAGGTTAGGCTGATCTAGCTCCTGGGTAGATTATTTGTTGTCATAGCATAATAATTAAGCTGTTCATGTGGGGACTTGGGGCTATTATGGCTTTATCTGGCAAGGCAGTGTGATAGAGAATGCCCTCATCAGCAGTAATTGTATTGCCTCATTACATCTCTGCAGTAGTCTCTGGTTCTCCATCACTTTGGCAAAACACTGCATTTTAAGATTGTTCTGGACTCTGAAATTAGCTTTCCTCTCACCTAGTGACACTTGCCTAAAAAACAGGAGCACAGGCATTTTCAAGAGAAATAGCTTAATTCCACTGAGCGTGTTAAATTGGTTCACCAGGGCAACAGAGTTGATTTTGCTTGCTTCTCAGCCCCTTTTGATCAAAGCTGGAAATTACAGTCACTTAATGTTCTCAGGCCTCAGTCTGGAGTCAGCTGCAGGCACTATTTTGAATTTATTTCAGGCATACGCATTTTCTTCACATATGTACAATGGCTATTATGTTTATTGTAGTCCATTAAATGTATTGATTTCAAATGGGAAGGCATGTTTTTTGATACTGGCAATGAAAACTATAAAAAATGCAAACCGGATTTTGCTTTAGCTCAGACCTAGGTCCCCAGGGTAGCAGGTATTAGTGTCAGGCAGACATTTCTATTTGAGCTTCAGATCACAAAATAACATTTTCCTCTAACTTACAATACAGTAATGAACCTGAAGGATCTTTGGGAGGCTGTTGTGATGATCGCTTTCTGTGGGCTTAGGCAATCAAGTTTGCATAGTGCTTGATAAAAAAATTGAGAAATAGAGCTAAAAGTAAAGAAAGTGTGGTGAAATTCCCAAGGTCACTGCTGCACTAACTACCAGCACATCTCTATAATGTGTCTTTTCTTCTTCTTTTTCCTTTTTTCCCTCAGAACAATGCCAAGGTAGCAGTGCTGGGGGCCTCGGGAGGCATTGGCCAGCCTCTCTCCCTTCTCCTGAAGAACAGCCCACTGGTGAGCAGGCTCAGCCTTTATGATATCGCTCACACTCCAGGCGTTGCAGCTGACCTCAGCCACATTGAGACAAGAGCAAATGTTAAAGGTACTGTGAGCTGCTGGAAATTGTGTTCTGAAGGGATCCTCTTGGGTGTCTCTGGCACCTGGCGATGCTCATTGCTTGTGAAAGGGAATCTTTACATCATCCTGAAGCCTAGTATCAGTTTAAGTAGCTTTTTCTCAAGTGGTGTATGACTAATTAAGATTGATCTGATTAGATTGGTATGTATGGAGATGAAAATGGTCTGTGGTTGCACTGTTGAAGGGGATTTCCTCATAACTGGCAGGAAGTGTTCAGTAGAACAGTCTTGGAAAAAAGCCTGAGCATTGACTTTGAAAGTTTGACTACAAATAGACTTAACACTGTCTGGGTGTCTACCTGAATTCTGTGTGCTTCTTTTTTAAAGGGACAGCTGTCAAGTTTTGATCAAATCAAAACTTAAATCTGCTGAACTTTGTTTTATCTGAAGATCACCAAGAGGCTGCATTTTACCTGAATTTGCCTATCTGCAGTTCTTTGGGGGTACTGACTGTAGTGCCAATCTAGGGTTTTTAGAGAGTCAATCCACATAGCAGGAGAAACTGTTGGGTTTTGAAACAGGTGAATGTGAGACTCTCACCATTCTTGTTCTGTAGGTTTTGAAACAAGGATAAAATATAAAATAGGATCCATCCATAAGGTATTTCTTTGCTTTTCTGCATGTCTGAGTCGAAAGCTAAATGACAAAAGGAATTGGTGCCTATGGGTGTAATTTTGTACTTTGAAGTGTCAAATATGTAACTGACAAAAACATAATATGTGAATGTCTTCTATTTCAGGCTTCCTGGGACCTGAGCAGTTGCCAGAATGTCTCAAGGGCTGTAATGTTGTAGTTATTCCTGCAGGAGTCCCTAGAAAACCAGGTGTGTTCTTTTTGTTAAAAAGCCCCACAGCTTCATTGAAACGTGTCTGTGCAGTACCATTACTCAAATGGAGCTGTATCTGGTGCTTCGTGGTATTGTTGGCTTGGGATGTTAATGACACTGACCTAGAGCTTGTTGTAGTATCAGGCAACTCATTCAGCCTCTTAGATTGTCACTTGTAAAATGGGAAGAATTGATTTCTGGAGGCCCAGTGTAGGGGTGAGGTGGAAAGACTTTTCATGCAGGTGATCCTGAATCTCCCTTAGTGTTCCTTGCCCAGAGCAATGCTATAGTAAAAAAAGCAAAATAGTTCTTTGTTTCATTTCTCAGCAGAATAGAATTAATCCATTTGTTTTGCATTAATTGTGTGATAACTTCTCAGGGTGTCTTTGAATGAATGCTGTTAAGCCTTCCTAGAATGTCTATGACATGCTCCATTTCTACTCTGCTTTTCAGTATTCTGTTAGCAATGTAAAAAATTCTAGACTTCAATACTTAGCTCTTCCTAATTCTTAATTTTTCATGGTTAAAGTAGTTGCTGCATCAGAAATGAGGTGGCACTATACGCAACTAGCAGTAGTTTACACAGCAGTTGGTGTTCAGACTGTAGCTGTGGAGAATATTTCAGAGGGGGAAGAGAATTCGTCTTAGGAACAATTATGCTGCTCCGAGCACCACTGGTATACTGGTGTGGGTCCCTATGGTCAGGCTGCCTAGGTAAAAAACGTTCTGACAGCTGATAGCTGGGCTGGTTGCTCCTGGAAAGGGCTGATCTATCTAGAAGGGCAATAATAATTTGTTAGTGAAAGGAGTTAATTTAGTACTGCAACTGGAGTGTTTTCTCTTGATACATGAAACCAGAAGCTGATGTGTATCTGTCCAGAGCAGAATATTGGTTTTGGTTGGGTTGCTTGCCCATTAACGAGTATATTCTGGGTAGCTTAAAATGTTTTCCTTGATGTGGTTTAGGTATGACCCGTGATGACCTGTTCAACACCAATGCTAGCATTGTTGCTACTTTGACAACGGCCTGTGCAAAGCACTGTCCGGAAGCCATGATCTGTATTATTTCTAACCCGGTAAGCATTTTCTGGAGACCTTGAAAATGTAGAGGGGAAAAACCAACATCAATGCTGAGAATACCAGAGTAAACTCAGTTCCTATTAGTTTTGACCAGTATCTTTAAGATCTGCAGTGTATTTGCAGAAATGAACTGTAAGCCTGGTTCTACTAATCCATTTTTCTTGGCTATATTTAAGTCAGAAAACTTGGATGTAAGTGCTTAATATCACACACCTCTGTGACTATGGTTATAATACATGCTGGTGTGTTAGCTGGAATAGAAATCACTAAGGGAGGAGGAACCTTTGTAACTTGAATCAACAAATTTATTATCTTAATGGTTATTTAAAATGTGTGGGTTTTATTCCAGCCTGACTGTAAATAGCTCTTCAATTTAGGAATTAAAGTAATTGGCTGCAGTTGACTTGAAGCTGGAAATAAATATACTTTGTGTTGTTTACTGGCCTGTTCAGTTCATGCATTGGCTTCATTATTATACTGATTTTAATGAATGCTTGCCTGTTCTTGCTTATAGGTAAATTCAACCATCCCAATAACTTCAGAAGTCTTCAAGAAGCATGGTGTGTATAATCCAAACAGAATCTTTGGTGTTACAACGCTGGACATTGTCAGAGCAAATACTTTTGTGGCTGAACTAAAGGTAGGTCATAGTAACAGATGCTGGGGGAAGAATACTGCCTGCTTCAGTCATCAGATCTGTCAAAAATGCTTTTAAAATCACTGCAGAGCGCCAAAGGAGCTCAGGTTTCTGTGGAGCTAGAGGCGAAGGCAACGATTCCCTGTTTCCATTCTCTAGAGGAGCCTGGGGATAGGGTTTCTTGCAAAATGTGGTTCAAGAGACTCTGACCTTTCCTTTTCACAGCTGTCCCCTGTGAGCAAGCTACATGTTTGCCTTAGTTCTGTTGGCATTTTCAACCCTGCTGGTGCAAGCAGAGGGTTGAATTGTAGTATGTATTTGCATACTGTCTGTGCTGCATATTACAGGATGTTCTGCACTGTATCAGGAAGTGTAACAGGCCACTGCTCGTAATAGCCCTGGTGGATTTTGTCCTTGTGCTGTTATTTATCTGAACTTGCATTAATAATACCTTGTGACTGTCTAAAGTTATCAGAGTAACCTGGCGTTTAACTGTTTAGATCTGGCTTTGTCCCTGGAGTATAGCTGTCTCTGAAACTCCTGCTCTGTGGAGCACTGGATTATAGATTTGGCCAGATACCCAGGGCAGGAAATGAAGCGTGTTGTTTTTAAATGTTTTTCTTGTCCATGTGCTTCAGAAGCTGGAAAGTTTGACGTTTCTCTTAGGGCTTAGATCCAGCTCGAGTAAGTGTTCCGGTTGTTGGTGGCCATGCTGGGAAGACTATCATCCCTCTGATCTCTCAGGTAAGTCATAGTTACTGCTCTCTGTGGCAATAACACTCAACAGTGCCTTAGAGTTGATGTAGAATGCCTTTATGATGGTGTGTAATGTGCTAAGATACAGCAGAGACAGTCTCCCCTGCTCTTGTGGCTGCTTTCATCCTGAGATAAGGTACAGAGTACTGGAAGGCAATGAGCTAAATCTGAACTCCTCTGGGTGATTTAAATAGTTCCAGCCTTTCTCCTCTAAAGGAGTTTGGGATCAGAACTGTGTAGTGTGGTGTGGGTTTTCAGATGTCTTGACACAGTGTTTTTGGGTTTGTTTGTGTTTTTTTGTTTTTTTCTATGGCAGGTATTTCATGATATGAATACCTTGCTTCAACAGGAAATTGGATTTGATTTTTGCTGTGGTGGAGTAGAAACACCACTTCAACATGCAGCATTGACATGAAGAGGCATAACTCAAGCTGTGTGGGGCGGCCTGCTTCAGTAATGGCTGGTAGTCAGGGAGAGGCTCCCTTCATGCGGCTAAGCCAGAATGAAATGCACTTCTAAAGCAGGCTGCAGCTTCCCCCTGTGCTCGGCACTGGTGAGGCCACACCTTGAATACTGTGTTTGGTTTTGGGCCCCTCACTACAAGAAAAACATTGAGGTGCTGGAGCGTGTCCAGAGATGGGCAACAGAGCTGGTGAAGGGTCTGGAGCACCAGTCTTTGAGGAGCGGCTGGGGAAACTGGGGATGTTTAGCCTGGAGAAAAGGAGGCCCAGGGGGACCATATCACCCTCTACAACTACTTGAAAGGAGGTTGCAGACAGGTGGGTGTTGGTCCCTTCTCCCAGATAACAAGAGATGGGACAAGAGGAAATGGCCTCAAGTTGTGCCAGGGGAAATTTAGGTTGGATATTAGGAAAAATTTCTTCACTGAAAGGGTGGCCAAGCATTGGAACAGGCTGCCTAGGGACGTGGTGGAATCGCTGTCCCTGGAGGCATTTAAAAAACATGTAGAAGCGGAGCTTAGCAACATGGTTTGGTGATAGACTTGGCAGTCCTGGGTTAACGGTTGGGCTTGATGATCTTAAAGGTCTTTTCCAACCTCAGTGATTCTATGACTCATGAGGGAGATGGCTAGGATACGGCCGAGGAGCGATCTGCGAGAAAGGAGGGGGAGAAGGCTTTCCTTTAAGTGGGGAGTAAAGTGTCCTTCTCTGAAGGTCTTAGGGAATAAGAGCAAGGACTTTGGAGCAGCTGAATGCTGAGAAGGTGCTTTTGTTAAGCAGTCGGTCAGGACACACATAGCTGTGCTTAATGTATGTGCGTAGCTGTAGCTGAAGGTTCCGTAACTTCCTAAATACCGCTGGCAGACTGGGTCCTTCATAATACTCTCCACTTCCATAATGCCACAGTGACCCAGATATTTATAAGGTGGCTTTTTGAAATGCCTAAGGCCTGTTATGTGCTTGGAGGGCATCTGTCTAGTGCAGAAGACTACACAGTAGCGTGTAACCATGGCAAGCCCTGGTTTTGCTATCAAGCTGCAGTTTGTCCTTGGCCAAGCCAGGCCTAGCTATGCTCCTGTTACAGTCCACACAATAGTCAGCAGCCTTGGTGGGTGTTTGCAGCTGGTCAGTGTCACAATCTGTGAGCTGGGGTTAACTGATTTTCCCAGTTGAGAGCTGTAACAACTGTAATGGCTCACAAAGCGTCGTCTGGGTGGCTTTATGCTAAATCTGGAGAGGTCCTGGTATTTGATAGTAACTTCTTTTTTCTAATCTAGTGCACACCAAAAGTGGACTTTCCTCAGGATCAACTGGAGAAGCTTACAGGGAGAATTCAGGAGGCTGGCACTGAAGTTGTTAAAGCTAAAGCAGGAGCAGGTTGGTTCTTGACTGCAGTTTGGCTGGCTGAATGGGTGCAGTCCTCTTCAGTTTAATCTTACTTAAACTGCAGTGGAGAATTATGAACTGCTGATTACAAATCTAGCTGCTTTGCCATGCCAGCAGCTGCTTGAACTGTGATACCAGAAGCAGCTCAGTATGTAGGTAAGACTAAACGTTAACTGATCCCATGCCATGTCTGGCTTTAAAAAGAATCCTTTTCTGTCAAATTAAGCTGTTTCTTCCTATAAATGGTCAACCAAATAGCATGTATCTGGCCAGAAGCTGCTGCTTTATCCGACTGGCTGTGAGCTTGAAGTCAATGACACTGCAGCTCTGTAAACGTATCAGTATGGAAGCCTTTGATGCTAAAGTATGTACCAAATTTCAACATGATCTGTTCTAAAAGTGATGTAACTTTTACAGGATCTGCCACCTTGTCTATGGCCTATGCTGGTGCTCGATTTGTGTTCTCTCTGGTGGATGCGATGAATGGAAAGGAAGGGGTTATTGAATGTGCCTTTGTTCGATCGGAAGAGACCGAGAGCCCATACTTCTCTACACCTCTGCTACTGGGAGTATGTACTTTAAATGATGGGGCTTATAAACAGCAGCTACTGATTTAGTTTTGTGGTTTGTACTCAGTGATTTCAATTTGGTCTGATGCTAGGAATCACTGAAGGTAACAGCTGAGCGTACCTCTTAGACTTCTTGAATGTTTTTGGGTATGGTACTTCAGCATATACCTCATGCTTGACAGGGATGCTGCTGCTTTTATCTGCTCTTAGCCTGTGGGTCACTGAGTAACCAGAGATTCAGACTTGGCTTAAGAGATCACGCTTGCCTCAAGTCAGTGCCTGTTTATGAAGGGCTTTCATATGATTAACCAGAGTCGGCAATCCTGTCTCCTCGGCTTGATCTGCTGCAAGTAAATCCCTCAGAAATTGAGGCACATCGGGAACTGCAGCATGGATTAGGATTAATAGATTGCTTTCAAGACCTCTATTGAACTTTGAAAGAAGTGTTCCTTTTGTCACCCTTCCCCTGCGGCTGGAGTGAAAAACAAGGATGCTGCAGCCCTGTTGTAGCTGCTGGGGTGCGAAGGGTGGTGTGTGCTGTCTGAGGTGCTGGTTGGTGAGGGAATGGAAGGAGAGGGGGTATGAAGGGGGAGCAGTTTACATGTAGGCACGAGGTCTTGAAAACCTAGGAGTGCAATCTGAAGCAGTTTCAGATTGCAAGCCAAGGGTTTACGCCGGGGGAGAGATTCTCTTGCCAAATGGTGGGTTTGAAGATAGGGAGAGGCATGAAGAAGCAGTTGATATCAGTCTTCTCTTGAAGGAGCCGATGGGCTAGCTTCAGGTTTCACACTTGTGAACAGTGAATGAGAAGTTTGTGAAGGCTGTAGAAGTTGCTGCAGGTAATAATGAGGCTCTTTAGCCTTGCTGGGAAGCACAGCGCAGGGTTAGCAGGCTAGAGATGACAGAGGTCCCAGGCAGGGTCTCCATCTCAGCTGGATAATACTTAATCAGAGGTGTTAAGTTACTCTCCAGGTCGTTCAATGAATGGTTAATCCTTAAATCCTCTTTCCCTCAGAAAAATGGAATTGAGAAGAACCTAGGTATTGGCAAGATCTCCCCCTTTGAAGAGAAGATGGTTGCTGAGGCCATGTCTGAGCTGAAGGCTTCTATTAAGAAAGGAGAGGAATTTGCGAAGAACTTCAAGTGAAGAGTTGATGACTGAGAGGAATTAACAACTTCCTTAATTTATTAAGGCATCATGTCACTTTATGACTTCTGATTCAGAGCTCATGCTTTGATTGAAGTCTGTCTGTACTAGCTTAATGATTGTTGCCAGCGCAGAGTCTAATCATTAATAAAATGACCTCATTTTTTCAGTGTACCATCTGGAATTGTCCTGATGTGCTTGTCTTTTAAAGGTAGATGCCATAGGTCTCTGAACGGTTATCTGTTTTTGTAGGGCTGAAATAGCCTCTTAAAAGTGGACGAACCGATTACTCTCAGCTCTGCTGCTGTTTGGGTCTTGGCTTGGGCTACTTGTTCGGTGCAGCAGCTGGGAAACCAGCCATGATCAAATTAGATCAAGATGAAGTGATCCAAGAGGTGTTTTTGCAGGAGGTGGTGTTACCTTGTGTTGCATTTAATCTCTTACGTAATCTCTTTTCAAAAGAGTTAGTACGAGAGCGCAGTGGTTGAAACATCAGTCCTGCTCTAAAGAAGATAATTAAAATGCAGAGAGTGACTTCTTTCTAGTTAGGAACAAAAGCCTTGATTTAGCATCTACATAAATTTCTTTTACATTCATCCTCTTGTGAATATAAAAATAAATGTCTGCGAGAAAGTGGTGATGTGACGAGTTCTGTTGCTGACTTCTTTGAAGGTAAGCTTTAATGAAGGAAGCTATTAATTCACTCTTCCTCCGTGCTCTGTGCGCTTCTTGTACTATCGCTTTGAATTTCTGTAATCCATGTGGGTTGAATTCTTAAGCTGAGCAGATTTTATTTTGATTAGATGAAGGAAATGCCAAAGCCCAGCACCTCCGGAGGATCTGCGGGGAGTGTTGGGTTGAGCAAGAGAACCCGATGTAGAAGCTTCTCTTAAGGAAGGTACCTAAAGATCGTAGGTGCTGTTTGTCACTGTGTTTTTTCTTCCTCCTGCTTCTTGTATTTGAACTCTCTTCTATGTGAACTTTAAACATATTTTTTTTCATCGTTTATTTTTTTAGTTCATCATTCTGAACCAGGTTGCATAGTTGTGGCACTGTTGAAGATACGTTGAGAATAAAGTGCTTGGCTCTTTCCCTGCCCTGTGGAACATGTAGGAAGACAGGATGGCGCAAGCACTGTTCTTGTCACTCCTCTCCGCAGATATTCAATGTATTAAAGCTTGCTTTCTTTACAGGAATAGTAATGTAATAGAAGTCTCAGCAGTCATTACTCAGCAGGCTTGGAACAAAATAATTATTAGGTGTTATTAATAGACTTGAAGATTAAGGAAACAAAGATGTTGGAGGGGCCCAGGGAGGATGGCAGAACTGGAAGATGCTGAGAGGAGGAGTGACTGGCCAGACCTAGTAAATATGACATGTTCAAAGCAGTAAGCGGAGGGCGCGGGGCAGACTGCTCTAAAGCAGGTCGCTGGAGTTAGGGGTCTTGCAGCCTGTCAGCAACTTTGCATCTAGAAATAGGCAGCACAGGTTGTTTAGAAAGAGTGTGTGTCCCTCTGCCAGAGCTGGTGGTCTGCACCCCAGCGTGTATGTCCAGGTGGTCCTGGGGAGCTGTGACATAAAGCTGCTGAGCTAATGGCTGCAGGGGCAGCTTTCCTTGCCTTGCAACCCAGAGGAAGATAACATACGCTTGTTCTAGTCCTGCTGGTTTTATTACAGCAGATAGAGCAGATTTCTGAGGCTTGGAGGTTTTTCAGAACCAGAGGTTCATAGTGTGGCTTAGGTTATTCTGTCTTTTTCTTGTGTCAGCAGTCCAAATCCAGTGCAGCCTGGGGAGCTGCGTGGACAAGCAGAAAGCTTCTCTTATACCAGCAGGGACTCGGGGACAGCCTGGGTTAAGTGGAGCTGGTGGAGGAGGATTATTTCCCAGCACCTGCTGACTTGTGGATTCTTCAGGGTCTCCTTCAAAATCCCCTTAATGTTAATAATGTCCCTTCCCTTTCTGCACTGTTTAGTTTTTGGGTCTGTGGTCTGTCCCCCCTCCCCAAATCCCATGCCTCGTGCTTGGAGTTGCAGCTATTCCCCGTGCCTGGAAATCAGCTCTCCTTTTGGGAAGGAAAATGAGGCACGCTTGTGGGTTTCTGCGGTGAAGGCAGAGACCAGAAGGGCGTTGGGTGAGGGTGAGAAATGAACCTGTTGAGCTCTTCTCTGCTTGGTCAAATGTGCTGTCCCCCCGGCTGAACACTGCTGTGGTGGGTAACAATCTACGAAGACTGAAGATGGTTTGCAGAGGGACATCCCACCCCTTCTCTCTAAACGGATTCCCCAGAGGAGGAAAGGAACCAGGGTGTACCCCTCCTGGAGAAGCAGGAATTAACTGGGTGTACCTAGATAAGCCAGTGCTGTGCCCTGGAAGCTGTTTCCTGATGCAGAGGCACACGACCATCATCCTCTGTCCTGTAAGCTGGCGCAGGGTGGCCGCCTTGCTGAGTCACAAGCTGGCAGCCTTTGGTTCTTACCTCCTGTGGAGGTGAGTGACTGGGGCTGGAGGAGGTGAAAAACCAGCCCTGCTCAGAGCTCTTGGGTTTCATCCTGTTTACTGGGCAGGCTTTTTTCTTGATGGTCTTGGAGCATCTGACATCTTCCATTGCAGCATCATTTATGTGCACAGAGCTGTCGCCACCTCAGGCAGAGACCAGCTCCGTGCTGGAGCCCAGATGTCAAGATACAGAGTAGATGTGTATTAAGAGTAATAAATGCACTCCAGATGGCCAGATGTCAGGTCACTTGATCCCACCTGCCACTCCTGTGCTGCTGGGACAACGTGATGAAGTGCAGGAAAGGATGGAACAAGGAGAAAAGCAAATGGTGAATGTTATGGCTTGAGTCTTTCATCCTGATTGACCCTGGTGTCCCGGAGGGCTTCAGGTGGGATGACCGCAGGAGCAAGGTGCAGGCTGGCAGCCCGGTGTCCCTCATTCCTGGGAAGACTCTTCCCTTCCTGGCTCTGTTTAAGAGCTGGTGCTTTGGGATGTGGTACAGAGCTGTCACCCCTGAGCCCCATCTCACCCCGGGAGGGCTCCAGGTGGTGGGAGCCGGGAGATGGCAGCAGCAGCTTGCCTTTGGGTAAGGCTAGTAAGCCTGCAGCAGGCCTGTTGGGGCCTGGGGACGATTGCTGGCATTTCGGTGATATTTAGGAGAAGAAGCAGAGGAAACAACAACAGGAAGACAGTTGGGTGCAGCATCTGCCTTGGCAAAGCTGGCTGTCTTCCCAGTTCCGGGAAAGGAGCAAAACTGGAGGGGATGTGGAGGTACCTAGCAAAGATGCTGGTTGTCCCCCTGTCACTGCTGCTCAGCCTCAATTTACTGGCGCTGGTGGTTCATGGCAGGCTTTGTATGGCTGATCCCCTTTTGGAGGCTTCATGCTTTGCTCAGCGGCCACAGCGAGCTCCTCACCGGCTGCCAGAGCCAGGTCCCACCTGGTTTTGCCGGGGCAGGTCCACTCCGGTGCACCAGGCACTTAAGGGGTAGGGGGTAGAACCCCCCTGTAGTGAAGCAGCCTGGGCTGGGCTCTGCGCTTTGCACGCAGCATCCCCTGCCCAGGGAGGTAGGTGGTGGACTGGGCGAGGAGAGGGGGAAGTACACCCCGAGGTGGGTTGAGCACAGCTGGGGCGCAGGCAGATCTCCCCTGCAGCCAGCTCAGCTCCCCCTCTCTCTCACAGGGCAATAATGAGAGGCTTTAATGTGGGCAGGAGGATCAGAAACCCTCTGATCTGCGGGTTTGGCTTTGCAGCAGTCTTTCCCTTCCCCTGGCTCTCCTGCCTGGCCACAGGCAGCATAAAATCACCACCTTTGAGTTTGCTGCTCTTGATTTACTAAAATGCCCACGAGCTCTCGATTCCTTCGTGGGTGCCTCAAAGCAGCTCTGGAGCGTGGCGCCGAGACGGGAGGGTTTGTTTGCATTTGCAGGGAAACCTGTTAATAAAGGAGACCAAAGGGACTGCTCTTTCCCTGGCTGCGGGAACAGATGGCTGGATAACGCAGTGCAATTAATATGCAGGGACTCCTGCCGGGGTGAGGATTTGATTGCCTGTTAGGAGAGGTTAGCACGCTCGAGCTGAGCTCTGCCACTGCTCTGCCTGTCCCTGGCACCTGCTGCCTGCAGGGGGTCCCTGGGGACTCTGGGATGGATCGGATGGTGTCATAGTAGCTGCAGGAGCTGGTCATGGGGAAAGATGCAGCAGGAGAGTCGTGGCCAGTAGCGGGTCTCTGCTTCTACGTGCGCTGGGTGATGCTCTGGGTGAGCTGCCCTTTGGGTTTATAAAAGCAAAGGCTGTCTCAGGTAATGGATGACTGCTTGAAGGCCTTTTCAGGCTGGAAGGGGAGTGGTGGCTCATTTTTTTCCTCCCGTGCTTGTTTCTCTGAGTCGGGAGGTACCAAAGGAAAGCAGCAAGTGGCAGCTCCTGCATGAGCCAAGGGAGGTGGGTGCAGGGGTCTCCTCTCTGCAGCACAACGTGGATGCAAAATGTTTCCCAGGGCTTCGGAGGGTGGCTGGACAAATCCCCAGGGAAGAAAAATCCCTGCCGTGGGCTAGGAGGCTTAGGGGAGCCCTGGGGGAACCGGAGACCCAGCCAACCCACCCCACCAGCAAGCAGGGCCACGTGGCCACAGGGTCGAGCCCAAATCGATGGGAGCCTCCAGCCGCTGGGCCACGATCGAATGGGCCAAGGTCACCCTGGGCGCACACGGGGCTGTTCAGACGCCTGGTCCCCGTCACACCCTGGGCTCTCAGGGGAGAGTGGTGCCCCCCAGCCCCTTTCCCTTCGTGCCTTTGCTTTGCTCCCCCTATTTGCTGGCATTTCCTTCCTCCCCGCTTCCTTGCTGCCTCACGCGGGGTTGCTGAGCATCAAGAAAGTCAGCGCTGGGCTTTGATCAGGGGCTACTGCCTGTGCTGTGCTGGCAGCACGGACGCTCCCTGTGCTGCAGCCGCTCCCGGCCGCCCTTTCTTCTGCATCAGGAGGCGGCTGGTGGAGATGTCGAACCTCAGTGCGAAGCCTTGCAATTAGGCCTGTTCTGCTGCCTGCCTCGTTTGATCTCCTTTAATTATTTATCGCCTTTCCCACCCCCACAGCCCCCACACCCCCCCTCCTTCCTGAAGCCTCGCTTTCTTTCAAGTGATTATTTTCTTCCTGTCCCCCCAGCTGCGGGTGGCTCTGCCTGTTTGCTTGCAATTACCGTCCATTCTCCGGGTCCTGCCATCTCTCCCCTTTTGTTCTCCACCAGATCATCCCTTCGTGCTGCTCTCCCGGTTGCACCCCCCAGCTCTCTGCCTGCCTGACAGCTTTTTCTTGCCGCTTTTCTCCCTTTTTCTCACCGGGATACTATTGCCTTTCTCCATTCCATTCTAGGCATGATTCTGGCTGTATTTACTGCCAGTGCCAGCTCTCCGGCTGGGATCCTGCACCCTGGGCTACACTGGATCTCCCACTGCTATTCTCCCAGGCTACTGGCCAAAGCCCCATGCAGCCCCGCTGCGAAGCCCTGGCTCCTGGCAGCACCCAGGGAGTCCCATGGGGCTGCGGCCCCCCCATGCCAGGGTCTCCTCAAGCTGCTTTTGGTGCCGCGGGGGAGCCTGGCCACATCCCCCCCATCTTCTTTGTTTCCCAGGGCCTGATGCATTATTCAGTGCTGTGGACTCTGTGGGTGTTGGAAAGACAGCGGTGCTGCAAAGGGCGCAGGCTCACCCGGAGGATGCTGGATTTTCCCATCATGGGCTGTTTTCTCCCTCCAGCATTAAACCAGGAGAGGCTGTGACCACACAGGAGATTTCTCCTAGGAGGTGGCATCTATTCTTGCCCCAAAGGCACATGGCAGGGGCAAAGGCAGGAGCAGGGGGAGGCAGCAGCAGCCCTGGGGACGCTCAGGGGGCTGCACTGCAGCTCCCACGCGCAGCCCTGCTGCTTGGCTAGAGTTTAATAGAACTGGTCCAACACGTGGCCAAGCCCCTTGTTTATGTAGTCCCTACAATAACAGCCTGGCAAGGCTGCAGCCCATTCTCAGCCCCTCTCCCACCCCAAACGACCCTTCCCAGCTCCTGTGGCTGTTTTAGGTAGGGCTGGGGCAGGCTGCCCTGGAGCAGGGGGGGAACAGCGTGTGGGGGCTGCAATAGTGTGTGTCTGTGTGCATGTGTGAGCACCCAGGCAGCCCTGGCACGGGAGGACACCGACACCTTGCACCCCATGGGTGGCTGCAGGCGGTGCACAGCTGGCGTTGGCATGACACAGCTCTCTGGGAAGGCTCCATGTCCCCCGGGCTGCTCGTGGGTGTCCCCACTCTCCCACACTGCTGTGGCTTTGCAACTGCCCACCCTCAGCCAGGCTCCCACCCATGGCTTTGACCCACCTGCTGCTTTGATCCACTCATGCCCCTCTGGGCAGGCTGCGTGGGTCAGGGGCAGGATGCTGGGGAGTTGCAGGATCTCTGGGCACCTGTACCCGCTCCCTGTCCCCACTGTGTTTGGGGGGGTCTGGGCCAGCCCCTCCTCATGCAGCAGATAGGGAGTTTGCCTACCCTTGTACCGATGAGTTTAGCTACGGGAGAGGGTGGTGGATAACAGATGTGGGATGCAGGTTTTGCAGAGCAGCTGGTAGGAGACAACCCCAAAAGAGTGGTTAATCCTCGTGGGATGAGGATGTTTGTGCCCTCCACCCTGTTTGCAGGTGGGCACTGTCCCCCCACAGCTGGACCCCTCCCCATGGCCTGCTGCCACCTGGACCCACAGGGATCCCTGTGCACAGAGATGGGGAGGTAGGTGAGGTCAGTGGCTCTGGCTGTGGTGATGGATTTGGGCTGGTGTGGTGAGCAGTGCTGCTGGGACCAGCTTGGTCCCTGGTCCAGTTCTCCCCAGAGCATCTTGGGGGGGAAAAGCATCACCCAGCTGTGGGGACATCCCCCCCCAGACAGGGCTCTCCAGCCTGGGCTAACCCCCAAGAGCTCCCCTTAGACCCCAGCTCTGGCTCCCCATTGCTGTCCCTGCTGCAGCTCCCTCCCCAGATCCCCTCCCCCGAGGCCAAATCCACAATGGAGGGACACCCGGGTGCCCTTAGCTCCCTGCTTGGGAAGGAGCAGCCAGATTAAGGAGGGGGCTTCAGCTGCAGGGGGTGCCCTGCCTGTGTGGTGCAGGGGAAACTGAGGCACAGGGTGGGGGGCATTGGGGGACAGGCGTCCCCAGCCAGGTGTGCGCGGTGTCCCTGCCTGGGGCCCTGGCAGAGCAGCCAGGGTGGTTTCAGGGTGGGTTGGGCAGCTAAACCCTCGCCATGACCACACTGGGCAGTTTTGGGGTGGTTTGGGTACCCCGTCCTTTGCCATGAGCATGGTGGGAGGTTTCAGGGTGGTTTGGGGGAGGTCTGAGTACCCTGTCCCCTACCAGGATGCCACAGTACAGGGAGATCTGGGGGGGCTGAGGGTGGCCCCAAGCAGCACAAGGCTGGTTCAGCACTGCTGCAGGGGCTGCCTCTCTTTTTGGTCCTTTTGGGGGATTTTCAAGGCGCCTTCTCTTTTTGCAGCCGCCCCACTCCCTCCTTGCTGCACCCTGAGCTCTCCTCCTCTGGCCGGGTCCTGCCGCACTGCTGCTCACTACAAGGCTAACTGGACCAGACTGATGGCACTGGTTTGTACTGGGAGCTTCTCCCCCTCAAAGTTTCACTGCTTCCTGGCCCATAAGGAGGGCAAGTGCTCAGCATCACTGAAAGAAATGAGAATTAATTACGGACTCATCACTTGTGCTGCAGCGCTGGGCAACATCTCTGGAGGGGACCTGGCATGTCCCATGTCACCCTGGCCCCCCTGCCAGCCTGAATCCACCCGCAGCCACCAGGGTGGGGGTGCCCCAGTTGCTCCCAGTCAGTGCCAGCAGCTGGGAGAGGGTGGGCAGGGCTGGGCTGGCACTGGGGTGAGGTGGGGCATCAGGGTGAGAGGGTAGGGCATGGGACAGGATATGGGGTGAGGTGGGATACAGCGGACGATATGCAATGGGGTAGGATACAGGGTGGAGTGAGATACAGGGTGGGACATGGGATGGGATGGGCTGAGATGGAATGGGCTAGGATACAGGGTGGGATACAGGCTGGGGCAAGACAGGTTACAAGATGGGATGCGATTCAGGGTGGGATACAGGATGGGAAGAGATGGGATTTGGGGTGGGATGGGATGGCATACAGGGTGGGGTACAGGAGGGGGGTTCTGGCCATTGCACCCCTCAGGCACAAGCAGCTTGGCAGGGGCAGGTGCTGCAGTGGCTGGTGTTTGGTGCTATACCCCAGGGTGCAGCTTTGGGGACTGTGGTGGGGTGGGGTGGGCTTCTGGGGGGATTTGGGGCTTGGGGGTGCAGGTGGGAGGTAAGATGTGGGGACGAAGGTGGGGGAGGGCACTGGGGAGAGTTGTGAGGTGCAGGGGGATGCAGGGCAGAGGGCTGTAAGATAAGTGGGGGGGTGTAGGTGGCTATTGTGCCCTGGGGGGATGTTGGGGGGCTCTGGGGAAGGGGGTTCTGTGGAAGAGGGGCTCTGATGAAGGATGGGGGGCTCCGTGGAAGGGGGCACTCTGGTGAAGGATAGAGGCTCTGTGGAAGAATGGGGGGCTTAGGGGAAGGGGGCACTCTGGTGAAGGATGGTGGGTTTGTGGAAGGGGAGTGCTCTGTGGAAGGATGGGGGGGCTCAGGGGAAGGGGGACTGTAGTGAAGGATGGGGCTCTAGGGAAGAGGGTCTCTGGGGAAGGATGGGGTCTCTGGGAAGGGATGAGGTATCTGGGAAGGGATGGTCTGGGAAAGGATGGGGTCTCTGGGGATGAATGCTCTGGGGAAGCATGAGATCTCTGGGGAAGGATGGGGTCTCTGGGGAAGGGGTGCTCTGGGGTGGGATGGGTGCTCTGGGGAAGGACGGAGTCTGTAGGGAAGAAGGGGAGTCTGGGGAAGGGGAGTCTGGGGAAGGATGGGTGCTCTGGGGAAGGATGGGGTCCCTGGGAAAGGATGACATGTCTGGAGAAGGGATGGTCTAGGGAAGGATGGGGTCTCTGGGGAAGGATATGGTCTATGGGGAAGGGGTGGTCTGGGGAAGGACGAGATCTCTGGGGAAGGATGGGTGCTCTGGGGAAGGGGGGACTGGGGAAGGGGGGAGCTCTGGGGTGTGCGGGCGGGTGCGCGGGTGCCGCGCGCCCTCCGTCCGGCAGGCGGCGCTGTGCAGTGGCGGCGGCGCGCTGGCGCGGCGGGCGGCTCTGTGGCGCGGAGCTGTCCAGCACTTCAGGAGGGGCCGCGCTCGCCGCGCCGGGAGCCGGGAGCCGGAGCCGGAGCCGGGAGGGGCCGGGCCGGGCCGGGCCGGGCCGGGCCGAGCGGGGCCGGGCCCAGCGGGGCCCAGCGGGGCGGCGCAGGCGGCGGCGGCGGCTCCGGGCCGGGCCGGGCCCGGCGGGGCGGCGGGGTGAGGTGAGGCGCGGCGCGGCCGGGCCCGGGCCTGGCTGGCGGGCCGGCACCGGGCCGGGGGGGGGGGGGCGGGTAGGACCCGGGGCGGGAGGGGGGAGCGGGGCGGGGGAGCAGCGGGACCCCACCGGCACGGGGCGGGGGGCTGAGAGGTGCGGGGGGCTGGGGACCCCCGAGGGATAGGGGCGGGGGGGCTGAGGAGCCGGTGGGGATGGGATGGGGGGGTCGCGCTGCCTCTCGGGGGGCCGGGTGTTGGGGTCCCCGGAGGGGCGCGGACGGAAGGGCTGGGCAAGGGGTGCAGAGCTCCGTGGGTGCTGGGGCGGCTGGGGACCCCGGGGGCAGGCGGGTGGTGGGGGAGGTCCCTGGGGTTTGATGCTTTTGGGGGTACGGGATGGGGCGAGGAGCCTGGGGGTGCGATGCTCTGTGGGGCGCAGGGGGACCCCAAAGGGACGTGGATGTGCCAAGGGCTCCGCGGTGCAGGGGGCCTGGCGGGGGGCACCCCACATCCCTCCCCGTGCTGCAGGGGGGCCTGGCAGGGGGCACCCCACATCCCTCTCCATGCTGCAGGGGAGCCGGCAGGGCCGGCGGCAGCGCTGACCCCCCCGGCACCGGGATTTTGTCTGCACCGCGGGCTGGGAAGGACGGGATGGTGATGAGCCCCCCCGAGGTTCCAGCACGTTGTGGGGTGCCAGTGGGAGACAAGGCCGGGATAACGGCCCTGAAGCCCCTCTCTCTGCTGTGCCGACCCCCTGGCTGTGCTGGGGAGGGGGCCCTGCAGCGCTGGGTCTGGCTGGTGAGATTTCAAACCCTGCGGGTGTTGCGCGGGGGAAGGAGAGGGGCAAGGCTTGGCAGCCGGGGAGCTGAGTGGCGGCTCAATGGCTCGTCATTTGGGAGCGTTTTTGCTTCTCCTTCCCAGGTTTGGCCCCAGGGATGGCCAGGCTGTGCCATGCGGGGGGCTGGTGGCGAGGGGTCGGGCCCAGCTCAGGGGGAGCAGGTGGCTTTCGGGGGAAGTGCGTTCATTCATTCTCTCCGGAGCCGAAATTTCAGCCTGTGGATGTTTCTTGGCTTGCCTGCGCTTCTGCTGCTGCAGGGGCTCGTGTGGGGGCTGCTGGCATTTGGGGGTGTCTCAGGTTGGTGGTAAAGGCTGAGGACCATCTCACAGGGTGCAGGTGCTCGTGTCCTGTCTGCTCTCCCTGCCCTGGCATGTGGGTTTGTCCTGGCAGGGGACAAAATCTCCCACTGGGGGAGATTTTGGGGACAGGAGCGCGTGGTGCTTATGTCCCAGCACACAACATCCTTGCTCCATCCCCCTCTGCCAGCATGGCCTTGTGCGATGCCACCCCCTGCCTCCCACCTGGCTCCCCCTGCCCCAGGGACTCATCCTGGCAACACGTGCAGGGAGAGGCAGGGGCTTTTTGAGCCAGAAGCTGGGCAGCTTTTAGCTTTTAGGGGAGCTTTTGGTCCTTGGTTGCTGCTGGGGATGGTGAGCGGGGGTTTTGCCAGGCAGGCGGAGGGGTGCAGGGCACTTGGCTGGTTTTGTCCCCGGTGCCAAGGAAATGGTGCTTTCCCCCCAGGCAGAGGGTCTCCTGCCCTAGGGGCCAGATCTGGCTGTGGGTGGATGTGTGACCGTGGGTCCTGGGTGTTGCTGGAGGGGGGGCAGAGCGTGCCCACCCCACATCTCTAGGCAGGGGGTGTCTGTGGGGTGTGGGTCACCCCATGGGTTTAGTGCTGGCTGCTGGGGGCCTGCTGGCTGTGGGGGGCCCTGATCCCCAAATCCCTTCCTCCTCCTCTTCCCGACTGTCTCCCAGCTCCCGTTTTCCCCGGCCAGGTGGCCTGTGGCTTATATAATGTGCTCAAACCCTGGAATAGCTCCTCCCGTTACACAACCGCCCAGCCAGTCGGGGGGGTGGGGGTGGGGGGGATCCCCGGCTGGACGATCCCCCTGCACTGGCCATGACAACCCCCCCCCCCCCCCATGCCACAGTGCTCGGCCCTGGAGGTCATTTTCTGGGATTGTGTCCCCATCAGGAAAGGTGACCCCGTTGTGACAGTCATCCCCCTGCTCCTCTGGGGGCTCAATAATTGCTTTTATTGTTGTTATTCCCCCCCTCCTCCGAAGTGGTGATGGGCCATGGGGCTACCTCTGCCTCCTGACTCCTTGCCCAGCAAAGCAAATGGCCCCAGCAGTGCAATACCAGGGGGGCTGGGTATTCCCCCACTCTGTCCTTACCCATTATTTAAGCACCTCCTAGTTGTAGAAGGTCTGGCAGGGCAGCGAGCACCTGAGCCCTGCCTGCTGGGGCTGCCTGCTGGTCTCTTGGCCACCAGTGAGCAGCTGCTGGTGGCTGTGGTGGCCCCAGGGGGCTGAGTAGAATGTGGCCGGGGGGACACAGGGCTGCAGGGTCCTATAGGGGATACCCATCACCTGGACCTGCTGCCTCTCCGCTCAGCACAGAGGGGTTTGCTGCTGTCACTTGGATGTGTTTCTCCTCTTGTCCCTCATCCTTGGCTCAGGAATGGGATCACTGTGGGAGTCCCAGGGTCCCCCGGGGCTGGTCCCCATCGTGGTGTGACCCCCTTTCCACCAGCTCTCCTCCAGCCCGAGCTGAGAGCAGGGCTCACAGAGCCTGCCCCCGCAGCCCAAGGGGTTCAGGCTGGGGGAGCTTCAGCTGCAGCGTTTTGGGGACAGGAGCAAAGCCTGGCTCCTTGCCCTCCATCAGGCCCTTTTCTCTGGAACATCTCCCAGGGGAGCTGATGGGTCTCCTCTGCCCACACCCTTCTGTGGTGCCCGTCCAGTGGGGAGGACTGGTCCCCACCCCTGGTTCCCCCATCCCTACATCCCCAAGTCAGGAAGAAGCCTGGTTGCTTAGCAACTGTTTAGCTTCTCCACCAGCCTCCTCATCTATTTTAAAAAAAATAAATTATATATATATGCACAGACGTAGGTATGCACAAGCAGCAGCAAGCCCTCACCCAGCTCGTGACCCCCCCCCAGCCAGCATCCATATATTCTTTATTAATTGCATTAAAGTCTGTGAGGCATCAAATTTTGGTTGGGGAAAGGATGCTCTGGCTGGGGAAAATAAGGATGAAGGGGCTGGGATGGCTATAACCAACCCTCTCCTGCTACCCTTCCCACGGGCAGGATCTCTGCGGGCTTGGGGCTGGGAGGCAGAGCTAACGAACCCCAAACCGGCTACGTTTAAAGCCAGATTTGTCTTTCTTTTTTCTCATTCTGGGAGGTCTGACTCATGGTTTTTGGCACTCGGGGGCTAGCGGAAGGCAGCTCTGGAGAAGGTCAGCCCAATTAATGGCAGCAACCCCAGACTTTTCCTCCTGGTAATTCTGACCAGGTGTTTAAAGGAGGCCAGCTGCCTTCCCGTGATATTCTGGCATTTTGTGAGTGACAAAAAGAAGCCCCCTTCTGCCAGCTGTCCCCACAGCACGGGCAGGGAGCAGCCTAGCATGGGGCTGTAAATGCTTCAGACACAAGGCGGTGACTTCGGTAGGTGCTGGTGTGCCCTGATGAGACCACGGAGGGCAGGGCAACCATGGGGGCTGCTCCTGTCACACTCTCTGATGGGGCTGGAGGGTCCTCGCCTCGGCTGGGTTGTCCCCTGCGTGTTGGGACTGAGCTCTGGCACGCTCAGTGCACCAGTGATCCAGGGAGCCGCCGTCCCAGGCTCGCTGCCTGCATCCCGTGCCTGCATCCCTGGCACACGGGCGCTCGCCATCACCCTGGCTGGTGCAGCTGGATGTGGCGAGAATTAATCGAGCACCGGCCAGAGGCGGCTTTAATTAGCACCGAAGCGGGGAGGGGGAGGATGCCCAGGCACCGCTGCTGCCTTTCCCTGCCGAGGGGGAGATGCCGGGAGAGCATCCAGGCATCGCCAACACCTCGCTGCCATCCCCGCTCCCACTGGGAAAGCGGTTTCATCCGCATTACGGCGCGGCAGGGCCCTGCAACGGCAGCGGCCAGGAGTGACGGGCAGCTGCCTCCAGCACAGCCCCATGCCCGGGGTGCCGTGGGCATGGCCAGGGAGCAGAGCAGCACCCGGGGGGGCGGGGGGATTTGGGCAGAATCAGCTGGGAAGGGATTTTTTTTCTGGGCTGGAAAATAAAAGGGCAAAAGCAGTTTGGTGAAATAACACTTTCTTTTGCTCTTTTCCCTTGTTTTCTTCTTTTGCTTCGGGCTGGAGCTCCTGAATCCCTGAGCCTCCCTTCAAAGCCCAGGCTGGACAGCCCCCAGGGCTGGGACACAGGGATGGCCACATCCTGGGGCCACTCCACCAGATGCCCAGGGGTCCCAGCCCACAGGGAGGGAGCTCAGTTTAGAGCTCGGCTGGAAACCAGTAGCTCCAAAGCGTGGCAGGATGGTCCTGGCACCCCACGCTGGCTGTGTGTCAGGGGCACAGCGCGGTGTGTCTGGCCGTCTGTCTGTCCCCACCTCCACTGGGCTGGCAGCGCGGGTGCTGGGTCCTCCCCACCATGGGTGCCACTCAGTGTGGCTGGGAAGGGAGGGAGAGAACCGGTGTGCTGGGCTGGTCCCTGTGCTTGGAGTAAGGCGTGGGATGGAGATGGAGGATGATGAGGAGGATGGAGGACAGGGATGAGGATGGAGATGAGTATGGAAGCTGGAGAAGGAGGGTGCGTATACAGATGAATGATGGATATGGAGGATGGGGATGAGAATGAAGATGAGGATGGAGGATGAGGATGAGCTCTGAACATTTCCAAAAGCTCTAATCCAGGCAGCAGAAAGCACCTGTGAGATGAAAAGCTGTTTTGACCTCCCCAGGTCCCAGGGTGGCACGGGGAGTGCCGGGGGGGGGGGAGATCGGGACCCTGAAACGTGGGCGAATGGTTCAGCAAAATGGGAAGAGAGAGATTTGCTCTGGAGATTCCCCAGCAGCTCCAGCCTGTGGTGCCAGGGGGTTGAGCCCTCCTGGGTGGCACTCAGGGGATTTGGGTGGTGGGGACGGATGCCAGCGGCTGTCCCCAGCCGCACCCTGCAGCCTTTAAGAGTCCGTGGGGACACAGCGCAGCACTTGCCCCATGACGCCTCCTCTCCCTCTCGGCAAGGCGGCCGGGCAGCGGGCTGCCAGAGCTTGATGATTTGTGGGTAATTACTGCAGATAATGAAATATTTAACCATCGTCTTTATTATCGGGGGTAGCGCTGAGCCAGGCGGGAAGCCGCTGCCACTTGGGCAGGGCTGTGCTGCCTTCACAGGCAGGTTTGGTGCCAGTGTGAGCTGGTGGAGCCGGGTGGTCCCCACGTGGTGGCCGATGGATGGAGGTTGTGGTGGTGACGGCCACTCTGTGTACCTGAACTGTCCCCTGCGGGTGCAGGGTGTCAATGGGGGGTCTCCTTTGGGGACAGGGAGGGCACAGGCCCAGCCTGGGGGATGTGGGCTTCTTCTGCCCTGGTGACTTGTCCCCATTGTCACCAGAGGTGTAGGACTGGCTCTGTTTTTCACCCAGGGCTTTTGCCTGTGGCCTGGCTTTGCTATTGACAGCTGGAGGGGGGTTGCGAGTGGTTTTTCTCTTCCTTTGTTTTCCTGCCGGTGCTGTGGCTGAGGCAGGGTGGCTGGTGTCACCTCTCAGGGTAGCTATGGCTCACGGCTGAGGGGACACCGGGATGCAGCGCAGTGTCCATCCCCAGGCTGGTTCCACCTGGCCCCTGGTGCAGGAGTGATACAGAATTGTAGAATGATAAAATTTCCCCTTATCATATCTCTAGCTGCATTCTTTTTACGGAGATGGGGAACGTTTCCTGGTGGGATCTGCATGCCTCCCCCACTGTGCAGCCCTTTCCCGCAGGTACCCATCCAGCTGCTGGTTTATCTCACATGCTCCTTCATCTACCTGCCCGGCTGTATATCCCACACGCTTTCAAGGTTTCGCAGCAATGAATTCACCCACTGCCAGGCTCAGGATAAAATTAATTCCCGCTGGGGAAAAAAAAGCAGAGGCTGCTGTGGAAAGCATCCTCTCCTTCCCCCTCTCTTTCCTTGAGTGCCTCAGTGGGGGAAGGTTTCCCAGCAAGGAGCTTCCCCCATTCCCAAATTTCCTTCCCGGTTTTTGGCTTCGCGCCTTGATGGGAGAAAGAGGAAGAGGAGCCCCCAGGCCAGGTTTTTCTGCAGCAGCTCTCCCATCTCTGGCCTGGGGCCACCCTGGGACATGGAGGGGGCTGGGGTCAGGGGTCCCTCCTGGGCAGAGAGAGCTGGGGGGGGTAGATCCTTGCTGTGGGGTGTCATGGGGCTTGAAATGTGGGTGCTGCCCTGCCTGCTGCAGGCAAGAGGGGATGAAGGGACACTCCAGTTTCTCTGACAGGGCCAAGCATCCAGAGGGTGCAGAGCCCTGTCCAGCTCCGGCTTCTCTGGCAGCATCTCCTGCTGCCTGCTCCTCCACGCCTTTGCGGCAATAAAGGCTGCTGGGTCCTCTCTGTGTGGTAATAATGGGGAAAAATGGAGGGGGGAAAAAAAGCTTTGTAATTAAGCAGTCAGCTGACATCCTCCCCGGGCAGGCTTGTCAGGAGATAAATGAGTGCATGGGGCAGCCAGTGGCAGCAGGAAAGCCGGGGATGTCCTCTGGGGATGCCGCAGGGTGGGAGATGCCTTCCTGCTGGGCTGGGACCCCCGCCACCCTGGGGAGAGCTCTGAGGCTTTTCCTCTCCTCAGACAGCAGAGAAATGTCCTTGAAACTTCTCAGGGGCAATCTGTGTTCCCACCCTGGCTCTGTCCCACCTGGCATGGCCATGGAAAGCTCCGAACAACCTGGCATCCCACTGGAACAGCACAGCGGGAACAGCAAGCCCTCCCTGGGCTCAGAACAGTGTGGATCAGTCCGTGATCTGTCTATCCTGCCTTCACACCCATGCTGGGCTGAGGGATCCCTCCTTTCCCAGGACAGTGTTTGGCCCCATCCTCCTTGGACGGCATGTGTCAGACACCATGGGCATCACAGGCAAGGGCTGGCTGCTTCCCACGTAGGCAATGATGTTCTCTGAAGAGCCTCTGCAGCAGGTAGAAACACCCCAGAAAAGTAGCTGCTGTCAAAAGCTGTGTCTCCGAGCCCAAAGCCAGCTTGGAGAGTGAGGGAGGGTGCTCTGCCTTTGTCCTCGACCATTTCTCTTTGTGCAGGACCTTCCAGGAGAAGCGTTTGTGGGAACAGCCCCCAGTAAAGTCCAGGCGGTGCCTCTGCAGCCTGGCTGCTGCTGGTAATGGAGGCAGAGGATCTCCAGTGGGAGCATCCCGTGCTGGGAAGAGGGCCGGTGCTTTGGGTGGGGGAGCTGGGGCATCGCAGGACAGCGAGACTGAGGAATGGGTGCTCAGCCATGTGCCGATGGCCCGAGGTTGCTGAGACAGGGTTGTGTCTGTCGGGTTGATTCAGGAGATTTGGGAGCATCTCCTCCCCCAGGCTCAGGGAGCATCAGCCAGAGCCTCAGTGCGGCAGTGCTGCTCGGGAGCAGTTGTCCTCTTCCAAGGGGTTATTTTTGGAGCCAAGTGAGGACACGTTGACTGTGGTGGCGGAAGAAGGAGGCAGGGACACGTGAAGGTGAAAGAGCAGGGAGAAGGCAGGCAGGCAGCAGCTGGTGGGGAGCCTCACCTCCTCTCCTGGCCAGCACCAGGCCATTGCCGGACTGTGCCAGACATCAGGATGTCCCATGGCTGCATCCTCGCTGGCCAATGCAGCTGGGGGATGCAAGGGGGATACCTGAGGTCTTTAGGGCATCCCCTTGCTGGATGGGGACAGTGCCTGGGACTGTCCCCAGAGGGTGTGAGGATGGATGCCCGTCCCTGTTCCAAACAAGAAGCAGCTGGCAGCGGGGCCCGTGGGGTTCAGAGGGATGCCCGGCCACCTGTCCCACTGCTACCGTATGGCTCCAGGTGACACAGATGCAGGCTTTGCCAGGCTTTCCCTGGTAAGAGGCTGGTGCAGAGCATCCTCCTCTCTCTCCCATGAGCCAGCCCTCATGGCCTGGTGATGGGAAGAGCCCCAGCCTCGCTTTGCAGATGGAGAAACTGAGGCAAGGGGCAGGAAGGGTGCTAGCAGAAGACCCAGATCTCTCAGTCACCGTCCCCATCAACCTGCTGTGCCTGCATCTCTCTTGAGACAAATTTTCCCGGCAGGTCCTGGCAGGTTCCCATGACCATCACATGGTGAGAGTGAAACCAGGGCAGGGACTGACCCCCAAGTCTTCCTCTCCCTCCCAGGTGCTGCTAGCGGCGAGCCTGCCCATGCCAGCATGGCTCTCTACAACAACGGGGCCGATGTGCCTTCCCCTCAGGAAGCCTCCAATGGCTTCTCACAGCCCAGCGCCTCGGGTACGTGGCACAAGGGCGAGGAGGAGGTGCGTCTGGTGGAGCCCAGCTTGGTGAAGAAGGCTCACCGGGAAATCCTGGACCACGAGCGCAAGCGGCGGGTGGAGTTGAAGTGCATGGAGCTGCAGGAGATGATGGAGGAGCAGGGGTGAGTAGTGGGGCATCAGGGCTGGGATGGAGATGGACCCCATGGCTTGGGATCCTTTTGACCGGTTTGCACCTTGTTCTCCCCCTTTTTCCTCTCTAAAAAAACACCTTGATGTGGCAAACGTCCCCAGTTGGAAGTAAATCCACTTTAGGATGAATCAGACAGCTTTGGGGTAGACTGGTGGGTTGGTTTGCAAAGCTAAATGCCTCCGAGAAACACAGACAGAGGACTGCATCCACGCACATGTTGGAGGCTTGCCCTGGCCCCTCCGGTTGGAAAGCTGGGCTCCCAGCTCATAGTGCTGGGAAAGCCGAGACAGGAAGGAGGAATGAGTTGCTCATGGTCATGCAAACCATCAGTGCCACCCAGCCCGTGCCCTGCATGCCCAGGAGATGAAGGACAGCTGGGGTTTAGTCCCAGGTGAGGCTGTTCTGGTGCTTCAGTTTGTCCTGCCTTCCTTCTCTCCCCCTGGTTTTGGAGTGGAAGGAGCCCCTCCATCCTGTGACCCTGGCTGGGCACCGTGAGCTGCTCCCCAGCCTCTGCTCTCCCCTGGGGAAGCAAAGGGCTGCGGAAAAACCTGAGGGACTGGAGAGCATCCCTGCCCGGGTGGGCAGGAGGGGCTGGGGGGCCAGCAAGGAGACCCCCATTCCCACCAGATCCATGGTCATCTTGCCAGCTACCCCATAGCTCCGGCAGCCGTGGAACAGCCTGATCCCACTGACAGCTCACTAAAACCTGATGGATGGAGCAAATTCTTCAGCACACATGGGTAGACGGGGACTGGTATCAGCTGGGGAGAAGGAAAATGGATTGAGGGAAGGCTTCGCCAAGGCTTTCATTAAGAGTGCAAGCGTGACCTAGAATTAAATTGTCTCACACAGACTGGAATAATGATTGTGCCTAATTTGTCGTTATGGAAATAAATAAGGCTGACCTGGTGCTTTGGGGAGCCCAGAGACTCCTGTCGGGTTCCCGCGCCCTACTAGGGATCTTACTACTAGTAGTATCATTATTGCGATGGGTAATAGCAATATTGCAACCAGTATTGTTGTTATTGCTGTAATTGCCTCTGCTATTATTAAGGCTATTAATAACGATGATGACGGTGATACACTGAAATGATAATATAATTACAGTAATAATCTTGGTCAACCTGGTTAATCCTCCGCCTGCTGTTTCCCTCCGCGCAGGGGCTCTCCGGGGGGGTTATATGGGAACCGCTTTGCACCCCTGAGGTTTCTGCCTGGGCCGGGGACCACAGCCTGGCCATGGCCTCGGGGGAGATATTGGCAAGGGCAGGGCCCCCAGGATGAGCAGGTGTGACAGCAGAAGAGGTTTTGCGGGGATTTAAGCTCTCCCTTGTTTCCTGAAACGCGGATGGCCCCTCCTGCCTGCGCTGGATCTGGCTGCTGCTCGCTCTGGGCTGCCTGCGCCGTTATTCCCAGCCTGCAGGCTGGATTTCTTGTCTGGAAAAGAAGTGTCAGCAATTTTTCTGTCTTTCTCAAATCCATTCTATGTGTTAAGTGCAAAACCCCAAATCCCTCCAACGGGGTTATAAGCAGCGCCGACGGGTGGAGGAGGGAAAGGGCCTGGTGAGGTGCTCCTGCCTCCATCACAGGATCCCTGGATGCAGGGCGGGGGGTTCCTCGGCCTGGCCTTGCCCCCTGCAGATTTGCTAACAGCCCAGCCGCGGTGGCCCATCTGTCACCTCTTGTTTGGCCTCATGTCCCCTCTCTGAGAACATCAGCCGCGTTCATAATATGCTGCAGCAAATGCTCATCTTCTCGGGCGGACATCTTCCTGCTGCTGCCGGCTGGCGGCTGGCCATGGATGGCCGGGGCTGGCAGCTCCATCCTTGTGCTGGGTGCACCGCCACCGAGGGTACCGAGCAAAGCAGCATCGGGGGGTGGGTTTGGCCCTGGTGCTGGGGCCCCCTGCACCCAGGCAGGGTGCAAGGCGAGGCGAAGCAGCTGGGTTGCCTTCCTGCGTCCTCTGCGGGAGTCCTGGCCAGCTGGGGAATTAATGAGAGCCTTTCAGGGCAAATGAGCTTGTTAATATTAATTCCCCTCTCCTTGCTGTTCCCCTTCATCGGCACCACAGTGGGTGGGGGTGGGTGCTGCCACATGCCCCTCTGCACCCAGGGGCACCCACTCTGAGTGGCATCACTGTCCCTGGCACAGGCTCTGCGAGGTGCCAGCCTTGGGAACCACAGAGCTTGGCCAGGCTGTGACACCCAGTTTTCTGGGCTCCTTAGTGGTGATGCTGATGGGGTGTGACAGCGAGGATGGGATGCAAGCAGGCTCTATAGACAATGTGGGTGAGGACAGGGACACACACCTGACCTCTTCCCTCTCAGGGTGGCAGCATGGTGGTGACATGGGGTCCCTGTCCCTTTGCCCTGTCCCCAGGGACAATGCTGAGAGCACTGCAGGTCCCTCCACCACATCCCTTCATTTGGATGCTTTGGTCGAGGGGGATGCTCGGGTGCTCTTGTGCAGCTGAGGGATGCGGCACAAAACTGCCTGCCCAGGGCTGTCACCTGTCCCTCCTTGGGGACACCTCAGGGACTGCTGGAGCACTGTGGTTTGCTGCGGCTGTTCTCAGATGCCAGGGACAAAGTGATTAGTGTCTCTCGTTAATAACCCTGCAGTGGCCTGAGTCAGCGTTTGGCATTAGCGCAGAGCTGGCTTGGCTGCCGGGGCCCTGGCACAGCACGGGGATGAGGGAGGGAGGCTCACCGTGGGACGGAGGTGCCAGGCTCAAACCCCAGCGTCACCAGCTATGATGCTGGCACTGCTGGGGGCGTTTGGCAGTGCCAAAACCCGGGGCAACGGCAGGGAATCGCAACCTCATGGTCATCCTCTTCTTTTACCCCTTCCCTGATATCCCTTCCTCTGCCAAGCACTGCTGGGAGGGGCAGGCAGGAGAGAGGAGGACATGGAGGGTGGTGGCAGGGGACCAAGCTCTCCTTCAAGCCCTGGTGACTGTCACCATGCCACTTCTCCTTCTGACCAGGCCCTTGGGCCACATGTCACTCCAGAAGTTATGGGGTCCTCAGCAGGTCCCTGGGGAGCCCACGCTCCGGCCACAGCAGCTCTGACTGCATCTTTGCCCATCCAGGTACTCCGAAGAGGAGATCCGGCAGAAAGTGGGGACCTTTCGGCAAATGCTGATGGAGAAGGAAGGTGTGCTCACCAGGGAGGATCAGCATGGGCGCCAAATGTAAGTGAGGCATCTCTGAGTTGGCCTGTCTGTGTCCTGCTCACCTCTCATCCCAGAGAGGCACATCCCAGATTGCCTTCAAGTATCACTGGGTGGGTGGATGGATTGATAGGGAGAGGGTATCTATAGGGATGGTTGGGTAGATGGATGGATATAGAGAGGGTATATAGGGTTGGGTAGTTGGATGGATGGATATAGAGAGGGTATATAGGGTTGGATAGATGGATATAGAGGATATATAGGGTTGGTTTTGGATGGATGGATGGATATAGGGATGGATGGATGGTTGGATGGATGGATGGTTGAATGGATGGATGGATGGATATAGGGATGGTTGGATGGTTGGATAGATGGATGGATATAGAGAGGGTATATAGGGTTGGATGGATGGATGGATGGATGGGTGGGTGGTTGGATGGATGGATGGATGGATGGATGGATGGATGGATGGATGGATGGATGGATGGATGGATGGATGGATGGATGGATGGATGGATGGATGGATGGATGGATGGTTGGTCAGTTGGCTGGAGTCAGGGATTGCCTCTCTGAGGCAGTATCCTACCTCTGGAGAGGTTAGAGTTTCTCCTGCACTGGTTCTTTTGGAGACCTCAGGGTGCTGTACAGAGAGGCCAGCACTGCAATACTGCTGTCCCAGATGATGAAACCAAAGTGCAGAAGGTCTTGATGCTTGGCTCAGCCCACCAGGCAGTGGCAGAGACCAAGCTGCAGGTTTGCTGTGCCTCACCGCTGCCTGCTCCTGCCTCTTTGGGTCACTTCTCTGCTCTCCCCAGGGCTGAAATCTCAGCCTCTGCCTCCAGCCAGGCAAGGGCACTGGTTTCCAGTCCTTGCTCTTAATTCCATAACAGGATAGTCTGCCTGCCTCCAGGTGTGAAGCTGGGGCAACTCAGCTAGGCTGGTGATGGTTCGGCAGGCTGGTTGCTGTTTTGTAACCCTAGAAATATTAGTGTTAGCAATAATAATTATTAATAACAGTAATAATAATTTCTGTTGCAAGGAGTGCAGGCTGGATAGGCAGGACTTGAGCCTGCTTCTCGTCTGGGTAGACCCAGAGCCTGTGTCTCCGTCAGGCTGCTGTGACCTCAAGGAGCCCCATGGATGGAGCTTCTCCAAGGATTTCCTGCCCTGTGCCTCTGCCTCCTAATCGCTCCTTATGATGCCTGGTCCCTGGGAGCTACTTATGCCCCAGGGAGCTTGGGGCTCAGGTTAGGTATCCAAAGCAGCCTAGCTCCTGCTGGGAATGTGGCGCTTGCTCCTCCTGCCCTGCACAGGACTGTCCCCAGCCTCGTGAGGATCCATCCTGGCTCGATGATGATTTATCTGTGCAATACTTAATGGCCCAGGCAGCGTGGCTGGCCCGGCGCGCACCATCCATCAGCCTGGAAACCAGGTCACTTGGGACAGGAATAGATGCTGCAGGTTCACTGAATATTAATGCTTCATTAGGGTCAGGAAATCAGGGCAAGGGGGGAGGCAGGGAAGCCGTGGCAGGGAGGGGAGAGCCTTCCTCCCATTGCTCTGCCAGCACCCAGGCAGGGAGGGACACCGCTCCAGGAGGGACACTCGGCTGTGCACAGCCTGGGATGGGGCGCATGGCCCTGGGGCAGCACAAAGGGTCCTCCTCCAGGCAGGAAAAAAACAAGCCACAGGGAAAACCAACCTGCCCAGGTCATGGAGCATCAAACCTGACTTGTTAACAAGTGGCCTTTGCCCATGGGGGCATGAGTCATCTCCAGGGCATCTTTCGGTGCAGGCTCGTTAGGGCTGGCACCTTAACGAGCCCGTAGGGAAGCCAAAGGTGCCTTAAGGTTGTCCAGGCAGCCCTAGCTGTCACCTTTGCGGGCTTGCTTTTGCAAAACAAAGGGTAATCATTAAAGATTAGCCCAGGGGCTATAAATAATAGTGCTGAGCTGGAAGGAGCCGTCTCAAAGCAAAGGATTGCTCGGAGGAGAGCAGAGCCGAGCCTGAGGCGCTTGGAGGAGGCTGGCATGAGCCAGGTCCAAAGGAGGTGGCTCTTCAGGCAGCAGGGACCTGAGCTGCTGAAGTCACTACCAAAGGATGTCCTGGGTGCAAAAGGGCTATGCTGGTTGAAGAGGCTGGACAAGGGAGTTAAACTTCAAATAAAGAGCCCCAGCCCTTGCAGTGGCTGGGAGAGAACTCAACAAAGCACCTCATGGGCCGGTCCTGCTCCAGCACCTCTCTGGACTTTTACAGCTGGGTTTTTGGCTGCTGGGACTATGAGTCTGAACCAGCTGGTCTTGTTTCAAAGCAAATACGAAAAGCTCAGCATCATCTGCAATACTCCCCAGGGGAAACTGAGGCACTGAGCAGAGCCGTGACCACCTGAGTCCCTGGCTTGCTTTCTGCGCTCCTCCAGCTCCTGTCTCTATGTGTGCACAGCCTGGCGATACAGCCCGCTCCCCAAGGAGTAACTGCTTGATGGACAGGCTGGTGGGACTGAAAACAAACGTGAGCGTGTGCCGGGCAGGGAGGGATAATTGGGGCAGCACGAGCCAGTCTTGAGCCACTGAGCACAGCTAATGGGTGAGATGCTGGCAGCAGGCTCTGGCATGGAGCACTGCCCGCTCACGGAGCAGACAGTCCAACAGGGAATTATCCCCTCTCTCTCCTCTCTTTTCCTCTTTACTCCCCTTCCCACGCTTGGGTGGGTAGTTGAAAGGCCGTTCCTGCCCTTGGGGCATGGCCAAAGCGGGAATCACTTGGAGAGGACCCAGAAAACCATGGCTGCGGTGCAGAAGGGAGTCCGAGACCCGCTTGAGCGATTGTCCATGATCAGGAGGAGGCTGCCTCGCTTGTAGTTTTGGTCCAAACCATTTTTAATTGGGTTAAGCAGCCCAGAGCCTGCCTGTGGCCAGGAATGCCAACACGTGCTACTCTCGGATCTGCCATCTGAGGCTGGGAGCATCCCTTCACTCGGCCAGAGGTGCTGGCTGGGCTGCCAAGGGACTGGTGCCATGGGGGCTGCGCTTCTCCACCAGCATCCCTGGCTGCACAGCTGTGGGCTGGGAAGGGCGGAGGAGCCCACATCCAGTTTCTGAGGGCAAATTTCCCTTAGGAAGCAAGCGCCTGGGCTGGTGTGATGCTGGGCATCCTCCAGGTGTGGCCCCATCTGCTACAGTTCCCTCCAGAGCACCTATATGGCCATATCCCTCCAGGGCAAGATGTCCTACATTCCCCAAGAGCAAACTCCCAGCAGGATTTGATGCTGCTTCTGGGGCTGATGGCAGAGGAGGGCTGGGGAGGTGGGGAGTGGCAGGGAGAGCCTGGGCAGGAACTCCTGGGTCCCTCCTGCCTGCCTGGTCCAGCTGCCAGACCTCTGCCAAGCCCTGCCTGCAGCCCCGGTAGTCAGTGGCAACCTCCCACTGGTTTCCATGGCAGTGGGAAAAAATTAATGCTGACGAAGTCACTCAGGAGAGAGAGGAGACCCTGATGGCTCCAGGCCTGATGGTCACCCACCCTCTCACACCTGACCCAGGGGGCACATCACCCATCACCTGCCTGAAGCTAGGGTGCCAAGCCAGCGGCACACAGGGGTGCTGGCCTCAAAGCCCGGATCATCCTGGGCAGCTCCCGCCAGCAGGCGGATAATCGCCCGAATCCCCTGACCCTCCTGCCGGCTCCTCTCACCCTAATCTGGCCCTGCCGTCTACCTGGGCTGACCCCAGCCTCCTGCTCAGCTCCGGCACTTGGGCAATGCCCAAAGGGGCTCCAAATGATGCCAAAGCTGGACCCTGCAGGGGGATGGTGGCCTGAGCCCCGCAGTGTCCCTGTGCCAGCCCAGCAGGGATTCCTGCAGGGACAAAAGCCCCAGGAAGACCCCAAGAACACCACCACCATGGGTCTTTGCTGCATGTGGACCTCTAGGGATGTGACCAAGGTCCCCTGGGGGTGTTGTGGCAGAGGGGATGTCCCCCAGCTCCTGTAGCTGCACTGGGGCTGCTCTGGGTTTCCCCCCAGCCTGTCCAGTGGGAGATAGGGAATGGGGAGCCCCTAATAATCCTGTGCTTCCTCCTTTGGCAGCGTGATAGAAAACCACCACGGGATGGATGGGGAGGAGTACGCGGTGGAGTACCCCAACTATGGCGAGGGCTGCCTGCTGCAGTGCGACTGCTCGGCTGAGTGCTACCGTGAGGACAGCAGCCACCGCGAGTACAGGTCCAGCCAGACCCACAGTGGGATTTTGGGGAGTGGGTGTGCAGGGGGTCCCCGTTGGGGGACACAGAGGCCAAGGGGCCCTCCCTTTTTCCCCCAACACTGTCTGCTTTTTCCCGCAGGCTGAAAAGACGCTCAAGCAGCTCCACCTCTCCTCCACCCAAGAAGAAAAAGAAAAAGAAATCGGGTCACCGCCGGAGCCGGTGAGTCCCCAGCTGTCCCTGTGCTGTCCCCTCTCCTGGAGGGCATCTCTCCTGCCAGCACAGCCCTTCCCCAGGCTCTGGTGGAGCAAGTCCCCCCATGCTGGAGGGCAGTGCACCCCAAAAGGTGCACCCTCGAGAGGTGCAATGCATCCTCATGCATCGATGGTGCAACACGCACACGCACGTGCACGCAGGCACAGCACTGTGGGACGCACCGCGAGCCCACCCAGCTGCATGCACTGGTGGCACCTTGCCTGGTCCATGCTGGGAAGGAGCCAGCTGCCACAGGGCACAGCACTGGGCAGGATTTGACTGCCTGAAGGGTCTGGCTCTGTTTACCTGCTGGTCCCTCCCTGGTTAGTGGTGGCCACCTGGGCAGGATGCTGTCCCTAATGTCTCTTTCTTCTCTGCCTTCCCCATGGCAGCAAAAAGAGGAAACCTGGCTCGGAGCGCAGGTGAGTGCCCGCTGGGCTGGGTGAGCTGCAGGGTCCCTGCTGGGTGTGCAAGGCCACTGGGCATGGGCTGGCCTCCACCATCCACTGTCCCCCTCTGAAATCCCAGTGGGAACTGGGCCAGCCTCCTGCTGGAGGCTACGGGGCCCACAAGGTGGCAATGGGACACAGTGGGATTCAGGCTCTCCGGCACTAAAAGCAGCCAGAGCCCTGCCAAAAGCCCTTTGCTATCCCCCACCCCAAATACCCTGAGGAAATAACTTCCATGTGATGTTCCTGCATCCCGTGGGTGGTCCAGGGCAAGCGGGGGGCAGTGGGATGGGACTCCTCTGGGCCATGAGGGCTGGGGAGTCCCTTGCTCCTCCCTCAAGGGCACCCACTTTCCCCCCCTCCCCCAGCTGTGACAGCTCTTCACCCATCCGCAAGGAAAAGAAAAAGAAGACTGGAAAGAAACACAGACGTGACAGGTAGGATGGACACTATGTCACATTGGGGACGACGGGGCTGGCTGGGAAAAGTGGGGCTGGTCGGTGGCTGCCCAGGCCCTTGGGCTGGGGCGGGATGAAGGCATGGACAGGGATGGGTACTGATGGCTTTTCATGGGACCATCACCCCACAGCAGCTATCACCTGGCCCATCCAGTAGCCCACCACAGGGCCACCCCCCTGTCCTTGTCCCCATCCCCTGAGGCCACCCAGCCTTCACTCCATGCTGCCTGGCTCAGTGTGTCTCCTTCATCTCTGCCTCCTCTTCATCCCTCAGGTCTGAGTCGGGGTCACGGAAGAAGAGAAGACACAGGTGAGAGTGACGGCTGCTGGGAGCCACCCTGCTGCCACCAGCGCTGGCTGCCAGCTTCCCCCATCGGGGGTTCCCCCTCCCCTGCCCTCCCGCTGTCCCCATCCCCTTTGCCCATGGGGACGGACCCATCAGGCGCGGCGTGGGGTGAACGTGGGCTGTCATCACCCGCCGTCTGTCCACCTGTCCCTCGCCTGGTGACTGTCCCCCTCACCCCACATCCAGACACTGCTTAGCATCCCCCACCCTTGGAGGTGGCACTGGGCCACTCTGGGTGACTGCAGGGTCCCACACGGCCCTGAATGTCCCCCGGAGGAGAAGAGGTGATGCAGGGCAGCTGTGGTCAGGGCAAACCCCGATGCCCTCTGCAGGCACCGTTATTTTAGGGTGAAAAATTAAAAAACAGGCCAAGGGTGCCTGGGTGGGCAGAGGGGCTCAGAGTGGGCTGGCAGAGGGCAAAGCAAGCAGGGGGGTGACAACGGGCCTGAGCCCTGTGGATGCTGAGCAGAGCTGGTTCCCCCTTGCCACTACCACCCCCTCCTAGCCAGCCTTGCCAACCAGCACGTGGCCCCCTCAGTCCCCCAAAGCCAGCTGGGATCCCCACTGCAGCTTGAAGCTTGGTGGAGCCCAACTCCAGACCGGGCAGGTCCCCTCCATCACTCCTCCCGCAGCCTCGGTGGCTCTGGGGGGGCCAGGGAAGCCCCCCTGGGTGCTGCCCCTGCTCCTGTCTCTGCAGCTTTTGGTTCTTCCCGCAGGTCCCGAAGCCCCAAGAACAAACGGAAGGAGAAAAACAAAGAGCGCAAGAGGTGAGGGGCCAGGACAGTGGGGAGAGCGGGGTGCTGTGTCCCCCTGTGTGCCCCCCACGGCGGCTCAGCCTGCCCCTTGGCCCCCCGGCCTCCCTCTCAGCAGGTCCCGCAGCGAGTCCCCAGCTTGGCGCTCACACCGGCGCAGCTCCTGCAGCTCCCACAGCGCCTCGCTCTCCTCTGACGACAGCGGCTCCAAATCCCCCAGCAGGTAGGGGCAGCCTGGGACCCCTGCCCCATCACCAGCAGCCCCCCCCAGCCTCTGTGACGGGATCGCTTCTGGGGTAGAGGGCAGGGAGGCAGGTGGCAGAGAAGTCCCTGTGATGGGGACCCTCATGTGATGGAGGGCAGGGAGGCAGGTGGCAGAGGTGTCCCTGGGATGGGCACCCTTCGGGATGGAGGGCAGGGAGGCGGGTGGCAGAGGTGTCCCTGGGATGGGCACTCTTCGGGATGGAGGGCAGGGAGGCGGGTGGCAGAGGTGTCCCTGGGATGGGCACCCTTTGGGATGGAGGGCAGGGAGGCAGGTGGCAGAGATGTCCCCGGGATGGGGACCCTTGGGGTGATGGAGGGGAGTGGGATGGTGCTGCAGCACCTTGAGGGGGTGTGTGTTGGGACCACGGTGCCCAGATGGGGGTTTCAATTTTGAACTCGAAAAAACACAAAACACCGATTTTCACCTTGTTTCTTGCTTTGGCAAAGCCTGCCCCACCATCTCAGCCCCAGCACGCAGCCGGCAGCTCTGCCGGAGCCAGGCGAAGGGCGATGGCGCGCTGGGCTCGGGGCAGGAGGGATGCCAGCGGCTGACGGTGCGGTGCCCCGCAGGCTGAGCCCCAAGCGCCGGCAGGACGGCCCCAAGGGCAGCAGCGCCCGCTCCAGCCGCAGCCCGTCCTCCCCCTCGCCCCGCCGCTCGGCCTCGCCACACCAGAACGGGCACAAGGGCAGCGCCCAGAACGGCCGCCACAGCCACGGTGCCCCGCTGCCGGAGCCCTCGGATGTACGTAGGCTTTTCTTGGATCACCGTTCTCTTCCCTCCCCTCCTCCCTCCGCAGGACCCCCCACCCCAGCTCTCCTCTCCCTTCCTTCCCCGCTCGCTCGGCTCCCCCCTCGCCCAGCCCAGGGCACGCGGGGGAGCTGCGGGGTGCAGGATGTACCCACCCGGCACCCATCGACCTTCCGCTGGGTGCGCAGTCTCCCTGGAGGAGCCAGCCCATCACCTCAGGGCAGGTATCGGGGCAGCCAACCCCTTCCCCAAAGCCACACATCACTCTGTGGATGTCACCCCCCAGGGACGATGGCTTGGCAGGCCAGTGTCACCTGCCAGGGTCACCACCAGGCTCAGCATCTCCCTGGGAGGGGATTGAGCCCAGAGAGCCAAGGAATGGGTAAAGCTGAAAAATTCTTATTTCCCCACTAGCCCCACCACTCCCCAGAGCCAAGGTGCCAGCACCAGCACTGAGGACCCCCGCATCCGATCTGGGGAGGGGCGTTAGGCCAGGGTAGGATTTGGAGGGGGTTTGGTGCTGGGTGCTCAGATTTTAGGAACTCAGGGTCCCTGTGCCAGGTGACTTTGGAGCCAGGTGCCCCCCAGCTCTGCTTCAGCTCCCCGGGGGTCCTGATGAAGCCTGTGGGGGCTGCTTCTGCACTGAGTGGGGCAAAGCCCTAACCCAGCAGGATCTGGGGGGCCAGCCCCAGTTTAATCAGTGCTGGGCTGGTGAGGAGCTTGCTTTGGCTAGTGGGGGGCTGGAGGCAGGGCTGCACAAAGGCAGCGTGCTGGGGGACCCCACTAATGGGGGGCACACAGGTCCCCGCTCACCCCAGGACACTTTATTCCTATAGGTGAGGTGCTGCAGGGATGCTCCCAGGCTGGCAGCACCCAACGCTGACACCCCAACACCTGTGGGGCCAGGGGGACCCTGGAAAATGGGGCCAGGAGCCCCCCACCCCGTGTTCACGTCCCCTGCGGCCTCCCCAGCCCCAGCCCAGCACCCCCCAGCAGCACCCAGCACCTTGCCCACCTCTTGGGGCACCTCTCTGCTTTCTTCTTTCCTGTGGTTTCAGCTGGGGCATGGAGGGGGTTTGGGTGCCCACCCAGGCGCCCGGCTCACCCGCTCTCCCCCTGCCCACCACCCCCAGCACCCAGCATCGCCCAGGCCGCCGAGCTCCCTTGGCTCCCCGGCACCAGCGGGACTTCTCTCCGACAACTTTCTCTCTCTTTCTCTCTCTCTCTCTCTCTCTTCTTTCTCTCTGGTTTCTATTTTTTATTTTTTTTTTCTTTTTAATCCCATCTGTGTTTTTCTTTAGCCTCCCATTTGAAAAAAACCCAAACGGTAATATACACTTCCATTTCTTGCTCAGCAGAAGCAGGGACGAGGGGGAGGGAAGGGCAATGAAACGTGCTTTTTTCCCCCCCCTTGTTTTAGTTTCCTTTCTCATGGTTTCTTTTCTTTTCCCTTGTGATGTACAGAAATGCAAACGATATATATCTCTCTTATTTTTCTCCCACCCTTGTCGTCGTCATGTTGTTCTAGAACTTTTTGCTTTTGTGTGTGTTAATGTGGAGAAGAAAAAAAAAAAAAGCAGATGCGTTTTCTAAATATTTACGACCGCTGAACATTGTATTTCATTTTCTATATTTTGAACAAGGAATTTAAAAGGGAAGAGAACCGAGCAGCTCTTCACCTCAAAGGTAGCGGGCTGGCTTCAATATCGTGGAGCAAATTGCCCTTTGCCTCCTTGAATTGGCTACTGGTGGCCAGATCCTGCTGCCACGGGGCTGGTTTTCCTCCACAGTTGCAGGATGAGGCCGTTGGGTGCTGGGTTATCCACCCCCGCCCCGAGCAAAGCACCCTGCGGCCATCCCACACCTGGGCATCCACATCCTGTATCCTGGCAGGACGGGTGCTGAGCATCCTTGGTACCTTCCCTCCTCCAGCCTCCTGCAGACCCCCCCAAAACTCTGTACTCAGCCGTGCCCCCCCAGCACCCCCAGAGCTGCCGGAGGAAGGGCTGCCCTGGGGCTCTGCATGGTGTTGCCTTCCCTTTTAAATACCCGGTCCCGTCTCCATCCATCCCTGCTGCCTTCCCCAGCCTTCCTCCCGGGTCTCTCCTCCCCCTCCTCACCCACACGCACCCTCCGGCCCCTCTTTCTCTCCAGTTTTCTTTGGGCCAACACAACCCAACAACCCTCGCCATGTCCCACCTCCATCCGTCGCCTTCCCTGCATGTTATCTGGGACTTTGCCATGTGATATAGCGACTTTTAAAGACTGAAACGCAGCCGGGTTACAGACACCAGCCAGCAAACCCCCTGCGGCCACCCCGCTAAAACAAAACAAAACAAAACAAAAAGCTAATGAGACCAATTTAAAAAATAATTTCAAATATTCTAAGCAAAGCAAACGGGATTAGCCGAGGGGTCTGGATCGCCGTACTAAAGAGTCCTTGTCTTTTTCCCATTCTGCCCTCCAAATGTGGAGATTATTGTTTTCTTTTTTTATTATCGCATTCCTGTCACTGCCAATTGCAAAGGTAGGTATTTTGTCCACCTCTGCACGTTCACTTCTGCAGATGAGCCTGTTGAAAAGCACCGTAGCTTGATTTAATGTTATTTTCTCTTTCTTTCTGACTTTCTCTTTCTTTCTCGCTCTCCTTCTCTGTCTCTCTTTCATTTTGTCTCTTTTTGGTGGCTATATATAATTTTTTTTTATTATTATTATTTGTATGGTTTTCCCCAGTTAGCTGCAAAGCCATGCTCTTCTCTTACGTTCTTTATTTATATTTTTTGCCCTGTCCACGTAACATTTTTTTCTTTCTTCCCCCCTTTTCTCTTCCCCGTCTCCTCGTGCTGTCGGTAGAATGCATTTCTGTGTCTTTCAGCCCTCCGAATTTGTGTTCGTTTCCATCCAGGGGCCGAGCACGGCTACTCCATTTGAGTCCCCCCCTTAGGGGCTGGGTAACGAAGGCAAATATAATTAGTGAGGAATAAGGGCAGTGGCCAGAGCCCAGGGGTGGGAGCCGCAGCACGTCCTGGGCACAGGGGGTTTTGGGGTGGATGGATGGGGCAAGAAATGAGAAACTGGGGGAGATGTGTGGGTTTAGCCCCTCCTCGGGCCATGACGGAATAAACCACCCCAACCCAGGGAAAATATCGGGGGGCTGAAACGGGGAAAGGTTGAAATCTCGCTCCGTGGAGAGAGACAGGTCCCCAAGGGCAGGGGACAGCGTCCCAGTCCTGGCCACCCCATCCCCACAAGCCCCCAGTGTGTGTTTTCCCTTTTGCCGATTTGGATTTATTTGGGATGCTTTTACCTTCGTTGCCTTCCCGCACGCCCGGGCAGGAGACCCCCTCCACTCCCGCTCCGGGGTTCAGGTGGGAACCCCTCGCCCTGCAGCCCCAGCCCACGACGTGGCCAGCCAGCACCGAAACGCCGCCCTGGGAAAGAGGAACCCCTTCTCTTTCTCTCTTCATCCTCCTCTTCATCTTCATCTTCTCTGCTTTTATTTTTCCCTGCCCAGATGCGGGGCTGGGCATGGGCTCAGCCGAATCCCCACTCCCAGGGCTGCTGCACCCCTTTGGATGGGGTCCGTGTCCCCTCGCTTGCGGGGCAGTTTGTGGTTTGTGGGGCCGTTGCAACAGCAACAAGATTTTTGAAAAAAACCCAACCAAGCAAACCAAACAGCCCCCCCCAAATCCCCACATTTTGGCTCCAGCTTGCTGGCCTGCGGCTGGAGGCGTTGGCTTATCCGTGGGGACAGGGAGGTGATGCAGGACATGGAGCGGCTTGTGTGACCCCCCCAACCCTAGGATGCTGGGGGACGTGGTGGCCTCATCTCCCTTCTGCAGCATCTTTGCAGTGGTCCCCAGGCTTCCACCCAGCATTTTGGGGGAGAAAAGCGGCATTTAGGACATGGCAGGGTGGGTGGAGAGAACCTTGTCCTTAAGGATTGACCGACCAGGCATGTCTGGGACAAGGGACCAGTGGGGAATTGGGGTCCCTGTCCCCAGCTCAGCCCCGGGCACGGTGACACAATCCTGGCTATACTCCAATCTCCTGAACCCTGTTAGATACCCTTGACTGGGCTCAGCACCACCCCGCGCAGGATTGGCCCCTCCAGGGATGCTCAGGCTCAGCTAAGCCGGGCTGCAGCTGGGGGGAGGAGACCCCCAAAGCCCCCCATGCTGGGGTTTGCCGCCTCGGTTGGGGCCGGCAGTGCAGGAGCTGTTTCCACCCATCTTTTTGGTCTGGTGGTGTTGCAAAGATGGGGAATCCCGCCCCCCCCCAGGCAGCGGCTGCGCTCGGGGGGAGCTCAGAGATGTGGGAATTGCTGCGTGCTGGATCCTGGGGCTGGGCAAAACCCCTTGAGAGCCCGGCACGGGGCTTGGCCACGGTGGTGGCCCAGGATTCCCCCCCTTCCCGTAGGAGAAGTGAGTTGGTTTGTTTTATTTCTCCTCTCTCTGGCTCTGTCTCTGTCTCTCCTCTCGCTCTTTCTTTCTCTCTTGCATTTTTGTGAATCTAATGATGCACTTATATTGCCCCGCTTTTCCCTTCTCTTCATACCTTACCTACTAAAGGAGGAAATGCCACTTTTTTGGTAAGTGGATGTTAACCAAGAGGGACTTAAAAAAAAAAAAAAGCATATAATGGAAAAAAAAAAAAAAAAAGGAAGCAGAAAGCAAAGTCTGTGTTGAGTGCTGATGAGAACTTAGCAGTTCCCTGCAGAGTCACAGCTAACAGCTCAATGCGTGTCCCAGGAAGAGCTCAGAGACATTCGTTTATCTCAGTAACGAGGACATTTGTGAAGTTTTGCTTTGTTCTTTTAATTTGATTTGATTTGATTTGGATGGTTTTTTTCTTCTTTCTTTTTTTTTTTTTTTTTGGTTTCTTTTTGCCTTCTCGCCCCTGGCCCCCCGCCCCCTGCCTTGCCCTCCATTGTCGCTCTGTGCCGTCCTCCTCGTTTCTTGATTTGTTTTAAGCTGAAAGCCGTACTATATAGAAACGACACATATCTGAACATATATCTCTCTATATATGTGCATGCCTCTGTGTGAGCAGACCCCCCATCACCTCCAGCCCTCTTTGGTTCGACCCCTTCCCCTCGGCTCAGTCTGATTTACTCTACCCCACCTCCCCACCTTCCCTTCTCTCATCTTTTCTTTTCTCCCCCCGTTTTCCTCCCTTCGTTTGGGTTTTACCCCCCTTTTCCCTTCCCCTTTCTTGGTTGGGGTGGGTGGGCACCAGGGTTTGCTTTATCCCCACTCCAGGTGTTTTTTTGGGGGGTGGGGGGTATTTCTTTCCCTTCGAGCTCTCCCTCCCTGACGACTTGGGGGTTTCTTGGATTTTGTTTTTTTTTCTTTTCTTTTTTCTTTTCTCCCATCCCACCCCTTCCTTTGGGTTTTTAAAAAATTTTATTTGAATTATTTTTTTTGGCGTTTTGCATGCGGAGGTTTGCATGACCCACGTTGTTGAGGGCGAGAGGAAGGTGCAGAGTAGCGTCTGTGTAGCCTGCCTTATGCGATGTGCGTTGACGTTGTGAACCGCGCCCCCAGCCCGGCGCCCCCCATTAAAATCCCCTTTCTCCTTCTTTCTTCTCTTCTTCCTCCCCTCCCTGCCTTTCCTCCCTTCTCTCTCTCTCTCCCCCCTTGGCAGAGGCCGGCCTCGGCGTCCCCCTCTCCACGGGCTCATGGCAGGACGGAGCCGCCATCCCCCCGTGCCCGGGGGGGACGACACGGTGTCCGTAGCCCCCGGTCGCCCACACCGGAGCGGGCCAAGCATGGCCACCGGCATCGCTCCCGCAGCGCCTCACCGCCGCCCCGCCACCGCGGCCAGAGCAAGGGACGGCCACCGGTCCCCCGGGACCCCCCGCCGCCGACGCTCAGCCCTGCCGGCTACAGCAGCGACTCAGAGGGCTCGGCAGGCTCCCACCCCTACGACCCACCGCTTGGCCCCGACAGGAACCATGGCGCCCATGCCAAGAAGTAAGGGGGGCTCTGGGATGGGGTCATGCCATTCCTGCCGGGACATGGAGCTGCTCTCTGGTATTTGGGGTGCAGCCCCATGCGGGCATCCCGGTTCTGTCCGGGCAGAGCTCTGGGGGCCAAGCTGGGGACCAGGGCAGGGCTGGGATGCTCAAGGGATGGGGACAGGGATGGGGATGGGGACAGGGATGGGAATGGGGACAGGGATGAGGATGGAGATAGGGATGGGGACTGGGATGAGAATGACAGGGATGGGGATGGGGATGAAGAAGAGGTTGGGGACAGGTATGGAGATGGGGACAGGGATGGGAATGGGGATGAGGATGGGGATGGGGATGGAGATTGAGAGAGGGATGGGGATGGGGACAGGGATGGAGATGGGAATGGAGATGAGGATGAGGTTGGGGATGAGGATGGGGATGGGGTGGGGATGGGGACAAGGATGGGTGGCGATGGGGATGGGGATGAGGATGCGGATGAGGATGGTGGTGGGGATGGGGACAAGGATGGGTGGCAATGGGGATGAGGACAGGGATGGGGATAGGGATGAGGATGGGGATGGGGATGAGGATGAGGATGAGGGTGGGGATAGGGACAGGGAAGAGCCACAGTGGGTCAATGCCAGCACATCACAGGAAAGGTCATACCCACAAGGGATTGTTCCAGCATGAAGGGCGGTGGCTGGATGGCTGCATGGCATTACAGCATCCCACAGGGTGCAGGATCCCAAGCAAGCCAGCACCCCATGCTTTATAGTCAGGGGTGCAGCCCAGCCAAAAGCTGGGGTCATGTAGGTGCGCCCGCTGCTCCCCCATGGGAACTGGGGGTCCCCGGCTCCCGTGGGGACAGCCTGCAGGCCACAGCGGGAGAGATACGAGTAGGGGCTGGGGTCTGCCTTCACAGGGTGAAGGAGAGGCACCACCGGGGCCGGCCCAACAGCAGCTCGGAGTCATCAGCCAAGCACTCCCGGCACGCCTCGGAGCGGCGGAAGAGCCCATCGCCCAGCCCTGGCCAGCGCAGCAGCTCCTGGAGCTCCAGCGGCTCCCTCTCCAAATCCCGCTCCCGCTCCCGGGAGAAAAGAGCAGGACGCAGCCGCTCCCGCTCACCCTCACCAAAAAAACCTGCCAGCAGGTCAGCCGCCGGGGAGACTTGGGCATGGGGGTACCAGCAACAGGCTCAGAAAGCATCCCTGGCTCAGGGTGGACCCAGCCAGCCCGGGGCTCAGTGAGGGGGCTACAGGCCATTGCCGGCCCTGGTGGCACTGGAAGCGCCAGCCCCAGGTGGGGTGTCACCCCTGTGGGGAGCTGCTGGGGGTGGGCTGTCTCTGCATCCCACCTGGATCCCAGCCCACACCTCTGATGTCCCTCATCCTCCTCGTGGTGTAGAGAGAAGGACAACGAGCCCCGAACACGCCACGGTGACCCCGATCCCACCCGTGCCCGGCGCCGCTCCAGGAGCTACTCCCCCATCAGGAAGAGGAGACGTGACTCCCCCAGCTTCATGGAGCCCAGGAGGATCACCAGGTGGGTCTGGGCACACGGTGAAGCCTCTACCACAGCCTCTGGCATGGCCCAGGGCTGAGCTCTGCCACCAGCCAGCCCTGGAGGACGTGTGGGTGGGTGGGTGGGTGGGCAGACGGATGGATAGACGGACAGATAGATGGATGAATGGATGGAGGGATGGATGGACGGCCAAATGGGTGAACAGCTCTCTGGATGGATCGATAACCCTGAGGACGACCAGCTGGGTGAATCAGCTGGCCCAGCCAGATGGATAAGCAGGCTGCCTCCAATATTACACCTTTCTGATCTCTCCCCATTTCGAGACATGCAAATAGGAATTCACCTTAATCTGCATGCGCATATTCCTGCAAGACCTATGGCCTCAAGCGTGTCTCTCCCCTGCCCTCCAAAAGCTGGTTTCTCCTCCTTGAGATCCTATTGACTCAGGAGCCCAGGCTGTAAGACAGGCAATATTTAGTGCCAGACGAAACACTGTGTGCATATATAGTACCTCGTTAGCATGCAGCGCTGGCGGCGGTACTGGTGGCGAGCTGAGATTACCTCGTTCCTGACCTATTTGTCTCTCCTGCTATCAGCTGGGAGATCGGGACCGTGGGGTGGAGGGGCTGGATTTTCGGAAATCAGCTCTGCCTCGCTGTGGGAGGGTTTTTATTTTGCCTGGGCTGGATTGAAGTTGTAAAGAGGGAGGACAGGAGAAATGCTGCTCAGCTGGTGGGTTCGAGCTCCCCACAGCCCTCCCTGATGGATGCCCTTAAAGGACACAGGCTTGGAAAGCTGCTCCCAGTCAAGATGAAGGTTTTTCAGCCTGGGTACCACTGGTTTTGCATCCCTCCTGCTCCATCCCCGAGCTGGGATTTGCTGGGGCGTCCCCAGGAAGGCGGCAGGGCTTGGCTGGAGGACACAGCCCATGGTCCCTGTGGGGACCATCCCCCCAGTCCTGTCACCCATCCTTGGGACGGATGAGGATGGCAGGCCCAGCTCTGTTTGTGGTTCAGGAGGAGCAGAGCCTGTGAGGCTGGGAGGATGCTGTGGGGAGGGGGCAGCCAGGGGGACACCCCTAGCCCCCCTCGCCTGCCCTTTAGTCCAGCCAGAAGCCCCAGGGCTTTTCCTTGCCCTCCTGCCCTCTTCCTGGTCCCTGTCACTCCCCACCACCCCCGGGTCCAGCACCGTGTGGTCCTGCCTCAGTGATACCAACTTCTCCTTTTCCATTTCATCCCAAGGTCCCTCTTGGAGAGCATCGCCGCCAGCCTGGCTCCCAGGGTAACCTCTCCGCTTCCTCCTCCTCCTCTTCCTCCTCCTCTTCCTCTTCTGTGTCTCCTCATACCGTAGGATGCCCTCGGCCCCCAGCCGCCTCTGGGTCTCTCCTTGGTCCCACTAACACTGGGCCGGGAGAAGGGGGCAGGAGGCCGGCTCCTGTTACCGGCTCCAGATGTCACTGGCCCCCATGTCCCCTCATTCCCATTGCCCCCTGTTCCCCACGTCCCTCCTCATCCTCAGGCGCCGGCGGGCCACAGCTCGCCTCTCGCTAATCCTGAACGTCTCTTTTTCAGCAGCTTTCAGTCTTTGGTGTCTGGGAAACACAAAAGCCACATTAACCTGCTCACTTTCTGCCCTCGCCGCTGCCTAATCCAGGACTAACACCCCGGGGGGGCTGGGGAGGAGGAAGGGGATGGAGGGGGGAGTGATGCTGGATGGCCGCATCCTGACACCCCGCAGCCAGTCTGAGCCTGACCACCCTGCAGGGATGCTCAGCCGTGCCGGGGTCCCAGTGCCGATCCCCTCCCCGAGCTGCTGCCGGGGGCCTGACTCAGTTTCCCTTTTCCATTTGCAGCGCTCGCAAGCGTCCCATCCCCTACTACCGCCCCAGCCCCTCGTCCTCCAGCTCACTGAGCACCTACTCCTACAGCCGCAGCCGCAGCCGCAGCTACGACAGCTACAGCACCAGCCGCAGCCGCAGCCGGACTCGCAGCCCCCCCCAGCCGCTCCCGCAGCCCCAGCCGCAGCCCCAGCTACAACAGCCACAGCAGCTCGGAGAGCGCTGGCTTCTGAGCCCCCCCAGCACCCGGCCGCAGCCCCTCACCATCCCGGCTGTGCACCCCCCGCCAATGCCACCTGTGCCCCCAAAGATGGGGACCACCAGGGAGGTGGAAAAGAGCCGGGGGCTGCTAAGGATGGACCTGGCAGCAGGGGAAAGCAGGGGCCTAAAACGCAAATGGGTCCTTGCATCACCCTGGGAGGGGGTGATCCCCCCCCCCGCCCGGGGGGTTCGGGGGGTCGGGGTGGGGGAGGGGGAGGATATCTTCTTATTTCTGCCAGCGCTGGGGTGGGGTGGGGTGGGCGAGCACAGAGCGAGGGAACAAATAGCTCAGCAGAGACCTTGAGGTGAGCAGGCGGGGGTGGCTGGGGACCCCCGAGGAACACCCCCTGTGCTTTTTGGGTTGGTTTGACATTTTTAGCACAAATGTGTCCTTGGGGGAGGGGGGGGGGGGGGCAGGCAGGAGGGGGCTTCTTCAGTCCAGGCTTGGCTGGAGGGTGTGATGCCAGCTAGACACAAGCTCCCACTTTCCCCTGGCAGAGTCATCACCGTTTCCCCATGGTGTCCCGGGGGACAGGGGCACCACCAACCATTTTGTGCCCCCCCCCAGACCCAAGCACACGCCGAGCCATGGACGAACAAAAGCTGGCAGCACCCGCAAGTCTCTTCCTGAGTGGGGAGGTCCGGGGGGGGGGGGCACTCCTGCAGGATAACACAGCTTGTCCTGGCTCAGGAGCCGGCCCTGGCACCCATCCATCCATCTCAGTTTTAGGAGGACCGAGCCATCACCCCCAGGAGGAGGGAGCTGTGGGGATGAAGGCTGGGCTGGGGATTTTCCACCCCTGGGGCTGCATCCAGGCATCCTCCGGCTTCGGCATGTGGTACCCCACCTTTGGGCTCGCAGCCCCCAGCCACCTCTGGCTCCCGGGCCTCGCGGCGGCTTTTTAAACTTAATTATTGAAAGAGAGAGGCAGGAGGGTCCCGGGCTTTGCCGGCAGCCCCGCTTTTGCAGGACGTTGCTGATTTTCCAAAAGAAAAAAAATCCCTTCCCAAGCACTGAGGACAGTCCTGGCCCCCCGGGGCCGTTGGTGTTTAATCCCCACGGGCCCCGGATTTTCCAGCCGGCTGGAGCAGGACGATGGGGATGAGCCTCCCTGGGTGGGAGGGCAGCTGCCCGGATTAACCCGCTGCCCTGGATGAAAAGCCGGGCTTTGACATCCCGCTTGCCGCTGGTTTGCAGCCAGCCGGGATCGGGGGGGGGATCCTTTGGACTCCAGCTCAGCTGGTAATGCAACAGCCTCGTTAACTGGCGGGCTGATGAACCAGAGGTCCTGGCAGGGCAGAGATGTGAGCAGAGGGGCACTCCAGCATCGTCTCCCAAAGCCGGCACGTTGAGGAACAAGGCTCAGCCACTGGCTGAGGATTCACCAGCCCTTGGAGAAACATCTCCAGGCGCTGGGTCGTGCCAGGTGCCCACCCCTGGGTATCCCACCCACCCCCTGCTCCGCTGGCAAAGCTGCCAGTCGCCCTCTGCGGTGCCCAGACAAGTGGAGCCATTAGAAATGGAGTGACCAGGTAAGGAAGGGACACGCTCGTGGCTTTCCATGGCTCAGCTTGTCCCCATGTGCCAGCCCCGGGCAGTGCAGCAGCTCTGGATGCAACTGTGGCAGGAGGAGGAGGTGAAGGGTCCTGCTCCCTCCGAACCTGGGGAGATGACGGGCGTGAGTGTCCCAGCATCCCTACAAACTCCTGAGCCACACACTCTGAAAACCGTCCCACCCCTCTCCAGCTCCGGGCACCCCGTAGTCCCCATCCCACCCATTATCCCACAGGGAAGCTCAGACTGGCCACAGGAGCCCCAAAACCCTGCTGGGAGTTGGGAGTGGGGGTGTGTCCCCTCTGAAAACATCTGAATTCAAGCCACTGGTGGTTGTGGGGGGGTATTTTTCCAGTGGCTGCAGCCCCCAGCCCTGCAGCCCCCTGTGGCTCCTGAAAGCCCGAGACCCAACTGCAGCGCCGGCGCGGACAAGCCAGCACATCAGGGAAAATTTCCAGTCTTCCTCTTTTACAGTCTCTTGTCTCCTGCCGCGGAGGGAGCTAACTGGAACAAATACTCTGTAGAAATACTTCAGTATTTTCCTCTTGCGCGTGCGCTCTCTCTTTTTTTCTGGGTTGTGAGTACAGCTGTAGATTCAGTGAGCTGGTTCAATTATAATAAAATATACAGTATATATTGTAAATGACTCTGCTGGGCACGGAGCGGTTTCTTCACAGGGGACAGCACGGCAGGGGTGACCGGCTCCATCCATGCAGGCTTGGTCTTATCCAGCTGCCCACGGACCCTGCTGCTCTCCCTCGCCAGCTGCCCAGGGCTCGCTCTCCCCCCCCCCCCCCCCGGTGCATCAGCCTCTGGCTCTGTGCAGAGCGGCGCTGGGCACCAGTTGTGTCTGATCCCCCAGAGCATCCTGCTACGGGGTGGGGGAAACCCTCTGGGGAGGCCCCGTTGCTGGGGCAGATGTGTCCACTTGCACCCTTCCCATCTCCTTGCAGCCCTCCTGACTCCCTGCATCCTTCTCTGCATTCCCTCCCGTTTGCCTGCAACTCTCCCATCCATCCCGTGCCTCCTGCAGCCCTCCCAGCATCCCCCTTGCATCCCTCCCATCCCTCCCAGCATCCCCCCCTGCATCCTTCTCTGCATCCCTCCCTTTTCCCTGCATCCCTTCCTGCATCCTGCTCTGCACCCCTCCAGCACCCCTCCCTGAATCCCTCCCATTTCCCTGCATCCTTCTCTGCATCCCTCCCTGCATCCCTCCCATTTCCCGCATCCCTCCCATTTTTCTGCATCCCTCCCTGCATCCTTCTCTGCATCCCTCCCATTTCCCACATCCCTCCCACCCGCTCACCCCCACAGTCCCTGCAGCGCCTCATCCCCCCTCCTCCCCCCGGCTCCCCTCCAGCCTGCGGCAGCCCCGCAGGATGTGGCCCCGCACCTCCAGCCCCACACAGCTCAGCTGCCTTCAGCCCTTTCCCCCAGCCCTTCAGAGGCACTGCTGGGCTCTGCCCCACACAAAGGGGTTGATGGGGCAGTGGGTGCACTGGGACACCCCAAAAATCCTCTGCTGCAGCACCCCCCCTCCTCCCTGCATCCCCATCTATGTCATGAGTGTGTCAGGTCTCAGCTACTGCCTGTCTCCTGGTGCTGGTCACACGCTTCTTCAAAGTGCAGCAGCCAGAGCTCAGCCCCAGCAGGCACATCCCACCACAGCGCCTCTGTCCCCCCCAAAACTGGCCGGTCCCACCCCACAGGGCTGGGGGGAAGGGGGGATGGGGCAGAGGTGACTGGGTCCCAGGGATGCCAGGCTTGCTGGGCTGGGAAAACAAGCCCTTCCCTGGGACTGGGGGCCTGAAGCTTGGCCCCCAGTGGGAATCCCTTCCCAGGTGCCAAGTGGCATCACTGGAGGCGCGTTTGGACATCAGCGCAACAGGCTAAGGGAAGGAGCCTTCCTCCCCCAACCTGAGAGGGTGCTGCCCCCTCAGCCCCCCCGGCCCCCTCCAGCACCCTTGGTCCCATCAGCGCTATCAGCTCCACTGGCCCCCGCCAGCCCCCATTTGCCTCCACTGGCCTCCATCAGCCCCTCCTGGTCCCACTGGCCCCCATCAACACACACTGGTCCCACTGTCCTCTATCAACCCCTCCTAGTCCCACTGGCCCCCATCAACCCACACTGGTCCCACTGGCCCCCATTAGCCTCTCCTGGTCCCACTGGCCCCCGTCAACCCACACTGGTCCCACTGGGTTCCATCACCCCTTCCTGGTCCCACTGGCCCCCATCAACCCACACTGGTCCCACTAACTTCTATCAACTCCTTCTGGTCCCACTGGCCCCCATCAGTCCCTCCTGGTCTCATTGGCCCCCATCAACCCACACTGGTCCCACTGGCCCCCATCAGCCCCACGGGTCCCCCCCAGGGGGCTGGAGCAGCCTCACCCCAACCTGGCGCTGGGGATTTCCCACTGTGCTGTCGAACCCTGAAGCCACAGGGGTGCCAGGGTTCTGGGGGGCTCCAGAAGCTTCTGGCTGGTGGGTGACGCAGCGGGTACAGGGCTGTGCACAGGCTCTTCCACTGACTCATCCCCCTGCAGGTGCTGGCCGAGCCCCAGCCCCCTCCCCACACTGCCCTGCATCCCTGGGATGGTTTTACGGGCAGCAAAGGCAGGCAGGCGGGGGCGAGGCCGGGAGCAGCTCCAAGGACCATCCATCACTCCCAAGCAGACACAACCTCCCGCGGCAAGAGGCAGGCGGATGTTTCCCTGGCGGGAGGGACCTGGGGGGCTGCCAGCCCCGGCCCCCTGCTACCCATCCAATGCGGCTGCGTGTGGCCGCCCCAGCACCGGCAAAGTTTCTCGTCCCTTCCTTGGGCCCTGCTGAAATTTCCATTAATAGCCAGCTGAGCTGCCCGGCTAAAAATAACCGCCAGGCCTCTTCATAAGCCACCGCTGGCCACCCCCCCCGGCAGCACCACGCACCATGGCCGAGCGCCGCGTCCCCTTCACCTTCCTGCGCAGCCCCAGCTGGGAGCCCTTCCATGACTGGTGCCGTGGCAGCCGCCTCTTCGACCAGTCCTTTGGGATGCCCCATATCCCCGAGGATTGGTACAAGTGGCCGAGCGGCAGCGCCTGGCCGGGATATTTCCGTCTGCTCCCCCGGGAAAGCGCGCTGCTGCCGTCCCCCGGCTCGCCCTACGGGCAGGCGCTGAGCCGCCAGCTCAGCAGCGGCATCTCCGAGATCCGCCAGACCGCCGACAGTTGGAAAGTCACCTTGGATGTCAACCACTTCGCACCCGAGGAGCTGGTCGTCAAGACCAAGGATAATATCGTGGAGATAACTGGTGGGTACTGGGGATGGGGGGCTGTGGGGTCCCCCAGCAGGCACTGGGCTTGGGCAGCTGCTCCAGCTCTTGCTGCGGGGAAAAAGGGTGGAAGGGCAAAATAGAGCGGAATAAGTGATGGGACACAAAGGAAGGAAAATCAAAAGGTGGAGGCAGAGGGGGCAGGAGAGGGAAAAGGGGAAGATCAAGGCCGAAAGGAGGACCCAGCATTACAAGCTCAGTCTCGGGGCGCATTCACGCTGCAGATGTTGCACAGGGTGAAGAGACCCCTCCAGCCCTCTTTATTGTCCCCTTGCTGCTGTCCCAGCCAGGACATGGGGCGGGACCCCCCGGCTGTGAGCCACAGAGGGACCTGGGGGTGACAGGGGGATGTCACGTGCCCTGCGGCCCCCCCTGTTCCCCCCGGCACCCTGGGCAGCTCAGCCAGGGATGCCGTGACGAAGCCCAGGCCCCGCAGCACGAGGCCAGTGCATGCTTTGTGCTTGGCAAAGGGGAGTCCGCAGGGGGTGGGGGCAATTCCCCAGCCAGCTGGATTCGGGGGTGCAGTCCCAGGGTGCTCAGTCTCCAGCCCCCCTTGCCAGGGAGCCAAAATGAGGGCTGTGGGGCCAGCTGGCAGCGGTTGGGTCTCCTTGGCCACCACCAGCTCCTGGCACCACACTTTGCTCCCTGGGACTTTGGGGGATGCTCCTGGAGAGGCCCCACTGCCCCTGGTCCTGTCCCGTCCCCCAGTTACTCCAGACTGATATTAAGTCAAAGAAAACCAGGAGAGGCAGAATCATCCCCTCCCTGGTGCTGGATGATGCTGGGATGTGGCGGTCGGGGCAAGAAAGGGGCACCCCGGGCACAGAGACCCTCCCAGCTCGCTGCCCACCCAGCCTGGCCCCTTCCAACCACCCCAGGATTATTTTCTTTCCTGCCAGGCAAACACGAGGAGAAGCAGGATGAGCATGGCTTCATCTCCAGGTGCTTCACCCGAAAATACACGTAAGTACCAGGGAGGAGGGGAGGTGGGATCCTGGCAGCCGCCTGCGTGTGTTTGCCCACCCACCCATCCCCTCAGTGCCCACTGGCCAAACTGGGGATGCTGTTCACCCAAACTGGGAGCAGAGGCAGGTGGCAATTCAGGGCTGAGCATCGCATCCCCCGAGATGCAGGGTGGGGTGGTGGGTGCTGCAGCCCTGACCCCCCCCCTCTCCTCCTGCAGCCTCCCCCCCGGCGTTGAAGCCACAGCCGTGCGGTCCTCGCTGTCGCCCGATGGCATGCTCACGGTGGAGGCCCCCCTGCCCAAGCCGGCCATCCAGTCTGCCGAAATCACCATCCCCGTCACTGTCGAGAGCCAAGCCAAGGAGCCGGCCAAGAAGTAGGCAGAAGCCAGGAGGAGGAGGAGGAGAAGAAGCTGCCGCTGCCCCCCACCCAAAGCTGCAACCTCACACCCACCCCCCTCGCAGCCCCCTTTTTACTGGTTATTTTGTACTCGCCCAGTCACCGAGTGCCTTGAATAAATGTGAAGGAACCGGTAGAATCAGCCGGAATAAAAAGCAGTGAAAGAAACGTGTCCCCATGCCCTGTGTCTGTCCCCTGGGACCACCGGCACCGGCTCCCTGCCCTGGCAGGGCTGGACCAGAGCACTGGGCTGGGGCTGGCTGGGGCCAGTGTGGCCACCAGGAGGGCTACCGAGCCCTGCGCAACAGCCTGGGGTCAGCATCCTGCAGCTCCACATCCCAGGTTCAACATTCCGGGTCTTCACATCCTGAGTCTCCCTGTCCTGGATGTCCCACATCGCAGGTCTCCTGTATCTCAGCTCTCCACATCCCAGCCTCCAGCATCCCATGTCTTTACATCCTGGATCTCCAAAATCTCTGGTCTCCACACCCCAGGTCTCCAATACCCCAAGCTCATCATCCCAGTTTTCCACATCCTGGGTCTCTGACATCCAGGTCTTCAAAATTCTGGGCCTCAACATCCATCCCAGGTCTCCTATATTTCAGGTCTCCAAACCCCAGGTCTCCAGCATCCCATGCATCTCTGACATGCCTGATCTCCGAAATTCTGGGTCTCCCACATCCCAGATCTCAGCATCCTGGGTCCCACCATCCGTGGTCTCCAAATCTCTGGGTCTCAACATCCCGGACTGCAACATTTTGGGTCCCAACACCCCGGTCTCTTCATCCTGGGTCTCACCATCCCTGAAACACAAGCACACACACATACACCCCCTGGGGTCGCACGGACCCCCGGGCAAACAAGGGCTTCACGGGCAGAAGCTCTGGCCAGGAAACAGCCCCATCCCTGGGGGGCCATCCCCCACCCCAGCGGTGCCCCCTCCCTTTCACCCCCCTGCGATGAGCTGGGCAGGCGAGGGGGGCTCAGCTCAGGGGCTGCAGCCATGCTGGGGGGCTGCACGCGGCAGGGGGGGTCATGGTCCTGCTGCCTCTCGGCCCCAGCTGGCCCCGTGCCCCCCGTGCCCCCGGGCAGGACCAGCCCTACATGGCCAAGGCCAGGCCCAGGGCTGCGATGTTCCCGATGTTCCCACTCCGACAAATCCCACTAATCCCCCCTGAGTCATCCCGCAGGCAGACGGTGACCTGGGAGGAATCCTGCAGCTGCAAGGTCCCTCTCCGAGCCCGGGGAGGGGGGGCTCTGTGCACCTCCAAGCCCCTTCCCCAAGCCCTCTGCCCCAGCAGTCTCAGGTGCAATGAGTTTGGCAGGTCTCAGGCACGATGCCCAAGGTGGGGCTGGGGTGGGCTCCTGCTACCGGGGTCACACGTGGGCTTCGTGCCCCCCCCCTACCATGTGTGTGTGTGTCATTTTGGGGATGGGTGGCCACGGCAACCAGAGCGATGGAGATGGTTGCCATAGTGAGCAGCAGCTGCCAGCAGCCCAGCCTGAGTGGGGGGGTGAGCACCAGCCCCCCTGCCCGGCCCTGCAGCACCTGGAGGGGGGGGCGGTGGGATGAGTTTGGCAGGTCTCGTGCCTCCTGGGAGGGCGTCCCGCTGTCAGGCCCCAGCTTTGGGGTGGGGGCAAGCGGGATGTTCCCGCAGCCCCCCTTGCCTGCAGGAAAGGGAAAGGGCTGGGGGTACAGCCAGGGGCTGTCCCCCCTCCCCAGCCCCTCTGCCTGTGTCTGCGGACACCTAACAACCTGTCTTAGGGTTAAATCCTGCCCGGTCCGTGGGGGGCAGACCCCTGCCCGCTGGCTCACCTCTCTGCCCCCCTACCTTATGTCTGGGAGGGACGGTGACCCGCCAGGGCAGGATCCATTTCCCATCCAGGTGGGGAAACTGAGGCCCCACCAGCCAGGGGAGGAGGGGGCCAGGGTGGGGGAGATGTGGGGCTGATCAGGGCATGGGAGGGTGCTGGGCCAGGCTCAGCTTCCACAATACCCCCGGGACCCCAGTGCGCATCAACCAGATGCCTCAGCCCAGGCATGTCTCCAAGGGACGAAGCCCCCCAAGGGGCATCCCCAGCCCCCTCCCCCCCCGAAACCCACCCCAGCCTTCATGAGGACACCATCCGTGTGCAGCGGTGCTGAGCCATGGTGCTGCTGGTGGCATGTCCCCTCCAGGCAGGGGGTGCTCCGCGAGCCCCTGGCCCTTCTTCACAATCCCAAGGGGGTTTTTCTGTCCCCATCCCGGGGGGGTGGTGTCTGTCCCCCCCCGCCCCAGCCCCTTGCAGGGTGTGTGAGCCAAGGCGTGTTTTCGGTTTATGGTTTCCAAGGGAGGGGAGTATTTTTACAGCGTGAGTCACCACACGCAGCTTCGAGTGGAAAAAACATTGGGGAGGGAGGGAGGGAGGGAGGCAGGCAGGCAGGCAGGCAGGGGGGGAAGCAGCCCCCCACTCCCCCAGAGCATCTGGGACCCTCCCCACGGTTGGCCTCTGCCCCAGGATGGCCAGGAGCTGGGTGAACCATGAACCCATAGGGATGCTGAGCACGGTACCCTGGTTTCCCCCTGCCCCTGGGGAGCAGAAGCAAGGCTGTTCACTGCCACCCCCTGAGCCCCACGGTGAGGGGGAGCCCCCTCCCACCCCACCCAGCCCCCCAGAAACTCCACACAGGCGATAACAATTAAGCAGCGCTGACGTCAGATCTGTAAGTTTATTTGCTCAATGTACGACGGCTACATAATGACTCACATTCATGATATTCCATCACTGAGGAAAAACTGCTAAGAATGGTCCGTGTGTGAAATAATTCCTTACAGAAACACGGAGTTGGAAAAATAATCACTGATTAGACCTTAAAAATAGTTCACTGCATAACATGACAAAAAGCACAAACAAAGGCTCATTCAAAGAACACAGTCATTGTTCTCCTACACTGTAATAGTTATAATTTCACCATGACGAACACCAGACATTAAGATTAAGCTAACACTGGTGTTTTCTTTTGCTTTTTTTTCCTTTTTAAAAACAAAATCATATATAATTGCATGTCACTATAGCAACATCCATAACAGATCAGTTTGTTACGATCACTATTTGGTAGAGCAAACTTTACCCCCAAAAGAAAAAAAAATAAATTAAAAAACTTTAAAAAATTTTTGAAGACTATTTTGTCATAGGAATACATAACATCTACAGTATAAGTTAATAAATTTCAAGCTACTGTATAGAAATACGACACTAGCATGCACAATATTGTATCAATAGAGTAATGGAGCAGTAATCATTTCACTGGAGAGACAGTATCATAGGCAAGTGCATCTCTTAAAAAACAAAAGAAACCATTCAAGCTGCTTAAAAATCAAGTCCCTGACCCCCACTCTGTTTTTAGCCCTCTTGTGCCATCTCTCCTGCAAAGTTTCCTAAAGCAGCCAGAGCAAAAGCCAAAAAGAAAAAAAAGGAGAAAAAAAAAAAAAAAAAAAAAGCTAGGTTTTGTAATTCCAGTAAATTCACTTCCAAATTATACAGCTGGGACAACACTGCTCAGGGGACACGAGGGTCAATCAAAGGAAGGTAAGAAGCCTAAAGCGATCTTCCAGTCCACGGCACGTACCGGCACCGCGAGCATCTCGCCACGGGACGCTGCACACCGTCCACCCGGCGGCTGCGCTTGCTCGCTCGCCACCGGCGAGGCTGGGCAAGACTTTGCGTGCGAAGGCATCCCGGTCAAAACCCAACAGCTTTGCCAGCAACGCCAGGGCAATACCCGGAGGCCGAGCACCGGCCTCGGCTCCGCTGCTCCCTGAGGAGATGGGATAGAGCTGGAGACATCTCTCCATGCAACCCACCAGCAGGAGCGGCTGTACCGTGTGTGCAACACCACGACGCGCTGTTCGCGGACTGACTCTCAAAAGGGACAATGAAAGCCTGTTTTCCAAAAACAAAACAAAAAAAAAAATGCACAAGTGCGAATTTTCCTTACTGTGCAGCTTTAGGTGAAAAGCTACGTGGCACAGCACTCCGCGAGCCAGAGAACAGCAGTGAACTTCCAACAACGATGTAAAAAATAAGAAATTAAAAAATAAATTTACTCAAAATGGGGTAAGTATTACCTGCTAAGCAACTCAGATGCCCCATCTCCCACCCCCTGCCAGATCAGACGGACTTGGAAAAGATTTTGCCAAGAAGAGAACTAAGTTCCTGGGCTCCCGATGGTTGATAGAAATGTCTATGATTGTAGCTCTTCCCTTGAGGATTTCTCTACCAAATTAGTTTCTAAGCTCCTGAAGTTCACTCATTACACCACAAGCTTCCCCAGGAGAAAGGAAAACGCACCTGGCTTCCCTGGTGACAAACAAGGGAGCCTGGGTGCCGGAGATCTGCTGACAAACCTCATGGTACAGTGGGAGAAAGTCAGGCAGAGTGAAATGGCAGTGCAATCCCTGAGGAAGCAGCTGTGGCACCTTAAATCAGGATGGTCTTTTGAAATACCAAACACAGTACATGACATACAGACCTGACTGCTCTTTTTTTTTTATTATTATTATTATTTATTTTTTTTTTTTCTTTTTTTTTTTTATTATTTATTTAAGTGGCATTTTAAGTTGAAACACTTCCCCCTTGTCTAATTAATGAAGTTCTTAAACCTTTTGCTGTGGACTTAAAATAGTTGAAACAGCCGCTAGCCAAGCACCTGTTAAGCTGTTGACCAAAAAACTAGAGCAGCTTTGATGTTCCTCGGGCGGGCGGTCTTCTTGCCTTGGGCGACACAGAATAGCTAAAGCCAGTCCACAGGCGAGGACTGATCAGGAAGGCAAGCCAAAAGAACTAGCAAAGGAAAAAAAACAAAAAACAGACAATCAAAGGCTTGATGTCATATGGCTGTAATGTAGAAATACTGTAAACTGCAATTTAGTGTTAATACTGTAAGCTACCCTAATAAATATCTTAAACAAAACAGGAAAAAAAAAAAAAGAAAAAAAAAAAAAGAAGATTGGATGGCCTAAATCCCAGGGCTTTGCAAGCCCCAAATTCTTTAGGTTGTGGTTTGGTTGGTTGGGTTTTTTTTTTTTTAATTCCTTCTCAATTTGGGGATTTTAAGCTATGCCCTGCCAGGCAGAGCGCTGCAGAGAGACGCCCCGCGACGTGGTATGGACACACGGCACTTGGACTGAAGAAACAAACGCATGAAGCCTTACTGGAACCACAGAACTCCCTTTTTTTTTTTTTTTGCGTTGCTTTCCTTAAAAACGAGGGCCATTCCATCCACGCGAATTCATCTTAAAACCCTTTTATTTCTAGCAATAAAGTTAAATTAAAGACAGCTCCACTTGTATTAATAATCTACAGAACAGTCCATATGCCAGTGAGGCTGCTATTCCATACCAGCACAGCCAGCCTGACTTCCACTAGTGGTGTTTTGGCAAAAATGTCAACGAGGCAATCAAAGACAGGTTGTGGGGGGCCTCCCTGGGAAGGTGTCCCCTCCCTTTCCCTCCCCCACCCCTGACCCCCCCCCCACTCGTGGGAAAAAAATAAAGACTGCAGTAGTTAGCATCAGCGTGCGGCTGCCAGTCCATCGGGGGGGTCTAGTTGTTGCCTTCTCCGCCGTCGTCATCTTGCTGATCGCTCGTCCAGAGCGTTAGGTTGTCGCGGAGGAGCTGCATGATGAGCGTTGAGTCCTTGTAGGAGTCCTCGTTGAGGGTGTCCAGCTCGGCAATGGCGTCGTCGAAGGCCGTCTTGGCCAGGTGGCAGGCCTGCTCCGGCGCGTTCTGGATCTCGTAGTAGAAAACCGAGTAGTTAAGCGCCAGCCCGAGCCGGATGGGGTGGGTCGGCTGCATGTGCTCCTTGCTGATCTCATGGGCTTCGCTATAGGCTTTCTCCGAAGACTCCACCACGGTCGCCCTCTTCTCACCGGTGGCCACTTCGGCCAGGTAGCGGTAATAGTCCCCTTTCATCTTCAGGTAGAAGACTTTGCTCTCGTACTGCGTCTCGCTGCAGTTCTTGATCAGGTAGTTGTCCAGCAGGCTCAGCACATCCTGGCACACCGCTTCCAACTCCTTCTCGATCTTCTCACGGTAGGCCCGGACCATTTCTATCTTCTTCTCGTTCCCATCAGCAGAGGTCTTCTGCTCGATGCTGCTAATTACTCGCCAAGAGGAGCGCCGAGCCCCCACCACATTTTTGTAGGCGACAGACAACAGGTTCCTCTCTTCGTTGGACAGAGGCTCGTTCAGCTCCGTCACCTGCATTGAGAGAGGGAGAGAGAAGAGACACACTTGGGTTAAGCCCCAGCCATCCGACGTTCCCATCACGTGTTCGGGTGCTCCCGTGCATCTCTAGCGAGAGGCAGGAAAGGGCAGCTGGCTCGCAAAGTCCTGCTCCATCATCCAGCATCTGCTCCCATCCCAGAGCGACCCAGCTGGGAACGCAGGCCGTGGTCCAGTCCCCCAGCACGAGGGGTGCACTGGGTTTTACTCCAGGTATTCTCCATCTCTGAGAAGATTAGTGTTTTCCAGAATCAGAAAAGTCTTCTAGAAAAGAGAAAGCTTTCACCTGCGGGATGAGAGTCTGATTGTGCCGGAGGCGAGAGGGACAGCCAAAGCAAGAGGGTGGTGATGGTTTAGGGTTACGAGCTAGCCGTGTGGATTAACACCGCCACAGCTACTGGGTGTTCATCTTTTCCGTCTCCTATAAGCACAGGGCACGCTTCTGAGATGCCTAAATACGATAGAATTTTTTTTTTTATGCACAGATAAGGCCTTCAAAGCTCGCACAGCAAGAGTACGTTCTTCCCACCCAGGATTTTCTTCATTGAGGACAGCAGCATTAACGTACAGCATCGCTTCACCTGCCTGACGCACCGCGGCAACGTAGGGATTAAGGAGATGACAGAGCACAGAGTCGTCTCAAGTGGGCTGAACACCACCTTGGCCGGTTCAGTTACTGGGAAGCATCACACCTGATCCTGCAGTGACTTTATTCCAGCTCCTGCAACCCCCACTGCTGGCTGAAGCCAGCCGGGCAGCACCTCCAGCCACAGCCAGGCAGCCACCCATCCGCTGCAGCAGCTGCCCTGCCTTACGGGCAGCTTGGGAAGGGCTTGTGCCACCCTCGACTCCATGCTGTGCCCCATACAAGGGGCTCTGTGCCCCTGGGGCAGGTACAGCAGCTCACAACGCTGTAGCAGCCGGGCTGCTCCGTGCAGCCCCTCGGCTGGGGTAGTTGCAGCTGTCAAGTGGCACTTTGAGCCTGGGAATCGCTGCTGTCCCCTTCCCGGGGGGCACACCGCCCCGCCACATACACACCCCGGGGCTGGCTGCCTGGGAAGCGTGCCAGCAGGGCAGGAACCTCTAAGCCTCTTCTCTGCAGCCACTTCTCACAAGGACTAGGTAATGGTTTGGATGTGAAAGGCTTCTGCAAATACCGCGTCGTTTTCACAAGCATCTGTAAGAACAAGGTTTATTCCAGGCCTAGATAACCACATTTTATGGCCCGGTGATCAGGAGGCCAAGGGTGCATGCTGGAAGGTGTACGATGGTCCAGCTCAGGACCTCATTTGAGTGGCCTGGAATGACTCACGGTTACTTCTACAATATAGACCTGCTCATTCCAGCAACATTCCAGCTGCCTGCAGCTCTCCTTGCAGCTGTTCAGCCATGGTCTGGCTCATGCCTTCTCCCAAAACCAAGCTCCAGCCATGCAGCACGCAGAGCACTCTGGTCTTTGACCCAGACCCTCTCTGCTCCTTTCCTCAAGGAAGAGGCAGCAAGAGCAGCCCCCCCTTCGCACCTCCTGCCATTGTGCGGACCTGTGCTGCTCCACGAGATGCTCTACAGCTTGGCAGGGGAACCAGCGAACAGCAGATCTCCAAGCAGAAGCAGGTCTTACGGCACAACCCAGGCACAACGGCCTCCTGTGAGCAGGGGAGCGGGCATCACGTTGAAGAGGGCAAAATCTCCTGTGACTTACAAGCAGTCGCCACCGATACAGGCCAAGGTGCACGGGGCAGCATGCCAACGCAGCTCCCAGCTTTCAAGTGCCAAAGCAAGCAGGCTGTGTGATGCCTGGGCCTTCCAGCAGCTCCTGGTGCCAGGAGACTAACCCACATCCCACCTCTCCCAGCCAGGCTGACGGCGGCTGTTTAACCACACGGCCCTGGGTTGTGTCTGATATGCTGCTTCCTGCAGAGGGGCCAGGGCAGAGGCTCAGCCCTGCATGCAGCCTGACTGCAACGTGCTGAAATACCCCTGGCAAGTTGCTTCTATGCTGCTTCCAGCCTGCCTTGTGCTCTCCGGTTCAGAGGTCTCTAGTTGTCTCTATTTTGACAAGACTTCACAACTTTGAAATGACTCCACTCATTCTTCCCTCCAAGTGACACCTGCACAAATATAATTTAAAGATACCGCGAGGTTAAACCCATCTTTGAAAGACAGTGGAACACAAGGAAGGTGTCCCCCTGCCCTAGAGCTTTATGGATTGTCTGTCCTCGGAAATACTCAAAACTCCATCAGGTTACTCAGGGTCTTGTCCCATCTAAGCTACCCTGCTTTCCATAAGGGAACTGGGACCAGAAACATCCAGAAGTCCCAGCCAGACTTATTCTCTTACCTCCCAGCTGTAAATGGAGTATCCAACATAGATATGAGACTCGCCGACTCCAACAGTCTCCTGCCCTGACACTGGTGTGAAGGTTGATAACCACATAAGGTTATCATAACCGTATCACAAGGTCTTGCTTTTAGCGAGACGCTCTCTGAGCAGAAATACCAATTTCAAGTGTGGACCAAGCAGGTGACTCTAAAGCTGCCCCACAGCAGAGTCTGCAGATATTTATCACTGCAGAAAGAAGTAGATTTACCTCCTCTCACCAGAAGAGCCTTGCTGGAGCACAGATTTATTCTAACTACGGGGAGTTTCATAGGATTAGCTTTGCCGTAAACATTTTTAAATTCGAAGCTATTAAGGATTACAGAAGAAAGTCGCCTGTCAAAATCCTTTCAACTAACTTGCTAACAGATGGAAGGTACACCTGTGGAGAAAGCAGATTCCTCCAGGGAGCTCGCAGGGGACTTATCACGACAGAAAGGGAGCCTCGTTAACCACGTAACCACTTCCTAGCAGTACCCAGGCTCCCAGTAAGGTAGAACACTGAAGAGAAACGGCAGAGGTGTAACACGGCCAGCGACAGGGATCGCATCCCTCGGCACTAGGAGAGGGAAGGGAAGAGGCTGCAGTCCTACACGTATTTCAGCTTGCAACTGAGCTGTGAGAGGAAGAAAGGAAAACCATCTGGCACTTGCACTCCCAGCAGGAAGAAAATTCAAGATGCCCAGGACACCAGATACCGCACAGCAAGGGTACACTTCGCTGCCTCAATCACAGAGTCACTGGAAGGCAGAAAAGACGTATCCCAGGTTACGCTGCCTTTGAGAACTGCCATCATCGCTGCCCCTTGGTCTGCCCAGAACCTGCCTGCCACGTCTCGGCACCACACTGCGATGCTGCTGCCTGCTTGCCTGCTCCACCGCACTGCTGAAAGCTGCACTGGTGTCTTCTGCCACCACACACTCTGTCCTCGTGGGAGCACGACAGTCACCGTCATGCGGCTTTTGCCAGCAGCGCTGTAGGGGTGAACATCTCCAACCGCAGGCCACCCCGAACCCGCTGCAGCAACCTGCCACGAGAACGCAGGGCTGCGTCTTCACCGCAAGCCTGTGCTGGCCAGCCAAAGGCTGATTTCTCCTGACCCTGCAGGATACCAACACAAAGCGAGTGCAATCAAGCCAGAGGCTAAACAGCAAGCTCTGATTACTTAAAAGCATTGCACTGAATGCCTTTGATGTAACATTAATAAGGCAATATCCTGCATCAGGCCTGGAAGAGATCGCAGTGGTCATGGCGCAAGCCCTTGCAGAGAATTCTTCCTAATGTTTGTTTCCAGCATCCAGATTCATATTACCAGAACCCTCCACCTTCTTAACTGAGACCCTGGGGGTCTCAGTTTTTAATTAAGAAGGGCAGCACCCTCACATACAGACCAACCCAGCGAGTGTTAGGTCACCTGCTGCCCTTCCCAGCACTGCTACATGGGGTTAGAGACTTCAAATATCCAAAGAAGAAAATCTCAATTTGGCATTAAGAGAGCTTGGCAGGAACACAAAGCCATCAGCCTCTGGCTGGAAGCCTACCTGCTCCCTGGGAAGCTCAGTCATTGTGGAGTTTACTTCCCTGGTTGACAGCAGAGAAAAGCAGAACTTGCACCACAAATCTCAGCCAACTGTCAAGCCTTGTTTCACCCTGGTGCCCCCGTAGACCAGGAGGGGAGGGTGGGCAGATGCATGCGGCTGAAATGGAGTCAAGGTCTTGCATGTGGCACGAACAGCCAAGCACAAAGAGCGAGCCCACACGCTCACGTGGCTTGATAGATGCAAGTCTTTTTGCTGTTCTGAGGAGGAGGTGGGGGGGAAACACAAACCCAAACGACCTTTTTCACCTTCCTTTCTGCTTCTTCCCTTCCAACCAGCCCAGCCACAAGACTGGCTCGTTACTGACGCAGAGCAGCAGGGAACCTCAGCTGTGGCGCCTCTCGTTTCACTGCCAGCCTGCAGGCAATGGTCCTACTTGCAAGAGCTCCCCCCACACCTCACAGCAGGTGACACCAGGTGACATGTGTGCCAGGAGCCAGACCCCTCGCAGGCTGCAGGCAGCCCGGTGCTGGGCAGGAGCCTTGCCTAAGTGGCAGAAGCAGAGAAGACACCCAGTTGGGAAGCGCAGGTCTGCACTGGGCTTGGCACGGAGCATCTACAGGGACAAGCTTTGGCCTGGAGGCACACTCCATCACCGAGCTCCAGGACGCTGCCAAGTTCCAGTCTCACCAGTTCCTGCAACCTTTGAGGGTGCAGCGTCTGCACCACCAAGGCTCAAAGTGCCCTAAAGCCACAGGGTGACAGTCCAGCAGATCCTGTTGGACAAAAACTACTGGAAGTTTAGGGTTTCTACTGCTGGAGTCCCAAGGTTTGTGCAAATCAAAGCCCTCCGATTTGCAACAAAGCTCTTCAGAGGCAGCACAATCTCGGAGAAGGTTCTGCCCGTTTCTCTACCACAGCTGCGAGCTCTGACTCAGCACTCTGTCCAAAACCTGGCATGCCCCTGGCACGTCCACGTGTCACGCTGCACCAGGGGAAGGTTCAGCCTCACGCGGAGAAGCCAGGGTGCGTGCCAAACTTTACCTGCCCCTAATGGCAAGGTCCAGAGCTCTCCAAAAACCCAGCCGTTGGTCCTACTGCACCTTCCTTCTGGAAGCATCCTCACTAGCAGGCTGTTCTGAGCCCTGCAGGGGAGGTTTGCTCTCAGCCAGCAGCAGGTTAGTTTGCTTATGGGGTTTATTCCAGGACTCTTACCCTCCACTTCTCACCTTGCATCAGTAGGTCTGAAGTTATTATTTCTGAGTACATCACAAAATATTATTTTTTGGGGACCCTTCAGTAGCTGCAATGGAGATCCATCACAGGATTTAGTGTTACCCGTTTACCCTTATATGCTTTTCATTTAGTTTTATAACCAAGTGCCCACCCGTTTATGGCTCCTACCTAGCTTTGATGTCTTATCTTAAAAGCATGCAGCACAGCAAGCTGAGCAGACCCAGATATTCTTCCCTGGGGAATACCATCAACATTTGACAGTTTAATCCATGTTATAAACCCCAACTCTTTGGCTTTTCTGATCGCCTAGAAGGGATCCTGAGTCCCTGCAGACATCAGACATCTACAAAGGAGCCAAGCTTTCCTGGAGAGAGACAAGACAACCACGAGAACCTCAAAGTGTCTGCTGAGAACAGCTTTTCAACATCACCAGAGCTCCTCTGCCACCAGGATACACAACAGCCATCTCCTCAGCACTTGTATTTCCTCTGTTCTATCTACAGCTCCTGCACCATGTAATTAAGCATGTTATCTCTCAACGGAAACCCTGGCAATGGCCTTGTTTTCCTTCACATGCAGCTTGTTAGTCACGCTGAGGTCTGGCCTGAAGGTCCCCTTTTCTGTTTTGTTTTTTTTTTTTTTTTTTTTTTTTTTTTTAATGGCAAACGTGCTTTTGTAACAGCGTTCTGGCCAGAAGTCCCACCACTGAAATTCTTACGTGTTCTGAAGCCACCGGTGAGTGGAGCAACCAGCACACCACCCCTTCAGGCTCAAACAGCCGATAAATGTTCCCGACTACCTGCAGCCAGGCCATTAGCCACTGTCTCATGGTGGGACCCCATCACCCACCTGCAAGCACCAGGCAGCCCTCAGCAGCCCCAGTGCTGTCATTTTGGAGGTGACATGCCAGGCAGACTGCTGGGGTTCTTCTACCCCCATCTCGTTCTGGGGTTTCAGCTGGGATAGAATTAATGTTCTTCCTAGTAGCTGGTACGGTGCTGCGTTTTGGATTTGGTGTGGGAATAATATTAGTAACATACTGATGCTTTTAGTTGTTGCTAAGCAATATTTATATTAAGTCAAGGAGTTTACAGCTTCTCGGGCCCTGCCAGTGAGAAGGCTGGGGGGGGGGCACAAGAAATTGGGAGGGGGGGACAGCCAGGACAGCTGACCCGAACTAGCCAAAAGGTTATTCTGTACCATAGAACGTTGTGCTCAGTACAAAAAGCTGGGGGAAGAAGGAAGGACAGACATTGGGAGTGATGGTGTTTGTCTTCCCAAGTCACCGTTATGCATGATGGAGCCCGGCTTTCCTGGAGATGGCCGAGTACCTGCCTGCTGATGGGAGGTGGTGAATGAATTCCTTGCTGTGCTTGCGTACGTGGGTTTTGCTTTCCCTATTAAACGAATTCTCTTACTTTTACTCTTCCTACTCTCTCCCCCCATCCCACCACAGAGGGAGTGAGCGGGAGGCTGTGTGGGGCTTAGCTGCCAGCCGGGGTTAAACCACAATGCATCTCGCCCTACATCTCGCTCCTGAAGCAACTGCTGCCCTCAAGTACGTTAAATTATCACCATTACCCGGTGGTTTGACTACCGTCACAACTAGATGTCACACAGCCCAGTCAAGAACAGTTTCTCCTTGTGCCCTCCAGAGCAAGCTGCGCTATGACACCATCGCAGCAGTCGCAAAGATGCTTTTCTTAAGCACTGTCCTACTTCGACACAAAGCAGGCGCGTGTTAAACTCTACCTAAATCTCAAATCTCACCAGATTTCGCTGGTTTGGGTCTTTCCCCTGCCCTGCACTCTTGCCTTCTCCCCCATGTCATACTTCTGAAGTGGAAGTCACACCACAGCTACTCCTCTCCTTGTTGGCCCCCTCCGCTGTCCTCTCTGTGTTTTATCTCAGCACAGCCAGGGGATTTTCAGCTGCAGGTCGAGCCCTTCCTCTCATCTCAGCGAAGACCAGAAAAGCACAAGCAGGCAGTGGGTAGAAGTTACTTCCCCACTGCTGTCTCCTTTGGCTGTTTCAGTATGAATAATCATATGCTAGTTCCCATTTTTTAAGCTGGCAGGGGCAGCTCTCGTCACAGGGCAGTGGCTGAAGCCACATGGGATGGCTCTGCCATTAAGTTTCAAATTACTTGTTTATTGCTTGTAGCATAACTGGATCTCAGAGGCTACTTAGGCACTCTAGGCACAGATTAGGATTTCTGCATGCTCCCGCAGTTAGCAGCTTTCATCCCAACCTGCAGCCTTCCTCACTTAAGGTGACTTTGAACCACCCAAGACAAAGTCTTTAAATTGGGAGGGAGACGTGAAAACCAAGAGCTCATTTACTTCACCAGCCTCTGTAGCTTAACAACTACTTAAGCCAAAGGGAATTTCATCATGCTACATGCAGGTTTGATTGGTCCGTGGAGCCTGCAGATCTCCTCCAGTTTTAGTCTGGCCCTGATGGGTTTCGGCTACAGAAAATGCAGGTTTCAACTACTGTGGTCATTCCTGCACAGAAAAGGTCGTAAGGGAGCCAAGGCAAGAAAGCCAGTGACAACAGCAGAGCTCGGAGCTGCTCCTGTTCTGCATTTGGTAGTGGCCTTCCACGTACCACCCCTTATCTGCAGCACTGCAGTTCCAGCGTTTGGTCTAACGGCTCAAATTTTTCCGCCTGCAAAACACTCGGACGCCATCGATTTGCCTCACCAGCTTCTTCTGCAGCTTCTGAGATAAGGCAAGCGCAAGGGAGCATCTGCCTGCCTTCCATACACTGCTTCCAGGCACGTTCTCAAGACCTTGGCTATTGAGTTGACAGAGGGCAACCCCGACACAGCGCAATAACCAGCTGGGAGGAACAACTCCAGCTTCCCAACACGGGCATCGCGTTTGTTCTTCAAGTGCATCAGCTTAGAGCTACAAACCATTTCGGAATTAGCATTGCACAGCCATGTAGTATCTGCTTTTTGAGCCATTAAGGAATGACGCCCAAGTTCTTGTTTTCCTTATTAACACCCCGGTCCCCGTCGCCCTGACTGAAAGGCTGTTGAACAAGATGAAAACTGGTCATAGGACAACTTGTTTCATTGTCTTGCTGCCACTAGCTACCTCGTACCTATTAAAAACTCCAGGGAAAAAATCATCTCTGTTGGTCTAGTGCCTTCCTGCCACCAGATGGAGAAAGCAGCAAGTCGAACCACATCAGTCCCAGCACTTAACAGGGCTGTCACTCAGGGCTCAGCACACCGGCTCCAGCAGATGGGATACCAGCACCTTTGCTTGCTAACTACAAAGCGACAGAAGGGATGCCAAGCTATTCCTTCCCCAAGATATGGCAGGCTGGCAAGCATCATCTGCCCACTTCCGCATTTCTGCAAGCACCTGAGCAGCAGCCCAAGATCCTTCTCCATCACCCAACCGCCTGGAGAGCTCTCCTGCCTCGGATTATCCAGTCTGTTCCCCGCTGATACAGGCCTTCTCTCCAGGCTTTCTGCAAAGGGTGTAGAAGAACAGTGCCACAGCACACCACTGCCGTGGCAGCTCAGACGTGCTCTTGGAGCACGGTGAACGTTTTAGGAGCTCAGAGTAGCTCCCTTTGAGAGGAGAATGACAGTTCAGTGATTTCTGTAGGCTCTTCTGGGCCGCATTAAACTTCTCCAGGTATGAGCTGAAAAGCCCTTGAAGAGTAACTGCAGCTCTTTCCTCAACAGCACTTCTGTACAAGTTTAAGGACCTTAGGGTGGGTTTGGTTTTTTTTCCCCATTCAGGCATTATTCTTCAGAAAAGTCCATCCACTCACAGGCTTTTTAGCTGAAGCAGCCATCCGTGGGACAACCACTGGGCATTTCTGGAGTCTTAAGGCTTGGTCAACATTGGGGAAGAGTGACTATTTTTTCTTCCCCTCCAATTTACGGCAAAACAAACCCAGGCTAGACAGACATCAGGGCCACCAGCACATAAGCAGGGACACGCTATATAAATTAATCAAGTTTCATGTGGGGAGGGTGTTTAGTGCTGCTGGGAGCATTAGCTGCTTAAAGACTTACCTCACAGCTTCTCAGAGTACTAATCTGGCTCAGATATTAGTGCTTTCCTGCTCACCTCCAGCCCCACTGCCAGGCGCTAAGCACCCTGCCACCAGATCATCAAATCCTCCCCGGAGCTTCAAGTGCCAGGGCTTGTCCTTAATCAGGGGCTCAAAAAAATGGCAGCATTATGCCATACCCATGACCTCTACCCAGCTGAACCAAGCAGAGAGGGAAGAGACAACGTGCCATGGGCAGGACACCCAGGGAAAGGTTGAGAGCAAGTTCTGGCCGCTGAGCAAGCTTGCTCCCAGGTCTGCTGGAGCAGGATGAACTGGGTAATCCCTGGCTGCTGGCATGGCTTCCTCCTGCATGGTAGAGCCGTGGCTGTCACGATAGCTGGCAAGCTGCTGTTCCAGCAGGATGAAACGGGAGAAGCTGCAACCATGCAAACAACTCCCTGCAGCCAGCGTGTAAGTTTTTAACCACTCTGGTGTCATTACCCCAAACACATTGGGAAAGTCTGCTCCGTTGCACATCAAGGTAAGCTTCTGGAAATATTTTTTTTTAAAAAATACCAACCACCAAAAAATAAAAGACCCAAGATTTTTGCTCTAGGTCTTTTGGTCTGCAGAACCAGCAGTTCCCTGCAGTGTCTGAAACGTGTTTTACCAGATTAAGCAAGAGACTTTCCAGAACACCCAGGTGGACCTCCAGCACGCCAACTCCATGATAGCTTTAATTTCTGCATCAGCAAGTAAGGTGATTACCCCCCCAGATGTACTTTACCCTCCCACTGCTTCAGGGTTTTCAGGCTTGATCTTACACACCTCTAGCAAAGACTATTTTATTTAATTTCTTAAATGAACCTGCAGAACAGAAAGTCAAGTTTTTGCTCTGGCAGCTTTCTGGAGCACTGCAGCTAATTTTACATTATGTGGAGGGTCAGTTTACTATTCTAGATCTGACTCTGGACTTGACTACCCTCGCCTGGCTCTGGCTATCTCCTCCCAACCCTCTTTTGAAGCCCAAGGGACTACTCCCACAGACTTGATCTCAGTCCATTACAGGTGACAAAGCCTCTCAGGCGCCGACATCTCGACACCACCAAATGCAAGAAGCCAAGCTCCAAACTTCAGGGTAATGAAATATTCACCCCACATAACTAAGCCCAACAGCATAAACAGGCAAAGCTCCAATGCCTTCCTCAGCGAGTGCAAATCAAAGGCTGTTAATCTTCCCCAAGTTCTCATTCACTGCTGAATACTAAGCATTAGTCTTTTACAAGTGCAGATCTCCTACAGCAGTTCTCCAGCGTATCTGTTAGCATACAGCACAGCAACAGCTTCTCCCAACTACTATTAATAAACTTTACGCTGCGGAGCACCACAACTGTCCAAACAACATGTTCATCAGCAACCTTAACACTGAAGCCGAGACTTCTCGCTGGTGTTTTCCTACAGCCTTGCTGAAACCATCTTAGAGAGGAATCAGAAGCATAATGACATGCCAAGTGGCTTTGCCTGGTACGTAAGCAAAGTTACACCCCAAGCAAGCCAACCCATCCAGTAAGATCAGAGGGAATTTGCAAACAATTAAAGAACGGTTTGTACTTTTGAGTTCCCGCAGATTTGTGTTCGTCCAAGTGCAGCTGCCTCAAACACCCATAGACTGACTCAATTCTAACATCTCCTTTATGGAACAAAAGCATTAAGTACTCTAATCCCTAATCTGGGGATCACTTTAAGGGAATCTCATGCCATCATCAGTGACATGTTCTCAAGTTACTCTCCTACTGCTATTAACTAATGCACTGCCTTTGGTCACTAGATCACTAGTTTCAGGCCAAAAAATCAGGTTTGTTTAATACCTAACAGAGCATGTGCTGGATCATGCCTGAGATGTGATGAAATCTGGATTAGCACAGAAAAACCTGAGATTGGGGAAGTTTGTACTTAAAACAGGCAAAGGCTTTTGTTTCACCAGCTCCACAAAGGCACAGCTTCTGGCGGACAGTCTCATCAGTTTCCTGCAGCCCAAGGATTGCTGTCTCATAATTTCAGTTCTATTTTCCAGAATTTACCATTTCTGGGCATTTCCAGACCTTACCAGGCAAAGTGTCACTGCAAACCATGGTGAGACTCCTGGGTGAACATCAAGCCCTGTGCTCCACCAGCCCCAGCACCTGCTGGGGCTCTGGCCCACTGGAGAGGCTGGAGAGACGCGGCAGCTTGGGCTCACCATCATTGTGCCCTCGGAGAAGCTGGACAAAGCCATCCCACTGCCGAGCTCCTCCCCAAGGCAGGCTTCCCACAAGGGCCATGGGGAGGAATCCAGCATCCCTGACACCTGGACTCTGGAGAAAGGAAACAGGCCTCTTACTTAAATAAAATAAAAAAAATCAAAGAGCAGAATGAAAGTCCTTTTGTCACCATTTTCCTTCATTTTATGGTGGGAGGATGGACTTTGCTCATCAGATCGAGCAGCCAGGGGAACGAAAAGAGAAAGCTGGCTCTAACAGCCCTGGCCGTGCCCAGCCAAGGAGATGACACACCACCAAGTTACACAAACCCCACAGCCGGCTGGTCACAGATCCACATCCTTCCCCTTTCCTACTTGCTCCAGACCAAATGCAAATGTGTGAAGTCCCCCCGCAGCTGCTCAAAGCTTGCTCTGCTTTGGTGGGGGTGGGGTGGGGGGAAGGCAGAAGCAGAGACCAGTTAAGACCTCAGCAATGCCAGCGCACTGCCCAAATCCTGCACAGGAGAGCACTGCCACGCTCCCTCGCAGCCTCACTCATCTTGCAGGGTCCTCCACCGCTCATCTGCGTTCAGGCAGCACTGTGCGAGTTGTGGGCTGGGTTCCCACAAAGCCATTTCGATTCCATCGGGGAAAAACCAAGAGTTTCCCCATCTGCAAAGGCTGAAAGCTGCATCGGCAGGAGCACAGGCAGGGCCTGCCAGCCAGCAGCCATGGCAAAGCGTTTTATCTAACTGCCACCAGCGTGAAACTGGCTCCAGCTAATTATCGGAACAGTATCCGGAAGTCAAGCCAAAGGTTTCAGAGGTCGAAAGACAAACCCACCGTATCTTCACCAGTACAGTACAGCAATAAATTCACAGCTCCTTCCCCTTCGTTTCAGCAGGTGCTAAAATGGGTTTCCAAGGTACCTCTTTCCAGCAGTGACCATTGCTTGCAGAACCAAACTGAATAAATACTTGTGACTGTTTTCATTAAACTTCTGCTTTCCAGACATCAGGTTGCCATTTGCCTCCGGTCATGTGAATCTAATAGGAAGGAGGAAGACTTCAACCAAGGGCAAGCTAGGTTAGCTACCTGTCCGGTAAAGAGCAGAAGCTGGTTAAGGCTTTCAGCCTTCCAGAAAGAAGTGATGAAGGGCTGGACAGCAAAGGAAAGGAGGTCTAAGCTGGCTCCAAACCAGTTAGCACAAAAAGCTATCTTGAGTTGCAGAGCACTGAAGCGTAGAAGGATGCCTAGAAGCATCAAGGGTGCATCAGCTACCCAAAGACAACTGATGCCCTGCATCACAGCTTTGCCATGGTGAAGAGGAAGACGATGCCTGTATCCCATCAAGGCTGCCAATGGAGAAACGCTTGGGAAGCCAGGCAAAACCTGTTTTGCTGTGCTTTGTACTGCAGTTATTCCAGTACGCATTCATGTTTCACTGTCAGTCACAGGTCAGGAGGTAGAAACGGGCAGAAAAGCAGAAGGCAGCTTCAGCTCTGCAGAGTCCTAAATGCCCCAGACAACTGAGGAAAGCCTCCCTCGGGTCAGACCGTAGAGGCATTTTCCAACCCCTTCTTCTGTACCTGCCCCTGAGCAGCCTGGTGCCTGGCTGGGATCCACCGAGCAGCTAGCTCTAGTCTGAACTAGTCAGACGGTCCTTTTTGCTCTTCCCTGCCAGACAGGTATTGAGCTCCCAACATGCTACTCACCTCTGCCAAGGGAGAGAAGCAGCACCGACGAGTCCAGCAGTGCTCCGCATCCAGGGGCATGTCTGAGCTCAGACAAGGCCACCTCCCAAGAAGCAGCTGGTTACTCAAGCATTGGCGGTTGGACACACAAAAGCTTGGACTGTTTATTTTCCCTAAATATGAACCCTTGCACACGACTTCCCATGCGTTTGTTTGCACATGGTTTACTTGGCATGAAGCTGCTCAAAACAGGAGCTGAAGAGTTCAGTTGCAGAGTTCGTGTGTCATACCCTGCCAGATGTGTCACCGTCCATGGAGGTTTCTCCAGATGTAAAGTCTACCCTCTCCCATTCCCCTCTCCCAGCCCTTGCTCCATCAGCAGCACCCTGAGACACGCTTCTTCTTGCACCCTCAAGAGTCACAGCTGATAGGTCAATTCCTAACTGCATCGATCAAAATGGCAAATGTGACAAGCACATCTCATCCTTTCTGATGCTTCATGGCACGAGGATCGGCACACTCAACACCTCGTCCTACCCAAATCTGCAGGTCCACAGCACCCAGGGAGGCCAGCTGGCACGTGCTTGCTCATGCTGTCCCCGAGCGTTCATTAAACCCAAGGGAGCCCAAATTCTTTAGAGATTAAATACAGAAGACTGGATCCAAGGTTAGGTGACTGCTCACAGGTACAACACCACCAGAGGCCACTGACCACACAAGCTGACAAAGCTCCCACCATGTGCATTTTGCCTTTGCAAAGTCCTTCCATCAGTACAGCTCAAACCCACCCTGAATGGCCCCATCCCAGCATTTCAGCGCGAGGCAGAAGGGCAGCTGGCTGGTACAGCTCCAGTCCTCCACCTGTGCACACTGACATCGTTCCCCATCTCAGCCCTAACTGTGCTCCTTCCAAGCATGTGACACCCCAGTATGGAGCGGTGCCGTGAAATATCGAGCTCTGAACATCCTTGCACTTAAGACAGTGAAGGGGCTTGGGGTCACCTACCAGCCTGGGAACAAAACCCTGGTCCAGCCAGGACTCTCCATGGGCTACTGGGGACCATCGGGTCGCCCTTAACTCCACCTCCCTGATCTTAAGGTTTGCGAGGCTGAGCCTTCTTATTCCTATGTAGAAAGCCAAGCTGTCCATGCTCCTGACCAGCTCCAACGCTGTCGGCCCAGACTCAAGAAAACAGCTTAAAATGAAGTGGTCCAGTAACACACGGTGAAGAGCTGGCACAGAGGAAAAAAAATAATAATGATGGGGATCCTCAAGAAAAATCTTCCTTCTACCAGCAACGGAAGGCAAGGAAGCAGTCATGTTCCTCATCTCCCCCGCTCACCATCCAGATCCCAGAGAATGGCCATGGGTAGTTCCAGCCATCACCCAGCAGCAGGAAGCAGAGGGATACGACACAATTACCTGAATAGCCCTCACTTCTCTAAAAGCACCATTCAGCACACTCATAAGGACTGCTAAGAGGGTGCCAAACGACACCAGCCAGTTGAGACGAGACAAGCCAAGAACAGAGTGCATATGCTCCAGAGGTGCAGGTGTTTCCAATCTGCAGCTGAAGTTCCATAGCAGCCCTTAAACTGCTGTTCCTGCAGCTTCTAGAAAGCCCAAGTTCACATTGCCAATGCCCAAGGAGCCTATTCCACACAGAAACTTTGGGATCAGCTGGTGAACAAAGCTTGGGCAGATAGGGCTTGTCCATATATATTATGAAGCTTATTTTGTTTTCCCAAAAAAATATCCTGATGAGCCAGCCATCTTTAACCACAAGAAGGAGCGCAAGAAAGTGGGGGTGGGGGGCAATCAAGACAACTCCCACCAACCTTTTCGTACTTTCAGGGCTAGCCACCATCCAACAGATCTACTGGCTAAGCCCACAACATCTAAAGCCTCTTGGAGAGCCCCTGCCCAAGAGCTTTTGCTGTTTCCATGTACCCTAGACATCTGCAGAGGATTCAACAGCTATATTCTCCACCACAGTCTCAGTATCGCTTCCATTCAGTTCAAAAAAAGCTGTTTCTAATCAGACCCACACCTGCCTGATACAGTTGGCCAACTGAGAGAAAACCAGCATGGGCTCACAAGTCAATGGCTTTTCCTAAAGCTCATAGATAAAGACTTACCAGGAGCTTAAAGGGGAATTTCTAAGAGCTTGAGCTGCTGATGACTCGCCACTTAATATAGTTAATGTGTGCAGTGCCCACTGTACTTGTGTACAGGGCATGTTGCTAACTGTCCGAGGCTTAAGGGCAGCTGTGCAACTCAGCCTACAAGGTCCTGAGGCCGATTTACGCAGACAACCCACACCGTGAACCGTTACGAGATCGGAAGCTTCTAGCTCCTCACAGCAGCCATCCTGCCCTGACCCTGTGGATCTCCAGGAAGGAAGCCCTGCTCCCTGCTTGTGAGTCACACTGTTTTGCACCGCCCCACCACCATCACTCAGGTCTGAGCAAGCCCTTTGCTGCTAAAGGGCAAGAGGACTGCTATCTGTAAGAGCAGATGTATGCTGCAGTGGTCCAGGAGGTGCCACAAGGCTCAGCAGCATCCAAGATACCTGCACAAGGGGCGGCAGCAAAGGCATCGATACAGCCATTAGATGCCAATGTACCCTCTCCACTGGAAATGGTTTCTCTAAAGCCTTCCCCGGCCCCCCTGGGAAGTGCTACTACAGCAGCTCACACTCCTTGCTCCCTCCCTACTGTCACAGATGGCCTGCCCAGCACTCCTCCTGGAGAAGCCTTTCCACCTCACCCTTTTGTCTCGTCTACGCTGCAAAGCAGAAAGCAGCTAATCATCCCTGCTCCACTCCCCTGGGACTTTCCAGATAGGAAGGATTTGTGTTACTCCCCCTCTTCCCAAGGACGAGCCTGCTATCTGCGTGAAGCCCCGCTGCCTGCACTAACCTGGTCACTGGATGCAGAGGATGACAGCGTGGCCAGGCTGGTGAGCAGCGTGGCAGAAGCCTGCATATCCCACACCAGGGAAGGCCTGCGGACCCCCACGCTTGCTCTCCTCCTCCACCCACCACAGCCATTTACTGCACCGAGTGCCAGCTGTGCCTAAAGCCTGGGCAGCAGCTGTCTGCTTTTCAGCATCTCCGACGTTCACCCCTCCACACCCACCACCACCACCACCACTGATGGCATGCACACACAGCACAGCCCCGGCCCTGCTGCAGAGGTTGGGTCCCCAAAATCAAATAGCCAATATTCCCCCTCACAGGGGTCCTTCAGGTGAGCTCAAGGACTCTGCCATATGGTCCCATACCTACACGATACAAAGGTGCAATGTAATAATCCTCCCCCCACCCATTTTAGGTGACTTATTTCCTGCGAAAGTTACTGCAATCATCTTGCTCGCTCACCTGCGCATCCCCCTCTGCCCCCCCGCAATAAAGGTCTATAGGAAGGCATGTGCTCTGCTCCCCAGGCAGCACCCACCAGGGGCTTGGCAGGGCTCCACCTCCAAAAAGCCTCCAGCAGCATCGCTGCTCCCCAGCTAATGGCTATCGATCCACAGCCCTGGCGCTGGATCGGACGGTAAACTCTTTGTGAAGCTGAATCAGACAAAAAGGCAGCCCACCTCAACCACAACCACTGCGGGCAGAAAAACCCCGCGAGCCAGGAAGGAAACCACCGGTGCCCCTTGGGCACAGCATCGGTTGGGATGGCAAGCCCAAGGCCAATGCCTGCCCACTGACCAGTGGGCACGGCCACCACCCTGGGGATCAGCGGAGAGCTTTCCTGCTCTCCAGCACATTATAGGGCTGACTGTACCCCCAGACAGCGCCGAGGTGACAAGGGACATGACCAAGGTCATACAGCCATAACCTGGACCAACAGGCCCAGCTCTGCACCCTTCCTGGGTGCCAACATCACCTTCTGCTCCCTCCATTAAGCAAAGAGGAGGTCTGCTAAGTTTTACTGAGACTCCCCAGTAAACCCACGACATTTGGGGGCTGAAGAAGTCCTGTGACTGCAGCAGCCATGCAACTGCACATACTGATTAGGGGCACCACAGCAAGAAAGGAGCTAGAATTTATATATATATATAAGAAATATATATATATTTCTTTGCTTGCTGTGGCAAGCAGCGCTGGATGAATCAGCAGACAGCACGAGCCCCAGCACACCGATTTTAAACCCTTAAAATGGCCATGCAGCACGGGCTACCCAGCAGGCAGGGCTGAGGCTTGCTGAACAATGTGCCTGGCTGCCGTGTCACCACCCATCTGGCGACCCCCAAAATGCAACAGTGAGATCAAGCTGCAGGAAAACTATCTTCTTTTATGCACATCATTAGCACGCCGGGCTTTGAAGGAAAGCCGCCTGGCATTTCTTAGCACGGGGTTAAGGAAGCAAATGGGTGGCTGGCTTTGGAGGGCAGGAGACAAAACGGCGACGACCATGGGAATGCTTCTGCATCACCTTAGCTAGACACAGCCCGCATGCTCTCTGCTACCACCTGGGTGCATTGCAGCTTGGACCATGGCATATGACATCACTAGGCGTTGCTACGGAAATGAGTGCGAGGTCATCAGCCTCCTGCACAACCAGAGCTGGGGGATGGGCGGCACACAGGACGGGTGACAGGGATAACCGAGTGTGACATGTCCATCACTGCCAGACTGACCGTGCCGGAGTTTGGGCAGCATCGTGCAGAAATGAAGAACAAAGCTCTGCCTTTTGTTTGCTGTCGCGGGAGGCATCAGCACTCCCGCTGTGAATCATTTTCTTACGGCCAAACTACACAGCAACTGATAAGCTGCATTAGCCCGGGTTACTGTTTCACCAGGGCCAGTAAGGACTGAAAGGAAAAAGCATATATATAATCTCTAACAACGCCTTCAGTTTAAACACCGAGCCTGGGTAAGCAGGCTAGGGAAATTTGCCCAGCGGGAATACTGCAACATGGCTGTGTGTCCCAGGCATATCCCTGTTGGCTTTGTCATAGCGGCTGTATTATCCGTAGGAAATGAGCTGTAGGATCTGCTCACACAGCAGGCTTTGCTTTAAAATGAATAGATGCCATTATAACAAAATGGTATAAAAGCCATAGTGCAGCAAAGGAATAGCCCAGTTAGTTTAATATGATAATATCTTGTTCTGATTATCTATATTTCATTTCTTGATAAGACATCTCCTCCCTCCCCGTTCTCGGGCTGTGACAGTTTTGTCTGTTTGATAAATGCAAGGTTATTGACAAAATGGTGCAATATGGGCAAACAGAGCTGCACCCACGGCAGACTGCGACATTCCTAGATCAGCATTCACTTTTCATCAGCCAGGGAGGACACCCCAGCTCCTCGCAAAGGTTCAGACCTGACTAAGAAGACAAACATAAAGAACAGTTTTCCCCTTTAAAGCACCCCCTCCCTCCCTCCACCCAGTCTAGCCTCTCTGCAATATGACAAATGCAGAATCTTCTGGAATGACTTGATCCTGCCTCCCACGATTGCTTTGTTTGCAAGATCAGATCAGAGATATGTTTTTTTTCCCCTTCTTATATTGTCAAAATGTCAGTATTGAAGGGGAGCGTTCAGTGTCACAAATCAGATCAGCCTGCTATATGCAGAGTCTTTATTTTAAGAGCGTGAAATGAATACAACATGACTCAATTCATAAATCTCCAACCAAGTGCAGTAAAAATAAGAGCTTTGGCAGCGAAAGGGCTCCCGATCATTGGGGTCATGAGCACACACACCAGCCTCACCGACCACACGCGGCAGGGGATGCATGGGAGCAACGGGGAGGTATTTCGGCAGCGGGGAGAGGTGTGCACGCAAACCCACTCACCCACCCCCCCCCCCCGGCCCCAGGTTTCCCCACAGCCTTGCCCCACGGGGCTTGGCAGCCCCCCAGCTGGCGTGACCCCCCAGGGAGCGTTGCACCCCAGGTCTGGCTCCTCTGCCCCCCACACTGGGCCAGGGCAGGGAGCGCTGGTAGGGATGGGGGCATGGCAGAGGATGCATGGGGCAGGCAGAGGGGCCTGGCGTGGGGGGAGAGAAGGGATGGATGGGGCAAGGAAGTGATGCGTGGGGCAGAGGACAGGGCAGCAGGGCAAGGGAGGCAATGCGGGGGGGGGGGGGGGTGTGCCTAGGGCAAGGGAGAGATAGGCATGGGGCTGGGGAGGGCTCTAGGGCAGAAGAGATACACGTGGGGCTGTGGGGGTGCTCTGGGGCAGGGGAGAGAGATGCGTGGGGCTTGGGGGGGTTGTGCCTGAGGCAGGGGAGAGAGATGCGTGGGGCTTGGGGGGGGGATCTAGGGCAGGGAAGAGAGATGTGTGGGGCTTGGGGGGGGTCTGAGGCAGGGAAGAGATATGTGTGGGGCTGGGGGGGGATCTAGGGCAGGGCAGAGGGATGCGTGGGGGGGCTCCACGACAGGCAAGAGAGATGCGTGGGACTGGGTGGGGGCTCCAGCACAGAGAAGATGCGTGGGGAGCCCCAGGGCTGGCGACGGAGGTCGGGAGGGAGCAGGCTGTCCCCGGGCGGCGACAGGCGAGGGGAGCGGGACCCCGCGGGGGGCAGCCCACGGGCTGGAGCCGCACGAAGGGACGGCGGGGGACCCCCCCCCCCCAAGCCCAGCCCGGCCTCGGCCGGGCCCCCCCCCACCGAGGGGCGCAGCCCGGGGAGGGCGAGGGGAGCGCGGCGCGGGACCCCCGGGGCGGGGGGTGGGGAAGGACGACGGACGGACAAGGGACGGGACTCACGTTCTTCATGGCGGCCGCCATGTCGTCGTATCGCTCGGCTTGCTCGGCCAGCCGGGCCTTCTGCACCAGCTGCTCGCGGTCCACCATCTTCGCGGGGCCGGGGGGGAAGGGCAAGGAGGCTGCGGGCTCCGGGAGGAGGAGGAGGGTGAGGAGGAGGAGGAAGGGCGGCGGCGGCGGGAGGAGGAGGAGGGTGAGGAGGAGGAGGAGGGTGAGGAGGAGGGCGAGCGGGCGGGCGGGCGGGCGGCGGCGGCTCCTGGCGCTGCGGCGGCTGAGTCGGCGGCGGCGGCGGCTGCACCCGGTGCTGTGCGCGCGCCGCGGGCCACCACAACCCCCCTGCGCCCGCCCCGCCCCGCCCCGCCCCGCCCCGCCGCCCGCCGCCCCCGCGCGGGGCACGCCGGGAGATGGAGTCCGCGGCGGCGACGCGGCGGGGCCCGGCCCGGCCCTCACCGCACTCGGTCTCCCGGCGTGCCCCGGCGCCGCCGCGCCTCCCCCCGCCCTCCCGGGCCCGCCCCCGGGCCCGCGGCCCCGCTCTGCCCCCGCCGCCGCCCCGCCCCGCCCGCCGGGGCTGGCCGCCCGCGCCTGCTGATTCACCGGGAGCGGCTAGCGGCGGCGTGGGGTACCCCCGGCGGGGCCCGGGGCCGTCTGCGCCCCTCGGGGGCCCGGGGCTGCTGCTCCGCCCGCGACCCGGCGCTCAGGGCCCGGACACAGGCACGGCCCAGACCCACTCGCGACCCAGGCCCAGTCACGGCCTGGTGTGGCTCATGGCCTGGATGCGCTCATGGTGCAGGCCCACTCATGGCCTGGGCCCACTCATGGCATAGACCCACTCATGGCCTGGTCTGACTCAGCCCAGGCCCACTCACAGCCTGATCCAGCTCATGGCCTGGGCCCACTCATTACCCAGGCGCACTCACGGCTGGAGCCACTCACAGCCTGGCACAGACATGGCCTGGACCCACTCATGGTGCAGGCCCACTCACAACCCAGGCCCGCTCCTGGCCCAGACCCACTCAAGGCCTGGCCCCACCCGTGACACAGGCATAGGCCTGGATCCACTCACAGCCTGGGCCCACTTATAGGCCCACAACATAGGCCTGGTCTGACTCACGGTCCAGACCCACTCACAGCCTAGACCCACCCATGGCCTGGGCACAGGCATGGCCTGAACCCACACACGGCCTGGTCCAGTCATGGCCTGGTCTGGCTCATGGCCTGGACACACTCATGGCCCAGACCCACTCACAGCCTGGCACAGACATGGGCTGGACCCACTCATGGTGTAGACCCACAGACAGCCTGGACCCACTCATGACCCAGGCCCACTCATGGCCTGGGCCCACTCACATGGCCTAGTCTGACTCACAGCCCAGACCTGCTCAGGGCCTGGACCCACCCACCACCATGGCATAGACACAGCCCAGGCCCACTCACAGCCTGGACCCACTCATGGCCTGGTCTGACTCAGCCTGGACCCACTCACGGCCTGGTCCAACTCATGGCCAGGCCCACTCACGGCTGGATCCACTCACCACCCAGACCCACTCACAGCCTGGTCCCGCTCACCACCCAGGCCCACACCCCCCTGGGCCCCCTCACCGCTCAGGCTCCCCCCATCCCCGCCTGGAGGCAGCCCTGCGGTGCTGTGCTGGTGCTGTGCCTGGTTGTGGTGACCCAGCTGGGGGCAAACAACCACTCCCTGCTTTCCCCCGTCCCCTTTCCCACGCCGTGGGATCCCAGCTGACCCACAGAGGAGAGCAGCCCCACTGAGGAGCGACGCTGGATAATTTATGAGCGACCAGCTTGGGAGCGTGGTGTGCTCGCTCATCAATAACGCATGACATAGAAGTGCACGTCCTCTCGGGCCTAGCAGGGCTTCCGCTGAGCATTAGGAACTCCATTAGGAGCCATAAGAGACTTTTCCTAAAAACCCTATGGATAAAGCAATGTGGAGAGGACACTGCAGCACTGGGAGAAAGGAAAGGGGTGTTGTGAATGGAGCCGTGCTGATCCCCACAGAACCACTTTATCCTGGTCGGAGGGAGCCAGATGATGCTGACGATCAACTCTGCATGGGTGAACACTGTCCCTTGCACACCCGGCATGCCCCAGTACATGCTCCTGGCCCTTCCCAGTGGCACTGTCCCCACGCAGGCGCTTTGGGAGGCGTGAGGACAACTTAGAGGACACAGCCATCCTGTTTGCTGATCCCTGTGCCCTGTGGTTTTCTCCTGAAATGCCACAGGAAACCTCGGTGGCGCTGGGATGTGCCAGTTTCCACAGGGTGATACCGCAATCGCAGCCTGCTGGGGCTGGTCAGAGCCTGTGGCCACTGTCTCACCCGCCTGGATGGGGACAAATTGGTTTGGAAATGCTGATGTTAGTTCTTTATGATGGCGAGCAACAGCATTTTGGGGTGACGTCTCCGTCTTTATTGCTATCTTTACAATAATAGAGAATTGTATTGAATTGATTTGTTTAGCACAAAAGAACTCTTTTGTTTACAGCTTCTGAGAGCAGAAGAAATTGCGCCTTCTGATAAATAAAAGTAGAAATACGCCCAGATCCTCTCTATTTCCTCTATAAAATAAAACGTTGTCTCCTTGCTTGCATCCCCGGCTTCACACCCCACAGTGCACGTGGTTCTGGTGAGAGAATGGCCTTTGTGCCCGGCTTTTGTTTACCACCACGGCGATCCCAAGGGAGCGCCCACAGACAAGGGCAGTTTATTCCTCTTTCCTGATAATGGCGCATTCATTCTTCTGAGGAGGCTCACCGTCATCTCTGGAGAGCTCAGCAGCAGGGTTTTCTGTTGTTTCTGTATGACGCCAGCTTTCGGGAGAGAATTTGAGTAAAAAAAGTGCAGAATGCAAGAAAATATTGAAGTAGGTCATGGGTCCCAAACTGGTTTTTCCAGCTGTTGCTACCATTCCGTATCGATAGTCTGGAGGTACCTAGAAATGCCATGGGGCATCAGCAAGCTAAGCAGGACAATCGGATGTCTGGGTATGGACTCAAGCAGAGCTGCTTGCCCATCCCAGACACCTTCTGAGTGGCGCTGCTACATTTGGGTTGGATATGTGGTTCCTCTAAATTGGAGAAAATAATATTAGCCCTTAGGTACAATTCCTGGATTGTCACAGACAATATTGAACACAAGCCTGGACCTGAAGAAGTGCTCGTTCACCTGGAAGCTTGTCTGGTTTCTCCAAATTTATCAACTGTCCTAATAAAAACTACTGCCACCCCATACAAACCTTATGGCACTTATCTAGTAATTTACATAAATACGGCAGGTTCTCAGCTGGTCCAAATTACCACAGCTCTGCCGATTTACAGTGACTGTGCGTATTTGCCCCAGACCAAGCAAATACTGATTTATTCTGTCAAAGCACCATAGCAATAAATACATTTCACAAGGCAGATGGTTTCCTTCCCCACCACAGGTCAGAACATGATATTCATAATGTTGTAAATTCTTCAGAATAACAATCTGGCTGTAATATTTCTCTGCAATGTATCCAGCCCCCTTTTGGGGCTCCAATGCATAAATCAGCACCCCTCACACCACTTAATTCTTCTGTTTTACAGACTGGGCAGCAGTGGGTTGAAGGTGAGGTAGTGAACGGCCAGAGTCAGAAGCTTCTGGTGGGCAGCCCAGGCAGCCGGAGGTGCCATCTGGCTGCCCATCACTAAATGCTCTTCTGCCACCTCTGCCTGGTACCTATAGACACTTCTCAGCAAGACCCCAGACAGCTGCTGGGTTGGGAAATCACAAAGACCCAAAGGATGCGGGTCTGTTCTGCAGATGTCCCAGAAAAAACTAATAACCCCGATTATGCCTACAGTATTAAAAATACTCTGGCGCATTCAAATGTGCCACTTTGTTAATTCCTGTGGCCTGGAAGACGAGTCCTTCTCTTCACATTTTCTTGCCTTCGCTGTTACATCTTGTCAACGCCTTGTGACAACGCAAGGGAAGGTAGTAAATTCTCTTTGACTTGGAGGTTCGCTTGGGTTAGCTGCTGACTGCTCCGAAAACGGATCCAGAAACCTTCACCCCTTGCTTGCTGTGGGAGAATGATGGTCGTGTGCCACTTCCCTCCGCGTTTGCTGGCTTGGAGCAAGGAGGATGCCCAGCGAGGGGGTTGCAGGCATGGGGGATGCATGGTGCAGGTGCCCCAGCCTGTCCCCACACCAAGGGCAAGGGATGCCACCGCTGGTACGCAGGCATGCCTGCAACACCTTACAGCAACAACAAGCAGCGCCCCAGTGCCTGGGATCCTGCATGTCTTCAGCCAGTGGGTGGCAAAGCCAGGCAGAGCAGGGGACACAGGGTGACATTCCCCGGGGCCAGTGCATGGAGGTGAGATGGGATGCTGCCCTGGCTCCTGTACAGCCCAGGTTTTTTTTGGCAAGAAACAAGCTGAGAAAACCTCTCGTTTTGGTGTCCCCTTCCCCACAGGCTGCAGAACAGCAGTGCCCTCATGTCTTCCCTGCCTGATGCCTCGCTGGGCCAGACTGCCTGGCCCCAGCACCCCAACACTGTGACATCTGGGCACCCTGTTCCCTTTTCCACCTTTCTGCCCGGAGCCTGGCATTGTGACATGGCAAAGGAAGCATCCCCGGAGCAGGCCAAGGGTGTCCCTTCCCCTGCACCCACCAGCAGCACTCCTCACTCTGCCCTGGTGCTGGCTCGGTCCCAGCCCAGCACCCCTCCACCCTGCCACACACCAAAGCTGGGGGGGGTCCTGCCAGCCCCGAGGAAGGACCCCACAACCAACACCTGAGTGAGCTTGAGGCCTCACCAGCCCTCCCCAAAACACCCAGACGCTGCCTGGTGATGGAGGGCAGGAGGTGATGGAGGGGCTGTGGCTGATGGGGCAGCCCACGAGGAGCCCACCTGCCCGAGGTGGCTTTGGAAGTGAGCTTCCTTCCCCCCGTCTGCGGAGCTGCAGCGCTTTGTGCTCAGCCCTGGCCTTTCATCTCGGGCTTTCAAAGCGCTCTCCAAACCTAAATTAATTCTGCGGCAGCAGCTGCCCTCCTGTGCTGTTTAGCATCAGCCCTGCCGTGAAGAGGGACTGCCTGTACCCCTTGGGATACACAGCCAGGCTCCCAGGGATAATTTTCCCTTGGACCCCCTCAAGCCACCGAGATGGGATGGGAGGGCAGCAGGCAGTGCCTCCCACCCTCTCCTTATCCCTAATACCCACGCAAGCACCGTGGCACCGAGAGCGGCAGCAATCCCCATGGCACGGCACCCTCCACTCAGAAAATTCCCACTCCAGCCTTTCTCCCAGCCCCAGGGAAGGTGTTCCTATGCTGGACATATGCCTGCGGGAAACTGGGATGTCCTGGGGTGTCCAGGTTGTCAGCCTTCACTCTGGGTGCTGGTGGGGAGCTGGGGGGAACCTGGGGTGCAGGATCCCACCAGGGACCCAGCGGGAAGGTGGGCTGGGGCCAGGCAGGCACACCACCTCCCTGCGGGGTGTTAATAATTAAGCAGGCGCGTCGGGCTCAGATGGCAGCTCTTATTTAAGGAGCTGATATAAATACCGCCCAGACGGCACTTATGGAGCACCTAAAAAAAGCCTTGGCTGTCTCGGTCTCTCCAGAAGCAGCTCTGAGCTCTGCAGGGCCAGTGGGCAGCACCAGCAGGGTGGTCACCAGTGTCAGTGGGGATGGGGCTGCCCCAGGCTCAATGTGGGAGGTGGCAGCGTCTGGGGCCTGACCTCGGGGCACTGCCCGTGCCTCAGTTTCCCTCGGCAGTGGGGACCTGCCTCAACCCTGTCCTGTGCAGTGGCAGGGGGGTTGGGGACCCAGTGCAGGGCTGGGTGCTCAGCCTTGTCCCCTGGGTTGGTGGCACTGGGTGGGAGCTGGGGGAGTCTGGCAAGCCACCTCCCCAGCCCCCACCCCCGGTGCCAGGGGAAAGCCAGCGGCTGCCAAGTGCCTTTCTGTGTTTGTGCTGGCAGTGAGTGGTCCCCCGGCCCCGCCATCCCCCTGGTGATGGCTACGCAGGGGTGCCCCTCCTGCGCTGGGGTCAGGGTCACATTCTCCAAGGACAGCTCAATCCTACCCCCTACCTGCCCAGGCTCCCTGGGACCCCCACCCTGGAGCTGCCCTGTCCTTATTTGAAGGGGTGGGGGCTGGGGTGGTGCAAGAAGGGCTGGGAGCAGCAAGACTGCCACGACCTGGGGTGTAATGTGCCCCCCCCCCCCCCCCCCCCAGCCTGGGCATCACCCCCACACCATCATCCTGTGCCCCTCAGGAGCAGGCGAGGAGCTGGTGCATGCAGCAGGCGGGAGGGACGAGGCTGTCACACAGTCCCCATTGCAGGCGGGCGGCAGCGAGCCGCTTGCTGCAGTCCTGCTCACCAGCTCTGCAGCGTGACTCAGCACAGCCTCACCCGGCTCCCAGCCCCACCGCCGCGGCCCCTTCCCCCAACCCCGGGGGGGGCACACACTCCCCACCCTGCCGCTGCCCTCCCATGGCTCCCCTGTCACCCCCAGAGCCACCCCACAGACCCCTGTTCCCACCCAGCCCCATCCATCCCCACCCCAGGACCACTGACTGCTCCTGCAGCCGCAGCACAGGCAGGGACCCCCCCTCCAGGGCCAAGCTGGGGGTCCAAGTGATGGGGAGTGGTGCGTGTCAGCCTGCCTGCACCCAAGCATCTCTGCCTTGGGAGAAAGAGTTTGGGGTTTTTTCCTGGGGGATGGGACTGAAAGAGATGCCAGGGTCACATGGGAAGCTCTTGGGATTTTTAAAGGGATTTTTTGAGCCCCAATTTCAGGCTGTTTTCAGCCTGCCAGGATTCTCACAGCATTTCTCTCCATGTCCTTTCTGGCTGTGACCTGGAGGTTACTGGGAGGGCAGGAGGGTGGCCAGAGAAAGCAACCAGCACTGGGGGAGGAGGGATGGGCACCCTAACTGTCCCCTCTAACTGTTCCCACGTGCCCAGGCATGAAGGCACTTGCTGGGCAGGACCCCCCTGTCTCCTTGTGCTGTGCCCCAGGGACGGGTGTCCCTGAGCTGTGACAGCAGCACGTGGCATGTCTCCATCAGGGGACAACAGGGCTGTCGGTAGGAGCATCCATCCTGCATCCCAGAAGATGCAGCCCAGATGAAGCTGAAGGCACAGCCGGAGGCAGGGCACCCAGGCACGGCTGGACCCCCGCTCCCACCCAGCAGGGTAGCCCCTCGCCCGTAGCATCGCCATGGGAAGCATGCTGCCGGCATCGCTGCCAGCTAATTGCTTTCTTGCCTCTCTCTAAATGCAAGCGACGGCAGCGAGGCGGCAGTGAGCTGGCTTTTGCCAGCATTCAGCAGCCCACGTGGGGTGGCTCCTGCCAGGGAACGAAATAAATCAAAAAAAAAAAAAAGAAAAAGAAAAAGAAAAAGAAATAGAAGGCAGAGAGGAGATGATGGATGGGAGGATTTGCAACCGTGGCCGTTTACCCTGGTGGAGGGAGCCCTCGAGCCTGCAGGCGCAAGGAGAGGCCAGATCTGCCGGTGCCCGTGGGCCATGGCCGTGCAGCCCCCCGGCATGGCACGGCAGGGACACGGTGGGGAGAGCAGCCGGTCCCCCAGTCCCCCCCGCCACCCTGCTCCCTTTGCCAGCGGACTAATTGCGCCAGTGACTTTGCAGTTCCCAAAATAGCTCCTGGCTCCGGCAGGGTGACGTCAGCAGGAGCCGCGGCGGCAGGCCTGGCAGGAGCAGGGAAGCAGGGCGCTGCTTGGTGTGGGGTGCAGTGAACGGCTCCTGCACCCCACCATGGTCCCACCAGGTGACCTTGGCACCCTGGGCCACGCTCCCAAGGGAGCAAGACTTGCTGTGCTGCAGGGATGCTGCAGGGAGACCTGGTCCTCATCCATCCCATCGGAGGAGGAGGTGGTCCAGGGTTGTCCCTGCCCTGCACATCCCCACCACGTGGGTGCCTACATCCCCAGGACCCCTGGCCACAAGGGATGGGGCAGGTTACTCCAGCGGGTTTAAATCTGCCCCTCGGTGTGCGCCGTGGCATAAGGCATGCCTCCAGCCAGGGCAGCCGGGTCCCCACAGCTCCCTGAGCGTGCCAAGAGGTGACCCGGGGCCAACATCCCAGGTGCCCTCGGGGAAACTGAGGCACACAAGGGGATGCAGAAGCAGCAGGCAGAGTGTGTGTGGGGGTAATGGCAAGCCAAGGAGTGGAGTGCAGCCCAAGGTCACCCAGGTGGTGCTGGGTGCAGCAGAGCCAGGGATGCTCTGGGGGCCAGGGCTGCCTCCAGCAGTGACTCACCTCTGCGCTGGTGCCCAGCTCCTCCGGTTACAGGCACAGACAGGATTGCCTTAATGGGGCACAGCGGGTGGTAGGGCTGGCCCAGACCAGGAAGGGCAGCCCTGCCACTTGGCACCGACCCATGGGGACCTCCAGCCATCTCCGTGCTCTGCAGCCTCCCCCTACAAGCACTCCATCCTCCATACCATGTCCCAGCCAGCAACACTGCTTGTACTGGTCTCATACTGGTCTCAGAATGGGATTCCCATCCCTCCCAGCACAGCTGGGGAGGAATTTAACCGCGAGGTCCCCCTTGCCTGCCCCAGTTCCCGGGGAGCAGAACTCCCGAGCCCTACGTAAGCGCTCGGCCAGAGGGCCGTCTTATTATTCTGGAACACAGCAAAATAATTAAAGCCTCCTCCATTTCCCCTTGCTCATTTGTGCTCCTACAGCCTGGATTAATGGGTCTCCTCTCCCCAGCACAGACTCATTCCTTATTCCTAATAGCCCATAAATCCCAGCCCCAAAATAACCCCAGCTTTTGCCTGGACCTGCTGAAATATTTATTCTCTCCCCCCTGCCACCCCCTGCACCATCCACTCTCCAGGGATGGGGAGAGAAACTAATCGATGGCATCGACAGGTGTGGAGCTGCAGCTGCTCTGGGCACAGGGAAACAGCTGACGTCGGCAAGAGGATAAGAGCTGGGCAAGCACCGCAGCTTCTCCCAGCTCTCACACAGCCGCTGCAGCCTGGCTGTGGTCCCGTGGCGGGATGCTCCTGCACCACCGGCATTCCCCCGCACTGGTACCCAGCTTCAGGGCCAGAGCATCCTTTGTGCTGGTACCCTGCTCCAGGGCCAGAGCATGCCCAGCACTGGTACCCGGCTCCAGGGCCAGGGCATCCCCAGCACTGGTACCCTGCTCCCACCCAGCCTGTCACTACCTGCTCTCATGGAGATGATGCCCGGTTTGGGCATGGGGTGTCTGGGGGTTCCCAGTGGATCCCAGCGCATCCCAAGCTGGCTGCAGGAGAAAAGGCTGGAAGAAAAGGGAGGAGGCTGCTGTCTTTCCTGGCTGGAAACCCTTTGCTTGCTGGATTGCAGGTTGTGGAAAGGAGAAGCCCAGGGAGAGCAGGAGCTGCTCTTCCCAGCACAAAGCAAGGAGCAGCAGGGTGTGGGGCAACACCAGAAACCAGCCCAGCTTTGCTGGCTTGAGGCACAGTCCCAAAAGAAAACAGGGAAAACCCAGCCAGCCTTTCTCATCATCCTCCCCACAACACCCCGAGAGGCAACAGCCTCCAGAGCAACTCCTGGCCACCAGCCCCCTCCCCATCAAAGCTGTTGGAGCCCACAGCACCCTCTGACCCATCCCCAGCTGGTGTGGTCTGCAGGGAGGGGGCAAGGGCTGCTGGGGACAGCTCTGTCCCCTCCTGCTCCCAGCAGGTCCCAGGCATATTGATCAGCCATCCCGGAGGCAGGAGGCGAGGCTGGAGATGGTGGTGGCAGCTGGGGGGTGAGGGGGCAGTGGGGTGGGCAGCCATGTGTGCAGGTCCTGGGAACCCAGTAAAAGGAAAGGTTTTGTTCACACACCACCTCCCTGCCCTCTCCCAGGGTCCCAACAAGCCCAGCTGCACCGCCATGGCCTGCCTGGAAGATGCTTCCATGCCTCAGTTTCCCCACTGGTGAGAATCTGGACTGGGAGGCAAATGCTGGGAAAACCCTGCCCATGGGAAGCGGTGGAGAGGCAGCCAACACCAGCCTGATGCTGGCGGCTGGAGCACGGGGCCAGGCCACCCAAAGGGACCTGCACCAGCCCGGGAGCTTGCTGGGGACATGTCCCCAGTGTCTGCAGGGGTCCGGCAGCCGGGATGTGCCATGTCACGGCACACTGCTGCCCAGGTCACATCCACTGGCGATCAGGGTGCCGAAAAGCCTCCCCAAACTGGGGACCCCTCTCTCCTGGCCCCCAGCCCCAAGGTCACAGCCTCTGCCTGCAGGCAGCAGCAGGCAGCAGCAGGCAGCAGCAGGGGCTGCAGCTCCCAGGACAGTCTCTCTTCCCATCTGCTCCTCTGCCGTTAGCAAGCAGCACCGAATTTACTGCCGTCAGCACTGCAGAGCCCGTACAGCGGCACAACGGCAACGCACCCACTTCAGCAGCGACCCCGCAGCCTGCGGGGCTGCCAAATCCCACCGGCAACAAACCCAGAGCCGGACCCAACCTCGGCCCCCCAGCCTGGTGGGGCTCAGGGCTGTACCCCCCAAGCTCAGCTCCCAGCTGGGTGGGAATCAAGGGCTGCTCGGGGGCCAGCAGGGGATTTGCACCAATTTTTGGCAGTAAGAGCTGAGCCCTCGCCTCTGGGCTTGGGTCATCTTTTCCCCATGGGTTTGCTCCTGCCCGGGATGCCAGTCAGGTTTCAGCACGCTTTCAAAGGGTTTTTACTTATTCACAAAACAAACCCAAACAGATATAAGAAAAAAATGAGGAAAAAAACCCAAACCCAAACAGCAAACAACCCAGGAATATGCACAATCTCTTATGAACAAAAGAATTGCACAAAGGAGCGAGTGCAGAGGGGGGAGCAGCTGGGACCTGCTCTACGCCGCTGCACGAGCCCTTCCCCACCCTGGCACCCCATCCACGAAAACACGACGATCATTTTGCTGGTGTCCCGGTAGACATCAGAAACAGTTGATGACAAAGGCTGGGTCCTTCCACCTGAGCTGGGAGGGAAACAGCCTTTACCCCAAAGGCAGAGCACCAGGGAGGGACTAGGGTCCTGAGTTCAGTGCTACCACCCTCCACGTCACACTGGGCAGGGATCTGGGGTCTTCCCTACTGTTTTCTGCCTGCACCTACCCTGCCTGCCCCAGACACCTCAGAGCATGGACCATCATGGAGCTGGTCTGGACCACGCAGGATGGAGAAGGATGGGGAGGATGCGGGGATCCTGGTCCTTCCCCACTTCCCCAGGGGCTTTTTGGGGCAGGGACTGGCTGTGCAGAAGCCCCTCGGGGAAGGGAAATTTCAGCTGAGCTCTCCGCAAACCCAGTGGTGTTTACAGAAGGAACAGGAGGTGAAATGCCCACAAGGAAGAAATACTGGACAACCTCGAAGCAGGACGGGGTTGCAGATGGTGTGAGATCCAGTGCCTGCATTTCTGCTGCATGGAAATTGGTGAGGACCTGGTATTTCTTCTGCCAAAATGCGGGGGAAAACCTGGTGTTTGGATTGCTGGGAGGGGTTGCAAAGCAAATTGCAGAACTGCAGCAACTCACTGCAGAGCCCCTGGAATACCCTGGTTTGATTTCAGCCCCCTTTTTACATTTTCTGAGTATAATCTAACTTCATTTTCACAGCAGAATATCCATTTTTCTCTCCTCGTCTCTTCAATGAAATGGCTGAAACCAATCAGATTTCACACCAGAAATGGTTTTGTTTTTCCAAGGGGCAGTTTCAGCGGGGGAAAGCTTCAGCCAGTGTTTTAGGAGCTGAGGAAAGCCAGGCCTTCACCCAGCTCTTCCCAGCCTCAGAGCACAAACACCCATGGGGGGCTCAGCCAGTGCCCTGGTGGGGCAAGTGGGGAAACTGAGGCAGAGAGTGAGTGTCCCCCCCTAGCAGCCAGGGTTCAGCCCCTCTCTGAGGGCACTGCCACCAGCTCCTTCCACTGTCCCCATCCCCCCTTACCTGCGTGAGGGTCCCGGGGGTGGGTGGTCATAGGATGCTGCAGATAGCACTGGCATCCTCGGAGTGGTCGCAGTTGTGGACATCCCAGCGGATGTGGGAGCAGCGCAGCAGCGAGGGCTCGTGGCCCTTGCACTTGAGGTTGTCGAGGAAGATGTAGCCGGTGCCCTGGCCGTAGCGTGCCTCCCCCCAGGCCGCCACAGCGTGCCCACAGCCCAGCTGCCTGCACACCACCTTGGCATCTCGCAGGTCCCAGGCGTCGTCACACACTGTCCCCCACTGGGACAGGTAGAACATTTCCACGCGCCCCTCGCACCGGTGGCTGCCGTTCACCAGGCGCAGGGACCCTGCCGAGGGGATGGGGTGAGGCAGCCCAGGGGGCAGCCCCTGCCCATGCCCACCCCAGCACTCCCCCCTCTCCCTGCCTGCCATCACCCTAGGACAGTGGTGCAGGGCTGATGGAGAAGAGGCTCTTCCTGGCCATGTGGCCCCAGGACAAGAAGAGCCCTGGTCTCTCCAAGGCTGGGCAGTTTGCTGCTGCCCACAGCTCCCCCACTGCCCCTGCACAGGCAGGAGCGCAAGGGGGTGACCACTTGCCAGTATCAGAGCTGGGGCTGACCCCCAAAGCATCGGGGTGGATGTTCACGTTGAAGGAACAGACAATAATGTCTGTTCCTGGACATGGACCAGTTGGAATGAGTCCAGAGGAGGGCCACGAAGATGATCAGAGGCTGGAGCACCTCTCCTATGAAGACAGGCTGAGAGCTGGAGTTGCTCAGCCTAGAGAAGGCTCCGGGGAGACCTTAGAGCAGCCTGTCAGTACCTGACGGGGCCGAGAGGAAAGCTGGAGAGGGGCTTTTTACAAGGGCATGTGGCGATAGGACAAGGGGTGATGGCTTTAAACTGAAAGAAGGCAGATTTAGATTAGATATTAGGAAGAAATCTGTCACTGTGCGGGTGGCGAGGCGCTGGCCCAGGCTGCCCAGAGCAGCTGTGGGTGCCCCATCCCTGGCAGTGCCCAAGGCCAGGCTGGACGGGGCTGGGAGCAGCCTGGGCTGGTGGAAGGGGTCCCTGCCCATGGCAGGAGGTTGGGACTAGATGATCTTTAAGGTCCCATCCAACCCAAACCCTTCCATGATTCTATGATCCTCAGCTCAGCCCTGTTGGTCCATCTGGTCACCCCTCCACCGAGGTCCATCCCCTCCTCTCCCCACTAGGATCCATCGCCTCCTCTGCCTGGACCAGCTTTGGGGGCACCAGGAGAGGCCACAGCTTAACGGTGCTGCCAGCGTGGCTTTTCCCCCTCCTGTGGGCTGCTCCAGGTCAGTGCTTCAGGCACTGCCAAAGCTGCTGGCCTCTGTGCAAGCCACCCCTGTTTCCATCCTGTGCCAGCGCACAGCATCCCCAGGGCTGGCCCCGCATCCCCAGGCAGTACCCGATACCTACCGTCCTTGGGACGAGCCAGGGCCGACGTGGTGGTTGTGACAGTGACTTCTTGGAAATGGTTTCCAGCATCATCAGCACCTGGTGCAGTGGGGAAGGGGTGGGAAAAGCAATTCAGGGGATTCCTGTGCCCCCCAGGGCCGGGTCGGAGCCCCCCAGCAGCAGCATGGGGTAACCAGGGATGGATGCAGGGATGTGTGGAGTGGGATGTGCAGCCACTGTGCTTCCAGGAAAGTGCACGAACGGAGACCAGAGGTGGTACCCACGCTCCATCCGTCACCAGCCATGGCACCCAACCACCACTGCTTTCCCCCCATGGGCAGAAGGAACCCCAGGGTTTGGGGACTCAAATTCACCTGCCACCCCATTTTGGGGACCCCTTTTCCCACAGCCAGCCTGAGTGTGGCCAAAATCCTCCCTATGCCTGTTATCTCACTGGATTTCCGTGCCACCAAGCCAGGCTTCAGCAGAGACCCACGCAGTCGCATCATCCTCCCTCTCCCACCCGGCTGGCGAGGGAAGACCCTTGGGTGGGAGCTGGTGGCCACTGAGCTTATCCCGTTCTCACCTCGGCAAATGACCCCGGCATCCTCGTGGTGGCCACAGTTGTGCTGCCCCCAGCCCAGGTGGAAGCAGTCGGCCAGGCGAGCCTCGCCACCGCCGCAGCCCACATTGTCCAGCAGGATGGGCCCACTGCCGTAGCCGAAGGAGCTGAGGATGGTGGCGGCGAGGGCAGCACCACAGCCCAGCTGCCGACACACCACCTGGGCGTCGGGGAAGTCCCAGTCATCGTCGCAGACGGTGCCCCAGGTGCCATGGTGCCGCACCTCCACCCGCCCGCGGCAGCTCCCGTTGCCGTTCGCCAGCCGCACGCCGCCACCTGCGTGGGGGGCCCTGGCACAGGCACGCTGCCGGGGGGACCACGGCTCCGCAGGGGGTCCGATGTCCCCTGCTGACCCTCCGGGGGCATGGGGTGAGCCCCCGTGGAACAGGGGGTGAGCCCTGGGGATGTGGGGTGAGACCCTGGGGGCATGGGGTGAGCCCTTGGGAACATAGGGTGAGCCCCATGGGGTGAGCCCTTGGGAACATGGGGTGAGACCCCGGGGAACATGCAGTGAGACCCTGGGGGCATGGCGTGAGCCCTTGGGAACGTGGGGTGAGACCCTGGGGGCATGGGCTGAGCCCCTGGGGATGTGGGGTGAGACCCTGGGGACATAGGGTGATTTCTGGGGATGTGGGGTGACCATGAGGACATGGGGCAACTCCCAAGCAGCATGGGGTGAGTACTGTGAGCATGGGGCAATTCCTGGAGATGGGGGGTGAACCCTGGAGGGCAGGGGGTGAACACCCTGGGAGCACAGAGTAAGCCCTGGGGATGTGGGGTGAGCCCTGGGGACATCACTCCCTGGTGTACTCCTGGGGACATGAGAGCCCTGGGGAGGTGGGGTACATCTCAGGGGCATGGGACAGCTCCCTGGTGGCTTGGGTTGAACCATGGGGTGCTCAAGTTCCCCCAGGGAATTGGGAGGGGGGGTAGCCCTGGGAGCATGGGGTAATTTGCAGGGCTGTGGGGTGAGCCCTGGGGATATGGGGTACCCCCCAGAGATGTGGAGCTTAGGGGGGCCATGCTGGACCCTGTGAAGGACCGGCAGTGGCCACATACTTACTTTCCTGCTCGATGGTAAGGAGAGCGGTGGTGACCACCTCGGTGGCCTGGGAGGGCTGGTATCTGCTGTCTGTCACTGCTGGGACAAGTGTGGGGACACACGGGCATTGTGGGGGCCAGATCCTGTGCCCACCACCCCTGCTCCGGTTGGTGCCAGCAGCCTCCAGCACCACAGCAGCCCCATGGCAAGCTCCTGCCACGGGCAATGTCACCTCCCGAGCCTACGTGTGGCAGGACCCCAGGGGGACTGTGCTGGGTGACAGGAGGACACAGGAGGCACAGCCCTGCCCAGCAAGCCCCCAGCCCCGGCAGCAGCACGTGGGTGAGCTGGGTGGCTGCTGGGTGACCTCCTACCTGTGGCCGTGGCAGTGAGAGTCTCTTCATAGTCCAAGGCTACGGAGGTGGTGAAGGACGTGCTGGTGGACGTGTCCAGCCCTGCAGTGACACAGAGGAACAGAGGTGACAGATGGGGAGAAGCTGCAAAGCTGTGAACTTGCTGACTCCAGGAGGCAGACCCGGGGTCATCTGCTAGCTCTGGGATGATGGGGATGGAGATGGACCACGTCCATCCGCACATCCCCACTGCCCACATGCTGGAGATTGCGCTTCTCCACCCCAACCCCAGCACCGAGGTCCCACGTGCAGCCCCGAGGGGTCCTTCGCTTCTGGGAGGTTTATCAGGCAGGGTTCATTAGCTCTAAAGCTTCGTTCTTCCCCTGCCCCGCTGAGCAAGGGCTGTGCGTGGTGGTGCCATCGGCTCTGTGCCCTGGCCAGGTGCCAGAAGGGATGGGGACATTTAGGGGAGAAAGGACCAGCCCGAGAAAATTGTCCCTTTTTCCCGCATCAGCCCTTTTGTTCGTTAATAGTGGGAAAGGGAAAAGTGCTGGCACTTACCGCTCCCATCATTAGCTGTGATAATGAGGGAATTCACGGGGATTATTAACATTATAAATGGTAATCAGCGGAGAATGGCAGAAATACATCATTTAGGGAGGGGAAAGGGGAGACAGGCTGGGCCTGGCATCACGCCCAGCCCCTGGCAGCCACTCGCTCCTTCCGGACATGGGCAGCTTGTTTTCGAGCCAGCGGAGCAGGGAAATGGCAGGTCCGGCAGATGCATTTCCCTTGCAAATTGCTGCTCGGGCTGTGTCCCAGGCTCTCAGCACCGTGTCGCAGCCTGCTCCGGAGCGCCAGGATGACGGCAGGTAAGGAGAAAGGATGCTCCCGCCGCGCACAGCCCGGGTCCCTGCCTGACCTTGGGCACGTCAACATCCCTCCGAGGCCATTTCTCTTTGGAGACCAGGCTATCTCTGGATTTTTTCCCCCGTGAAGGTGGTGCTCTGTCCCGCTACCTGTACAGATGACCCCAGCATCCTCGTGGTGGCCGCAGTTATGGATACCCCAGCCGAGGCTGTAGCAGGCAGACAGGAAGGGCTCGCTGCCATCGCAGTTGACGTTGTCCAGGAGGATGCGCCCCGTGCCGTAGCCGAAATAGGCATTGCTCTTGTAATCCAGGGCTTGGCCGCAGCCCACCTGCTTGCACACCACGCTGGCGTCGCTCATGCCCCAGTCGTCGTCACAGACGGTGCCCCAGTTCCCGCGGTAGAAGATCTCCACCCGGCCTTGGCAGGTGTCAGTTCCACTCACCAGACGGATGCTGCCGTCACCTGGAGGGTGGCAGCAGGCGGTGAGAAGGACGTGACTTTCCCCAGGAGGTCACCACACGTGCCACCTCACAGCGATGCCACCCAGCCTGGGTCTGGCAGTGCCCGTGACGGCAAAGAAACTGGGTGAGAAGCAGCGGGGAAGGGGTGATGCTTTAGGATGGCACAGATGATGGGAGCCTTGGTGAACCTCTGGGGTAGGGTTTGGCCATGGCCAGCACAAAGATGGGGTCCCCAGGGGTCTGCCCCTCAAAGCCAGAGAGTCAGGGTGCTTCATGGAGGGGCAGCGGGTGATGGGGGGGGGCGGATGGGAGGGTGGGGGGTGCTGGTCTCTACCATCCCTCAGCCAGGACAAGCCTCTTGCTAGCGACAGCTGAGCAGCTTACTTTCCCCGTCCTGCACTGAGGCTGTGAGGGTCCTGCTTGTCGGTCCTTCGCTGGCTTGCGTGGGCGAGAACTCTGGAAAGGGAAGCAGAGCAGTGGCATCCGTGGCTCCCCACAGCCATCCCTTCCAGAAGCAGGCTGCAAGCAGTGCCCCACACGCTGCCCACCCTGCTGCTCCCCCAGTTCGGGCACCAGCCCCCGCACGCACACCAGCGAGCACGTGCTGCAGAAACAAGCAGGTTTGCACCAAAGCAGCCCCCATGGGGAAAGAAAGAGGGGTCTGCGGCTGCCCCTGCCCAGAGCTATCTTCCCAGTTACAGATGCAGGATGGAGCCAGGACCTCAGCTGCTGGTGTAGTGGGAAGTTGTGCCTGGCAGCATGGCATGGGCACCTGGAGTAAATCACAGCGCAGAGCTGTCAGGAGTCAGGCTCCAGCGTATCATGGGATTTGGATTTGAAGTCATGGCATATATATATAGAAAAAAACAGTAATATTTTTATTTTCCTGCTGGTTTTACCTGTATTTCTTTTGCTAACGATGTTGCTTCAAGCTACCCTATTGCCCGCCTTGACCCAGCTCCTCAGCTGGGCTGGTGAAATTACCTGGGGGTGGTGTGGGGAGCTGCCTGGGAGCGGAGCCAAGTGGTCCCATAGCCAGCCACATGCGTGCCCAAGGGCTGCAGGAAGCATCCCGGGAAAGTCAGCCCACCGACACGGTGTAGACGTGACCAGCCCCACGCTTTCCTCCATAATCACAACGGACAGAAAGCTGGCTCCTGAAAGCTCCCACACGGCACGGGTGGGAGCACCTTTCCTAGGGGTCTGGTGCTTGGGCCAAACGCCTGCATCTCCCCTGAGGGCCACCCCAGAGCATCTCCTGCTCTCCTTCGCCAACCAAGCTACAAACACCTAATGACTCAAGCCACTCCTCCACCCCCAGACCCATCTCCCCCACCTCCTGCTCCAGTCCTTTCACCTCCTTTCCAGCAGTGCCTTGATTCAGAGCTCCTGCTCAGTCCACCACCTCCTTTCTCTGGTTGCTGCTGGTCCGACCCACCAGCCAGACCAGCATCCCTTCCTTTTCCAACCCCTGCTTCTGCAGGACACCAGGATTCACCAAGCAGTTGCAGCCGTGGCCAAGCTCCGGGTCTGCACAGCCTCACATTTACGGGTCGTTGATGCGTGGCTGATGAGCAAACCCTACGCAGCTATGCAGGAGGAACGTGTAGCGTATATAGGGGTTGGCATGGAGCTGTTCCACTTTCACTTGCCAAGTTTGAACACTTTCCACTGCTTTTCTCACCTTTAGGAACATTTCCTACTGAAAAGCTCAGCAATTTAAAGAAAAACGAGTCAAAAGGGGAAGGAGCAGTTGGGCAGCGGCTGACTTGGAGGCAGGAGCGTGGGTGGGTGCGTGCTCTTTCCCCAGGGATCATGCTGGAGAGGTTGCAAAGTCCCTGAGCTGGAAGTGACGGGGAATACAGAACAGGCTGGTCACCTTATGGAGCACCAGCCTGCTGAGCTGGGAGATAGCCTGGATTGAGGAAAGGGATAGAGGAAGGATGCAGAGGAGGTTTGGCTGACCCAGGCTCCAAGGAACAGGCTCTGAGATGCAACTCTTGGGCACCCCGAAGGCATGCAGCACCTCAGGCACCCCCCTGCTCTCCTTGCCCCCAAGGAACCAAACCTCGTTACCGTTGCATATGACAGCCACGTCCTCGTAGTGGTAGCAGTTGTGGATGCCCCAGCCGTGGCTCCAGCACTCGCTCAAGGCTGCCTCCCAGCCCTTGCAGTCCACGTTGTCCAAGAAGATGGGCCCGCTCCCTTGGCCGAAGGTCATGGCAGCCGGGAGGGCAATGGCATGGCCGCAGCCCAGCTGGCGACACACCACGTTGGCATCCACAATGTCCCAGTCATCATCGCAGACGGTCCCCCAGGAGCCGTTGTAGAGGATCTCCACTCGCCCCTGGCACCGGCTGGGCCCATTGGCGAGCCGTATCTCTGGAAGGATGGGCAGAGAGAGGTCCCTCAGCAGGCAGGAGGTGACAAACGTTTGGTGGGTGTCATGGGGAGGGTGTGAGCCCTCTCTGCACCATGTCTCTGCTCCTTAAATAAAATGGTGACACTTTGCTGTAGCACGAGGCAGTGGTTGGCTTGGTGCTACCCACCTGGGCTTCTCTTCGTCTGCTGGAAGCAGCAGACTTGAAGACTCAACACATCTCAGTACATAAATGAGATGCTCCATCATCCCATCCTCTTGCCTACTAATGGCCTGGGCAATAACGCAACAGGAGAAGTGGAAAGCAGACACGTGGCATCACGTGATGACGTACGATGGGTGACAAGTGACAAGATGCAATTAGCAATTCGTATTAGCCTCAACAAACACGTCTGGAGCTGGTCCCACATGGGAGTTGGTGGGATGGAGGTGATCTCTCAAGCTGCTGGCGATGGGGAGCAGGCGTGTAAGTGTCCCTGGCCTGCCATGTCAAGGGAATTATTTGCTTGGATGTGACAAATGGCACAGGGACAGGGACTCAGCAGGAGGTGGCAAAAATTCCTCTCTTGGGATAATAATCAGAATAGGCATAATTAAAAATCTCTATTTCATTTCTGTAAAAGAAATTTAGCTTTTTGTTGCCACCTTTTGTTCCAAACCAATATGCTGCCTTTTTGAAATTCCCCAAAGCCCATTTTTAACCAAAAAAAATGCATTTTTCCATTACCAAACTTCCTAGAGAAAAGCAGCTTTAAAAGAAGCATCTCACCTGGGAATGGCAACAGCACGGACTCGGAGGTGGTGCCTGCAAGGGAGAAGAAAAGGAATTGGATCTCCCCAGCATCCCTGCAGTGAGCAGAGGAGGGATGCAGCTCAGATGATGATGGCAACAGGGATGTGGGTGGGCATGGCAGGGACCAGCAAGACATGGCAGCCCCCTGGATCCTTCTCTTTTCTGCAAAGATGGGAGGTTTGTAGGGGAAAAAATAACCACCCTCACCCAGGGCATCATTTCATCTGCTTCACAGGTGGAGAAACTGAGGCAGTGGCACGTGATGTGGGTGCCTGCGGCTCTGTGGTGGGACTGTGCTTTAAGCACCGGGTTACTGGCGTGGGTACCTGCCCCAGGTCCTGCTCCCCCTGGCCTTGCCCAGCTCCCCAAGGTGAAGCGTGGCTGGGGGGTGCCCAGGGCACCCCTACCAGCTCCCTGAGGGTGAGCATCATTCCATGCTGGCACAGGCACTGTTGACCATCAAGGGAGAAGGAGCCCCATGGAAAACTGGGGTGGTGAGATGGCGATGAGGAAAACCAGCCCTGCCTGTTACGGGAAACCCGCTGGAGAGCTCCTGATGGAAGATGCTGCACTGGGCATCCCTATCTGCGTTTCAATTGATTTTTTTCCTTTTTTTCCCCCAAAAAGTCCACTTCTTTACAGCTTTACATTTATACATGTGTACCAACACACCTGTTCATGGGGTGCAGGCACCTTAAGGGTTGGAAACAGGTGGTGCTGGAGAACTGCAGGCAGCCACTGCTGCGCACCACTGGGCAGGATGATGCTCCTGGCGTGGGCAGAGCAGCGTCCTGTCTGCTGCGGAGCTCAGGGTGAGCCCCGCTCTGCAGCCCATAAAACACCAGTGAGACCAGCTGCACCGGACTGGCGTGGGGGCACACAGGTGTGGGTGCTTGTCCCTTCACCTGCCACCCTTCGGGGAGTGTGACACCTCTCACTGGGTGCTGGTGGCACCATCGATGGCTCAAGGAGAAGAGGTGGGTTAGAAAGCGTGAGGGAGCAGAGAGGAGCAGGGAGCACAGCCACGACCACAGCTCCACGGCTGGGAATCCAGCTTTCCCAGTAACCGGAGCCTGGATGATGCTGCCAAGGGCTTAACAAGACTTTGTCACAGAAATATTCCCCCACAGCCAGGAAGGAGCTCGGTGGAGCACAGCAAGCAAGAGCTGAGAGAGGAAGGACTCCTCCGTTGTTTTCCCAATTAAACAATTGGGATAAATATATATATATATATACATTAGGGTAAATAAAACAAATAAACTGCTTTCATGTAGCAGTAGGGGTAAATCCAGGGGAGACGTGCTGGTCGCCTGCAGCACCAGGCAGAGCTGGGGCTGGGGCTGGTGTAATCTGGGGGTGCTGGACAATCAGGATGGGGTGTCTCGATCCCAGCTGGCTCAGGAAGGGCAGCGACACGTGGACAGACCCCCAGTGATTTCTGCCTCGGGGCTCAGCTGTCCAGCCACATGCGAAATGGTGCTGCTGAGGGGCTTTCACCCCCTTTTAATTCTCAGCCCTCTCTGACCAGCTTGAACAAGCAGCATCTGGAGGGAGCTGAACGCTTGCAGGATGCATCCCCATCCCAGCCAGCCTTGATTAAATAAGGGCTCGGAGAGAGCCCTGCCAGAAACCCAGTGCCCGGGGGTATGGATGCTTGGGGAGGGGTGTAGACAGGCTCCCCCCACCCGGCTGGGCCCTTCTCCCACAGCTTGGGGCACAAAAACCCTCTCAGCCCCAATTCTGAGTGATGTGGGGTGCCCCCTGGGGTGCTGCCAGCATGGGGTACCGAGGTCTCTAGCTTGTTCGGGGCATCATGGCAACATGATCATGATGCCCCAGGGGACGGTAGATGGGGGTGGGTGGCTGGACCTTGTGGATGTCCCCACCGATGCCCCAGGAGTGTGCAAGCCCTCGGATCTCTGTGGGCACCCCAGCCTTGAGGCTTCAGCTGCATAGCCCTCTCCCGTGGGTGGCACCTTCCCAGCAAACAAAAACCCTCCATGGCAATTACACCAGCCCAGGGCTGATCATCGCCCGTGGTGGCTCCGTGGCCTCTTTTCCTACCCCTGGCTTGGACCAGCCCTGTCCTGCTTCGCACTCAGCCTACGAGCAGCGATGGGAAGGTCGATTCCTGCCACTCCAAGGTAGATGTCACTGCCATAAGAAGCGGGGTAAGCCTGGAGGGGATGTTCCAGCAGATGAACCCACCTCTCTTTTGCCTTGCTGGGATGTTGCCTGGGAGACCATTAAGTCAGCTACAAAACAGGGCTGTCAAAGAAAGACCTAGAAGCCCTAAGAGAAAAGAGTAAGGCAAGTGTCTGGCTGTAACTATAGCTTAGCACCCCGGAGCAGGGGCTGGGAGTGCGATGCCACCTGGAGCTGGGGAGCTCCAGACGTGGTCAGGCACTGCTGCCCACCCCAGCCATCCCAGCTGGATCCAGGCAGGTTGGGAAGTGATGCTGCAATGCCAGCAAGAACTGGGGATTGAGCAGGGGGGACCAAGGGAGCAGAGAGGCTGGCTTGCCAAAGGAAAGGACAGGGAAGGACATGGCAGCCCCATGGGCTGGATAACAGGGAAAAGGTAATTCAGATTACCTTTGTGTCAAAAATGTGGAGATGTGAGGCTTTTTAGGAAGACTGTTTGATCCTGGCTGGTATTGATTTTTAACACTTAGTCCACCCCAGCGCCGAAGAAACAGTGGATGAAAAAGACACTGTTAAATATTCAATATTCATCTCCCTTTAAGTCAAAATCAAAGCTCTAAAATATTCATTTGAGATCATCCTCCAGCAAAGTCAAGAGAGACCTGAAAAAGTATGCCTGGTATGTCTACGTTAATGAGGAAGGAGAAGAAACTAGTGTTTTTTGAGAAGAGACAGAGCCCTCCGCATTTCTCTGATCCAGCTTCACAAAGCCAAAGGAAAAAGGGAAACTAGCTCAAATAAACAGCATCCCTCTCAGGGCACGGTGCTAAATAAAACCACCAAGTGGGAGGACAAATCGCCCTTTGTGTGCCTGTTAATGAAGATCACGGGAGAGCCTGGCGGTGCAGGGGACAGTGGCAGAGCCAGCGGGGTCCCCCCCAGGTCCCCACACCCCGACCGCAGGCGCTGGCAGATCGGGGATGGGGGGAAGCTCCAGCTGAGGGGGTGGGAACTGTAAAACCTGATTTAATCCAATTATGGTGTCTGACTACACCTTAATTGCTTGCTTTCTGGCTGGCTTTGTCTTGGCGGGGCTTTGTTGAGGCAGGAAGGTGTTACCAACCGCCTGGCTGTAATTACACGGATAAAGTCACGCCAGGATAATTATGCAGCCACAGCGCTCTGTGCAGACCTCATTTGAGACTTTTTTCCAGTTCAATTTAAATGCTTCCCAGCCCTGGCCGGACAGTGTCAGCCAGGAGTGGCTTGGGACCAGTGTCCTCAGGGGATGGGTGCTCATCCCACCCATCCCAGCAGCAGGATGGCCCCACAGCTCCCATCCCTTGGCCATCAGCATCCTCCCAGCGGTGCTGCCAGCTGCACGCTACCCTTGAACGCTGAACTTGCCATCATGCATAGGTCGTGGTGGGTGATAAGAGCTGAACTTGTTCCCCCATCCCTGTGCGTTCTCAGCACCATTGGGGACATCGTGATATTCCTGCTCACGGCTCTGGATGAAGAAAATCTCACCCGTGGGGCCAAGGAGAAGGAGGACGAGGAGCGTGGCTGGCATCAGGGAGAGAGGCAGCACCCCCATGTCTGGTGTCCCCATGCTGTGCCAGATGGCCAGGCAGGGACCAAGTCTCATTGCTGCACCGCAGTCCTGCTGCAGACGGGTGTCCAGAGGATGCTGTCCCTGAAACATGCAGACAGCAGTGTTGGTGGTGATGGCCAGGAGAGCCTTTGTCCCACCAAGGGCCGTGCAGGACTTGCAAACAAGTCCCTCCTTGGCACTTGCTGGAACAGTGACCCCGAGTCACATGAAAAATAATTCAGGTCGGATTTATTGAGAACATTTTTACGGGTGGCAAGATGAAGCTGCAGGGCTACATCCCACCTGTGAGACAAAACTGGAAGCAGGGAGAGCCTCGGAGCTGTGCTGCTGTACAGGCAGAAGGATGGACCCCAGACCCACCAGGACACCTAGATGCTGAGCCTCACAGCTCTCACCCAGGGTCTTCAGCCCCCAAGGTGTTCAGGGAACCATCCCATTTGCATCCACATGGGGCTTGTCCTTCTGTTACTTCTATGTGAGGTTACAAGCAAACCCCATAGCACATATACCCCACACCGCACATGCGTAAACTGAGTCACCTATTAATTCCAGACACAACTGGGATGGAGCTCCCCATCCACACAAGCCTGAAAGGTGCTTCCTAAAAGGCAGAGGGGACCTGGACTCCACCAAGACACGTCAGACAACCCCCTTTGGAAAGGTATGGTCTTTCACCTCCAGCCAGGCTGCCTACCCCATGTCCCCCCCTCCAAGGTTGCTCTGGCTCTGCCGGTGACAAACACCCAGCTAAAGGCCACAGCCATGGTCAACCCTCTGGTTTGTCTTGGTTCCTCTCCCTCCAGTGGGCTCCTGGAGACCATGCCTACCTCCTTCTGTGCGAAGAGGGGATCTGCTCCGCAGGTGACACAGTCTCTTGGCTGCCCTTCCCAGCACCCAGTCTGCACTGGGGTCCCCACGGTGGAACCCATGTGGTCATATATGGCACTTGAGCTACCAGAATGCCCCATCTGGTGCCTTGCACCCATCTTTCTTCACCACCCCATGATGAATTAATGCACCCAAGAGCTCTCCTGGGCAGCTCCAGTCCCTGGCCACCCGTGTCCCCCAAGACCTCCACACTAACCACACAGGATGAGACCTTGCCACCTTGGCTAGCACATCCCCAAGGGCCCCATTGTCTCTGCTTTTCTTCATCCCATGGGAAAAAGCAGGGAAAGGCATTTCTGTGGGAAGGCAGAAATTCCTGGGGGCTGATAGGACAACCTCATTCACCTGGGGGACGGAGACAGAGATGCAAACTCCACCAGGACAAGGTGGGAAGCAATCAGGGGAATGTCAGGCAGAAAACAAGGAAGAGATTAGATATTGTAAGACGACGCTTCCTCTTCATTTACTGTTGCCTTCAGAAATTACTGCTGAAGTGGCGGATTTCTCTCTGTTTCACCCAGCCCTATGGGGGAGCGGGGTGGGGGGCTGCCTCTGCACTCTGTTGCACCTCTGGGACCCCGACCAACATCCCAGCAGTCCCAGCAGCTGGCCTGACAGCAGCACTGGGACAGCAGCGTGCGCTGGTGGAGGAGTGCCATCGTGAGGATGCTTTCATATGCTGGCTCTAAAGCCAGGCTGTAAGTCTCAGCTCAGAGCCCTAAAATTAGTCCTTCCAGCCCACATGAGGCACAGCATCTCCTGAAGGGATGGGCACTGACTGCTGCTGCTTGATGCTTCCAATGATGGGCAGAAACTTGGGAAAGGACATTAAAATCGGTGGTACCAGTGACCAAACCCCCCCACCCTGTGGAAACCCCTCACCCAGCCTTTCACTGCTCCTGGTTTTCCAATGTGGAGGCATGGGCTGGCAAGATCTCCCAGGTGGGACTGCGTGCTGGTGCCGTGTCCACACAGCCAAGGTCCCTCAAGACCATGGGCTGGGGGAGCTCCCAAACCTCCAGCCCAAGCCTTTGACTTTGTTGCCTGCACCAGTGAGAGTTGATGGTAGATCAAGGCATTTTGCATGCACCAGTGTGAGGTGGTGGTGGCACAGTGCTGGAGGTGCAGGATGGAGCCATCACGGCTGGGATACGGTCTCCTTACACCTCCCTGCTCTCACGGCTCAGCTCCTGCTGACCAAGCCTTGGGAGGAGACCCGCCAGCAGACAGACGGCTCAGTGACGGGGGATGAAAACCAATCTACTCCCTAAGGTGGTGTTGTTCAATACTCCATTCATCCTTCCTGCAGCGCTGAATAATGTCGCCTTTTGTCCCACAGCCCTCCCCGCTCTCTGGTGGGGCAGGACTGACAGACGGCCCCTCTGCTGCCCTGCTCCGGCCAAACCCCTGCATCATGTCCTGCTCTCAGGGATGCTGTCATCGCCGGACACTTTTGGGCTGGAGCCATCGTGTTCCTGCTCCCTGCCAGGGCTGCAGCGGGCATTAACCGCTGCGACGCTGTGCCACAGCTGACCCTCGAAAGGTAAAACCTGACTTTGGTGGGCTTTTCCACCTGCTTCTCCAACCTTGCCCCAGCGCTCGAAGTTCAGCTACAAACTGAACCCCCTTTCCTTGCAGCCAGGGGGGTTGGTGCTCTTTATGAATGCCTATAGATTAAAAACTGCTTTTAAGCCATCATAAGCCATCGTAGCAAAGCACAGCACCCCTCTCAAAGGGTTGCTGAGTTGGGTTTCTGAAAATGCCTCCAAGCAAAGGTCTTTCCAGCTCTTGGGTGCCTTGCAAAACCATGCCTCTGTCGGAAGAAGCAACGCACCCTGGCTCAGCGCCCACAAGGACTGGCCACCGTGTCTGATGCCAAACGTAAAGGGCAGGAGCAGGGCTCTAACACGGGGCACAGAAAGTCCCCGCTGTCACCCCGGTGAACACACCCCAGCCAACATGCTGTGCCCAGCCAGCTCCGTGCCCTCGGTGAAAACTCCATCCTCCCACCTGGACAAGAGACCTTGCAGGTCCTTTGGTCCCCTCTGGTCCCCCTTGGCCATGGCTGGACTGACCTCCCTGCTCTCTAGCTGTCACTTCTCCAACTATTCAAGCAGCTTCATGAGAAATTACAGTCCTTAAACCACCACTGCCCTGTCAGATCCTTACTTGTAATTACCTTGCTGACCTGAAAAAAAGCATCATAAATCCACATACCTGTTTGGTATTTTCTTTCCAGTATAAAGATCGGTATAATGAATCCCAGAAATAAGTATTCTCTTTTGAAGTAAAGAGCTGTGTAGTTAGTTAAAAAAATTAAAAAATAATTGTTGAAATGAATATTCCCAGTAAAAAACTGATGGGGATAAAGCAGGAATTTTGTCTTTAGGTGAGATCTCGTTTAGTAAATTCAAAAGAAAGAAAGAAAGAAAAAGAATCTCATCCATCAACTGAACAGCTCCAGCCTGTCATCTCTTTGCACCTTTGGGGCCAGGAGGCAGATGCTGGATTATAGGTTTAGCGCCAGGCGGCAGCCCTGCATCCCATCCCAGGGCAGATCATCCTGAAAGCCAAGGAGGAAGAGAGGAAGGAGGAGAGGGAAGAAGGAGAGAGAGAGGAAGAGAGGGAAGACCTCTAGGGAGACATGGCGAGGAGGGAATGGCTCGGGTTTCAGGAAGGCAGGCAGGGACACATCCTTAAATTGGGTGCTGGCGGAGCCTGGGTTACGCCTCGGGGGAAGGGAGAAGCCAGCTGGGAGGATTTGGGCTGTACAGCTCCTTCCCACCTCCCTCCTCGGGTGCCTGAGTGCCCACCTGGAGAGGAAGCCCACAATAACCAACTGGCTGGAAATATTCCTGCCGGTGCCTGAACCAGCACTGGGATGCAGCAGGAGGGGGTGGTCCCAAGCCTCCCGCCCTGCCCAGGGGACTCGGGGACCGCTCGCAGGGACCCCACGCCTCCTGCAAACCATGGTCCTCCCTGCCCGTTCCTGGGCCAGAAGTTACTTTCAGAGATCCTTCTTTCCAGGGTTTTCCCTGCCCGGCTATCCAGGACAGCTCTGCCGAGGACGTTAGCGGGACCTGCCACATCCTTGTGTGGAAGGATGCCATACCCCAGGGATGGAAACCTTGCTCGTCCACCTCCGTCACCTCGCGTGGTACACATTTATCTTGTCTCCTTCAGCTCCCGACTGGGGCATCTCTCTTCATTTTAAGAGGAAACGTGTTTATCCATTTTTAGACATTTTGACCATCATTGCAAGTAAAAGCCTGACAACACAAGACTCTTGGGGTCCCACCAGCCTTGAAGGCAATGGGACAAGGACCCCCAAACATACTGGGCTTCCCTGTCTTGTGAATTCTTAGGCTCCCAGCGATTTTAGGAGTCCGGTGTGCTTTTGGCTTTGAACAAGTACATCTTACAATCAACAGGATTCCTGCCCTGGCTTTCATGGGAGGCAGCAGTTGCCTCCTTGCTGCTGGAAGGCTCATTTGCTCCCACACAAAGCCCAGACCCTTAAATGGCTTTAAACGCCTGGACTTTGTGTTCTAATTCAGTACAAACCAGGCTCTGGCTGCAACTGTTGCTAACTGCACGGTTCCCCATCTGCCATTACTTTCTTGTACGGATTCGGTAATTAGCAATTAGGCATTTACTTTTTATTCCCCAGTAGCAGCAAAGTTCTAATTAGCCAGCTCGCAAACACAAGTTTCAAAGGTGCCTTTTAAGTCTGTTTTGCCTAAACTTTGACAAATTCTCCGCTGTCCTGGCTAGCTGCCAGGGCCCACAGGCTGGAAATCATCAACTTCAGCATCGATCCACATCCAGACTTCGAACACCAGGAACATAAAAGTCCCTAAATGCAAATGCTCGGGGGTAAGGTCAGCAGCCTGAAGATGCTGTCACCTCGTCCATGATTTCTCAGGCCATTTGAGCAGCATCTCAGACGTTTTCCATGTCTACATTGTTACTGCATGTGCTTTGAGTGGCTTGGCAGTATCAGGCTACAGGCTTACGCCGCTCCGAGGAAGAGAAAACACAGCCAGCCTTATTCAAGGAACAGCCACCACATAAGAAAGGCTAATTATAAAATTCCACAGGGCAGCAAGGCTGTTCTTTTGTTCGCCAGGAAAAAAAAGGAAGCTCTTTTTGTCCTTCGTGATGGTCCTGCTGCCTAGTCACTCAGGGCCATGGGTGATGCTCATGGGAGAGTGGCTTCTGGAGGGGTCAGGGCTGAGCAGGACCATTCCCACGTCCACTCAGCATCCGACATGCACCACGAGCAGCATCTGTCACAGCTTCCTATGGCAGCGGGGTGGATGGCATCTACAGCAGCCGGCACCAGATCTCTTTGATGGCAGTAGCTCAGTCGTGGGTGGAGGCTGGGGAAAACAAGGGGCTCACAAATCTGCAGACAACACAGAGCTTCCAGAATGATGATGATAATAAAAAAAAGATTTCCCTTTTCAATTAGCTGGGAGAATAAAGAGAGGAGAGAGAAAATCATTTGTACATACTGTGCCATCGTCAGGAAATATGTTGTTGATTTAGAAGAAGGGCCTGGCACAATATAGAAATGTCAGAAACTACAACAAAAGCATCTTTTTTGCTGGCTGGAGGAAAGGACAGGGCTGAGCTGTTCCTCAGAACACCGGTTGCTGTGGCGAGCCATTAGCCAGCTTATAACGAACGGCAGGTTTCCCCTGGTGATTGCTGAGCTAAATTACCAGGAATTTACAGGTTTCCTTCTCGCTGCTGCCTGTGCTTTGGGGAGCAGTGGCACCAAGGATGCTGCACCTGCAGCAGGATGGAGCGTTCCCTCTTTCCACACCCTCCTCTGCTCCTCCAGCTGCTCCAGGACATGGGCAGCAGCGGGGTACCCCACGATGGAGCGTTCCAGGAAAGGAGCTCTCACACCCCAGCCCAGCCAGTGTCCAGCAGCCTTAAGAGAAGGGAAAGACGTAAGCGCAGAGCAAGAACATCTCAGTTCCCCTGTTGTGGCACCCAGCCCTGCCTCGGTGCGGCTGGAGCTGTGGTCCTAGCACACCTCTGTGCTATTTGGTAACCCAGCTGCTAATTTTAATGTATTTTCTGGCAGCTGGTAAGGGCTGAAGGAAGAGTAGGGCTGAGGGAAGGGCAGCTGCAGCCCCCAGAGAGGCTCAGCATTGCCCTTGGCTGCTGCAAGCTGGAGCGCCGGGAGAGGTACCCATCCCCTCCCCAGACAAAATCACCTTTGTTCCTCCCAGTAATCTGCTTCCTGACCATCGTGCTGCAGAAACCACCCCAGCCAGGTGAGAAAGAGCAGCCCAAGGACATGGTGCTGACAGGCGGCTCTCCGGATGGCAGCTGACCCATGCCACAGGCTCTGGCTGTCAACCAGAGCTGCGGAGGAGCAGGCACGGACCGTAGGGGGGATGAGGGGATAGGAAACAGGGAGCTGGGTCCCCTCGGTCACGCAGGCTGGTCACAGCAAAGGCACTCGCTGTGCACCATCACCTTTAGGGTATCCTTGTAACTCCCTTTTCTGCGTCCCCTCTCACGGCATTGCCTGTCTGGGTGAAACCTCACCCTGCACTGGGCTCCCAGTGGTGGGATCCTATGGGACAACAGCCGCTCGTATACGATGTGTCCGTATATAAGTCCATCTATAAGGAAGGACCAGACTTCCCCTGCTCCATGGCTGGCAGCACCGGGGAGTACAGGCAGCCTGCTTCTGCTGAAGCGTTGCTGCTGTTAGACAGGGCTGCTGCAGCCACAGCCGAAGTGCTTTTAAATAATGCCCAGAGAGCTTGTGCCATGCCGAAGCTGTCCCCTTCATCAGCTCAATCCCAGGTGGCAGAGAGCAAATGGTTGGGAAGTGGTGACCTGTACGGGGACGGACAGACTGACGAGACAGACGGGGTGGACGTCGCTGCCTGCCGGCACAGAAACCCGCGTGGGATGGAGATGCCGCTTCCGGGCCTGACACTTAGAAATACAGAACAATTTGGGTTGGAATGGTTGGAAGGGACCTTTACAGGTTTGTCTAGTCCAGGCTGATCCAGAAAACCTCCCGGAGGGATGGATGGCATTTTTGGCTGCCACACAGCTGAGTGTGCACTAGGTGGCACGCATTTTCAGGAAGAAATGCTTGAGGCAGCTGGGAGAGGGGTTGGGGTTTGGCAGAGAGCAAAGCCCCACTGGTGCCAGTGCTTTGGGGAGCTATGGTGGGTGTAAGGCGGAGTGGGGCAGTGTGTCTGGATCGGTGCTGATGGTGAGGTGAGGATGGCCAAAGCAGGCGAGACGAGTACGTGACTCAGAGGATACAGTGCCAGCGGTTTCTTGGCTGGATCTTGCAAAGGCAGGGATGGAGAGAGGCTTTTTACCAGGGTCTGTAGTGACAGGGCAAGAAGCAGGGGTTTAAACTGAAAAAAAAAGGGTAAATTTAGATTAGACATGAGGGAGAAGTGTTTTACGATGAGGGTGGCGAGGCGCCAGCACAGGCTGCCCAGAGCAGCTGTGGGTGCCCCATCCCTGGCAGTGCCCAAGGCCAGGCTGGACGGGGCTGGGGGCAGCCTGGGCTGGTGGAAGGGGTCCCTGCCTGTGGCAGGGGGTGGCACTAGGTGGTCTTTAATGTCCATTCCAACCCAAACCATTCCTGATTCCATGATTTCCCTGGAGGAGGCAGGCAGTGGGGCACAGAGAGCTTAGCAGAGCTCTCGGGGCATCTCCCACCACCAGCAGGGACCAGGGACGTGTCCCTTTCATCAGCTCAATCCCAGATGTCAGAGAGCAAGGTCACCCAGTGACAGCAAGATGCCCATAACCCACCCCACCTCTGCTTTGCCTAATCCATCACTGGCAGGGACCAGCGGCAGCTGCTGCAGAGGCAAATGAAACACAATTCCACCTATTCTCTTCTGCCTGCAGAGGAATTTCTTCCTAATTCCTCTCACTTTGGGTTTGTCCGTTCAGGGAAATTAATCTGAAATCAAGTGGGCTGTGAATCCCGAGCACTGCAGCAACCCCAGCACAGTTTGGGCAGCTTTCTGAGGGGCTGGGCTGTTCCCCAGAGAACAAGGCTAACCCTGGTAGCTTAACAGAGCCTCAGCTAACAGGTTTTATATACGTTAGTGTAGGTCCTTGAGTCCAAAACACGTGGGATGGAGCAGCCTCGGAGAAATTAATTCACCAGTCTTCCAGCCTCACTGCAAGAAAAGAAACGGGGAGAAAACAAATATTTGACTGGTTATGCTGCTTTGTGGATGGCTCAGGCAGAAGGTGATCCTGTGCTGGAGGACCTGCTGCTTTGCGGAGTGATTTGGAGAGCATGCAGAGAAGGTTGGTTCAGTGCATAAGTATGGGAAATAGGGGATCCAGCTGAAAAAAAGCATAAGGGATTGTGTTAAATCCTGTGGATTGTTAGCTTAAAAATCATATCAAATATTTTTGCAGGCAGTGAGGACTATGAGGTCTGCATCCCTATAAATAGTAAACAGGGTCCTTAGGGAGAGCTGGACACTGAGGTTCATGTTTCAAGCTCAGAGAGCATTGAGTATCTTTGCAGCCACCTTCCAAGGAAAGAGTTGAAGGAAATCCTGCAGCAGGGTCTGATGGGCTCAGCTGTTCGTCGTGCCCAGGATTCGTGTTGTATGTGGTGCCTTGGCTCTGCTAACCCCTTCCAGGGTTTTGGACCATCATGGCATATGGCTGTGGCTTTGACAAGTGAGGGAGAAGTACGAGAATAGGGTGACTGAGGTCCAGCAAAGCACTTGTATCGCTGAGATGAGATTCTGTGCCTCACAGAGCCTTCCGTGCACCCTGCTGCAAGATGTCCTACCAGATCAGCTCACGAATCCCTGCTCAAAAATAATTCATAAAATATGATAATAATAATAAGAAAAGAAATCCAATGCACTTCTCGACTCTTCCCACAGCTCAGCCACCACCTGGCTGGTGTTATCCCCATCGCACAGCCCTTACATCCTACAGAGGTTACACACAGTGCACCTCTGCTCTCCCATAACACAGCAGACCCCCTGCAGCCCTTACCTGTAACACCCTTCACACCCTGGAGCATCGTTCAAAGCCCTCGCCCAGCTTCCCTCATCAGCCAGGACTCCCTGCTCCTCACTTGCAGCGTCTCTTCATCTTCCAGCCATGCTGTGTAGTTCTGCCAGGCTCAATATAATCTATTCTTCACCATCCTCCATCCTCCCTGAAACCTTTTTCTATTTAGGATCAGAGGATATTTGATGCCTATCCACCTGTGCAAGCACATGGATCAGAATCTGCTCCCCACACAGCTTTATAAAGCATAGCTATCTATTTTTCAGGCTTGTGTATATCGAGGTTGAAATGAAAAAAAACCTTTGCATTTCTGTTTGGTTCCTAATTACAGCCACAGGACAGGAATTCTAAGCACTGGAGCTGCAGAGCACGAATCTCCAGGCACTGGCCAGTTTTGCAGGAGCTGTGCCACTGGTAACAGTCCACAAAGGCCCCGTCCTCCTCCCAGGGAGCATCTCTGAAATTGAGATGTGTTTTGGGAGGCTTCCAGTGAGCACAGGGAGGCTGGAGCAGCCCTCACCCACCTGGTTCCCATCAGGGCTCCAGGCACCAAGCCTCGGAGCTAACTCTGCATCCCTCCTGTGAGCAGGGGAGCAGGGTGGGAAGTGGTATTTGCGGCAAAACTAGGGACCAGTTGGGATTTGACTCCTGGCAGCGGTTTTGTGCCAGCGAGAGCGGCGGTGGCTGGGGGTGGCCATGCCGTGGCATCTGAGCCGGGCTGGGCTGTCCATCCACAGAGCAGCCCCGCAGCCCCCAGCACGGTGATGCTGCTGGGGCCATTGCAAAGCAAATCCCTGCCTGGAGCTGGCGGGCGATGCTCCACGGCTGCCTGCTTGGGGCTGCTGTCGGGGCTCTGGCCATGGGGCTCCGTGCCCCAGCCTGGCTTGTGGCCAGCGGAGTCCTTGCAGCAGCGGCAGGGTGGGTGTCAGGGGGCTTCGCACTCTGGCTGGTCCCCGGGGGCAGCCAAATGGAATCTGAAAGTCGCAGCCCCGTGGCCGGCGCTTCCCCTTTCTGCAGTTTCCTTGCCTTCTCCAGCTCAGCAAATCTGGGTGATCCTGACATAATTTCCCCGGTATGATGTGCTCATTTTCTTTCCTTGAAACCCTGCCCCTGCCCAGCGGCCAGGGATAAAAGGAGGGCATGGCCAGAGGGGCCGAGCATCGTGCAGAGAAGAGCCCCGCAGCCCCCCAGCTCCAGCCCCGCTCGTGGCTCCCTCGGTCCCCGCAGCACCATGAAGGTCCCCGCAGCCACCCTGGTCGCCCTCCTCCTCGTGGCCACCTGCTCCCCGTCCCAGGCGCATCTCGGTGAGTCCGGCGTGGCCGCATCTCCCCGGGGCTGGGCCAGCCATTGCTCGGGGACCCCCGTGGGACTCAGGCATGGGGCCAGGGGTCTCCGGGGGTGCCACCGCCAGGGAATATGACACAAGGGGGGAGATGGGAGATGGCAAATCCTTGGGGAGCCCCAAGTGCTGGTGGGGCCAGAGCCTGTACTGCAGCCCAGGGTCTCACCATGGTGTCCGTCTGTCCCTCTGCCCTCACAGATGGTGTCCCCACCGCCTGCTGCTGCTACTGGTGATGCAGACAGAGGTGATGAGGCTCCACAGGACAGGTCATTGCTGGTAGATGAAGCTGGGCGTGATGTGAGCACCCAGTGCTGAGGGGAGCTCGGGCGGCGGTGACAAGGGCAGTGCCCCAAGGGGGGATGGGGACGAGGCTGGGGACACCCAGGTTGCTGCCAGCACGATCCGTTCCACTTATTTCAGTTAAATATTTATTGCTAAGAAAAAGGAAAATACAAAACTATTTTAAACTATATCCATATAATAATCAAAACCAAAAATAATTTCAGGTTGTTATATATATCTGGGCAGGGACTGGGAGAGCAGTTGGGTGTTGAGTTGCCCTTGGAGGATCTCAGCCTCTTCTTCCTCAGCCAAAGTACCCAGAGTCCTGCTCAAGGGTCCCTGCGCCAGGGGGGCTGGGGGCTGGGTCAGCTGCCACATCGAACACCGCAAGGAGCAGGGAGGTGATGAGCACAACAAGCCCATGCCACGCTCCCTCCCTCTGTGCATCGCAGCACCTGTCCCCAGGGCCCCGATGGCTGTGCCTGTCCCCTGGGCTCCCTGTCCCCCCATTCACCCCTTGCCACTGCCCGTGCTGCTGTGGGTGCTGCACCCCCAGGACTCAGCACTGTTTGCCAGGATGGAGCAGCACTGGTGGGTCCCATGGGAGTTGTAAATGCGAAAATTATTGCTTAGACAGACACATTACAGGCAGGCTATCCATCACATTTGGCAATGATTAGTACTTTGTGAGTATTCTGAACTCAAGTATATGGTCGTTTCATCCTCCTGGAAGAGAATAATCCATAGGCATTTGCATACGAGGCTGAACTGTGGGGAGATGCAGCTCCAGAGGGTTTGTACTGCAGCTGCAATGGTTATGTGCTCAGCACCAGGCATTTTCTGTAAGCAGAAAACTGACCCTGTATCAGCTCTGTAAGGATGAGTCCTGTGCATTTAACCCAGGAAGCAGAGTTTTAGAATATCCCTCCACGCCTATGGCCTAAGGTGGTTATATACGGTATTTTTGCTATAATTATTCAGTCCAAGCATAATGTACTTTATTTTTGTAAGCCTTTTGGAGCACCTCCGGAGCAGGTGTATTGTGGCATGTTGCAGGTGAACCTGTGCTGCTGGGTGTAAAGTCCGGGGAAGTTTAAAAAGTCATTTGATAAGGACTGGTGAATGCTTCCTCATTCTGAAAGGTGTTGCAAGCGGTTTTGGCTTCTGCTGCTGAAGTACCCATGCAGGGAAGGACCCAGGTGGGGTCTGACCCACCTCTAACACAGTAGGAAGAGGTAATCCACCTGCCTACAAGGTGTTCCAGAATTCATGCAATCTCTAAATAAACACGTAGGTCTTGCAAGGGGTCTGGCCAAGGTGAAGCAGGCAGCTGGAAGGGAGCTGCGCTCTATCGCCAGAGGTGTCTGCCGCACACGTGTTTTATTTAATGATTCTCATCCCGTGCTCAAACATGGCAGTAATCTCCAGGGGTTTGTTTTTGATTTACGTGAGTGTAAGTGAAACCAAAAATAACTGTCCTCAAGGCTGTAGCTGAGCAGCTGATCAATCCCCGGGCGAATCCAGTTTGGGGGGTCGCAGCCCCCCAGCAGTCACACATCACCTCCACCAGGATGAGTCAGGGTGTAGAAAGCAGCTCCCCCAGACGACATCCAGAGGTGTTAAGCTTCATTAGAGGCTGCACCTCTAACGAGACGTAGGTGTCACAAGCCCTGATGAACCACGGGGATAGAAGTAACAATGCCAGGAGTGTACCTGTGTCCAATGTTTTTCGAAAAGGACCAAATTCTGTATCCTGGAGCCAAGATAGTGCAGAGCTGCAGGAGCAGACCCCAGTGCCACAGGTCCCAGGGAAACCCAGCGCCTGTGTTCCACGCTGGAGCGGGATACACGCTGCTCCCTGCTCTGCTCTGCCTTGCTGCACGCAAAAATCCAAAAGTCGCAGTGGAGCAGTGGTGTGAGAGAGAAACCCATGGGGGAGAGGGCATGGGGGAGAGCAGGGGCTGGGTGTCAAGCGCTGCCATCGGCACCAACACCTCCCTCGTTGTGTGAGCGATGTTTTAACAAAAGGCATCAAAATAAATCTGCAAAGCTGCAAAGGCAAGGAAGGGCAAGGCCACGCCAGCTCCTGCTCTTTGCTTCTAACCGTGTACCGTCGCTGCCAAGCGCACGGCTTACATTGCCGGTATTTTCGGTGGAGACATGGCAGCCTCCCGGCGCTCGGCTCCGTTTGCAGACCTCTGGAAGCCAGAAAGCTCCTTCTCTCTTCATTTCTCTCCTTGACAGTAAAAATAGATTTTTAAAAGTCCTTTAATCCAGCAGGTGATCTTCTTCTTCCATGGCTTATCCCAGCCCTGCCTGGCCACCCGCGGGCATCGCCTCTGCAGCCAGGCTTCCCTGCTGGGCCCGGGGGGTGCCCGGGCTTTGTGGGGCTGAAGGGGGACACGGCAGCGATGGGCACCCGCGTGTCCCCCAGGTGCCTGGGTGACGGACTCCACGCCTGGCATGGCCCCGGGGTGGTGGGTGCCTGTGCTGCACAAGGGGTGACGCTGCCTCCAGGTGCCAGCAGCACCCTGGGACGTGGGGGAGCGCAGGGGGCATGGCTCTGCCCCCCACGCCGGGGGAAGCCTGGGGGGGGACTCCAGGGGGGCACACGCAGCTCCGTGCCATTTCACACACTGGCTGCACACACTTAGAAGCGCGCACACACAGTCACACACACACACCACCCCCCCGACGCCCCCCCCCCGGCACACCACAGTGGCGGTGTCCCCCGGTGCCCACCCCCTGGCACCCCACAGTGACGGTGCCCCCCCCCCGGCACCCCACAGTGACGGTGCCCCCCCCCCCCCCCGGCACCCCCCAGGGGCGGTGCCCCGCCCCCGCCCCGCGCAGCCGAGGCCCCGCCCCCGGCGCCGCCCGCCCCGCCCCCGCACTACATCCCCCAGGCGGCCGCGCGGGCGCACGCGCAGGGCCTCCCGCCGCCGCGGGCCGGGGAGCGGCAGCGCCGCCGCCGCCGGATTCGGGTGAGGGGCGCGCTGGGGCGGGGGGCGCGGGGCCGGGCCGGGCCGGGCCGGGCCGGGCCCCTTCTCTGTGGAGCGCGGGGCCCGGGCCGGCCGGCAGGGGCCTTTCCCGGCTACGAGCGGCCGGTACCGACGCACGGCCGCCGGGCGCAGCCCGCCCTGCCCGGGCCGCTCCAGTCCGCTCGGGGCAGCAGACGAGGCGCGGGGGGCGCGGGCCGGGCCTTCGCTGTGGGCCGGGGGAGGCCGGTGCCGCCCGGACGAACCCCCCGGTGCTTGCAGAGCCCGTGGTGGCCCCGGGGAGGGCGCTGGAGGTGGGAGGGGGACGGAGGGGGGGACCTGGTGGGGCTGCGGGGCGCTCCGGGGCCGGGCTGACCCCCGCGGCCGGGTGGCCCCGGGCTTTGCTCATCCCTCAGCCCGGCTGCAGGCGCGGGGGGCCCTCCCGGGGCGAGGCGAAGCCCTGGGGAGCCCCCCGGCCAGCCCCCCTCTAGCAAGGGGGCTTCTCGCAGCGCCCGGCCTGCGGCGGTGCCGGGGGCCTGGCCCGGGGGCGCTGCGGGCCGCTGGGGGGTCCTCTCCCCCCCCGCTGTGCGCTGCACCCGTGCCGGCCCCCAGCCCCTCCGCGGAGCTCCACCGGGCGCTTTGTTCCGCCTCGGCTGCCGCCCGGGCTGTCCCCTCCGAGGGGGTCCCACCCGAAGGCCGTCGCGGGTGGCAGGAGGCCGGGTTTGCAGCGCCTGGGCTTTATTTCTGCTCTTCTTTTGGCCGTCGAGGCAGCGTAGCCAGGGTGAGCAAAGGCTGGGAGAAGGCAGGAGTCTTCCCAGGGCAGATGGATCAGTGGGGTTGGGAGTTACTGCTGCCGCCTCTGTACTGCCCGGCTCTATCCTCCTCCCCACCCCCCCCAGGTTGTTGCAGCCCCCGGTGCTGGGGGCTGGTGGACAGCACGATGCCTTTAGGTGCGAGTTACCTGGCCAGAGCATCAAACCCTGTTGCATCGCTGTGTTTGCAGCTGGGGTTGAGCTTGGCCCAGAGCTGCAGAGCAGATGATGATGATGGGGGGAGGGCCCTGGCTGGGTGGTTTGGGGTCAGGGTGGCACTGGGCACCTGTAATGCTGCTCCACTCGCATACCCTGCGTGGGGTCACAGGCTCGCTGTAGCCCCACCACCTCCCCGTGCTCTGTGTGCTCCCCTAATCCTGTGTAATCTTGTCTCCTGGGCTCTTTGCAGCCCTCCCTGTCCAGTCTCTCATGTGGTGTTAGTGGTGCTTAACAGATCCCTCCTGGGCACCTTCTTTTCTGAGCAACTTGCTAAAAAGACTTTGTTTTACCAGTTTGGTGACTTCTAATTTTTTTTAATGCAGCCCGGCTCAAGGGTTCCTGAGGCCTTTTCTTTTCCAGGTACAAACTAGCATACCACATAAACTTCTATCAGCACTGGCAATTTCAGTTTAGAAACTTAAAAAGGAACTTGGCATTTTTAGAAATCATCTCAGACCCATGAATTTTAAGATCCTGCATTTAAAGTGAAAGAAAATTCTTCTTTCTGAAAGTAGAACAGGTTTGAGAATTAAACATGTCTTTCAAATGCTTTAATTCCCACTTGCCCCTCCCCAGCTTTCTCACCATCGCTTGCTGGAGCTTGAGGAGCAGGGAGTGAATCTACTGGGAAACACAGCTGAAATGCACCCAGTTCTTTTCCTGTCCAAGTCCCCGATTAAAGCCACGTGGGCAAATGTTTGAGAGGTTCTGCTGAGGCATAAAGATCCAACCAAACAAATCCAAATTCAAGATCAGAGCCCATGTTACAAATTTCCAGCCAACCACCCTCCGCTTAGGAGGTATATTTCAGTTTGTACCTCAAGTAGTCAGGATTTTGTTTTCATTTGGGGCAAGATGGCCCATAGGATTTCTAATTGGAGCCAGGACTGTTTGCTCAATAAACCTAACTTTTTAGGGCTTGGTATGACTTTTTAGCTTTTCAAGGCATTTTTAAAGCTCAAGGTGAAGTCCATGGGATTTTAGCAAAGACGTGTAGCCGCTCCCTCTGGTCTGCCAATCCTTTCAGGACAGAGCCAGCGTGAAGGAGCTAGTGCAGCTGAACTGCTGCTGCTAGCATCCAAAATGTAGTGCCGGGGAAGTGGGCTGTGTAAGGCAGCCCAAGCCGCAGCCAGCCCTCTCTATACAGCTCTGCTAGCTGCATTCCCAAACCCTTATTGCCTTGATGTAACACACACAGCAGCCCAAGGAGGGTAAGGCTGAAAACTGTATGAGCGGCTCTGCTATTGAATGTCTCAGCTTTTAATATTTGTGTGCTGTTGAATTCCTGGAGAGGGACTACAACTTCAGGCTTTTTCTTTCTCTTGTTTGCCTTAACTCAGGGATTCGTGTAATTTTGGCTTACTGAAGCTCTCCTGCATTCCTCGCTTCCCAGTCCGTGCAAGCAGCTGCTGGCTCAAGCAGCGTTCAACAGCGAGAACTGGCAGGAGGCTGAAATACGCCCCTTGCTCCTCCTTTGGACTAGCAGTCCCAGCACAGGAAATATTTTTCCATTCTGATGGGGAAGTGAATGTCGGAGCACGCGACGCTCGCGTGCAGCCAGGCCGGGTACCTATGCGTGTGGTCCAGGACTCAAAGCATCGCTGCCATCCGAGGGGGTGAGCGATAGGCTTTGGTCACGCAGCTATTCTAAGACACCATCCCAGTGCGTGCAAAGTGATACGTGAGGGAGGTGGCTTTTCCACTGGGATGTGCTTTTTTTTTTCCCATTTCCTGCTGCCGTGTTTCAAAAAGGAAGGAAAACAAATGCTAACTCCCTCCAGCAGCCTCCCTCTGCTCTGCTTATGGCTGTAGGATGTACAGATGAATATTTGGCAACAGCAGCTTTGGGGGGGAAAGGTGTTGGTTCTCTCTTTGGGGTTCAGGGCACCTTGTGCAGGTGGGTAGGACAGAAAACCCTGCAGCCCTGCTTTGACTCATGCTAGCCTGAGCTGAGCATGGTCATGCTGGTGGTCCCTGAGGTGTTGATGTGAAATCTGCCATAAAAAGAACTGGCAGAGGCAGGTGTTGAGTTTGTCACCTCAGGTTTTAATTCACTGGTTTGAGCAGTAAAATAACTGTCCTTGGTGCGTCAGGGGAGAGAGAACTGGGTGGAAAAGATTGGTTGCAGAGACCAGGGTCTTAGTGATCTGGAGCAGTTTGGCACCAACACTGGTTGATCTGGGGGTGTTCTGTAAAAATCTCAGAGCAGCTCATAAACTAATTTACAATGAATTCCTGGAGAAAGTGTTGCTTTCCTCTTATAAATGCAGACGTGTGGGCGTGTCTGTTCTTCGCTCGCTCTTTTTCTTTTTTTAAGCTAGCAAGCCACGCAAGCATGATGGATGGGATGCTCCATGGAGCGTGGGATCTTCCCCCATCCGGCAGGGATGTCATTCTCCGTGCAGATGGCATCCTCCAGTGGAAGCCACCCACTGCTGCTCTGCCTCTTGGGAGACCTGAACTTTTCCATTTGATGGGAAGGAAGCTCATAGCTCCCTGCTGAGTGCTGGGAGTTAAGCGAGCAATCAATGATGTGAGACCTTAGGAAGGAGAAGGCAACTTTATTTTAAAACAAAATGAATTTCACTTGTTCACAGTCATACCCGCTTCTCTCATGAGCACCAACACTGGGATCTCCAAGTGGTTGTCCAGCATTCGGGCACCGAGGCACATGTGTCCAGATGGTCTGGACAGGATTCCTTTAAATGACACAGCAGTGAAAGAATGCCAAATATCAGGCCTTTGGTGTCTCTGGGACAGCTTGGTGGCCACTTGATGGCTTTGGGTCTGCTTTTTGACATCCCTTGGGGGCTAAGAGTGGTGGCCTTTTGTCTCTGCATCCTGTCTCTGTGAGTAGTTAGGATTAAATTCACTGGCCTTTTTGTCTTTATGTGTATGTCTTAAGGCTCCTACCCTGTTCTCTGCTCTTCCCCAAATCATCTTTTAATGGCTTGAGTCTTTCTTGATGCAGATTATCCCTTGTTTCAAGATGTTCCTTGTTTTCCCACCTGAAAATATGCAGCTAGGTGTGCTGGGATCTTGAGGACCTGCTAAATCGCTGCCCTTAGCACAGGCTGTTTATTCCACTCTGTGTTCCTCCTAGTGCTTCTGTACTCCTCATCCATTCTTCACTCAGACCACACTCAACGTCTGTGTTACTGTGATGTGCAGACTGCCTAAAGAATTGTCTTTTGGCTTTGTGTGCATATATAACACTTCACAGGAGTCAAGGGACTGATCCTGGATCAAACCTGAATGGTCAGAAGCCTGAATGAAGCTGATAATGTAGCCCTGGAGCTCAGATCAGGGAGGAGTTCAGGACCCACATGTGTATGAAGTAATTTGTACAAGTGCTTGAGGAGCTCCAGCTCCTGGCTAGTGAGCATCAGAACTCGGGTCAGGGCTTACTGATCTGCCTGGCGCAGATCAGCAGTGGCTCTGGCCTGGTTTTGTGTGGATCTGCAGCAACTCATGTGGTATTTGGTGCTGCAGACCATAGGAAGCAGAGTCTCTCAAAAGCATTTTTGCTCTAATTTAGCAAGAAAAGTTGCTAGCATTGGGAGGGAGTGGGTGGTGGTACCTCATTTGCCCTTGACCAGAGGGTTTTGAGGCCAGTCCACTTCTCTGTAGTCTCCTAAATGCATAGCAAGCATCTTCTGTGAAAGGCTGAGCTTGTTTCCCCCTCTTAAATGGCTCCTGTGATAGCGATGCAGGGTGGGGTGGATGTGGGGCATCGTTCTCAGCTCCGTATGCTCTCTTTGTTTCTTGCTGCAGGTCCCCCAGAAGAAAATGGTTTAAGGCCAGCCAGCGCAGCTGCTGCTTCCCATCGCGGCGTGCCCAGACCTCAGGGAGGAACATGGCAGCAGCTCAGGGAGCAGGAAGCAGTTCAGCCGGGCCATCCGGACTTCCCAGTTCTGCCCCAGGGCACAGCAGCAATTCCACTTCCACGGCAGTGGCAGTGTGGGAATGGCAGGATGAATTTGGCAGGTGGAGGCCATACCGAGGGAATGTCTGCAGCTACATTGAACAGGTTTTTCAGGCCTCTCAGCAGAAGGGCCGACGTTCGGGGTCGGGACTTGTCAGCAGCATCCCTTTGGGACATGCAGACCCTGTCTTGGCCCCCTACGTCATCGACATCCCAAGTTTGACACAGTTCCGGCAGGATACAGGTAAGGGAGCTTCCCTACCCGTGCTGGGGTTTTGATGGGGCTGCTTGTGTGCTTGGAGATAAGTGGGGCATTGTGCTGTGTCGGAGAGCTCTAGAAAGCTCTGTTGTCTGCTGCCACTGCTGGGCAGTTTTCTGAGGGGTGGTGTGTCTGCTTCTCTCCCAGGGCTGTCTGCTGCCCAGCATGTTGGCACGTGAGAAAATCTATGTTGGCTGGCGTGAATCTGTGGGGCTGGGTGCAGGCATGCGGCCGTGATCTCTTAGGAAGCCCCATCGTAGGACCCCTGGAGCTCAGAGCTTGTGAGCCACAGCCCTCAGAGCTGGGAAACTTTCTTCCTGCCCCCACCCACATCCATTCAAGACCATTCACGTAAAAAGGCCTTTTTACAATTTAAACCCTCCCGTTTGAATCCCTTGTTCCCTCTGCAACTGGAGTGCCAGCTGCTTTACCTTGGCATGCCGCCCTGCGCAAGCTGCTTTGCGAAAGCCTGCAGCCCCCGCACAACGCCATAATGCTGCAGCAGAATATTCCCTGCACTTGTGCTATACAAGGCTGGCTTGCTTCCTCCCAGGGAGGAAGGGCGGGCTGGGTTTGATAGCAGGATTGAAACCCAATTTTCATTCTCATCTTGTCTCTCTTGGGGTCACTGAGGCTAGTAGCTCAGAATTTGCTGAGGTGACTCCTACCCTCTCTTGCTCCAGATGTGCTCAGCAGCTGTAGCCAGAAAGGGGGCAAGAGTGGAATGCATGCTTTTATCCCCTGGAAAATCCAGGGAGATCCCAGTTACACACCCTGAATGAATAGCTGCTTTGGACAATTCGCCATGCATCTGTTTCTCCTTCAGCAACATCTCTCCCATCACCCCAGGACGCAGTCAAGCATCACCCCAAGCTTTAGAGATGGGCAGTGTGCTGGTTCTTGCCAATCGAAGCAATAAGTGAGCAATATCTTGAATCAGCTGCAGGGTTGGGCAGTTCCTACAGGAAAAGAGAAGTGGTTGGAGCAAAAGCCAGTGGTCGTCACAGCTGCATCCATGTTTTTATTCTGATTCAGTGACTTCAGGGTTAGTTTTTCTAGTGGTGTCCTGGCTGAGGAGCTTTCTTAGCCGAGTGCCTTGTCAGGTCTGCTCAGCATAACCTGTTTGAGCATCTGGAAGCCTTGCTGAGGTTGTGGCTTTGAGCAATACAGCATGGACCACCAGAGCTGGCACTAGTGGCCATTTTTTTCCTGTTTTCTTCACACCAAACTTCTGAAGGAGCCTTCCAGCCTCTTGCCTTGTGCTCCAACACATGGGCAGCAGCCCCAGGCTGTTCCTTCTCAGAAAATGACCCGATTTGGTGAGGGTGAGCAAAGTGCTTGTGGGAGGGTGAAAGATGTGTCCTAGTGTGAATGGGACATCCTCCTTCATGAGTGGAGCACCTCCCTTTGGAGGTCCTGTATCTCTTGTGAAAGATCTCAAAACACCTAGCTAATACAGTCCATCGCAGGGTGGTTCGGAGTGGGTTGTGTCTGGAGGACAGTCTGATACAATTTTGGAAAAGGTGTTGGCTGGCGTGATCTTATCTTCCCTTGGGTGAGATCTGTGGTTGAGTTGTCAATAACAAAAAGGCTGATTCCACTTCACAGCGCTCCTGCAGTGTTTCCCACTGATCTGGAGGGATGCTGATCACAGTGGCCAGGTCTGAACGCCTCTCTCCACAAGTACCTGCGTGCTCTGCAACGTGACTATTGGAAACGCTCTCATATCCCCTTTTAATGGCCCAGTTCGAAGCAAAGCTTTTCCTCTCTGCAGGACTTTCCCTTGAATGTGAGCCTTTCTGAGCAAGCAGCCAGCTGACCTTTGTCATGTGCTAGAGAAAAGAATCTCTGCAGGAAACATCCCCGTGAAAAATCTTTAAACAGAGCAAAAAATAGGCTGTTGTATTCTGCTCATTAGCTATTAGACAGACAAATAGGCTCTTCAAAGGAAGCCAGGGAGAATAACAGGAAGCCAGTGTTAACGGGACCAGTATCCCCACCAACGGGAATGACAGCTGTGCAGGGGAATTGTGGGGGCAGGATTAGCTGTGAGCTTCAGCTGCTGGTTCAAGCTGATTAGCTGGGAGTGAATGCAAGGGAGCAGCAGGAGCTGTCCTCTCACCACAGCTGTTTGCCCACCCTGGAGAGGAATGCCAGTTTCCCTGCCAGCCTGGGGGAATGGGGATGTTTTCCAAGTGCATGGCTTTGGTCTTGTTATTGACTTCTAAAAGCTCTTCTCCCTGCTGCTGTTTGGGGGTGTTAATGCTGTCTTTAAAAGACAGGTTGCTTGCAAACTGCTCAAGTCCTCTCTGTGCTGCTTGTAGCTTCTGACCTGCCGACGGAGCAGGGGCAGGCTTGCTCATCTCCTCTGAGACGTGTTCCGCTGGGTTTCACGACACCTTGCTTTAGCCGTGTGTTCCCTGTGTTCTTCTCTAAGTGTAGCTCATTTCTCACCATCTCACTTCCAGCTCAGTCTCGTACCTGCTCATCTGCTCAGGGGGTTACCCCTGATGTTGTCCACCTGTTGAGGCCATAGGTTTGTGTTTCTAAAACTTGGCAGGCACTGGATAGGAGCAGTCCATCACTAGAGTTTGCTTTTGGCTGTTTCATCTGCTTTCCCATGTAAGGTGTCGATTCCTGGCTGGGGAAGGTTGCTTTGGTTCTGCGGATACCTTCTGCCCTGACTTCTGCCAGAGGAAGGTCTTGTCCCACAGGAATCCCTGGGTTTTGTTGTTGAGTTTTCAGGGTTCAACCCCAGTTCTTAGAGGGGAGGTTGCTGTGTTTCCCTGGCTGCTAGTAGCTTCTTAGGTGTGCTGATGAGATGTCTGTTGGGTGGTGTCACTGGAGAGTGCCGCTCTGCGATAGGCAGACACTTACTTGGTGCTGCTCTGGCTGCTGGAGCAGCAGGTTGGGAGCAAATGCTGGACCTTTCCTGGCTGTTCATCCCCTGCAGATGAACAGTCCCTAGCAGAAACACAAGTCGTACCATTCCTGCCTTTGAGAGAGCCTCAGCCTTTGTCTGCTCCAGAGCTCAGGTCTGTCTTTACTGATGTAGTTTCTGCAGTGACACGCAGGATGTGTCTGCACCCCAGCACAGGGTCTCGTTATGGTCTGACCACCGAAGCGCTGTGCAGAAACTACCAGCACCATTTACAAAGAAAGAAGCCTGAGAGTGTGATAGGAGCGGAGATGTGACTTCTGTGCTGTCAAGCACTGAGGTGGCAGTTAATGCCCTTATGGTTTGAGTCAAGTCCTGGTAGTTTCTGCAAGCCCAGCGCTGAGGGCTAGAGATAATGGCAGTGTGAGGCAGAGCTACTTGAGCCAGCATTCAGCCAGCCAGAGCCTGAGCACAGGTAGCACAGCAATTGGGTTTTGGCAGCGTGGAGTCCCGCGTGGGCTGTCCTCCCTCTACCTTGGGGTGTGCTTGTTGGTCATAAAGCTTGCTTGGATTGCCTGCCCCCCACGGAACCACCAGCAATATCCTGGGGAACTTCTCTGCAGGCTTTAGGTGTGGATACTTCTAAACACATGTGTTTTCACCTGGGGTCCTGGAGCATAGTGTCATAACTCTCATGACCTCTTTAGAGGCTTTGTTTTATCTTTTTCCTCCTGGTGCTGATCTTCTCTGAACAGCTCTGGTGTCATAATGACTTGCTGCACTCCTGTTGACCCCCACCTGCCTGCATCCCCAGACTTGTTTGCCCGGCAGCGTTTCCTCACTTCTCTTTCTCGGTGCAGAGTGAGTGTTGCTGAGGATTTTCCCAGCAGCAGCAGTTTTGAGCCTGCTGCAGGAACCTGTTTTTGCAGAGGCTGCACAGCTTCTGTCCTGTTGGGTGGCTTACCTCCCTCTCATTAGGCTTTTTCTTTTTTAAAGAAAGGAATAAAGTAACCAGGAGCGAAGTCATCCTGGAGCGCCAGGCTTCCAGGGGGTTCTGAGCTCCTGCTGTTGAGTGGCCGTGCAGGAGTAAGTGTCTGCTTTCATGTCTCTTCCTTTGCCTGAACGGCTGCTCTCTCCAGTTTCCAAATTGCTTTGTTGTCTTCTCCTCTCTAGTCAGTATTACTATGTCTCCCAGCAGTCAGGAGCCTGGAGAAGCTGGCCCTGTCTTGTCCCCTCTTCAAAGTCAAGTCACCTGGTCCTCCTAGAGCAAAATTGCCCAGCCCTTTGTGTAGCCAAGTGCATGTTCAACCCCTTAAGCTCTAAGCACTTCCCGATGGTGTCCTGTCTCTATAGTTACTCTTGTTGTCAAGGCTGTGGGAGTGGTGGGTTTTTTTTTACTTTTTTTTTTGTCAGGAAGGCATATGTGATTGCTGTGCCTTTGTGCTTGGGTGTGTCTGTCTCTGCATCTTCTCTCCTTCCCTCCTTTCCCACCCTTCCTCCCAGCAGCTTTTGAACCTGCTGCCAGCCCACAATCAGATTTGGCAGAGGGACAGGGATCTAGGGGGTATTGCATTTCTCTAAGCTTCATGAGCAAACCCAGCCCTGTCAGGAAGAGAAAGTCTGGTGGTGCCCCTGTTGAGGGAGAAGTGAGGAAGGCCACCCTGATGTAGACGCCGTGTATCTGTGCAGAAACGTGTCCCTGAGACAATGTGCCCCTCAATTCTTTGCTCACAAAATGATTTTATTTATTTCCCCTCCCTCTCCCCACATAGGGACGATGCGGGCTGTCCGCAGGCACCTCTTCCCCGGGGACTCCGCTGCCGGGCAGGGCATCATCTGGGAGTGGCAGAACGATGAAGGCGGGTGGTCCCCCTATGAGATGAACGTCTGCGTGTTCCTGGAGCAAGCCCGTGCCACGAATCACCAGCGAGTAGATCTTGGACCCTTGGGCTACAACTACGAAGTTGACTTCGTGGCTCAAGTCCAGACCAACAAGACCACGAGGTTCCGCCGCAGCGTTCAGAGGCGCTTGGACGCCCCATACCCGGTGACGGCCTCCCCGGCACCCCTTCACACGGGGGTAGCTTGTTCTTGCCAGCAGTGCTGGCTAAACAGTGGGACTGGTCCCATCACCACACGCTACCGCCACTCCATGATAAACTTTCCCAACTCTTCCACTACTCACCAGGTTTCCAGTAGGACAGCGTCAGTCAGTTCTTCCAGCGTTGGCTTTGTGCCCTATAACAAACCGACTTTGTCTGGAGCAAGGTCAACACCGAGACTCAATGCACAGAGCACCTGGGCTTTGCCTCAAGCTGGGGGTCCCAGCACAGGACTGTCTGCATCTAACGGAGTCAGGTACAGACCCTAATTCATCTTTAATTACTATACATGTGTCCAAGAGACCTGCTGTGCTCAGGTCTTCATTATCTAGGAGCTTCTCTGTCCCGGAGGACTTTACAAGAGTCTTTTCTAGAAGGAGAGAGAAGCTTGTGCCTCTGTGTCCAGTACAGTGGATGAAAAGGCTTCTCCTCTGCTTCCCCTTCTTTGCTCCCGCTTGAAATATAGTCCCTGTCTACTAGTCTCCCTGAACTACTGGAGAAAGGAATCAGGTTGAGATTTTGCAGGTCTGAGAAAATCAATAGTGATTGCTTTTATTTCAAGTTACACTTAAAACCAGCTTTGAGGGGGACTGAGTGAATGAAAAGGGGACTTAAGAACACCCTTATGTACTTCGAAGTATGCAGTAAACAGGGGAAAGCTGCTCTGTGTCAGAGCTCTTCCACTTCAAGGAAGCACCACAGGACTCGGCTGCATGTGGCTGAGACCTCGTGAATTCTCTGACAAAGTCAGGAAGTCTATGATGGACGTTTTTAAGGTCAACGAGCGAAAAAAATGCCGAAACACAAAGATGTAGATCAAGGGTTTTTTAAATCCATTTTGAAGATGTTTAGAAAACCAAATCAGTAACTTTTCCCTTCCTTTGATTCCTTCAACCATATTGATCCCTTTCTCTCTGAGATCAGTGGGGTGACACTGGCAATTTGAGTAGCGTCTAGACTATTTGTCAGGCTAAATGCTGGTGCAGAGTTGAGATGCCACTGGACAATCACGGAAGAGGTTCATTTTGCACATCCCGTGGGGCTTCGCAGTTGTGATGCTGGGGAACTGCAAGCATAAGTAGGACTGTAAGTGACAAGCCTTGCCTTGTGAGGGTTTTGCTATATCCTTTCCCTTCATCTTTTTTCAGTGACCTTCTCCTGAGCAGGTGCTCGGGCTGGGCTCTGGCTCTCTGCAGGGAGCTAGTTACTTTGAAGGAAGGACTGGCAGTTTTTGTGGTGCTAGCTGAGGTCTAGTGTTCCTCAGTTTTTTGAGCTGTCACCCTTCATGTGCTCCAGCTTGTATAGGTGGATCACCTGTGCTGGCTGCTGATCTGTTTTCAGCGTGGCCCTTCTCCGACAGGGCTGAAACTGGAGTGCATCTTGCAGCCTAGGATTTCAGCTCTTGTCCGTGAGCGGCTGGAGATGGAGGGCTCTGTTTGCACCTTACTGGTGTCGGAGGAAGGCCTTCACTTCTCTTCAGGCCTCTTGGCTATTGCCAGCTAAATGAAAAGCAGAGCCTTGTGGTCTGACAGCTCGGCTCCTCTGGGTGGTGTGAGCTGCTGGGCCAAGCAGTCATCCCCTGTGGGCTGGAGTAGGGGTTTGGGGGCTGGAGGAGGTCAGTGTCACCCTTGCAAAGTGGGGCACTCCCTTCTGCATTGCTGTGGGATGGCTTCTGTGAAGCCTGGACACCCAAACCAAGCCAGATAGCTCCCAATGGACTTTCAGGGTCTTAGCTCCTTCTGTGTGCAAGCCTTTGCTAGCCGAGGTCTTTGTGACCTGTCCGTGGTAATACTTGCACTGAGGATCTGCTGGCATTAAACTGAGGGCCAGGCAAGGGGGGGTCTGACTGCTCCCTCTGTTTCTAAACAGCTGGAAGTGTACAGAGCAGTATACACATTTATAAACACATAAATAATATATAAAAAAAACCAAAATGCTGAACCACTGTGTGAGCACCTGAGAAGCTGAAGGGGAACTTGCCAGCGTGGATTTACCTGTCCAAGATACCCTGAGTAACAACAGAGATAAGAAATACAGAAGGGTGTTGAAAGCACATTCTGCTAATTACATGAGGCACAGGGGTTTGAGGCTGATTTTAAATCTCGTTTGTATTTTAAACGAGATGGTAAATCTTGAGATATTTTCCTTAGTGTCATATCAGGACTTTCCCTCTTGAGAGTCATCTGAGTGAAATGACTTCTTGCATCCTGTTCTTCTTTCTCACAGTCTTTTTCTGGTGCTTTCTTTGCACCTGGTGATTTTTCATGGCATTTTAAGTATCTGCAGTACTTGGCTGTTCCAGTTGCCTTCTAATAGGGCTGCAAATCAGAGCTCAGTACTACCTGCAGGAGCCCCAAGTAAGGCTCTTGCTGTCTCTTGAAGAAGCTGCCAAATTCCCCCTCTCACAGGAGCTGCTGCTGGTCAGTGTGTGGGGCTGGCAGGCTGCCTCAAGCTCTTGTCCTTCCCTAGAGCCTCAGCGTGATTTGCAAAGTGACTCTCGGGGTGGGAAAACTTAAAAACAAAGAGCCAAATGCTGTAGCAGTTGCCCTCCAAGCCTGTCTGGGGCTGATCAGGATGTCGTAGGCTACTTTTGGGGGGGACAGGCTGTCCTGAGACAATAGGAGAGATGTTCAGGGAGGGGTGGCACAGGCTCCTTACTGTGAAATGAGCCCACAGCCCAGGTGATGCTGACTGGGAGGAGAGGGACAGCCAGGAGGAGACCTGGAGATGCCTAGCCAGGGTGCTGGGGAGGACATTGCTGTGGCAATGGCTGGGCTGGGTCCCAGGGGTGCCAGGACAGCTGTCTGCAGCTGGTTAACCCCTCCAACAGGCGAGTGCTGGCAGAGCTTGTGCTGGGTTAATGCAGCAGCCCTCTGGGACTGGCATATGTCCCCACACTCCCCGCTCAGCTGCTCCAGCTCTGTCTCTTCTGGAGTACTGCTGAAGGTGTCTTTCGTGGCAGGAACATCTGGGCCCCTCCATGACAGCCAGCCTGGGGACGGCAGCAGAGGGCAGAGCCCCCCCGGCGCACCGGGACTGCTGCGGTACCGGTGGCAGCGTTGGCTGTGGATGAGCAATGCCATGGCTGGTCAAGGTCTGGCTGTTGCAACCTGTTTTGCAGCTGTTGGTGGTGTGCAAGGGGTGAGTGAGGTGGCTGGTATCTTGGCAATAATCCCTGGCTAAGCCAGCTTTTTTGGGGGGAGGATGCAAAAGGATCATACGGTTAAATCTTTGCTGGGGACAGCAGAACATGCCACTTGGGGAAGGTGGCAGCTCTTGGGGCACTTGGAAATGAGTGTGCAAGTGCCGGCAGACTTGTGTGACAGACACACCCTCTGTGCAAACCCTGCACCCACCTCCCCGTTGTGAGCCTTGCTCCTCAGTCTCCTGGCTCTGCCCTTGCTGGGGTGTAAGTGTGCCCGGAGCATGGGTACGCTGCCCAGGTTTGCCGTGGTGAGTGTGATATGAACCCTTGGTGGAGCCCAAGCATGGCCCAGATGGGGGGATGCTGCTGTGCAATTGCCTGGCTACAGGCTCGTTGGGGAGGTGATTTTGCAGGCAGGATGTTAGGAGCCATCTTCATCTCTACAACCCGCTTTCTGTTCATTAACACCAGTGTTTTCCACTAGATTTATCTGTCTGTCTCCCATACCCACCGCAGGAGCGTGCGCGGGTGGCAGATCCAGCCTGTGGCTGTGTGCTGAGCCCCGAGGGTGGCAGCAGCTGGGGGCTCACCCAAACGGACAAAGATGTGCATTGGTGGCCCTTCGGGGATGACGGACAATGTCTGGGTCTCCAGTCCTTTGGGATTAATTTTGCCAGGGGTGTTCTCCTTCCTCCCTGCCAGACAGACAAATGCATGTAATGGGGCAATCTGTCTCCCAGTACAGTGCTGGGACTTTTTCAGCACCAGCTGACAGCTTGAGATGGCTTTTCCCCTGTCACCCCCGTGCTGGGTTTGAGTCGGAAATGCCGCTGGGTTAGTGTAATTGTTCCTGGCTGGGGTTACAGTTTCAGCCTCGTGAAACCCATGTTCCAGCAGAAAATACTCTAATTTCTGTGAATTAGGGGAAACCTGAGTAGAAAACTCTAACAATGTGTTTCATTTAATTCCTAAGCCCAGAACATTCCTGCGTTATTTTACTCCCTAGGTTCCCCATCTTCCCCCTTAGCTGGACTTGGCATGGCATGGTGGTTCATTCCCCTTCCCTTGCAGTCACTGCCCTCTCCCCTCCTGCATCTCCTCCTGCATCATCAAATAGTGTGGCCTTTGTGGAGATAAAGATGAAGCGCTAATTATCCTGCACTAATTATCCCACCAAGGGTTTCTGTCTGTGTCCAGTGGCCAGTATTGCTCGTTCATCTTAGCTGTGATATGCAATTCCTGTGCTGGCCCATGCTCAGAGACCAAAGGGAAGGGAGCAGTGGGCCACGGTGGATCCTCTGGTGTCTAATAAAGGTTGTGTTGTGTTCAACCTGCAGCCTTTGGCCCCAGAGCAGCCCTGGCAGATTACTTGCTTTTACAAAACTGCTTATCTTCACAAAGCTTGCAGGGATGGCCTGGCTTCGGCTGAGCTACAACTCAGAAGGGCTCAGAAGCTATTAGGGAGAGACTGAGAGACAGTGCCATTGCGTACACCCAGTTTCTTCAGGAAACACAGCTAAAAATGGCAGCACTGAAGCAAACGTCTCTCCTGCAGGGCTGAGAAAGAGGTGTAGTTCATCCGGGAAAGCTGCTGAGCTCCCTGTTGGGGTTGTGACAGTTATTTCTAATAGGCAGGCAGGAGTAGCCCCCAGTACAGGCTGCTGGTAGCACAGGCATGCCTGAGCTTTTGTGGCATTGGCGGTGATTAAAAACATTTCCTGCTTGCTGGAGGGTGGATGTTGGTGTGAGAGAGGGTGGAGCACTTCAAAATGCAGGATTAATTTCCCCATGCTCTAAAGAGGGTCAAAGTCGCTGGAAAACTCAGTGAGGAGCGCCAAGGCTTAAGCAGATGCTAATATCCTTGGCTGTGCTGCTAATGTATTAAATAGATGTGGGCAAGTTATTTTGCTGCTTCATGCATTAGCTTCCTCCCGTGTATTAAATGCAATTGATGAATCTGGCCTCTCACAGACGGCACTGAAATCTGCAGATGGAGCATGTCACATCAAGGGTTGTGTGCTTCTATCAGCGCTGTTAACTGGATCAGTGAGGCAGGGGTCAGCTCCCCAGGCTCCCAGCCACCTCCTGGCATGATCCTCCCCACTCTGTATGGGAAAGCATCCATCCCTGGGGCAAGAGCTACCCCATTGTTCTGCTCCCCCCCCCCCCCCCTCCAGTGCTGGCTAATTACATAGAAGGACACTCCTAAAACATTGTAAGGAGTGCCCTGCTTGTAATATGAGCAAGTAAAGCTGCAGGAAGCAATCTTCTGGGGGATATATTAATTAGTGCCCCAGCCAGACAAATCCCTGCTGTACTATGCTGGCTCCTCTGAGCTTGTGCAGCTTTGGGTGCTGGTCTAGGTTGTGCTTACAACTAAGGCAGGCAGCTTGGGGAGGGGGGGAAGGATTTTGTTTAAAAGCATGGGGAGCGGGTCTTGGGAACTGAGGAAGGATGCTTACAGTATTGTGTTCCTAAGAAGGGTCTGGTGCTGCACCCCCATATCTCCCATGGGGAATGACCCACGGTCAGTGCTTTGTAACACCAGGAGGTATAACTGAGGGACCAGAACCTGTGTCACTGAAATCAGGAATAAGTGACACCTGGGCAGGCCCTTTCCTTTTTCTCTTGCCTCCTTTGCATCTTTCAGCTTTTGCCATAGATAGGCATACCCATGAGCTCCTTGGGGGGTGAGGAGGGGCACTGCTCTGTGCTGGTTCTGCTGGGCCCATTGTGACTTGTCCCACAGCCCTGTTAGCTGGTGTGGTTCTGCTGCTGGGCAATCTTCCTGAGTGGGAAGGAGGGAATCTCTTACGCTTGGTGCCAGGAGCAGAACCACAGATCCACGTGGCTGTGTGTGGTGCACCAGAAGATCCTCCTTTAGAGGGACTTGGTCTGGGTTTCGGCATCTTCTTGAGAAGAAAGGTAGGGAAGGAGCTGCTGTGTAGTCATTAGTGTCATTGTAAGCCCTGGGAGGGAGGTTAGACCTTTAGGTGTTGTGGTAGCACTTGGTGTTAATGTGAGGCAGGGCTGGATGCAGCCCTGATGTGGGAGGAGAAGCGTTGGCTATGGTCCAGAGGGCTACGAAGATGCCACAGTACAGGAATATGTGGCTGGCTGGTGTACCGGGAGAGAGGAAGGAAGAAAGGGCTGTATCAGGTGGAAGGGATGACTTGTTACAGAATTCCCCACTTCAGCTCCATTGGAATATTTTGTACGTGTGGTTTAGGTGATGTTCAGCTCAAACCTGGCTGCCCAGTGTTTGGAGTGGCAGCAGCCGTGGATGCCATGCTTCCTCTCTGGTCTTGTGCTTTGCTGTCTCACTGGTGTTGCAGTATCATGAAATTCTGGAGAAGCAAGTGGTTCTGTCATGCTGAAATATCAGTCTGCCCTGTCTGCCCCCCCGTAGCAGATTGCCGGGAAGCTGGTGATGGGAAATCTTATCAGGATCTTCTTGCTGAATCTTTGAGGATAGCATCTTATTTTGTGTCCCTTTCGTCACAACCTGGTGAATGCTGTTGCACTCTGCAGCGTACAGAGCAGCGGGAGAGCAGGAGCTGCAGCAAATGGCAGGACAAAACTGGAACAGGGAGGAGAAACTGATACCAGGAAACGTTCAGAGAGTTCGGGCATTGACTTTCAGGTGTTGCAAGCGCAGCCTGAAAGTTTGGCTAGGAGTCAAAGGCACTGACTGGTTAGAAATTTTGTCTGTGGGCAGCAGAGGCAGCAGGAGCAGTTGTCTCTGTGAATCCCTCTCATCTCTCTGCACTGCAGTGCTTGCTCTTGCACTGATGCTCTCCAGACCTCCCTTACCTGAGAGCCCCCACCCCCCGACCAGCCTGCCTGCATCAAGTTTTCTCCTAACTGAGCCCAGCTTGTGTAAATCCGCAGGACCTCACTCGCGCCTGGCTCCATGTCTCCCAAGAAGCCAGCACTGGTACGGCGACACTGGAGTAGTTTGAGTCTGAGCTGATGGACTAAATATGTCTGTTCATGCTGCTGGTGAGCCTGTGCTCGGAGTCGAGACACAGCCTGTGTTATACCACAACAGCAACATCCTTCCTTTTTACCTCTTCCCCTTCCTCCTCCAAAAAAAAACACAACCCCTCTTCAGGCCCAGGGTAGGCTCTTGAGTAGTGTTTCTGCACCTTTTTTAGTGTGGCAACACTTCCTCCCATGCCCTGTGACTGCAAATCTACCCAGGCAGCGTGGTGGCAGAGGTACCTCAGAGCAGTGTGGATTTCCCTTGATTTCATCCGCCTTAGGTCTGGGCTTTCTGCAGATGTAAAAGGGATTGCATCTGTGCCGGTACACTCACGTGGTGTTGAGCGGATGGGTCAGCACATCCTACGACATTGTTAGCTGAAATGCTGCTAACTGAATGTGCGTGTGCGTAGCCCGTGTGAAATAAGAAATATTTGGTTTCTCCATCATCACATCAGTTGGCTTAAAGCCTCCAGCAGTCAAAGCTGACACACTTTGCCTTTACACCAGGAGTGCAGCTGATCAGTGACTGTTTCCTGGCTGATGGGTAGTAATTTATCTGCAGTGCACTCACAGCTTCCAAAACTTGATTGCTTGCAAGTGCCTCAATTGCTTATTCATTTTCCTCTGCAGATCTCAAGGGCTCTTCTCACTTCTGTCGTGGTTTAACCTGCCAGGCAGCTCGCCCTCCTCCCCTGCAGTGGGCTGGGGGAGAGAACTGGATGGAAAAAAAGTAAAATTTGTGGGTTGAGATAAAGACAGTTCAATAGGACAGAAAAGGGAAGGAAAATAATAAAAAATGAAATATACGAAACAAGCGATGCATAATGCAATTGCTGACCACCAGCTGACCAATGCCCAGCCAAGTTCCCAAGCAGCATTCTTCCTAGCTTATGTGCTGAGCATGATGTCATATGGTATGGAACATCCATTGGGTTATTTGGGGTCAGCTGTCCCCTCCCAGCTCCCTGTGTCCCCCAGCCTGCTCGCTGGCAGGGTGCCGTGAGAAGCTGAAAAGTCCCTGATTTAGTGTAAACACTGCTTAGCAACAACTAAAACATCAGTGTGTTATCAACACTGTTCTCACCCTAAATCCAAAACGCAGCACTGCACCAACTACTGGGAAGAAAATTAAATCTATCCCAGTCAAAACCAGGATAACTTTGTAGAAGCTGTAGCTCTGGGGTGACTTGAACCTTGCAATGCAGAAGAGTGAAGAATTTCTCTGCTGGTCTTCTCAAAGCGTGGTTACCAATGATCCCCTTCCCAGGGCAGCTCCGAGTTTGCTTTCTTCAGCCTCAGGCTGTGACCCTGTGCTTGGCCTTTTGGAGGGAACCCCTGCTGCCCGTCTGTTTTCCTGGCAGAGCAGAAGGTTCAGCTTTTGTGCTTTGGTGTTCTTTTATCTTCCACAGGTACCCAAAGTAACAGCTGTGCTTCGTGGTGTGATGAAGCACAAGCTCTTCAGTCTCAGACACGTGCAGGGTCACAGACTGGGGTGGAAGGGGTGCCCAGGCACCCTGTTGTCTTGGCTGCTCGGTTGGAGGAGGTTGGGAGATGATGTTGGGAGATGAGGTCTGATGCCTCTGAATTTTGGGAGCAGGTCTCTCCAGTTCCTTTTCATTATCTGGTCCTCAAATACCCTCCTTGTCTGCAGCTGGACAGGGAGCATCCCCACTACTAGCTATCATCTGGAGAGGCTTGTAGGAGCAGATATGAAACAAAGGCATGAGATAGAGAAGGAGGGAAATACCTGAGGAAGAGCTGTGACAAAGAGGCTAAATCAGGAAAGAGGAAGAGTCATAAAGAGGAGTCACTGCATCTGATTCAAAGCCTTTTGAAACTGAGAGAAGGATTTCCACTGTATTTGGTGGGTTTGAATTGGGCTGTAGCAAGAACAAGCTGTTGCATCATTTGAAGACATTGCAAAATTGGGGGCAGCAGAGGGGAAAATACAGTCTTTGAAAGAGACAGAAGGGAAATCTCTGTAGTCTGGAGAGCTTTTTAAGTGTCTGGGAGAGCTGGTCTCACTTGGCCAGGCTGTCAGCACCACACCAAGGCCTGGGTTCTGCCCAGGGTGTTCTTCAGGGAGCTCAGCACCCATGTGGGAGCCTATCTCAAACCACAGCAGGTAGGAGAGGAGGGAGGTGGGGATGCATCCCTGTTGTGAGGGTGGCAGACGGCCATGTGTCACTCTTTTTAGCTCTGGTCATTGTCATGGAAATGTGGACAAAGATTTTAGCAAGGCTGAAAGGAGGGACCTGTGTGATGCTTTTTTTGGCACTTACCATCTTAGTCTCTGTGAATTCCTAAGAAGGTGGAGAGGTTTGATGTAATTTTGGAGAGCCCTTGGAGAGGGTTGTCTGAATGCACTGTGTATTAACTGCAGCTGGTGTGCATGAGCCCGTATCCATCCCAGGCACGTGTGCCACCTGAGACGGAGTCTGTGGGTGGCTTCTCAGTGCCAGCATGTTGGATTTCAGATGTTCCTGTTCTGCTTGTGTGGATCCAGCTTGCTTTCCCTTCATTGGCTTTCATGCTGCCGCTCGCCCTTTCCATCCTAACTCCTTCCGTCAGCTAATTGCATGACCTAGGCTGCCCACGTATCCCAAACCAGCTTGAGGTGCAGCTCCCAGTGCTGGAAAACACTGCCGAAACAAGTAGGTTAGGAACCCAAAGGGGATGTTTGGTGTCCAAATCCTTTTGACTTGCAAAGGAAGGTGGGTGCTAAACTCTTCTAAGTCTCCCTCAGTCTTTCCTTCCTTGTTCCCACATCTTGCAGTAACTCCTTGGAGGCACAGGGAAAGTCAAGGCTTGATTCTGTTCAACCCAGGCCTGCAGGTGCTCGGGCGCTTTTCTCTGCCTCAGTGTCCCCATCTGGAAAGCAGCAGGGGATTGATAACGCTTGTTTCCTTCAATCCGTACAGCTGCAACTTCTCATCCAGCATGGGGGGGCTCACACCGTTGTCAGTGGTGTTTTGCTGGCTGGAGGTGAAGTCACCTGGGATGTTTAAGATTAACTTTGCTGTATCCCGGCAGCTGCTGGCTCTGTGCTCATTGCCACAGACCTGCTGGTGCAACAGCATGTTGTGGCGTGGGTTGGAAGCTCTGCAGTAGAGGAGCAAGAGCACAGATGCATCACAGGATCAGAGCAGGGGACTGGCAGCAGGGTCCAGCAACAGACCCCAACAAGGGGAAACAAATGAGCCAGACCCAGTATCCAGCTAGGAGGAGATGAGACTGGAGACAGCTACCTACAACATAGGTCTGAGGTCCACCTTGGAGATAAGTAAACCTACTAGATAGCTCTGGCAAGGACTGGACTCCTTAAATGTAGCTGCTGGAGCGGTGGGCAAAGGCTGCACAGGTGGGGGTCCCAGGTGGGGCTTATCTGAGCAATTAATCCCTGTTAATGTATCCAGGGCCTTGGCACTCAGTAGGGAATAGTGCACTCCTGAGTTGTCTGTCATTAATCAAAGTTAATGATTGATCTGTGCTGTTAAACGTGTCCCTTTCTCTTTTCTCTTCCCAGTGCCCCAAACGTGCCTGTAAAGATGCCCAAACCCAGCAAGGTGAACCAGGCCCTGGCAGGTAAGGATCCTGCTCTGCTGTACTGGCTCTGTCTCTAGGATTACGTGAGCAAGCCGTTCACCTTCCTGTGGCACTTAACGTTCCTTTGTTAGTTTTTAGGAAAAGTCTGAAATGATGCTGGCGTTTAGGGGTTTAGGCCCAAAGACTTTTCAGAAAGGTAAAGAGGACAAATGTGGGGGAGAATGGGGATGGTCAAACCCTGGTGACTGTTTTGCTCGTCAGCGCTGGTCCTAAGGCTCCCCAAATGAGTGGGTGTATTTGGGGGCTGGGTATTCATCTTCTGTAGACCTGGATGAGCAAGTAGCAAGGAGGGGTGCACACAGATCAAGCTCAGTGCCAGCTGTTACTTGCTGCTTTTTTTTTTTTTTTTATAAAGTCAAGGGCAAAGAGTGGTGTGGTAGTGTGAGGTGGTGTTTAATGTGGATTTTTTAAAATGTGGTTTTATTACAAAAGCTCAGGTGGTCTTTAGCTTAAAAAATGATTGTGATGCCTTGTCTTGGGGAAAGGAGGGGGCAGAAGTCAAATCAAACCTTGTCTCCTGTGGCAGCAGAATACAGGTTTGCTTGTTATAATCCAAACCTGTGAATACAATACTAAATATACCCGAGGAGTGTGTCTGGGAGGGATGAAAGTGCCAGTTTTCAATGCTGCTTTTCAAAGTAGATTTGCCTGTTAAATGTGAAATGGCGTTGCCTTGAAAACAACAACTCGCGCTTGCAGCTTTCAGTGGAAGCGTTTCCATGCCAAAACCCACCGCGTTTCCATGCCAGAAACCATCGGCATGTTTACTCTGTTTCAACTCAGCCAGCACCAAACTGTGGGACCCTGGTGTGGTGGTGCCCGGGGGTGCGGGGGTTCTGCTGAGAGCAGATGTCTTCTCTATGCCAAAATCGTATCGTAACATGGTAACCCAGGGGTAGAGAAGTGGAAAAAAATTGATGTATGATATTTTCTGGGGGTTTCTGTATCCATTGGAGACACTACAGAATATCTGTTAACCCTTTCCCTTCCTCTGGCTCTTGTCCATGCGTGGTCTGTTGAGGTTATTAGCTCCCTGGGTGCCAAACTTTGCTCCTGAGCAAGTGGAGACAGTTACATTCTCATTCTTAAATAAAATGGTTACTGCTTTATTCCAGGAAAGGTGATGGGGATTGATCTCTTCTTGAGTGTCAGGCTTTACCCTGCCTAAAAATGGTCCCCAGGATTGATGTTTCCAGTCATTTAATGTTAGCACCATCATGAAAACTGTGCCTTGCATGTCTCAGTAGCCAAACGGGCACTGCATAGACTAATACTGGGTGTCCTTCGACAGCATGCAGCCCACCTGTGTCCCAGTTAGCAGATCTGTTGTTGTGGAAATTAGGTGTAAAGTCAAGCTCACACCTTGTCCAGGTGGGTGACTCAAGCAGAACTCCTTTTGCTTACAAAACCTCAGAATTTCATCCCCTTGCTATTAGCATTGCCTATGTAATTAGGTACTTAATCACATAAAGGTAAACACAGCAAAGAACTGAAGAGCCCCGGTGAATCCAGGCCGTGTTAATGTTGTTAATTATGATCTCGGTCTATGTATAGAGGTCATCCACTGTTAATTTGGAAGAGGTGAATGTGTGTGGTCCATCTAAGCCTTGTGGTGCCACATTTAGATATAAAAGGCTGCAGGGGAGCTCAGGAGAATAAGCCGTTTACCGCCATTTAATAAAATAAAATGGTTAAGCTTGTAATTGATATCTCTGTTGTTGGAGGCTGGGGGTGCAAAAGAGGGAATAATTATTCATTTTGATAACCTTTAGCTCTCCGCAAGGCAGCTGGCAAGAGGCACGCTGAGTTGCAAGGGGAGTGCAGCTCTGCACGGGCTGGGCTGCATCTTCTTCAGGTCCAGCTTTGATCGATGCTGTGCTGCCTTCTGCCCAGTGTGACAGACCTCAGAGGGGCAAGGGAGGAGGAAAGGCTGAATTGGAGTCTGTCCTTAAAATCATGCAGAAGCAGAGGAAAGATCTGGACAAGTTAATTAGCAAGTGAAAGGAAAATAAATTTCTGGGAACATTTCTTGTAAAAAGCAAGCAGTGGAATTCTGGTAAAAAGGCCAAATTTTATTGAAACGGTAATTGGCTGTGTCTTTAGGGACACCTTCTTCCCCTCTAAGCTCTGCTCGCTGTTTCTAGAACCTCTTCTGGGAAGTGATATTTTGTTCATATTTAAAATCCTGCAGATGGTGTTTGAGTTACTTATTATTCAGGTTCTTCTCTAACACAGAGGCTGGGCCCCTTTGGTTCCTCTGGTCCCCACCGCATGACTGCTTCCTTCAGCATCGGTGGTGGAAGGGCTTTGTGATGGCATGAGGGCGAGGGCAGTCTGGGATGTGACCTGAAGGTGGCTTTATCCTGGGAAGCTTGTCCAGAAGTCTCACAACCCTTGGTCTCCACCCAAGGAGCCTCTTGGCAGCTTTGGCTCTGGTCTGAAGCAGGAGAGAGAAAATCCCTGAACTTTGTGGGTGATCTCAAGAAATGCTGCAGGTGCATCTCTTGGGTGCAGAGGGATCTTCTGGTGGATAAACAGGAGGTGGGGGGTCCTGGCGTCTGAATGAGAAGCTGGGTTTTGTTTGTGTGATGAGCGCCTGGGGATCTGACAGGGATTGGTAACACTGTCAACCCCACGTCTTCTAAACACACCACTTGGTATCCCAGAAATCGTGAAGCTGACTTCAAAACCATGTTTTGCAGAAGAAAAATAAAATAATTTATTCTTCCTCGATTTCTGCTACAAGGTGCATGTGGAAACATGTCTGTTAAGCTTTATCTTTCCCCAGGAGTATTTGGTTAGTATGGTGAAGTGCCAGGACAGAGGTCTAAGCAAACTGTTGGCACAGTGTTCATGTTTAAGGTTCAGCTGGACTAACATCCCTTGGCGATAATGGAGTTTCGCTGGTGTGCCTTGGGGCTGGGGGGTGGGCTAGGTCATATGAAGGCCCTTCTAATACTATTTTTAAGATGAAGACTGGAAATGAGCTTTTTGTTAAACAAAACCGAGTGTTTCTCACTTGCGTGATTCCTAGAGCTGGGGCATTTGGGGACATACTAACCATAATAATTTTGCTGGTGGATATAATCGTACAAATGAGCGATGCTTTTTCTGAGTTCTCATGTTATTTGAAGGTAGGCGCTGCCCTTTTCCCTCTACATGCTGAAATCCAGGACTGGAACCAAAGGCATACCAGTCTGAGGTCTGTGCAAATACAAATCAGCAGCCAGAGCCGGTGGCCAGAGGGGGATGCTGGGCTGGGTATGTGAGCAAGTGTGTGGTCAATGCTCATTACGTTATGTAAGGGTGTTTTTTCCCATGCTCAGCTTCTGCGCAGGATATTATGAAAGTCCCTTATTTACACAGCAAACTGAGAAAAGCTGGTGGATGTTGTCCTAGCTCCAGTGAAAATAATTTAACCCCGAGGAGTCAGTAACGTACTTCTGGCCAAATAGATGCTTTGAGCAAGAGAAAAGAGGCGGTTCTCGGAGTGTGGTTGTTGCACTCATTCATACGATCAGATCAGGTGCCAAAGGATGCTTTGCAAGGCTTTTGGTATCTTCCCTCCTGCAGTCCTTGCAGGGAAGAAACCCAGTGGAAAGTGTGAATATTACTAATAATATTTTTCTAGCTCCTGGGGTAGCTAGTGAGAGGCAGGAACTCTTGCCGGAATGCCTGGGGGTCCAAAGCAGTCTTAATGTGGGCAAGTTTATCTTGTTTGAGCTTTCCTCTTGTGTGTTCAGGTGAGAATTTATTCAGGTCAAAGGCCACATCTGCTCCTGACATAACTCCGCAGATGCCTACAAGTTCTGATTTGAAATTGTGTCCCACAGGTCAGAATTGGAGAATCGATCTGCAGATGTGATGTGTGTCTGTGTATTGTTTTGGCATTTCGTATGAACACACACTCCCACGTAAGGCTTGGATCAGAGGAGATCCCTTACTGGGGACTCTTGTCGCCAAACCTGTGGGAGGATTGTTAGATGCTGAGATTTCCAGTATTGTATTAGAACTTTAAAGGAGGCATTGCTGCTGGGGTTTGAGATGAGCCAGAAGAGCAATGTAACACTAGAACACCGCATTTTTGAATGCTCTCTTGATTTGAATCTGCAGAAGATTATTCATTGTGTGTCTTTCCGAAGGCAGCAGAAGGTAAAAGTGGAAAATTACCTTTTCTTGGCTAGTTTTTGTCCGTGGGGGAACATTTGGTTGGGGTAATTCTCCTGGTCCCACGTTTGCCCTGCGCGGTGTGTGTCTGGGTGGAGTTGTAGATGCGTTTGCAGCTTGTGAAACGAAAGAGAAAGTTCCTGGAATAAATGTTTATTTTCTTTGTGATGATTCACGATGCTGGCAGGCAGTTTCGGACATGTTATTCCAGGTATGAGAGGGGCTGTGCTAGAGGGTGGCTGAGGTTCTGTGGCTCGTGCTCTTCACTTGGTCTGATTATTGAAGGCAACATTTTGTCCTCTGACATTAAGAGTCTGAAGTCGATGCTTCAGCCTCTGCTTCTGTCATGTTCTTTTTTTAAAATGGGCTCTGCATGTTAATGCTAGCAAGGCAGTATTGATCTCTTCAGAAGAAAGCATTAATTTTGCATTTGCCTATCAGTCAGCTGTGCGTAGGTGGTGATAATCCCTGTTAGTCTTTGGACTTGCTTTTCAAATGTCAGTCTCTGCAGTCAGTGCTGTCGCGCTGCTTAGGAGCAGGGTTTTTTTGGAGACAACTTTACCGTTCCCTTTTCTGCACCAATCCTGGGGAATTGCATTTTTCAGCCTCAGTGGGTCAGGCTGTCTTAGATGATCTCCCCTAGCCGTGGGGAGGTCCAGCTTCTTGCCTGTCTCAAGAATATTGTTCCTCAAGGCTCTCTAATTGGTGTGAGTTGGTACTGCTCTTCTGGGGATACCTTTAACCTGCTGAGAGGGGAAAGTACCTGCCTGGTGCCCCTGCAAGTGGCAGCTTTGGTGCTGTCGCTGTGCTTCAGGTGTTCAGTTGTTCTGCTCATTCAAAAAACAAGTAGCTTTTGTTAGGGGAACGTTTAAACTCTTCCTTAAGGCTCCTTGGGAGTAGTGAAGGACTGCTGGCTTAGACCTGGGTTGAGAGCACGCAATAGTCTTGCGGTCTTTAGTTCAAGACTTAAAGGAAGTTATTTTGATTGTGAAATTTCTGGCTCCGATGTTCAGTTAGAGGGCTGCTGGCTTGTACCGATGTCAGGGACTCTCAGCTGTACCTGCTGGGAACAGCACGGTGCTGCTGGTAGGGTCAGGGGTACTAACTCAGTGTTTATCTGCTTTGAAGTCCTCTTTTGGCCCTGCACCTCCTGGGAACTGGGGAGCTACATCCCCGATCTAGATCAGCGATGATTGTACCTAACGAAGGTGATCCACGGCTGCCTGGTTTGGTGTTAACCTATTCCTATTTGGAAGCACGTGGCTTCACCACGCCTTGGGCAGCCTGCTCTTCTGACCAGCCCACCTCTGCCAAAGGTTCCTGGGTAACCCTGGGGAAAGTCCTTCACTCATCTGTGCCCCTCTCCTCATCCTGCAAAACCCCTTCTGTCTGTCTTTTGGTCCTTAGATGACAAAGTTTTACGAAAAGCATCCAACTTTGTGTATCAGGAAGGGACTTGAACAGGTTCTGGAATATCTGTTGTACTTGGACCTTACACGAAGGAGAAGCAGAATGCGATCGGCGCTGCGTAGGGGTAGTTCTGCTTGTGGGGCATCGACACAAGCTTTGTGCAGGGGATTTCTAGTCATAAGGCGCAGGTTCTTGACTGGTTGAATATTTGAAGCAGAAAATAGTCTTGCCACTTGCACACAAATTTGGCTAATGCTTCCCATCATAACTCGATTTTCAGTCATGTGTGGGCAAAGTACCTCATTTTTGTCCTGAACAAATGTGCTTTTATATCTTCCTTTCCCAACCCAGCTGAACAGAGGCTTCAAAAAAGAAAATCCTTAGAAATCTTAGCTTTGGCCATGTATTACTGTGCAGGATGCTGGCAAGAAATTCTATAGCATTAGGATGTGGTTTTACATAATCTACTGACAGAGGTAACTTTTGGGGAAACACTGGCTTTTAGGTTATCTGCTGTTGCTTTGCAACCATAAGTATTTCTTTTTTAGTTGTGGTGATGGCTGTTGCAGGTGGGAAATCACTTTTTGAGAAAGCAAAGGCAGGTGTTTTCTTGACTCTAAGTTTAAGAGCAATACACTACCTTGGAAATGTTATGACTTGTAACTGGCCTGTATTTCACAGGCAAACATCACATTAGATCAGCATGATCAGTCCTGTAGCTCTCTGTGTGCCAATTTTACCTTCAGGGAATGGCTGTCCTTTTTAATGATTCATTAGCTTTAACAAACTGCATCCCATGATTGCAGCTGGCTGGGTTGGGGGAGGGTGAGAATTGCATTGTAGCTGGGGGGGGTAGGGAAAACTGGAGTGCCAGGGAGGAGATGGTGTGGGGTGAGTGGGGGGCTGCCACCGTGGGGCTCATGGGGCAGCTCCAGCCCGTGGTCAGCCCTGCACTGCTGTGATGTTTGAAGGCAGTTCAGCTGCACTCTGGGCATCAGTAGAAACATGTAGCTTTAGGGATGAGTAGCTGAGCAGGACCTCTAGCTAGGGGTTACAGGTGATGCCCCTCATCCTTCAGGCCCCCAGACTCAGGGCTGCTCCCAGGGGTCTGGTGAGCAGGAGGTCTTTGCACCACAGCAGGCTTGTGCCTGAGAAGCCCTAAAGCCAAGGCAGAGAGGAAAGTCCTGTTCACACAGCAGCGCAGAGGGTCACGGGCAAGACTTGTGCCCATATTTCCCTGCTTTAATTTGCTGCCTGGGCTCCTCCCCCTGAAAGCCTCTGGATCTTCTCCTTGTGCTGACTCCAACCCCATTGCCTCTCAGATGTTTCATGTCCTCTGAATCAAGGGCTTGGGTTTTGCTTTATTTTATCTTTTTAAATTTTCTTTGAAAAGTTAAAGTTTTTTTTTAATGAATGTATTTCCCCATTGTTTCCTTCCTGCATGTTGATCTCGTACCCACTGTAGGCATGACGGCTATTCTGATGTCAGCCGCTGGACTCCCCGTGCACCTCACCTGTGTGCCGCAAGCTGCCAGCACCCATAAAGGCACTAAAAAACACAGCTCAGTTAAGGAGGGGAGGAAAGTGTCCAAGAAAGGTAGTTCCTGCTCAAACTCTGATATTTGCTTCCATCTCCTTCTCTTTATCTCTCTGCACTTGTTCTGCCTCCCTCCTTTCCCTTTGTCTCTCCCCCTACCCTCCTGGCTCTTTTGATTTGACTAATGATGTGTGTCCCACCAAGGGCAGAAGCAGGACGCGTCTCCTCCGGCCTGCATGGTCTCTGACAGGTGGTCAAATAAGAAGATAAAGTAGACCCGGTCCTGTGGTAGCTCTCCTTGTTTCCATCCATCATTAAAGCTGGAGGAGCCCAGTTGTTCTCTGTGCGTGTCAGACTCCTGCAGCCTCCCCTGTGGTCCCGCTACACCCTCTGGGGAGCCCTGGGCATCCACATACCAGGACCTTCTCTGACTCATTGGTGGGACAAGTCTGGGAGCTGAGGGACCGTCAAGCGTTTAATCCGTACGTGCTCTTAAGAGAAGGTTTGCTTGTGAGCTGTGCTTGTCACAGTTGAGTCATGGGATGAGAAGGATCTTCCAGACAAGCAGGTCCCTGAGTCATACAGGGCTTTCGAGGTCAAATCGCAGAGGATTTGTTCTCCCCGCTTCTGTCTGGGGTGGGAGTGGCGTGGAGCTCTCTCAGGTGGACATGCCCTGGCAGGAAGGGCCAGGTTACCCCAGCTCTGCTGCTGAGCTGAGCCACCTCCAGGGTAGGGCCTTCATTTCATTTCATTTCTCCTCTTCATATCTCACTGGCGTCCCTCACCCTCGCAGAGTCAGTGGGCTCCCGGTTTAGAGCCTGGGTCCCATCTGCTTGTAGCAGCCCTGGGACTCTGCGGGGGTAGGTGTGGATCCAGCCTGGTGTAGCCGTAGAGGTGGTTTGCCAACCCTGGCACAGGTGTCCTAGGGTGGTCAACCACCACCAAACCCAAGGTGCTTCCCCCTTCAGATAAGCAAAGGGTGGACTAGAGGTGGGGGTGTATTCAACATCGAGATGCTTGCGTTTAAGAAAGAGGGAAGATCCCTGAGGTGGAGGGAAAGAGGCACCTGGCTGTCTGGGGAGTTTGTTGGTGCCAGTCTCTCTCCTTGGAGTCTGTGCTTGATGGGAAAATGAGGTCCAAACCCATCCGAAGGAGGCAGGAAGAGTGGTAGAAGGAAAATAGAAATTAAAAGTGGAGGGAGGTGTCTTGCGGAAACACATTATGGAGGGCGCTGGGAGGAGGAGATGCAAGTGGAGAGAGGGAGGGAGAGAGCACATGTGGAGTAGGATGTGTGATAGAGGGGGAGGAGAAAGCAGGGGCGGCAGGAGAAGCAGCGAAGAACAGGAGGAGCAAAGGAAAATGGGAGGTGAAGGAGAGGAGCTGAGCGGAGGTGGATGGTGGAGGGGCTGGATGAGGATCTCGCTCGGCAGAGCCAGCTGGCAAGGCAGCAGGGTAGTGCGGCTCCTGGCGCTTCGCTCCCGGCACGGGCAGCATCCGTGCAGCCCTCCGCAGGCAGGGATGAGGGCTGGGCCGTGGGGATGCCCTGCAAACAGTGCCGAAACTGAGCCGGGCGGAGGCCAGGCCCTTCTAAAGAGGCATTGCCTTGCCCCTGTGGCTGCTGGAGCCTGAAAAACAGAGGTGTTGGTCACTGGCTGCTGGTTAATGGCATGAAATTAGCTGTATTAGGGCAAGATATGGCCACAAACACACAGCCCTGCTCCTCTGCAGTCCCCCTACCCCGCAGTGTGGCTTCTCCTCCATGGGGTCTGTCAGTACCGGGCTCTGCACCGCTCACAGCATCCAACCCCTCCCTGGCGCGGAGGAGATGTGGGTGCAAGCAACCCGGGTGCTTGCAAGGGTGTGATGTTAATAGGAGGGTATGTCTTGCGACTTCTGAGCAGGGTGGGCAGGGCAGTGATGCTGAGCATCAAACAGGGCAGGTGGGGAGGATGGGGCATGGGCTGGGGCGTGAGAGTAACACACACCGCATTAGGTACCTGCCAGGGGAGCAGAGGGGTGGGTGTAGCTGTGCCAGGTGCTGTGCACCCTGTCAGCAATGCCTCTTCCTCCGTGAGATGCTGGTTCCTCGGTGCTTGCTGCAGCACCTGGGGGCTCACACGTGTCGCCAGCCGGGGCTGCGGAGCTGCATGCACCTTGGCCACGGGCTGGGTGTGCTGGGGCAGCACTGGCACCAGCCTCGGCCCTGGGGGTGTCCAGGCAGCTGGCTCAGCCCCAGGGCTGTGCCCTCCCCCAGTCCCAGGGCCAGGCTGCCACCTCCCTGCCAGCGCACCAATGCCACCTGCTGGGGCCAGGACGCCTCCGCTCTAAGGGAGCGGGGAGGGGACACCAGCAGGAGCATGGGACACTGTCTAGGGAAGGGGCACAGGCAGCTCCTTCTTCCATCTGGCATGGCAGGATTTGTCCCGGCCATCCTCATCTGGCTCAGGATGTGCCAGCACTGCCCTTGTCCCTGCTGGCCCATGAGGAGTGCCTTTCTACATTTTACGTTGCTGAAATCCCCCCCTCTCGTTTCAGAATGCTGGATCCCCTTTGCTGGGGGCAGGGATGCCAGTCCTGCAGAGTGCGTGACGCCCGGCATGAAGAGGGTGCTCAGTCCCTCCTAGGAACAAGCTGTGTTCGTAATAACACCCCTCCAGGCTTGCAAACATTGTTCCGCAGCGAAAGTACTGAGCCTGGCTCTTGGCCAGACTCTTCTCTTTCCCTTTACAGACCCTGAAGCTGCCAACAGGCAGAGATGGGCCCCACTTTGTGCCCTGAATTTCTGCATCGCGTGCCCTTTCCCCTCCCACATCCCTCTAGGATTTTCCATCGTGGAGAGCTCTAGTGGGAGCTGTGCATCCAGCAGCAGGCCCATCAGTGTGCTGACTACATCAGCTGGTGCCAAAACAGGGGGTGGTGGGTGCAGCGTACCCCGGCTGAGCCCCTTCTTGCTCCCTCCTGCTGCTGCAAACCCTGGTCCCACATGGGTTGAGGCAGCATTGATGGGAATTGCAGCCAGCGTGGTGAATAGCTGGGTTATGTTAAACAAAGGCGCTAATTAGTCAGGATTCGTTAACGTTGTTGCCGTTCTGGCAGCCGTGTCTCTGGCGCAGATGAGTGCTGCGCTGTGGGTGCTGCAGGTCTCGGGGAAGCCGTCGTCTCTGGGCAGACACTGCCCTGCCAGTGCTGGCACACAGCCTGGCAGCGTCTGCCATCCTGATGGATCAGCGCTGCCATCCTGATGGATCAGCGCTGCCTTCCCGCCGGCTGGCACGGTGCTGTGCTTCCCCGGGCTGGCGCAGCCACTGACGGCGCTTGGGGCCGGCTGTCCAGGAGGGAGGCGAGCAGCTTGTCTGGCTCTCCAAGTACTGTGTGCTGCTTGGGCACGGAGCCGGCCATCCCGGGGCTCCCCTGCCTGCCCAGGGCCGTTGGGACCAAAGGGAGAAGACGTTGGTGTGGGTCGGGTGTGCTGATGGCTTGGAGGTTTCCCTGCGCATCCTCCCTGGGGTGGGCAGTCGCACGCGGAGTGCTGCGGTACGGAGGGAGAGGAGAGGGGCACGCTCGTCCTTCCCTGCCCAGCAGGACAGGATCTGGCTAGGTGAGGGGAGTAATTCCAGCTGACTCGGATCCCCAGATGTCTGTCCATCTGCAGATCATGCCAGTGCCTGTGGGATGGGGGGGACTGGGGGAGTCCCTCGGAGTCGGGGCAGCTCACTGGTCCCAGGGGGGTCCGTCTGCTGAAGGAGACAGGCTACAGTAACAGGAATGCTCTGTGTCACGGCCAGAGCAGCCTGGTCGCTTAGTTATCCTGCTGAAATGCTAAATGTGGAGAAACCTATTTTTAACACCAAATTTCCTCTCGCCTTCCTGATCTCTGGACAGCCCTGTTGGGGGCTGAGGCCAGTAGGTCCAGCCTTTACAAGTCCAGGGCTGGGGGGGGGGGGCGCAGAGGTGATGAGATTTGGGTGACTGTCCGTGATGATAACTAGAAACAACCTGTGTCTGGCCTGCATGGGGTATCGAAAAGAGAGTCTGCTGCTAACCATATGGCTCCTTTTGGGATACAGAAGGAGGCATGTTACTGTTGCAACCATTTGGTTGCCGAGCAAGGATTCAAAACACATCTGTTAAATGTTGCCCACGGAAAGCCCTTGCTTCAGCAAGCAACTTATTATCTACAGGGAGGAAGGGGAAGCATTAAAAAAAAAAAAAAAAGTTATTCCTTTCTTTGTAAATGAAAGAATGGTAAACATTCCTTCACGTCCCAGATAAATCAATAGCACAGCATTAGGACAGCTGGTGATAAACAGCATCGGTCGATTCTGCTATTGCATTTTCAATCTGCTATTGAATCCAGAATACTCTGGGGACTGAACGGGCTTTGATGATCCCAAGGGATGCTAGAACAAAGATTTGGAGGCAAACACTTCTGGAGCAAATGGTCCAGTAAGGAAGCAATTCATGCACTGAAGCATATGTGGCGGGTGCTGTGCCTCCCAGCCTTCTAGCTCCCCGGTGTGCCGCTGGGATGTGACCTGCCAGATGTGCTGGTCTGCCAAAGGAAGAGCCTCTCTTCTGAGGCAAGGGAAGCTGTGTGGGTTTTGCTGCCCTTGTTGAAACCAGGTTCTTGGCATCAGAAGGCTTCTTTGGAACTAGACGTTCAAATACTTGCAGTTGGGGACAGATTTTTCTAAAGCATCTGGGCTCCCCAGCCCTTTGTCTCTCTCTCCAGGCAACCTTGGTGGATCTAAATGCATCAGAGCATTATCCCAGCAAAGTGACAGGAACAGATCAGAGATACCACAATGCAAACCCATCGGGCATGGGTTTCCTAAGGACGGCTAAGGGCTACATCCCCCTCTTCTGCCTCTCTGGTTACCCCCAGCTCCATCCTAATGCCAGCTGGTGAGGTGGTGTAATGCTGTTTGCTTTGCCTGAAATCCCTGCTGTACCCCGCAGACTCTGCAAGAGCTTTCTTCTCACTCACTCACCCGGCTCTGCAGCAGGATTTTTGTCTCTTTTCATTGGTTTTATCTGAATGAGCCTGGCCAGTTCCTGAGCAAGTCATTCCTTCATTTCTCATGAGCTGCTACAGAGGAAGGAAAGTCAACAGCAGGAGAAATGTGCAGCAGGGGCTGCAGTAAAGGAGCATCCTCCGCCATCCTGAACACGAGGTGAATTGCTCTAAAGCTGGTCAGATCTGCTGTGCAGGTGGGAGCAGGTGAGCTGGGGCGTTCTGCCAAGTACTGGGCAGGCGTTGCTGCTGGTGTAACACACCCTTTGCTCACTTCCATCGCTGTCTTCACCGCCTTGTTTGTGCATCTTTTTGGCATTGCTTTTTCCAGCCTGTAGCCAGAGGAGACAAGAAGGTCACTTCAGAAGGAGCCACCTGGAGAAAACACGGTTCAGGTGGACAAGGGCTTGGTGGTCAGTCTGGCAGGCAGCACGGGATCCTCAGGAATGAGAGCATAGTGGTCATCGTGATACGGTGCTCATGGAAGCAGATGGAGTTACAGTGGGTAGCATCTAGCCCTGCTTACACAGTCCTTTCCAAAACCTGCAGAGCAGAAGAAGCTGAAGCCTGCATCTCCCACGTGACCATGAAGGTCTCTTGCAGTTGCAAACCAGAGCAAGGTTCCAGCAGCCACATGTGGGAAGTGTCACCCTGTGTTTTCCAGCCAGGAGCAGGGACATCACAGAACAGTCGGCTGGGAGGACTACAGGCGCATAAGCGCCGAGCTGAGCTCTGACGGGAGCTCAGACAGTTCAGAGCGATTGCATCCCCTGGCTGGCAGCTCTTGATCTGCTGTGTGCCAGCAAGGTTCCAGCAAAGAGGATTCCTGGGCCCATATCTCTCCTTTGGAAAAGACTGGACAAGGAGCTGCATCCCCTGTGAGATCTGGTGATGAGGCCCTGAAGCAGCTCCTGGCACTGCTGAGCTCTTGGCCTGTGAGCTGGAAGGCTGAGGCTTGCCCAGAATCCTGTTTGTTGCCTGCTTTCCTTGTGACAGTTCTTGGAAATGCTTTTCCAGGGGATTTTGGCATGTCCCTGAAGTGGAAAACACCTGCTTCCGTGTTGCTCTTCGGCTTAATGCTTATTTTATCCTATTACCACCTTCCTGGCTAAGGGTCTCCAGAGGGTGATCCGCACAGGTCTGCGCTGCCTGAGATGTCAGGCATCACTCCTCCTGCCGGGCACTTGGAGGGAGCATCCCTTCACCTCCTGGGCTCCTTTTCTTGCTCTGTGTGCTCAGTCATCCCTTCCTCCTGCTACTTCTGCCATAAATCATGGGTTTTGAGATGGTCAGGAATCCCCTTCCGAAAATAACTCATCTTAATGACTGTGTTTTCGTTCAGGAGAGTCCAGCTCCCAGTTCATCAGTCTTCCTTAGCTAAATGATTTTTCCACCCACGTTAGTGCTCTGCCTTGCTCTCCTCTGTCGCCCTGACCTAGCTTGTCTGCAGTGAAAAGGCATCTTTTCCCTGGTTGCATCTCACCCAGCTGTCTGTGCTGCAGGGTGACCTTGTGCTGTCTGTCGAGGTGCTGCCATAGCCCTAGCCACTTGCAGAGCTGGCATTCAAGGGAACGAGGGGCCCCTACGTGATGGGGGGGGGGTGTGCCATCCGCGTCCTTGCCTCTTTAATGACACCTGTAGCATGTGAGCAGTCCTTCCCTCCTGCTTCACCGTGTTTGCCTCTGTCATGACAAGTGGTTATCCAGAAAATAGCACCCACCCCTTTGTGCTGGTGACAGATGTTGCTTTCTTGGGGTGGCAGAGCAGCGCAGTGCTGGCTTCAGTGTGGCTGTCCCTTGTTGCACAGCTTTTTCAATCGCGGAGGCAATGCTTGTGAACCCTCCATCTTCCTTGAAAACACCAAAGTGGATGGGGAGAGCTGAAGATGCGTGCCATGCAGGTACACCCACAGCTCTGGTGCCTGGCTGTTGCACGTGGCAATGCAGTTTGGAGAAGCAGTGCTGTCTGTGCTAAAGCACAGGCGGTGTCCTACAGTGGCTTAGAAACAAGCTCGACAGCCAAGCAGCTTGGGGCAGTGCTGGAGTACAGCTCCCTCGTGGGGCCATGGGGTGTCAGGCACAGATGCTTGTGGCCTGTCTGGCTGCTGGTAGCATTTTCTTTGCTGCCCGCTCTCCATCCCGGCTAGGATGGAGAACAGAGAAGGAAGAGCTGCACCTTTGCTAGCCTGTTCAGCACAGCATTGCTTTCCTGCAGTCTCCCCCAGAAGCAGATTCAGGAAGGAAGGGTAAAGTGACAGGTCTGTCTTTTGCCTCCTGCCAGGTGGAGTCATGATGTCACTTGTGTAAATGTTTCCTTTCCTAGGCTGGTGGAAGAGCCTGGCAGCCTCTGTGACGGGCCTGACGACCGGTAAGGAGCTCATCTCCTCTCGGCCAGGGCTGGGTGCCACGTGGAGGCATGCGATGCTCACTGGCTTAAGCCAAGCCTCACTGGGCAGCTCCAAAAGGATGGGCTAGGAGCTGAGGTGACTGCTGATACTCTCAGCAATAACTTGCTCCTGGTGTTGTGTTATGCCTGTGGCTTAATCCTGTAACGCCTCTGAGGGCACCAGGATGCTGGTGCTGGTGGGCTGCTCGGGTGCCCATGCCTGGGTGGATGGGAACCAGGGACTATATTTAGGAAAAAGCGAAGGTACCGGTGTCACGTGCTGCAAACAGGCAGTTCTACTGTTGGAAAGCTAATTTTTTTTTCTATACCCTATGACTTGCACTGTGTCTTGCTGGCTATGGGTATGTGGAAGCTCGAGAGAAAGGCCACTGGTTTGTGTTAAAGATGTGAGGCTTGTTCTGCCACACTTGGAACAGGACCTGAAGCTTAGTGTATTGCTGCGTATCCCTGTCAGGTGCCAGCTGGGGCAAAGTGGGAATGCCTTTTCCCCTTTAACCATGCAGATGATGTAATCCTCTGTCCCACTGAGACCGTAGCATCCTTGGGTTGAGTTTGACGCCAACTGGCCTCTGGTGTGCACAAGGAAAGTCCAGCTGGGACCTGGCTGGCATCGCTTGGGGTACGGGGGGAGAACTGGAGCACAACAGCTACAGGCAGAGCCCTGGGTGTACGGCCCAGGGCACCAACATCTGCCAGTGGGTTCTCCCATGGGTGGCACTCACAGTCCTAGTGGTAGCCCTTTCTGATAGCAAAGCCTTTGCAGGGCTTGTAGGGACCAGCTGGAGCAGCCTCTTCTCCCCCTCTAACCCCAACCTTCCTCCTTGGCATCCTGGCCAGTGACTTGCTTGTGTCCCTTCTCTCTAGCTCACCCTGCACGTGCCTGTCGTATCCCATGGCGTGTCTGATTTCTTCTCTCTTTTTCTCATCTCTCTCCTTGTGCAGCAACACCAACCGAGCCAGAAGCAGTGGTGAGGAAGTACCTGGAAGAGCTGAAGGGTGCTCCTGCCGATGAGGTGAGGACGACGAAGCAACTCCAGCTTGCCCAGTGGCCCATTCAGCAGAGTGCTGTGAAAACCACAGCAATGCCTGAGGACCATCCTTCCTTGGGTATCCTGCATGGTAGATCCTGCTGCTTGCAGTGGCACCGTTGGTGCTAGAGGGAGAGGCCTCAGCACTGCCCGAAGCCCACACGTGGTAACTGGTGACTTGTCCTTGTCAGAGGACGGAGAGTGTGACAGGGAAAACTTGATGGGGGTTGAATAGCTAAACTGGTCAATGCTTCCCCGTTTCCCTTGGAGCTGGCTGCAGGGCCTGGGGTGGAGGGGGGAGTCTGGCTTTGGCCTCCTCCCAGTGCTCACAGAGGTCAAAACTACGGAGATCAAAACCCTTCACGGGAGCTGCTCTGTAGAGGAGCAAGACGCAACCATACTCAGTTCCCACTCATCCCCTCTGACTGATGGCAGCTCTCTTCTGTGCTGTCCAGGAGGTGGTGGAGTGATACCAGCCAGATAAGGCAACCTGTCTCTGTGTCCTTAAACCTCAAAGGGATGGATTAAAGTTGAAGGCAAATCTTCCTGAAGCATCTCCTTGATCGTTTCCTTGGTGGGTCAGTCCTTATGATCAGCCTGTGCTCGCCCTACATGGTGGTTTTCTCCTTGCTGTCTTGGACTGCAGGACTGTATCATCTGCATGGAGAAGCTGTCCTCCCCCTCAGGTTACAGCGACACGTGCGAGTGCAGCACCATCAAGCCAGAGGCAGTCGGTCGTCTGACAAACTGCCAGCACTCCTTCCACATGCTCTGCATGCTGGCCATGTACTCCAACGGGAACAAGGTACCGAGCTGGCCCATTGCCACCAGATCCCCCGTGCCCAGGTGACTCGGCTGCGGAGCTCTGATGCCTGCTTCTCTCTCCTCACAGGATGGAAGTTTGCAGTGTCCCTCTTGTAAAACCATCTACGGAGAGAAAACCGGTACGCAGCCCAAAGGGAAGATGGAGGTCTCCACTTTCCCCCAGTCTCTCCCTGGCCACAGGGACTGCGGGACAATCCAGATTGTGTATCACATCAGCAGAGGCATTCAGGTGAGTGCCCAGCACGCTCGCAGGAACGGCTGCTGACGTGGTACGAGCTGTGAGAGCCTCCCAGAAAAGTGTTGGGATCCAGTACAGTAGCTGCTGGCAGCCCATCGCTGAGCAGCCTGAGGTGCCTGGAGCCAGAAGCTGCACTGACTGGTCCTCAATGTGCAGGTGACTTGGGTCCCCTCCGTGAGAGATCTTTTCTCGCTTTGAGTGGCTCCAGGGGCTACAACAGCCTTTCACCTGCAGTAAAGGCTCGTGTCTGTGTGAAGCAGGGAGGAGGCTTGGCCCATGCTCACAAGGTGGGAGAGATCCCGACATCTGGTTTCACAGCCCTTGCCTGAGGTGTCGGTGGTTGCAGTGAGCTTGCAGAGGTTTGGGCTGGGTGATCTTTTTAGGGTGTCATCAGACCACATGGAAAAAGCTGTGGTTTGGGGCTGTCTCCCATCAATAAATAATTTGGTGGGATTTTTAAGTAATCTGAAGAGCTGACTTTTTGTATCCCAGCGTGAAGCCACTCTCTGGGGACCCGTAATACTCACATGTCCCGTAACAAGTCAGGTACCTCATTATCAGCAATCCCTTGCTCCTTTTACATGGAGAGCTGGTTTGCCATGGGCCTACGTCAAATCCCGCTGCTGAGAGATTGTCCAACTCCTGTGAAGATGGACACATCCATGCCAAATACATCTTATCTGTTGCAGGGTCCTGAGCACCCCAACCCTGGGATGCCGTACACAGCAAGAGGCTTTCCTCGCTATTGTTATCTCCCAGACAACGAGAAGGGCAGGAAGGTAAGGTACCAGACCCTGATAACGTCACCCTTCTCAGGTTGTCTCTTGGCCCTGTGTTGGTGGATCGGCACAACAGGCTGGCTTTTGGGAGCTGTCCCCACGACACTAACCAGCTCTTCTTGGCAGTTGTCCGTGCTGTTTCTTCCTTACGTGGATCTGTAATCACTCTGCCCGTGAGGATCTTTGCTGCTGCTTCGCAGCTTTGACTGTGAAGACTTGTTCATCCCTTTACTAAACAAAATCCCATCTGATCTTTTGGGAAGGCGCTCCTGGCCTGTGTTGGGCTATGCAGTTACAAGGGTTGGCACTGAGAACTGCCAAGCTCGGGAAGTCTGGCTGCTTGACCCTTCCCATCCCCATTTCCTGCGGGTGGGTGTGTTTGTCACAACTTGTACTGGGATTTTTCAAGGGATTTTTCAAGTCCTGGAAGACCAGTGTGTGTAGGGAATTGTCCTTCCCATCAGGGCCACCACATGGGTAACTAGGAGGGGAGGGAGATCCCTTCTGATGCTGGGATCTTATGTTTCCTCCTGCTACAGCAGGGATTTAGGTTGTCAAGCTTCTGGCAAACTGCTTTCATGGCTCAAGTCTCCTAGCTGCTGAAGGCCAGCTTTGTTGTTTTTTTCCTTCTCTAGGTTCTGGAGCTTTTGAGGGTGGCATGGAAGAGACGCCTGATTTTCACAGTGGGCACCTCCAGCACTACCGGCGAAAGCAACACGGTGGTGTGGAATGAGATCCACCACAAGACGGAGATGGACACAAATGTGAGTGGCCACGGCTACCCCGACCCCAACTACCTGGACAATGTGCTGGCGGAGCTGGCCGCGCAGGGCGTCACCGAGGACTGCCTGAGACAATGAGCTGGGGTGGGGGCCCGGCTGTGCCGTGCACGCGCTGGGGGGCCCACCTAGTGCACTTATTCCTGTTGCCTTAAGTTCCTGTGTCTGACCACCTGTCACACTGAGCAATAACACTGTACCGCGGGAGCCCTGCCTGCTCTTCACAGCCTCTTTTTTTTTTTGGGGGGGGGGGGGGGGCGGGGAGGGGTGTTCTTGTAGGAACTTGCGCTGGTGTCTCTGGGTGGGGTTTGATGGTCACAGCCAGGACCGGCTGGGACAGTAGTCCTGTGGGGACAGATCCCCTTGTGAAGGCAAGACCTGGCCCTGGTAATGCTTGGGGATGGGATGGGGAGTGGGTCTCGCTCCCACTAGATCCCCCTGGAAAGCAAGCCAGGGCCTCGCTCCAGCACACTGCAGCTCCCTGTCTCCGAGGCACCTCTTGCAGCACAGCCCCCTCCCTCCTGCCCCTCTGTCTCTGCTTGGTTGTGATCAACACTGCATTCCCACGGCAGGTCGCTGCTTTGCCTTCAAGCTGCCTGATGGCTTGGGGTGCCTCCCCGCTCGGTGGCCCTCTCCGGGGGACCAGCCTGCTCCAGGAGCTGGGGACACTCGATCCAGCCAGGAGAAGGAAGGGAAAGCTCAGCTCTGCTGGAGGAACACAAATCTCTGCAGGGGCAGGACGTGGGGCGCTGGTCCTAGAGGTCAGGGATTGCAGCCTGTCGGTGCTTTGCCTGCCAGAGCCTGGTGGTCTGCAGCCACAGTGCTGGCAGAGGTGACCCAGCAGTGTCCGTCCTGGGGGCAGTCACAGCCCTCTGCTCTTGCTGTGAGCTGCCATCCCTGCTCCTATTGTCCTGGAGCACTTCTGGCAAGACTTGCTCCTCTTCCCCCCTCCCTGGGTGAAATGGCAGCAGTTTGAGGCCATTTGTGCCTGATAAAGCCTCTGCGAGGAGGAGACTCTTGTATTTGTGCTGCTGGTGCTGCCCGGCGGTCAGCAGCCACCGTCCCCCCTGGCTTGCTGCCGGCTGGCCAGTGGTGGCCACCATGCAAGGTTGCTGGCAGAGCTCCTTGCGCCGTGAGCTCTGCTCATTAAAGTGCTAGCTCCTTGCAAAAGCCATGTTTCCCCAGTCCTGGTGGCCTTCCTGTGTGTTGTCACCTGGTAGCTGAAGCCTTTCTAAGAGCTGTTTCTAGCTGTTCCCCTCCCCGTGGCCACTGGCCCCCGCTGCAAGTCCCTGGAGCCCTGCCTGCTTCAAATCCCTTGGGCACATCGGAGGCCCTGGTGCTATCTGCCATTTCACATCCTTCCCAGGAGATCAGGACGGGATGTGGCCGTGCTTCCCGGTAGCTCTGTCTTGGCATCCTCCTGGGATCAGCATGTCCTGGGCCAGCAGAGGGGCAATTATTCTCTTTCTGTCATGCCAATATAAAAATGAAGGGGTTTTTTGAGCTGTCAAGGGCTGGAGCTTTCCCAATATCCATCTTGTGCTTGCAGCCTCCTGGTTACCCTTTGCTGCATGCTTTAGGGAGAAAACCATCAAACATCCAGCAAAATTTGGGGATGCTGCAAGAGTGGAAGCTGCTTGGGTGCGGTAGGTGTGTGTCTGTGTGTTGTTGAGCCCTATGCAGGTGGGCTGTGCCTGCTCCTCTCCTGCCCTAGTTACAAAAGGGAGAGGTTTCACGTTTAAGCTTCAGTTTTGTATGCACAGCTCATGTTCTTTCAGCAGTGAAAATAATGAATTGAAGCAAAAATTGAGCAGAGGTCACCCAGCCCTGTACAAAGCAAGAATTTCCTGCTGAGCGTGGCCCAAGGCTCTTGTATGTGAATTGGCTGGAGCCTTCCCATGTCTGGGCTGGGCCGGGGCCAGCGTACTGAGGTGTGAGCTGGCCAGGCTCAGTGGCTCATCCCAGGCTGTCTCGTCTTCTGCCACGAGGACACAAAGCATCTCCTAAAATCCTTGCCACGTCTGTGCAGGGCCTGAGACTGCTTGGCCCCCACGGTGGGGGGATGCAGGCAGCAAGGGGGCAGAAAGCAGCAGAGCTGGGCGCTCAGGCACCGCTGCGCAGGGAGACGCTTCGACGCCCGGGGCAGGGGTAGCAGCCAGCGGAGGGGGGAAGCTCCAGGGGTGAATCCGTGACCGCAGTGCTGTGGCTGGTTGGGGCCGGGAGGGGACAGAGCCCAAAATAAGTGCTTATAATGCTACCGGACAGGTCTGACCAAAAGACCTGGGTCCCCCTGGCCTGGGCTGGAGACCCCGGGGGGCGAGGTTTCTCCCTTCCCCCTGCGGTGCTGGCTCATTTGCAGCAGGGTGGTTATTATTAGCCAAGCCTTGACCCTGCAGGTATGCTGGCCTCACGTCCCCATAGTGGCAGCTGAAACTGTGACTCACTGTCCCCCTGCGTCAACCTGCCTCCCTCGCCCTGCCGCTGGCACCCTGCGGGGAGGCATGACGAAGGGGTCTGTGCTGGCAGATGGGGGGCTGGCATGTCCCCATGGGCAGCTGTTGCTGGTGGGGACCCCGAGGCAGCTATTGCTGGGTAGGAGCAGGGGGATAAGGCAGCAGCTGGAAGAGGGAGGGGGGATGGAGGCTGCAGCTGTGCCTGCTTTTTCCTTCCGCAGCCGGACTGTAATCTTTGAATGCCCCATTTCCACTTAATCTGGGGGCGCGGTCCCAGCCCTTCAGGAGGGGGGGGGGCGGAAAATCCCTTCCCACGCAGGAGTGAGCAGCCACTGCCCTTGACAAACAGCGCAGAAGGAGCACTCAAACCCCTCCGCGTGGAGAGCCACCCGGGGGGGGGCGGTGGTGATGGGCTCCCGGGCTGTGGGGGAGCTCCCGTGCCAGGGTCACTGCCCCATCCCCATCCCAAGGGCTCGGGGTGCCTCTCCCCAGGGAGGGGGGCCATGGCCCAGCCTTGCTGCCAGCGAGGAGGAGGGATGCTAGGGGCAGTGTCACCGTGGGGTGGCCCCACGGTTCAGGTGCTTCCACACCCCGGTGCTGGGTGGGACCGTTCACCTAGAACGCGTGGGGTTTGGATGAGGCCAGGGTGTGATGGCTCCGGAGCGCTTTCCTGCCCCCGGGGCGAGGCTGGCTGCACCCAAAACCAGCCCGGCCTCACCCCTCGCACTGGCTGGGGGGGCGGGTGGTACCAGGCACCCACAGGGAGCCACAGGTCTCGGTGGGGCAACTGGGCTGGTGGGACCACTTGCCCAGCTACCCCCATAGCGCCAACAAAGGCTTTGACCTCTGCCAGCCTGTCTTGAACGCGGCTCCGGTGCCGCCTCTGTGCCTCAGTTTCCCCTTTCACATCGCAGGCTGGTGCCCTGCATCCTCGCAGCTCCCTCGGGTGCCTTGGCTTGGGGTCCCGCGGGAGGGCTCCCCGGGGGGGGCTGGGACCAGCGGGTGACCTGGCAGGCGCAGCCGGCCCCCTTTGCCCGCGGGGTCTCACCGGGCCGGCAGAGCCGGTGCAGGAATGTGGGACTGGGAGGGTCTGGCCAGGCCAGGCCGTCCCCACTGCAGGGGCTCGTGGGGCGGTTCGTCCCCTCAGCAGTGGGACGGGGTGAGCGGAGCAGGGCGGCACGTCCAGCCCCACCGGGACGACGCCATGGAGCTGCTGCGGGTGCTGCTGGTGCTGGCTGGGACGGGTGCAGCCGCGGCCCTGGGTGACTCCCACGGGGGGACAGGGCAGAGGGGGACGGGGGCTTGGAGGGGCTGCAGTGTGTTTGTGCCCGGGAGGGTGTTATGGGGCCAGGCGTGGCTGGGGGGGCCCCACACCAGTGCTGTCCCTCTGGTGCTGGCGCCTGTGAGCCCTTGCTGTGCCAGCACCGGCGTTTGTGGACCCCGACGCGGATGGGGGCTGGGGTCAGGCATTTATTCGCTGAGCGGTGCAGAGCATGGGGTCCCCCCCGCTCACTGCCCACTTCCCCAGCCCTCCTGCCCTACGTGCCCCGCGTGCCCCCCGCGGCACTGCCAGGGAAGCTCACCGCCACCACCTTCGCTCTGGAGAGACCCTGCTGCGTCTTTGACCGTCACACCAACGCCTCCGATGCCGTTTGGCTGGTGGTGGCTTTTGCCAACGGTGAGCACCCGCTGCTCCAGCATATGCTCCCTGCTGTGGCAAGGGGACGTGGGGGACCCCCGTCGCAGCCGCTCACCCCCGGGCTGTGCCACGCAGCCTCGGCCGCCTTCAGAAACCCCCCGTCGCAGGCTGATGTGCCCCTGTACGAGCGGCTGCCCACCGCCCACTCCTACATGACGCTGGAGACGGCAGCATCCACGTATGCCTGCTCAGCTCCGGGCTGGGCCCTCCTGCGGGTTGGGGGTGACACGGCGTGTGGGGGCCAGGGCAGCCAGGACCCCTGCAATGGACCCCTGCCCTCCCCGGGGCCCTACAGGTGAGGCTGGCAGGATGGAACCCCCCAGATGCCAGCTGGGGTATTTCCCCATCCCGGCCATGCTCACCCCCCGTGTCACCTCCGTGCCAACCCTGCAGGGTGAAGTTCCTGGTGATGGGCTGCCATGGCCCCAAAGCTGAGACGAGGTGGTCTGAGCCCATCCTCCTGCCGAGAGGTACCGGTGGCACTGCCGTCCTGCGGGTCCCCACACCTGCCCCGCTGGGGTGCTGGCATGCGGCATGGCATCAGCCTTATGCCATCACCCCAAAACCTAGAGGGGAAAAGCGATCCCCAAACTCCCCTGGCCGCCCTCCCCTTTCCATCGCACCATCCCTGAACCCCCCGTGCCCCCCCCACATCCCTCATCCCACCTCCTTCCAGCCAGCCACCCCAGCACCATCGACCCCGCACCCACACGCCGTGGCAGCGACGTAGTCATCATCGCCTGCATCCTCGCCAGCCTGGGGGCCGTGCTGGCCACTGCAGTGCTTGGCGCCGTGGGGTACGTGGGGTACCTGGGCTGGGCTTGGGGGAGGGGGGTGCATCCACGGGGCCCTGGGAGAACACCCCTTCCTCAGCAAAGGGATTGAGCAAAGATGTTTTAATGATTTAAAAAGCGTTTTTTTCCTTAAACTGGTGGTTTGGCAAAGAGAAAGGGCCTCTTGGCGGTGGCCAGCACGGGGAGGGGCTGAGGGACCCCCACTTGATGCCTCTGCTTCTCTCTCCCTGCAGTGCCAAGGTGTGGGGGTCCCTGCGCCGCTGGGATTCGGGGACCAGCGCCTTCGCCCACAGGTCCTACAGGACCCACCACATCCCCCCGGCCCTGCCTGAGCCCCGGCCCCCCGGCTGCAGGTGTAGCCCCCCGGGGCTGGGCTGCTTTGCCCCCCCACCTCCCGGTCTGTGTCCTGCTAAGTAAATTCTCACTTGACATCTGCAGCTGCCTCCTCCTTGCCCGGCCGTGGGATGTTGCCCCCTGTGCCGGCCACCCGGCTCGCACGGCACCCAGCTTGGTGCCACCTTCACCAGGCCGTTGGCCACGTGGGGCTGTGGAGGATGGGGGCACCAGGCCCCCCCCAAACCACCCAGAGGCTCGGTTGTGTGGCACTTGGTGTTGGAGGGGGGCACATGGTGGCAGCGGTGGGGTGTGCAGGGAGCCACAGGTGGGCATCCCCTGGGGTGGCACTCTGTGCCCCATTGCCTGGGCGGGGGCTGCAGCCCACTCGTGCGATGAGCGTGGCGGTTCTCAGCACACCTCAGCGGTGGGCACTTGGACGTGACAAATGCTCCTCGGGGAAACGAGCTGGACCTGTTTGTGACGGGGCTGCGGCCAGCGCAGGAATGTGGGCGGTTGGCAGCCGCAGGTGGGTCCCATGGGGACGCAGAGCCCGGCTCTCTGCACTCCCACCCCAGGCACCCAGGCGCCCACACGATGCTCCCACTGCTCCTCCTGCTCCTGGCAACAGCCCACGGCCTGGGTGAGTCCGCCAACACCATCGGGCTGAGCTGGGGGTCCCTGCCGTCCCCTGTTTGCAGGGGTCCCCTGTGCATGGGCATCAGGACCCCCCTGGAGCCTGAGGTCTAGGGCAGCTGATGCCCCCCCTATGCTGGGTGCCACCCCTCCTGTCCCTGGTGTCACCTACCTGGGTCTGCCGGCACAGCGTGGGGTCCTCTGGGGGTCTCGCAGGGGTGTCCCTCCCCAGGTGGTGGCACGGGATTTCTTTGCTTTCCTCTTCATTTATCACGTGTCTGAGCCCCAAACCAAAAAACAGGAGGGGAGCGGGGGTCTCCAGGGCCAGCTCCCCCCTCTCCCTATCCCCACGCTGAGCCCCCAGCACCGGTGCAGCCGGTCAGAGCCACCGGTCAAGGGCTGCGGGGGGGGGTGTCTGTGCCCTCCACTGCACCCCCTTGGTTTCTCACCGCAGAGACGCTCGAGTACAGTCCGACCCTGGCCACACTGCCTCTGGGGGGCCTGAAGACCACCTCCACCTTCGTGCTGGAGCAGCCCCGCTGCGTCTTCAATGTGCGAGACGATGCCGTCATCTGGCTGGTGGTGGCCGTCCCCAAGGGTAGGTGGGCTGCAGCGAGGCCCCGGGGGAGCAGCCCAGGGCAGGGCTGTGCGCAGGGCTCCCCGCGCCCCCCTGCTCCCTCCTCACCCCCATCCCCATCCCTGCAGCCGTACCCGACTTCAACAACAGCGTGGAGCCAGGGACCCCCGAGAGGGCATTCCAGGGCTTCCCCACCACCGCCCCCGCCTACATGACCCTCAACAGCACCCTCCTGCACTACCCCTGCCCCAAAAAACCCGGGGACATCACGGTGCTGCGTGTGGGCAGCGAGACCAGCTGCACCAGGGCTGAGACCAGACCCACCTGCAACGGCCCCCTGCCCGGCCCTGGGCCATACCGGTGAGCCTGCTTATGGGGACGTGCCCCCCCCCGGCCTGCTGGCAGCCCCCCAGCTCGCGGGACCATGGCCAACCTCCCTTCCCCTCCCAGGGTGAAGTTCCTCGCCCTGGAGGGCTCCGAGCCCGTGGCGGAGACAGCCTGGTCGGAACCCATCACCCTGAGGACAGGTACCGCTGCCAGGGGGCTCATCCTGCCCCTTGCCCCCATCCCACAGCCCCCAAGTGTGGACAGGGTGTGGGGTGGTCCCGAGGGGCTGCGCACCGAGCACCAGCGGCTGGGGGTGCAGCGCTCCTGTTGAGCGGCTGGGGAAACTGAGGCAGGGCACTGCTGCGGGTCCTGCCGGGGTGCGGTGGCACCGTGCGATGGCTCATGCTGTTTGCACAGTGCAATTGCACATGGCGTTCACACCGAGCTTTTGCACGGCGTGTTTGCACGCTACCACTGCATATGGCATTTGCACGGTGCAGTTGCACGGTGCATTTGCACGGTGCAGTTGCACACTGGATTTGCACCATCCGTTTGAACGGTGGGGTTGCCCACAGTGTTTGCACGCTGCATTTGCACGGTGCGATTGCACACTGCAGTTGCACACAGACACCCCGTGACCAGGCCGAGCCCCCTGCGCTGCCCCCAGGTGCGTCCCACTTGCTCCCCTCCCGCTCTCTCCCCAGCCCAGTCACCCAGCAGCATCCCCACCACGGGCAGCGGGCACAGCGCCAGCATGATCGCCATCACCTCTATCCTCTCCATCCTCTTCGCCATCCTGCTGGCCGGCCTGCTGGCCATGCTGGTCTTGGGGTGAGTGCCGCTCCCGTGTCCCGCCGCACCTCCCAGGATGGGTGCTGGGCATATGGGACCGGTGTCAGAGGGTGACACCGGCACCCTGGGCCTCCACCCTCGCCCCTCACCCCCCCTTCCCTCCCCAGCTCAGACACCTGTGGCGGCAGCAGCACCTTCAGCAAGCCGGAGGCAGTGACGGTGCAGCGGTACAACACCCACCACGTCTACGACCAGCCGGCTGCACGGCTCTGAGCCCCCCCATGGCCCCCAATGTCCCCCCGCAGCCCCCCACCCCACCTCCCCACCTGCTCCCGCCATCCCATGTGCCCTTGGGTGCCCTCGGGATGGCACCACCGGAGCGGGTGGCACGGTGCCCACCGCAGGGGCACCGCCAGCACGTCCCTGAGGAGGGGGGGCCCTGGGGAGCTGCGAAGGAGCGGATTAAAGGCCTTTCCATGTGCTTTGTGCCCAGCCTCTGCCTCCCCTTGGTGACCCCCCCCAGGAATGGCACCCACCGAAACCTTGCTGCCTTCCCAGCCCCTGGGAAAAGCCCCGTGGCCCCGTCCCTGTGCCCCCACACAGGGCTGTGAGCCCCGTCCCTGGGTGGGGGGTGGCTGCCTCCCGGGGTGGGATGCAGCCAGGGATGCTCTGGAGTGGGGGAAGCATTTTCCCCCCCAGCTGGGAGCTTGTGGTGCCACCTGTGCCCACTGTGAACAGAGGAAGGTCCCCTGGGGTGCCAGGCAGTGAGGGGAGCCAGACCCCCCAACAGCCCCAGGGCACAGAAATGCCCCCAGCAGGGGGCAGGGGGGGTTGGGGGAGTATAGGGGGGTGTTTCTCCCTGTTCCCCTTCACCCCACAGCAATTCCTCCCTGCCCCAAACCCAGAGGAGGGTCCCCCCCAGCCAGAGCTGGCCTGATCCTTCCCGGGTGCTGCTGATGTTCCCCCACTACCCACGAGATGGCAAGGGGGGACCGGCAGCCCAGGGCCTGATCCTGCACCGGAGGGGGGTCCCTGATCCTGTCTGGTGGGGAGTGGGCTGTGGTGGGCCTGATCCTGTGCCAGGGGCTGGGGCGGGGGGGCTGATACAGCATTCCCGACCCTGCACAGGGGTCGTGGTGCCCTGATCCCACAGCCTGGGCAGGATGAGACCCTGCTGGTGCCGAGAGCGCTGCAGGGTGGCCGTGCCCCCCTTTGGGTGGAGTCAGGGCAGTATGTACATACGTATATATGTCAGGGCAGTATGTATATACATATATGTCATAGGCATGTACATACATCAACACCCACCCCCCGCCCGCCCCGGTATTTTTCCGTGGGCGCTGTGCAAAGGGCAGCATCACATTTATACCGATCCCCGGTCACAGCGCCCTCACTGCAGCGTCCTTGTGCTGCTGGGGGGGGGGGGATGAGTGGGTGGGGGTGGGGGGTAGCAACCTGCCCCCCCAGCTGCCCTGCCAGGAGCTGCCTCCCTGGAGCCCAGCCAAGGAAAACGGAGCAAATCCAGCCACCGATCCCTGCGGAGACCCGCTGGGGCCCAGCCAAGGGTCGGTTTCATCCGTCCCACCCGTGTCCCCCCAGTGTCCCACCCCCCGTCCCCCAGAATGAAACACCCATCTCACCCCCAAAGTGGCTTCCAGCGGCCGGGGGGGCTTGTCCCCATCACATGGGTGCTGCTGGAGGTGGGACACGTGGCACCCCCAGCGTGCAGCGCAGGAGCTGCCACACGACAGTGACAGGGGACTGCGCCTTGTCCCCCTGTGCAGGGCAGGTGGAGAGGCAGCGTGTCCCCATGGGGTCCCCAGTGTGTCCCCAGCGTGTCCCTGTAGTGTCCCCAAGCATGTCCACAGGGTCCCCACAGGGTCCCCAGTGTGACTCCAGCATGTCCCCAGTGTGTCACCACAGTGTCTCCATGGTGTCCCCAGCGTGTCCGATAGTGTCCCCAAGCATGTACCCACAGTGCCCCCAATGTGTCCCCAGCGTGTCCCCAGTGTGTCCCTGCAGTGTTTCCAGTGTGTCCTCAAGCATGTCCCCACAGTGTCCCTCCAGGGTCCCCAGCGTGACCCAAGCTGGCCCCAGTGTGTCCCTGTAGTATCCCCAAGCGTGTACCCACAGTGTCCCCAATGTGTCCCCATGGGGTCCCCAGCGTGTCCCCAGTGTGTCCCTGCAGTGTCCCCAAACATGTCCCCAGCGTGACCCCAGCATGTCCCCAGTGTGTTGCCACAGTGTCCTCAGGGTGTCCCCAGGGTGTCCCCGTGGCAGCCGGGCGCAAATGCCAAGGCCTGGGTTCCTGCTGGCACGGCCCTGAGCCCCAGCTCTGCGTGCTGGGGGAGTGCTCGGGCCGGGGGAGGTCCCGCAGGAGGGGGCGTCCCCCCCCCCATGTCTGTCCCCCTCCCCGTATGCCACCCCAGAAATGCCACCGGTCCCTCCGGGGGTGCTGCAGCCGCGGGGTGCAGGGCTTTAAAACAAAAAATAATACGGGGTTAAAAAGCCAGAAAGGGGCTCCGGGGGCGCGGGGCGGGGGCGGCGCCCCCCAGGGTCGTGGGGGACAGCGAGGACCCACTGTGGGTCCGGTCCTTAACGGCCACCGCAGGCGGGGCGCCGGGCCGACCCCCGCCGGGGCTGCACCGCCCTGGGGCTGCGGCCGGTCCCCGGGGGCTGGGGGCGGCCCGGAGCGGGGGGGGGGGGCGGCCGGCGGGACCCCCGGCAGCGTGGCGTATCCCCGGCCCCACGGGACCCCGCCCCCGCCGTCTTAGCCACGCCTACTCCCACCCTACCCACGCCCATTGCCGCCTTAGCCACGCCCATTGCCACACAGGCTCCACCCCTTGGCAGGCAGCTGAATCTAATCACCCAATCGCCACCGGAGAATGGCTTCTGGTCACGCCCCTTGCTCCGCCCCTAGCGCTGATTGGCGGCTGGCGGCGCCGGCCCGCACATGGGCGCGGAGCTGGGTGACGGCGGGTTCGAGGCTCGGCTCGGCCGCCCGCCCGCCATGGCCCGGCGGAGCGCGCTCTCCATCCGCATCGTGGAGGGCAGGAACCTGCCCGCCAAGGACATGTGAGTGCCCCCGGGGGGCCGGGAGGGGGTTGGGGGGGGCAGCTTCTGGAGGGAGCCCCCCTGCCCCGGGAGCGCTGCCAGAGGGACCCCCAACAGGTCCCTGTGCTTTGAGGACACCACCTCTGGGTTGGCTTGGGGGTGTCCCCCCAGCTCTGGGGGCTCGCCTGGAATGGCTTGGGGTTCTCCCACCAGTGCCTGTGCTTTGGGGGCTCCCCCCAGGATGGCTCTGGGGGGATCCCCCTTGCTTTGGGGTCCCCCTTGCTTTGAGGGTTCCCCCCCAGGATGGCTTTGGGTGGCTCCCTCAGGAGCTGTCATATCCCCCCTGATCTGGGGACACCCTCTGGGATGGCTCTGAGGTTCCCAACCTGTGCTGTGTGGTGCTCCCAGCAGCGCTTTAGGGTACCCCAAGCAGTGTTCCCGTGTTGGGGGGCTCCCCCTGTGCTGCCCCCACCATGCACCGCACCCCACCTGGAGCTGGGTCCTTTGCAGGGACCCCTGGACACGAAGCAGGACCCCCGGTACAGCCATCCCGCAAAAGGAGCAGGGATGATCCCTGGGCTCTGACCCCTGGCCACCACTTCGTTCCCAGCACCTCCCTCAAGCCCACCCTGCTGTGGTCCGGGGGGCTCTGCTGGCAGCCCCCTGGGTCTGACTTTCCCTCCTTGGCAGCTCCCTAAGGGCTGCCTGTGTGTCCCGGCGTTATCCCGGTCGCTCTGATCCTGGGGGGTGGGATGTGGGACAGTGTCGGGGTGGGACAGGAGGGCAGCATCGGGGTGGTCCCCAGCTGCTAGGGCACTGGGAGGCTGTTGAGGAGCACTCGGCAGCCAGGCAGGGTCAGGGCTGCCGGAAAACCGGCAAAACTCCCTGCAGCCATCATGGAAAAAGACGATAAACAAGGAAAGAAACATGACTTTTTTTTTTTTTTTTTTTTCCTTCTTCTTCTTTTTTTTAAATCCCATGTGTCAGGGCCTGATTTTTAAATCCCTTGGCATAACTCCATGCTGGGAGCTTGACCCAGTGCAGGCAGGCTCTGGATTTTCGGAAGCTCTGGTTTTCGGGCTCGGCCATGCGGTAACACCTTGTGCGGAGCTTTCCAGCCCGGTGGCTTTGGGACACGGTGGCTTTGGGACACGGTGGCTTTGGGCAGGGAGAGTGGCTGCCCCGGCAGGGAGGGAAACCCGAGCGCTGGATCCCGCTCCGCCGCCTGACCTTGGCCGTGGATGGCCGCCGTCCCCCTCTCTGGGGACAGGGGCTGCTGAGATCCCGTTCCCCTGTCTGCCCTGGCACAGCCTTTGGGATCGCTGCTGGTTTCCCTAAGGGAAATCCCTCTGTGGGGTGTCAGCGGTGGCCCCGGCTGTGTTTGTGGGTCAGATCCTGCTTGCAGCACCCATAGGCAATGTGGCACCCCCAAACCCCCGTGGGGTCCCCCAGCCCCTGCAGGATTCAGCACAGGGGGTTGCAGGAGCAGGATTTGGCCGATGTCACTGTGGTTTGGGACCCCTGGCGCTGCTGCTGGGCCACCGGCAGCCCCCTCCTCTGCCCCGACTGTAGCCCTGTGATATCAGTGGGGTTCAGGCTCGGTGCCAGGCTCCTGGCTCGCTGTGCCCACGGGATTCCCACCTCCTCCCGCTGCCGAAGAGCGGCTCTTTGCTTTTGCCTTCCAAGCCAGCGCCCGCCTAGCGCAGGGCTTGGCACAGTGCAGCCGTGCAATGCCCATAAAGAGGCAGGAAACCCGCTGCAGGTTTTCCCGGCCAGCACGTCACTGCCCAGCTCCGGGGCCAAAACACTGGGACTGCGGCAGCCGCTCCAGCTCAGCCCTGGGTGGGCTTCTGTCCCCCAGCCCAGGACACAGTGGGAACACGAACACCTTCCTAGCTGAGCGCTGCAAAATCCTCCCCTGCAGGAGGATTTCGTTGCAGGAAAGCAAGGGAAATTATATACTTGATTTTATTTTATTGCTCCCACCCCCTGAGGGCTGGGCAAAGCAGTGCCGCTCTCTACACCAGTTTTTAATTGCAAACTCCGTGCCTCAGCTCACCCTGATGGGTGCCTGCAGCGAGTGCATGTTTATTCCCCGTCGTCCCCCACCCCCCCCGCCTAGTTTATACAACACTATCAATCTTTAAAGTTTCAGTCTTCATTTCCTCTTTTTAAAGCCTGACCTTCCCCTTTCTTAGCTCCTTCCCCGTGCCAACCCCCCCGCCTTGCCTCCTGCAGTGGCCCGTGCCTGTGCGGGGGGGCCGGGGCAGGTGGCCAAAGCCAGCCGTGCTCTGCGGAGGCGTCAGCAGGATGCCCAGCGCCTGCCAAGAGCCTGCAAACCTCATCAGTCTCTTCCCCTGACATCTCCTGGGCACTGGTGAGCCTGCAGGGATGTCAACGCCAGGCAGACCGTGTCACCCAGTGCTGGGTTCCCTTTGGAGTGGGGGGTTCATCCCATGGGATGCGGATCGGGGGCTTCCTGCAGCCCGTGGACAGTTTTTGGCAGCCCTGCGCTTTAATCCCTGTGATACCCAGATACTGCAGGGCAGCTTTGGGGTACCCTGTGCCCCAGGGGACGTGAAGCAGCACGTGTGCTCAAAATGGCCCCATGTTGGGGACAAGGTTTTCCTGCTGGTGTGGAAGCAGCTCCCATCTGACGCCTGCCCCACGTTGCTGGGCACGGCTCGGGCAGGCAGATGTTCCCTTTCTGCCTGCCTGCTCCCTGCCCGCTTGATGGTTTGCATAAGGTAGGAAATGTCAGCAGCAGGCTCGTTAATGGTCCTTCATCCACCGCTCTCGTAAAAACCTCTCCAGAGTGTGGCTGGAGACGGGAGCAGGCAGGTAGAGAGCTGCTCTTAGCAACCCTCCTGCTGCCAGCACCACCTGTGGCCCAGAATGTGGCCCCCATCCTGCGCCTGGGGATGGGGATGCTAGCGCAGTGCCCGGGATGCACAGCCTGGAGAAACCCCCCACAGCCATGCTTTCCAGGGCAGGGGGGCACCCCAGACCCTTTGAATCCCCCCAGTGTCTGGCTCTCAGCCTCCCTGGTGTTGGGGTGGGGAAGTCACTCGGTGTTTGGGGTCCCCAGATCCCCACCTGTGTGCTCCCCCCTGCTCCGGGATGCTCGTGGCTGGCTGGGGGATGATGCCGGGGTGGTGTTGATGAGTAACCGTGCTCAGCGTGGGCTGCCCAGTGCCGGTTGCCTGCGGGACGGGAGCCACAACCTTTCCACCCTCTTGGCCAGCACCCGGGTCTTGCTGGCTCCTCTGCCTCCGGCCGGAGCCCCCACCCACTCCTGCCTGCAGCCGAGTCACCTCGTTTCTGATGAACTGGGGCAATAAGGTATAAAATGGTGATTTGGTTTTGGTTTGGTTTGGCAGCCGCAAGCAGGAGCCATCACTCGAGTCGTGTCTGGGGAGGAAGCGGGGGTCAGAGCATCGTGGGGGCTGCCTGCCCTTCACACCCTCTGCATCACTGGGGGTGTCTCCAGGGATGTCCCCGTCCCTATGGAGGTGTTGGGGCGCTGGGTGCACCCTGGGGCTGGAGGAAGCTGCTGTGGCCTCGCTGCTAGTGTGTGTGACAGGGCTGTCAGTGCCTGGAGCCACTTCGGGGAAAGGGTGGGTTTTGTTTGTTCTTCACCTTCCGATTTGGAAGAGGAAAGCCACTTGCAGCTGCCAGCGGGATGCGGTGGCCGGACATAGTCAGGGATGTGTTTCCCTGGGCTGGGAGCAAAGCTGGGGTCACCACGTGCCTGCAGCCTTGGCCAAATCCATCTGCTAAAGGCTCTGGCTTCTGGGGATGCCTCTGGACCCCAGCACCCCATAGCCTTGGTGTGTGTCCCCACAAGGGGCACCTGCGAGGTCCCCCCTCTCCAGTGGGGCTCGCCAGGGCTGAAGGCTTTGGCTGCCCACGACCACGCGAGCCCCCAGGGCTGGGGTAGGGGGCCAGGGCTGTGGCTGCTGGTGGTGACAGAGCTGTGCCGTGTCCTTCTAGCACGGGGAGCAGCGACCCATACTGCATCGTGAAGATCGACGATGAGGCCATCATCAGGTGAGTGGCTCCATGTCCCTGGCTGGTCCCCAAACCTGCACACCTGGCTCCTGGCAGGTCCCTCCATCTACCCTGCAGCAGGTACAATATTATTTTTATTATTTATTATTATTCCCTGCTTTGGGCTGAGCCACTCCTCCAGATACAGGCTGTGATGTCTAACATCTTGTGGCCACCTCCAACATCTTGCCAGCCCAGAGCTACAAGACAGGGATGGAGACCCATCGCCTGCCCCAGCTGATGGTTCAAAACTGTGGCTGCTGCTCCAGCTGTGTGTCACAAAAAGCTGGGAAGCTCACAGGGCTGGGGAGTGCCCCATGTCCCCCGTCACCGGTGCTGTCTGCCCCACAGGACTGCCACGGTGTGGAAAACGCTGTCCCCGTTCTGGGGGGAGGAATACGAGGTGCACCTCCAGCCCACCTTTCACAGCATCTCCATCTACGTCATGGACGAGGATGCGCTCAGGTACGGGCAGGTCAGCTGTGGGGCAGTGGGGGCTCGGGGTGGGGAACTGGAGGCTGGTGGCTTTGGCTGCCTGCCTGCTCAACCCCACTGTAGGCACCACAGAATCCACACCTGGCCGTGCTGGCTTGGGGTTTTGGGACACAAATGGGTGAAACTATTTCTTGAGGTTATTCTCCAGCTGGCAGCAAAGAGTGGCTGATGCACTCCATGGGGACAGACACACCGTGGTGGCCCCAGCCCAGGACACCCGGGCACCCTTCCTGCCCCCAACACGTGTCCTGCTGGGCCTGGCGCAGCAGGTGGGCTGCCATCCCACACCATGTCCTGCTCCCGGTTTTTGTTTTCCAGCCGCGATGATGTTATTGGGAAGGTCTGCATCACCCGGGACATGCTGGCGGAGCACCCCAAGGGTAGGGGGATGGGTGGCTGCGGGGATCCCGGTGGGGACCTGTCTCCCAGCCCATGAGGAGCCGGTCCCAAGGGCTCCCCCAGCGACCCCCCCATGAGGGTGTCCCCTTTTCCTACAGGCTACAGTGGCTGGGTGAGCCTCAGTGAGGTGGACCCTGACGAGGAGGTGCAGGGGGAGATCCACCTGCGGGTGGAGGTCCTGGGGAGCCAGGGCAGCCGGCGGCTGCGCTGCACTGTGCTGGAGGCCAGGTGAGGAGGGGACACGGGGTGTCACAGGGGTCTGTGTGTGCAGCTGGGACACCTATGGTGAGTCCTGACTGCTCCGTGACTCAGTTTCCCCACTGTATCGGTTTTCTTAGCTATCCTCCCTTGGGGGCAGAGCATCCTCCCCGCCACCCAGCAGCTGACGGGGGTCCTGAGACAGGTTCCACCTCACCTGCCGGTCCTTAGGACGTGAATCTCGACGTGCTGGGGAACCGATGAGGGGAGCAGGTGCCTGCAGGTATATTGGGAGGTTGCTGGCAAATTCCCCCTCCTCTTGGCAGGGATTTGGCCAGGAAGGACCGGAACGGCGCCTCCGACCCCTTCGTCCGCCTGCGCTACAACGGGAAGGCGCAGGAGAGCACCGTGAGTGTGACTTCAGTTTATCCTGATCCCCCAACGTGCTGCAAGTGAAATCATCCTCCTGGCAAGCCCAGACCTCGGCCAGGAGCCATCCCTGTCCCCCGGCGTGCCCAGCTTGGTGTCCCCAGGGGGGTGTCGGATCCACCCAGCGCGGGGGGATGAAGCCGTTGCCTTCGCAGGTGGTTAAGAAATCCTGCTACCCCCGCTGGAACGAGACCTTCGAGTTCGAGCTGGCGGAGCCCGCCGGGGAGAAGCTGTGCGTGGAGGTGTGGGACTGGGACCTCGTCGGCAGGAATGACTTTCTGGGCAAGGTGAGCCCCCAGCCCCCGCCGGCGCTGCCAGGGAGCCTGCCTGGCTGCCCACCCAGCACCCTCCTGCCTTCCCCTCCCAGGTGGTGTTCAGCATCCAGGGGCTGGAGGCGGCCGGGCAGGAGGAGGGCTGGTTCCGACTGCGGCCGGACAAGTCCAAGCCGAGGGAGGACGAGTGAGTGTCGGCACAGGGGTGTTGGGATGTGCCAGGGGTGGTCCCGGTGCCCACAGGGGCATTGGGGAGGGGGGTTATTCCCAGGAAGCATCTTCCCTTTGGAGGGGCAGCTCCTGGAAATGCCCTTGTCTGGGAGGAAGGGGCAAGTGCAGGGCTGCCCCACCTGCCTGCTCCGGCTTTCCCGGGCTGCTGGGCCACCTCCAGCTTGGTGAAGTATTTCTCCATCCCTCTCCCACCCGCGCTGTGCTCCTGCAGGGGCCGAGGCAGCCTGGGCTCGCTGCAGCTGCAGGTACGGCTGCGGGACGAGACGGTGCTGCCCTCCCACTGCTACCAGCCCCTGGTCCAGCTCCTGTGCCAGGAGGTGAAGTCGGGGCGCCAGGTGAGGGGTCCATGCTGGGGCACCCGCCTCCCTCTGGCTCTCTGCTGGGGCACGGGTCTCCCTCGAGCCGTCACATCGCGGTGCCTTTCCCCACCAGGATGGCCAAGTGCACCTGGTCACCCTCCTGGATGAAACCACCACGGCCGAGTGCCGGCAGGAGGTCGCCGTCAACTTGGTCAAACTCTTCCTGGGCCAAGGGCTGGTCAAGGAGTTCCTGGACCTGCTCTTCGAGCTGGAGCTGGCCAAGCCCTGTAAGGCTGGAGCGGGATCAGAGCCAGAGGCTTCCAACCATCTCCTGGGGCTGCGAAACCTCCGAGACCTTGCGTGGTGATTTTTTTGGGGGGTGACAGTTCAGGTTCAACCATCATGCTGTGTTCCATGTGGGAATCTGTTGGGTTCACCCCAAGCAACTGGTGGGCTGATGCTGGCTGTGGTTGGTGGGGGAGCCAGTGCTTTGAGGTTAGGAAATCCCACAGAAATGGCTGGGATGGAGGGCGCAGCCCCTGTGAATGACCCCCACGACTGCAGCTGCCCCATGGGTGGGTGACCTGTGACTGTCCCCCAGGCCACAGACCCCCTCCTGTTTTGCAGGCGAGCCCAACACTTTGTTCCGGAGCAACTCACTGGCCTCAAAGTCAATGGAGTCCTTCCTCAAGGTGCCACACTGCCCGAAACCTGCTCTTCCCAGGTCACCCTCTCTCTGGGCTGTCCCTGTGGGGTCCAGTTCCCAAGGGGACTACTGGGAGGGCTGGTGGGTCTGTATCTTCCTCTGGGGCTGATAGGGTGGAGAAAGTCACAGAAGGGTTTGGGTTGGAAGGGACCTTCAAGATCGTCTAGTTCTGACCCTCTGCCACGGGCAGGGACCCCTTCCACCAGCCCAGGCTGCTCAGAGTTCCTTGAGTGACCCCTGTCAGGGATTCCACGGGTGTCGGGGTGCCAAACCTGTGGCTGTGCCCCCCGTCACTGTTCCCTGCGCACTGCCTCGGCAGGTGACAGGGATGCCGTACCTGCACGCTGTCCTGGGACCCACCATCACCCGCGTGTTCGAGGAGAAGAAGCACGTGGAGCTCGACCCTGGCAAGGTGGAGATCAAAGACACCGGGTAAGGGGCACGCGGGGCGGTGGGGCACGGGGGTCCCCGGCCATGCGGCTGACGGTGCCGGTGCCCGCAGGTGCTCAGGGCTGCACCGGGTGCAGACGGAGGGGGAGGTGATCGAGCAGGGCCGCCAGCACCTCCAGTCCTACCTGGGTGAGCTGCTGGACGCCATCGACAAGTCGGTGCCGGCGTGTCCCCCTGTCATCCGTGCCGCTTTCCGGCAGCTCTTCCAGCGCGTCGAGGAGCGCTTCCCCCAGCACCAGGTTGGGATGCGACAGGGGATGGACCGGGTGGGTCAAACTGGGATGTCCCCAGGGGACACTGGGTGCAGTCCCCAGTGTTGGTTGGTGGGGTCTCCTGTTGGGCATGGGGGCAGCCCCCCAGGGATGGGTCACAGGGGGACAGCGGGGCTGTGCTGCGCCCACACGGCAACGCTGGTGCTGGAAGCCAGCCCCCACGTCCCTGGCGCATCGATGTAGTGGTGCCCCGGGATGTCCCTTGTCGGGACAGACTCTCACGTGTCTCCCACCACCTCGGCTGGCCACAGCACACCAAGTTTGTGGCAGTCACCAGCTTCCTCTGCCTCCGCTTCTTCTCGCCGGCCATCATGACCCCCAAGCTCTTCCACCTGCGGGAGACGCACGCCGACGCACGCACCAGCCGCACGCTGCTGCTGCTGGCCAAGGTGGGACAGGAGGGGGACACCAAGGGGGGTGCTGTCACCCAGGTGTGGTGTTCGAGGTGCCTGGCTGCTTCCCACTGGGGAGGGCTGGGTCTGCCGCCAGTGACACCGCCACGCTGGGGGTCTCCAGGCCATCCAGATGGTGGGCAACATGGAGCCAGCGGCCGGGCGGGCCAAGGAGGTCTGGCTGGCCCCGCTGCTGCCCGCCCTGCAGCAGGGCATTGCCCAGATGAAGGACTTCATCACCCGGCTGGTGGAGATGGAGGAAGAGGAGGAAGGTGAGGGGCGGCCGCTGGACCCCCCCCGCACGGTGGTGAAGGAGGGGCCGCTCTTTGTCCACAAGACGCGGGGCAAGGGGCCACTGCTGCCCACCGCCGCCAAGAAGCTCCACTTCTGCCTCACCGGGGAGGCCCTCAGCTTTGGCAAGAGCCCCGGCGCGGAGGTAGGAGGGTGCTGAGGGGCTGGGTAGGGGGGCGAAGGGACGTCACTGACCCCCCTGTGTCATCCATCTCCCCCCCCATTAGCGCAGCGGCACCATCGCCCTGGCTGACATCCTGGCGGCTGAGAAGGTGGAGGAGAAGAGCTTCGGGAGCTCCCACGTCATGCAGGTGGTCTACACGGGTGCAGGTGGGCAACAGGAGACAGCCTACCTCCAGTGCAAGGTGGGACGGGGATGTGGGGGCACGCTGAGGGGACTCACAGCCCGGGACCCCCCCTCACCACACACCCCACACCACCCCAGTGCGTCAACGAGCTGAACCAGTGGCTGTCAGCCCTGCGCAAGGTGTGCGTCAACAACCCCCGCGTGCTCCGCGCCTACCACCCCGGCGTCTTCCGTGGGGACAAGTGGAGCTGCTGCCACCAGAAGGAGAGGACAGGTATGGGGTGGGGGTCTCGGGACTCCACAGAGGTGCTGGGGGTGTCCCCTCATGGCATCAGCCTGCTGCCCCCCACCCCAGGGCTGGGGTGCGACCGGACCCGGCATGGTGTCACCCTGCATGACTGGAGTGACCCCCTGGACCCCGCGGCTGAGGCGCAGCGGCTCTTCCATCATCTCCAGGGCCTCCAAGGGACCCTCAGGTGAGCCCCCCACACACCGGGGAGGCCCCCTGCACCCCTCCCCAGCCAAAAGCCCACCCCTCTCCTCTCCCCAGGGAAAAGTACTGGGAGCTGCTGGAGCTGGAGGACGCCCAAAATGGCCCCCGGGATGAAGGTAGGTTTGGGGTGGGGGGCGTTTTGGGGACCCCCTGGGGGATGCTGTGGTTGGGACGGGTCCCCAGAACTGGCGGGGGGGGCTGCGGTGGTTGGGGGTCTCACTGGTGCTCCCTCCCACCGCAGACACCCCCCTGCCTGAGGGGCTGCGCCGGCTCTTCGGGGTGCTGGGGGACCTGGAGGGCTGTCACCGCCGGGTGCAGCCCCCCGCGCCCCCCGCACCCGCCCTGCTGCAGCTGCAGACATGAGGGGTCGGGGTCCCCACGCCTCGGGCACCGCCACGGTGGCAATAAAGGCACTTTGTACCCTGCAGCCCTGTCCTGTCCCTCTCTGGAGGGGACGCTGGTGGCCACAGGAATGGGCACTGGTGGCTCGGGGCGGGTGGCACTGGGGGACAGGCCAAAGCACTGCTGGTGGCATCAGTGGCAGCACTGGTAGTGCTACTGGTGGTGACACTGGTGACAGCGCTGATGGCCCTGCGGGTGCCATTTCTGGTGACTGTGCTGGTGGTGGGTGGAATCACTGGTGGCTCTGCGGGCACCATTTCTGGTGGCTGTGCTGGTGGCAGTGGTGGCATCACTGGTGGCTCTGGGCACCATTTCTGGTGCCCTACCGGTGGCTCTGCAGGTGCCATTTCTGATGTCCTGCTGGTGGCAGTGGTGGCATCAATGGTGGCTCTGCAGGTGGCAGTGCTGGTGGTGGCAATGGTGGCATCACTAGTGGTGCTACTGGTTGTGGCACTGGGGACATCACTGACAGTCCTGTGGGTGCCATTTCTGGTGGCCGTGCTGGTGGTGGGTGGAATCACTGGTGGCCCTGTGGGTGCCGTTTCTGGTGTCCTGCTGGTGGCATCACTGGTGGCTGTGCTGGGGGCATCACTGGCGGTGGTGCTCCTCGTGGCGTCACCGCTGACCCCTCTCTGCTGTCACCCACGGTGACGTCACCCGGGGGGGCTGGGGCGGGGCCCTCCCGGCCGCCTGGTGGCGCTGCGGCCGCCGCGAGAGGGTGAAAGTGACGTAAAGCGGAAGTGACATAAGGCGGAAGTGACGCGGCGGGCGCCGTGGCAACGGCGGGGCGAGCGGCTGCGGGATGAACGCGCCTCCGGCCTTCGAGTCCTTCTTGCTCTTCGAGGGCGAGAAGAAGTGAGCGGCTGGGGGGGCGGCCTCGGGGGAGGGGGCCCAGCCGTCACCGGGAAGGAGGGGGGCGCACCCGGGGGCGGGGGGTGGCCCTCGGGGGGGGCGGCGGGGCCTGCCCGTCCCGGGCACCAGCCATTACCGGGAGGGGGGGGCGCGCCTGGTGGCGCTCCCCGCGTTACCGGCCCGTCTGTGGCCCCCCAGGATCACCATCAACAAGGACACGAAGGTGCCCAACGCCTGCCTGTTCACCATCAACAAGGAGGACCACACGCTGGGGAACATCATCAAGTCGTGAGTGAAGGCTGGGGGGGGCGTTGGGGGGTGTGTGTCTGTCTGCCTCTGTGTGTTGTGTCAGTGGGTAAATTTTGAGGGGACCAGCACTTTTCACCTGTTGAACAGCCTCCTGGACATCATCTCAGATCAAAATGCAATTACACACCCATTGGTTCTGTGTTACTTTGGAAAACTTTAGGTACATTCTCTCCTAAAAAGCCAGAATTATCGTGCTGCAGTACATTAACAATTGGTTTAGACTGTCGAGTATCATAGAAATCTGAGAAAAGAGGTTTTAATCTTAATTAATTGGCTCTTAAAAGAATATTGGTTGCTATGCTGGTATTACTAACATAAAAGACAAACTTTAATGGTCTTCATGGTGATCACATGTAGTAGCAGGACAAGGGGTGATGGCTTTAAGCTGAAAGAGGGGAGATTTAATTATGTATTGGGAACAAATTCTTCACTGTGTGGTGGCGAGGCGCTGGCCCAGGCTGCCCAGAGCAGCTGTGGGTGCCCCATCCCTGGCAGTGCCCAAGGCCAGGCTGGACGGGGCTGGGAGCAGCCTGGGCTGGTGGAAGGGGTCCCTGCCTGTGGCAGGGGGTGGCACTAGGTGGTCTTTAAGGTCCCTTCCAACCCAAACCCTTCCATGATTCTGTGTTGTCAGGTCTGTGCAAAGCAATTCTGCCTTTAAAGGGGAGGGAACAGCCTCCACAAACACATTTATATTGCCCTGCTTGAAAGTGCGTTGGGAAAGCTGATCAGAAATGTGACTTTTTAATCATTTTTTTATTGTAAAAATTATTTGTGTTTGTCCTGTGTTGTTCACTGCTGCTTTTCCATTCCAGGCAGTTACTGAAAGACCCCCAGGTGTTATTTGCAGGGTACAAGGTCCCGCACCCACTGGAACACAAAATTATCATCCGCGTCCAAACCACCCCTGATTACAGCCCCCAGGAAGCTTTCACCAATGCCATCACGGATTTGATCAGTGAGCTCTCCCTCCTGGAGGAGAGGTTCAGGGTAGGTTTGTTTCTTTGTTTTTTAAAGTATTTGAGCTTCTTGCAATTTAAAGTTACACACCCCCACCCTTTGTTTATCTTAGGGCTGCTATTTTAGGTCAGTAAAGCCAGCGAAGCCGTGCAGCACCGCGCTACTCTGCTCTTGTCAAAGGATGGTGGAGCTTGGCTGCTCTTACAGGCTATTTGCATGCCTGACAAGGGTTCTGTGGCTGCTCTCTGATTCCATAGGTGGCTGGCACTGGTTTTCTTACAGCCTTATTAATGTAGAAAATAATTTTCTGTTCTTCCAAGTGGCTTTCTTTTTTTTTACATCTGCCAAAACTCAGACAGGTGTTTGGTTTTGGACTGTTTCTCATTGCTTCTGTTCTGCTGTGCAACTGTATTTATTTAGCCCCCAATTTTTGAGGCCTAAGCTGCCCAAAAGGTTATTCACACAGAACCAAGGAGGCTAGGAATAGGATACTGTCTGCGTGTAGTGCTGGTAAAAGGTAACAGTGCACCAATTTTGTAAATATGTTTTGATTTTAATTTATTTTTCTGGATGGTGTAGATTTCCACTGACTGTGGCTCTTACTGTGTTTCACAAACTTGTTATGTTGACCTAACCTCCTCCGGTCCAGAAACAGTTCTCATCCTAGTGTATGTATTTTTGTTTGTGTTTTACAGGTTGCCATTAAAGACAAACAAGAAGGAATTGAGTAAAATCACCCCATTTAGAGCAAACTGTACTTCTGAGGCAGTGATGTATCTCTCAGTTGAATGCTACATTTAAACCTTTCTTCATGGCAAATTATTTTCCCCCTTGTCCCACTTTATGTTTAATTTCTGACAGCAGCAGCGATACTTCGAGGTTTGGTTTTGTGTGGGTTTTTTATGCCAGACAGGCACTTTGCCAAGAGGATGTATGTCTTGTTTGACTTGACGGATAAGTCATTAAAATGATTTCTACTTTTCTAATTGGAGCCTTAAGGTGAACATTTGTACTGGGCTGCTGGTGAGTTTATTGTGAGTGTTCTTCCAGAATAAGAAGGTACTGAGTGATAGCGGTAGATGAACTTTCTGCTTTTCCTTTTCAAAAAGTCTAGGCACTGCCAATGGAACTGGTATTTTGTTTTATTATGTGTCATTTCTATAAAACAAATGCACACATTGTGAAAACTTACAGTAAAAGAAACCAGATGTTTACAATGATGTGGTGAGTTTAACAAACTTTTTTTTCCCCTTTTGCATGTGATAGCTGGTCTAGAAAACTTCATGGTTACATGGGTAACAGTCACTAATACTGCACTATTTCAAAGCACGGGAATGAAACTGTTACAAGAAACTATGACTTCTTCCAAATTGCTGTTATGTTCACACTAGTTAGAACAACAAGGTAAGTAAAAGTAGGATCTGATACCACATTGTTTATTAGGACTTCGTTCAGCTGCTCCCCGTTCACTTGAAGCTCTGGCCACTTGAGAATCTACGAGAACACAGAGTTTGGGTAGGAAAGGAGTGGCGGTGGTGGGAGGTGCATTCCTTACTGCAAGGCCTGGTTTGGCACGTGGGGCTCTGAGGAATCTGCTTTCCTATGGCCTTGGGAAGTCTGAATAAAAGGCTCTTCCTCTTTCCCCATATAGGTGCACCTTTACGGTATTCCTCCTAAAGGACCAGGGTTTAGTGCCGAAGGACTTGATCAGAGGAAAAAGTGAAAGCAGCTGCCCCTTGGTCCTGGAGGAACTGACTGTTGGCTTGGGCAATACACTTCCCAAAAGTTTACAGAACACTGGGCCCCTTCATACCTAGATACAATGTAGCTCAAGAGCAGGCTCTGCAGCGAGAACCTTTGAGCGTGTGTGTGATTGTCCTTTCAGAGACTTCATCATGCAAGTGAACTGCAGTTGCCCAGAAAAGAACTCTCCGGAGGCCAAGGAAGTAACAGGTAGAAGGGTGTGTGAGCCTACAGGAGGAGCAAGCCCTTTCCTGCGTGCAGTTCTAGGGAACAGCCGCTCACCGTCAGGGAAATGGTGCCTGCGCACTTTGTGTTGTCAGGCTCTGCAGTTTAACCACCTATTTTTTTAGAGAGGGCCCCTCTGCTAGGGAAGTTGCCAAGCTGCAGGAGCAAACGAACTTGCTGTACAGCTCCCAAGTCCTGTCACAGTTGTGTTTGTGTGAGATTTGAAAGATGGCCTTGGTCATGCTCTGGAGATCGATTTAACTGCTTGTGAGGGTTAGGTATAGAACACACTAAGTGTGCTCCGGTGAAAATCTGCTCAGCAGACTCGGGTCAGCTGCAGCGGGGCAGAAGGGAGGCCCACAGCCTTGGAGGGTAAATGAGACCTACCTGTGTGGGAGGGATCCTCTTGTCTGAGTGCTTTCCCTTTGCAGAGCTCCACGCTGTGGTGTAGCTTGAGAGGTTGTACATCCATACATTCCCTCTCTCGTCACCGCAGAACACATAGTCTTTTGCTGTGAGACCAAAAGAAGAAGCTGGAAAACAAGTGTGGAACCAAGAGGCCACTGTGCTATAAAGCCAGAGCTCAAGACACTGCTGTAGGATCCCAGCAGAGGATGTCCTATTTCAGCAAAATTCTCTTGGCAGCAAAAATACATTGATTTACCTTGCTCTGAAAAAAATAATTTCATTCAAAGATAAATTGGCTATAGAGAAAAACTAGTGATAAACATTTTGGGATTTCTTCTGTCTTTTTTTAGACTTTTTGGTTTGGGAAAGTGACCAGCTCATATTAGTCTATTCCAGGGGTCCTCAAACATTTTAAACAGGGAGCTGGCACATGAATTAAGTGGCAGGAAGTCATCTGCGGCTGCTTGGTTCCCCCCCCCCAACCCCTGGCGGGGGGGGGTGAGGGGTCTGTAAATACTGGGGGCTGGATTGAGGACCCTGGAGGACCATATCCAGCCTGCAGGCCGTAGTTTGAGGACCCCTGCTCTATTCCTTGTTAGTCTTAAAAGCCAGCTGCCCCTTGTATGGCATTCCGACACCTCACTTTACACGTGCCAAGCATTAAAATGGCTCCAGAACAGCTACAGGACCACATCCATCAGCTCTACGTGCTCTGAAGAGCTGCCCAAGGAAGACCGTGTTGATAATGAAAGGGGTCCACATAATGCTGTAAAGCCTCAGCTGTTCCCCCTTGTTTGGCAGATGGTATAGCTGTAATTATTTATTATATTATTCATATACAGCTGGTGCTGGCTGTTGCTGCACAGTGCTGGAGCTGCAGTGCAGTGAGGCGAGGGCTCTTGCTGCTTGCAGAGGGGAGACCAGACTCTCTCTGGTGAGGAAAAATCCAGGCCTCTGCCTCTACCTACAGGCTCTTGCGGCAGGTGGAAGTGGAGGCGCATGCAGCTCTGCAGATTAAACCTTGACCTGTGTGGACATTTCTGCTACGGGGGGACTGGTACCGCCTCGCTGCTTGCCCCAAGGAAGGGCGCTGCCTACCTGGGCAGGTGCTGAGCATCAGGTAGGACAGGTCTGTCGTGGACCACTCGAGCTCAGCTAGAATAACTGCGGAGACAGTTCGCTGGCTCCCTTTCCCCTTTGTGTCAAAAGATCGACTCCAGCTCCACAAGTATATGCATCCTGGTTTAGAGCTCTTGGAAACTAGGGAAGAAAGAGGGGAGAGGTTGTGTCAGTGCCTGAGAAGCAAAATACCCAAAGACAATGGCTGGCGTGTGGTGAAGGTGGCCCACCCAGAACGTGGCTTTTAAGATGTGGGGCCTGATACCAGCAGTGACTGTTTCCACCTCCTTTACCTTAATTTCAGGATAACTGGAGGCTGCAGAGGGATTTTTCAGTTCCTGAATTGTAGAGCAAGCATAAGCTATTCAGAAAGATCCAGCCGCTGCTTTAAGCGCTCTCCCAGATGTGGGAACCCCCAACTGCCCTGCAAAAAACCCTGCTGCCACCAGCCCTTGAGCAGGAAGCTCTCCTCCCTTTGCTTCGGCACTGCTGGGCCAAGTGTGCTCTCAAGGATGGGTCCATCTGATTTCCAGACCTGCTAACACATGGGTCTACACCTCTAGCCCACATTTTGGGGAAAGATAAAGCGATTCTGGGAGACATCTCCATCCTGTGTAGCCCCCAAAAATCTAAAGAAGAGGTAGTCACACCTCATGCAGTCCCTCTGCTCATCGTGCTGGCTTCAGCCTGCCACATGCTGAGATACCTGACTGTTGGTCTGGATTGGGCCATTGTGTTTATACTCACCAACAACATCATCATTCAGAAAAGCCAAACCGTCAACCCTGTGAGATGTTGTCATGTTTCCAACCTCATCAGGAAACTGGAATACGGCTTCAAAAGGCCTGGAGAAGGGGGAAAGAGTGAAACGAGTAAGTCCTGAATGGGCAGCAGTGGAAGAGCACTTGGGTACAAACCCAGGAGGAAAAACGTGGGAGGAAATTCACGTGCTACTGAGTCTTTTGCCAACCTCAAGATGAATTCCCACTTGAACTTACACTTTTAGCCACCTGGGTTTCTTAATATAGCAGAAGCCCATTTGCTTACGAAACTGCTGTTTTATTTCATCTAGTTTTGGAGGCATCCGGGTTAGTGTATGTCAGCAGGGCATGACTTCACTTACTTCTTTTTTGTAACTTTCCTGTGCTCCCAGAAAGTGCCAGTCTCCAGGGTAACCCCGTGTTCCAGAAGCAGGGTAGGCCTTGCTGCAAGGCTGGAACTCGATCCAAGAATTTACACTCCATTACACTAGTTCAAAACAATACACCCTTAAGCTTTAGGGTGTTGGATTACACTCATGTCAGCTTTCCTGCTTTGAAAGCTAGATGGGAGCATCAACACAAGCTCAGGGCTGCTAGCTTTGAACATTCCGTTAACATTATGCTAGTATTTTTTCTTGCTGCTACGGGAAGGGGAGTTTCTTTTAAGTGTGGTAGGACATGCTGCTTTTCTTGCTCAGACGTCCTCGGTTAGAAATAAAGCCTTTGCCAGGGCTGCCTTTTCTTGTTACATAAAGCAAATGCATGCCCCAATTTTTGGTTCTCACCTGCTTTTTTGTTCCTTATCCAGTTTTATATTCCAGGCAAAGCAGCTGCCTTCACAGCCAGCCAGCAGGTACTGATCTGGGCAGGTGGGGACAAGGGCAATCCGTAAGGGAATAGAGAGTGCTTCCAGCACCAGCAGTTGGCTAAAAAGAAAAGAAAAAAAAAAGCAGTTAAGGTGGTGCTGTGATGTGATAAAGGTTCCTGGACTGGCCGCACCTGTTTTTTGAACCTTTACCTTGCTTTGAAATTGTAGTCACAGTCTGGAATCCCAATATCCCAGAGTGCAATTCGCTTGTCATAGGATGCAGCTGTGGGATACAGAAGAGAAGCAGGTAGTGACATAGCTGCTCATCTGCCTCTTCTCATGCTAGCTGGCAATTCTACCTGTGTCACAGGCTCAAACACTCTAAGCCTGTGTCATCAGAGAGCTCATTAAAGGACAGCAGCAAGCACTGAGGCTCCTGGCTCAACACCACTTCACAGACAATGTCAAACATGCACGGTCAATAATCTGCATTCTTATCCTGTGCTCTAAGAAGAGCAGATAAACCAAAGTTTGTTTCCTGGTGTCCATTACTAAGCTGTGGCTTCACAACATCATTAATTAGTGCCCCTTTGAGCTCATGTTTCTGGTCGTGGCTTCTAGTGAAATCTAAAATAGGAGCTCCAACCTCTACTCTGAGGCAGATGCCACTTTATTCCACATATCCACAGCTTACTGTGTTCACATCCACAGCAGCTCCCACCGGGAAAGTTAAGGCACTGACCTGAAGTGTGAGACACTTCATGGCTGTCTTTGTCACCAAGCTAATATACTGCTAGCGGAAACAATCCCAACAGATTACTCAGAGAAATCTGGATGCTAATCAGAAATCTGAGGCATCCCTCAGACTCAAAAGTTAATGGGTTAGTGTCCTGTCCCCAAACAGGCATACAAAGACTCTCACTTTATTACTAAAAATTTTTCTATGCAATAGAACGAGCCTTGCTGTCCATGCCACTGTTCGGCTATCAACCACCTTATCCCTCTACCTGGATCTCTGTACTCTTGAGCTTCTTCTTGAGAAGTATCCACTACAGATACCTGTGTTTGAAAAAAATTTTTCCACTTTTTAATGGTTCAGGGACCACTCTAACCACTCCAGGATGTGGGTAACTGTAGGCAAGAGAAACAATGTGCTGCAGGGTGCAGGTGTGGCCTGAATGGCTCTGTAACAGCTCACTTTACAGGCCTGACAATGCAGCTGCAATTTGTGCTGTGATGCTGGTTCATTGCCTACCAGCCTCTAAGCCTCCGTCTCTGCGGGCCTACTGTGGCAATGCTCTCTTCTACACCTGAATAACATGAATAAAAATTTCTGATGAGGTGCACAACTCAAAAAAAAAAAAACCAACACCAACCCTTCCATTTATGCAAAAGCAATTAAGCACATGGTTTTGCTGGTTGGAAAATATGAAAACCAACAGGCCATTATACGCTGCACTGCCGCTGTTGCCATGCTCAATGAGAGCCCTGCCAGCTGACCGTTCGCTGCCTGGCCCCCAGCAGGCTGCCTTGGCTATTATTCTTCTTACTCATCCCTGTGGAACGGATCCACTGCTGGGCTTGTTTGTGGCTAATGTGTGCGTGACAGCCGTCCTGAGGGCTACTGAGAGAAACGGGAGCTGCTGCACCTCAGCTAAAGGGCCAGGCTCTGTGGCTGAACCCATCTGTGCCTTCTGTAGATTACTGCCATACGAGACTAACAATACTCTCTCCACAACATCTGTCCGTGCTTTTTGTATGTGTGTGCGGTCCCTACCCACACCTGCTTGCACTGGTGACAATTCCCCTTGTTAAGGAACCCTAGCCTTTTCTGCATTAGGTACTAAAGCTAGAGATTCTCAACCAGAGGCTTACTGAAAAGGTGAGTTTCTCGAGTTGGGCTGAAGCAGACAGTAGCAATAGGCTTTTTATGAGCCTTTATCTCTCCGTAGCAGAAGTCAGCCGCCACATGAATCAGCTTGACAATCCCTCTCCTCCCAGCAACCGCCAAGATATTATGAGATTTTTTGCAACTGTCGCTGATTACCATTGTGAGGGTTGTCCATGCAACACTGAAAAACTCCTAGGACAGAAAGAAACCAAGAACAGCATGAAAGAGAACAGCCAGCAGGATAGCTGTTAGCTCATAGATAAGACAACTATCATGAGAGCTATTCAGCTGAAATGACACGACTATTCAAGCCAGAGCGTTGAATTCCAAAACAACCCTCAGAAGAACACAAACTATCAAACCAGGATGTTTATTCCTCTGTGCTGTCAAGCAGTCTTAGCAGCCTGGACACACGTCTGCATGCTTGTGCGAGAAGAGAGGCAGACTAATCTTTTGAACTAATAAAAACCTAAACCCAAACCAGGCTAAAAGGATAAGCAAGAAATGTTTGCTATCTATCTTCATCCTTTTAAGACCTGTCCACGCTAATGCCCGAAACCCTTTCAGAACTCTTTGTAATACATATTATGTATACATATATAGATTATGGTATTTCCATTCAATGCTTACTCCTCCCACTTGCAACCTACCTCTGTAGCCACCTTATACTTTTTTAGCACCGTCCCCGTCTCACAATCAATCAGACAGACAGATTCCCCTCCACATGTTGCCACGGTTCTGGAGGAGCTCACAATGGGATCTGAAAGATGAAAAGAACAGGTGAGAAGTTCCCAGGTTCATGGATAACGCATCAAAGACTGCAGCTTATCACTGCCTGGTGCTCTCCCAGTCTCCTGTTTCCAAAATCAAAGGAGAAGTATGTAAGCAAGTCTCTTCCTGACAATGGAGACTACAGCTTGAAGGAGCAGGGGTCTAATGCACGGAGTCCACTGGGATTCCAGAGCCGGGTGGTTCTGGGAATCCTGCAAACCTCTTTAAGAGCTCACCTTTCCTGGCTCCACAGTCTAGCAATGGCTCGAAGACACAGGACCACAGCTGCGTTTTAAAATCCTCACGGCTGTTGCCTTTACTGTGACACTGAAGAAAATGCAATGGCTCTGCACTGACATCCTCCTACAATAAACCATCCACATTTAGAAAATTCATTCCCCTGACAGCGGTTTGCCTGTGATTGCCTTGACAGAACCTTCTACTGAACACAGCAATCGGAGAAACTGAAGTGTTTTTCAGCCCTTCTGTGTTACAGAGAACAGGAGAGACTGAGGTACCACCAGTGCTCAAGACTGCCAAACCAGCAGGCAACTTTAGAAAGATGTACCCAGCAGACCCCAGCTGCGAACCCTATTTTCTGCTGCAGAGAAATGTGAAAAACCCTTTAGATCCCCCCACTGGTCTGAGCTGAGGGGGAAACACCTTTCCCCGCGCAGCCATCAGTTTGACCTGAGAGCAAGATATGCCAGTCCCATTTCTAAGAACAGGCTTTCAGTGCACCACTTCAGAGCGCTGGTCCATCCATCCCCTGCGGGGGATTCACTGTCTCCAGGGGGGGGGCCTTCCCTGACGCCTCTGAGAGATTTAAAACAAAAAAAACAACACCCAAACCAAAATCCATAACTCACAATGTATCTGGCCAATTATGAGCTCCAAGCTGTGTAGAGCTCTGACGAAATCTTAATGCAGCTCCTCCCGCTAAACCAAGAGGCGGAAAGCCAGTCTCAATCGGGCTGATGAACGTACCTTGCCCTTGGAGTTCTTCACCGGGATCAAGCTAATAACTCCGTTGTCCTGCTCCTGGCTTTTCTGTTCCCCTGTCAGCTGGCTGGATCTTCTGTTGCTTTGCCCCTTTGGCAATGGCTCTTCATTCTTTTGTGTCCCTTCAGCTCCCTGCTCAGGGGCTGCCTCTCTGGCTGGCTGGTTCGATGTTCTTGGTTGATCAGGTGCTGGGTCATCCTGCACAGGACTGGACTTCCTGGTAGTAACTACAGCCTCCTCCTTGGTGTTTGCCCGGGACTTGGACCTCTTGTTTCCAGACCCTTGTTTTGAATTGCTTCTTTTCCTCTTGCTGGGCATTACCGTGACCTACATAAGACATGTTGTCAGTTTCTGCAGAAGGTTTCTAGCTTCCCCGAGATGTGCAGAGCATTTGTAAGTCAGAGACATTAATTATTCAAGTGCAAGTACCCTCCCACGGTTACAGACTGGGTTCCAAGAATCAGACAGCCCAGAGCTGCAGAGCACCCAGAGGCAGAAGCTAAGGAAAAATCACACAGCCAGCCTCATTTTCATCTCCCTTCCCTTGTCCTAGTTACTTGTGATTTACAGATGATGTGGAAAAACAAATCTGGTCCATGGAACAAGAGGTTCAGTCTGCAGCCATTTCAAGGGAGTCAGTAGGACTATACTCATGAAAATCTTTTGAGTCTCCTATGAGAATGGAAGCTCCCTCCTCTTGGAGAGCAACTCAGCCTTCACATGGCTGGGAAAGCTTCAATCTGGCCGAAAAGAACAAGTCTCGGCTGTTGAATACAGGCTGGAGCCTGAGACTGCCCCTATGGTTACCAAAGCGTAAAAAATGTAAACTGACAAGTGCTACTGAATTTGTAAGAAACAAAAAGGACATTGTTGATGTCGCTGGAGAGATCACCCACCTGACCCATGTCCTCTGCAGCTTCCCTGGGTTTTTCTGTACTTTCTTCCTCATTCTCATCCATATCTTCCTCTGATTCAGTATCTGTGTTTATCTCCAGACCCAGTGTGTATGCCAGAAACTCTTCTGCAATCATTTTCACCTTAGAAGTAAATATGTAGATATGTTAAAAAAAGACAAAAGCAACAGCAGTCAAACCCTGATGTGTAATGACAAGAGCTGTTTTGCTGAGTTTTCTATGTGAATTTCACAAGTGATGGAGGAATCCTTGGCTGACAGCCTGGTGGGTCAAGTCCTCCACTGACATTACATAACCAAAGAACTTCACTTTGTCACGTGCACCCAGGGTACACATTTGCAAAAACTACAGCACAGCAATGAGACAAGACAAAGGAGAGACAGAAGCCTCAATCACATGTGTGCACATATAATTAATATATGTTACAAACTAAATGGTATCTTTCCTGGGATGGGAGTAACTACAGTTCTGTCATTGTCTTTTATCCTTTCATACAGCTTCCACCAAGACTGAAGGTTGCTGTTACAGTTATTTGCAAATAATTAACTACTAAGGATACTGCAGTCTTGTTAATTAGTACAAGTATCATTATTGCTTATGAATTAGAAAACAACATTTAATGACAGTCATTGCAACTTTGTGCACATTTATTTCTAGTGCTTCCGTAAAACAGTGAAGAAAACCAGAAAGTGATACCACTTGTCTGCAAAAGCCCTGATACCCTGAACCCAAAGCCATAGAACATTTTAATCCAATCCTTCAGAATCAGGCTGCGGAGTCCTCGCCTGAAGAACAGAAGGCTAAGTGAAATGTAACCTACCCGCCAGCGGGTGAATTCACTGAGTGAGCTGGGTCCGTATACTACATTGGTCTGTACTGACTTCAGGAACTTTTTCTTGATGAACTTCACTTGCTCAGCTGTGTGTTTCTCAGGAAGTTGGTCACGGAAGAATTTTTCCCAGTGAGCAGTAACCTAGGCAGAAAGACTGAGTTTATTCAATGAAATACTACAGAAAACCAGAGCGGCAAAGCACATACTTGTGAAAGCATTCAAGAAGTTCCCAACCCTGAGGCTCTGCTAGCTACATGATGGCACTGTTTCCATTTATTTTATCAGTGTTCAAACCATGACCTCAGCTAACAAGAAACCCAATTCCTCTGAACTCAAGCTTAAGTGAGTGTGGCTAAGCAGATACTGTCAACACAAACCCAGAGCCACACTTGATTTCGTGCCTCTGGATCCACAGCAAATGCTCTGGAGGAGTCTTATACTGTTGTCTACTAACAGGGAGTACCTGACAGGTAACTAATTTATTATAAGAGGCACGAGATAATGGGGATGTTTATGAGTTTTCTTGTAGTTCCAAGTGTGTTCGTGAGCAGGACTGGTGCACATGTCATCCCTATTTATAAAGACACCTTGACTCCAAAAGGCTTCTGAACTATGGGGCACAATCATGCAGCTGCTCACCTATCAGCAGTTTCTGAGCTGAGAGTTTCTGGTGCATAATAATAACGCACCCATAAGCATTTGGACCCAACTGACATTTTACATTTAGACACAGCAGTAAGAACTGGGCAGCCAGGACCAAAGCAACACCATCAGGAGAAGGTATCTGGGGCACAGGTAACGGTGCAAAATGAACAGCGGGGGGGGGGGGGGGGGGGGGGCATTTGGGGGTCTCATTAAACAGCCCACCATGCCCAGTTGCTTGCAGGATAAGAGGCTGAGCAGTGCTCACCAAGATCCTTTGAGGTACAAGGTATTACGCAGATAATACTTAGCACAATAAGCCACCCCAGTCTTCAGCATTTGATCTGTCCACCACTGCTACACAAAAGGAATTAACAAGATCAAGTAACCAGAATACAAATGGTAAGAGCAGCACTGCACAAAAAAAAAAAGCCCCTTTTTCTTAATAGAACAATAACTTTGCTCAAGATCACAACATGCTTGGCGAGGACAATCTGTCAGGAGCTAAACTGGGTATGTAAATGAGCAAAAACACAGTTCCGAACATGCACAGCTGAGGAAGAAAGAACAAATCCTTATTCCTGGTGTATGCTGGAAAAAGCAAGATTATCCTGAGCTTCCCTTTGTGCTTCCCATTCCTGGGGTCAGGACAGTAACGTAAATTAGATGGAGAGGTGTATGCAACTGTTATGTCAACACCAGGCTTCTCCCATTTTTGAAAGGTGATCAGAGTGACCTGAAAAACTAGCGGATCACACACAGACCTTGTTGACCCTGATCTGTGCTTCAAACTGAAGGCAGAAGTTGGCTACACAGAACAGGTAGAGCAAATGCAAGCAGCGGCCAAACAAAGCAGCAGTAAGACATTTACTAGGTGGGCTGCACTCAGATCATACCAGAATTACTGTTAACCACTAGGTGTTTGCAACTCTGTCTTTAAACTGCATTTGGTTACTTCTCAGGTGTTTAGAGATTAAGAAAATATCACACATCCTACCTTGGTGGTGAGCTTACGACTATTGACACGCCTCACATGATTAGCCAGTTTGGTTATATCCTTGCCATTGAGTAGCCGAAGATTTTGCAAAAGAAACATAACTTTATAGTCATCGTTGAGCTAGAAAGAGAAGACATCAGAGTTAAAAAATTGTACACATAGTTTTTAGCTTTAGTCTTTTATTAAAATACAGCTAAGGACGAGAATAACATATTTAGTCAGGAAAAGCCATTTCATAAAATCTTCTCAGCACTTCCGACTTGAATATCACCTTTTTGTCATAAATTAAAGTTCTCCTGTTAGCTGGGATTTCCAACTGCAGACAAAAGACCTGCCTAGACTTATGCAGTACTAACATCCTACACAAGGTGGTGGCGGTGTAAACAGGCTCGTCTGCTCCTGCCCGAGTGCAATGCAGGGTATTCTGTTCACATCCTTCAACTCTGAGCATCTAGCAGAGGAAGCCCTGCCCTGCCTAAAGTAAACGAACACCAGCAGGGTGCCTTTGGGTCAGGTGCGTTTTAGGTCAGACCAGTTCCCCAGTCCGTTTTACCATACAGCCACACATACTTCTGCCAGCATGCAACAGCAAATAAGCATCTGGGGACAGGGATGGTGGCTGATGCCAGTTTACGCCAGAAACAGAATTACAGTTTTGGATACTTAAACTGTATAGTCAGCAGAGCCTCTTCGAGGAAGTCAAAAAACCTAAACTAGACGAATCACCAAGTTTAACCCCTCATCAGTGGGCCAAGTTTGTTCTTCCGGAGTACAAGGGGCACTAAAACTAACGTATAAGAAGGACATTTCTTCACAGTCATTACTGTATTTTGCACAAGCATGAGCATAAGATATCCTGCCTGATAAAGTGCCTAAGATGGAACTCTGGTCTGGAGAATCAGGAGTTCAGGATACCCAGATTTTAATATCTGAGTAGTTTTGGGCAAGTCACCACTTCTGCAGATTGGAAAACAGTGGCAAACTGGTGAAGGGGTGCAAAAAGACTGACTGCTTTCTCAGATGCCCTAACACTTGCTAAGAACAGTATGTAAGAACTAGGCATAAACCCCTCTTTGTTTCCCCCCTCTATTTAATGTGTAAGGATAGGAGGTAACTCACTGTCAAGTACACATTGTTCTCATAGGTTAGCTCCTCGAGCAGAGGAAACTGTTTCAGAGCAGTTACATCTTCCAGTTTGTTGTTGTTGCAGTTTAGGACACGCAGATCAGGCAGGGTTAGACTGTTGGGAAATTTGTCCAGTAAATTATCAGAGAGATCTAGTTTCTGCAGATGCCTCAGACGGGAAAACAAACGTGGGTCTAAGTCTCCAGTCTTTAACTGCAGCTTGGACAGGCTGAAAACAAAAGAGAACATGAACAATCTGCGGTTCTTTGGAAAAACAAGTGCTGACTTTGCCAGGATACAAGGTCCCACCTGGTGGCATCCCTCAGTCTGGCACAATTCACTGGGTAAATCTGACTAAACCTTTTTCTTGCCCACAGCATCCTGGATTGCAAGCACACAAACGTGGAAAAGATGCTCTGTCTGAGCTAACAGACACCACCAGAGACTCAAGTCTACCAAAGTATTTGCAGTACAATTAACCTGCAATCCAGATAAACCTCCTAAGGGTAACAGAGCTGGCTGTGAGTCACAAATCACCAGAAAAGTTCTTGTTCATAGAAAAATTACTACACCTCTAATAATTTTGGTACTTCTTTGCAATGTAAATTCAACAAAAAAAGCTGTGGCAATACAAGACACACCACCATAAATCTACCCTGTCCACAGAATTCACTAGATTCATTATTTCACTCATTTTTTAGAAAGCACCATCTCAAAACTGGTGTGAGTAATGTAAGACTATGGCGATTCCAAAAGGCTAGTCCTGCCCTCCTCCTCACTTCACACTGGCACTCACACAGCAATGTGTGGTAAATTATACCAGTTTACTGATCTGACTCAACTTCTTACACAGAGAAGAAAAGTTTTAAGCTCAGGTCAAGTGCAGAGTAGGTCCCCAAATCATTTGGCTGTTTTCAGAGAACTACCTTCATTAAAAAAGTAATTTTTCCATTTCTTTTACAGTGAATTTCGCTGCAAAAACTTCCAATGGCAAATACGCAAATCCACCTAACAATCCCAAGGCTGCCATCAAAACAGAGGCATTCTGTCCTGAAAGAATAAGTGGTAAATATTTGTGAGGGGGGAAAAAATACCCCTTCTCTGTAAGAAAATTAAACCTGCATATTATAAGAAGGGTCATTTAGATTTGATCAGATTGTTTAGTTGAGCTCCAAAGGGAGCTTCTAGTCCTGACAGCCAACATCTCTTGAGGACGCAAGCCTGAGTTCCTTTAACAAACACACACAATCTCCATCTCTAAACATCAGTAAAAAAAGGCCTTCTAAATATAAATGAAGCATGAATAAATGAGGTGAATAAAACTAGGAAGCAAGACCACTTCTTCCCTTGCCATCTCAGAAGCCTTACCAGCCAGTCCAAGCACCTAAGAAAGGCTGAACAGAATTCAGCTGGTTGCAAAGCTGAGTGTGACTCTTGTGTCATTTTGGGGAGAAACACAACAGTGTTCCCCAAATGGACTTTCTGAAATATAACCCTTCAAAATCATGGTATGAAGTTGCACGGAAGAAGCTACGCTCTAGAAATTCATTGCTTCACTGCAGCCTATACTCTTCGGATAAACTTTTGAATTTTTCTCTAAAAACAATTATTTTAGCACAAGACAAACTAAAATAAGTAACTTTAAAGAGTACATATGTAACCCAAACCTTTTATATCAGTAACAAAACCAACAAAGGCACCAGCCAGGAATTGCCCAGCTGAGTCACTTGGATTGACTAGCTCCGGAAATTCCACTGTATTAAACATTTGGAAAGACATGTATTTTCAATGACCTCTGTTAAGGATCTGAGCAACAGAACTGTTTTTAGTGGTTTCTAAGTGTGTCAGAGTTTCTCCTCCCTCTCCACAACATTTGAGGTACTAACCTAATTGGATTTAGAGGAGATGCAAAGTGACAGAGGGAGCGGAAAAAATGCCAAAACCATTTTTAAAACCCTCTAAAATCCAGGACAGAAGGGATTCTCTTATTCATATTAAGCAATTTCTAGCAAAGACAGAAGTGTTGTGGGGGGGTAGAGAGTATATCTTAGGGTTAGGAAATCAAGATCTAGCCTTAAGCAGTTTTAGAGAAAGAAGGTGGCTGCATATATACAATATAAATGGTGAAAAGAGGTGGTAACTGCTGATAACCTATGTAGTGAATGCAGTTCCACTAGTGCTCACTGATCGCGCATCAAGAATGCCACCTCCCGTTCTGTGCTTTGTAACTGTAACTATCTTTTTTCACTGAAAATGCTTTGGGGAAGAAAGACAAAAAAAAAGATTGCCCAGGCTGAATTAAACTGGAATTTTCCATGGGCCTGTCTGCACTTACTTCAGCGTCTCAATCTTTCGAAGCCTCGTAGATCTTGGAACTGCTCTTTCCAAAAGAAGTTCTGTAGTAATTTTTGACATTTTTAATCTCCACCCCTCTGCTGGAATCACTAATCCACTGTAGGATCTCTTCTCGTAACCTTCCTGGTAAAACAAACAGGATTAAGAGGAAGACTTTTCAACTGATTCCAAAAGGGGGGAAAATAACGTTATGATGTTAGATGCCGATTTTGCTGCTGTGTTTGAAGTCGCCTTTTTTTACACAGTTGAAATGAAAATACCAGGGATTGTTATTACGCTGGGCACATGCTCCCACCACACTGACCCAACCCATCTCCAAAGCAACAGCGACACCTCCCTTGGCTATTAAAGCAACAGACCCTGTCGATGAAAGCTGTCCGTGGGGTGATGGCACTCGGGACCAGGACAATCTCACTGTTACCTGTCTGTACCCCTCCTGAGCAACAGGGCTCTCCTTCAAAAACTCCAACACGCTTTTGAACAAACAATAATAAATACATCTGTTGTGAATGTGCTCCTCCCAAGGAAGGCTCACTGGCCTGAAAAGATGGACAGACTCTTGGTTGATGACTTCTAAATTCCCTAAATTTTTGAAAAACTAAATTAATTACCAGAAATTAAGTATTTGCCAATCAACAACATCATTTCCTCTTCAAGGAAAAAAATCAGCGGTATTCTCTATATTTTTGGTAGTTAACAGCTGTTTTCATGCATCCCAGTGGATAGGATAGTGCGCATACACACATGGATACACCGGTATTCAGAATAACAACACCGATAGGGCCAAAGCAACTTCACAAAATTACTGGTTTGTGGCTTACCACTCTTCCTGACACAGATTCCAAGTGGGAAATAAAAGAGAAAAGTGCTTCAAGGCCAGGCTCGCTACTGTCTTTTTGCATTAGCCTCACTGTTGCCTGAATGCCACTCCAGTAATCGTGAGGAACATGCGAGGCACTAAGCTGTCCTTAGGCTTGACTTCAGCACCGTAACATGCCTACAGCACCTGGACCATTGGGTTTGATGAGCAACAGTGCACTGCTTTGTTAACAACTGTAAGAAAGAACAATCCTTCCTGTACGGAATATTCTCTACCGACATGAAGAGCACTGAGCCTGAAAACCAGTTTGAACAGCAGCTGTGCAGGGCTCGATCCTTCCAGTGCCAGAGCTGTCACTAAAAAACAACCCACTGGATCAGGCCCTTACCTGCTGAGCCTAATAACCCTCTCAAAGCTCGGGTAGCTGTAAGAAAGATTTGACACCTCTGACTGGGGGTGTTCCCCTCACCCTCTTTTTGGCCACACTGACGCCTCAGACACAGCCGCATCACCTGTGACACTATGGAAAGGCCGCAACGTATCACAGCCCCAGCAACAAAACACGGGCAACACTGCGAAAGGCACGTTCAGTTACCCGGGGCCTGGAGAGCCCCGCAACCCACCCCCAGCCCGGTGAGCCCCAGAACCGGAGCCCGGTGAGCCCCACAACCTGCCCAGGCCCTGGCAAGCCCTGTAACCTGCCCAACCAGGAGCCGCCACCAGAAGCTGCCACCGACCCCCACCCGCCCCAGGGAAGCGCCCCTAGGCCCCCCTACGGTGGGGTGTCGGTTCAGGGCTGACAACAGCCTGAAATGAAGAAATTTAAATGAATTTAGTTATAACTACCAGGCCAGTGCTTCAGCCACGCCGTGGAGGGCCTGGCGTGACTGGCAGATGCCAGCAGCAGCGGTGCTTGCCCGGCCAGGGGTGGCTCCGGCGGTGCGAGGCGGCCCCTCAGGCCGCGGCAGCCGCGGGGGACCGTGCCCGGGCCGCGGGGTACCGGCTGCCGGGCGCAGGCCGCGGCGCCGCCCGCGGGCAAGGAGAGCGGCCCTGGCTTGGCGCCGAGGTGCGGTTGAGGGCCGCGGCCGCCGCCTCACGCCGCCCCGAGCCCGCGGTGAGGGCCGGCTGCGGCCCGCGGCCTGAGGCGCCCCCGCGGGGGGGGTGGGGGTGTCTGTGTGCGCACACGTTGGGTGGCGGGACTGCAACTCCCCAGCAGCCCCCGCGGCGCGGCCGGGCCCCGCACTGCTGTTCGGCGCCGCAGGGGCTGCTGGGAGAGCGAGTCCGCGCCCCCCCACCCCCGGTGGCCACCGCTCACCCACCGCCCGGCCTGTACCGAGCCCGCCCGCCCCGCCTCGGCCCCGGCCCCGGCCCCTCCCCGCTCCCCTCACCTGGCAGCGGGCCGGGCCGCGGGAGGGGAGAGCGGAGCGGGGGCACCGTATCCTTGGCGCAGCCGGCAGGGATGGAGGCGGCAGGCGGCGGCGGAGGGCCGGGCTGCGGCTGCAAGGGGATCCGCTCCTGCCTGCTTTGCGAGGGGCCCGCGCAGGCCGCTCCGCCCCCGCAGGTACCGGGGAGGGGGGCTGCGGGGCGGGACCGGCGGCGGGGCGGGGCCGGCGGCGGGAGCGGGGGCCGTGTGCCCCTCGGGGCGGGCCCGGGGGGCGAGGGCCGAGCCGGGGCGGGGATGTCACACTTGGGCCGTGTTCCCCTCAGGGCCGGGCCCGGGGTGGGGGCGACACACGGGCCGCGTTCCCCTCAGGGCGGGCCCGGCCGGGCTCCCCCGTGGCGGCAGGGCCCGTGGCGTGCTGGGCCCCAGGGGGGTGCTGGGCCCCAGGGGGGTGCAGGCTGGGGACAAAGCGCAGTCCTCCGGCGGCCCCCCCGGGGGTATCTGTGGGATGAGCCCCTGTAGTCGCCAAGCGCAGCGCTGCAGGCCCGCCACCCCCCCCCCACCCCCCCACCCCGCCTGCAGACCCCCAGCAGACCCCACCTGGGGTTTGTACTTTAGGAGGAGGCCGGTTTGCCACAGCCGAGGCCTCTGGCCTGGGTGATTTTTAATCAACTCTCCTCATTCAACATTTATTAATATGACAAACCATATCTCTACAGCTGGTCTGAGAAATACCAACACTGATCTCCTTACACACTGGGTACCAGGGCTCATCTGTTCTTCCCCTGGCTTTTCAGGATAAAGACATCACTAGGAAAGAAAAGCGGCTTCAAGCAAGCAGCACTGTAATGCTGCAGCTGTAAAAAAAAAAAAAAAAAAAAAAAAAAGAGTTGTTCCCCAAAAGCAGCTGAAAAATTTCTCATGTCTACAAGAATCCTGCACAGACAGTTTCCATCTGTAACTCCAAGGTTGCAGGAGTAAATCATTGTGATAAGTTTCTACCCAGTGCTTTTTTCTTCTCCATTGTTGTTTCCACAGGGAGAAGATAATTTCACTTACTGTCCAGCAACAGGCCTAGCTAAAGGAAATGAGTGCTCAGAATTTGCTGGCTGGGCATTTCCATTTCCAGGGGTGTTTCTGATGGAGGAGTTCATTAGCGAAATTGAAGAATCTGAGATAGTTGGACTGATGGATCAAGATGACTGGAAACCATCACAGTCTGGACGAAAGAAACAGGTTAGAAGTACATTTGATCTTAGATCCCTCTGGAAAAGGAAAGCTGTTTTCAGTTAAACCCCAAAATATTTAGATGCTTTATTATTAAGCTTTATTTTCCTTTAAAAGCTTTTCCTGAAATCAATTGCAAGAATTCCTTGTAATTAAAGTCAACTTCTTGCAAAAATACATGATAGTTGCAACAAACAGTATTTTATGGTGCATGTTCAGGCATTAAACTTCACACAATCTCCACGTGAAAGCAGTGGCAGTTTTGGCTTATTTTTACTTTACAAGTGAGAAATCTGATTGCATAGTGATTAACTTTACAGGTGAGAAATCTAATTGCATAGTGATTAATGTAGCTTCACTGGGTCCTTTTGCAACCTGCTGACCAGGTCACTGGAAGAGATGAGAACAGAGCTCTCATGGCTTGACCGTGAGCCCTGGTAGGGATCACAGCCTCTCCAAAAAGCCCTCTCTGGGGTTTTTCCTTAACATTAGATTTTTCCCCCCCTCTTCTTTTCCAACAGGACTATGGACCCAAAGTGAACTTCAAGAAACAGAGGCTGAAAGCTGGCAGCTTTACCGGTTTGCCAAGTTTTAGTGAAAAGATTGTGGCACAAATGAAAGCCTGCTCTGTACTACGTGGTTTCTTACCTGTTGAGCAATGTAATCTGGACTACATGCCAGAAAGAGGTTCTGCCATCGACCCACATTTTGATGACTGGTGGCTTTGGGGAGAGCGTCTGGTTAGCTTAAACTTGCTCTCAAAAACCGTGCTATCCATGTTTTGTGATTCAGAGGACGATATCCAATTATTTCCCACTTTTAGTAAAGAAAATGGGGAATTAAGTCCCTCTGGATCTTTTACACGGACATCAGCATGCAAAAATTCAGGCGAAGAGGGAATCGATTGCATTTTATCCCCAAGGCTTGTTCCAAGTAAAGAGGTGACTGTTGCCATTCACTTACCCCAAAGGTCTCTGGTGGTGCTGTACGGTGACGCACGGTACAAGTGGAAACACGCGATTTACCGCAAGCATATAGAGCATCGCCGAATCTGTGTCACATTCAGGGAGCTGTCTGCAGAGTTCAGCACTGGAGGAAGGCATGAGGAACTGGGTAAAGAACTGCTAGAAATAGCTCTTTCATTTCAAGGAAGACCAGTGTGATCAGCAAGAGGAAGCCAGAACTGCATTTTGTTAGGAAATTTGAAAAATAAGGTACAAGGTTTGTAGAACTCTGTTTATTTCTGAAGTGTGTGTGAGAAACCAGGTGTGTATAGAGATAAGCTCAATCAAATGCAGATTTGACAAACAGAAATAAGAGAGTGCAAGGAAGGGGTGGGCTGCTGGTTTCTCCAAAGACTTGCCTGGGCAATGGGAGCTTTTAGGTGAAAGTCAGAAATGAGCTGTTGTATTCATTAGCCGTATTGTAACAAAATGCAAAAAGCAAATAGCTCGTTCTTAAACACTTACATTAAACCAAGAAAGAAACTTGGAATCATTAAACCGAATATCAAAAAGCCCTTGGCACAGATTCAGCCCAAGCCCTGCAGCAGATTTTTTATGGGCCTTTCCTGGCCCATACTGGATTCTGTCGAACTGCTTTTAGTGTTGCACTGTGCTGTAGGGACACAACTGGCTTCTCACCTGCTTCAGATAGGTCCTTTAGAGATCAGCTCTCCAGGGGAGGAGGGTAAGCAAGCACCTCTCCACAGATAGTACAACACGCTGAGAACTAATTAAAGTAATTATCTTTTGCTGAAGATTCGTGCTCTAACAGTGAGGATTAATCATAAATACCATTGGTCCCATAAGATACAGGTTACACAAAAGCAGCATTTGCAGAGGGCCGATGCCGACTGTTCTGCAGAGACAGCTTGGACAGAGTTCAGACCAAAGACTTGCACAGACTGTATTATTTTCTGATCGTTTGTCATCTCTGAATCCCGCTGTCAGTTCTCAGTAGCAAGAGTCTGATTTTGGGAATAAGCTGGGCAACAGACTGCAACATTGGCGGCTATCATTTTTTTTCTTGGCACCTCCAGCAGTCAGGTTTGAATCATGCTTCGTACCTAAGATTCAAGTAGTCGTTTGCAGCAGAAGCTGATCTGAGGCCATCTGTCTGCTCTGAACAAAACTTCTGTGCTCTTGAAAATGAAGTTGTGCCGTGGAAGAAGTGTGATCCTTTAATAAACACAGCTGTGTCATCAAAACCATTCAGCACAGTCATACCTACAGCAGTAAATCGACACTTTACAGTGCTGCCTGGGTTTAGTTGGTAAGGAAAGGGGACATATTTGTACATGGGATCTCAGCGTCCCTGCACGGCTGTGTTCTGCCCTTGAAGTACTTCCTTGGCACAGTGCACAGGTTTTACTGGATAGTAATGCACTTGTGCTGCTGACGCTGCCCTCCACATCAGGCACTAAAGCTTTCCAGCCAACAAAACGATTACTAAAAATCAGTTGGGTGAATCGGCGTATTTTTTTATCAGTTTAAGCTAGCAGATAAAACTACAGTCCTTCGCAGCTGCAATGAAAGAGTTTCAGTTTAGCCCAGTATTTAAACAATTGTGGACACTGGCTAAGCGATAGTTCCAACAGAGATTCAGAGCAGGGCTCTCACGGGCAGTCCTAAACCCCAAACCTCCACTCAGACCAGCTGGCAAGCATCACCTATGTGCTCCAGCAGCAGTTTCAGCAGTCACGGCGTAGCCTGACAGAAACCCACCACTCCAAACGCAGCCAGCCAACATGCAACAGGCGGGCCATGCTTGCCTACAGTGAAATTTTACCCCAGGAAATTTCTCGCAGGCTGCAACTTCTCCAGCTCACTCCCTAAAGCAGGGACTTGTGCTCTCCAAACAGTGGTTCCTAACCTTTTTCCAGCAGGCTGGTGTGATCAGCATCCTGCCGCTGGCATCCACAGGGCTCAGCAGCTGTAGAGAGCACTATGTCCCCAGGCCAGCACCTGGAGCTGCTGTTGGAGCAGAGGAAGCAGAGGACCTTCGGCCAAGCAGGAGGACACGGCTGGCAGCCTGCTGGAGCTCAGCACAAAGCCACGCTACAGGAGGAAACCCAGGGCAGACACTCATAGATAAAGCAAGCGTTGAGCCCGTATCCTCACCCTTTCAGTACCGAGCCTCTGCAGCAACCTGCAGCAATCAAGTATTGCCATTAATGTTTGGCCCTCGTTACCAATGCTCCCTTTTAGATTCATATTGTGCTCTCAGCCTGTTAAATACTCTCTGTGTGCATACCTGCTGTTCCATTCTCTCCACAGTGAAAGCAGATGATGGCTTCTGATGAATCAGAGTGCTACAATAACAAGATACATTAATATTCGATCATTTTGTGCTCTGCATTTGTTGGCTGGATTTTTCTGCCTCGATTGAGCTATACAGGAAGCTGCTGTTCTTGCCAGAAAGTTCCAGCTCTTCCTAGCTGATACCTTAAATTTGAAAAAATGCAAATAATTAAACACAGAGCCAAAACCTGAGGGCTTTTGTCTAGATGTTTTTGAAGTCCCAAACTTACCTAATCACTACACATTCATTGCCATTACTATCTTTTGACATTTTTCACCTGTTGAACAGCCTCCTGGACATCATCTCAGATCAAAATGCAATTACACACCCATTGGTTCTGTGTTACTTTGGAAAACTTTAGGTACATTCTCTCCTAAAAAGCCAGAATTATCGTGCTGCAGTACATTAACAATTGGTTTAGACTGTCGAGTATCATAGAAATCTGAGAAAAGAGGTTTTAATCTTAATTAATTGGCTCTTAAAAGTAGTTTTGGCTGCTGTGCTAGTATTATTAACATAAAAAACTTTAATGGTCTTCATGATGATCACGTGTAGTGGCAGGACAAGTGGCTTTAAGCTGAAAGAGGGGAGATTTAGATTAGATATCAACAGGAAATTCTTCACTGTGAGGGTGGTGAGGCGCTGGCCCAGGCTGCGCAGAGCAGCTGTGGGTGCCCCATCCCTGGCAGTGCCCAAGGCCAGGCTGGACGGGGCTGGGAGCAACCTGGGCTGGTGGAAGGGGTCCCTGCCTGTGGCAGGGGGTGGCACTAGGTGGTCTTTAAGGTCCCTTCCAACCCAAACCACTTGGGTTCTATGTTACAGGAATTCCTAATCACAGTTGTTTATCTCCTTAACCAAGGTTAGCACTTGTAAAACACATAATAAGACCCAGTCCCTCATTAAAATAAAGTGCATCTAATGATTGTCTACTTTTGTATTTTAAAAGGAGAAGGATAGTATCTGACCAAGGTTATTTTTTTTTTTTTTAAAAAAAAAGGCAACCCCCAAGTTAACCCATAGAGGATGCTGGAGGACTTGAGCTGCCTTTCAAAAAATCAGTCTGAAATCAGCAAGAAGCATAAAACTTAGCAAGTTTATCTGGTTTCTCTCACGCACCTGGACAATAACTGATACATATGTTGTTCTACATTAAATATGGTTCATGCAGAGACAAAGAACAGGCAAAGCTAAAATACAGAGGGTTTGCTGTTTTGTTGGTTTTTTTTTCTTCTAGCCCTTGGCACTCGTTGTTGTTACAACCCTGGGCAGAAGGCAAGCTCCCAGTCGTACACACAGGTATTCACGGGAATGCTTTCCAAATTCAGCCGGTCAGTAATTACTGAAACCACTTTGAAAAGGATAAAAGGAGACAGCCTACAAGAAATTAATCATAACATAACCACACTGGCCCAGTTGTGCTGGGATCTGAATTTGAGGGTGCAGCTTGGGGGAGTTACTGAGGAATCTGTCTTAAAAGTGGATGCCACAAGATGTAGAAGGTAAAGCTACAGCAGCAGAGAAACTTGAAAGCTCTTTGTTTGTTTGTTTGAAGGCAGGGAAAGAAGAGAAAGGACATTATAAAATCCCACATAAAGCCATGGAAAAGCAAGAGGAGAATGTGAAGTGTGAGCAACCGGTCTGGCAGCCAGCTGGGCACCCAGCACTTCCATCCCTGAGCCCAGCACAGCCATTCCCAAGTCCCAGTGTCAGGGAACCGAAGGATGTTCGCTCTGCAGCTGCACCTACCCCACCAGCTCTCTATAAGCACTTCCACATATCTGAGTGCTTCCCGCAGCGCGTGCTCCACCCTGGGGCTCTTGCACAGTATCATTTTCATCCATCAACTGAGTCAGGCCCAGACAGTCAAATCCAACATCTACCCCATCTCCTCTGGTCATAAAGCCTCCCCGAGAGTCACATATCCACCGAACTACGGCAGCAGCTACCAGAGCCAGGCCTGCCCCAGGGCAATGTTAAAAATAGGGAGCTCCCAGAGGAATTGCTGCCACTAGGCACACAAAGGGAGAACCTGATACTGCTCTGGCTCCAATAGCTCCCTCCAGCCCGCGTGCATGCCTGGTCTTGACTCATTCTAATGACCGAGGGAGAGAGCTGAGCCACTCAACCAAGGCAGGTGCCTGGAACAAGACGAAGCAGGGCTGTACCCCTGTCCTTGACAGCTCCCTCCCTGCTTTAGGGTGGGCGGTCAGGGTCCCTCCAGCACTGGAAGTGTTCTTCTGCCAGGCAAAAAATGTCCAAAAAAAAATCTGAAGGATGACTGGGGGACTCTGGAGTGCAATCGTGGCTGTCCCCTGCAGCGAGCCCCACTGCAGAAATTGTCCAAACAAAGCAATAACTGGTTCAGAAAGTCACAGCCCAAGGGAGCTGAGAATCAGGGCAACAGCCACGCCAACCTGCAGTGCCCCAGGGCCCGAGGCTGGTACAGACAGCTAACACGTCCGTCAGGGGAGATCCTCAGCGCACAGCCCCAGCCCCAGCGTGGGACCCTTGGGAGAAGCATCTCTGTGCAGGCATTGCAGGGATGGAGCCACACAAAACCTGGGACACCCCAGGACCGACAGAGGTGACAGCACGAGACAGACATGGCCAGGCACTGGCAGGCAAACCTGGATGTGACACAGCGTGCTGCCAGCCTGGCTGGGACACCAGTGATGGCGTGGAAAGGCAGGCATCTCCATGCTTGACTCACAGGAATCCTGCCGACAGCCACGGGGGCAGCAGCAAAAGCAAGGAGGATTTTCTGGTGCTTTAGCATTGAAACACTTGTCTGGACAAGTACAACATCCCTACTCCTTTACGGATGAACTGCCGTGGCTGGTACCACAAGCAACCTTTCTGCAGCACGAGTCTGGATCCAGCAAAAAGTGTAAACAAGTTGGAGGAAAAGAGGCAGGAGCAAGAAAAGTAGATGATGTTGGGAAAGGAGTTACAGCCTGAAGGTGATGGGTAATGTAGAGAGAGGTCTTAGGCACCAGAGTCACAGACCAAAAGTACTCCCGTGGGCTTCTCACAGAAGGGAGAACTCAGTGCCCAGAGAAATACAAGAAACAAAGCTGCAAGCAGAGATGGGAAAGCACATTATTATTCTGTTTTAAGTGCATCCACCCTTGGGACATCATCTCAAACCGCACCTCTGACTCCCCGCTGGAGTAAGGTGATCCCACTCCAGTCACAGATGTGCTGCCTTGAGATTTACCTTCAATCCAGTCCCACCAAAGCCTCACCAAGTTATTCCACAAATTCAAAGCACAGTTTCTGCTGCATTTCTCCATTTGCTGAAGTGTATTATATTTGCAAAGAAGTGAATGATTTGGCTGTTTCCAAATGAGCTACATTGCTTTCACAGCACTGTATGCACACTGTGAAACTTTCTTTTTTTTTAATTGCAAAAATGGCTCAATGCTTTCGTCAACACCTCTCAAGCTCCACAGCACACAGAGCCCTGTTATTACTGATATTAAAGGACAGTGCAAAGTACAGATTAGAGATTCATCCTATCTGGTCTGGCTCTGGGCTCACAATAGAAATTTTGTTGGTAGAAGAACCTACATGTGTAATACTTGGCTGAAAACTCAACTCTTGATTTTGTTGTATAAACCTTTAATTTTTATTATGGGTAAAAGAGAAGGGAGAGAGGGCAGACTCCTGGGGAGATCGTATGAATTTCATGATCACCCACTTCCTGGAGGACACTCCTTATTTTTTGCATACGCGCATAGGAACAGACTAGTCATTTAGCACACAAAGTCTATTTTCTTTGCTGCACATCAGCCAACACAGTACACGCCAACTGCGGCAAGAACAACAGATGAAAGCCACAGACACAGTGCTAAGCAACTTGTTCAGCAATGCTCAAACTCGCATGTAAACAAGAGAGATTATGGGTTCCCAAGGCCCTCGCCAGAGAGGAATACAGGGATAGTTTCACCCTGCTGCACTGGGATTTGCATATACTCTCCATTCTGGGAAGCTGACATGTAATACACTGCCATTAGATTTCTCAAATCCCTGTGGAATAAAGGACCAGGGTTAAATAGAACATTGCAAACATCCTTAATGATTTCAGAAACCTGTAAGGCCTAGGAGACTCTGAAACTGCAATTTCTGAGTGCGGAGCAGGAAATCAGCACAGGATCAGGGCCAAGAAAACATGCTTATGCTTCTTTCAGCCCTGTGTGGCAGAAAGCCTTACTTTCCCTTAGAAGAGCTAATGATTGCAAAATACTCTGTTCCTCTGTCTGTTATGTCCATAACTCATAAAATCATTTTTACAGAAGTTTTCACCCAAAAGGATGCTACAGAATTTGCAAGCTTCCCTTGCTAAGCAATACAGACGTGCAAGTGTCCTTTGCTGCTGAAAACAAAAAAAAAAAGTCAGCTCAAATGAAATGTGATAGCTCTTTAATGGCACAGAGCTCTCCCGCTGGATCCAGCTCCAACAGACTCGCCAGTACAGCTCCGGGTTCCATCAGAGGAGTTGCCTGCTTTGGTGGAGGGAGAAGGAAGCATTCATTTTTGACAGACAAATGCTACAGCTGACAAAAAAAAAAAGCCAAAACAAACTACTGATGAAATACATAGGACTGGGGCTTGTTCTCTCTGGCAAACCAGGCAAAAAAACATCGCAACAATACATAAATGAAGGCAACATAGTGACAGATTTCTACAATATGCTATATGCTGTCACTTCTTACCTCCTTGAAACTTGCTTTTCTAGTCCTTCAAAGTTTTGTCTCATTAACTTCCCTGTCACTGTTCTGATTTAAGAATGTCCTTGTTAAAACTAAGACACCTGTAAGCCTTCCCTGGGCACTCTTGCCTCTTACTGGGAAAAACCACGTGATCTTGGCATTCATTCCATATAAAGTGACAGATGCTGCTGAAGAAAGTATGACAAAACTTCCCATCCTCCTGCAAGTCAAAATTCCATCTCCCCAGCTGTAAAAATATAGTTAGGAATAGCAAGAAAAGAACACAAAAGCTAAGGCTGATTTCTTTCAGGTTATGTATTTATGGAATACTTGCTTTGGAACCGAGGTGATCACCGCTCACAGTTTCTATTGTGCTTTCCTGGATATCCTCAAGTCAGCTGCAGATACCACATTAACCAGCTCGGCTCTAGAAATGAGCTGCCAGTTAACTGCCGCTGCACTGACAGCCAGGGAGTTCTGACACATAAGACAGGTCCTACACACACAGGCTTTTTGGACAGCTGATGCAGTTTTACTTTTGGTAACAGAATATTGCGTTTGTAAAAAAATACAGATTTTTGGCTACCTGAACCAATGTTAAGGTAGATAAAGTTTTGATCTTTAACTCCATGGCAGTGTCAACTTAAGTATGCAAGTGTGTAGGACCAGAAACAGGCCAGAGACTCCAGCATCTGAAACAGCACTAGAACCCACAGCTATATATGGCAGGCAATTAGCATTTACATAGTTAAGCCTCAAGACAATCCATGGCCGGTGCGTCTCACCAACTAGCAAAACAGGTATTTTGCTCTTAGCCTTAGCTGAGCGGATTTGCTGGAAGCAACCTCTGCCTCTCTGTCACACTACCTGCATGCCTCTGTCATGCCCGTCTAACTGCACTTTCAGTTTGTGAAGCTCTTCGATCTCCCGGTTGTGGCGCTCTGTTTTGTGCCGCACCAAAGAGCGGTAGAAGTGAATGGTGAAGACAACAAAAATCAGACCCACTGGGACCATGATGATGGTGGAGACCAGTGCTGACTGCCAACCCGCGTGGCCGCTGGGCTTCTCGACGTTGGTGGTCTCATTTTTCAGGATGGAGCCCACAGGCAGGAATTTTATCCAGCACAGAAGCACGACTTCTGCAAGGAAAAGGAGGATCCCCAAGACGGTGGAGAAGCCCCACGCCAGCTCAATGTAGGGATGCATGCGCTCATGTGGGGACTCACTGATGGAGTTCAGGTTGTGGATGTTGCTCACTGCTTCCACGTTAGGCAGGATGCAGGTGCTGATGAGAAGGGCAAAGAGATGAACTGCAACCAGCACTGTTGTGCAGGCACTGAAAGCAATCAGCAGCATCTGGGGGTACTTGTACTGCACCTCCAGCTGCACCTCCACCATGGCAACCTGGGGAGAAAGGAACAAAAAGCTTGTCACCAGCTGTTAGTTCTCCTCTTTTCAAGGCTTTCATCCAGGAAAGCATCTTTATTCAGGAAGAGCACCTAAGGTCAAGTATACACTCAAGTGCTTTTTGGAATGGCAGCCTACATGGATCATTTCTGTTTCCCATGAAGCCGTACACGCAGTCTGCAGCTTGGCCTTCCTGAAGGCTCACGTGCATGGTTCTGCGCTGTAGTTTTCTGAAATAACGTATCTCTCCTTCCAACCATGAGCCATACGAACTGCATCAAACCAAACACACAACAGAAGGAACTCATTAGACAACAAGTGGAGCTTGGAGGCAGCTGACAGCCTGCTAGCCCGCCTGCCCATCACACATTCTCCTTCCGCTCATTACTTGCAGCTGCGGTGCAGGAAGTTTCAACTTCAGGCGCATAAAGAAAAGCAAAAGCAAGCAGCTCTTCTGGCCAGCAGCCAGCAAGGTTTCACTACCCCTCCATGGGAAGCATGCAAGCTACTTCACAATTTAAGTTAGTCCATAGTTAAAACAGCTGCCTTCTATTCTCAGAACACTGTATGTTTGTTTTTATTACAAATATGCCCAGATACAAGTTATTTATATCCTCAAATTTCTCCCTTGAGAGCTAATAACCTACTGATACGCTCAGCAGAAGTGGACAGCTACTGACTTACGGGTGTGCTCAACAACTCAGATAGGAGTCTTTTCTCAAAACAAGATCTATATATTATAGAGTAAGTCTCTAAAGCTGTCTATTTCTTATTTAATCAAATAAAGCTTAACAAGCAGAGTAAGTGCAAGAGAGCAGGGAAGTCTTCTGAGATCAGAACTGGAGTCCTACTACAGGGCTGTTAACTGGTTTTGCAGTTAACTTGACCTACCTTGAAGTAAAATAGTATCTGTGTGTGGTGGCATCCCTGAAAGGACCGCAAAAACCTTTTGGTAAGAGAAGCCACAAAAAGAGCTGTCAAGACTATCAAACATTCCTCTCTAGCAGCTTGCTTGGCTCTGCAGCTGCACTTCACGATTTGCACAAATACTACCTTGCCTGGTAGCAGGCAAAACCTCTGGTGATCCCAGACGACCGCCGCTCAGCTTGCCGAGGACGTGTTAAGGAGAGAAGCCGATGCCTGGACACCTGCCTCAGGGCAGTGCCTCTCAAGACCATCATGAGAAGGGCAAAGTCTGAACAAGCAGCTCGTTTCTAGGGGGCAGATGGATTTTGCAGAACAGACTCACGATTACTTTATCCAGACTTTGCATGAGACCACCACTAGGCAGCCGTTTCAGGTTCTATAATAATCTGCACCATTCACTCTGGTATTATTTGTTATTAATATTATTTAGGCACTGGAAGATCAGGGGTAGGCTCATGCTGTCCCTTGGTGGTAGCCCTGAAAAGGATTAAAGGGGATGGAAACAAGTGCCTACGTTGGCATGACTGCTGCCTTACCTGCATTTACTTTGAAACCATCAGCAGCTTGAACAAGGGGATCACAGTCAAGTCTGAACACATTTAGCAGCAACCAAGATGTAACGCATGTGTTTGTGGTGGCATGTGGTCAACCTCTACAAATCCAGATTTTACACCTACCTCCCCTATTTAGGATACCACTATTTAGCAAAAATATTGTGACAGCCCCTGGATGTTCCCAGCCTTTTGTTCCTATTATGAACATGTGGGGTTCTTTTTTGTTTGTTTGTTTTTTAAAGGTTCCTGTTCGCAGTTTACAGTAGTTCTTGTATAGCAGAGAAAATAACAATGCAGGAGTGGCTATCTATTGCAAGGTCAATTTAATTAAAGCACAATACACATTGCCTTGTATACGTTCTTTTTGCAATTCCTCTTATATTGATTCCAGGAGATCAGAATTATTCTCTGCTGCCCTTTTCTGTACAACAAATTTGTACAGTGCTGTGATTGTCAGTCACACCCTATCAGCCAGGAAAAGCTGCAGCTATATTGTTCATTATTGGGTGCTGTAACACCCAGAGACATAGTATTCAGCAAGCCGAATCGGAATTGTACCTGCATGTTCAATTTATAGCTTTATATTAAAGCTGAGAGCCTGGCTGATGTCAACATATCAATTTCTACTTGTTATTCTTCGCATGAGCAGCACTTTTCAGCTAATTGGATGTTTCCTCGCAGACTAACCTACTCCCTAGGGCTAGCTTCAGCTGTGCAATGTGATGAATTTTTAACACTGACTGATGGCTCAGTAAGAGGTATTTCAGGGAAAAACATCAACAATCCAGACAGGGAAGCAAGGCAGAAAAACAGTTCATTTAACCCGAACAAGTACTGGAAAGGTGAGTGAGCTGTTATCGTTTACCCTGTACACACTGTCATGTCATTCTCTGACCGGGATAAGAGAAAGAGGACAAGCTGACATAACCCATTTAAAAATCATTAAATATGCTGCTTAGTCTGTAAAACTATTAATATGTCATGTGTGATACAATTATACTTTTCCATGACACAGCCCCCTTTATCTTAACCTCTTCCAGAACCAAGGTGTCAAGGGCTTGGCTTTGCATGGCACTGAGCACTCTGCCAAGCCGCAGAGTATTCCAGCATAGGCTTAATTTTAAGCTTGAGAATCACCCTGTTGAACTCCACACTCACAGGTTTGCTAAAGGCCCAAGTACTCAGAAAATTTTAGAATTAAATTGCAATTAAATGACATGCAATTATGGCTTGGAGTTTTTTTAGACCAGTATAGCCCAGATTATCCACAACAAATGTGATGCTCATCTTGAGGAATTTAGACCAGGGTAGATAGTATCGGGCAAAAGGATGACAAATGGCTTAACCATGTTAAATTCACACAGATGGTTTGGCAGCCTGTAAAAACAATCAATCCAGTAGATCTGTTAGGCAGGGTTCTTATTTTTGGTTTGGTTTTGTTTTGTAAATCAAATACATATCCTACAGCAATTAGATGAGTATTGAGAAGACTTATCAGCGGTAATAGCCCTTACTTCCATCAGGAAAATTATTAAGGAGGTTTCCTAAGCTCCCTCAGTCTCCTCCACCTGCAGCCTCCCTGGGGCAAACGCAGTACCCCTACAGCCCACCTCCAAAGAGACCTGGCACTGGAAAGGACCCACATTCTCCTGATCTGCCCAATGCTCTGCCAGAAATACCAGAGACAGCACTGAGTAACGAGGAAGGTTCACATTATTCTGCAGCCTGTCCAGAAGGAGCTGGATCAAAGCCACTGCCTGTTGATTAAATATCCATCAGCTTGTAATAATCTTCAGCCAATCTGGAACTGGCTTGAATCAAACATACTGACAGGGAAGTAAATAAAGCAATAGCCAAGCGCTGTATGTCATTTGTTTATGTAGCGAAATCCACCCAGGGCTTCAGGGGAACTATTTAAGTAACTTCTCTACTTTAATCAATAGCCAAATAGATGCTCTTATTAGAGAGCAAACATCCATGTAACAAATCTCTGCGTGCCAAATTACCAGCAGAGAAATAACACAGTAGGAATAGATACCTCAGCTTTCACTGGAAGGTCCAGTACGATCAGCTGAGAAAAGCTTGCTATAAAAGAGAATTCTTTATTGCAAAAATTTCAGTTCCAACAACTACTGATTTATTATGTTAAGCTGCTGATTACAATTAACATTACTCATACCTATGTGTTTGCATTTTAAACGGTCTAAAGAGAATAGAAGTAAAATGGTTAATTTTGTGTGTTCACGAAGGACTTCCAGCAACTTTCTGTTGTGCGAGTTGAGAAGGCAGGCTTTGTTTTCAGATATGTGGTTCAGCCCTGCAGTGTGGGTGGGCCACAAGTGCCCCCTCCCCTCCACAGCCCCAAGTCCCAGTGGTGCCAGCAACAGCACACCCCGGCATGGGCACCTGCTTGTGTAACCACGCTGCCTGGGTGGATCAGTTCAGAGCAATACAAAATGTTAATTTAATATTCATGTTGAAGAGAACGGTCACAAATGCCTAACATAGGACTAAGGCAACCCAGAGGCACAAAGGGCAAGCACACGAGCAGCTTTTAGAGTAAGAAAGCTTCTGAGTGAAAGAAGTCTACAGGAGAGCAATCAATTTTCTCAAAATGAGGAGGTACCTTCTGCCATTTCAGCACACAAGCTTGGTTATAAACCAACATATGCTGTGTGAAAAGTCTGTACAAGCACCGCTTGCATGCAGTCAGCAAGCGGAGAGGAACTGCAAAGCGACCAAGCACCCTCTCTCCCCTGCAGCCTGCTCCCACTTAACTCCCCACTTGCATTTTTCCAGCTTCACTTTGGGTGACCAATTTTGTCATCCCAGACTGTTGTAATGTTACAGATGATTCATGTTCTTGGGGACTGGGGGAGGAAAAAGCAGTGGAAGAAGCTAAACCAAGGAAAGCTATCTGAAAAGTTCTTGAGATCTGTCTCCCCCCCAGTTTCTGAGCTGCAGGATGCAACATCACAACACATCACACTCACTCAGGTGCTGCCCTCTGCATTCAGCTGACAGACCTCAGGAACAACCAGACCTGCCCATTTCCCGAGCAGAAAACCCCCCCAACAGGTTTCAGTTCTCCATCCCAAAAAGCAAGAACTGGAGGGAAGATGAAGACACACTGACACAGCACTGCCGTGTTTTGCGAACGCCACAGCTCACACCAGACCACTGACTGCCTCTGTTTTGTTTATTTGCTCGCTCCCTGACATGGTTTTGACCTGTGCAAATAGCTTCCAGATAACACCCAAACGCTGCATAGAGGAAGCCAGGTACTGGGGATTATGCCCAACAGGCAGCACTGACAAAAATATGCCAAGTTTGGCTCCCTACAGTCCTCTGACAGCAGCTCCAAGGCTGCAGAGCCTCTTCTCGCACCTCAGTGTATAACACTATCTCCCCAATCACGCTATGCAAACTTTGCTCTGGCAGACCGTGACCCAAACTCCACCTTATTTTAGACAGCATGACCTGAAAAAACCCCCACACAGGAATTAAGACAATGTTCAGGACCACAGCAACCACAAGGGCCCAGAGGAGCTCCACGCCCAAGTGCAACCTCACACGATCACAGCCAGCAACAACGGCCTCGGAGAGCCCGGATCCTGTATTGTTTAGTACTGCTTACTCGTTGAGCAGTTAGGATCACTTGCAGGTAGGGGATTAGTATTTTTAAAGAGCTGACTTGGAAGTGTGCAGCTTGACTGCCAGGCAGCTCATGTATCCTTGCTGCCTTGAGAGAGCCAGCCTCAAACTTAGCAGCAGCAGCCAAAGAGAAGCCCCCAGGCAGATGCCTCCTGCCTCTTCAGAAAACAACAGTACATCCTGCTTCTCCTCTGGAGGAAAACACCAGTTAATAGATGATTTTTTAGAGAAACAAAACATTCACGATCCAGAAAGGGTTGCTACAAAATACACATACCATTGCAAATCCAGAGAGCAGAGCAGATGTTCTGCTGGAAGCTTTCAGTTTGGCTCGGCTCAGGTACAGTTTTCTCCATGAAAGGGCTTGAACAGAGTGGTGGTTTGACGTGACCAGCTCCAGATAGCTGCGCCGCACCCAGTCCCGATAATCCATGCCTTTTGTGCCAGGTTCAGAGCAGCAAGCAGGAGTGGAAGGATCCACCGGAACGTTTAATTCAGAACTCATGATGAGAGAAATGCTGAGGGAACAAAACAGTCACGTTGAAAAGGAGGCAGCAGGCAGGACAAGCATCAACCACTGCAAATGTTATGTTTAAACTAAGTTGCCTTCGGTCAGTAGAAAAATGATGGACCAAATACCATCACACTTGCAAGGCAAAGAACAGAGAAAGACCATCCGTAATTGCTAAAAATGACCATGAGAACTAGAAAAGATTACACAAGTAAACCCAGGAGCTACTCCAGCAGGAATACAGGAAGGCTGCACAGCATCTGGCTTTTCATTTCGAAGCTGGCATCTTAACTTTCCCCTCTAATTCCTCCTTGCTAATAAAAAATTTTACATAAAGACACTTTGGCAATAGGGCCCACATCTTACCTTTTGTTTTAAGCTGACAGTTAATTTCACAGCACATCATGGATTGGCTACAAATGCATCCCCTTAGAGCACTGAAGTAATGCCAGCTAGCACGTTCAGGGAGTCACTTTTTGCTTTTTCTTTGCAATGCTTTTTTTTTTTCCCCAGTTAAACCATTGCTCATCATAGCTCAGTTTGGACGGGCACAGTTCTTCCCCAATAGTCAGAGCTGAATGCTGTACAGGGTTAACAAATTAACTTCCCAAGCTTCTGCAGTGGGAAGCTGAATTTCCTGAACCGATCACACTCCACTTATCAGCCACATCAGCCCGAGAATCCTGTTCCCTTGCTTCCACTGGTGGCTCTTAGCATGAGGAAAGGAAAAGACAATTCCAAGCGGAAAAGCAAGCTGCCTTCCAGGAAGTTTCAGCATCCTCAGATTCAAAAGATTACACTGAAAGATGTAAGAAAGCAGCAAGACTATTTCAGGTGGTGAGTGTCCCAGCCACCAGCAGAGGCAAACGCAAGGTTCAAACCACCTTACACCACAATGTAGCCAGGCTGCTGCCAAACGGCTCCAGTGACCTCCATGCCATCCACAGACACAGAACAGAATTCACCAAATGTTTTGAGCCAAAACTTCTCAACACTGACAAACACCTGAAACTAGTTGTTTAAGTCAGCCTTCCAAAGAACAGAAGTCATGATTCTCTGATTAATCCCCACACTCACAATTCTGCCACCGACCACCACGACAGTGGCAGGTAGCAACACCAGAGCTGCACCACACAAGACCCTTCTGGCTCTAAGTACTTACCAGTTCCTAGGAGGAAATGCATGCCCAGAATCACACATGGTGTAGTACTAATTAGTCCCAGTGCCACACCTCAAGGTCACAAGCACCTTGCTGTTCGCTTGAAAGGAGCCCCAGCCCTGCCTGCATCCCCCCCCCAGCTCTCCACGTACGTGGACCACACAGTGACAGCTAATAAACCCACATTCGCTGTGAGATTTGACAAAGTGGCAAAGATAAAAAGGACACCAGCTGCCCACAACACCACACGCTATTGCTAAAAAGGAACAAAGCTGTTGAGGGCACAGGAACAAAGATTAGAGTGCAGCAGCAAATAAAGCATTCCAGGTTGTCCATCCCTCCAGAGCATGGTGGGGTTTCAGAGCCCAGCCCCATCAGATATAATAAGAATGGCAGCAAGGGCACAACATGGTGACTTCTGGGCAGCTTTTGATCAGGCCACTAGTACAGCCCCTGAAGGGCTTCAGGATGGCTCCCAAATTGTTCTGGAGTTTTCAAATTATTAAAAAGAAAAGGAAATGAAAGCATAAAAGAACTGCCATGCAATCATAAAACCAAAACCAGAATAACAGGGACAAACCTACCTGCTTGCTCTGTGTTTCCAGCAAAGCCAAGAATCGCCTACTTTACAGAAGAAAAAAAAAAAAAATCTCCCCAAGTCCCCTGGGAGGATTGGAGGCAGAAGCATTCTGTGAGCAGCAAAATTACAAAGCTGTTTCCTGTGACAACATCCTGTGTGGATTCTGCAATGTATAGTGTGGGGTGAACTTACTAGCTTTGTCCTTAGCTGGGACACCGACAGCCTCTACCATGCCATTTATTTTCACAAAATACGTAGGAACTTTGGATGTAGGAAACTTGAACCCCTGGGACAAATTCCATTGAAAAGACAAATGAATTCAGAGGTTACAGAGGGAGAGCAAGAGTACCCAATCACATCTGCTTCTTTCCTTAGAAAAATAAGCTAAAAATACCACAAGGATGAATTTTCACTCTGGAGCTGCTTAAGAGATGTTCCCAAATAAGTAAACTACTTCAGAATAAAACCCATAAACACAAACACAGCCCAAACAGGCAGTAACAAGACAGCAAACTCACCTTGCTGGCTACAGACATGGAGGGACTGGGTGGAGGGCTCTGAGGGCTGAAACACAAGACCAAAAAAAGCATCATTTTACATGCACTGGATCTTCAGCAGTTTTACTCTGGAAATACTTTTCAGCCAGTTATCTGCATCAGGGGAAGAGTTATTCTGGCAATCTCATGTCCCTGCCTTGCAACGATAAAGGTTTAGGATGCTTGCTCTTACAGAAGTAACTATCCTACAGGGTTTTACCACACAGAGCTGTTGAGTTTTGGATGGAGAGCCAAGACTTTCCCAGGAGACCTCTTCCTTAGCCTAACAGCCAGCTCTGGCGGAGTCCATCCCAGCTGTGTCTTTACTCACTTCCGTTGCAGCACCGATGCGTTTGACCCTGCTTGGTTTCACACCGCTAAAGACAGAAAGCTCTCTGCCATTACTACCTCATATTGATCTGGTTAATCTGTCCAGTGCTGTCCTTTAGAGCAGCCAGCGTAGCAGGGAAAGCCTTCAGCGCGCCTTACATCTCAGCTGCCCCCGTGCAGTTGCAAGCACACGTGCGGGGATTTCTTCACAGCAAGGGACGAAGCAGAAGCCGCCAGGGCTGAGATATGCAGATCCCCCCCTCCCACTGCCGGCGTGCTCTGAAAATCGCCTGCAGAGCGCTGCCTCAGCAACACTGCCAGCTTCTCTGCCTGGCTTCAGGATGCCACCCCCCCACCCCCTCAGACCCAGGTTTCTGCTCCACACCCTGAGACTGACCTGTAGACCATGGCTAAGCTTAACCCCAGGCCCTACTACTCCCCCTTCTTCTGCCATTCTGGGCCCCCCAGGCTCATGCCCTCTTTGTTACGGGGAACCCCTTCCCATGTTGCAGCACCCCTGGGATGTCACACCACCCAGTCAGGATGTGAACGGCCCACGGCTGTGACCACCCTCATGGCAGCACACTGCAAGCAGGGCATCCCCTCCTGAGCAGGATGTGACCCCCTTGGCCCACCACCACCACAGCTAGGATCCTACTCACAGGGCACTGCCTGAACAGGGGGTTTCTCCTCCTGCTTCCCAGCTGCCCCCAGCACACCCCGGGCAGGATGGGACCCGACATAGCAAGGATCTCCCCTCCAACAGCACCCTCAGACAGAGTGTCAGTCCCTCAGGCCAGGATGAGACCCTCCCCTCCAAAGGCACCCTGAATAGAGGATCCTTCCTAGGCAGGATGTGACCTTTTACCACCGGATCCCTGTGCGGCAATCCCAAGGATCTGCCGCATCTCCTCAGGCAGGACGCAACCCACTCCCTCCCCACAGCTTGGATCCCCCCTTGCCACGGCACCCTGGGTCAGGGACTTCCCCACACCATAAACTGGAGAAGTCTCCACTACAGCACCCCCAACGAGAGGATCCCTTTGTCAGTGAGCTCCAAACCACTGCCAGGCAGGATGGGACCCCCCCTTCTCCGCCCACAGCAGACTCTTCCCGCTCACCCCACCACCCCCAAAAGGGGACTACCCCCAGCTAGGCAGGATGGGGGTGCCTACCCCTACCCCATCCCCAGCAGTGATTCCCGCAACCTGGGCAAGATGAGGCACGTACCCCCCAACACCACCCCGGGCAGGGGAAGCCCCATCCAGGCAGGGTAAAACCAACTCTATCCCCCGCCCGCAGCACCCCGGGCACGGGATGCCTCTAGCTGGGCAGGATGAGACCCCTCTCCCCCCCGGAGCACCCCGGGCAAGAGATGCTCCTATCTATGCAGGACGAGCCCCCCACCCCAGACCCCGTGGGCTGGACGAAGCCCGCTACCCCAGAGCGCGGGAGCCGCCACCCCGGGCAGGATGAGACACCCCCCCACACACCTCCCAGCCCCCGGGGTAGGGCCCCCCCACCCGGGCAGGATGCGGCACCCCCGGGGCCGCGGGGGCGGGCCCTGGCTCACCGCGCTGGCTGGCCAGGGGCCGGGCCGGGGTCGGGCGCGGCGCCCCGGGAGCGCCCGCCACCGGCTGCCGAGTGCCGGAGCCGCCTCCGCCGCTGCCACGGCAACGCCGGGCCCCCGCCACGTGACCCGCAGGAAATGGGGGGGCGGGGCCGCCGCCCCGCCCGCCGCACGTGACCGCCGCCTCATTGGGCCGTGGCGACGCCAAGCTCCGCCCCTTCGGCAGCGGGGCGGGGCCTGCGGGGGGGCACGGAGGGGGCCGCCTCCCGCTGCGGAGCGCCGGGCACTGGGGGGCCGGGGCTGCCCGCCCCCGGCCGGCCCCGCTGGGGGGAGCCGCGGCCTCCGCTCGCCCCCGCACCCCCCGGAGGCGGTGGGGGGGGCGGTGTGCTGCTACCCGGGGGAATGTACCTAGCGGTTACAGAGGAAGGACATCCCGAGCTGTCCCCAGCGCCTCCGGGGCCGCGGAGCCGTTCCAGCAGCGGGCTGGGATCCTGGGGGCCGCAGCCCTCGGAGCTCCCTCTGTGAACATGCATCTGTAGGAAAAAAAATCACGTCTGCGGCTCCCTAAATTCATGGTCGGGGTGACACCCCCCCCCCCCCCCCCCCTGCTTTTCCGCTGGTAAAAACGTTACTCGGTCAGGACCTTGCATCTCTAAATCTTTCCACAGAGAAGGTATTGGTGCCGTGGGATGTAAACGTGCTTTTATTACAGGCATTAATTATACAGCAAAAAGTCGCGACTTACATAAGTCAAAAGGCAGTGCCGACTTTGGCCTCCGCCGCCGAGCCGCAGCATCCTCTGGCTGAAGCACAGACAGGGCTCCCTGCGTAAAGGAGGGCGGTGGAAGCCAGACTGCCATCTCCCTGCATTCCTCCTCTATTGACTCAGCAGGAAATCCTGTATAAACCCATCAAAAGAGCAAGGATAGGGACAGACTTAAGTAAGGAGGAAGGAGTTCCTTCCCTGAAAATGAGATAAAGAAAATGCTGAAAGGCAGTACAACGGGTCAGCTTTATCACACAGTAAGCTTTATCACACGGTAATCCCATCTTCCTGAATTCCCTTCTGCCCGGGGGAGGGAAAAGACAGAGGAAAAGAATTCCTAAAAACTTATTAAAGAGACAAATACATTCGTTATCCCGAGTGTGCTTTTCACCTTCAAGATTATGAATACCTCTGCTTGGTTTCAGCACTAACGCTGCTGTGTTTCGGGCTCCCACACTTGCATGAACACATGTAGAAATGGAACAGCAGCAAACTTTAGCCCCTGAAAGATTAGTCTCCATCAGAGAAAGGAGAGGGACTCCTCTAGAAAAGAATCTAGAGCAAGAATTTAAAATTTAACGTAAGCAGGTCAAACTCATTAGCAGTTTCAAGCCTCGTAAGTTATTACTGCTTTTTCAGTGCCATATTTGGAGCAGGAAGCAATTGTAGAGTTGTTCCTCATTTTACTACACATGGGAGCACATCTCTTTTGTTTTACTCCGTGGATGACGTGTTCCCCGTTTTGAGGTCACAGAGTGCTCGCATTTTGTCTTAACAAAGCAATATCCCTTTAAATGCTCGCTCTGAAGTACCTTTACATTCTCCAGACATAGCACCGACACAAACCACCACAACATGGCATAGTATTTTTCACAATTCATAGCAACACCTACCAAATACAGCTCCTACTGCTACACTCAGCCACCCCAACAAGAAAGACCGTAAGGCAGATACCACCTTCAGCAACACAGTCTCTTTGCTTTTTCTGGATTTCACCTACAAACTTGGCATTCCTAGAAAATGAAGAGTATAAATAATTCAGCATGCGTAACGATGGCGTCTTAAGGAGGCAGGATGAGGCCACACAACCTGAATTTGCTTAGTTCACCAAGATAAACTCAAGCCCATCTTCCTCAAGACAGAGAATTGTGTCCTCATGCAGCAACATCTGCTCTACTTAATGCAAAACAGCACTTATTTATTCAGCTCAAAAGCCTGACAAGCTCAGAGGCAGAACAGTCTTTGTTTATTTGTGAGACTCTCACTTTTTGTCCGTCCACAAAAGTCAAGAAACATCACAATCTTTTTCTGGCTCACCCTACCACACAGACATATCAACAGGGTTTACCTGCCCTAAGGGGCATTCAAGTGAAGCAATCCTCATAACTCACCTCTCCACAGGGAAAATGCCAACAACTGCAGAACATCCACTCTGCATCTTCAGCGGCAGAGAATGAAACACCCTCACAACGTACTCTTTAGACCAGCCTCCATGGAGATTAAGCAGAAAAATTCCATGCAGATCACCAATCTGGGGAGGGGGATAATGACTTTACAGCCCAGAAGTTATCCAGCTCTAAAGTCTTTGGGTATGTACAGGGTAACTAAACACAAATGTCACTTGCACTTGATCACATCTGCTTCCCTGCCGCCACGATAATACCACTGAGAAGCCATTACACAAAGCCAGCTCAGATAAAATGCAGGATTTCTGGCAGCACTGTTCAACAAAGGCTAAATCTAAAAAGAGATTCTCCCTTTTTATTGTTTTTGCTTTAAATAATTTGGCATAAACAAAGGCTTGAGAAAAAGTAGCACCGCATTCTGGATGCCGAGGTCCTGGGATGAGCATGTCTGAATGATAGCAGGCACTTCTAATAAAGATACACTGAAAAGACAACAACCTAATTTACAAATTAAACAACCACTGCATATGCTTTTCATTTAAGCACCAGTAAGTATATATACGGATGTTATGATTCCCACCAGGGAACCTGCAGTTCAAAGCAGAGAGCTCAAGCAGAGAGAAAGGCAGGTGTCATTACATGAAGCTGAACACAAGCAAAACCATTCCATTCCAAGCTTTTCTGCCACAGGATTTGGAGGCTTAACAGCCGTGGTCTTTTGGAAAAGATATTGTTCCAATCCAAAAGCAAAAATGAAATGAAATGCAGCTACCACCTTTCTCCATATTTGCATGTGCGCCACATCACTTGGTCTTTCTGTCCCTTCCTGCAGCACTGCAAGCATCTCTTTATTTGACTGAAATTCTCTTAAAAAAAAAAAAAAAGGAAGACAGAACAATCCAACACATCCCATTTATTAATTTAAAAAACATGGAAGAAAAGTAATAGGGAAAATTTTAGCAATAAAAAAGGGATCCTGCTTAAAAATCTATAGAACTTGTCTAGCAACATAAACTGATTCTTTGGGTTAGAGATGACCCCATACAAAACCCCAAATTCAGAACACTCACAGTGCAGGAGAATCTGGCTACAGACCACTTTTCTACTTTAGGTTAAACTCTTCCCCTAAATTCATATATCCCACTGCTACCAGCTTTGACATAAGTAGAATATGTAGCCCTCACAGTAATATTTGCCTTAAATGGTAATGGATATATTTTAGCTTTCAGACAGAAAAACACTCTGGGCCATGTTAGAAAGAACTCTAGGGTCACAGAGACTTATGGCTGACTCTTTAGAGCAAACTTAGAGCAGACTGCACAGCAGTTATACAAGCAATTAAGAAAAAATCTCTTATTTGGCATTTCTCTATCAATATCTCTTGGGCCTGTGACGCGAAGGTCATTCACCGTTAAGCAGATACAACATACGCCAATGGGTTCTGCTTGGCTGAGATGAAGACTTTCATGCTCTTGAATATAAAGCAATGAACAGCGTTTCCAGCTGTCCCTGAAAGGCCTCATCCTCTTCCCATGACAAAACTTGGCTCTTCAGCATCATCTTCCTTCTCTTCCTCCTCCTTGCTATCCTCTTCATCATCTTCGCTGCTGACTTGCTCTTGAGATTGATCAGGTTCTAAAAATACAAACAGGATGAACAGATAACATACTCCCATATGTCTTCCTTGTTAAGTATTTCACAAGAAAACAGTCTCAGGTGCTAAGCAAATGTGTAGTAGGTGACACTAATTAGTACGGATGGGTAACATATTCCCATGTGTTTGCCTTGTTAAGTATCTCACAACAAAGCAGTCCCTACTAAGGAAACATGTATCAGGTTATACTAATTCTACCGAGCGATGTAGAGCTCAGAATATCAAGTTCTCCCTAGAAGGAATATTCCCTTACCTCCACCATTACCACTGTGACAAGACGATCGTTAAGCAACTCCACCTCCTATAGAACATTATTTCAGAGGTAGTAAAATGCTGAGGCAATAGGTTATCTCATTCCCAGTCTCACCTCTGCAAGTCAGCATGAACTTTCAAGTATCACAGAGTACTGTCAAAGAATGCAGGCCCTGGGAAGCCATGGGCAAGACTCAGTTTATTTCTACACCTACCCAAGTTTACAGAAACTCCACAAGGCGCCATGAACTTTTACAGACTGTTTGGTATACTGCAAGTACAGGAACTCGTTAAGATACGTGTAAGATTAACAAGGGTCACAGAAAACTCATGAAGCTTGCTAGAAGACCAGAAAACACCTATTAGAAATTAAGTAACAGATAATGAAAATAGGTATGGCATAAAGCATGACCTAGCCATTCTTCTGCTCCCAGTGGCTCCTGCACCTTTGCTGTTTCTCAGGCCAAGTTCTGACCAGTGAGATGTAGGATTCAGCATCGGTGGTCTGATGCCACCACGTGGTTAAGTTCTGTACTTTCATTTTTTATTAGGGCTCTGAATAATAATGCACCTTCAACAGCTGACCTTACTCAGCGCCAACCTTTATTCTTAATGTTTTTACTACAACAAAGGTGAAAGCTGGCAACTCAGAGGTTTTATTTATTGATTCAAAAAGGAAGATAAATGCTTTCCTACCATATCCAACAAATACACTTCAATTACTTTCCAAAAACCTTCAGATCTCAATGCCAGGACACACAAACCTAGAAGACAAGCCTGTTCTCAGTAGACTAAAGATGGCTAGCAGGAGGCTTCTATCTCCACCATCCATGCAGGCCTTCTGGCATTTTTGCCTGACTTTGTTGGGATGCCTCGCTCCTGAGCATGGAGGAGGTGATCCTTGAATATTAACCAGCTTTCTTGGGCCCCTCTTCCCTCCAGGGCTTTATTCCCTACTACTTTACCAAGCAGATCCCTGAAGGCTGATTTTTTTTACTTTTATTATTTTAAATACAGAACCACAAACTGTGAAGAGCTAAGAACTGTTCTAAAGACAGGAGAGTTTGAATTCTAGCTTCCAGAAGATGACTTAGTTGTGCCAAACAAAACCACTCCAGCCCAGCAATGGTATATGGCAGTCCCATATCCAGCTACCCCTCTCCCAGTCACTCCCCTAAAGGGATGGGTGTTCTGTTTTGTTCACTCAAAATTAATAAAATTGTGTCAACACATACTTAAAATTCTACTTCCAGTCACAATTTGTAAATGAGTAGCTTTAAAAAAATCAGAAACAAAACAGAACACCAAAAAAATCCACTCTGCTACATTCACTTGCTGTCACAAGTAAAATTAACCTAATGATTAATTTGTCCTCCCATGTTTCTATGGGAGGCTGGCAATGGTTCAGTTGAAACAAATCCAGTTCTGAAAAAGCAAAGCAGAAATAAGGTAGAACTGTCAGACAAGTCACTCTTGCAGCAGAATTATCAGAAACTGCTGTAACTTTAAGAATTACTACAGAGTCAGTGTGCTAATCCACTATTTGAAAGACTAAGCTAAGATACACTCAGTGAAAGGAAGCAACGGGTATTCAAAAGTTTGAGCAGTTACGCTGACATTGCTGAACATTAATTTTCAAGACTGCAGGAGAACAGAGGCAGTCATGTTTTCCAAGTTTATTTCTATGCAAAATAAAATAGTTGTGTGGAACAGACGGCACCGAGATGGCTCAATTTTTTTTTTACACACAGTCATAAATCAGTTTCTTGCTGTTCAAGCTGTGTGTTTTTTCCACCTGTTTTCCCATACACACTCAAAATATACTAGAAAAAAGAACAGCCTTTAACAATACTGCCTTTTTAAGCAGATGTTCTAAATCTGTAGTTTGTCAGAATAGCTGGGGCAAAATATCCACAATCAACAAACTCCGATTCCAATGTTTGCTGTCCAAAATTTCCCCTAATAAAGGGAAAATATTCACAAACAGCCAAGTTATTTGTAAGATTAAATCTCAACATAAATGGCTTTCAAAGAGGACTTTTGAAACATTAGCTAAAATAACAAGCTTAAGGCTCAGCCTTCCTTTCCATGTATTGAGAACACTTGGGGTGGGGGGTGGAACAAACCCTTCTAGGCTTCAATAAGCAAAGAGAACTAAGGCTTGAGAAAAGAAGACTAAATTTCACTGACCTTTTTCCTGCTTCTTTTGTTCAAGTTTATTTTTCTTAGCTTGCAGTTTCTTCTCTTTTAACTTCTGGCTATAAAGCAAAGAAAAAAAGACTTTTGAAAATCCAGCATCGTAAAGCTTCTGCACATTCATACACTGATAAGAACATATTGCAGACATCTTGGAAAAGCAGACTTCAGAAGAGAAGTTCAATTTAAATTTGGCCTCAACTGAAAATTCAGCGAGAGCAAACTTAGACATGGGATGAGCAGAAACTTTTCTATGCTGTTTCTAGTCTAATGGAATTTTTTTTTTTTTAGAAGTCTTCCATGACGCCACTGCAACCAAAACCATATGATACGCAAGAATCTCCAAGAACACAGAAGGAACAAAAATAAAACTGCCCCTACATTTTAGCTACCTAGCCTAATAAAAAAGACAAAATAGTGTTGAAACCCAGACTGCTGGAAGTGAACACTGGGGAAAAAAAATCATTAAATCATCACCAGGAATACAGAATTTAACTGAAAAAAAAATAATGCCGTATGGTTTGACCTTTATTTTTGGCTGTACTTCATCAATATGTTAGGCCCTAGGTCAGGATGAAGAGAAAGGGTGGGGGGGGAATTTAGAGGGGCTCCTACAGGGCAAAGCCACTTGGTAACCTACACCACTAGACTATATAGACGGGGGACAAGGAGGTGTTACTGTTTAGGCAGCGTCTGCTGTTTGAACAGCTGCTCTCCGTCTCAGCCAGGGAAAAGGCAACAGGCCAGATCTGACTTGCTGGCCATCTGTTGGACCACACTAAATTGAAGTAAAATGGCAACAGTGTTTGTGTTGTGCACTTCTGTGCTAATATGGCAGTGAGTCACTTTGCACAGACTCTTCAGCAGCAACTCTCAGCTACAAGATGTAAACTCCTCAAAGAAGCAAGATAGAGGCTGCTCAGGGTCAGATCCTCTGAAAGAGCCAAGCCATGATACCCTGCTACTTCTGAAATGTATGGTGGACACAGACTGTGAAATTTAACTTCTTGTATCACTGCACTACAATGCTCAGTCTACTTCTTGAAAGTATCAACCTTGTAACCATTTCACTTCCTTCTAAAACTTAAGAGAAGGATGGATCTAATATTTTTTAATTTTTCCATCTAACTTACTAGACTTGACCTACCAGACATTTCAATGAGGTAGGTAGAAGCAGCTACTGATTTTAACAATACTGCACCCATCAGTGGCCTTTTCAGTAGTCACAGACTGAATCAGACTAGTCACACTGACAGTGTACGGAGGACAGCATCAGGCCCCACAACGTTCTGCTAGTCCGAATCCATATGTGCACCCATTAAGCAGCACCCGGTTTTGCACTTAAGCTGCTTGGTGTCAGCTGTTTCAAGTATTTATTTAATCCAGATGTACACACAGACCATTCCTGACATTGTTATAACAAATAATGCAGTAAGGCATGCTGCGGTCAACATCACAGGTCAGCAAAAGCTGCTCAACCAGTCAAAAGTTATCCTGCTAGTGATGACATGGAAAATTAACCATGCCAGCAAAGCCTGTCACATTTACAGCTACTTTTCGCAACCAAACAATGACATTAAAGTTAATTTCCACAGCCAGACTTCTCAGCTGATAGGTGTAGACACAGAATGATAGCATTTATCCAAAGCATGCAGCTACAGATGAGGCATGGGGCATGAGGGTTTTCCATGTCAAGCCTCCTGGGAACAATCTGCCCTTACCGCTTCCTTCTGCGTTTTGCTGTTTGTTCTTCTGCAATCATCTTATTCCTCTCCAGTTTCTTCTGGAATTCCTCATCTAGTCTTTGCTGTAATTGATCACAGGTCATACTTGGGTCACAATCTAAATTAAAATATTTCTTTTTAAAGTCATGTCCTTTTAGGGAGAAGTCTTTTAGCAAAATACAGAAGGGAGCTTTCCCAGATTTTGTCTGGCTTCTTTATACAAAAGTCATATTCCAAGGAATGACTTCTGTACAGACAGCATTTTTAACCTGCAACCTGAGCCAAACATTGAAGCCTTTAGAGGGAGAAATCCTCACCAAAACAGATGAGGGAGGTTGGGCTTCTACCCTACAGAATGTTTCAGTAAAAACAAGAGAATAATTTGAGACACAAGCATTAATCAAAGGACTCACCTTGGCCAAGAGAGAGTATAACAATAATGCTCTCTGAAAGAGGTGCTATTTGACTCAGCCAAGACTTCAAAGGAATAGATCGAGCACAGGCACTTGCTTTGATTCTATCTGTGCAAGACCGTGATATTAGAGATTTCTAGTTTTTAAAGCATTTTCAAACCAATCTGAGAACACACACATTCACATGCGGTCTTACTGTGTGGTAGGACCCCAGTGAACAGAGAAGATGGAGCACGTCTGACACAAAGCACCAAATGTTTCAATACTGACAACACCACCACATATCACATACTCCTACAGTTTTCCTCTGATAAGGGGTGTTTCAGAACTGAATTATTCATACATGACTTTAAAAGAAAAACAAAGATTTGCAATGAACACCACATGGTCGAGGACGGGGAGGGGCATTACAGAGAGTCCTGCTGACCTTCTCAGCCATGGCATCCATGAAATCTTGCCTCTGGTACTCTCGCCGACGGAGATGCCGGTACACATGAAACTCCCCACTCCCAGCTCCAGCACTGGAACCTACAACAAAGAAGAGTTAGTCTACTAGAAAATAACATATACCAGGTGCTCACAAATGACTACAGCTAGATACTGAGGGACAGGACACGTGAAAGCTGAAAATCCAACTAACAGAGAGAGTGCCACCATTCTATGTAAGCTCAAATCACTCACAATCAAAAGCCAAAGCAAACTGCGAAACCATACACTTATGGGTCACAGTAGTTTCTACTGGTCAATTTATTCCTTTAGGGAGAATCCAGTCTTAGCTGGACATTGAGGCAGTAAAAGAACTAGAGATCAAATGCACATCCCATTCTCTTATAGGCAGAGAGAGGTAAGCTAAAACATCCTACTGAGGCTGCTTCTGACTTTCAGCATCTCATACAAAAACCCAAAAGTCATCAGAAAGGTGCTAAACCCCATCATATTATACTTTCCCATGCAAGACAGATTTTGACTGGTTCTTCATAAATGAAATCCCTACAGCTCTCTCTTCCTGGCATCAGTCTGCATATGGAAGTCTCACAGGAGCTTTCAACATCGCACTCCATTCTCTTCCCCTGTCTCCTGAGCCATTTTTCAATGCAAAGCACACAAATACATGCCTCAAAGAAGACACCTAGTAATTAAAACATGGCAGCTGGGACTGCAATAGGGGTGCTTTTGATACCAACAGAATCCCAGCACGTCAGGCGCTTCCAGAAAAACAAGACAGTTCAACACAAGCACACAGCAAAGCTATTTGAAAAAGCCATGAGGGAATTACAATAAGCAGAACAGTTTATTCAGAAGCATATAAAAGCTTTAGTCCAAGATCAATTGTTCTGAAATAAGAACAAGTCTGCCTCTGGAAAGCATCATTAATAATGATGAAGGTCCCAAAGAAAGACAGAACTTCTACATGCAGATACAATTTATACCACAACTGCTACATTTAATCCCTGCAGGTGAAAGTAACATCTGGTTCGGGTTCCTTGCAGAGCTGCCAGCTTACCCGACCACGTACAGTGGTAGCTACTGCATGTGTCTGCTTCTCACTGCCCAAGGTTCAGACTCAAAGCAGTCAAAAGAGGGACTTCATAATTATAAGCTTCCAGAGCACTCTCAGACCCGTGGAAAGGACAGATTTACTTATCATCATTTACCATTTACTTGTCATCACCAGAGCAGAAGCTTATTTCATTGCATGCGGTCCACGTGCCAGAGTGCCACAGGCATTGTTCACTTTGCATTCTGACAACAAGCAGAAAGGTAGAACCCAAGAACCAAACAAAACTTGAAAAAGCGGCTCTCGAAGCACATTTCATACCTCTTTTCTCCAGCAAAATGAGCAACAACAGAAAACCGTCTCTGGCCTTCTCTGTTAAACACTTTTCTAAGTTTAATGTAGCTGACCCTAGAGTTATCTGAAGAATAATATCTTTACCCATCACATCTCTAACGAACTCCGGAGGAGGTCGTGGTGCCCATTCATTCAGTTTTTCAGGAATTGGTACAGTCTTTTCCTGCAAGAACAAACCAACCAGTCATCAGTATCTTCCAGGAGCAAAGTCTGCAATTTTAACACATTGTTGAAAGGTGGTATATGTCTGACAACAGCCTCTTCCATCAGCTGACAGATCTCAGAAGGAGCACAGCTGTAGTCATTTCTTCATGCATAGGGATCAGAAGCAGACAGAAAAGGAGGCTCAGAAGGTATCCTCTCTTTCCCTCACATTCAGGCCTGCAGGTCAACAAACCCCAGGAGGATTAGGAGTGTCTGTGCTTCTTTTCAGTATGCAAACTAGAAGGAAGCAAGTCAGCGCCTCCAAGCACTTGCAGAAACTGAGTATACTCCCGTTACCAGTAGCCTGGGAAGTGATGAAAGGCATTTGTGCACCTTCCATGCCAGATCTATGGAGGACAGGGAAGAGGAGGGAAGGGAGAACACATGGTGCAAGGTCAGAGGAAGAGCATAGTGCAGGGACATCTCAGCCTCCTCCAGCGAACACGAAGGGTGAGACTCCACCTGGCAAACACCTCCTCCTCAGGGCAAGGATCAAAGCACCCAGTGAGAGGAACGAGGGTCATGCTCCCCCCCTTAAAAACAGCGGCCAGAGCACTGAGGGGCCAGCGCCCACCCTGCACCCCCAGAGAAGGATATCTCTCCTCATGGACACCCAGGGCAGGGGGGGGGGAGCGGCCTCTGTCCCCTCACAGACCCAGGGAGGAGGGGGGGGGGGGAGGGTCGGCCCCTCTCCCCTCCCGGACCCGGGAAGGAGAGGGATGGAGGTGGGTCCCTCTCCCCTCACAGAGCCCGCGGGTTTTGCTCCCTCTCCCCTCAAGGACCCGCGAAGGAGAAGGGGGGTCTGCCCCTCTCTCCTCACAGACCCCGCCGGAGGGGGTGTCGGTCCCTCTCCCCTCACGGACGCGGGGGGAGGGGGAAGAGGGTGCCGTGCCGGTCCCTCGCCCCTCAAGCACCCGGGGGAGGAGGAGGAAGCAGAAGGCCCGTCCATCTTCCCCACAGAACCGGAGGCGGGGGGTGTCGGCCCCGCTGCCCTCACGGAGCCCGCGGCGGGGGTGCGTCGGGGGGTGGGGTATCGCTCTCCCCTCGCGGACCCTCCGCCCCGCGCAGGGGCAGGGGCCCGGCGGGTGCCCTCACCGGGTTCCTCATGAGCCGCTCGAGGCGGAGGCGCTGCTCCTCGGCGGCGCTGCGCGGGATGACGAGCGGCTGCGGCTCCTTGCGGGGCCGGGGCGGCCGCGGGGCCGAGGGTGCCGCCATGCTCCAGCCGCCGCCGCGCCCCGCCCCGCCGCTACGTCACGGCGCGCGACGCGCCCGGCCTGCGGGGCTGCCGCGGCCTGTCATGGCGGCGGGGCCTGCCCGCGGGGGCCGGGCCCGGGCCGGGGCAGCGCCGCTGCGTGCCGGGCTCCGGCGGGGACGCGGCCCCCCGGAGCTGTGCTGCCTGGAGCTTCGGCATCCCCCGACCCCTCAGGCGCGTCCTCCAGCCCACAGCGAGTGCAGCCCGTTCCCCAGGCAGCTGTGGCTTCTGCCGCGCTCAGGGCCCAGCCCCTGACAGCAGGGCCCCGAGGAGGGCGAAAATGCTGCGCGTTCCGCCCTGGCACCTTCAGCCCTTCCAAATCCCTTCGCCGTGACGGTGAAATCGATATGAGACTTCCTAGTGCCTCCCCGGCAGGCTGCCTGCGCCATCTGTTCGTGTCACTTCGGTGATTAACCAGCGCTGCCCGTAGGCTTTGTCTGTTGACGGTGATGTACGGCAGCGCTATTCCCCACGGCACGGCCTTGCCAGGCGCTGGGAGGGGTGGGCAGGTGTCCAGGGGACACGCCGCGCTCTCTGCGTTTGTATTCACAGCTGGGTTTTGCAGGAACGGGGCCTGGACCAGCTGAGGGCTTCTACACCCAGATCCATGCTTGCCTGATGGGGCCAGAGGAAGCCACGAGCGGGGAAGAGGAGCTGGAGCTGGCTGCGGTACAGGCTTCTTCTGCAAGCCAAATGTCTCGTCAAGCCGCTGTGGCCCCACAGAAATGGCACGGCATATGCTGAGGCTGCGCGTGCATCAGAGAATTAGCTAGTAAAGGTCAGCTGCAATGGAAGAAGGGGCATAAGCCTTTGTGTAGTTTATGGAGATAAGCCGGAGCGGTGAAGTAGGGCTCTGGGTTGTAGACAGCTTCGTGCTATGCATGTGGAGAGGGTGACAGAAAGGGGAACGGAGAGGTTGGGAATTGCTCCTTCTGAGATTTATGGGGCATTTGTATGAATTTATTAAGCCCCTATGCTCTTCCCCCTTCCGTGAAGAAAATCAGAACTGATCCTCAGGTTTAGCCCTGTGTTTACAAAAGACTTTTCAACCTCTATGGTTGCTATGGAAATCACACTAGTTTATGCCTCGTGTTTGTCTTACCAACCTGATTTGTAAAAGAATGGTGTGAATTTAGTGTTGGCTGAGTTCCCAGCTGGCTGTGCTGGCCCTGAAAGACATCCTTGCAGTTGCAGCCCTGGCTGGAGCAATGCAAACAGCTTCCCCCATGCCGTCTGCCAGCTCACAAGCTCCTGTGCCCATGGCTCTCGCAGCCTTGGGTCCTTTTCAGCCCAACACGACAGAAACCAGGCAGTGCCAGCCTGCGCTCAGCTCCATTTGCAGGGGCTGGGGGCAGGTACATGCCACTGTCTCCTCTCAGTGACTGCAAAACGGGTTTGAGAAGCAGAGCTGCTGTAGATCAGTTGAGTTTCCTCTCCCTTCTGCTCTGCCGAGTGCTGAGCACAACACAGACCAGTTTAGCTCCCTAGTTACCCCGTTTCTTCCTCCTTGCTGTCACGGCCACCTCTCCAAAACACAGCTTCCAAACATGGGGGTGTGAGTGATGAGCTGTCAGGTTTCAGCCCTCTCATGCCAGTCCCCACAGGAGGAAAGCAGAATAGCAGCCGTGCCTGCAGACATTGTGACAGCCTGAGGGCTGCAGGGAGCAGCTGGGCAGCTTGATTCTCTTGCTTGAAGTGTAGCTTGCGCCAGAGACAACTCACAGCCCTGGGAAACAGCAGGCAGTTGCCTGTTATTCAACAAAGCCCACGCAAACACCATGGGGAAAGAGACCTGGGAGCATTTCATTCTCAAACTACATTGGTGCAGACTCTTGATGTATTATGCACGTTATTACTTTTAAAACATACCTATCTTAGAGGACGGGGGACATGGATGGACAAGACTGTTACTTGGGTCATATAAAAATAGAAAGTATTTAATCATGCCGTTTAAAAACACAAAGCCCATGAAATCAGAGTGCTGGCCTGGGAACTGGGCTTACTGGGGACAAGGGATTTGCATTAGAACAGGAAAGTGTTTTCATAGTTCAGTGCAAACCAAACAACAAAATTCAGCTCCCTGATCCGTACCAAAGCAGCACATTTGTGTTTCAGAGCAAAGGCAGCCTGAGCAGTTTTCCTAGCAAAGGGATCCTTCTGGAAGCACCGTAAGCCTTTGCTGAGAAAGACGCTGCATGTCAAGCAGAAGCAGCCACGGACAGCTCAAACATCAGCCAGCGTGAAACGTGGGAGGCTGTGCTGCTGAAATCCCTTTGCATTTTTGCCCTTTTCATACTATTTGCCAGGGTGCAGCTCAGAGCCAGCATCCTCACAGACCAGTCCTGCTCTGTCCCCAAGGCAGAGGGCATCGCTGGCACGTGATCCAGCCCAGCCCACATGCTGAGGCTGCTTTCCCCTTGTTTCACTAGATCTCTGTGTTTGATGCAACGAGCTGTTGCATCCTGCCTCTGCCCTCCCAGGAACCCTGTGAAAGGAAAAGAAAGCATGTTTTCCAGCAAGACTAATGCTGTAATTAGTCGATTTGTTAATACGCTGAGGTGTGAACAGCTTATGGTGAGGCAGGAGGAGCGGCTGTCCTGCAGGCACAGCCCTCAGTGCCTGCCTTGTGGGCAACGAAGGAGGCCATACGGAGGGGCTGTCGCCTCACCAGCTCCTGATGGATGAGCTCTCCAGGACCAGTGAACAGGCTCTGGAGACTTTTGGGGAGGGAATGTTTTTTGTGAATGGATTGTAACACAACCGTGGCCTGATTACAGAGCTGAGCAGCTTCCTCCACCCCCCCCCCAACCCCCCAAGCCATGTGTTAGCTGTGTCTGGAAGCCGTGTCTGTCACGCTGCTTAGCTGTGACAGTACAGTCTGGGACAACATACCGGTTTTCCCGGGGGATCCTCAGCAGAAGAGAAAACACTAGAAAGATACACAACAGGAGTGTGAGGCACCACCTCCCAGGAGAAATGAAGGCATAGGAGGGGGGAATGACATGCTACAGGGAACTAACTCAGCTGCTGGGAGATGCTAGCACAGGCCTTTGGCAAGAGAGGTCCATCTTCACACCCCAGGGCTGCCAATCCATTATTATCAGCGCTGCTTCAAGGATGGAGGCATTCCAACTTGCGCCACTGACAAACCAGACAAAGAAAATAGACCGGGAGGAGAAGAAACCCTGCCCTGCACAGCCTGGACCCATCATCCACCCCCCTCTGCTCAGCAGTGAGAAAAATACCCACTCCTCCATCCTCAGCACACTCCATGGGGCAGAGGCAGTTTGAGCCCAGCCCCAGCTGCCTCGAGAGAGCCATGAGGTCTACACCCATGCAACACGACAGCATCTTCATTCTCTCTTTTTTCTTTCCACGCTGCCTGCCATGTTGTAAATCCACCAAAGCCCCAAGTTCATGTGCTTTCTTTTGCAAGTGATTTTATTTTAAAATTGTAACTCGAGTTCTCCATTTGTTTAACAAGTCCCTCCCCCTTTTAAATAAAATTAATTTATTCTACAGAACAGTAAACTCTTCCAGACTCTTCCCTATTTACAAATTAACATTTTTGCTTGCAGATCATTGCTTCCCCCTCCTTTTCCTATCCTGTGACACAGAAGGTGAAAAATCAGCCAACATCTGAAGGTTTGTAAGGCAGTGCTCCCATCCACAACCACCCGGCTTGCTGGGACCTCAGTGAAGAACAAGAGTGACGATGTCTGTGCTGCAACCAGAGGTACACCACCCCCCGCAAGCCCCCGCATTCATGAGTGTGAAGGCAGCGGGTCCATGTTCAGCACATCCAAGAGCATCTGGCCTCTCCCTGTTGCATGGGCTCCTCCATGTGCTGAACACAGCTCCTCCTGTGCTGAACAAGGAGAAATACTCCTGCCAGAGCAAACTGCTCCTCCTGCCCTCTGATGGGCCATGCATTTAGGGATAAGGCAGCATTTGCTGCAGGAATGAGATCCACCAGCCCTTGTCTCGTGCACCCATGGGGCAGAAAGGCAGCTTTCACACAGCAGGAAGAGGCAAGGAGCCTTGGAGACACTTTCCCTGCCCTCTTGAAGTAGGAGAGACAAGTGACTCCAGCACTGGGGACATGCTTTGCTAGCTCAGGAAAGAAGGCACCCCCCAAAAAAGAAAAATAATAATTTGACTCAACTCAAAACTCCAGGCAAATTCAAGGGGTTTTGAGCTAGGTTGTAGCTTGGCTCATACCTCTCTGCACTAAGTGGTAACTTTTAGCTGGGTACCATAGAGTCTTCTCTACCTGGAGACCTATCCAGACACTTCAAAGCCACCTCACTCAGGTCCTGCTAGCACTCTCACCCAGGCCTGGCAGGCACCTGAGGAGCCAGAAGTCCTGGTGATGGGTAAGACAAGCTGCAACGAGGCGAACCAAGAGCGATGTGCAAGCACTCTGCAAGCAAAGCTGCCCCTTCAGGTCTCCAGCCGCACACGAGGCACACAACCCTGTAAGCAGCCTGGCCTGTAAAACCACCCTAAGGGCTTCAGTGACCTGGAGGAAAAGCATCGACAACATAGTGCGTACTTGGCCAACAGTGGGGTTCTGCTCTGTGCTCCCTTCCAGGGCTCACCTCCACCAGGGGAATCCTCTTTTCCTGCTATAGGTGCAGGTGGCTGCATCAGTCTGTCAGAAAGCCACCAAAGAGCAGTGACCACTGCCTGGTCCTTCCTGGCAGCAGTGCTGCTGCAGCCCTTGCTGGCAGGGTTCTGCATCTGCCGGGGGGGGGGGGGGGGAATTTCAGCCATCGGCAAGGGCACTCCTGCCTGCCTGCCCCTCCGCGGAGGCTGGCTGTTCACCTACCTGGCAGCAGCCCCGTTCCCTTTGCTCTGCCTGGGCATTTCTATTTCTCAAAATAAAAAAACCCACCACCACCTTCAATAGCATCTACTGAAGATGCAGTGCTTTCATTCCCAGGAACCCAGCTGAGCACCTGCAGGGCAAGGCTGCCCCTCACCTCCAGACACAGCCCTTGGCCTCTACCTGACACCCCACCCCCATCCCCAATGACTAACAAACAACTGGTGCAAAGTGGGGGTGTTTTCATCTTTTTTTCAAGGTTTGCCTTGAGCAATGGAAAATATTGCCTAGGTGCAGCAGAGAGAAGGCAGAAGGCTGAGCAGATGCCCTTGCAGAGAGCTTAGGTTTTAAAGAAGCAAGGAAGAGAGGGAGGAAGAAAGGGGTTATTCAGGTACTCTCTAGGTACAGCAAGGAGAGAAAGAACAAAGGAACAGAAAAGGCAGGACAGTAGGAAAAAAAACTTTCCTCAAATGCAATTCATTAAGCTTTGGAAAAAGCCTTCTCCTGGCAGAGGGTGGGAAATGCATGCCCCGAAGGGAGCCTGAAAAAAAAGCCTCTGCACAGGGATCTGCTAGTTCCATGGTCATCCTGAAATGCCAGAGCCCCTCAGCAGCTGGTTTGTGGGGCAATGGTGCCAGAAGGGACGTTGGCCACGCTGGGCTCTAACGCCAGAGGGGACGTGCTGAGCTGCTTTGGCTGGAGGACGAGGACGGAGCCTGTCACAGCTTCAGGCTGCCATCCCACGAGGGGCATCCCTGGGGAGGAGATGCAGGGAGCCTCGCTTGGCCCCCGGACAGATCCTGGTCCAGGAGGGAAGGAGAAGAGGCTGCAAGCTCCAAAATGGCACTGACGCTTTCAGCCTCCCAACCCCCCAGCAATGCCCCAGCCGTGGGGCTGGTGCTGGGTCCAGCTGGGACATCACCCGCTGCTGACACGGCTCCCAGAAGCAGCAGGGAATGAGAAGCACATCCCGGCTGGGTTGCTGGTGGTGGCAGGAGGAGGTGGCGAGGCTGGTGCAGTGGTGAGAGGCACAGGTGCCCTGCATCCCCCCACCACCCAGCCCTCGGGCATGGGGGGCTCAGTAGAAAGAGTATTGGTTTTCCACCGCCCGGGTCCGGCTCCGGGCACTGTCAGCCTCATGGTAATCCTCGGCACTGGTGGCGGGGGGCTCCGGCCGGCGCTCGGCACTGTCGCTGCGGCTCCGGGGGCCCAGGGCACCCTCCAGACGGTGGTAGGGTGCGGGGACGGTGACAGCAGGGGCCATGGCCACCCCCTCAGTGGGCGGCGGGGCTGGTGGACCGGTGGGTGCTGTGCTGCAGAAGTAGTGTGGAGGTGGCAGGTCGACCCGGCAGCCTGGTGGCTGGGACACAAGGGCTGGCGGGGGGCTGGCATCTGCAAGGGAGACAGAAGCTTGACTCCTCCAATGTTGCCTGGGGGCTTAGCCCCTGCCCCTCCCTTGCCAGCACCTTTCCGTGCCCACCCTCTCCATCCCTGACTGTGTCCTCCCGCAATGCCCCTTGCCCACCCTCTCCCAGCAAACCAAGATGCTCCGAGCCCTGCAGACCCCTCTGCTCCTCTCCTGCCCAAGCCAGGGGGCTGACACCCACAGCCAGGGACATATGGGTCACCCCAGCACAGCCCTGCTGCTGCGTGGTCCTTCCCGCCCATCTCCAGCGGGGATAATGCCCACTTTGGTGGGTCTCCAGAGCCATGCACATTGGCACAGGCACAGCTTTAAGGGAGGGGGGATCCCAGGAATCAGTCCCTTTTAGGTCCACGCAAGATCCCTGCCCATCCCAACCCAACCTCCACCTACCAGGCAGCGGGCTCTGGGCCACCACGTAGCTGCGGAGGGTGATGTCGGCCGCGCCGCCCGACTCCAGGGGGATGGGGTGCGTGTGGAAATGGCGCAGCATGTCGAAGATGGTCTGGAACCAGAGGTGCTGCACATGGCACTGCCCGCTCTCGTTCAGTGACAGGCGGAGGTGCTGCAAATGCAGGGGGGCAGCAGGTGAGCTGGGGACTGCAAGGGTCACTCTTGCAATCAGCAGAAGGAGCCACCTCCGTCAGTCCAGGGAGGTTTGCTCCTAACTTAGGACTTTTTTTCCCCCTGCCTGGATGGGAGGGTTTCCTGCTGCAGGCTGTTTCCTGCAAAATCCCACTCGCTGCAGCCCCAGAAGTTTGTCCCCTCCTGGTGAGGCACATCACAGCCAAAGAAGGGTGGGTGCAGCCCCCAATCCTGGTGACACACAGCCTAGGGAAGCCCACAGCCCACCTGAACTGCATCTTGCAGAACAGGTGCCAAGACCAGGCAGTTACATCTCAACCCCTCGCAGCATGTGCCCTCTGGTAGAAAAGGGACCAGCAGAAAACTACGTATAGGTTGGGTTTTTTTATAGTGCATCTACGTACATCAGGACATGGAACAGATACGAAGAGGGCAGGGGATGAAGTACCAGGCTACACTGGTCTTCTGTGGGGTATTGCCCAGAGGGCAAGCACTGATCCAGCTGGGGAAGTGCTGGAGGGGCTGGGCAGGGTACCGAGGGCTCTTGGGAGACAGGGGTAGGTGGTCCCAAGGGATGCCCTGCCAGCGTGCAGCTCCCCACAGAGCTTTGGGGTCACTGCATGGTGCCTGCTTGCTCAGAGCCCCATCTGGGCAGGAATGAGCCCGGGGTGCGGGGCAGGGCTGGCACTGATATTCAGGGAGAAGCAGAGGACACCCACCTTGGCTTTCCCCTGGAAGTTGAAGGTCAGCACATACTCCCCTGGCCGTGTTTCGCTCTGCCGGATGACGAACAAGCCGTGGCTCCGGGCACCCCCAAAGAGAACCAGCTGAGCCGCCTTGATCCGTGAGAGAGTCCCATGGAACCAGGGGAAGTCTGAGAGGTTGATCTCTGCCTCGGCCTCGCTGTCCTCCCCTGCCCGCAGGGACAGCAGGTTTTTAGGGAGCACCCGGACACTGCCCTCTCCCACCCCTTCCTCCTCTCCCTCCGTGCACCCCAAGAGCGAGCGCATCCTGCATCCCAGTACCTGCGAGGTGCCCGCCAGCGGTGGGGGAGGACTCCAGCGTCTGCAGGAAGCTCTCCAGCGGGACATGGGTGAGGAGCTCCCCCAGGGAGTCCCTGCCCCGGCCGTGGGGCGCAGAGATGGTGGTGGCCGTGCTGGTGTTGTGAGCACTGGGCAGGGCACATCTGTCTGGCAGCCTGGGCACATCTGGAAGGGAATTTGCAGAGGAATGGGCTCCTGGCTCAAGATCACACCCCCTTGCTGGACAAGGCTGGGGCTGTCCTGCTCTGAAGGCGACAGTGCTGGAGTACCCTGGCTCTTGGAGACATCTCAGGGCTAGGTTATGGCTCTGCCTACAGCTTGGGGGACTCCCTTTCAGCCTGTGCTGGGTTTCCGTCCCCTGGTGCAACCGGGATGGGAGGCACAGATGTGTCTTGGTTGTGCACAGAGGTGAGGGTGGGGCTGTGCAGGCAGAGGTTGCTCGCTGGGACCCACAGACCTCAGTACCTGCAGACAGGGACTTGATTTTCTGCACATACCAGGACGGACAGAAGCCACCTCCCTGGGGCCAGGGCAAGCATGAGGAAGAGGAAGGCAATGGACAGAGGAAGATCCATCCCCACAGCACCTGCTCCAGGCTCCTTCCCTTTATCGCTGGCAGGATGTGGCCCCCTCCAAACCAGAGCTGGCACTCAGAGGCACCTACCCTCCCCGGTGGGTGTTTTTACCAGACTTTGGTCCTTACCATCAGCCAGGAACTCGCAGCTGCAGGAGGACACCCTGCCTGGCAGACAGGCTCCCTGCGTGCAGGACGCCAGCTCGATGTCATCCCCGCTGTCCCTGGGGGGTAGAGCGCAGAGCAGACTGTCACGCACCAGCTGCCACACTGCAGACACGTATGTGTGGCACTTCTGCTCACGGGCATGCAATGGGGACATAACCAAATGGAATTCCAGCTGCGAGCCAGCAGCCCACCCTGATGCTTCTCTCGGAGGGGCTGCCACCGACAGAAGCATCTGCAGCATCAGGAGGCAGCGTGGCTGGCAAGATAACATGGCTTTTGGGGCATGAGAAACCAGTGTGGGGGGGATTAAATCCTCAAAAGCCCTCACTACGTGGGTCATGCCGGTCGGTCCTAGCTGCAGTATTTTGCTGCAACCTTGCTGGTTTGGATGGAAATCTGTTACCTTGACTTTCAGTGCTTTGCAAGACATCTGTCTACACACACACTCCCACCACCGACCTTCACCCAAAAGCGCTTTCGCTTTTACCCTTTCCAAAGGAAATTACCAACCCACAGAAATTACATCCCTAAAAAGACACCAAAACCCCAAGCTGGGAAGCCCAGAACGTGACAGCGAGCGGGAACAGAGCAAGGGGGAGGCGCAGCAGTGCAGCCCCCACAGAGAGCATCCCTGCCGCCCAATGCCTGCTTGTGCACTTCAGCATCCTTCTTGCACAAGCCCCCTGACTTGCTCCACAGCCTATTTTTATCCAGGCTGCCTGGCACTGCCGGAGCTACCCCACATCACTCTGCTACTCTTGCTTAACGGCAGCCACGTGCACGCAGGCAGCGAGGAAGCGGCTGCGTTAGTGCTAAGGGCTCACGAGGGAGCTGCTGAATTATTTAGTGGCCAGTAAGTGAATCAGCCATTGGGAGTCATTCAGCTGCAGCCAGTTACAAACAAGAAGGGAGGAAGGAAACCAAAACCAACAGCGCTTTGCAGAAAAGCCGACAACGGGCGCTTGTACAGCGTCTCCAGCACGCAGCCCTTGGCAAAAGCATCGGGAGCTGATTGAAAATTCGTTCTTGGCACCAAGCGTGTGTGTCGGTGTATTAAACAGCTCATTATTATTTGCTCTGGAGTTCATTATTATTTGCTTTACAGTCACATCCGGAGGCCAAAGCGGGGCTGTGCTGGGTGCTAAGCAAACATAAAAAGCTGGGAGGCTGCCAGTGGCAGAGCAAGGGGCTGCCGGTGGCTTCTGCAGCGGCTTGAGGCGAGCATGGCTGCGGTGCTTGGCTCTGGCTGGAAAACCAGTACTGAAACATGCAGTGGGGAAAAAAAAAGGGCCGTTTCCCAGCCTTGCCTCCATCAGCAGCCCAGCCTCAGCATCGCTTCTTGAATTATGCATTTAAAAAAACACACGCCAGTGAAAGCACCACGGATCTGGAGTGCATTAGTGCATCCTCCCTGCGAGATGCAGCCTCCACGGTGACTGACCCCGCAGCACCCAAACTGTATCTCCAGCAGAAGGGGGCAAAGGCAGCCCAGGGGCAGCTGCAGCCTCTTTAAGCCCCTGTTCCAGGTTTGCTGGAGGCTTTCACCTCTGCAAGCTTGGGCACCTTGTTTTTCCAAAACTATGCCAAGAAGGGCAGCGCCAGGGTTTCCCCGGAGCCCCTGGGCTGAGCCTGCCTCAGCCAGCTGAATGGTGGCAGCACCAGGCACACGAACCTCCCTAACACATGATCTCCTGCACAGATCGATGAAAAAGGAGATGAGGAATTTTGGCCAAGTTGTTGTCACTCCAATGACAGAGATAATACCGCCGTCATAGAAACATAAATAAATCTATTTAGCCAGCAGAATCTTAAATATACCACAGATGCTGGACCGGAGGAAACCAAGAAAAATAGTTCAAATATAAAGTATAAAAGCTTCAGAAGGTGAGTGTTAGGAGCTTCCCACACGGAGGGCTGCATTCCCTGGTCACCTGCCTCTGCTGGGCTGTGGTGACGTGGAGCAGGAAAGGGTGAGGAAGCAGCCAGTGCTCCACGAGGCTGTACCTCTGACACACACAGGCTGCTAACTTTGCTTCCAGACTTCTGCTGGCGTGAGTCAGGGGCTTTCTGTAGCAATCCAGCTAGCAAAAATTGCATCAGGGGTAAAAACCCGTGCTCGGTGGCGAGGGCACCACAGCAGCAGCGAGCTCGGTTCCCACACAGCACCTTCCTCCAGCAAGCCTTACCCGGGGTCAATGCAGTCCTGGATATCTGCCACCCAGGAGTGCTTCTGCAGGGAGTCAATGGTCTCCAGGATGTACTCGGCCCCGTTCTCTACCTGCAGGCAATTTGGGACAGTGTCAGGCTGTGCCGGGGTCGTGCCACCCACCCCAAGGCAAAGCACACCCCGTAACCCAGCCGGACCCCCACATTCACCTGCTGCTACTAAACAGCCCCTTGGCTGAGCAGGAGACAAGCGCCCCATCGCCTGCCAGTAAAGGGCTGCCGAGGGGTGACCTGGAGAGATGCTTTGGTACATCCAAGGGTGACCCCTGACCGAAGCTGGGGCTTGCAGGAAAACCCCCACCCTACCATTAGCAACAAGCGTAGCACAAGGTTTTTACAGCCTCCGTCACAAACCGACACCTGGCTGGGGGCGTCAGGAGTGCATGGCACCAGCACAGACAGCATCCCCCGCTTCTGGGGTGCCTCAGTGTCTCCCAGAAACTAGTTCTGCACAGGCGGAGCAGAAGCCATGCTGCTCTCCGCCCCAAGATCCTGCCAGACCCCTAAGCCCAGCAGTTCAAAACATCTGTTATCTTTTCTGCCTACCGGTCCGTGAGGTTTCTGATCTCTGATTGCAACAGGGTGGATGAGAAAGCCACTCCAAAAATATTAAAGAAAAAAAAGAAAGAAAAAAAAAAATCAGGATGCAAAAAAGCCTCCAAAGTTGCAAGCCCAAAGGGGCTGGGCCTTTCTGGGGCCAGAGAGAGCCCAGAAGCCCCGTAACACCAACAGAGCAGTGGGTCTCAGAAGCCGCACCGCGTGATGCTGTGTGCCTCTGGCACGTTTCCCTGCATCCCTCACGGACCCCTTACACATCATGTTCCCAAGCTGGCGAAGCAGCCCTGACTCTGGGAGGGTATCACATTGCCAGCTGAGACAACCTCCCAGCAAATTAAATTAATCACAAACAACTGAATCACTGTCCTGAAAATAAGTCGGGCATGCAGGGAGCTGGGGCTGAGCAGCAGCCTGCTCCCCTGCTGCAGCCCAGGGCTGTGCATGGGTGATCCTGCCCCGAGCAGAGGTGGAGGGGAGCAAAGACACCCCCCGGTTTTGTTTAACCAGAGCAAAGGAGCCTTTCTGGCTTTCTGAGGGCAATGCACATAGCCGGCGTGGGAGACGGGGCTGCTCTCTCATGCAGAGCATGACAGCAAGCGAAGCATGTGCAGGGCTTGGGTATTTTGCAAGTGCCTGCTTGTGCAATGGAAAAATTGTCTGTACTTTGTGTCTGATGGGCAGTGGGGACGTTCTGCCTGCTAATTTTTAGGCAATGTGGCAGAAACTGTTCCAGCATAGCCTCCCTGAACACGGCAGGGGCTTTTCCACCCATCGTAACCTGTCAGAGTGCAGCATGTCGCGTGTGAAGGTTGTGATCGGGCTCCACATCAGCCCTTTACGCAGGAAGGCAGCAGAGAAACCGTGGCACCCAGCTCCCTTTCTTATTCCTAATCTGTAACTCCAGCATCGAGGGGTGCTTCACCCCCTCTGCGAGCGCAGCCAGCAAAGGGGCAGTGGAAGAGAGCGGCAAGATGTCCTGGAAAGAAGGGCCAGGGCAGAAAATGAGCTACAAATAATAAAGGGTGTTGGTGACAGAGGAAAAGCATCCTGTGCTGACAGCTGGGAGGGGAGGGTGAAGGCTGGCTGGAGCAGCAGGAGAGGGGCTCACATTCGCTGCCCCCACTCACTGAAGGATCGATTGCAATCAATTAACCCTGCAGCAGGGCAAGCGCCCTGGGCAGAACGGGGCAGGAGCAGGAGGGTACCTGGTAAATCAGGCATTTTCAGACCATCAGGGTTTGGAACATTCCCTGGGGTAATTAAAGAAACGGCTGAAGCAATCACAGAGTGGTGGGAGTGGAGAGAGCACGTCTGACTCCAGAAGATGGGAAGAGGGCAAGCCCAGAGTCCTGCTCCGGCAGCCGGAGAAGCCAACCCTCCACAGGCACCCAGGAAGAACCCTGGAGCCAACCCCCCCAGCAGGGATCTGCCATGACCAAACCCTGTCAAACCCATCTGCTCATGCTCCTGACAGCCCCAGGGATGGGGAGCAGCAGTGTCACAGCCTTGGTGTTAGCCACGCTTCGGACACAGCTGTCACACTCCAGCAAGCAGGGCAGCAAGACACGGATGAGATGAGACTTGCAAGGGGATCTAGAAAACACGATCAGAAGTAGCTGACGAGCCATATTGGAGGAGCAGTTATCGATGGTTAATGGGTTATCGATGGCTCACTGTCAAAGCCCAGGGATATGCTCAGAAGAAGCTCCTTCACGTCAAAGCCTCTCCGTGAGTGCTGCTCTTCAGCGATGCCTGGGACAAAAGCAAAGCGAGGATGCCTAATCGAGCCATGGATGACACCACGGCACAAGTGTGTTGGAGGATGAGGCCAGAATTCAAATGAACTTGTTGAAGCTGAGAAATGCTCGGTGGGAGAACAAGCCAAGAGCAGCCTCCAGCTGAAGGGCACACGGGTGAGCTCTGTGCTCACACCGATCGCCGTGGGCGGGTGGGCTGGGGAACTGCGACTCTGGAGCAGTTCTGCAAACAGCAACAAGGGGTTACACCAGCCCACAAGCTGTGTATGAGTCAACATCACCGTCGGGGTACGCAGCGAGCAACTGGATCAACTTGGGCTGGATAAAGAGGAAGAAGAAAGGAGAAGCAATCAAAGGAGAAGCAATCCTTCCCATCCACTCCTGGCCATGGCACCACATACGCTTTGGGGCATTCTCTCTCCAGAGCCCGCAAGGAAAGCAAGGAGAACCTTGGGCAAGTCAGTCTGGAGAAGGTGCATGAGGCTGGCCTTTGAGGCACAGAAGACAGCAGCTGCATTAGCCTCCATGTCCATGGTGGCCACCAGCAGCAGCTGAGGTTGAGGCTGAACGGCAGGAAGCCCTTGGGGCAGGGACGAAGCCCCAGAGGAGGCTGCCAGGAGAAGGTGTGAGACCTTTACAAGTAGCTTAGTTAGGTGGAAAGCGATTCCCCATGGGAACACGTGCCAGGGCCCAGCAGGCTACCAGGCGTGGGGGCTTTCGTGAAGCCAGGCTCCATTTTCCATTCTCCTCTGCTTTCACAGTTTTCTAAGCTTTTAAGCAGGTTCATTCAGCTGGGAAGCCCGGCCTCCCCATTCTGCCTTTGCCACACACTTTTAGGGAGAAGCATCAGGGAGAGAGGTGTTTTTTTAATAGAGGCAGAACGCAGAATTCCTCAGAACGCTGGTGTTCCCCTACGTCCACGTGCTACCCCCCAGCCAGGCACGTCCAACAGCCCTGATAGAAAGCACGAGTCCACCAGCACAAACGGAGAGGCACAGCCTCATTAGCTGGAGGGAAATGCCATCTCCAACATGCCCATCATCACGGTGGCATGTCGTGCCCAGAGCTAGGACCCTGCGAAATTCAGCCCCGAGCTGCCACAACAGGCTACTGCCTTCCAGCCCAGCAGGAGAGAGCCTTAAGCTAATTAATTGCATGATATGGAAAATTCTTTCTAGAGAGAAGCTTTCACTCTTTGCTCAGGCCCCCAGACTCGCAAGGGGCGGCTGATGCCCAGGGCCTCGGTGGCCCTGCATAGCCATTCCCATCACCCCATGGCAATGAAACGGCCACCATGTGCCACCGATCCAGGGCAGCAGCAGCCACAAAACCAGGGGCAGCCTTGAAAGTGCAAATGAGAATGCTAATTTGACCCATCTCCTGGTGACACGGAGAAGCAAAACCCCAAGCCTGGCAAACAGCTTGATCCCAAAATACCTGGGCATCAGGTGGAGACGGTGTCATTTTGGATGGGGAGCAGAACCAGGGAGGGGAGGCAGGGATCCTGGGGGGAGCATTAGTACTGTCAGCACAGCAGCTCCGAAAGCCAAGGCAACGGTCCCCTGGGGGACTGAGCATCCCTGCAGCGGGGCTGGATGCGGGTGCAGATGGGATTCCATTGGGATACACGCTGCTGCCTCCCTGCTCTCACCTTTAGGACGAAGGTGTTGTCTTTGTCGGGCATCTCCAACGGCATGGTGGTGCGGACCTCGATGATGGCTGACAGCGGGATGCTCACCTTGGGTTTGGAAGCCTGGGAGAAGAAGAAAAAAAAATGATTAAAAGAAATCGATAAATAAAAAAAGCCACTCAATTGAATCAAACTCTCCCGGGGGACGATGCAGCGTGGCTCTCAGAGGCAAGATCACAGCTCAGCCTGCATGGTTGTTACAGAGGGGGGAAAAAAAAAAGCAGCATTGATTTCCTTCATGTGCCTGATAACTCCACACTCTTCGAATTAAAGCAAGAGGTGGCCCGGTGGAAGATAGGGAGGTTAGTGCATTTAACTGCCAAACCTCTTCCTTGCTCCAGCGCAGGCTGATACGCCAGCTCTGCCAAGACCACTTATTTCTCTCCTTTTTAAACCCTCTCCCGATGTAGATACGCTGTGAGAGAATCGTGCTGTCTGACAGGGGATGCTGCCTCTGTGGAAAGCAGCCCAGGAAAACGCCCCGTTTATCCAGCGCAGGAGCAGCTTTTCAACCAAGAAGCTACAACACAGCCGCCTTAGCCATGCAGGGAATTTTAATTACATTAAAATAAAGAAAAACGAATTTCTCCCGGGGCCCCTGGCACCGCCAGAGCCTTGATGGGGGAGCAGGACCCGGTGCCTCCCACTCAAAATCTCTGCTGAGCAACAAATTCCCGAGATACTTGTTTTAATTGCGACAAATCCCCCCAAAGGAGCCTGCGGAGCTGCTTGCCAGAGCTGGTCCCCTCCAGGGCTCCAGGATTCGGAGCATCACAGCTGTGGGAAGCAGAGATGCGTTTTAGTCACCGTGTGCCTGGAGTGCATGGGGTGGTGATGAGTACTGGGCTGCAGGTTACCAATAATCGGTTCAGTTCCCATTTTGGAAAAAAAATATATAATAGAGCCAAGACAGAACAGAACTGCTTTTTTCCCTCCAGGATGGTTCAACTCCAGGCCCCAGCACTGCCTCCAGGCGCATCTTAGCCCTGCCCTGGGGAATTTTTCCATCTTGGTGTTTGCACAGGGGAAGGTCAGAAAGGAGGAGGCAGCTGCTTCAGAAGGAAAGAAGGTGAGCCAGAGAAGGGTCTTCTCCAGGAAGGCTCTGCCCTTTTACAGATACGACCACAGTTTTTGTAGGGCCCAGGCGAAAACAAAGCTGCGGGCTGCTGAAGCAAAATGCCGTTTTCCTCCAGCTGTGCCAGACTGGTGCCGCTTTTACAGCTGAATCATTTGCCAGATGGAAAGCAAGATGAGATGAGGGGAGAAAAATGTAAACCAAAGCAGGGTGTGATTATAACAGAAGAGCAGACAACGTCCGTAAAAGTTGCCATAAAATAATTTCAAAATGGATTTTTAGAGGCAAATCAAGATACAATTAAAAAAATATCCCTCCATGAGCACTCTCTTAAATGTTTTAAGAGCAGCAGTTGTTCCATTTTAACCTGGGTTTATTGCCCCTTTGGTGCAGCCTGCATGCACCGGGTTCACCGGAGCCTCCATGCAGCATGCCACGGACACGGTGTTCCTTCCAGCCGGGTCCTGAGCGCTCCCTGGGCCGAGGAAGCCCCCCAAGCCAGCTACCAGTGACACACACCATCCATACCAGCGCCGAGCCGCTCTCCACGGAGCGGTGCTGGAGTTTCAACTCATACTTTATATTTTTATCAGGAAAGATGCGACTGTTAGGTGAGAGGCACGGGCTAACACCAACAGTGTCGAGGCTCATTTTGGCCTCAGAAAAATAGAAAATGCTGTTTAAAAATATGAACTATCCTGCTGTCCCTAAGTATGGATCCATCCCTCTACAAAACTGAGGGTTTGCGTTGGCCCAGCTTTGCTACCAGGGACTGAAACACAAGCGGGAAGATCTTGGAGAAGATAAAGTAAATGAGATTTTTCTTCCCTAGGTATTTAAATAACCGGAGATTTCATTGCCAGCACATACAGCTAGTAAAGCCCCAGGGAACGGATTATTATTTGCCCTGTGCTCTTCGGAGAGATGCACGACCACGGCATTAGCACAGGTGAGGGTTTGGCAGTGCCACACATCCCTTTGCTCAGCCCAGGAGTGAAGGTGGTCCTGCAGTGAAAAGGGTACCGAAAGTCTCATAATCCAAATTTCTTGATCAAACCCCTCCACCACTCAGCTCTCCCCCAGGAAAACAGGGACAACACTTCCCTGCATCACAAGGAAGGGGGATGAGTGTGAGAAGGGGAGGGAGGACGTGCTGAGGACATGCCGCAATGAAAACCAGCTCCTGCTTTTGAAGCTTTCGCTGAAGTTGCAGAAGAACAGATACAGGCAAGGAAAAGTAATATTGTGGGTAATAATAATAATAATGATAATCAGCACTGTTCCTCTGCCTAGAAGGGTACGTAGCTGGGGCTGTCTAGGAGGAGAGCTACAAACCCCACCCTTGGTAGTGATGCTCCAGCCCTGGAGGGCATCACTGGTGTCTTCTGCCCCCGTCGCCAAAAGCTGCATTGGCAGGGGACAGGGCTTGCAGGTGCAAAATTATTCCAAATTAATTATATTAAAAATAATAAAAAAAACCAAACCCAAGCCTGCTTTCAGAAAGTGAACCAGCAAGCAACCCTCTGAGGTCTAAAGCACAAAGCCCAGGCAGCAATCCCAGCCGTACTGCTGCTGCACCAGTCAGCCACGTGTCTGCAGCACACTGGGAAGAGAAAAAACCCTCTGGATAGCCTGGACATTCCATGTCTTGGTGGAGGAATGAGCTTTTCAACCAAGATTGCTGATACTTGTGGGCCAAAGGACCAGCAGAAGCTTCAGCATCTCTCTCAGGGGCTGTGGGGAAGGAGGGAGCTAAGCTCTGGTGAAGAGCAGCAGTTGGGGCTGGTACCTTGGATGGATTTTAACCATACTGTCCCATCCATTTGCATCTCAGCCACACGGCACCAACCCCCCCTCCAGACCAGAGATGGATTTCATCCCAGCTCAGCAGCAAAAATAAGAAAAACCTCAAGCAAAGCCCAACTGCTCCTTGAATTGCTCAGAAAAACAACAGCAGAAAAAAAGCCAGGACTTACCTTTGGAGGGACGTAAAACTCGAGGAGGAACCTCTCCCCTTCCACTTTCACCGCTTTCCGGAGCAGGAGGCGGCACTTCTGCCACTGTGAGCTCCCCACACAGTTTGTGTCATCGGCCACCATGTAGCGCAGCGTCCCCTCCCTCTGGATGTCCACCAGCTCTACCTTGGAGGAGGGCACCTTGGACAGGCGCAGCTTGTGGGTCCATTTCTCCCGTGGGTCGCCAGGCTCCTTGCCCCCAGCTGGCCACGGCTCCCTCTCACCTCTCCGGCCACCCGGAGCAGCCTCAGCACCCGGCTCTGGAGAGGACTTACGATGCCACATCTCCTTCATACCGTCCACCACACACAAGCTCATGTTCCTCAGGGAGAAGCCTTTCTTGAACTTGGGCTTGGTGGCAGCATGGATGGAGACGTCCTCTGAGCTGCGGGACTGGCCGTAGGAGGACACCTTGCGTGCCTGTACCTGCTGTGCCGGGCTCAGGTACCGTCCAGCACCCAACGGGGTGTCCATGCTGTCCAGGGACTCAGTGGATGTCTCCTCCTTCCTTGGGGTGACCTCCCGCCCGTAGGGGACGTGGCAGTTCTGCAGCCCCACGAAGGGCACGATGTTGTACTTGGTGGGGGAGTCCGACACGAACACCCGGCTGACCTCCAGGCTGAAGATGTCCAAGAAATTGGCAGCAAAATGGTGGGAGAAGGAGGTCTCTGCCCCGGGGGTGTCGTAGTGTGGGTTCTCCTTCAGGAACTGGCAGAACTTCTGGGCAAAGTCAACGGCGGCTGCCTGGGCGTGCAGCTCGCAGAACTCCCTCCAGTCGGGGAGCGGGGAGGAGGGCTCCTGGCACAGGGCATCGCCGTTCATGGCTGCCCCATTCCACCTGCCGGCGGGCTGCAGGGCAAGGGGACAGCATCAGCACGGGCACGAACAAGGACAAGGACACAGGCAACCCATCCTGTGTGGCTGTGCCCCCCACAAGGATGTAGGAGCAGGTTTACAGCCCCAGTGCAAAGAAAAAACACTGTGGGAAAGGGGTTTTGTGTCGTTTCCTCTCCACCTGGTACGCTGGGAAAAAAAAATCTTGGCCCCGGCAGCAGCCATAAATTGTACTTATTTTACGATTATGACCATGCAAAAGCATTATTGATTTCTCATAAAACCGCTAAGGAGTCCCCAACCAGAGGAGCCCGGGGGGATTTGCCTCCAGGATTTCTTTCGCCTGTGCGTTCTGCCTGGGCATGGCAGCAGCTCTCCTGTGGGCGAGGGAGCACTGGGCATCCCAGCAGCGGTCCTCCCCTCATCCTCCATCCCAGAGGAGCATGGGCACATAGGGAAGCACACAGCAGCTGGTCCTCTCCTCCTCCTCCATCCATATTTCTGCCCTGATCCTTTGCCACATTGTTTTTTGTTTTTTTTTTTTTGTTGTTGTTGTTAAAGAGACTCATTAGAAGAGACACAGATCTTGCTCCTTGGGCTGGCTCTGCCGGAGCTGCTCATTCCCAGGCTTTATAGCCCAGACCCTCCTCAGCCAGGTGACATCTCAGCTGGGGTGGGCACTGCTCTTGTGTGTCCCTGCCATGGCCGAGCCCTCCCTGTCTGTTCACATCTCTGTCACTGTCAGGCCAAGCCGAGCTGCCTGGGAGCTCAGCCCCTGCCGCTCGCCCTCCCCACTGAGCATCGGGCACCCAGGTGTGATGGCAATCCCGGGACAGGTCCTCAGCACAGGCCCACGAGTAGGTAGGGCACAAGGGAAAAAAAAAGCCAGAAGCTAAACCCAGGAGCCCACCAGAAGCTGAAGGGAGGTGAAGACCAGACCCGCACACCCATGGGAGAAGCGCCACTCTGCCCATCCTCCACACTGGTCCCTCTCCCAGCAGCCGGGGGACTCGCAGCATGTGTACATCTCCAGCTTTGTGCTTACGCTCAAGTTTCTTTTCAAAAAATGTTTTAGTTTTATTGGAAAAAACATTTCCCAAACCTCTACCTAGCTTTGGGCAGCATGAACCACCTCCCTGGGGAGACCTGAGTGGCGATCGCATCTCAAAAATCATCTCCCAGCGCCGAGACTGCTTGTGCCTGCTGGTGATGGTGAGCCTTGTCCAGTGAGCAACTGGGGCACGGCTCAGCCCACGGCCCCAAACACTCAGTCTGTGTGTGCAGACACCCCCCCTTCCCCGAGGGCAGCAGTTTGGCTAATCCACCTCAGCTGGCTTAAATACAGAGCCCAAGGGGTCTGCGGCTGCCACGCTCCAGGTGGGGACCATGCCTGGGGACCGTTCCCCTGGATTTTGCTGTTCCCCATTCACAGAGCAGCTCTCTTGCTGGTGAGGGATTACTCCTGCTAATAAATCACGCGCAGTAACCCGCCAGCAGCTTACATAGCCAATAATTAATTACCGCTTGGATGAACTGCACAAGCCACGGGATCGGGGCGGGCACTGGGGACTGGGTTAACCTGATCCTCGTCCTCCAGACCCCAGCCATGTCGGTCAGCAGACCCCGGTGGGACCGAGCCCTGAAGGCTGTGATCCAGAGCAGCAGCAGTGGCCAGGAGCCAGCTGCCATTTCCCCAGCACATCCCAATGGAGACGAGCCACTGCCAGACCCACCAGCATGAAACATCCGAGCTCGCGGGGGCACCTCCACCCTGGAAGTGGCTCTCAAACCCCTCACACAGGGAGAAACACACACAAGCAACAACAGTGCTTGATGGAAAGAGAAACCCTGAGCTGCTCAAGAGCCAGAAACGGGGGAGCTTAGCTTCTCCACCGTCTCATAAGGACCACACAGCTTTCCCCTCAGCAGCATCTCTGCCTTCCACATGTGGCATCTTCCCATCTTTGAGACAGGGAGACTGCTCAGCACCCCTGGCTGTGCCAGGGAGGCAGCCTGGACAGGGCACATACATCGCATCAGGGACCTCCACTGGCCCCCCTCATCCCACAGTGCTGTCACCAGCCCCCAGCAGAGCTCTGGTCCCTGCAGAAATCCCTGGCGAGGCTCTCTCTCCAGCATGGCAGGGCTTTCCCCGAGACCTCAGTGGTCCTGCTCGCAGGGATCCAAGCCAGCTGGGCAAAAAACCCATCCCTGCAGTTTAGAAGCAGCGTCTAAATTTCCCCAAGGACAGTAGGAAAGCAACAGAAAATGCAAAGCTGTTTGTTACTCACCCAACAAATGCAATTCCTACATACCCATTCATCACCAAGCAGAGTATTTAAAGACTCAGCTTGTGGCAGCAGTTACTGCCCTTTAGCTTTAAAATTCACAGCGCCAGCTCTGCACCTCCACCCCAGGAGCTGCCCGGCACCAAGCCACAGGCCAGGAACATTTGGGCTCGGGGAGAAAAGGGAGATGAAAAGGGGTCTGCTGCTGCCAATCCAAGCGGGCACGGCAAGAGCAAGGGATGGGAAAGGGTGCCAAGGGAAGACAGCAGAAAGGGGCTTAGAGGGGAAAGAGAAAGCCCCACTGCGGTGGCTTTAATTGCATCTGCCAGAAGGCAGCAGCTCAGCTCTGCCCTGCGTGTTGCTGATGTCCCCCCGCCATGGATGGGGGGTGAATGCTTCTCCCCCTCCGTGTCTCCAGGAGGGATTGGTGCCATGGAGCAGGGCCTGCCCAAAACTAAAGGGATGGCAAGCCCAGATGCAATGGGGCTCTAAGAGATCAAGAAACAAAACAAGACAAACAAAAAACAAAAAAAAAAAAAAAAGGCACTTCAAAAAGAGATAAAGCCCCAAACAAAAAGCCTCACCATCCAGGCACTGCAGCCAGGCTCTGGCTCGGAGACGCGCGCACAGAGGCATCACAGCATCTTCCTTTCATCTGCATGGGGATGACAGACTTTAAGAGGCCAATTTATAAAAATGAAGGCTAAAGGAGAGACATCTGGCAGGTCTGAGGCGGCGGCGGCGGGGATTACTACCCTCTGCGCTGTGTCTCCAGCCCTCCTGCCTGGAGTGGGGCGGCCACAAGCCCCCCAGCCAGAACCCATGAGCAGAGGTTGGGAGTAGGTGGATTGTCTGGGGGCAGCCCCCGGGACCACAGAGCCACCGCAGCCCTGGCACCCACCCTGGCACGTATGCACACACCCAATTTCTGTGGGAAGCAGGCTCCCAATTATCTGTGTAGATCTACCTTTAATCACAGTGCCTCTACTCCCCTCCATACCAACAGCACTGCCCCACTTCTTGAAATAACTTATCATGCCACAGACAGCATCCCTGAGCAGAGCGGTGGAAGGGAAGACGAAAATAAGCTCAAGATGAAAATAAGCAGCAAATCTGCAATTGGTTTTTGGAAAGCAAGGGCTGTCTGCTTCCAGCCCAGCTTACCGAGGGTTGCAGCATGCTCCCGGGCACCTTCCGAAGGGGCCAGATCCTTCTGCAGGTGCTGCCTGCCGACTCTGGAGCTGGCGCAGGAGCCACAGCCTCCAGTCCCTGGCCCGGGTTATACGAGCAGATGGACATACAAATATATAAAATGAGGAGGTTTGTCATCAAAGGGAAGCCACAAAGTGGCAACCAAGACATCAGGCTGGTGATGGGCTCCAAACCCACCTGCACAAGTTGCCAAACACCTCCCAGGGCAAAGCTGTGCCCTGCCGCTGCCGTCACTTGACAGAGCAAGCCAGGGTTTAAAAAGGAAGGAAAAAAATGAAGGATTTCTGGGGATCAGCCAAGGGGAAACCCAGGTTGCAGGCGGGAGCCAGCTGCTGGCAGTGACGTTAGGGCAGCCTCTTCCAGTAAGGAGCACGGATGCAGCCCCTGCACTGGGGATGCATGTCAGCACACACGAGTAGGAAGATCTGAAAGTTGAAGTAAGCTACTGACCTCAAGAAGAAATGAAATTTAAACTGTCAGCAGAAGTGCAAGACACCATAAAAAAAAATATTCTGGTGAAGCGGGAGTCAGGGAGCAATGACAAAGCTGCTGGGATTTGTTGAACCAGAGACACGAGGCGGACCCAACATCTAATGAGGTGTTAATAACCCGAACGCGCAACACTGGTCATGGGACAGCCAGAACAGCCAGCCCAGCGCTGGCTCCGAGGGCTTTATTTAAGGAAACAACCTAACAGAGATGTTCCTCTTCCACCCGCTGCAGCACCGCCAGGGCCAAAGCAATCCAAAATTCAACAGGAAAAAAAACCTGCCTGAAGCCTGCATCCCTCCATCCCTGCCTGCACGGGAGAGTTCCTGGGGCCAGGCCAGGGAAAAGTGGGAGAGGAAGGAAGAGCCCACACGGAGGGGTCTGCAGCAAAGCCCTGGCTCGTGGGGAAGGTGGTCCCCAGCTCGGTCCCAGCTGCCCCAGTCCAGCGGGCGGCTCGGTTTCCAGCAAGATCGATGCCATTCTAAGCCCCGGCTGGTGATCCCACAGGAACGGCGTGAGGAAATCCAGGCACCTGCTGCCCCAGAAAGCACCTGACCTAAGCGTGCTGGGCCAGGGGAGATCCCCGAGTCACAAGCGGGTCCAAGAGCAAGGTGACACCTCCCCGCCCCCCCGGCAGCAGGCTGCGAGGTGACGCTCCTGGCAGGCAGGACGCTCCTGGCAAGCGGGCAGCCCCTCTGGCAGCCCACCAGGGAGCCTGGCACTTGCCTGCCTGCCCCCAGGGCTCCGCCTGCCCCTGGCGGATAGGAAAATAGCGAAAACGGGGATGGGGGCTGCCCTGGGGGACAGCGGGGCAGTGAGCAGCACAGGGGGCTCAGAGCTGATGGCAGAAGGCAGGCAAGCACATCGTCTTTGCTCTCACTGTGCAAGCCCAAAAGGGATGCGGGATGCGGGATGCCGACACCCCCCACCCCCTTCCACAGCAGACACCTGAAGCATGCAAAGACCAAGCGACCTCCTCCTAGGGGCTTCCTTTGCCACCTCTGGGAAGGAACCCAGCCCTCAAGACCCATCAGAGCTTTAACCACACGCAGAAGTTGAGCTAAGGAAGAGAAAGCCGTAGGCAAAAAAGTGAAAGTTATCTACCCATTACACATCCCTCCAGGCCTGCTTAGCACCCCCACCGCAGCCCTGGGGTGGGACAAGTTGACTGCTCTCTGCCTTCCTCGTGGCTCCATGTACTATTTATACCCTATAGATCTTAAATCGGACCAGCTGTTTGAATCTGATAGAAATGGAAACAATCTTTGTTTCTCTCATTTACTGTCCATCCCACTAAAATATTAATTGAACAGCATTTTGCCCTCAAATTTCATGGTCAAACCACCTTCCTTGAAGCGATGCCCCATTAAATGCACGCTTTGACTCCCTGCCCAGACGCACTACAGGGTCCTCCTGTCACCTGCAGCCTAGAAAACATTTCTCCGGAGTGAGAAGGCTTCTTGGATTTTTTTCCGCTGGAGGGATTCCTCCCGCCGTGCCGTTAGCCAGACCAGCTCTGAAAACAGAGGCCCCAAAAGCACCCAGCAGCACGGGATGGCCATTTTCCAGGGCAGGCTTTTGGGGCACAGGTGTTGAAGGGGGACATCTTCAAAAGAGAAAACTGGCAAGACATGACCCTTTTTACCCCCTCTCGCACATAGGCCAGTCTCCCCACAGCCCTGCATGCAATCCCCCAGTTCTGCATCCCGACGCCAATCCTGCAGGAACAAATGCTCCTGCAAATAAACCAGGTTTGGGGGGCTGCAGCCCCAGCACAGCTCCAGCCCTGCCACCGACTTGCTGAGCAAGACCCCAGCCTGTGGCACTGCTCACCCTGTGCCAGGGGACCCGCTCCCAGCCGGGACCCCCGGGTGCTGGCACGGGGACAGAGACACCCTTCTTTCCCACGTGCAGCCAGTCTGCTAAATCCAGCTGGGCAGAGCTCAGGCCCACGACATTCCCCCAGCAAAACCTGAGATTTTCTCCATTTCCCACTCTTCTGACCACCTATATATCACAGGGTTGTTTCCCTCCCCCTCGAAAATCACCCCCAGTGCATATTTTACCTCCCCTGCTGACAGCTGCTGGAAAACAAAGACAAGTTAATAGACAAGATCCACTGGATCTTAGATAATCTCTTCCTTGAGTAACTCCATCCAGCTTGCAGGGAGCCACGCTGCCAGCCCATGTGCGTGGCTGGAGCATCACCCAAGCCACTCAGCACACCGCTGATCCGGCTACGCCGGCGTGGGACCCGAGGGGTACCAACCTCACCCACAGGGAGGAGGTCCCCAGGGCACAGGGTTGTGACGCTGTGCAAACCATCGCTACAGCTGGGCATCACAAATGCAGCCTGGGGCTTGGAGGCAGCGTGCTGTGTCTGGAAATAAAGCAAAGATACCCCCCTCAATGCCCCAAAAGAAATGCTATTTCTTTAGAAAAAAAAAATATATAAAAAAATAAAAATAGAGCTTTTGGTAAAGGAGATGGGAGGCTGTTGTCCCTTCCCAGGCACTTGGGTATCACCTCACCTGCCTGTCTCCGGCCGGCGAGCTTCCACAGAAAAGTAACCAGTCCAAAGTCTATTTTTAACCACCACAATAGCAGAGCCTCCCACCAGGAGCAGCCGAAGCCCTGTCCCCCACCAAGCAATCTCACATTTCCCTTGCTAAGCCGAGATTTCCTTCCGCCCCTTGGCCCACAACAAAACCCTCCTCCTCCTCTGCTTCCCACCCTTGTAAAACTATTTGCACATCCACCTCCAGGCTGGACCGCTGCTGGTGCCACACGGCCGCGGGCTGCACCGTGCCATGCACACACGTTATATATTAACTACTGACCTGGTACCTCGGGCAGACCCTTCCCAGACTCAGATGTGCCAAATTACAGGAGATTTAGCTGCTCACTGGCCACCCTTGGATGTACCGGAAATTCAGGCGATTTAAAGGAACACCCTGGCAACAGAAACCCAATGGCAGATCCCAAAACAAGTGCAGACTCTTCTAAAGAGATTACTCTGCCCTTTAGATCGCTCTGTCATGAAGTGGCTCCTTGGGTGGTTTTGGGGATGGAGCTGTGTGGGTCAGCAGTGCAGGATGCCCAGCAAAGCGCATCCCGATGCGGTACAGCTGTCGCTGTGTGCCTCTGCCCTGGCTCACCGCTGGGGATCCCCCCTTCAGGAGGGTACACAATAAACATGGGATAAAGTTACATAGGTCTGTATGAAATTTTCTTATGTTTTTTTTTTTATTATTTTGCAGATCTAATTCCCCATACACATCACTGTCTCATACCCGCCTGCAAACAGCATTAAACTGCTGCCTAATGGTATCTGAGCTTAAGAAATTCAATTCTACCCAGCGCCTTACCCAGGACTGCGACAATCACTGCTAATTGCTTAAGTGGTGTATTAAGCAAAACACCTCATAAAAATTCCAGTGGGCTTTGAACCCCCCGCCCTCCCCCCCTCAACCAGATGATGCCAAAACACCCCGTTACGGATGCCATCCCTGGCTGGAGATTCAACCTCAAACATCCCTTCATGGTGCAGGGGAGCTCCTGGGCCGGCAGCGCTTCGTACCCAGTGTGGCAGCCACAACCACGCAGGAGGGATTTACAGGCTGTGTCCAGCTTCTCTGCTAGCCCCCCTTCCCTGGGGTCCCAGCCAGGGCACTGCCATCCCAGCCCTCTCCTGCCCCAGGGTGTAGTGTGCTGAACGCCGCCAGGACGTGGGGTAGCAGGGCACAAACCTGCTCCCACCTTCCCGGTGGGACCCTGGAGTGGAGATGCACACTGTTCCCCCCTCCAAAGCACAGCAAACATCTGAGGGCAGTGATGGATGCAGGATGCCAGCCGAGCCTTGCTCCAAGCCCAGACCCTGCTCCCCAGCCAGAAGATTCTCCAAGCCCTTCTGGGTTTTCCCTTTAACAAAAGTCAGGCCTGGGATGCAGTTTCCCCTTTAGGGATAACCTCTCCTCCTCTCTGCTGCCATGGAGCCAGCTGGGATTCAAACCTGTAATGCCTGGGACAGGGAGCACACCAGGCGCTTCCCCGCAGTGGCAGGGTTCCCAGTTTCCCTCTGCCGGCCTCCACTCTCCACTCGCACGAGGAAGCAGAGCGCCGAGCCTGGCACAAGTCTCCAACCCTTATCCCACCACCTCGCTGGCATCCATGGGACGGGAAACCAGCCGAGGGCAAGCGAGGGCACCAACACGTGGGTGCGCCAGGAGGGGAGCGATGCCAGGAGCGGCTCCGCTGGCCTTTGGGCTGGAGAAGAGCAGGGAAGGCAACACTGCCCCGGGGCATCCCAGCCAGCCTGATTCAGCAAGACCAGCAGATGTGCAACCATCATCAGGTTTCTCTGCCTGCCCCAGGAAGAAGAAGGAGAAGAGGAGGAGGAGGAAGAGGAAGGGCATTAGCCAGCAACATCCTCATCTTGAAGAGATGGGTGATTTCTCTCCAAGGAGGAAGGATAAGTGGAGGTTGGACAAGATCACCCAGCCATGAGGGTGCATGAGGTGTGCTCACACCAGTCCAGGAGAAGAGGGGACAGACCTGACGGTCAGGAGGAGCAGCCAGAAGGGGTAACCCCACAGTCAAGGACCCACAGCACCCCTGTGCCAGCTGAGGGGCTCGCACACAAGGAAGGAGGCAATTTGAACCCCAAAGCCTTCCCCTTCAGCAGGATGGGGGGGGGGCTCCGTCCTGCAGACCCCAGGACTGACTTGTCCCACTCGATGGCACAAGGTGGATGGTCACCTTGTGCTGGGGAAACACCTGACACCAGCAGGCAAACCCCGCACCCTTCTCAAACGTGTGTCAACAGGCTGGAGCACCTCTGCAAGAATTACACAACTTTCTTTAGAAATAAGTTATTCAACGGCCACCCTGGGCTGCACTGCAGTGTTACAGCAATGGAGAGACACTGTGAAGCAACGCTGAGACACGCAAGAGGGGAGGTCCAAGAACACTCGTGATCCCATCTAAGCACATCTGGCAGCACACAACCACCTGTCTGTGCAAACATGATGGCCAAGGGCCCCAGCGCTGAGCGTCTCGGAGGAGCCTGGGTGTCCCTATTGAGAAGGGCAGCCCCAGATGCCCAGCATTGCAACCACAGTCCTTCCCCACACCCCTCCCAACAAACCAAGCCCAAAATCCCCATGACGGGGAGGTTTGAGTAACCATAGAATTGTTTAGGTTGGAAAAGACCTTTAAGATCATCCAGTCCAACTGTTAACCCAGCACTGCCAAACCGACCACTAAACCATGTCCATAAGCGCCACATCTACCCATCTTTTAAACACCTTCCAGGATGGTGACTCAACCACGTCCCTGGGCAGCCTGTTCCAGTGCTTGACAACCCTTTCGGTGAAGACATTTTTCCTAACATCCAGTCTAAACCCCTCCTGCTGCAATTGGAGGCCATTCCCTCTTGTTCTATCTTGGGAATGAGCTTATTACTTGGGAGAAGAGACCAACCCCCACCTCACTACAACCTCCTTCCAGGTAGTTGTAGAGCCATAAGGTCCCCCCTGAACCTCCTTTTCTCCAGGTTAAACCACCCCAGCACCCTCAGCCTCCCCCATCCCCTCAAGGAAAGAGTGGCAGGACCCCCCAGGGACCCTGGGCAGGGTGCTGGGCAGGCAGAGCTGTCTTACCTCCTCTCCCGTTCCAGTTCACAGGGTTCCCGAGGTGCCAGCAGTGCGGTTCTTCTAGGTCAAGTGCATAACTTCTGGGGAAACTGATGGATTTCTACACCAGAACGAGGGACCAGACCAACTCGGAGGGGCCTGGAAAGCAAAGTTTGACACCGTCAAGCCCTGGAGCGAGCGCAACCGGCCGCAGACACTGTCATCCACCCCTGAGCTCCGGCTCTGTCGCACTTCAGCCTGACTGGCCGCTCAGCACAAGCTCGAAATAAGCCCTGCTGGGCCATGGAGAAAGTCCCTCTGCTTTCCAAAGGCCTTCACGTGATGGAAGCCGGCCCCGGCAGGGCTGGGGGAAGGCCAGGAGCCGCAGTTGCCCCACGGGTGTCCCCAGAGCCCCGTGGGACTCTGAGGCACCAGGCAGGACGGTGCTGCTCTGCCCCGGCCAGGGCCAGGCTGGCAGCGGGGGAAGCCCTCGCAAAGCCCCCCAGGCAGCCTGCAACCCTCACGGCAAAGCCCGAGCAAACAATAATAAAAATAAAAATAAAAATAAATAAAGGGGGGGGAAGGGGGGAAGAGCATCCAGGCAGGGTCCTGCGCGCTGCCCGTGCCCCCGCCGGAGCATCCACCCCGGCAGCCAGCATCTGCCCCCGGAGCCGGGCCGGCCCCAGCGCCGCCCCCCGCCGCCCCCCGGGGCTCGGGCCGGCCGGGGGAGCGGCGATGCTCCCCGGGAGGGGCAGGGAACCAGCCGGGGAGGGAGGCGGGGGGGACGCGGCGGCAGCCCCCGGCCCGCCCGTGCACAGCCCCGGCCCGGCGGCCAGGGGAGGGGGCGGCCCGGGGCAGCCCCCCCAGCTCCGCCGCGATGACACCCCCCCTCCCGGGGCGGGGGGAGGGCGGGGGCTCCGCGCTCCCCGCTGCAAGCGGGGACCCTCCCCCGGGCCCGGAGGAGGGGGGGGGGGGGGGGGGGGGGGGGGAGGGGGGGGGGGGGGGGGGAGGTCCGCTCCTAAACGGAGGGGGTGGGGGGGGAGGGAATAACCAGGAAAACAAGAGACCTCCCCCCGCCCCGCCGCTAAGCACGGGGGCCCCCCGGCGCCGGGGGGATGCGCTCACCCGGCCGCGGCTCGGCGCTCCCGGCGCGGCTCCCGGCGCGGCTCCCGGCGGGCCAGCACTGCCCGGCCGCCCCCCGCGCCGCCCGGCGACGCCGCCTCCCGCCCCTCCCACCGCCCGCCGCTTTAAAGGGCCCCGCCCGGGACCGCCGCTCCCCCCCCCGCCCCCTCCCCACCGCCCCCCCCCGCCTTCCCCGCCCCCCGTCCCCTCCCCGCTGCCCCCCCCCCCCGGGCGGGCAGCCCGCGTCGTGGGGTCACCCATCCCCGGCGACCCCGGCGCTGGTGCTGGGGTGGGGTGTCTGCCAGGGCGTCCCAAATCCCCCGGGGGTACCCCGGATCGCCGGGGGGGCACACCGAGCCCCCCCTCGATCCCCCCCCCGAGTAAGCCCCGGGAGGACACCCCCACAGCCGTAGGGAGAGCAGCCTGTTCTCGCCCCATCTATGAGCCCCAAAGCTCACCCCAGCGCTGTGAAGGAGATGGCGTTTGGGGTGACACGCCCCCCCCTCACCCCGGGGGGTTCTCAGGGCAGCGCTGCGTGGCCGGAGGGGACTCGGGGTGCAGGTCTGAGGGTCACCCCCCGCACCCCCCTGCCTTGTCCTGCTGACGTATGTATGGGGCCCATCTCCAAGCCCCTTCCTCTGCCAATGGGGGGCAGGACAAGCCACAGGGGAACTGAACCCCACAGGGGTGGAAGGGATTTATTCAGGGGTCACTTTATGGCAGGCTGCCCCCAGGACCCCACACGGCCCCCCCCGGACCCCACAGAGCCCCCCCACCCCCCCCCCCCACCCCACCCTCCCCACAGCATGTCCACCGGTGGATAAGGATGACTCACCAAAAAAAAAAAAAAAAAAAAAGAAAAAAAAAAGGATTTGCAGGAGGAACAAATCCTTTTTACTTCTGCAAAGCACCTGTAGGATTAAGACAATGCTGGTTATGTAAGGGGTGGAGGGGGGGGGTGGGTTTTTATTACTATTGTTATTTATTTATTGTGCCTCCTTGCCATCCTCTTACCCTGCTAGGTGTAACCTGGGGGGATTTGGGAAGCGGCTGGTTTGGGGGTGCCCTGAGGGTGCGGGAAGGAGGAGGGAGGTGGGTTGCGGGGTTGTTGATGCACCATTTGCTTTTCCTTCCCCCAAACCACCGAGGCAGAGGAGCGCAGCATCTTCCTCAGCCGCTCCGTTAGCGTCGTAGGCATCAGCGTGGGACCGGGCAGGGGGATCTGCAAAAGCAGTGACAGGGAGGCATGGCCAGGTTGTGGAGTCTTGGCTTCACTCCTTGGTTCCATCATTGTTGGTTTTGTTATGGTTTTGCTTTGCATGCCCACCCTCCTGCTTCTGGCTGCTCACGTTTTCCCTTCCCCGGGGTGTTTTGAGGATGAATTAACGCTCCCCGAGAGGCTGGAGCCCGCTGCTCCGTGCAGGTTACCCTGGGCAGGTCACATCTACCCATCTCCTGCAGCGGCTGATGGTTTCCTCTCACCCCTCTCCTTCCCCGGTCTCCCCTCCAAAAAGCCTCTCTCCCATTCATATACATTTTTAAAGAAAATACACAATCAATAGTCTCTTAGGCGGGAATTTCATTAAGGGTTTCATTGCATTCGCTATCGATCGCCGGCAGGGCTGGGAGCCGCATGGCGTGGCTCCGGTAGCCCTGGCCGATGCCCTGCCCGTGCCATGGAACCATCCAGAGCATCCTCTGCGGGAAGAGGCAGCGATGGCAAGGACAACCCCAGCTTTCACGCCCTCATTGCCGGCCAGGCGGAGGGTCCAGCTGGGTGGGCAAAGGGGCTGCAGGGTGCTGGGGCAGAGGCAGGGTGCTGGGTGCAGGGAGCCTGGCAGGGTGCCCTGTGCTCCCCCAGCTGATGGCAGCCACTTGCTTCAGACCCCGCTCTTCACCCCTCCTGGGTTCCAAGTGCCGTGCGAGCAGCAGAAAGCCCGGCATCCCAGATGATGCCCAACATCGCTCGAGAGCAAAACATGCCAGCGGCCCAGGGAAGGGCTGGAACGCTGGGTTTTCTCCCATGATCCAGGAAAAAACGTTTTGTGATGGCAAAGACTTTGGTACGTAACAGGCCTTCTTCTGCCTTCCCTCTGTGGGTTGCTGCTTGTTTCAGGATGTGTAAAACAAGGTTGGAAAGCCCGGCCTTGCTTGCGATGAAACACCGGGTAACCTTGCAAGGCTGCAATTAAAAAAAACCCCAGGGATCCGTGTGGAAGTGCACAGTTTGCACTGCTGCTGGTCAGTCACTTGAAAAATCCCAACCTTCAAAAGGATTTGAGGGCTAATTTTAGGTCTGTGCCTTGCCCAAAGAGACATACAATAATTGCCGAGGTGAAAAGTTTAACTTCTCTCGCGACTTTTCTCAGCAATCCCTGAGGAACTGTGTTCCGCTGTGCAAAAGAGCATCCCCGGTCCAGCTCCCCAAATTATCTTTTTAAGGCTTTATTTTTAAACTGGAGCCACAGGCTGCCTTCAATGGATGTAAATTCTTCACGAGTCCCAGCCTGCAGCCGGTGGGAGCTCCTGTAGATGCAGATGAGCTTCGGCTCAAATCCTTGGCCCCAGTTTCTGGTCCCGCTGTCCCTGTCCCTTCACCAGAGCACCGCTGGAGCTGGCCGGCACCGCTCCCCCCCGCAGACACCACTGTCCCCATTCATCACTAAGCCCTTTTAATAGGAACCGCGATGCAAGCAAAGCAGAACATATTGCTTTGTAGGAACACGGCCTTTCTGCTATGCTCAATGATTTAAAACTGGTGGTGAATAAACCTAATATCTGCTCGCTTCTGCCAATTCTCATTATGCCGGGACTCCCTCGGAGCTATTAGCTGCCTTAAAAAATTGCTGGAAGGAGGCAAGAGAGCGGCACAGCCAGCACTGGGGAGGGCTGCTGGCAGCCGCCCGGCTGGAGCGTGACGTGCCCTTGAAATCCTGTGCCTGGAGGCATCCGGCAGCCCGGCCGTGCCAGCTCCGGCAGCGCACTCTCCGCCACCCGCACCTCCCGGCGAAGCCAGTTATTTTTAATTTCATCGCCTCCATCCTCGCCGCGTCCTGGGGCAGGCAGGGGGTTATCCGGGGACCGTAATGCTCTTGCGGCTTTTTCTCGCAAAACCCTAATACTGTGGGTTTGCAGAGCTGCAAAACCGTGGTGGGGACGGAGGAGAGGGCCGGGGGGAGGAAAGCAGGGGTGGGAGGTGAAGTGTTTGGTCCAGCATCCCAGGAACACCCTGGAAAGGAAGGTAGGAGACATCCATGGCCGTGGCATGGGGCAGCGCAGCCGTGAAACCATTTGGTGGTGCAGGCACAGCAAAAAGCCGGGTGCGTATGTGACTTGTCAGCCAGGCAGACAGGCCCCAGGCAGCTCCTGGGTTGTCACAGCTGCAAATTGTCCAGGAACAGTCTCTAATGAGACGTAAGGGAAGGATTTACTGGAGGAAGATGTCACAGGGATGAAAGGAGAAAAGAGAAGAAACCAGGAGAAACAGCGGTTTGGTTTTATATTTATTTGTGCGGGAGAAATTGCTTTAAAATGTCCTTTGGTGTGTTAGAGAAGGCAAACAGTCCATGACAGTCGGTCGCAGGGCTGGAGGCGCTTTCTCCGGGGGATCGTGCTGATGTGAAGACCTTGACGTGCAAATTCCCTTCTCCTCCTCACCCCCTGACTCGGGACTTACCTGAGACAGGGAGAAAAGCCCTTTCCTTTCGGCACAAAGACCATGACTAGAATTTCCTCTGCAACCTGCGCTTTTCCTTCCCCCTGCCCAGGGCTCCTGTGCGGTCCTGGCTGAGCGATGTTCTCCCAAGGTGACCCTCAAAGATGGACAAGCCCAACCGCAGACCAGCGCACAGCCAGACCAGCTGAAATCCCCCGGAGGAAGATAGACAAACAGGAGGATGGACAAAGAGGACCAAACCCCATCCTCATCTCCCCCCAGGATGACCGATGGGGTTGGATGCAGACAGAGAGCATCGGCTGAGTGGAGGAGCCTTGCAGGAGAGCAGCTGGCCAGCTTGCAGCATCAACAATTCATCCTTCTTGTGTGTGCGCAGCCTGTCCCCCACCATGGCCCAGCTCTTTTGCGCTTCAAACATCTGTTCAGGATTGTGTTTAGCGACTGCTCAGTGTCCAGCCCAGCTGGGAAGGGAGCAATATTTGGGGCTAACGAGTGGGGAAGGAGTGCAATCTCCTGATAACACTGTCAGGTGGAGAGGGGGTTCAGGCTTGATCCTTCTGCATCCCTGGCAGCCCTGGGAGTGGTATTAGGAGCATAAAGGGCATGTCCAGCTTGGCATCAGCTGACACGATTCAAGACTTCCCATCCTAAAGTGTTTTATTTTGCCTGATCCTGATGCCTCCAAGAAGGAGAATCCTCTTCCGCTGCCTCCTGCTGGGATGGACCCTACCGAGACCCTCTGAATGCCCCAGCCCCACACCAGCAGGACAGTATTTGTGCTTACTCAGTGTCTCCAGGGAATGCGTTTGGAAGAGAGACAGCTGCATCCAGAAACACAACATCTCCTATGAGGACACATCCCTGGCACGGGAGTTGGGCCACTGCAGGGGAGGCCACTGGAGCCCAGCGCTGGTGCTGTGGCTGCTCTTCCTCCTGCTGATGCAAATGAAAAGCAATGCTTTTTCTGTGCTAAAACTTCCCCTCCGCACCCGCTGGCAGGGCGGCAGGTGGAGAGCTCGCCAAGCGTGCAAGCATTTGCAAGCAGATGCAGAGCACTGCGTCGGGACGAGCACCCCAACGCCAGTCTTTGTATTGGGGGGGGGACGGGGGGGACACGACCTTAGTGCATCCACACCTGGGGCTGCAGAGCTGAAACTAGCAAAAAAACCCAAACCAAACCCGCAGTGTGATTGCTCCTGCCCCCTCTCGCCCGAGGGCTCTGCTCCTTTGCTGCTCCCCATGGCCGTGCCTGCCCTGCCAGGGTGACCTGGTCCGCGTCCCTCCCAGGGGGACAGGTACCTTTTGCACCTTGCCTTCCAAGCTGCCTTCTATTTCTGCTGGCGCAAGGTCAGAGGCTGTTGGCTACTCTCAGGTTGTCTCTTAAATATCCCTTTTCTTTGTGCTGTTCTGCTCTGCTGGAGCCACGCTTGAAAGGTGGTGTCAGAGCTTTGTTTTGCCTGGGCAGAGCACCGCGTAGGAACCAGCCACAGGAGGAAAAGGCTTCAAAAAGCCTTCCCACGCATCCTCCATGGCTGTGCTGTCCTGGGCAGGGCTTTTTCCAGGAGCAAAGCCCTCCTCACTGCATCCCCCTTCAGTCACCTCCTGCAGCTGCATCTATTTGGTGGCATCTGATTGGGGATGGGCTTGGGACCCCCACTTTGCTGGTCCTGACCCACAGCCAGGCTGTTCACCGAGAGGACCGCAGGATCTCATCCTCCATCCGGCACAGCTCTCCCACAGGGTCTGTCCCAGGTTGGATCCTTCTCTGCTTGCTCTCCCCGGGCATAACATGGGTTCCCTCCTCGATGCTGCTGCTCCATGCTCCCAGAGGTCCCTCTGCTCTGCACCCACAGCCTCCAGCCAGCAGGAGCCAAACCCCTGGAGATTTCAGGCACACAGAAAGGGCTTTCACCTTTCTCGCTTGCAAACACTCCAGCAACAGCTCCTTGTGCCTGGTGATGGAGGGGAAACCGTGCTGCTCCTGCCGGCACAGGGCTCATCTTTGCTGTGTGGGGTCCTCTCCCCGGCATTTCCCGCTGTGCTGGTCCAAGTGGCTCTTTCATTGAGGTTTCCCAGGGTTTTGCCTACAGGCTGGAGAATGTCCTTCTGGCAACCTTGGCTTTGAAGCAGTCCCACGCTGCTGGGTCAGGCTGGCCCTGGTGTTTCTGCAGTGCAAAGCTCTCCCTGCAGCAGCTCTGAATGCATGCTTGCACGTGTGTTCAAAAAAAAGAGCAAGCATTAAATATTAAAGGCAAAACCATCTTTGCCTGAACTCAGAACAGCTCTTAAAATTCTTAGTTGCTCCAAAATCCCAGCCCTGCCTTAGCTTTGAAAGCTTCTTCCATCTTTTTAGCAGCCCGTGGTGGTTTAGAACCGGTGGGTGCGAGCAGCAGGGCTGGTGTGCTGGGTGCCCCCGAAGGAGTCCCCGGTGCCCACAGCGGCAGCCGGGAAAGTCCTAAACCCTGCCAGCTTGCAGGGACTGGTGCGTGGAGGGGAACTGGGAAAAAGCTCTGGAAAATCCCAGTTCTGGGCCAGGGTGTGGGAAGGTGGCAGTGAGGGCAGCCCTCTCCCCACCCCAGGGCAGGCTGTGTCACCCCAGAGGAGCGTGACACCACACTGGGAAAGGACGGGTCCCACCCTGCCCAGGAGATGCACCGATTGCTGTGCAGCCCCAGCAGCATCTGCTTGTGGGGATGATGTCAGGGTCCCCTCCATCAGTGGGGACCCCAGGGGCTGGCACAGCCTGACCTGCCGCATCTCCCCCGCAGAAGAATGGCCGATGCCTTGCCTGCTCCCACGCCGGCTGCCACCCCCACCCCGAGCACCTCGCTGGGCAGTGGGATGCTCGATGGAAACAGGCTGCAGAAGGGACAGTGTTTGCAGAGCAAAGCAGGTTTTTTTAAGGCAAGGAGCCCTTTCTTGGCTGCTGAGGGGGCAGTGCTGGCTGCCTGCACTTGAGGAAGGGTCACTTTTGGGGACATCAGCAAGACCATTCATGTGGGTCCAGCCCAGAGCTCTCCTCTGTGCTAAACCTCTTCCCCAAGTCTCTAAAACCACCAAGAGGCTGTTAAAAACCCCCATTACTCCTTACAGAGCTCTTTCGTTCCCCAAGAGACCCTCACGGGGGGGGGGGGGGGTCGGGGGGGTTCTGCTGATCCCGCTGTGGCTGGGACCTGCAGGACCACCTCCCCCAGCATCACCTTGCAGCATTGCAGCTCAGGGAAGGCAGCAGCGCAGGCAGGCTCAGCACTGTGAGAAGGGGTTTCCATAGCGACGGGTACCCGAAAGGCCCCAGATCCTGGATGTTCAGGGCAAGGATTTGGGGTGAAGGCTGGTGTGCCGAGAGGGTATCCCAGAGCCCACAGCTGCAGCTGCTTTGCTGCTGGGCTGCATCCCCCGGCTGGCTCAAGGCCCCCGTCATCCCTGGGACAGCTCCAGATCCCATAAAATCACACCTCGCGCCGCCTCCCTCGATGAGCCGTGGTGTGTTTCGCAGGATGCCTGGGGAGGACCTGTCCTCCCTGGGGGGTCGCAGCGGGGTGCTCAGCCCCCACTGGGACCCCGGTGCTGCCAGCCCATCCCTGCCTCCCTTGGGGAGCTGGGAGCGTGGCCGAGCCCCTGCGGGATGTGTGGGTCCCCTCTGCCCCTGCTCCCTCCCCGGCTATTTTTGGCTGCGTACCTGGCAGGGCATGTGCCGGTGTCGTGTCCCCCTGTCCGTCCCCTCCCCCGCTGCTGCTGGGGGTGGTTATTTTGGGCAAGAGGAGGTGTAAGAGGAGGTTGTGCCAGGGCTGTGGTGCTGCCTTCGGCCCCAGCACCGCTCCTCTGAGGGTGCAAAAACCGGGCTTTGTTGCTGGGGGTCGCACCGGGGTTTTTTCACTTGTTTTACTTTACAAAGCTGAGCTGACAGGGGCAGCATCTGTGCAACAGGGGAAAACACCAGTGCAGGGGAGAAAGCACTAATGCAGCCGGGGTAAAGCACCCTGCAATGTTGATGAAACACTAATGCAATAGAGGGAAAGCACTGCAGTGGTGATGAAGCATTGATGCAACAGGAACAAAGCACCGTGCCAGGGGAACAAACCACCATGCCATGGGGACAAAGCCTGTGCAATGGTGATGAAGCACTAATGCAACAGAGGGAGAGCCCCGTGTGATGGTGATGAAGCACTAGCACTAATGCAATAGAGGGAAAGCCCTGTGCGATGGTGCTGAAGCACTGACGGAACAGGAATGAAGCGCTGTGCCGGGGGGACAAAGCCCTGTACCATGGTGACGAAGCACTAATGCAACAGGAGCAAAGCACCATGCAAGGGGGACCAAGCTCCAAGCAATGAGGACAAAGCCCCCTCCAAGAGGGGAAAAGCTCCGTCGATGGGGACAAGGCACAGCCAGTGGCTCAGCACAGCACCTTTGGTCAGCAGCACTGCCCAGCCCCTTCCAGCTGTGGACAGATGCAAGAAAGGGGGCAAAACGGGTTAGAAGAAAGGAAAAGCGTGTTATTTCTGCCAGCTTGGGTGGGACCTGCTCCCCATCTGACACTCACACTGTGCCCACAGTTGGGCCAAGATCCTGGCATGCCTGAGCCACCTGGATGCCCCGGCAAGAGTGGGTGCATCCCTCGGGCACCCATGGCTCTGCTTGGCACCAGCACCTGCCCAGCTGGAAACTCCCCCCGCGGCCAGGCACACCTTACCAGTGAAGCCAAAGGGAGCCATGCCTTTTGCCACTGGGAAGACCGCATCGGCAGCACGTGTCCCTGCATCCCTCCTGCCCCTTGTCTTAATTCCTGCATGATCTCTTACCCCTTCAGCTCACCGAGCTGTGCCAAAGGCTGGTAGAAGCTCCAACTCGCCCAGTGGCTCGTTGCCAGCTGGCAGCTCACCCTCGGCAGGGGCTGTTCCCAGCGGAGCTGCCGGGGCCAAGCGTGGCTCGCCGGCTTCCCCACGCAGGGCCGTGAGCCGCGGTTTTTCCCATTAAAAGGCTGCACACAGATATCGGCTGAGCTTTCCCACACGGTGCAGATGGCTGGGCCAGGCTGGCAGGAGACAACTCACGGAGCCAGGAGCTGCTGGCTGTGCTGGCCAGGTTCCTGGTGTGACTTGGTGATCGATGGCTGGGGCATCATTCAGGGAAACGCAGCCAATTTCCTTCCTTTTTTTTTTTTCTTTTTTTTTTTTTTTCTTTTTCCCATTGCAATGCTGGTGCTGGTGGGAGACCTTCACACCAGCATGTTGGAGGGTTGGCAGCTCGCGGGCATCTGTCCTGTGCTGGTCAATGTTAAAACCCCCATAATTAAGGAATAAAAGCAAAACCCAGGGGATTTTGGAGGTGCAACCTTTCCATGCCCACTTTGCAAACTGTTGGGCTGCCAAAGCAAAGCCTGGAGGTGGGCACTGCCCCAGGACCCCCACCCTGGGGCACCCCTAGGATGAAGCCATACCAGGAAGGGCTCTGCAAATCCCCATGGGGCTGCGGCTGCAACGGGGGCGGCGGGACACCGAAGTGTCCTTGTGCCACCCCCAGCGCCTCCCCCTGAAGGCAGGGTTGGAAAGTGAAGGGCTGGGTTTGGTGGAGCCCCTGGCACAGGCTAAGGTCCTTGCAGGGAGCAGGGACCCCTGGGGAGGGTCCTTGCCCATGGCCCCTTTGACATCCCCATCCCCGTCGCTCCCCTGGTGCTCGCCGTGGCAGCGCAGCATTTCCACCTTCTGTGTCTCGTTTACGTTTTCCTGCCTTAATGAGAACAGACTTTGGGGGGGGGGGGGGGGGGGAGCGAGGTAAATATTTTTCCGCTTCCACTCCGAGCTGGAAAAGCCTGCGAGGCCCATCTCCAGGGAGACTCTGTAAATAAGGCGGAGGGGGAGGACGGGGGGGCTGCTCCATATGCTGCACCAGCTTTCGGCCCTGGCTTGCCATCAGATGTCTAACACAACAGGAAGCAATAAAACAGTTATTACCAGCCGGCACCTTCCAGCACGGCCATGCGGAGGATCCTGCTTTGCTTTTGCCCTCCTTGCCCCACACCCGGCTTCATAACACCGCTCCCCTATTAACAGGGTTCTCGGGGCTCCCATAGCATCATAGGGGCTCGCAGCAGTGATGCCCAGCTCTGCTGCGACACGGCACGGTGCCACCCCACTGCTGCCATTTCAGCATCGAGACAACCCCGCTGTGACTCCCACGTGCCCCCATGTCCCTCCACCGGCTGTCCCAGCCGGGGGTGGCCATGTGGGAAGAGCTTCATGACCAACGCACCGTGGCCGAGGGAGTGCCCAGCAGTCAAACCCTGCTCGGGATTTTAAAACGAGCTGCCTAAACCCAGCAGCCCTGGCTGCTCCATCTATTCGGAAAGAAATGAGAGGGATGATGGCTCATCGCTCATAAAGCCGTGCTGTCCGCCCTGCGCCATGCGGGGGGCCATGTGCCCTTGGCCGATAATTCCTGCCGCGTGGCCGTAACTCCCGGCTGAACCAGAGCATGTCTTCCAGACAGATGTTCAGCCTTGATTTAAAGGCATCAGGCGGTGGAAAGCCACCACCATTTCCCTGCCTGCTTACAGAGGATAATTAGAGCCGCTCTTCCAAAAATAAATACCAATCGATCCCTATGGCCAGGCTGGTCAGGCTCCTGCCTCCAGATAGCCAAACCCATTATATCTTATTTTCTATCTGGGCTGCCTCCATGCACTGACCCAGTGCGACAGACCCTGCGAGCTCCCAGCCCAGCGATCTGTTTATCTGCTGCATTTACTGGGTACACCCTGAACTTAAAATAACCCACAGCACCGGGCGCGTTTCTCCCGGCGCTGGCTCTGCGTGTGTTTGTGTTTGCAAAGCTCCTTTCCTGCTGGCGGGGGAGTCTCACTCGCATCCTGCGCGCCAGGCGCTGGCTCCGCTTCATTCAGCTCCGCTCAGACCCTATCGATCTCGCTTTTCCATTTGCAGAGCAGGAGCAAACACGTTTGCTGCCTGCTTGTTACTGGCTCCGGAGACCCGTTGCCAGCAGGATCCGGACTGGAGGGATGAGGTGCCTGGCCGGAGGCTTTTTGAAAAAAACGATATTATTTTTTCTTCTAGCAGCCCAATAATTGCTGCTGTGGCTTGAGCTGCAAACACCGCCCATGGCCCCGCTCCTCCATGTGCTAACTGGGCTGCCGGGGCATTCAGCATCCCCTGCACGGGGGGCACGGTGTGGGGCTGGGGCTGTGCTGGGCCCCCTGCCCAGGGCGCAGATGGGGTGTGCGCCGCAGCCGAGGATCAGGACAGATCGGCCGCATCCTGGCAGTGATTTCTCTCCTGTCTCCTTTGCCTGCGGCAAAAACTGAACTTGTGACCCAGATGTGAGCAGCCTGTTATCTCATTAGCCAGCCGGGCTTCCCCAGGAGCCTTTTACTACTATATAACCCACCATCACCCCCCGAAATTCAGCCTGGGTCTCAGATGGGATGGAAGATTCGCAGGTTAAATGGATATAAAAAGCACAGGTTTTCCCGTAATTATTTTTCTGAATATCTGTCAATACTAATTAAAATTGTTTCCCATAATCAAATTTAAAACAGCGAGGGAGAGCAAGGGGTCGCAGAAATCCTTTTCTTTCAAGTCACTCAGGGATAAAATGGGTTTTCAAATCAAATTAGCAAAAAATCCCTCCCCATCTCCCCTCCCTGCCTCTTAAAAGAGGCAGGAGCCCAGCAAGGACCAGGCTGCGGGTGCTTTGGGGCTGCCCTCCGAACCTGGCTGAAAGTGGGGCTCAGGGGGTGCTGGGGCTCAGGGTGGGTGCCCGACTCTATGGCTGTGTGTCTATAGGGCTGCAGGTCTATAGGCACATGCGTATGTAGCGGTGTGGGTCTATAGGTGTGCCCAGGGAGCTGCAGGGAAGCTGCTCGAGCACAGCAGCGGGGAGATGCGATGCAATACCTGCCCCCGCGCTGTGCACGAAGGAGCGCCAAGGCCCGCGCAGAGGTGTCGGTGCATCCACCGCTGGCTGCTGCCATCGCGCCGCTGCCACGGTTGGACACCTCGTCCCTTCTCGTGCTGAATCAGCCCCAGCCTGCGCACGTGCTGCGGGGGCCACCACTGCCGCCGGGGGCTCCTGCACATGGGGCACGGCATTCCGGAACGGTGCGGGGGATGCCGCCCTGTCGCTGTTTCTCTCCTCGCCCAACCTTAAGGAGAACCGAGGGTGTCCCCAAAAGGTCGCCCAGCGCGGCCGGTGACACCTGAGTAACCGGCAGTGGGCCAGGCAGGGTGCGGTGTGGCACCCCGACCCCCGCACACCCCGGGACAGCGAGGACAGCCCTGCTCCTGCTCCCCGTTGGGCACGGGGCTGCTTCTCCTGCCCATGGCAAAGCCCCTAACTGTAGCTCTTGCCTGAGTTTGGGGCTCCTGCTTCCTTTAATTGACCCCCGCTTCGTTTTTTGGAGTGGAAGGGGGTCTGGGCACTGGGTTGCCAGCAGCGCTGTGCTGTGTCCTGCCTTGCCGAACTTGGCCAGAGGTGCCACGAGGTGTTGGGGGCCACAGGAGACATCTCCCCGTGCCCAGCCACCCAAGGACAGCCCTAGGGCATCTTCCTAGCCACCAAAATTGCAATTTTTTGTTTGGTGCTACACACGAGCATCTCGCTGGCTGTTCGAGCCCACGCTGCTCTGCCCGGAGGGACGAGGCTCCCCCCAGAGCCCTGCAGCCCCCCAGCTCTGCCCCAGCCCTTTGCCTCCAGCACGTCTCTAGAAAGCGGCTCCGAAAACTTGGCCGAGGTGCCGGGCAGCCGCGGGCAGGCAGTGACCCCAGAGCCCTCCCCGGTTCGGGCTTTCCCTGCCTCCGGTCAGAGGGTTTTGGCAGCCGGAGCTGGACGCTCGGGAGCAGCAGTTGTCTGCTGTCTGGGACACCCAGGCGTCCCCTCGCTGCCCTGACATCGCCGGGGCTGGGACGAGCATTACCCCGAGCGCTGCTGGTGCTCACTGCGATGCCGGGGTGTGCGCAGCCCCTCGCCGGTGGCTGGTGCTGGGGGAAGGTGAGGAGATGCGGGTCCGTGCCACGGCCGTAGGAGTTACTGGAAGCCGCAAAACAGTGAGATTAGAAAACAGCCCCCTACATCTAACCCCTGCCCTTCTCAGGGGTGATTTGGGGACAAACCAGCACAGTTGTAATTTTTATTTTGTGTGGAAGGAGGTGACAGCTCTGCCCGAGGGACAAAACCTGGCAGCTCCAGGACCAGCAAGACCTGGGCATCCCCAGGGGCTGCAAAACCCCCACCCCAGTCCTCTGCCCTCCGGCCCCTTGCAGCGGGGGGGTGTGTGTCTTGGCTCTCCCCAGCCCCCCAGCACCTGCTGGGCTCGGCTGAAGGAAGCTGGGGCTAAACCCCAGGGTCAGAGCCCGCAAGGCAGCCCAGCCCTGCCAGCCAGGGGTGCCGGGGTCCCCTGGGGCTGGAGAAACAAGGAAACAGGGAGATAAAAAAGCAGGGGATCATGATCAGCTCCCCCCAAATTAGCCAGGGGATAGACAGAACAGCTCCGGGCTTGGAGGCTGCCTGGGCTCAAGCCCCTCTGCTCCCGTGGTCCCTCCTGTGCTGGGAGCGTTTCCCCTGGCCCATGGGATGCCAGCGCTCACCGGGAGCCGGGACAACGGCTCCAGCACACAGGGACAGAGGTCCTGCCTTTCCCGGCGCTGCGAGACATCACTGCCTGTAGCTGCTGTAATGGGTTTCTAAAATTAGCTGCACACACTGCCCTTGGACTCCAGCAGGACATTTCTCAGTTGTTTAATATCAAAAGTGAAAAAAAAAAAAAAAAGCAAAGCACAAAAGCAACCCAGCCAATGCATGTCTAAGTTTATTTTATCGCTTGTCCTGCAGAACTCAACATCTATTTTAAGTCATTTATGAAGAGTACAAGTGTGAATAGCTGCAGAAGTTTTGCAATTCCAAGAACACCACATACAGCTTCTAAAAAAAGCAAATTTAACCTTCCCAACAAAGCCTCAACAAGCGTCCCAGATCACGTTTCCGAGCTACTGATTTCGGACAGCAAAAGCTCATCTCCTCCACATCTGAAGTTGATTAGTTTATGAAGAGGTCCCCGGCATACGGCAGCATCCCCCCCCTTGCTGGCATCTCGCCCCGCGTGTGTCTCCTTTCCGGACGGGCTCAGTTTACCCCAAGCCAAGTGGGACAGGTGCAGGTCGGTCCCTCAGGCTTTATCCTTCCCCTCAGTTTACGAGTATTTTACATTTTGCCGTGGGCCACAGCTCCTATAAATAAACCTGGGCTGCCTGTGGCAGATGTGAAGCCTATCGCTGCCTGCATGCTCCATTAGAGGCCCCGGCTTCCCAGCAGCGTGAATGTGAATAGATCTGAATCTGCAATGAAATATTAATTGGAAGCAACACTATTCTCCTTTCTTTGGAGGGGAATTTTAATTGAGGACCACGCTAACAAGCTAATATCTTCCTGCACCATGTGGTCGCAGTGAGCTGAGGCAGGAATTGGGGGTGCTGGGATCTGCCCTTTTTAATCAGAGCCTCTCCTATCACCTCTGTCTCCCCCAATCAACCCAAATTAGCATCCCACCATTCATTGCCCAGCAAACCCGTCACCAGCAATTGCTTGATTCGACTTGTGGTTTCCTACAAGGGTCAGAGGTTGAGCAGATCAGCTACAGGACAAGTAAAGCCCCATACGAGGCAGGTACCACCTGGGATTAGGTGAAACCGGTGCACCCAGAAGGGCAACCAAAGCTCAGCAGAAACATCTCAGCCAGGAGAGTCTGGAGCATCCTGACCTGCAACTCTTCCCTTCATGCCCCTTAAGTCCTAACTAGCTGGGCTGTTTTCAAGCCAAGGGCTCCAGCTCGTTACTGGAGATGCAGAAGAGCATTTGTGGTACCCAGCAGTGCAGTGAGAGATGCTGCTGAAGGTCCCAGGTCACCCACCCTTCAGGGGAAGCACAGGGCTGAGCAGCCGCTTCACTTGACTCAAGAGGCAGCGAGAGCAACCCCATCTTCGGGGATGACTGATTGTTACCTGCTGCTGCCTCGCTTGCTCTGTCAGAGCCCGGCAGGACTGCTTGCCTTCTGATAATTCAACAAACCAGAGCAAAATAGGAATTTTCAAATATCACGATGCTTGAAAATGTAAGTTCAGGAGATCGGGTTTTCCCCCTGTTCTTGGCTAAATTTAGTCCACCTAGTGTTGCACTGGACTTGGAACAGGACGGAAAGAGGTTGCATCCGAGAGAAGTACCTCTTATCCTGCTTTTTCCGTGTATTTTGGTAAAGACTGAACTCTCTGGGACATCAGGACACGGACACTGCTGCAGCCTCCTCCGGGGAGGGAGGGAGGGCTGGAACACCGTGTCCTGCAAAATGACTGTTAGTTGAGGCTTCTGATTTCCAAGGGTGGGAGCGGGGGGGGGGGTGGGGGTGATAACTGCCTCCATCCTACAAAGCAGAAAGCAAAGCTATAGTGAAGCAGCTGGCAGGGCATGAAGGGACAGAGGGACAGATCCTGCGGTGGGATGGAAGGGGAGCCGGTGCCAGCGGGGCTGCATCCAGCCGTCACTGCCACATGTCGCCCGCGTCCCCGTTCTCGTGGAACTTGTGGACGTGGTCGGCGTACCTGGGGAAAGAGCACAGGCACATTAATTTGCAGCAAGGTCTAAAGCGCTTCGATGGCTGAGCTGGATCCGCGCTGTTTCTGAGCGCTGGCTGCCATCGTTACCCCACGCTTTCCTCCAGCCACGGGCAGCAGCGCCGGGGAGCTGCTCAGGGCAGCGGAGTCAAGGCATGGGCCTGATCCTGGCTCATGCCTGGCTTTAGCAGGCTTCCTTGCCGGGCAAGAACTGCTCACGGGAAGAGATTTGGAAAACACATGACTGAAGACAGGCAGTTGCCCTGCCCCATGTGTTTTTCCTCCCTCCCATCCTCACCGGATTAAGGGTTTAAAACCCAAATAACCCCCCTCATTTTCCAGGACAGAGGTGCACCGAGCAGTGCCCAAAAATCTGCTGCAAACCACCACGCTCTGCCCACCAAACCCAGGCAGACGATGCTCCCGACCCCCGGGGCCAGGCTGCCCCAGCGCGCCCTCACACCCACTTCTTAGCGCAGTAGGCAGCACAGTCCCTCCCCACGCTCTCGCTCCAGGCCGTTTTGTAGAGCACCTGCAAAGTACGAAATACAGTCAGCCCTGCTTTCACCTGCCCACCTCTGCCTGCCCTCACTGCCTGTGTCACCGCTGGGCCGTCCCGTGTCCCTGCCACCCCATCCCTGCCGCCACCAGCAAAGTCTCTGCCGCAGCATCTTGCAAGTGCCTGTGGTTTTTGTGCGTCAAGCAGAGACCGAAAGCGATGCTCTGGGTAAAGCTGGGTTTGCAGCCTTGGATCACCAGCACGGAGAAACCCAGCCTGTGCTTCAGGGGGCTGCCCTGGGGACGGTCAGGGTGACCTTTTCCAGTGGGTTATTTTTCTGGGGCAGCGCTGCGGTGGTTTGGGGTAAGGTGGGTGCCCTCCAGGCTGCGCAGGGATGGAGATGTGGGTTTGGAACAGGCTGAAGGAAGGTCACTGCTTGGTTTGGTTCCTTTTTCCCTTCATGCCACCAGGTTTCCATGTGGTCCTGTGGTCCAAGGAGGCAGGGAGGCAGCGGTGGGTTTTGGAAAGAGGGTGCAATCAAGCCCTGGAGTTCTGTAAGCCGTTATCACCAGGGCAATACTCTTAACTCCACAAACACCCATCAGCTGGCCTCCAAATTAGGGTTAGGTTGAAATTACAACAGGCAGAAGGCAGCGGTCAGGGAGGGGTGAAGGCTGTGCTGTCTCCTGGGATTAGCGGCAAAGATGTTGCCCCCACCATGGGGATGGAGCCGGGTGTTTGTCCGTTCCCCCCTTGGACACGGTGTGTGCCCAGCCCAGGCAGCACTGGGTGCTGGATTTCAGGCCCTTTTGTGTCTGGATGAAATAAGATCATTCCAGCTATGTAATATTTATTAATTTTACTTTTTTTTTAGGTTAGAGCTTTAAAGTTTAATGATGTTTAACTTTTTATTTTCTTCGCTCCTTTCCTCACCAAAATAACACAAAGTCAGTTTTACTTTGAGAAGATCAGGATAGAAATATTGTTCTGAATTGTCTTTCATCTTGTTTCATCATTTAATTATTGATGATTTGCTTGTGGTTTTGTTTTTTTTTTTCCCCTGAAGTGATAAATAAACTCCCAGAAACCACCCAAGGATACAGGAGGAGTTTGTACCACAACTGACTCCCAGGACATTTGAGCTGGCTCAAGCCTCTGTTCCTAACCAGACCTCCACTTCTTTACTTCCAACCCTAATGTGCAGTTGTGGAAATTTGAAAACTAGAGAAAATCAGAGCCACAGGGCAAGTAAGAAACATGGGCAGAACCAGAGCTCATCACCTGGAGAGGCAGCAAATGCTCCACCGTGCAGGAGGTTAAGGGATGTACCCAGAAATAGGGAGGTGGAATGCACACGATCTAGAAGCTGGCATTGTGGAGATGTATTTTATTCCTAAAATTGCTTACGGTATGAGCTTCATAATAATGAATCAAAATTTTGCTGCCTGATGAGCGGAGTGCTTCCTTACCTGTGTGCAGGGATGGCGAACGAGACCTGCATGCAAATGTGCTAAACCCTGTGTGAGCTCCCAGCACGGTGGCACCAGGGCCCCACGGCTGTTTCCAGGCATGCCATGAAGACACAGATGGCTTCCAGGTCTTGCCCTTGGGCAAGCCTGTGCCCACGTGAAGGTGGCCGTTCCCACCCCTTGAAGCCCAGGGGGATATCCGCTGGCATGTACGTGTCCCTGCTGAGCCATGCTGCACCGTGCCTCCAGAGCCAGTGATACATCAGCTGTAACGCACTCGCTTGGGGCAATATCTTCAAAAAGCAAAAATTCCCCCTGGAGGGGATGCTTGCTGCCATTTTACTGGGGTGCCCACCCCCCCACGGCCCGTGTACTTACCAGGAAGACGAGGCAATGCAGGAACAGGGTGTAGAAGAAGGCAACAGTGCGAGCTGTCTTGTTGGACAGGATGAGCCGCCCCTGCAGCAAGAGCAGAACGGAAAAAACCCATTTTAATGTGGGTCAGTGGAAACCAGCCGTCCCCGTGCACAGGCTCGGAGAGACCCTGGACAAGACCGGGGCCCTGTTTCTGCTAGACCCTACATAAACATATAGGCAAGGAGAGATGCTTTGCCACCCATCCGTGCCCACCTCCGAGCGGCCGCTTTCCCTCAAGTGGCTGCCACAAGTGCCTGTACTCTCAGCCCAAAATTGCCCAAATCGAGGTGAATTCAGGGCTGTGAACAGTGGTATTTCCCCAAAAATACTCTCTCGGGGGGTCATATTCGGCCACCTTTACCCCAGCTTTCTCCACCTGCTCTACCTGCTCCCGTGGCACCAGCCCTGACTCAGTGCTTGCCTGCAGCTCAGCATCGCTCTGGAGAGAAACCCCGGCAGTAATTAAGTCTCTCGTATTTTTAATTCATGAGCTCAAAGAACTTGCGACTTGCAGCATCCCCTCGCCGCCTCCACGGCAGGGCAGCCGAGCAAACGCTGTGCCGCTATTCCCGAAGGCTGGCCGCGGTGCGCAGCCCTGCCTGCACCCCAGCTCTGGTGTGGGACCCCAGGAATGACTTCAGAGGGCGATTTTGTAGCCAGACCCACAGCGATGGGGCAGCTTCTCCAGTGCCCTGGCACGTTTTAGGGGTGACTGCTCTGCACCCTGGGGTTTGTACGTTCCTCCAGCCCCGGCATCCCTGCGAACCTCCAGCCAGCTCAGCCTAAAGCCACCACAGTCCCGTGCCGTGGCTCTGGACCCACTGGCAGCAAAGAGCCGATAAAGTGGGATTAAAGGCTTGGTACAGCGTGGAGCCCCCAGCTCTGGCAGCGGCGAGGCTTTGTGCTGGCTGAGAGCCGTGCACACCCCCTGCCAGGCTGCACTGGTGGCTGAGCACCTTGGAAAATGTGAGCTCTCACGGCTGCTGGTCACTGCTGGGCTAGGATTTTAGGGGAGCTGTGTGCCAGACCACTAGCTGCTCTCCCCGCTAACAGGCTGGTGTGATCCGGGCAGATCCCTGGGGTCCCACAGCTTGTCCTGCTGCCCTTCCTACTTGTCACTGTTAGGGAAGGTCTTCACCCCCCCCTTGCTCAGCCATGAGTACAGCTCTCGGGCATGTATGTGCTGCCTCCTTCTGCGGCCGGTCCCCAGCACGGCTGGGTACCGCTGTGGGAGGCCACGAGGTAGAGGAGCATCAGTGGCCCTCGGGAAGGCACACAGCACTGCCAGGGCTAAAGCAAAGCAAAGTCCCAGAGTAGGGACTGCCAGGTGGACATTGCCCTGGGGGATTTTGGAGAGCAACCAGAAATGTGGACATTCCTTGGGTATCTTCGAAACCTCACTAAACCTGGTCTACAGGTTTACCCATTGGTTTACCCTCCACCTTTGCCAGCCTGCAGAGATGTCCAAGCTCCCCGGGGTCTAGAAACCCTGCGGGGCCGGGCAGGGTCATGCTCCAGCCCCTCATTTTGGAGAGGCCACCACACAGCAGCCGGACTCTGGTGATGTCCGAGCTCTTCTGGCCCACGACACTGGGGTCCCAACGGGAAAACCTTCGTGTCCACCCCTTCAAAAGAGCCAGTCAGGAGTAACCACAGCCTAGAAAAGCAGCTTTATGAAGGACAGATCCTACCTTCCTACACAGCAACTTTTTATTCCCGCTGTAAAAGCTAGGGATTCATTATGGACATAAGCACATTCCCCAACCACCACGCGGGCTTTCCGAAGCTGGCATTAAAACCCACAGATCTCCCACCAAAGCAATCCTGGGCTGAAATCTTCTTTGCTATTCATGGCCACAGCGGAGGCTGCTGTAACAAACAAGATTATGTTCTTAAATATTCCCAAGGAATAACTCCCCTAAGTCAGTTTTTTTGTAAATGCCTTTCATTAATTCTCCGTGGTGCTGGCACGCCACCCAATCCATATTCATGTTGGCATTTGCTTGGTTTTTATGCAAATGACAACTTTGCCTTTATTACAAGATATTTCTGCATTCCGTGGCTGTTGTAGACCAGCGGTCCCACATTAACCTCTGTTGCGCTGGATAGCCGGGGGTTAACTCAGCCCAAACCTGCTCCTGATCCTGCTGCTAATGTCACAAATTCAAACAGAAGTCAGAGCTTCTCAATAATCACATTTTTAGCTCAAAAAGTAGCATTCGCTCCTAAGAGATGGCAGCCAAAACCCGCGGTGGCAGCAGCAGCCCACCCGCTCGCCGCGGCTCAGGTGAGGACCCTCTGCTGCTGCAGACATTGGCAGCTCCCCAGTATTTTCCCTGATGCTTTTTTGGAAGGAAGAACCAGAGCACCAAGGGTCAGGGCCTGGGAAGAGGTTTTCCTGGAAAACGTGATAAGGAACCACTGTGTGCCTGAGGATGCTGGGCTGTGTGAGGCAGAGCATCGCCCAGGAGCACGGGACCCTCTGCAGCCCGTCACACACCACTCCCCAGCTGCGCAGGCTGCTGGGGCTCTCTGGGTGAGTCTCCTGTGAGGAGCCAGGCTGAGCTGACCCAAACTGCATGCTGTGTGCAACCTGGCTTCACCCCCAGGCCAGCCCTGGGCTGGGGGTGCAGTGCTGAGCCCCCCAGCCCTGTACAAATGAGAGGAGAGGTGCTTCCCGCAGCCCTTCGCATCCCGCTCCCAGCATTGCCCCGGGAAGCTGTGGGCACGGCCTGGGGGACACAGTGGTTCATGGCAATGCTCTGAGACACACACTGTCCCCGAGCTCCTGGGTCACACCCTGACACCGCAGTGGCCTGGGCTGTGGCATTGCTGGCTGGGTCACCCGCTCTCGCCAGGACCCCCTGGGAACACTGTGGGAGGGAGTCGGGGAATGGGGAAGGAAAAAGCAAGGGTGGAAAGTGGTTTCTCCTAAGCCAAGCCCCAGTACGGCCCCAGCATGGTCTGCCCCTCTGCCCGGGGGAGCAGGGATGGGGTCTGCCCCCCACCCGGGGCCAAGCCCGGCAGCAGCATCCCCTGCGTGGGCACTGGGCTATAATCCTCTTGCCACCCACTCGGCATGGCGGGGGCAGCCCACTCACCATGCTCAGCGTGGCTTTATCCCAGGGACTGAGGCTCAGGTACTTGCGCTGGCGTTCCTGCAAGTAAACGGTACAAGAAGCTGATTTTGAGGCTCAGAGGGCTGATTTGGGGTTTGCAAATCAGGGAAGGAGCTCTGTGCCCTCAGATGCTCCCACTCCCCCGCACACACAGCCACAGGAGACATCGTGTGGGCAGAATGACTTTTTCTTTTAATTTTTTAAAGCGAATGGCATTTGAGTGCGCTTTGTTTTCTAGAGTGCTGTCCTCTGGATTTCATCCAGGCAATGAAATAATCTCCCTGAGAGGTTTCATTTTCTGGCTGCTCCTTCCCTTCAACACGCCTGGTCCACCTTGCTGCGAGCAAAACCAGAACTGAGCAAAACGACCTGCTCGGCGCCCGCGGCGCGTGGCAAAGCCTTTTTTGCTTCCTGAGCTGGGCAAAGCCGTGCTCGGATGCCGAAGCAGTGCCGGCAGAGTCCCAGCCCGGCTGCAGGAGGTAGCGATCCCACGGCAGAAAGAGGGGCTGATGCACAGGGAGGGTGCTGGGGGCTTTTTGTACCTTCCTGCTGAAGGAGGAGAAGGGGTCCAGGCGCTCTTCGTACTGGGAGGAGTAGCGCTGCTCCGTGTCGTCCCTGCTGCCGCCCTGTGGGAGCAAAGGCAGGGTGAGACCCAGCGGGTGCTCGTGGAGCTGCCTGCACCTATCCTGCCTGCTGCAAGCGGTGTACGGACACCCAGCACAGGGCCAGAGCCCCCCCCCCCCCCGCCCCTGAGCTCCTCATTTGGAAGAATTGACCCCCAAAGCGTGGAGCAGCACAGCCCAGAGCTCCCCCACAGGACCGGCAGCATCTCTCCCCTTCACAAAGGAGCATCACAACGGGACCATTTAACAAATTCCTTTCTTCCACGGGGACTCCACCTGTGTCTCCCTATTTTTCACCATTTCCATGAAATAATGGTCACCTGTGTCACCCCAGAGTGCTCACCTGGAACCACTGGGGCTAGTGCAAACCCCACTCTGAATTCCTTTGCTGCTGGGCCAGCGGGTAGGAGGGACACGGTGGTTTAGGGGGAGGAAATGGTTGTTTAATACAGCTGTTATGAGCTGGGCAAAGAACAAGGAAAATGAAAACTCCTTGACAGAAGTGAAAGATTTAGGTCGGCTCAGACAGGCTGGGTTTTAAACTTCTCCTGGGACAGAGGTTCCCCTTGCCCAGCCTCAGAGGAGGAACGGCAGCAGCAAGCCCCAAGGATGCTCCTGCAGCCTGCGCATCCCTGCTCCTCGTTCTGCTGACGCTACCTCTGCAGGTCATGAGAACTGCAGATTCCACACCGTTCCTACCCAAAACCAGCCTGGAAACGACACCAGGCATGGTCACAGTCTGGCACGAGCCCTGGCTCCCAGCTCCCCGGGCTGCACGTCCCTGCTCAGGGGCTCTGGTGCTAGCCCATCTCTCCCCCAGCACCGTGACGCTGACATTTACCAAGGTCTTTTTGGACCTGCTGCTGCTTGTCCTGCCTGGCATAACACGATGGCCGGTGGCTCTTTCACCACGGGTAAACCCCGCTGCACGCAGACCTTTAGCAAATATGCCCTTACGCACCGCAATACGATCCACAGGTCACCACGCAGTTAGAAGCCAGCGATGAGACCAGCTCCCAATTTAGGGGCGATGAATTCACTATAGCCTGGCCTTATTGAATGATCTTTGATGATTATTTTTAACGTGTCACATGCCTGATTAGGTGGTGAATTATGCAATCCCCCGTGCTGCTGTGTCGAAGGCTTTTGCTCTTTAGATCATGTGAATGGCATTCAGGGGTTGCCTTGTGGCAGCAGATAAACATGGATATGATCTTCCGCGGGAGAAACGGGCAAAAATGTCAGAGGGGCTGACCCAGCGTCATCACTGAGACATAAATAAAAGAACCAAATAAGGTCCTTCACGGCTGTAGGAGTTTCCCATCCCCAAATGCTATTAAAATACCCATTGATGAAATGGCCTCAGTCCAGCCAGTGCAGAAAGGCAGCAGCTTTGGGGGAGGGTGGCAGGGCAGGCAGCAGGCACGGTGTGGAGCTGGCATTTGAACCAACGTCCCACCCCCTGTTATTGTCATTTTTGCATTTCCAAGGAAAGCTGGAGGTCACGGTAGCCCAGCTCTGACCAAGGAGGTGGTTGCAATCAAAAGCTCCCCGTGCAGCAGTCTGACACACTTGCAAACCCGCCAGGGATTCCCAGGGATGAAACCCCTGAGGGGCACAGCATGAACCGAGCAGGTTATAGCAAAGTCTGCCCCCCCCTCCCCAGCCTCCTCTTGGCGTTACTGGGATGACTGGGGTGGTTTTGGGCTGGTTTCTGCTCTGCTGGGGACAGGCCCTGGCTGCCCAGGGCAGCGGGAAGCTGAGCAGCTCGCTCTGCTTGCCACAAGAAATCCAGGGTGGTGGGGACAGAGCACAGGTATGACAGGATGAATTATTTCTCAGGCTCTAACTGCAGGAATTTATTGCAGGTCCTGATTTAACCTCTTGTTGCCCGGTCGGGCAGGAGCACCCATGACTTGCCTGCTGGAGCATCACGCTGCCAGAGTGAGCATCCAAGGGGTGTGTAGCAGCCCTTTTGGGGTGGGAATCTGGGCTTCTGGCATCGAAGTTATCGGACGCCCTTCAGCACATTTAAAAATTACCCTCCCAGCAGCGAGGCTGGGCAGTGGCCCCCCTAGACAGAGCACTGCAGCCTTTTTCACCCCCGTTAGCTCCCATTTTCTAACTTTCACGCAAGGTGCATGTGGGTACAATTTCCCCATCGCTTCTGTACACCCAGGGTAATGGTCTGCGTTGGGGGTCGGTCTGTCCGTGTGAGCCCAGCCCACCACTCACCCGGCCGGGGTAGCTCTGCAGGAACTTGATCTTCTCGTAGAGCTTGATGTTGTCGGCTCTCAGGTTGTCCAGCTCGCTCTGCAGGGCATGCACCGTGTGCTGCATCATGCGGTTCTCCTGCACGTGGGGAGCAAGGGGGCTGTTAGCAGCGAGGCCGGGGGGAGGCCGGGATCTAACCGGGTGCGAGGCAGAAGCGGGGGTCGAGTTGGTGCAACCAGCCAGGGTTCACTCCTCTCTCAGCTTTCAATCCCCCAGCTCTGAATTAAAATTGCTCCCAAATTAACATTGCCCCAGCTGCCTCTGAACAGGGCCCCCAGTCTGGAACCATTAACGAACCTGATCCCACCGTGGTTGAAGAAGGGTTGGGGCAGCCAAGGGGGCTGGGGGTGGCTTTGTGCTGAGACTTGGCCACCACGGGACAATCCGTGCCCCTGAACTGGAGCACCACCGCTGGGCTGGGGGAGGCTTTGGTTCTGCTAACAGCAGAATATATTTTTTTCTTGCTTGCAGTGCCACTGCCTGCGTTGTGCTGCTAAGGAACTCCCTGGGGGTCATTAAAGCAGCCAGCCCCAGACTGCAGCCCCTGCAGCCCCCGCCAGCCGCCCTCCCCACCCGACGTACCCCCTCCAGCTCCTGGTTCCTGGCCCGGAAGCGTTCCCTCTGGCTGGAGATGATGGAGAGGAGCGAGTCCACCTGGCCCTCGGGGAATGAGGTGCCAGGGGACGGCGGGTGACCTGCGGACAACACTTGGCATGAGAAATGACCTGGCAGATGCCCCCCACCCACTGCAGAGCGAGTGGGGCTTGCTCAAGGTGTCTCCTCCAATGCTGCGGGACCTCAGGGGCACCCAGGCAGATACACTCCTGTGCACAGCTATTGCAACACCGACTAGGTTTTATGCTTTTTTGTTGTTGTTTTGTTTAAATTTTGGGGGATTTGTGCTGGGAATGGAGAGGTTCACTCCCCAGGGAAAACCAACTGCATTATTTGGTGCAACCTGTTGCTGCCTTCCCATGACCCCAACCCTCCCAGCCCCTGCCAGACTCTTCCCCCCCTGTCATTTCTGCAGCAGCTGTAGCCCTAAGAAAAGACCCAGTGCCACCACTGTCCCCTCCATCCACATCCCCTTCCCCTCCTTGCACCACAGTCACCTCCATTTCATACTTTCTCCTCCTTCAGCCAGCCCAGCAAAGCAGGGGCTGCTCGCCTGCAGCCATCACCAGCTTGCTGTGCCCGGGAGCCCCACTTTGTGGGTGTCCCCCGTGGCTGCCCCCCATGACAGGGCTCTGCAGGTGCCTGGGGGGTGTGTGCTGTGGCCATCCCTCCTAACTCTGCATCTCTGGCAGTGGGAGGCATCCACGACCAAGGAGAAATATGTCCCTGAGGCTGTGACTCAATGGGCTGCACAGAGGAGCTATTCATAGCGCAGGATGGGTGGCTGCAGGTTTTTTGGCTTGGTGGGACTGTTGCCGTGATACTGTTTATTGTGTGTTTTCAAACCCTTTCAAAACAAAAAACAACCCACCCCCCCCCCCCCCAAAAAAAAAAAAAAAAAAAGGAGAGGAAGTGGGTTTTCATCCAGAGGAGCCAAGCATCATTATTTGATTCATTTTCTCCTGCAGACCTTGGTGCAGCAAGCCAATGTCAAGGAAATGTTCAGCTCGCTGGCTCTGGAGGGGGTTTGGTGGGGCAAGAGCAGGAGTTAAAGCACAGGGTGTTTGGTTCAGCCTGGTTTCACCAGCTCGGCACAGAGCCGGGCCTGGCATGTACCTGCTGCACCATCTTGGGAGCAGCTGGAGGACTGGCAAACTCGGCACAGATGGAAACCCATCACCGGCCCCAGTGAAGGACAAACGGAGCAGGTGATGTCTGTGCCTGCTTAGGAGCATCCTCATGCTGCCATCCCCGCCCATGGCACCAGGATGGCCCCACCAGCACCTTGGCTCCCCGCACGGCTCCAGCTTCGCACCTGCCTCGCACCCACCGTAAAACAGCGCCGTGGCCTCCTTGATGGGCTCGGGGATCTTCTCCAGGCTGGGGATGGCCGCACCCTGGGCAGTGCAAGCAGAAGGGATTAAGCACTTCCCACCCACCCAAAGTCACCTGGTCAAAGCAAACCCCTCCTGGATCTTGCTACCACCCCAGCACCCACAGCCTCGTGGGAAGCGTTGTACAAAACAGGCACTCCACAAGGATCGAGGCTGAGACAACAGGGAGAGGCTGGTGGTGTTCAACCCTCAGATCACATCCTTTTCCTGGGAAGGAGAAGGGCTGGATGGGCCCTGGATGTCACCACTGCCACTCCCTCCCACACCAGCACTGTCCCAGTGCATGGGCATGATGTGACCCTGTGCTACGTGAGTCATGAGAAAGAAAGAAAAAGGCAAAAAGAAAAAAAAAATAGGAAAGAAAATAAAAAAGAGGTGATAAAACAACTCCCATGCTTGCTGTTGACCCCCATCAGTGACAGTCAGCCCCCAGGGCCACCTTGAGTGGTCCCTGCCCACTGCTGGGAGCCGAGCGCCGTGGGTCGGGGTTACCTCTGCATCCGGGCGGTGCACGGCGGACAGGGCTTGGATGGTGCTGAGGTCGTGCTCCAGCTTGGCGATGAGCTCCTTTTGGCCAGCCAGCGTGGACACAGCCTCCGTCAGCTGGATCTGCAGCTCCGCACAGCGCACTGGAAAACAGAGCCGGGGCCATCACCCAGGGCTGGCCCAAACCCCCAGGTTTCACCAGGCGGACATGGAAAAGCTGAGCAACCCCCACCTGGAGCACCAAAGCCAAGCCAGAGGCAGCAGCCTCCTTTTCTCCTTATTTCTGGGGGCAGCAGGAAGAACCGCGCTGCTCTGCTCCCGGTGAAAGGGAGCAGGGGTCCAGCCCACCTTGGTGATGCCTCAGGGTGGGCTGCCGTCCCAGTGCAGGACCCGTGCCACGTCCCAGTGCCACAGGCAATTGCGAGCAGGCAGCTGCTTGCACCCGTGCGGCTGCTTCAAGTGCATCAGCAAGGTATTTTTGGTGCTGCAGGGGGTACCTGGCAGCACCCTAGCCGGGCATGGTGGGGGGACCTGGGGGGGAATGAGGGGAGCTGAGCCCACAAACTGATTCCCAGGCCTGGTCTGCCCAGAAAAGGGGTGATGGAGGCGGCTCTGGGCAGCACGTCCCCAGCTGTGGGCACTGGGACAGGCACGTGCGGGGCAGATGGCTGCTGTGGGTGTTGGAGTGGGGTGAAGGACATCTCCCAGGAGGGGCTCAGGTGGGACCAATCCTGCCCCCAGGTGCTGGGTGAGGCTGTGCAGCCTCCAGCATCCCTGCTCGGCCAATTTTCAACAAACGAGCCCTCTTTCCAGTTGCTTCCCCCCGCTCCGAGTAAAACCCACGCCCTAAACCACAACAGGCGCTCGCTGGAATGCTCCAGGAGCAAAACAAAAGCCTCCCGTTCCCCTCGTATAACCCCAGCCCAGATGTGAAGCAACGGAGAGACACGTCAGGGCCAAAACACAGCTCCAGCGAGAGGCACAGGACCAGCACCGCAGGGCAAGCTCCTTGCTCCGTTTGCAAATCCACGCCGAAACACAGAGCATCAGCAAGCAGCAGCCCTGTCCTGCAGCACAGATCTGCTTTTTCACCTTTCTCCCTTGTTGCCAGCAATGCCTGGGCCTCTGCCTGGCTGAAAAACCTGCTCAGATCAAGGTTCAGACCCTGTGTTTTGCACCACCAGCCTCCGCCGCAGGGATGCAGGATACATCCCTCTGCGCCTGGATTTCCAGGTGGGTGAAAGCTCAGGTCCCAGCTGTTCCAGTCCCTCCCTGATAATTCCCGTTGTAATTATTCCCCTAAATTCCAGACGGCTGGAAGGCAAAAAAAATTCCTCATTTATCAACAGCCAGGGAGCAAGAAATGCGAAGGCTGCCTGGGAAGCAGCCACGCTGGGGGAGAAGCAAGGACAGACTGTTGCACCCGCAGGGCCTCCTACCCTCTCTGAAGACTTCAGACGAGTGGTGCAACGGGTGCAGCTCAATTCCAGTCCTGCTGGGATGGGAGCTGCCCCGTGCACCCTGAAATTGGCTGCCATGGGGCGGGAGGGGGGATTCTTGCATGGGGCTGGATGCCCTGCAGAGTCTGGCTGGGAGGGTTGGGTTCAGAGCAGCAGCGATGGGGGCTCCAGTGAAGCCATGCCCAAAGCCAGCCCAGCTTTCCCGTGAAGCAGGAGCTTTGCCAAGGTGCAAATTTTCCCCATTTTTGTCAGAAATGCAATTCCAGTGTTATTGATAAGGGACCAAGCCTGCCTGCAGGGACAGGGAGGCGACACATATGCTTCAGACGCGACATGTGGATTGATATTTCCCCCCTCCCCCCCTGTCTATTTGCATTTTATAGGTCCCAAATCAAAGGCTGAGGAGCCACCAGGAGCAGCTGTGATAAAGGTGCAGTCCCACTGGAGGTCAGTGTTTCTCAAGAAATGGGGATCGCTGCCTGCTCCCGAAACATGGGTGGCCTGCTGCAAAATACTTGCATTAACAAGATTTGGAAAGAAGAAAACCTCTTCCCTACGGTTAATTATTTAATTGGCTATCTCTTTAAATTGCATTAAAATGTAATTGGGAAGCTATTACTAGCCAAACATGGGTTGTGGGGCCCAATTCTGCACAAGGCAGCCCTGAGCATCGTGCGAAGGGCCTGATGCTGCTGCTGGGAGCTGATGCTGGGAGCAGAGCAGAGGGCTGGCTGGGGCAGGACATGTCCTCCTGCCCCCCACCCTGCCCAAAAATCCTCTGCAGCACTGAGCTTTGGCACCCTGCTGAAGGAGACCTGAGCCTCGGATACCAGCTCCTGAGTTTCTCTCTTAAATTATTTTTTTTTTTTGCTTTGAAGTTACATGGACCGAGCTTTTCAGTTTGGTTAGGAGAGAAGGGTCACTGCAGAAACACGGCTCCCAGTTTTACAGAAAGCTGCATCCTTCCTTCCCTTGGGTTTCTGCATCCTTCCTTCCCTTGGATTTCTGCATCCTTCCTTCCCTTGGGTTTCACTGCCTCGGCACTGGCCAGGCTCCTACAAACCGTCCATGAAAACAGAAAAGACTGGAACTGTGTCTAACACTGAAAGCAACCAAAGTGCACGGAGCTTCTCTCTCATCTCCCCTTCAGCATCTCCTGTCACAGTTGCTTTGTGATGGGTTTGGTTTTTAATCATAGTTTTCTTTTTTCAAAGGGGCAGTGGCCACCCACCAGCTCATCACTTCTCTACCAGCACCTCTTCACCTCCAGCAGTGGGGGGACGGCTCTCCCAGGAAGGCAGGTCAGTTCAAGCATTGAGATGGAGCAAAAGAAAATCTGCCTTTGTCTTCTCTTAAGCTTCTGTGCTGGAAGGCCCTTGCTCTGACCCCTCAGATGTGCAAATGCCTCAAAAGCTGCAGAAGACCGAGAGGTACAGCAGAAGATAATGGGACAAAGAAGGTGAAGCCCTGGGGAAACTGGGATTTGAAACCACGTATCTTTAGCCTCAAACTCTGTCATCCCTGACTTTTGAGGCAATGGAGAAACTGGGCCTGACATTGCCATCACCTTGGGAAGAAACTGGGCAACCAAACGCCGGCAGGGGCCACCTGCCTTGCCTGGTGCCACGCTCCAGTGCTGCTCGGCACAGGCTGGTCTGGTTTTTCCTTGTCTGATACATGAAAAACAAGAGGCTGAGACTGGAGTTTTAATGAAAAAGATCTTCTGCTTTCCTGGGAGTCCTTGGGAAGGTGGCAGAGCAGATGGGAGCGGGACTGTAGGGTTTTGCATGGGGCACTAGACAAGTCCCCAGATAGCAGCTGGTTGGTTGGGTGAGCTCTCCTTGTTCAGGGTTTGCTTAATTCAAATTCCCCATGACGCTGATCCTAAATACCTGAGCTGGCCATCGGTCATGGAAAAATGTTTCCAGGCTCCCAGGAGTTTGGTGGAAACCACCTGTGACAAACCCAGGGCAAGGAGCAAGTCCCCAGCACAGCCACCGACCTCTGGCTGCCAACCCCTGAACTTGGGTTAGTACCCTACCACCGCAACTCGATCCTCCCGGGGAACCCCGGGCTTGAAGAGAAGCACCTTTCAGGAAAACCATCAGCCACAAGCCTCTTCCCACACCCCCGATGTGCCCGACCAGATCTTCAAGTCTTTTCTGCATCATGGAGCACGTGGCCCGATGGAATGCGATGGGAGCAGGGAGGTGGATCAGGCCCTCTGTAAGGAACCAACCACTTTGCAAAAGACTGCTCATCCATCAGGAAGAATAATATTGGTAAGGCTCTTGAAAAACATCGCATCTTGCCCCAAACTGAAGGAGAGATTAGGAAAAGCCCCCGCGTGCGGAGTGTGCTGTACGGAGGCCGTCTGTCCTGGGAAGTCTAACGGTACCTCCAAGCCGCTGCCTGAGGAGCACAGCCCCAGGTGACATCGCCGTGGGATGTGTGTTTCTCCAAAAATGTGAGGTGTCTGTGCAGACAGGCCGTGTGGTGAGACACAAAGGTGTCTCACGCGGAGAGGAAACAAAATGGTCCTAATCTGAGAATAAAATATTCAACGGAATCTCACGCTTCTTTCACGGCGGATAGCCCCATCAGTCTTGCGCTGCTCCAAAGCTGCAAGTTCAAATCCTTTTAGTGACTATCAAGGGGAAAGAAGTCCCGGAGCCCCCAGCTCCCCAAGCATGTTCACAGGGAGCACCGAGCCCAGCAGATGCAGGGGCTCATCAGAAGCGCCTGTGAGCCAGCCAGCCCAGCGCCGTCACAGAGCAACAGCAACTTTGACTCCTGTAACAAGCCCCAGCAACTGGACTCCCTTGGCAAATCATCCAAAATAAACAGCATCTGTTTTCACAGATGGAGAAAATTAAGACATACTAGCAACTTAGTTTGAAGTTATAAGGCCAGACATAAATAAATGAGAGGCAATCTTTCCATAAGATGGTGGCTTGATTACTGGGGATGCAGACAGATGAATAAATCACCTTGGGGTGAGATAGGCTGTAACTTGCTACACATCCATGAGACCGGAGTAACTGCTCATGTGCATCCTCTGAGCCTGAAGGAAATGAGAGGTAAGTGGAATTGCTGAAGGGATCTGCAGGGTAGGAGCACACACATGGGCAGTTACTGCAAATTAGCTGATGCTCTGCAAGTTCACACCCTGATTTGCCTGATGGTAACTTTTTAATCTCCCTCCATTACTGTCTGGCCTCCTTCAATTTACATAACTGTAAAATAATAAAACAAGCAGAGAGGTGATGTGGCACGCTAGGAGCTTTCTTTGAAAAACTATCCTCTCAGAAGTCAACTGAAGTGCATTGAAACCCACTACTTCAAAGGTTTTCAGTCTATTTTATTGACTGGAAGGAAGATGATGGTAAGATAACTAAAGCTGGGAGCACCTTGACATGAAGGCTGAGAAATCCAGGCACAGAGCTGGAGACTCATTCAACACAAACACTGGAGTCTGAATGTGCCAGGACGAGGAACGGGAGCCAAAGGAAGAAGCAGAAAACCGAGTCTGCCACGGGCCCTTTGATTTTTCCAGCTCGTTCACCCTTCCCCATGTTGGGTCACTCCAGTTAATGACTGGGTTGCTGCGGACAGTTACTTAAAAGCTGCAATCATCGTTCTTCACCATGCAGGAATAAGTGCTAAGGCACTCGCTGGCATCTCCCTCCCGTGGGCCTTCTCAAACCAACAAAGTCTTACCTCCGGTCCTACCTGATGCCAGAGCGCCCAGGTTTATACATAAACTAAGACTCTTGAAATACTTGGCATTTAGCTTTTAAGGAAGTCTGAAAAAGACAGTTCTGTTATTGCCCAAAGTCCTGCTCCCCTTCCAGGAGAATCAAAGGAGGTGACTTGACTCAGCGCTTTGTAGCTGGAGGAATGAGGGGGACATGGTCCATATGCTGCAGATTCAGTCCTGGATGAACCAGGTGATTTTCTCTGTCCTTTTCTTGGTCCACGAAGATGCCAAGGAAGAAAGATCTGAGCCAAAACCCTTCCCACAACAGGAAGGCTGCCAAAGGCCTTTCAGTGTTGTACATCTCAAAGGTTCTGGTTCTGTCTTGACCCTTTTGTAGCGTGGGACAACATTTCTGCACGGTACAGAGTCACGTGGGAGTCATTCAATCTGACTCAACTTTTATGCAAAGGCTTTTCCTTGGGGCCACCACGGCTGTGAGCTGTCAGTAGGCTGAGAAAGGGGACAAGGCAGGCAATGATTGAATATTTCTCTTCTACAAGGCATCAGAGCCCTGTCTCTCAAATTAAGCAGAGTCCTCCGAGGTGCAAATCTGTTCAGAAGTAAAGGCTGAAGCGCAGGTTGTAGCAGAAAAGCCTAACTGAGCCAGCTTCTGAGGTCCACCTCGCCTCACGTAAGGCAATGCAAAATCATCACCCGAAGGGTGTATATTCTTCCAAGAATCTCCCCAGAGTGAATAAAGATACTGGAGATCAAGTGTTCCAGAGATCCCACTAACACTGCAGAAGTCACACAAGAACTGGGCTTTTGGGACACTTTAAAACAACCTCTAGAAATCTCCAGGGAGGGAGGAAAGGTCAGTCAGCTCCAGGAGCACCCAAGCAGCTGAAATGCCTAGATAACGTTGATCTGGGAATCATCTCAGCCTGCAACTTTGCTCATGGGTAGCAATTAGGCTGCCCTTTCTCTAATTTCTGTACCTGCCACAAGATTATTCACTGATCAGGCCTTCTGGAAGCTTTCTGAAAGGGCAAAAAAAGCAAGCAGGTGATAAAAAGAATGACATCTCTAAAAGCCATCTGCAACTCCTAGCACAATCTACCTAGTCTTTAGCCACAGTTAGCTACCAGCCCTGAAAAAGCTCCCGGAATGAAGTGATGGGGTTGCTCTGCAGATACAGAAGCTGTAAAAGATGATGGGAACCTTCAGTGACATCCCCGAGGGACATATGTAGATGTGCAGCCTGAGACAGCAAGGGCTGGACTGGCACCAGTGAAGGCAGCAAGAACAACCCTTTGTATTTTTACTTTTGTGTGCTCTCAAGAAGACCAGAAAAAGTAGGGACAGTAGAAACCAGATCGCATCCAACACCCTGAGGACAAAATTTGAGACTTCATCTGCCCAAGCGACAAAGGGCTGGGAGCACGGGGAGAAAACCTCTCACCCTAGCTGCCACGCTCATTACGACACACAAGCATCCTTCTTTGAGTCCCCTGCAGCTTTTTTCACCAGCGCCTGTAGATACATCTGGTAAAGCGGCCTTGGGGAAGGGCAAAAATGAGCTACACGACTGCAGCGAGCCGAGTGCCCGTGCTCAGCACATGGCTACCCAGCTCCCCGGGTGCCGGCTGCCGGCAGAGGAGGCGCAGGCAAGACTTTTGCTCCCTCCCCTTCTTTCCCCCCCATCTTTTCACATTTTGAGGGCCTGCTGGGAAGGAGAGGTTTGAAGGATTTGTCCTTCCCTTTCCTCCTGGCCCAGCCATTCCAAAATAAACAGCCCCCAGCAAAGAAACACAGTACTGCTTAATAAATTCACCCTGTAAGGATAGAGATTTCATAGAAGAATGGATTATTTCCAAGGGTACTAAGATAATTACATGGGTAACTAGGAAGAGTTCAAGAGAACAGTTTGAATTTTCTTATCAGTTTCCCATAGCTTGGAGCAAAAAGAAAATAAAATGCTCTACTGTAATCAAATCATGTTTTCTGAAGCCCTCTGTTGGCAAGTACACAGTTTCTTCACCACTTCCATTAAAACAGAAATACTTAGAAGAAAACAATAGTATTTCAAAATGGAAAGAAGTGGGGCCCAAAAGCACCACATCCGCTGCTCACAGCGAGTTCTTACCTGGTGGGACCACGATGCCCTGTGAAAAAACACCCCCCTTCCCACTGAAAGACAAACTGCCCCTGGCTGACTGCGGGGCAGGATCAGGCCCACAGCCAGTACCTGTGGCACCGAGGTGCTCAGCGGGTGCTAACTTATTCCTGCACCTAAGGATACAACAAAGAAGGATTTCTCCCATTAACTCGGCAAATGCCTGTAATATTTCCTACGTAAAGCCTCACCCTTGCTACAGCATCTCACTCCAGAAGCAGCTGTTTTCCAGCAGGACCAGTGGTGACGTACAGGTAAGCCCCAGTGCTGACCAGTAAGGGTCTGTGGGAACAGAGAGTGTAGACCTCTTTGGAAAAGGAGATTTTAAAAATCCTTTTGAAGGGCTACCAATGAAGCTATCATGGAAGATCCAACGATCTCCAAGGAAGACTGTTAAGTATCTGCTCCTGATTTCTGAGATGCATCCTTGGGGTTTTGGCTTCCTTCCTAGTTTCCCAAAAAGAAACTTTTGAAGATTTAGACTTGAGAGGACAGCCTGGCTTTACCCTGCATGCATGCTTCTGAGCTACAATGAACCCTCTCCAGCTCCTTCTGCACCCAGCCTGCACTTCTACAAGTATCAGGCATCGTTCCCTTATGACCACGTGTGTGATTTTAGCAGCTCGGTGCCGCTATCACCGTACCTAAAGAAAAGTGCAGGTTATAAATACAGCAATTAACCAACTTGAGACATAGCACTTTAAAAGTGTAGCTGTTTAGTATCAGGCTTAAAATGATTAGGGCAAAAAGATAATGTCATTTATAGCAATCAATGGTTTGACCAGTTGTTAAAAAGCAGGGGGAAAAGAAATGTCACACCTAGAACCTTTACATCACGTGGCACAACCTGTCACAGACGTTTCAAAAGCGGAAAACACACATTTATAAAGCAATTAAGGCATGAAATAGCATTTTTGATACATTTGGAAGAGCACCACACCCACTCCTGCAGAATTAATCAAAGCTAAAGACACACACCGAACGCCACCGCTGCCGTGGGCAAAGCGCTGCGCTGCACCAGGGTGCCCGAGCTGGCAGCGCCGGATGGATCCTGGCCATGGCTGGGGGTGGGGGGGAAGCATGCTGGGAAGCCCAGCCCGACCCCTTGCTCTCAGCTAGACTTTCTGGGACAGAACTACAGCAAATTTCCAGCCCAGCCCTAGTCAACATCCTACAAGGAGGCACAGGACACAAGAGCTTACAGCCTGGTAGGAAAAAAGTGTAGGTAGGTACCGCAGGGATGATGTGCATAAATAACCCCCCAAATAACCTCCAATTCACAATTCAAAACCCAGACACGAGCACGCCAGGTAAAGCAGCAGCACCCAGTCATCCACACACACGCTCTACCTGAAACCCAGAATACTCAAGCTAGAGATTTATTCTAGTTTTTAAAACAGAATTCACCGATGGATTACAACATCTGTTCCTTACCAAACCTCAGACTCTACACTCTGTAAATGCTGAGCGTATATATATAGGAACATCATCTCATAAGGCACTAGAAAAGAAATTTATCTTTGTATAAAGTATCTGCAAAAATAGACAGTGAGCCAAATATCTGGGAAAATTCTTCTACATTTTCATTTTTGAATCTAAAGCATTTCTGACTTCAATGTCTTTAATTTTTAAAAATTAGCTAAGATATCATTACAGTGCTCAATACAATCCCCCTTGCAGTCTCAGACCCAAAATATGTCTTTCCCATCTATGAAGCCAGGTGTCCACCTCCCACTGACCGCAGCAGGAATCATCACACTTGAACTTCCCTGAAAAAAGGATACGGTTTGGAAATCTTAACACTTCAATATTTAAGGTATTGAAAACATTCCCCCCGCCTCCCAGAAATCAGAAAGTCCTCCTCCCCTGGCCAAATACCACCAAAGCCAACCCCTTCATCCCCCTGCGCATCACTGCAACAGAACCCCCAATGTAAATGTTTGCTGCTTGGACTCAGGTCTCACCTTAAGAAAAGACAGCCCACGCGTAATTGTGTTTGTATAAAAGATATTTACTTCAATTATCACACCTAGGGTGCTAGTGAATAATAATAATAATACATCGTGTGAGTTTCATACAGTGATATTGCTTCTCCATATCATATAGGGACCGTTGTACAGTGCTGAGAACAAACATTATATGGCTAACCAAACAAAGACAGAAGAAACAATGCCATTCTGCTGACGGAGGGAGCGCTGCCCTGCTACTGCCAGCCATATAAACTCTTACTTTTATGTTTAAACAAATACCAAGAAATAAAATGTTACAAAAGATGAGTCACAGCAACACAATGTGGGCTTCTCAAAGCTACTTGTACAAAAAAATGACACTTTTTTTTTTTTTTTTTGGTCAATTGGGTCTTTGTGAGGATCTTTTTTTTTTTTTTTTAAATCTGTGATTGTGAATATAACAAACAAGCTCTAAAAACATCTAAGACTTAGTGCGTTACAGAAAAAATATAAAATACTGCTAAAAATGTAAGACACCACAATACACTGGGGTAAAAACTGAGCTTATTATTAAAAAAAAAAAAAAAGTTCTCAGGAAAAAGTACACCACTTTCTGTTTGAGTTCATCTTGTGCTGTGTTAGTAGTCGGGGCATTTCAAAGGTCTGCCCATTATCATGGCAAGTAGTTATTGCACAAATGCAAAGAGTTAATTTTTTAATACAAAAATGAAAAGGGACATGAAGGAAACAATAAAAAAAAAAAAAAAAAAAAAAAAAAAGAACATCCCCCCACCCCCTCCCCCCCCAGCCTCCATCTGCTTTGGAATTAACGTCCAAATTCGTACATTTGACATTCTCGCAGCATTTCCTGCGAGTGGGACGCGCGGTGCCTGCTTTCAGAAAAGGAACGGTAGAAAATGCTTTTCAACACAGAAATGCATAGAGTGTTCTGACAGGAACAACCTTTATGTTTGGCTGAGGTGATCCAATAATTACTGTCGGGCTTTTTTTTTTTTTTGCCTTTTTTTTTTTTTTTTTTCCTTTTCTCCTTTTTTTTTACTTTCAGACTATGCCAGAAGGAAAAGAACCTCGCGTGGGAAATTCATCTGATGGTTTTTAGTGGGACACCCTCGAAAGGCAAAGTGCAAATTTGCTTCCAAATCCACAGAAGTGGTGATGTGCCCTGCAACTAGCTCAGCATCTCCCATCTCCGCCCGGTGTTCTCCTGGGTGGTGCTGACCGGAGGCCCTTCGCATCGTCCCTCGTGCAGACACACGTTCCCCTGCGCCGAGCAAGGGGCAATTTCTAGCGCCAGAGTTTTCAGTTTGGCTTATGCAGCTTTTCTCTCGCTTGCTCGGGAAGCGTTACCTAGTCAGGGAAAGCCTGTCTGAACATGTTTCGACACTGCAAGAAAACTAAACTCCTCCGTGACAAAGATCAATTCACAATGTGTATTTCCAGAGTTCACACCAGGAAAAGTTGCTGCTGCACAAGGTAAACTTTTTTTTTTTCTATTTTTTTTTTTTCCTTGACCAACTTTGAATGAGAAGAAAAATCAGCTCTGAATTCAGGAATTCAAACATATGCCAACAAAGATGAACATCACAGGAAACCAGTCTCTCATTTTAAATTAACACTCTTGAGTAAATGGCAATGTACTTTGACAAAGGGGCACTGCATCTTCATGAAATTCTCAATAGAGGCTCTAGGAGGCTAAGGGTATTTTCTCTCTCTGTATATTTTAAGTCTCTTCTCTCACAACTGAGGCTTCTTATTCTCAGTCCTAAATTATTTTAAAACTATTTAAATAATATTATTTATTAGGCATTTAGATAAAATACTTTTTTTTTTTTTTTAAATGATTGCTCTAGAAAACACAACAGGGGCACAATGATATGGATACTACGACGAGCCGACACCACCACGCTCCATCGCTAGGACAGCCCAAACTTTCTCCAACGTCTGTTTAGGGGATATGTATACTCCTGTTGTGTTTATATCAAACAAAAACAAACCTCAAAAAAAGAAACTGTTAAAATTAATCTCATAAATAGGAAATATTAGATTGTTTTCCTAATTACAAACCACCTTTATATATTTCACCTTATGATGCTGTAGAGAGAGCAAGCTTGAAAAATAACACAAGCGCTGGAAAGGGCTGAGGATGCCGGTGGGTGAAAGCCTGTTCTTTCCAAAACCAAATTAAGACTGGAATGACTTTACAGTGCCTCGCCATCCAGAGACAATGCGGCTCTGGGCATGGAAATGAAGACAGCACGTATTACTAATGGCACAAAAGGAGATGGTGGCGGTTAGCAATGGCTGAAGTCCACGAATGTTTCTTGAATGCTGACAGACCTACGAGTACGCCGGGTGAGACTGAGCTTTATGAGCATTAACGCTGCCGGGCGATGGTGGACTTTCTAACCCGAGACCCCACCGTGCTGCCGGAGCCAACCCAGAGGATATATGTATTTTTTTTTTTCCCCAGGAACCTGAATTCTTAACTAGAGCTCACGCTCGCCTGCATTTGACGGCTGAGACACGAACCTCCGAACACAGAACGCGAATTTCTATTGCACAAAGACTTAACGCACAGTGTTTGAAGTGCTCATTAGCAAAAGGGGCAACTTGTGTTGGGCATTTGCTCCTTGATCAGTGTTTGCTCCCCCCACGCCCAAATGAAAAGCGGCCATGAATGCTGCAATCTAGATCACTGTGCTTCAGATTATTCTCCATGAAGAGATTAGGAAATAAGGCACATAGCTTTCCAAGTATAGAAAGTTTGTTAAATAGGAAATTTCAGGAAAGTAGCAAAAACGAAAAACTTAACGGGAAATGCAGTAACAGACAGGATTTTGATGACACGCCTACTGAATGAAAAGAAAATAATTCCAAGCTAAACTAAAATCTTTCCCCCCCAGGAAAGAAACTGACCCATGATCTCCATCCCTCTAGAGGAGGCGAGAAGGAAATGGAAGCCCTGATCAAGGAAAAAGAAAAGACTGATACAGATGTGACCTTGCTTATGCCCCACACACCTCCTTTACAAACTAGATGCTCAAGTACTCCCTGTATAGCCTGTACTAGCATCCAGAGGTAACTAGGTACTTTGGAAACACTTTTAAAGCTAGTAATAATTTACCCACATATAAATTATACATCAAAATAGCACTAAGGGTCTAATGCAAGCTAACAAAAGCCAGAAAAATCTGATTGAAAGACTGATTGTAGAAACTATTTTCTGTGGTTACTTGGAGGTAAGATTGTACTTCAGAGCAAGTCAAGTGCCAAGTTTTATTTCTTCTCTTGAAAAGACAGATGCTTGCCTTTAAAAGGAACTGCATAACAGAGAATTTCTGTCTCATTCCTAAGAATACTTCAATTTTCAGCTCAGGGAGAGCAAGAACGAACTGCTTGTTTTAATTTAATACTTGGCATAATTTACTGATCAGCTGTTTTTGTGATTGTTTTTGATATGTCTTTGCTGTTTACCTTCCTGCTGTACACAGATATAGGAGAAAACATTTTACATGTGCAAATATCTGGCAAATTAACTTCCTGCAGGCTGTATCAAAGCAAAACCTACAGACAAGGTCTGACCCTTCCTTTCAAATTACTTGGCTTCTGCACATCTCAGACCCTTGGAATTATTTTTCTGTATTCTGAACGTGATCTTCCCCCTCCTCGTTAGCTAAACCTGCATATCTCAAACAATCCAATCTCTCAGATGGCTAATCCCCTCTTTACAACAGGGAACTTAGCTGACAAGTGGGAAAATGGCATCCTCTATGCACTGAAATACATACTGGTTTGAAGCCCTCACTCACCCACGCCCCAAATGATTTCACGAATTTGGCTGTAGCAATTCTACTGCACTATTAGGACCAAGCATGCTAATACTACATATACAGAGGGGCTTTTCCATACCGGAATCATGTACATATACACATTTAACAACTCCTAAAAATGCATATTAATTACCCGCATAGACAAAAGAGGATAACGCAACTTAACGCCATTATTCTTGTTATCAATAGAGAGATTGCGCTGTTATGAACATTACCACAGAATTACACAGTAACTATGCGAAAAGCAGGTATGTCACCATAACAGCTGGAAATTCCTGGCGCGACTCTCCATTTCCAAGGATCTTTGGATGAAGATTGTACTACATAGTACAAACATCTCTAAAATTAAAACAAAAAGTCAAAAGAAACAACATCATGGGGACTTTAGGCATCCACGTTTGCTGTACTGGTTCCTGCACTATTTCGTTACGGTTAAGAATGCAGTCATTCTCTGTGCTTGGCTGGTTCAAATTACAAAGAAACTGAAATGATACCGTGAAACCAACAGTTTTAATAATAAGAAATCTACAGAACTGTGGCAAAAATCTATTAACATCACTGTGAGTAAAGCAAGCTTGAAAAACGGCAGCAATTGTCCTTCATAGAATAGCTGGACAAGGAAAAATACAATAATCTTATTAATTTTTTAAAAGGAGTCACTTCCTTTTAATGCACTTTAGTGCCAGAACATGTTTGTGAATAGCAATGAAAATCACACCCAGGAATCAGATCAGTTCTTTTCCATTCGCAGAACAGTTGTAGAAACGCAGACTTCACAGACAGCCGAGGGCTTTGGGTTTGAAACGGAGCGCCCAGGTTTTGGGAAAAGCAGGTGTGATGCCTCCATCAGTCCCTGACTGTACCAGAGGATGCTGGTGAGGAGGCTCACCAATAAAGTTCAAGGAATGACTTTCTTCAGCTGGCAAATGACCTCACAGCTAATAACTTATATTAAATATGCACAGTACCACTTGGCTGGGGGAGAAATCATCCCTGAAGAGAGGTGGCACCACTCACATACCTGTTTTTAAGGCTTTTTAAAAACTTAAGTGCACAGGCCTAACGCTAACCTTCTCCAAAAGGATAAACTTCACCTTCAGAGCATAAAACCTTTTTATCCTTGCATATTAATAGGGTAGGGTACAGTACATGACCTGGTCATGCAGGACAAATCGGTCCCTAGGCATAGCATAAAGGGCTTTTCTTGCTATAAAGTTCATTGTTAACTATATTTTATATATAACATAGTCAATATATCCCATAAAAGAGACAGGGAGGAAAGAACAAAATTGGTGAAATAGTATTTCTACATTTTAGAGTTCAAATACGTATGCAAAGGAGACAGGGACTGCTAAGTCACTTTTCAAACTAAGAAGCTTGAGCCAGAAGAGAAATTCAGAACTTGTGCTTTCCACGCCAGTGATTCTCCTTGCAATTTAAAGCCATCCGGCAGGATTTTAAACTGCTGGGACAAAAAAGCCTTTTGTTTATACAGAATTTTAGAATTCTCTTATTTTTCATAAAAAATAAGTTGATTGTATATGCAATGCAAAGGAAGAAAACATTGATGTTCCAACCGTGGGGCAGCAGAAAGTGCAAGGGGAACACAGCAGGCCAACAGATGAGCAAACTGAACACTGCTTTGCAGCTGTTTTATCTGTGTGAGTTCAATTTAGGAATATGAGGCTACAAGCAGCTTGTCTCACCAGGGCCAAAACTGCCACTCGCTCATGGGAAAGACCTGATTTGGTTTTAGTGAACGTGAAATCCCGCCCCCACCTAAGAACCAACTTTTCTTCTTCTCCTCCCGTTTCTGATAGTCCTCAAGAAGCACTCACAGCTCAGCCACACACTGTGGTGGCTTTAAGACAGAGAATATCCTAGGATACATACACTGGAGGAAGAAGAAAGAAGAGATCATTTAAGAAATTCACGCGTTAGAAAGAGACACAAATGAAGCAAAAATAGTGCCCTCCATCTGCATCTTAAAATGTCACCACATTGGGTTTGCAACAAATTGCTAAGATCTCTTTGCAACCTTGCTAAAGGCACCGGTCCAGATTACTGCGACATTTCAGCTCAAATAAACTATTTTGGATTCAAGTGCAAAGAAGTGTCCAAAACCAATTACTTCCCCCCCCCCCCCCCCCCCCCCCCCCCCCCCCCCCGTATTCTCATAATTTATATATGGTCAAAACGTTGGGATTTTTTCCTGTTTCTAACCTGCCCTGTTCTTTCTAGGAGCATTTTTATTTCATGTGAGCTTTAAGAATACTTTAAATTCAGAATTTTAAGATGGAGAATGACAAACTTCTGACGGCAGCTGTCCTAGTGGGGACTGCAATCACTGTTAGCATTTTCTGTTATTTCATTACATTATTTTGTCAGATTTCCCTCAATCCTATTTTAGGTGAATTTATCAGCTTTGTAGTCTGAATTGCCACCGAAATGATGCACTTCTCTTACTATTTCACCCATTAAAAGACTGAAAAATAGCAACTTTTAAGTAACTGGATCAGAGAATATTGCATAGAATTGTCGTGTTCATGAACCCCCTTGTCTAGACAATTCCCATATGAACAAGTTACGTAAAAATAACGCAAAGATCTTTCACCTAATGAGAAAGGCACATACATCCTTTTCAACTGTAAGATAGATCTCTCCTATTACAGCAAGGAGTTTATTAGTAAAGGACTCACTAATTCATGATATGGGCAGACTGCACTGATACTGGTTCCTTTAAGGAGTGGCTCTATTTATAGGCATTTTACAGACAGATGAACAAATAACATGGTCAAATTTTATGGCATCAACAGCAATTGTAATTAAATGCATTTCTGCCAATAAACATGCACTTCTGTTGTCTGAAATCTGTATCCTCAAAAATGGAAGTGTATCGACAATCCTGCTGTATGACCCCTCTGCAAAGGGATACTCTTCCCTTGCTTTTAGCCAACAAAGTACCACACTGTTCTCCTTCCCTAACCATCCAGACAGAAAAATCGACAATTTTAACTGCAGTATAAAGACACTGCTGTTAAAATAGCCCAGGCCCTTCATCCACAGCTTTACTAAGAGCATGGAACTGGAAACAGAAGGAGAAAACAAAAATGCTTTTAAAGAACCGCAGGAAAAATCAAGACTCCTGGCATTTCTGAAAACTGCCTGTGCTTTTATCCATCAGGAAAAGAAACATCATCAGCCAGGGCTCTGTTGCCATGCTCTGTGCTCTACAAAACAACTGCCCTGTGAGATGAGCCCCACGCCACACGTGCCTGAATGACGCCTTTTCCTTTCCCAGGGGTCAGTGACCCAAGAGGGTAAAAGCCACCGTGCCACTCTTTGGCATTTCTTCTCCTCCAATTTTTTTTGCCCTTTTAAACACGTTAAAAAAAAAAAGTTATTCCAATACACATTTTCCTAAAAGCATTACTTCCGAATGCCACACTTGATCAAAAATACAGCTAAAATCTTTCAGTGTTGCTGAAGTTCAGTCTCTGAATGGGGGAGGTCTCTGCCAGTTTGGAAAGCCAGTAGGTAACTCATCTCCAACAAGAGAATCTCAGCAGTAGTTCCAAGCTAATCCATTTTACTTCCCACCGAAACAGAAAAGCAGCTGTGACCTTGGCTAAAAAACGGGAACAAACAGCTGGGAACATCACTTAAACTCTACGAGCTTGATCTGAGGGTGTTCATCTGCCTGTGCCCTTAAATAAGGTGGTCACTAAGGAACCCAAAGTGACTCCCGGCAGGACGGCCCAGGTCACCCCAATAGCATCTCAGCAGGCTAAACCACATTCAACGCAGATCATTAAATATGAAAGAACAAAAGGAGCTAAGCCATTAATAAAGTGCCAAAAATATAGGAAATACTGACAGCATTTTATTTGATTAATTTTATAATAGATACCAATGACAACCCTTGGCAGGATGGAGTGACTTCTGACTTATGAATGCTGTCTTTATCCAGCAAAATTACATGATTCAAATGTAATAATGGAGCTCAGAATTAACAGTTAGTGTTATAAAAGAAAGATTTCCTCTAGGGCAAGCTACAGATATGCTTTTTAAAAATCATTACAGCATTAAAAACTGGGCAGATGCTAAAGAATCCTAAAGAACTAGTGGAAACCAGAAAAGCAAAACAAAAATAAATTTTTTTTTTAAAAAAAAAGATATAAGTTTCAAGGCACTTATGTATTGCTTATTAAGAAGAGAGATTGACCTTAAGTGCTGCATTTGCGTTCAACCTGTGAATACAGTTCTGTTCTCGTATAATGCAGCAAGAGCTCTCAGTAAGCATCATGGAATGCAATCATATAGACACAGGCACAAGAACAGTTTGGGGAATATTAATTTTAAAAAACTCGTCAAACAGAAAAAAACCTCACTATCGAGAAAGCTGAGAGTAACCACTTGACTGCATCAAGCACCTGGATCTCAAATCAGCAGACGAGGACAGTAGAAACAGACTGGCAAGTATATTGCCTAGAATTAATAAAAAAAACCCAACCTGAACCAAACAACAACAAAGAAAAACGAAATAAAAGAACGTAAGAAAATATCTGTGTCTTCTAGTCAGAAGTTTTGCTTCTTGGCTGAAGACGCATCTTGTTATGACTTGTATTAAGGTATGTGTATTTTTACCAGGATGTGCATTTATCGATGGAGCTGTGCTTTGTAAGTCAAACCAGGACACTGTACAGATACAGAGAGGTAACACTTGGCTTCCCCACGTTATTTCCCTTGCTGGCCATTCCCACAGACTAACTGCACTCCAGATAAGAAGCCGTAACCGCTTCCAGCACGTGCTGTCACATACTGGTGTCTGTTATTACAAATTGTCTCCTCAGCACATCACAGAAAGGGGCAGTTGCTCTCTCTGTTTCTCAATTTTACTTTTGCATCACAAGTCCCCAATTACCCAAGGAGGTATCCTGAAACAGCTAGCAGTAAAAATAGGAAATAAATCCCTGCCTTTCAGCCTCCTAGAGCCTTCTTTTCTTAATCATGAAAAGGATTGATTTTAGTGTACTGATTCTTAATTTGTGAAAACTTGCGCTAAGTGCTGCTGTTGCATGTTAAGAGACTGTAAATGAAATACATAAGTTCTAAAACATCATGCAAGAAATGTGGTTTCACATCTTACAGTCAAAAATCCTACTAATGAATTAATACAAGCACACTGAGGTGTAATATTGGGAACATACCTTTAAAGTCGGAACTCCTCTCCCCATCCCTCCCTCCCCCAAAATCAGAAAAGTAATATTAATTAAACTTAAGAAGTAATGAATGCACCATTAAAGTGTCATCAAAAAGATGCTGACCTAAGACAAAAGTTCAATGATACACAATACGGTCAAAAAGTCTTCAATCAATAATATACAGTATGACAACTACATCTTGTAAATTATACCCAATACTGCCGGCAGTCTATCCCTCTAAAGAATATTTGCCCCCTTTCATCCCTTCCTAACAATCAGATAATAAAATACAGCACCTATAAATAAGCAAAAAAAAATTATATATATATATATTTATATATATATATATATTCCGAAATCATCTATTGTTAGTTTTAAAGATATGGCAATAAAGGAGTCTAAATTAGCAAACTTGTAGAAGCCATAACTGATAAAACAGCTTATTGAAAAAAGGTGGCAGTAATGCACTCTATGTGTGCACAAGTACGTAAGAAAATACACAGACGTATAAAATTGCACGCACACACTCACGCACACACATCCTTCCACGCACCTCTATGCTCACGCATATACATATAGACAACAGGAGGAGTTAGAGACAAGTTAGAATTTGATTTGTACTTTGATCAGCCCTAACCTGTGCATAAAATAATGGAAAAAGGCTGTATTTCTGCAGGGCAGAATGGTCTAGACTGGGACTCGAGAGCATGAATGTTTTGGTTTGGAGTTTGGGCTATTTCCATCCCGGTAAGAGCCCGTCTGGTCATTGCCATGTACTCTTTATCCACGCAAAAATAAGCTTCCCACAACTAAAACGTATTTAAAATCAGTGCTTGCGGTGGGAAGAGATTCAGTAAATGGCCACCAACAGCAGGAAAAGGTCTCTATCTGAGGCAGCTCCAGTCCCCTCTTAGTGGTGTGTGACAGCAATCGTACACGCGAACTGCATTTTCATTGACTCCAGGTAAGCTGAATATTTTGGGTTACAGAATACGTCCCCAAAGTAGCAGGCTGAAATGTTACTGGCCAACATTTTTTTGAGCGATCTGTCTTTACTGAAAGGAAATTCAGTACACTACGAACCAAGTGAAATGATCAAGTACATGCTGTTTCTAAGTTGTCTCCTAAACCTCCTAGATATGAGGTCTGATCAGCGTGCTCTGTGGTTAGAGGTTAAAAAGCAGATTATAAAATACCTAGATTCAGATTTTTTTTTTTTTGTCCTGATTTGGCCTAAAATGGAGTGTATTAAACAAATTCTGGTCTGCAAAAGACCAGAATCAGTTAAAGCTATGAAACAATGTGCACTACGTGTCAATATTCTATTTCACTTACAAGAAAACACTAAGTCAGCTACCACAAATTAACATATTTTCCTGATGTGACTTTTTTTTTGTTTTGTTAAAAAATATGTGGAGTAAATGTGTTTTTTTTTCTTTTTAATTCAAAGTTTCAAACAACAAGATTCTTTTCTTTTCTTGAAAATATGTAGGAATCCAAACTAGTGTGTTTAGAGTCGGTTGACTGTGCAATCTCTTAGTGGCAACTGAACAGCTACAAAAAACTTTCTTTTTTTTTTCTTTTTTTTTGAAAAATCTCCCCTTTTTTCCTGGTTTAAGAAGATAATAGTGTATTATCGCTCTGTAGCCATTAGATGGCAGATAAAAAGCCCCCTTTTAATATGTGGGTTTGATTTTTTTTTTCTTTTTTTTCTGTTTTTCTTTTTTTAAAGCCCACACCAAAGAGGAGGGCACAAGGCAAAGCTGTATGAGTTATTCCAGAAATTGTGGAAATCACTTAGGGCAATAATAAAAACACTTCAGGGTACAAAAAAGCTTGACTACACATTTCAGTTTTCTTCCTCGAAAACACAAACATAAATTGGGCTTAACGCTCCTTTTTGTTTTCTATATGCACCTTGGCCTATGGCGTTTTTGCCCTGTGGCCCGCAGGGCGGTTAAGTGCGCAACACAATAAAACCAGTAGAGGTCCAGTTTCACTTCCCAGCTCTCCAGAGTTGGGCGAGTTTAATCTCAAAACTCCCACTCGACGGCCTCTTCTCGACTCGCGGCCTTCTCCAAGCGGTGGATGATGTTGTTCAAGTTTGCCGCTTTCTTTTTCCTCAAGGAGCTGTCTCGCGTGTTCCTGGAGCTCGCCGCCTCGGAGAAGCCGAACAAGCTCTGGAGAGAGTTGGCTTTCTGCGAGCCTGCGGCCGGCGTCGAGCTCGTACTTGGCACACTGGAGATTTTCTCTGAACTTTCTTTTGACTTGTAGGAGCTCTCCCCTGTAAGGACTGAGGTGGAGGCAGCTGAGGTAGAGGCATCCCCTTCCGTGGCAGAGTTTGGCAGTGTCTCCAGAGCTTCTCCCGGGCGCTGCGATGCTGGTGGAGAGCTCTGGCGCGGTGCTCTGAGCCTGCCCTCGTCGTCGGTGTCCTCCAGGCTCTCCGCCTGGAACGGCTCCGCTTTCTCCGAAGACCTGGCGCCTTGCAGTGCCTCCTCCCCCGCCTCGAACGCCGACTCCGCTGGCCCTCCCTGAGACTTTGTGGTTGCATTGCTGTACTCATCCGCCTCCGGGCCACTCGGCTTTCCTTCAGGTGGGCCTTCTGCGTCCACGCCATCGCAGCTGTCTCCCTCAGAGCTGTGAGCGGCCCTGCTGCTTCTGGCGGAAGGAGAGTCGCTCGACCCAGCCTGGCTCTGGCTCCCGGCCTGGATCTCCTCGATGAACAGCTCCCGGCGGATGCGAGACCTAGGAGACAGGGGAGAGGGATGGTGAGTCTGCTGGGGCTCACTCGGAATCACCCTGCTCTACAGACATGCCGTTCCAGGTGCCCTTCCCTGAGACGCCATTTTGTCTCAGCCACAGGGCCGTTCGACGTGCCCTTCCCTGAGACGCCATTTTGTCTCAGCCACAGGGCCGTTTGACATGCCCTTCCCTGAGATGCCATTTTGTCTCAGCCACAGGGCCGTTCGACGTGCCCTTCCCTGAGACGCCATTTTGTCTCAGCCACAGGGCCGTTTGACGTGCCCTTCCCTGAGACGCCATTCTGTCTCAGCCACAGGGCCGTTTGACGTGCCCTTCCCTGAGACGCCATTTTGTCTCAGCCACAGGGTGGCTGCACTGTGCCGGGTCAGCAGGAGCGCTCGCACACTCGAACCCAAAAGACTGCCTGAAAAGGCGTTTGGAAGAACATGAAATATTGTCTCGATGCCCTGAATTGCATTTTCCCCAGGCGGCTGCTGGCTGCGAAGCCCGCTGTGCTGGAAGGATGCAGGCTGCCGAGGCTGGGGTGCCCCGGGGGCTCCCCACAGCCTGGAGGGGGCCAGCAGGCCGAGGAGCCATCTCTGGTGGCTTCTGCAGCACTTTGTGCCAAGACTGACCCCTCTGACCCAACCAGGATTCTGCGTATTTATCGTAAATCTGACATTGATGACCTCCCCTTCTAGTAGCCTCAGTGGGCATCATGGAATAAACCAGAAATACAAACTTTACGCAGATAATCAATTTGTACTAAAATGATTGGTGAAAACCAACGACAGCTCACCTGTCCTTTTTCTGCAAGTTTAAATTAACTTTGTAATTGTATGCTTGACTTTTACAGCCCTGGCTGTGGTTTAAGGGACAGAGACGAAAGGTCCTGCAGCCTCCCACCCCCACTACAAGTCTCACACCAGGTAGGTGAAACTCTACAATACACTGGACCAGAAAAGGGCGGATTTTAAAAATATGAAAACATTTTTAGTAGACCCAGAAAAAAAATGGCTTGTAAATACAAACCAATCCAGATTTCCACTAGAAATGAGCCACAATTTGCCTAAACAAAAAACAAGGATAAAATCTGGACAACCTTCCTTGGCGTTCTGGATACCAAGGAGAAATGAAGATGAAACAAAGGCTGTTGTTCTGGAAGTGCTCTGGGGAAGCAAAGCCTTTTGACAGGTTGTCAGTCTATGAGTTAAGTCTGACTTCTGCCTCATTTTTTATTTAAAAAATCGATTTCAGAACATGAATAGTGACAAGGCAAGCAGTGCACTGCAAGGGAATTAATGCACTCCATGTGTGGTTAAAAATGCCTGGTGTGCCACCTTGTGCCTCCTATTACTTCAGGCGTGCAATAATACCCCGAACACGCCACCTTTGCCATTTAACTTGGTCCTTCCTCCCTCTTCCTTCTCTAGGAGCTCCCAAGATCCTCAGAAGTACAGAACAGTATGAAAAAATCTTAGGGTCTAGGCTAACTCATTCTCTGTAGCGCTCTGACGGGAGGAGAGGTTATGACCGCTGTTCAGGTCCTTATCAGCACCCAAGAGGGACCCCCAGTGACCTGCGGTCACGGATGAGACTACAGACACAGGGAGAGTTTAGCAAAACCGTCATCCTTCAGAGCGAAGGTAACACTTTCGGTTTTAGCCTGGGAGAACTGCTAAGGGTCTTGCAAATCACAAGTGAAATGCTGTCCCAACGCTGATGGATGTAAGAATCTTCCTTTTTTTTACTAAATGTGCTACAGAAGACAGCACACTGTGGAAAAAAATTAGGATAAATGCAGAACGCCATCTGAATACTGCTTTTGAAGCTAACGATATTATTGACTGACTTGAAATGCAACTGAGTATTTCCACAGTACTTGCTGACTCCACACTTTTCAAGGATTTAGGGGGTCTGTAATTTTCCCTAGGAGAATATTACTCACCTAATAGAAGACCACAGGTGCTAACATTAATTTTCTATTACCATTAATTGCATCCATCCTGCAACATCGATTATCAGGCTCTATTTATGCCTGTAATCTCCCTGCATGGACATTGATCCAGAACATGCTGCTTCTGCAACATTCGCCCAGTCAGGAGAGGAAACAGGTAAGGGCTTTGTGCCTGCATGGCATTAAAAATACCTCAGCTCCATCAAGATACCGAATGATGACATGCTCATTGATTATCTGACCACAGCCCTACAGAATACAGGTTTGATGTCTGGAAATCCCTGGAATTCACACTCAATATATGGCTTCTGGAATCTAGTCTGGCTCCTGATTAACACAGTAATTAAATCCCTACGGTAAAGAAGAACTAGTGACAGCAGCTCGGAAATTCCAGAGAGCATTCCTCTTGGTGGAAGGGGTTGGCCTCAGCATCAATACATCCTACTGGCATTCATCAGTGTAACTCAAAACATCAGCGATCTCCAGGAGTGTATGTTCAAGTTCCCTGTACACGCCTTCACACAACATCTGAACAAGCACAACGCTACAGTTCATTGAAAAATATGCCCAGAGTAAAAGCAATGAAATTTAGGATCCAGGAGTGCTAGATTACAATTCAAGAAAGTTTGGTTTAATTCCTTGTGCTTCTGCAGCATCATCTCTGTGACCTTACTGAGTTTATGCGCTAGTTTCCACATATGAAGCGGGACAGAAATCCCTACCTCCTACTCTTTTGTACCATTCTTAAGACAACAGAGCCTCAAACTATGATGTGTCCTATATGTGCTTCACTAATGCAAAGTAAGGTGAATTTATTTTTAAGTTCTGAGAGCTATTTGATTGGTATGGATACAAAGCCACAGACTTGGATTAAGTTTGCAGACATGTCAAAATCCTTTATACCTACTTATATTCTGAACTGAATTATTTCTTCGCCTGCTAGGGATTTTTTTTTTTTTAAATTTCTTTTGCTGCAGAAAATAAACGTTAGTTTATGACTTCCCATCTGGTGGATAAAAAGGTAGATTCTGCTGTAGCAACAACCTTTGGAAAGTGAGGTTTGGGCCAAATCCCAAAGGAAAAGCATCACTGCAACAAGATTCCCAAGAGACAGGAAGACAAGCTTGTCCAAATCTGTACCTTGCCTTACCTGAAGTAACTTCAAAGAAAAATTTATATTAAATAATAACTATATGGTCTGAGATGTGGAACTGCTTATGTATGAAGACTTTGGTTTGGAAAAGAAATGGCTGAGGGAGAGTATAAAAGAGATAAATAAAGCTAAGTGTGGCCTGGAGAAGATGAAGAGGGGAAAGACTACCCATTTCTTATAATACATGAGCTACGGAACAGTCAGACCCTGTTCCCCTAGCAGAACATGTACCTCTTCTGCAATGTCCTGTAAATGATTTAAGAGTACTTCATGCACGAAAGCTAAGAAAATTATTGTACAGAGGAGAAGAACAGGCACGTGTTCCGATTTTTCAGTGGTGGCAACCGCTCAGAGCACCCAGGGCTCCAAACAGACTTGAAACATCTTTTTTAAAGTCCTGGAGACTCAGCAGCACATCTGGGAGCAGGTCCAGGTCACTCAGTGCTGGGAGGCTTGTACTACCCACGAGCCTCTAGCACCTTGTTTATACATTCTTTATTTTGTATACAACTGTCAGCACCTAGTCTACATTAATGTATAGCTTGGTGTGGCTAAACAGGCTGATCAATCATGACTTGTCACGCTTTCTCACAGCACGCCTAAACAGGAGATCTCATGATAATGAGGAAGATGACACATGCCACCAGTGCTCCTGCTCTCATCTGCGTAAGTGAGAACAGCACATTTTGCTGTCAGGCCGAAGGGAACATATTTTCATAGGCATTCCTCCAACTCGTGCATAATTGCCTAGAAGTGGGAATTGGAAGAGAGGCCTGCATTTGGAGAACTCTGAGCAGTGAAAGAGGCTGCATCTGTAGCGAATTCAAGTCAATGAAATTCAGTGTAAATATGATTACTCGTTGGTTATAATTTTTAAATTTTATATTGTTTACTATAAACATTATTTAACTATTGTGCATAATATTTCTGAGATATCTCATTAAACTGTGCTGCTTCTGCTTCAGCAACTTCCTTGTTCGTCATGGTTTAACCCAGCAGGCAGCTAAACACCACACAGCCGCTCTACCCCAGCGGAAACCAGGCCATTGCTAAAAGCTGAGGAGGGCCAAAGTGGAAAATACTCTTTAAATGTTAACAGTTTCCAAAACCAAACAGGTTTAGCTATCTGGACTAATTAGGAACATTACTGGCTCCAAGTGAAGGAGCAGAATAGTACTAAATCTGGTATCCTAACTGTACCTGTTCAATATTCATTACCACAGATTTCGTAGAGCAAAGTCTGCTGCACTAATTAAGATTCCCAATCCCGAGCACAGTTGAGAATATGCTTACTCAAATCCTTCTAATTCTTACATGCCATTCCAGCATTGTTCCTTTTTATCAGTCTCTAGGCCAAAACCTACTTCAATGGTTCAAATGTGGAGAAAGTTCCTTCTAATATGACAAAGGAACTAAACAGACCGACATCTTATTTCATTTCAGTGACTCCATGATTTCATCATAACAATGAAATAAACCTGCGATCACATCTGACTTCAGGGTTATCTGTTCTCTGTCCCTCATGACTGTGGAGTTTCCCAGAAATACAGCACACACGGTGTCTACTTGCAGAGCTCGGAGGCTCAAGACCTAAAACCAAATCCTCTTTTTGCAGGAAAATTATACGATGAAAGCAGTGCAATTCTGCTGTCACCCAGAAGAGGACACTTCCAAGCACTCCCCGCCAAGGCATAACACACACAAAACACACACCTATACATGCATGTCTATGTGTGCCAGTATCTGTCTGTGTGAGTGTGCATATGCAAGTAAGAAAGACCAGCCTTGCTTACTGCAATGGAATTTATAAATATTCAATAGTGGATATCTCTAAATCCACGCCCACCCCAAAAATGAGACTTTCTCTTTAAAAACACTACTTACATCAATATGTGAATATTGCTGTTCCTCAGGGATGACTTAAAATTAGTCTGGAGCATTAGCATTACTGTTAGTTAGAACCTCCCTGCTGTCGAAACTGTTCATTTTGTACAACCGCTCCATGCTAGCGGAAGCAGACACAGTCTGCTGAAGCGGAGTAGCACCCTGCCAAAGCAAATAAAATAAATCCTTTATGAGTAGGGCTCCCGGGAGATCTCATACCTGTAATTGTGGAACCAGTTGATCACGGTGCTGGTTTTCAAGTTGAGCTGCGTAGCGAGTTCCTCAATGGTTTTTGGTGATGGGTATGGCTTTTGCTGGTAGGCTCGTTTCAGAGCTTCTTTCTCTTCTGGTGCCAGCACCACCCGGGGCTTCTTCAGCTGATGCTGTGGCTGCGGGCTGGCTCCCTGGCTGTAGTCTATTCCAGCGGATGAGGACTCACAAGACTGACTGTCGCTAACAGAGCTGTGTCGCCGTTTCATGTAGGCTGAAAGAGAAGTGCATCGGATCAGCCCCAGCTGAATACAAATGCAAAATCAATGAATATACGAGCCGTGGAATAAACGCGAAGATGACAGGTTGTACATGCACGGATGGGCTAGTCGAGAGAGAACAGAAAGGAAGAGGCATCATCAGTGATCAGAGGAAAGCAAATGTGGGGAGGATGCAAGAGGCAGAAAAAGAAGAAAAGAAAGTAAATCGACTGGAAACCTGCCAGTTTTCTGCTTTTTCGATGAATATGGGAAATTAATAACAGGGTTCAGTTAACATGACATATTCCAAATTCACTCTTTCAAGAGTGGCGAACTTCCACATAAGCACCTGATTAGGACAGCTGCACTTCATTTCAGCTGAAATGGTTTTGGCTGTTAAACACTTAAGGTGTACACTAAGGTCTCCCTGACACTTAAGGTCTCTAAATTAAAAATCTGACCGGGAAGCTGAAGGCAGCTGCACCTCCAACACACGATGGCGCCCGGAGCCCAGAGATCCTAGTGATGGGCTGAACAACCTGCCAGGGTTTGCTGCTTTTTCCTACAGATCTTCGCTATAGCGGTGACAGGTTATGAAAGAAAAACAGCCCACAGCATCCTCCTCCCCTACGCAAGGCTCTTTCAAAAATGAATGTACTTTCAAGAAAGCTCTTGCTGCCCTGATGGAGCTCAGCAAGGCTGATGGCAGAAGCCTGTGATACCACTGCTGACTCTCCTCCCTGATAGGGACTGAATTACCCTGGTAAATTCTGCAAGCGAAGGGTCCCAGCAAACACTGTCACCGACTTGATTGATTTACGCCAGGCAAAGAGAGGTGGGATTTACTGCACCTGGCAGTATCATGCACAAGCATTGCTAATGAGGGGGCTGAAAATGGTAAATATAGATGAATCTTGTCAATAAAGTATTTAATGGCCTGTTAAATACCTTCTAGATATTTAAGAGTTTAGGTATTCAAGAGCTGCAATTTGATAACCTAGGCTATTAAGTTCCAGATTACACCAGCCTGACATCAATCTAGCAGGCACTAAATCTCCAACAGCCAGGAGCTCCAGTCAGAGCCAGGGACTGGTGGGGCACATCACACCGGTCAGCAACCAAATTCTTAAAAAAATTTATTTCTCTCTTCCTCCAGCTCTGCCTTTAGGTTGAGGGTGCACAAAGAATAAAAATTCAATGCAATCAAACTGAAATTTTCAAAGCCCTTCTCACACAAGTCAACTTCTGGCAGAGCTCCCTATGGGACTGGCTGGGCTTTCTGTCTCCAGTAGGTTTCAGCAACCTGTCCTCTACACAGTGGCACATCCAGTGGGATGCTTTTACACTGCGTCTTACTACCATCAAAGTGAAATTTGAACATATTCTGTAACCTTTTGGGGGTATCTGCATGGCCCTCATTTTGTTTTGCCTGAATATGACAGATTATCTGTGGATTGCCTACTGTGTAAGATCACCGATACGGAACAGAATGTGAGTTGCTCATGATCCATCACTCTGCCATGATACAGTCCTGCATGCATTTGAAATAACTATAAAAAGCAAAGTTACTTTTTTAAAAAAATAAACTTAATTAAAAAAAAAATCACCTACTTAAGTTGTTCTAGCTGGATGTAGAACTGCAAAGTGACTGCAGGTAAACACATTATTTCAAGGTGACCTACTGGCCTTATTTTTGCAGCCTTCAAGGAACTGTTACAACCTTCAACCACGGAATTAATCATTTCAGCAATATAATCTCACATTTATATAATGTCTTTACTCTCCAAGACCTCCTAGGTGTTAAGGTGTTATTTCAAACTTGCATTCACATGCAAACTATATACAAGGTTCCCTTATTGCCTTTGATGGCACAACCAGGAGGTCCGAAAGACAACATCTATCACTTCAGCAACGTGCAGCAGCTTAAAGGAGGCCATGAGACAAACCAGAACCTCACATGGAAGATGTAAAAGGTGTTTAGGCTTATCTCTTAACTGGCATTTCTGGAATTTGGTCTGGCAACTGAGTTAACATGAGACACCCATGCATCAGGATGCTCTGAATCTCCGCTTTCTCTGCTCTCCAAAGGATGGCACTTCTGCCAGGTCAGAGCTCCCACCTTTAGACTCCTGCGGACAGCATGGAGCTACGATAGCTTGGGAAACATTTCATGCCCTAATGCCTACCTCTGCTTTTGTAACTCGCACCGGGATCACAAAAGGTGCAATAGATGATCTGGGTCACTCTCATGTGAAGGGAACAAATGATATAAATGCACGTATTTCCTTAACAGAAAAATAAAGAGGAGGATGTCCCACTGTTCTGTCATAAGCAATTGTTCCTCTGGAGGATAATACTTTAGCAGAACAAATTTCCACTGGGCCAAAGGCACAATCCTGGCCCTTCACCATGTGCTGAACTAGCACCTAAGCTTTAGGCTTTAATGACAGTCTCTGGAAACTTTAGATGACGTTTGTAAAAGCTTTTCCTTTTTAATTCTTATTTTAAACATATGTGCTGTGTGCAGACAACATAAGGAGATCGTTTAGCATATTTGCAGTGACAGCAAAGCTCAAACTGCAATCCAAGTCGCAAACACACTTGATTTTTGGTGAAGTTTGAGTTTTGTCTGTGCTCAGTCTCTGCTTCTCGGGAGACCTATGAAAAAATAACCCCTAAACATAATTTGGGCAAAGGTCTGGATGTGGGTCTGAGACCAAACTTGTCACGGCCAGCTCTATCCTCTGAGTTGTTCTACCTTTTTTCACCCCTGCTGTGGCCAGCGCAGCACCACCGTGTCCCTCTGGGAAGTCTCCCCAGCATGTGTTCAGCTACAGATGCAGCAGACGCTATTGCAGAACTAGCAGCTGCCCATTGAGGTAAACCAGAGCCCCTTTTAATATAGTTTTTATCTTACGCGGTATTGAATAAGATTATTAAAAAGTGAAATAATGGGGAAATAAAGGGAATTAAATTTTCTCCTGACAGCAGGCTTCAGTACTGTTCAGTGAGGAGTGTGACGTTACCAGCTGAACACGCACCGGGAGGTTATAAGGAAGAGGAATGAACTCTCCCAAGGCAGGAAAGGTGGTGCGGCGTGTCTGAGCCTAATGAGCGTGAACCCCCCCTTTCCTCCGAAGACACAGTTAATGTACACTGCAAATTTTCAGAACCTCTTAAAACGGACTTTAATAGCACAAACTTCAGACTGGCAGAACAGGAAAAAAAAAAATATATGCAGCTCACCTTTATGATAATAATTAATTTACTACCTTAATAAAATGTGGCAAAGGAATAATTGATAGTAATGTTTCACTGGTAGCAGATACAGTTGCATTGTTCTTAAACTGACATTAGCTGAAGGGAAAGTTAAATTCTTAATGTGGCTCTAGAGCAATTTAAAAGGTTAAATCACAGGATCCTTACCTGCATGAAAGGATTTTGCAGAAAATACAGGGTTGGATTCACTTTAGAGTGCTGTGCTATGAGGACAGCACTTACACAGCCCAGGAGCTCAGTACAGAGTCTCAATGATTTATAGCCTTATCTCTATTCAGGTGCCATCTATAGAGCATATGTATTGTACAGTATTTGGTAAGAGTCCAGTTTAGAAAACAGTTTTGAAAGGATAGTCAGTACTACTTTTAAATTATTTTTATTTTATTTTCCTGCATTATGGGTGATATTCTCTGCGAGGCTATAAAAATCCAGCTAGTTGACAATTTTATTTCTGCCACGTTTCTAATACAGCAAAAACCATCATGGTTCCCTTTGGTTTACAGTTGTAAGTGGGAAACCCATGTGGATTTTACTCCCCATGGAAGATCATACACGATTGCAGTAAGATACTGCACTGCATTATATTATACTGGTTACTATGACAAGGATTTGAATTTCTCCTTACAAGCATGCAAGACCATGATTTTCCCAGAAGCTCCCTCACTCAAATTTTTAATATAATCACCAGGTTTTTGATCAAATGTGTTAATGCTTTCAGGACATCAGTCAACAGCAGTGCTTTCAGCGCATACAATTAATGCTGTCTGTACTAATATCACTGAGGGATAGCTTGAGAGATGCGTGTATCATTAATTAGTTAACTGCTGATAATGGCAGCCTATGAATCTCTCCTGTAAAATCACATGAAGGTACTAAAACCAAGGCTTTGAATAACCACTGTTTTTTAGCAATGAATTTAAAATACAGACAGTAGGATAAATTTTCAGGATATACTCCCTATTAAGACACCCAATAACAACTTGGGTTTCTCACAGGTGCATACTCATGACCTAGCCATTTTATGTGTGTATTAACACAATCACCTTCCCTCATCCTTAGAAAGGCTACAAATTTAATTATTCTCAAATACTCTTTTATAAAGACTGCATTTTCATTCCTCCTAGCGACTATCAGTGCAGGACTGGCAAGAAGCTCTCTCAGGAATCAATGCACAGTTCTTCCAGGCCAACATCTGTGACCAGCTGCAGTGCTATTAACTAATAACCCACAGCCAGCTCCCAAACTCACATTTCTCATTTGGTAAGGCAAGTTATCAGTGATACACCAGGGCCTCAGTAATTAATCTATAGGAGAATATAGCAATGATTTCACGACAGCTGGTGAATATGCAGGGTTTGGGGTTGGTTTTTTGTTTGGCTTTTTTTGGAGATGGATCTGCTTGAGCTAGCATCAAATAAAGGACCATGAAGTCTTTTTGCGTAACCTTCATAATACTGGATCAATGCTGCCCCTATACTATTTATGAAGAGTTATAAAAGACACAGTCATCTTTGAAATAACGGGAAACATGAGTCAGCAGTCTGCTCTAAGTTACCTTTTTTCTCCATTCGTTTCATATCCATCAGCTTCTCCACGTTGTTGGGATCGTTCAGCCACAGCTGCATGCGGACAAAGGGTTCCCGTCCCTTCAAACTCAGCTTGTGCCAGGGCTTCGGGCGAGCCAGAAGGTCTGAGACAGAGCCTTGTGTTAGCCCTAGGATTGTCTCCCCAAACAAACGCTGACCTAATACGAAATTGAAAATTGCATGAATTCATTCAGCTAAGAGATGAGGCTAACTAAAAAGACAGAACACATCTACAAGATCATTTGTCAATTATTCTTACTTCAGAATTGCTTGAAAACCCAAAAGAAACCTTTAGAAGAATAAAAGCTCTGCCCCCCGCCCCTAAAAGTGTAAATATCGAGCTTTAGTTTAATTCTTAGGATCTGACTGTGGCAAAGAGGGGAGCTCAACATGTTTGGGGACTGGGACCTTACAGTGAAACAGTGTGCAAAAAATAAAATTAATGAGATTAAAAATAAACTGAACTTTTAGCTAAGCAGGTAACTAGTGAGAGTAGTGAGGCTACTTAGCTCTTATGCAGAAGGGTAATGCAACGGCTTCGTTCCAACAGGGCAATCCAAACATTTCAAGCAATCAATGAACCAAGATCAATGTAACCCCCCCATTCATCAATAATCATCTAAGTGTCCTCAAAGACACATGTACATATTTTCTGTGTTGTACTATCGGTGGTGTTCTAACTGTGTCTTACCAACTACAGATACTCACATTTTACAATACAACAGCCTTTTTATTTTTTTTTTTTTACAGCCTCTACAATCCTTCTAGTTAAGATTTTAATTCTCTTTCAAAACCCTATTGTCTGACAGGGCAAAAACTGCATATGGTTTTCAGCGTGCAGAATTTGTATGTGCACTGGTAACGCTAGTTTTACGTGGTTAAGATCTAACTTCCAAAGGACTGTGGAAAATGCCTGTGCAGCTCAAACCCAACCATACAGCTGGTTTTCTAAACCTCTTCACTTCAGTGTTCTTCCTAAGCTAAACTGCCTCAATATGCAACAGCTTTTGTTAAAAGACAGAGCCTGAAGTCATCCGAGTCACCGCCGGTGATTTCTGATACAAGCGCAGCTATAGTGTGTTTTCCAGGTAACCCAAAGATCTTTCCATGCCGACCAAGTTTAGGCCTCAGGGTCTTGTGTCTGATCTGTAGCTTTTGCATGCCCTCACTAACACAAAGCAGAACGCTCTTCCTGCGCTTCCTGGCAATGCCAGCACCCTTAGCGGCAACAAACAGATCCCTAAGGGACAATGCAGATATGTGGGAGCTTGTGCTCTTACAGCTCTCCAGGACATGTCTGCACTTGCAAAAGCACCATCAGCTCTTGCCTTCAAACAGGTCATGGAAAATATCTGTTCTACAGCCCTTTGCCTAACTCCATGAATGTCCTCCTTCTCTTTAGAAACATCCCAAGACTTTTGCCCTGGTGATTTGTTTGGGGTTGTTTTGTTTGGTTTTTTTTTTTTTTTTTCCCCTGTATGGGGACAGGAGGGGATGTGGGACCAGTTAGAAGCTGCAGAACATCCCATTCAGATGCATAGGGCAGGTGGGTCTGCAAAGCTTTTGGAGGAAACAGCCGAGACAACGAAAGGCAGAAAGGGGAAACGAGGACAGGGCTAACATGACACAGTCTGCTAATAAGCTCTAAAACTAACCCCAAAAATGGTTCTTACAGACCTAACAGAAACCTAAATTCAGAATTCACTTAAGTACCTAAGTAAAAAGTGATTTTCCATTACCCTCAGTATCAGGAAAATCAGACAAAAGAAGTAACTCAGGGCCAATTTTAGACCATGCGTGTTGCAGAGAGAACCTACTCCCTGTCCGTCTGTTTAAAAGCATCAGTAAGGCCTCACCCATTTACCTCTAAACCTGCCAGCTACTAGCAAGATGAGACAGCTACTTTAAAAAAATCTTTTAATTTGCCTTCGTAACTAACGTTCCCCCCCAGTTTCCAAGCCCGGGCTGTGCTCAGGCTGCAATGCCATGAGCATTTCTTCCTGCAGCTGCGGAGGCTCCAGCAGCTGCTGCGCAGGGCCAGCGTGGCCACTGCCACCGCCTGCTTGGCTGCACATTAAATCGGAGCAGGGAACTGATCTGAGTCAAACCAACCTACCTAGAATCAAACGGCCTCTTTTGACTCAGACCAACTGGGCCGGTTTATTGTGTGGCCACGTGAAGAGGAATGCCAGCACAAATTCGCAAAAGGGTCAGGAATAAGCACACCAGATCAGGTACTAGCAATGCTGCTAAAGCAAGCGAACTTCAAACTACAGCCTAAAAATTAAAAATGCAAATGCGGGAGAAGGTAACGTCATGTTCTCTTGGTGTTAAAAACAAAGCTAAAGATGTTTGTATCATTTATTTTATCCCAGGATGTGGCCTGACCGGATAAAACACCTGAAAGACTCCCAAGCTAAAGGGAAATGTGTTAGAAATCATTCTCAGGAGGTAGCAGGTATATCACACTCCATCAGAGTGCTATCAATAACTGCAATATTTTCAAGCACAGGTTTCCTAAAATTCCTGCTAATTCTCCCTATCTTTGGCCCCACTATCCTTCATGCCTATTCCCACTGATGTTGCTTTCAGTAAATTATGTTGGTTTCATGGTTAGTCCTGGCCCTTTCTGCAAAATCCCCACTGCTGCAATCCTTCAATAGCTCACTGCATTTGTTTCCCTCTCCGAGTTTTACGCTGCCCAACAGGGAATCACTGGTAATACTGTGACGTTTGGGACTAGGATTACCAGCAGCATCTCAATGTTAACGCTGCCGGCATTGTTTGTTAAAACAGTGACTGTTATACGAATACTAAAAGGCATGGGAGCGAAGACCCGCCAAACATATCTTGAATGGTTTTGCACAACTTTGTTCTTTACTGGCCAGTGATAACGGAACAACTGAGTCACCACCAGTTGTCTGAGACTGGTTCACAAGGCTCTGAGGCCTAAGAGAGAGAAACCTGTGCACCGAGTCAATCTGGTGCACTAGCACACTGAGGGCACAAAAGGAGACATTGAAACTGGTTCCACACCTAATGCAGAGTTTGGGGCACATTTCCTGGCTCTTCTGCTGCTTTTTAGGCTTGTCAGCCACACTGTAGGAAAACAAAAATCATGGGAAATAAAAAAGACTAAGTAAAAATGGCATCAAAGCAAATGCAAACAAAAATACTTTTTCAAACCTCTCTGGAACACAGAGCAGGTACAGCACTCAACAGCATTTTGCCCAAAAACTAGGGGCTTGAACCTGCAAACCCTTACTGTGACTTGTGGCTTTACCTCTACATTACCTCCACTGAACAAGCAACCACAATCTGCTCGTGCCAATGTGCACGAGCGTGTAATTTTGCTGGGTTCAGTGGAACACCATCTCATGCAGGCTATGTCCACGATCAGGGCCATTTTCTTTTTTTTGCCCAGATTATGTTAAATTACAACTTGCAACCTCCCCCATCTCAGTAGTTTTCCACTTAAAAAAAAATAATCTAAAATAATAACATGTTATTCTGTGTCTAGCCAAAAAAAGGCTTCCTTACATACTAAAATAAAGGAGTTTTTACTTATACAGTCATAATGTTCAGATGATATGGAATTCCTCTCATGTAAGTATCATCAGCAGTCTAAATCTAAACATCTTTTTGGTCCCTTTTGTAGTGAACGGAGAGAAATTGGTACCTCCGGAGAGTACCAGACATCTATTTTGATCAATGTGAGTGAGATGAATCCCATGCTAAGCCCCAGAAGCACGTGCAGGTAACACTGGGGCGACCCGTACTGCCTTCCCGCTACAGACTTCAAAGGTCTGCTAAAGGCTTCCCAATGCCTTGCGAGGGAGGCAAGTGTTAAACACATATGAAGAACTAGTGGTTTAGAGGCATAGTGGCAGTATTAAGTGTGGATCTCCCATTCTCAGATCCGGTTAATCCCTTGGAGTACTCAAAATGTACAGCCGTGTAAGCGTTACACTTAATTTGACACCCAAAAACTTATTTGTAAGCAAAAGCAGCCTTAGCTTTGCACATCTCGTAAGTGAAATACCTGCATGGCCCCATATACTTATCGATAGGTCACCTAAACCTCAATGGAGTCTGAATTTACCCTCCTAGCTCTACAGGTACCCTCCCCTAGCACTATGCTTTTGCTTGTGACGCACCTCCCTCTCCCATCGTGCTGGACTCCTCTATTTCACCTATGCCTAAACCGCTGGGGCATGGGGAAACATGCATTTCTCCAGGGGAGATCTCCCTGGCTTTGAGGCTGGGTCTTCCTGACAGCCTGCTGGACTGTATTTAGGGAGGTGGGAGTAGTGTCTGGCTGGTCAGCCAGGAGCAGAGCATAAGAAGAGCAAGGATATGATGAGATTTTAAGGACAGTGTGACAATCTAAAAGGATTTTTCTACCAGTTTAAAAAAAAAAAAACAACTATCTTTTTTAGAAGCTTAAAGCATAGGTCAGAGTCAAACCCAAGTATTCTTGTAAACATCTACTGAAATATAGCTTAAAAATAAAAGCATGAACGCTTCCATTTTATTTCAGTCAAGAAATGAAAATAAAGGGATTTACCAAGATTGTTGTCCGTTAGCACTTCTTTGACCCTCTTTGTAATGCCATACGTATCCAGCTCAGGGGACATCGCAACCAGTTCTTGAATGCTGAGCGCCGAGTGGCCCGACAGTGGCAAAGGTGTTGTAGACTGGGATTCAGAAGCAGGTGGCTCATTAGATTCTTGGGATTTGCCATCCTTACTTGTCTCTATAGTGGGACAGGGTTGCTGCACCAATTCAGTCAGGCTTTTCACTGATTCACTGGAACTCATTGGAGACTCAGGAGCGGGACTGCAACTGGCAGAAGTCTTTGGAGTGCTTTCTGTAATTAAAAAAAAAATGAAAGAAGTCCCCACTTTAGCATAATTGTAATGTTTTGATTGCAGGATATTTAACTTTCCTTCTCATTTATATTCTACCTACTTAAAGAAATGCCTAAGTATGCAAAATGCTACTTGTTATGACTCGCTAACTAAAACGCCTCTTTTTAAAAACAAAATTATTTTCTAATTTTATCTTGAGTCATCTCTGCTTTTTTATAAAGACAAGATGTACAAATACAAATAAAAATCAGGAAAAAAAATGAAGTGAATAGTCTGTAAGTTTGCAAGAAATTTCCTTGGTCAGGAAATCTCTCAGTTTTGCTTTCTGCAACATTTTTGTATGCAGATGCTTTTAAATGTACCGTTACAGACTGGTTTAAGCCTCCTTCTGTGACTTGTAGGAAACTCACTCAGCTACTGCTTTGTAGTGTCAATGAGGGATTTTCTACAACTGATACAACTTTATATTTTGAGAGTGTTATTGATTCCATTTTATTTCTTACCACTTGCATCACATTTTCGCACTTCTCTTTGCCCAGAAGTAACAAGATTAAAGTACAGTTTGCAATTAAGTTGTTCTAATTAATGTGTTTGAGAATCCAACATAAAGATAGCTAGTGGATGAAGAGACACCCAAACCTGTTATCGTGACACCTTGTTTAAAAGAAAGCTTTCTGAATCTCTTAATTTGCCAACAACATTACGTTCTGTACAAAATGTTGGTCTCCCCTAATAAATTCACATTTATCTCTAATGAAATGTACCAACTGAACTGATGCTGACAATCCAGACATCTAACGGTAAAGTCTAAACGGTGTTAAAGACATGTAGACAATGGGGTTTAAAAGAGTAACTCCCTTGGAAAGATAAAGAGCACGTGATTCCTTCATTCACAGTTCTTTCCCGTTTTTTTGGGACTGCTTCTTCCTCCTTGCCGTCTCACATCTCATTACTTGACATGGTTAATCGCACGTATCTCAGATTCATCCATCAGTGGATTTGCCTTGAGATCTCTGGAGGAAGCTTACAATGCTCTCCATCGTACAAGGATGAGTCTACATCAAAAACTTAGTCCCTCTAACAGAATTGTGTTCTCCTGGGCGCTGCAACACTACTATGAGAGCGGTTCATTCTGCAGCATCAGGTCCTGTCACCACCATGGCGATGGCTAACAGCAAATGTCACTATTTTTCAGGTCTCTTTGTTAGCCAGAATATTGTCAAAGCATTACAGAACGCCCAGCTTGTGTAGCATGGGAACATCCCAAATACCAAAGGAAAATACTACCGAAGTAAAAGCAGGGTTCAAACGAAGCAGGGTGCACGGTCTAATTGTGTTGTTCAAGGAAACAGCTTTCCTGATGCTGCATTTAAGAGAGGTTCCCTGACATACTCACATAAAGTTGCTGTCTCAAACCAAGCAACTGGACTTTTCCCTTAGAGCTTTATGAGAGATGCAAAAGAGGCAGACATAAAAGGAAAGCAAGGTGCATATAAATCTTTAAGGTAATAGGGATCTTACAAATCTTATTTCTTTTCTCCGTTCACCCTAGGTCATCGTACAACTGAATATAAAACCCAGCAAATGTTATTTTTATAGCAGGAGCAGCACAGGAATTGTACTGTAAATTTGCCCTGATTCACCCATGCGAGGGACCAATTTGGCAGATCATCCATCTTGTTCACTGTACACTGTCAGGGATGGCATGGATTCCCTACATGATAAACAGATTTCTTCTCAGGTCTGTGTCCTTTAACCCACAGCAAGGTCAAAATTATGGCTGCCTAGCTAATAAACTGCACGGCACTCGTTCAAGTTCCCTCTAATTTTGTCCCTTGTGCCAGCTTATACAAATCTTACTGAATAACTAGAGCAGCTGCAAATTTCCTATACAATTCCTCATCCGTGCACTGCAAACCACATGCACAGGGAGCGCAGAAAAAATAAAAAAAATCATAAAAAAACCCCCAACCCCAACCACACAGGACTAAACAAAAGCATTTACTAATGCTTCTTTCTCCCTCTCCTCTCCCTGCCCAGCCTAATTATGTAAACAACAAAGGTAATCTATATTATCATCTATCACTGCAATGCTCTATGTTGCTTGCACATTAGCTTATTTATTTTTTATATCGCATATCAAGAGCTTACTTGAATTTCATTTTTAAGGCCAATCTGCTGCTTATTTACTCAAAAAGGTAGGATTATCTGCACCTAATTTTGGAAGGCAGTACAGATGACAAACTGCTTGCTTTTCCCCCAGCGAAAGGGAAATGTACAGCGATTTCAGATGAGGCATTATGCGCATACACTACAAATAACTCCAAATATGTTCCCCGTTCATTTTTAGCATTTTTCCCTTATGGAAAAAACATTTTCAATATCACATAAATATTTAAGGGAAAGATCCATTATTTGGAAAAGTAAACTCAATAATGAAATAATGCAAACATTTCCTGTTAATCTACTTAAAAAATTAAATAGACATTTAGAGTACAAGTGACTGCTGACAGAACAAAGGGGAAAATTGAATGTATTCACTATTACAGATTTAACTGTCAATCCACAGCCATTTCGCATGTTTTATGAAATAATTTGTCTGTATTCATTTCTTTCAAGTTCCTCACAGGACAAAGAAACAAATTCAGGCCATCTGAAAAATACATATTAAGATTTCCAAAGTAGCAATTGAACATTTCCAATGAAAACAGTACATTGAAAGCTTGTTTCTTTAAAACGTGTTATGCTTTTTTAACCCCAGACTGTGCCAGAGAATAGCACTAACGTAAGAGCGATCCAGTTTCTTATAAGTGAATAGGTGATGTTCACCGAATGTTTACACATTTGTATTTAGTGAGGAAGAGATCACTTTGTCAATATAAACGTAAAACTGCATTATGGTAGGATGTACAAGCTGTGAACCCCACAGCCACCATTTATTGACGAAGTTATTTTGATAAACTCCAGAAAAACTTTGCTATATCAGAGGGGTGCTGCATTTTGCTTTCCAACAGCCTGTATCCAGTTTGAAACCTGAAGCAAAAGCCCCAAAGCTTCAAAAATAAGGGGCTAGAAGTAAAGAGCTGGAGAGGTGAAGAGTGACACCAGGAACGAGGTCACTACAGAACCTGGCATCTTTTTGAATCTCAGGTAGCCAAAGACATCAGCCATGGCCTGTGCTTTATAGAGGATGGGAGAAACAGGGTCTTCCCAAACGAAATTTGCTGGAAAGATGAGTGTCCAACAGGTCCCAAGCACGTGATGAAATCCTAGTTCAACATGGCAATTTTAAATGATCGGGAAACTGGTGTAACTTTTGCATAATTACAGGTTGATGTTGAAAAAAGTCATTAAAGATTCAAATAACACCATAAATGCATTTAAGTGATCCAAATCTTCTAAAGCTGCAAGTATAATGGAGTCACAAAAGGGCAGAGGCTCTACCATGCACTTTTTACATTATTACTTCAAAATATATGTCTAGGGTATATGGAAGTTAGGCACTTCCCACCAATTTTTAAAAGCACTTTCAAATACGCAGCGCAGAAAATAATAATAAAATGCAAATCAAGTACTAGGAAGTGATGCTTGTGTAAATGGGCCAGCAATCTCAAATATTTGGCAAGTGCAATTGGCCTCCATTCATAGCTAAAACACGAAGACAACTGAATGAGTATTTCACAGCTGATGAAAACAGCTAAGAGAGAGCTATGACCACACAGTGAAGGTGAGCATTCAAGTCTTTCAAGGCAAATATGTCTTCATAAAGACAAATACACGTGATGCAGCTTGCGAACGCCAGAGCACCGTACTTGGGAACGTGTCAGTCCTGGCAGCACGCATGGTCCTTATTCTTAAGTCAGGGAATTCTTCAGTTGTGGGTTTTTTTCCTACTACAGTATTAGAGAGGGATGCACAATCTAATATGAAGATACATAAACAAATGGGAACAGAGTCAACACTACACAAATAGCTTCTGTCTTCTTTTAAAATACTATTTTCCCAATATAGAATTTGCTGCTTGAATGACCATCTTACTACAACAAAACCCCAAACCATCACCACAGCTTGGCGATGTTGGAAACGGAGTTCCAGTCTCTACTCATTGGTTATGTCAGTTTTCCTGAACTTAAAATTAGTTTTTCTTATTCTTCTCCAGCTACAAGACTCCCCACCCTCAAGCTGGGGTCAGGTCCCCAGTACTGGATCCTGGGTCCCAAATTGCTTGAACACTGTCTGTAGAAGATTTTGGACTATAATTATCCCACCGGTGGCTTGCAAATTACCTGAAAACACCTCCCTCAACACAGTATCAGGCTGACACATTCCTCTACGAGGTCTGATCATGTTCAGCTATCGTGACATGACAAAATCCCTATAGGGTGTAATGAACCATAGGCTGCAGGGGGCTCCCCTCCTGCAGCACTCAGTATCATCACTCAGCTGCACCAACTCGTTGGTCAGCGACATTTAATTATATTCTGCAAAACTGCAGGGCACTGGTCAAGAAGGACCATTTTTGTGATGCACAGGAACTCTTCCGACCGCAGGAAGAAATCCAACACAGTCCTCCCTACCAAAGCAGCAGTACAGCTCAGATCCACAGCACACTTGGGTGGGATGCTCCTTCTGAAGCTGCTCAGGACACCTCAGATGTAAAGACTTGCAGGTGATGCCTGCTACAACCTCCCCAGAAAATCGCAGATGTCTACATGACCTGACAGCAGTCCCGGATGCATCCCCCTCAACAGAGGTATCTAGATGACGGAGCAGTGTGGAGACATGGATACAGTTTCATCAGTCCCAGAGGCATCCCGCTGCTGTCTGCCAGCACAGGCACGTTCCTCCGGTGGAACTTCTTGTACGCCTTTTGAGAGCTGCAGGTTTGCCACTTTTGCTCAGACCCTGCCGCAACTCCTACAGCAGTGCACTGACTTTACAGCCACTCGGACAGCAAAAGTTCAGAGCAAAGAGTTCACCGAGAGCATCTGAATTTGCAAGCACACCACACAAGCTGAACGCTCCGAGCCTCTCCTCCCTGTGTACTCACCCGGTTATAAAGAGCACCCTGCGCTTTTGCAGCTTGGGAATCGCTGGGAGAATAAACTGCCCAAGTGTTGTTGCTAACACAAACTTAGCTAATCAACGGCAAAAGGGCTCGTGGGGAACAAGGTACGAAAATGGCAAAGTTGGGGAAGACCATGCAAATCGCAGGAGGTATTCAGGGGCCTCTAAAAGGATTATGAAAAATATTATATTCTAAAGACAGCAGGCAGGCAACAGCTGCCTTAAGTTTCAGAGCGAAGTGGATTGAAAAAGCAGATCCACTATAATTTTCAGACACAAATCTCTGTAGTTTATCTGATCCACTATTTAAATTTCAATACACAGTCCTCTATCTGCAGTAATAATAACCTAAATTCCATTTAGTGTTCATTTGAGCAGTCAGGATAAAGTCATTTCTTATTATCTCCCCACTGTGTAAAAAACAGCTTGAAGGTAGGAAGTCAGCAAGCATTTTCACCAAAAAGTAATTATTGTAAGTGACATTTTTACTGCTGGCATGCCATAAGGCGAACTGCGCATTTGGAAGGACAAGTTGCTAAAACAAAATGACAGGGTACTCTGTGACATTCCGACAAGAACCCAAACATGATTTAACTGGCGCTTGGTTTGATGCACCACTTTTCATAATGTCCAAAACTCGGGCTTCAGGTTTATGCCAAACTAGTCAAATTCAAAATTCCTGATCGAGGAGCAGTGAGAATCGCCACGTCCTGTGCACAGCGGAGCAGGGAGGCAACGAAGCATCCCACGCTCCGCTCATTCCCTTTACAGCAAATTAGAGGGGAAGACGAAAGCAGACAAACGCGGACAGGAGATTTCTCGGCAACCTCTTAAAAGAGCATTTGCTACTTCAGGGCCTGCGTTTACCTCCTCGTGCAGATGAGTTAATGGACAACAACAGACCTGGCAGGCTGCCTGAGACCAAAGTGGCTCACACTGGGACTGGATTAGTTTCTGGTTTCCCCTGATGATGAGGCTGCCCATTCTGTCCAATTCCCAGACCAAAAACCAGTGTGTGTGTTGCCCTGAGAAGCAGGACCTGATCACACAGCCGATCAACCGAAGCATCTGCAGGACAAGCGCGTTATTCTGTTTCCCAAGGTCTGAAAATTTCAGGGAGGGATTTTGTTCTCTTGACCTTCTATCTGATTTTACGTTCAGCATTGGCTGTCTTTGCAAGATTTTCTGAAGCACCATAGCAACTCTCCTCGCTAACAGTGGTGCGGTGCAAGTGCGAACTATGTAATAAATCTGATCAGCATTTGCGGAACAGCACTGCAATACATCCCTCTTCTGACTAATTAAAAGAAATGACACGTGAAAGCGGAGCGCTTTCTCCCAGGTAGTGGTTTCGGTGGATCTGCTTTAAGTGAGTGAACCTTGCCTATTCACAATTTGCAAATTAATGTGGTTTATGAAAATGTGATCCTCCCTACGGTTATAAACTCCCACAGTTATATGTAGGGAGTATACAAACCTCCCTACAGTGTGCATATATAATGATGTAAAGTACATCAGTACATGCAGTTATAGTTGCAAGCACTCGCTATAGTTCCGATTATAGATTCCCACTATGACCGTGGAGATTTTGTTTGTTTGTTTATTTGACAAATGTTATAACTTTGGGGAAAATGTTATTTTGGGTCTTGGCTCAGAGGGAAATTTTATGTGGATGAGGGGAGGGATCAAAAGAAAACCCCTTTAGGAAAGCGTGCAGATGTATGCGCGTCTGCACTGAAAGGGGAGGAAACCAGCTCTGATTAACTCTGAAATTACTGGGGCAATACTAAAAAAAAAGTATATACATATACCCATTCTGCATATGAGTATATGTCAAGTGACAGGAGGACACAAAACTATCTGAATGATCAGGGTAAATGTTCGAAGTACTCGAAAAAACTGCTTCTGAGTATTGTTAAAGGATTACAAGGTATTGCCACAATTTTGTGTTGCATTTTCAGTAATTATGTTAGCTTTGCGCTTGTATTAAAAAAATGTGTTTTTGAGCCATTCTAGAAACCAGAAGGAGCTGGAGAAATCAGAGAAGTTCAGAATAGAGCAAATAAGATGGGAACTTGCGACAGACTCATGAAGAGAGATTTACAGCTGGGCATTTAAAAGTACTCAGAGAAGTTGGGCAACCAATTCTCCTTTCAATGAATACACAACCACAAACGCCTCAGACAGTCTTGGAAATCCCACTATTGTGCCCAAACCTGCGACTTCTCACAGCCACGAACTGGCACCATACCAGTTTAAGGTACTCCTGGCCTAGCTCTAGCCTTTACTTCCATTTTTCGCCTGACACTGAACCACAATCGTGCTGCCCCACGGAGCTGGGGCAACCAAATCTGCAGTGAGGAATCAGGGCAGGGGACCGTCCTGCTCGGCTCACAGCCTCGATGGGTCAGATTTTCCTCCCTCTGCCTGCCTCTTACAAAGCCTTTGCCACGTGGAGTAGGTCAGTGCTGTCACTTGGGTCTCACCCCTCTTTCTCCGGCTGCTGCAGGAAGGTGTCCCCGAACGTCCTGGCTGGCGAACACGTGCAGCCCTTCAGACCCAGCTCTCGAGCACTTGTGCCAGCGAGCGCCCGAGCGCTCTCCGAGCCGTGTGTTGTACCCCACTGATGCCACATGCCTCAAGAGCTGGAAAATTCTGTTCTGCACAACCTAGGCACCACGCCGCGCCTGGACGGACGGAGGCAAAATCCAGGTACTCGGACAGGAGGAACGGCTCCGCAACATCAGAGAGCGGGACAGCCGTAAAGCTGGGTAAACTCAAACCATCCAGCTCCTTCTGAGTGAGGGGGACTCTGGTACTTGGTGCTCTGCTGTGGCATGGGTGGGCTCGGATGCGGGGTATGGAATGCTACAAAGGGCAGTCTGAACACCTAGGATGTCCAGAACCTTGTGCGGAAAGACACAACCGGAATTAAACGATTCAAATGAGAAGTTGCACTGGGATCTACTGGACTTCAAAATGGACGCACCAACCCCCAACACAACTGCACCAGCTGATAAAACTCTCAAATAGAAGCATTAAGGAAAATTTTTTACATGGCTGACAGGGAAGCATGAGGTCTCTATATAGCCATATTTTTAAAGTGCTATTTTACAACAAATGAAGGGGGGGGCGGGCGGGAAATAGGAACTTGAGAATTTTTTTAGCTGGATGTAGACACACAATGGGAAACATCAGAGCGATGCTCAGGTCAGGCCAACAGCCCCAAATCCTTGTCCAGGCTCACTGCCCAACAGCGATGTCTATGGAACAGGTACACAACACAGCAAGCACACAGGGAGAATCTCCTCTAACGCCCCCCTGCTCACCCACGGCTTCTGGAGCCCAAAGTTGGGTCTCTGCATCGAAGAGTGCTGAATCGTAATTTTTTGTTTTTATGTATCACCTTTAAGCAATTAAAAAACTCTTTCTAAAAAAGAAATCAAATTAGATGATTAATGGCAAAATCATGGCTGCTTTCAAAGACACTGCTCTACTCTGCTAACCTTTATTTAACATTCAGATTTGTCTGTTTCTGTAACTTAGTCAGAAGTCGACATTTAGAAATAACTGCTGGAAAATATTTTCAATAACCTTATTATTAAAACAGCTTGTGTGCAGAAGCTTTATTAAGGACTTTCTGAATATTAAAACAAATATGTCATGAAAGCAATCAATCAAGATGCCACAACCCTACATCGTTATATTTTTAGTATAATCAAAATAAATGCATGCAGAATACCTTTTGGAAAATAGAGTCAGAGCTTTTATGCTGCACTTTATGGTGTCTTTGTCGACTTGCTGACCTTGTGATTAGACACTAACTTTAACACGTTATGCGTTTATGATTGTTTGCTGTCCTCCTCTGTTGTAAGCCTGGGTGTGAAGGTATTTCTATATCCTCCTTCGAGATTTTAACCTCTTGGCTACTCCAGCCAAGAGCATGAAGCAGAACACATATGTGCACCGTGCATCGCATTTAAACATATCTCCCCCGCTAAACAATGTGGACATTCATTTGCTACGGGCAAGATCCATAGGGGATGGACGGGAGGCTAATGACTGCTTTCCTTCCCCAACCGAGCATCCCATCTAACAGCCGCAGCGCAGTGGGTTGCTCTTCTTAGAAGCAAGCAGTCGAGGAGGAGTGACCCTGAACACTGCTACACTAAACGCACTCCTCTTCAGGAGGAGTACTGCCTAAAGTACTGAAACAAAATGACATTTACATTGTACGCAACAATATTATAAAAGCTATTAAGGTACATTATTTTACACATCCTCATAATCTCTCCATACTGCTTTACTTAATTTGTGATAAAATTGTTGAGAAAGGGTACTTAATGTAGGACAGTCAGTAAAAGTAATTTATCATCTTCCCGCTTCGGTGCTCACGTTATCAGCGAACTCATTTTCTGCATTCATCATGCAATCAGCCTATTATTTGCATATTAATCAGGCAGTGGACCATGAAAGAGCTGCATCCCAGCCAAATGCTGCACTATCTCAGGAGGAACACTCAGTAATTATCATACATCAGTGTTATGATGTGGTAATTGATTATAACATCTTTCTGTTGCCCCTGGGGAGTCCCACTGCTAACCCAGCTTCAGGCGTTCTGTGCAGATTTTTCTCTGAAAATTAGAGAAACCATTGCTGTCCTTTTATTAGAAATTTTTTTTTTACCTTTACAATAGACAGCACTCTCAGCATTTCCAAGTTACTTTTCCTTTTTTTTTTTTTTTTTTTTTTTTTTAAATGAAACCCTCTTTAGGGAAAAACCACCTGCCTCACATCAGAAAAAGTTAAAAAAAAAACCCAAATGAAAACCCAAAACTGAACAGTTGGGCTCATTCTTGCTCGTCCTCTCTCCTTCAAGGTCTGGTGGTTTTTTAGGTGCTGGTATTGCTTACATAATACCCTTCCCCATCAAACACAACAAAATGTTGCAACTTCAATAGACAGTAATTGCAAAGTTCGCATAAAGGCAGTTAAGTTGCTTTATTTAGGTGCCAAATGAGAGGCTAATTTTGGTCCTCTCGCAAAGGACAAATGAAACATCTGCCAGTTCAAACACGCACTATTTTTAGGACCCAAGTTCCAGAGGGGTAAAAGAGAGAAACAAACCTAAAAGACAACTGTAGTTACACTGCAGCCCCCTCGCACCTCTTTCGTGCCTGCGGACCAGGCAGAGAGGAGCCGGAGGGGGCAGCCCCCGTCCCCGCATCCATCCCAGCCTCCCTTCAGCAAGCAAGAGTGAAAAGGGGGATGTCTCAGGAGAAGACGCCAGAAGGGAACATCTCACGCCGCGTGACAGAGAAGAGTGTTTCGGTCCAGCTCTGCAGCGGCTCCAGGCGACCCGCGAGGAGAGCTGGTGAGAACACCTCGCAAGGACAACGTCCCTCTCCAAAGCAGCTTTTTGTCCTGGGACAGTCTTGTCCGAGAGACCCCCAGCGCTGACAGCAACGTGGGGGTGTTTTGGCAAGCTCATGTTTTGCCAATAAATAGTCTCAAACAGTGCCTGAATTATTCTGGGCAACAATCACCCTTTTCAACCCCACTATAGGGCATCACAGACACAGCCAAAGGAACAAGTATCTTTTAAGTCGCTATCTTTGACAAGTATAAATATGGGCCATGTACTTCAGGCCTGTTTTACATTTCTTGTTGTCATTATATTTTCTCCTTTCATTAGGCTTTTTAATTGGAGATTTTTCTATTTTCACTTTTATTTAAATCTGATCTCAAATCTGCTTTGCTTTGTTTTCAATGCAAGTTGTGTTTCTCATCAAGTTTAAAATAATCACTGGATTCTTTCATTTGCTGTTTCTCTGGATGGCTGCTGGCAAATTTAAAAACCTCCAATACCCATCAAATTAGGTAAGACAAATTCATCCGTTTCTCTGGCACCCTAACGCAAAGGACAGGCTACAAGGTAACTTTGAAGATGTTAATTTTCTGGTAATTTTCTGGTTTTTCTTCTTGGGAATGATTTGCTATCAAGTAATATATACCTCTATGATCGGAACAGGATTTCATTGTTCGAGTCTAACAGGCTGTTTATTTCCCTGTTCCAGAGCTACTTGGTGGAGAAGGCAGCTGCCTCGTAGCTCCAGCCCCATTATCAGACGGGAATAACGAGCCGTGTGTTCGGTGCTAGCACACCTTTTCGCCAGTATTTTGGGAGGAAAATAGCCCATTATCTGTTCTTTGAATTGAAAGCAAGGTAATTTTCATCCAGTGGAGGAGCATTTTGTAATTTGCTGAGCAACGGCTGGGCTGTTGCCTGGGGATGGTCGAGGGCATGATGGCTACCTCCATCCCACCGGTGGTAGCCACGTGGCCACGGGGGCTGGACCTGCAGCCCTCTCCTTTTCCCACAAGCAACCAGAAGACCAACGTCAGCTTCTGCCAGCTGCCAGAGCCTCCTATTACCAACAGAAAAATATCTGTTCCCTTCGGAGAAGAGCCTTTCCAACCCCTTCTGCAGCTGCCAGCCCATGGGGGACAGAGCCTGGCCATCACCCTGGCTCCTGACCCCCCCCGGAGCTGCCTGGCCTTCCCGTGCTGTGGCATGACTGTGACGGCCTCGTTGGTGTTTCAGTGCTGCTCCAGTTATTTTTATATTTGGCTTTCTAATGTATCAGCTCATCATTTTCCACTCAGCTCTTCTGTGCTTAGAAGCTGGCAGGAGAAGCCCCCCGTGCCTGAAAGCAGGGAGGGGGGGTAATGTGGGCTCCCTCCCCAAAGGAGGCTGCTCATCTCCAAACGTGCAAGCGGAGGGACGAGAAAACACTGGTAATTAAATGATGAACCGTGAGGTTTACAGAGCTCTAATATTCAATGGCCATGGCTTCTTTTAAACAAATCCTGAAGAGTGCAAGGAAGTTACATGCTCAGACTGATGCTGAAGTTACAGTCAAAGCAACTACTCACAAGCTACATCCACTTTTTAGCAGCTACTATACTAACTGGTATTCCTACAGACTACCTGAGAAGTGTAGCAGCAATAACGGTCAGGAAAGTTTCTTTTTCTGTACAGTTTTAAAAAAATATTCATAAATTAATTTCAATTTTTAAAAATGAAGACTTTGAGAACGAGGTATTAGTGTACCTGGCTAAATGCTACTGCTGAGCTGCACAGCAGCTCCTTGCTTGGAGATCTTTTCCTGCACACCAAAGGGGAGTGAGCAGAATGGACCCACGTTCCCAAATTAACCACAGAAATAAAACAGCTGCAACTTGACTCGGTAACTTCTCCAAAACAAATGCTACGAACTCCTAACCACACTTCAGAGTGAATTACATTTGTCTTTAGAATCCAGCCTGAGTCTCCTCTTTGCCATATTAATATGAAAAGTGTGTTGGTGCTTTGTCACAGTAATTCAGCCGCAAGGAATATCTGCCTAGAAAACAGCGTTCACTCTATGATTATGTATTTTACTTTAGCACTTTTATAACAATAAAGTTATGACCACAATGAGGATGGAGTCATCTTCTGCGAGTTTAATCCCTGGGTGGTTCAGTGGACAGAAAAGAACACAACTAGGACAGGAACTTCTTTACAAATACTGACTTATTTGCAAAGCATCACCGATGGCCAAAGGACTCCGGCCACGCAAGAGAGCCTGGGGAGGACAGACCCAGGCAAGAGGCAGAAATCGCCAGATGATGGCTACCAGTGATAGCCTGAACCTGAAGCACTGACTTTGTGCTGCATTCCCAGGTCCCAGTGAGGTGCCTTGACAGCGATTCTCCCAGCTTTATTGATACCAGAAAGGCTGCCAGGAAGGTTTTCATGGTCCAAATGTCAGGGAAATGGCACAGAGTATGATCACACACATTACAGACAGACTACAACAGCTGCCCTTATGAGGAGCCAACTGATATCCTATGGTTTGAAATCCAGACAGTCACAGCCAACTGCTTCAGAGCCGCAATCTCAAGCCACACAGAAAGAATGTGGAAACTTCACCAAGACGTGCTGCTGTGCTTCAGGGTTAGCGTGAAGGTAACTACTTGGCTGATGTAGTTGTTCAGCTCTAAACTTGACAAATGTGTTTGCACCTAGCACAAAAGGAGACAACCTTCTCCACCAAATGCAAGGACTCAAAAACTCGTCAGCAAACATAAACCATCCATGCAAGGAACTCCAGCAGCCCAACTACTCAGCTATTAAAACCCACGTGACCTCCCTTCTCTTCCATTTTTATAGACTACGTTAACCACAAACATTTCATGTCATACAATTTTATTAACCCGGAATGCCAGCAAACGACTGCAAAACTGTCTCCCTCTCCTCTTTGATTCAACAACAAAAAAAAGCTTCAAATTTGACAAGATCTGTCAGCATCGCTGGACTGATCCCTTGGGTCATCTCAAGGTACTAAGGATTCAGCTCTCCGTGTGCTAATCCCTATTGTGCTCTGGAGCACCATCTCGGCCAGCTCTGCCCATCCAGAACAAAACAGTACAATGCAAGAAAGAATCATGAATCACGGAGAAATGGGGGGTGGGGTAAGAGCTTCTCCACTGTCACCATATGGCTAGCTAGCTCTTTCCAGAAGCGCATCAGGACACTAATCTGGAATACGGACTGCAAGCCTGACATATACTCTCCCCCCACCTTGTTCCTCCCAGAGCAGTCAGTGTGACAGCATCCTTCTGTCATCAGGTAACCAGGATGATCCACCCAGTACACACTTAACTACCTGGCTGTGCTCAGCAGCTTCTGTACTGAAAAATACTACTGAAATACGTATTACGTAAATAAAACCACCATGGATACCTGGGTTTGTCATCGTTCCACAATATGTCTGTTAATATCACAACTACAGTAAACCATAGATTGCGTTCTGATTTTTTTTTTTTCTTAGATTTTCTTTCCCAAGGGATGATAAGAAGTAATCTCTCTGTTGTTACAAATGTTTTATTTGGAAAATAAAGCTTTTATGCATATTTTAGTTGATCTAAATACAGTAGATCTTGGGTTTTTAAATCACCAGATAATACGCAATTATCTCAAGCTAGATTCTGATTTTGAAACAAGCTCTAATTAGCTCCCCATTTTATGCTGCTATAATCCTTTCTTCAACTCCCATGAGTGTTACTATTGCTAAGCAGCATGAGGTTAGGAATGATGGATGATACCCAGAAAGGAAGACAAACAAAAGGGAAATTCAAAATCCCCTGAGATCACCCGCAGCTGTATCGGCAAATGAAGATTTCCACATTAGGTCATAAGACGACCCTTACAGAAACACATACCAAAAAGGCACGTCTTTTTCCCACTGAGTATTTGCAAGTCTTTAATGTAGTATAGAGAGAGTACATGTCCTTCACAGAGGATAAATACAAAAGCGAATAAAAATCCGGCTTTCCTGGGAGTAGCTATGAAACCAACAGCACCAGAAAAGAAACTCTGTCTTAATGTCATATAGATGCTCAGTAAAGACACAAGACCCCAAAATAAAACAAACTAATAGAAGCTATATACAGTGCAAGTATTTAGAAAAAAATCCAAGCACATAAACCTTCTTCTGGCACATGGCTACTGTCCAAACCCAACCCAGCTCTGATCATCAGTAATGCAACTAAATAAGGGCCAAATTCATCATGAAAAAATGCTGATGCAGTTGGGTGACACTAATTCAACTTTTTTTTCCACGTGATTTGGTCCATGCTTTTGACACATAAATCATTAAAAAGGCAGATTTACCCAAGGGCATTAGAGCATTTAGGTGGAAGGAAATACACAGGAAAAAAATGTTAGAAAAGGCACAGTGATACTATTTTTGACCACCTAGGGTACACACACCATTTTTGTGTAAAACATGTTCACTGAAACTCGCACAAGATCACCAAAGCCTTGATGAAAGGTCACAGGCAGAAAATACAGAGATATATATATCTTTGGCTGTAATTTTGATACGGACTGCATGTTTTCAAAATTTGTAAGTATAGCTTTCAAAGAAGAAACACAAGCCTGGCTTCTCTTTGCTATCTATCTATCTATCTATCAATCTAATGCTTATCCATTTGTTCCCATATATAGAAGACTGATGGGTCCATCTGTCCACGTGTGACAATGGAAAATCACCAGACAAAAGAATAGATTTTCATGAATGAGGTGTTAATCAAAACCTTATGATCTAGAAGTGTAACTAACTGGGTCAGAAATCCAGAAAATCTTGCTAGTTTGATAGAATAGTGCCAAACAGTAATGAAAATACTCACAGCTAATAAAAGTTGGAGACTTTACTATGCATGTTGACACTCTGTACACTGAAGACCTTCTTGGCAAAGCACTCAGGAGCCACTGAATGTATTAGTTTAATTTCACTTCTTTCCCTTCATGCATTCAACAAGTTCCAAACCAATTATATTACATGGAAAAGGCTCCAGACCTTTTTCTCATTTCAAAATTGTTCTGATTAATTTCTGTTTTAAAATTACAAGTATGCAACCTTTTCTGCCTTGATTTTCCTGGGAAATGTCTCAGAAGACCAGAAAATTGGAGCTGTCTTTTTTTTTTTTTCCCTACCCTGGAGTGGAGGATCTTTCACAAATGCATAATTATTATTACCTTTTCCAAACTGTTTGCTGCCCTTTTAATTACAGAACAGCTGCTAATAAAAGAAAATTACCAAACTGCCCTTCCTTATTCAAATAACTTGGTTTTGCTCTTCTGTTCTGTGTGGTGGCACAACCTTCCTTTTCCCTTTATACGGAGAAAAGCACCAAGAAAAGGATGTCTTGTACAACAATTTTATTTTCTATCGCTGGAAAGGAGGAAGAAAAGGGCACGAGCCCATTTTCTCATTTGTAAGTCTGCTTTAAGGAAAGAAGGAGGGCGATCATCAATAATATGATTTTATTAGCTGATAGCAATGTGTCGCCTCACAAAATATTAGCTCAAGGGCAGGAACTGACAAACGAGATTGGGAGTGTGGGAGGGGAGCAAAATATCACAGCAGCAAAACTGAACTTCCTGAAGGAAATCACTTTCAGCTACCAGCGATCCTCATGGGAATCCAGAAGGTGGTCGAATTTTAATACTATGGGCTTGTCTTTCAATCTTTTATAATTACAGTTAGTCATAAATATGATGATTAGCAATAACAATGCAGCTTTTTCCCAGCTCCTCTGATTTCAAATTCCTCTTAAAATGGTTACAATTAATTACTCGCACTTTCCACGCTGTCTTAGGCGTTTATAACTGTAACAGTTACTCTTGCATAGTATTGATGCTACAAACAAGTAGTCAATGGCATGCTTTTAATGAACAGCAGTGTATAAAATATCGCGGGAAATTTCCATGTTCTCTAAATGCTTGGCTATCAATAACAATAGCCCTATGATTGCAAATGATTTTTTCCCATTTTGGTTTTGTTTTTGTGGCTTGTTTTTACCAGGGACATTTTTTTTTCCCTTTTATCTATTTATTTTCAACTGTTCTCCTTAAGAAAAACGTGGACTGAATATCATCACGGTTTTTCTTCTAGTAAAATCTTTTTAGAATGCAAAATAGTTTCCCCGTAGAGAGAAAAAGCAGTTTGGTTGGAATACTCAGAATAAAGCCAGCAAGCTCCAGAAAAAAAAAAAAAAAAAAGTGTTTCAGAATGGCAGAAAAGTCGAAGAAGAGCACAACCCATCCTTCTCTGTATCCTGAAATGCAATAATTCTCCAGTACAGGGTACGGGCTGTAAGTACAGAGCAGGGCACAAGTCTTTTTCTAGACTAGAGAACAGCCAAGTGGTTTACGTCAGTTAAGCGTATCATTGGTAAAAAGTCTGTGTGGGTAGAGTTTGGTATCTAACAGCAGGAACACAGCTGTTCTGTTCCAGCCTCCCTCCTATACCGTGGCCATCTTACAAAACCTTTAGCAATTCACTTCTCCTTGACACTCATCTTTGCTGCATCTGCTTTTTTGCAAACGGAAAGGGGAGGGAGAAAAAAAAAGTCGGCTCGGAATATTTAACGGAGCTTGAAAAAGAAAGGCATACCGTGGTCTTTTCCCCACCTTCAAATTAACAAAGCAGATTTTGTGCAAAGGGAAGTGGGAAAAAAAAAATGCCAGCGAGTAAGGCAGCTGGAGTATGTAGATCACATTACAAACGAAAGGCTTGTTTTACAGCCATTGTCACATGTCAAGTTGATAAGCTGAACTATGGTAAAAAAAACCCTACAGAGCCAATGATCTCTTAAGATCAGAGTCTTTTTACCTAATATATGCAGCTAAATATGTGTACTCCCTACATCTGCCATAGCAACAAGGAGAGAACGAGGAATTAACTGTGTTAATAAAAAAAACTGAAGGGACTCCTGTATGATACAACAAAACGCAAGAAACCTCTCGGCATCAAAGCAAAAGAAATGTAACAAAAGCACAGAGAATTATTTCAGAGCAAATCATTGAAACCAGCTGATTACCTGAGCTTGCACATCCCTGCTGTAGGGAATCCTGTAATGATGTCACAGAGTGAAGGACTAGATAAGAGAGGAGAGGAAAATCAGGGAACAATAAAAGGAGATGCCAAACCACAAACTAAACAGTAAGCAGGCTCAACAAATAGCAAACTGCTGACCTCAGCAAGGGCGTGCTGCTCGTTTAAGTCAGTGGCATTATCAGGGTACAACTGAGGCCAAACTCGAGTCTAGCCTTTCTGTATCAATAGGTATTAGGATAAGAGAAAGCCACATAAAAGCGTAATTGCAACACAGCATTCCCCCTTTAAAGCTTAGTTCTTCTAGCTCACCTCCTGAGAAAGCAATCGATACTCTCCTAGGAACAATCAAAATCCCCTACGTAACCCTAGAAAACAGTGCACGAGATTTTCCAGCTCTTGGGCCAAAATTTTTTTGAATTATGTATCATATTCATGCCTAGATAATATCATCCTAATTAGGAACTTGATAAGTGCTGCTTATCAATTACGCATAAACGAGTGCTTCGTTCGTAAACATTCCCAGTGTGTCCTCCTAGGGACCAGCTGGGCTGCAAGGGTGGACGCTGCCACTTCCAGTAATGCCTGGAGTAGCACCGGGTGCAAGGCTTGCTTACTGCAAATTTAACCAAAAAAAAAAAAAAAAAAAAAAAAGGAACAAAAAAAAAAAAGAAGGAAAAAAAAAAAAAGATTTCCTCCTCCTCAACTCAAACAACATAGTGGAATTTTAATTACCTTGTCCTTGTTGCTGCCCTTGTGCAGGCAGGACACACTGTCCCAGCTCACCATTCAACCAGAGCTGCATACGAATAAATGGTTCTCGGCCTTTTTGGGTCAATTTACTCCATGGCTTTGGCCTGGAGAGCATGTCACTGACACTTCCTTGGGACAGCCCCAATACCTGAAGTGAAGCAACCAAGAACGGCACGTTAACACATTGGACGTGGAAGCAGGGGGGAGGGGGTGTTGTAATTTAAGTCACTTTGGTTTCCTTTACTGCTACGGCGCTTGAATCGTTTTCATACGGACAATTAGTAAAACTGCAAAATGACATCTGTAGGTACTCAGATGGAAATGTTTTTCTCCTGCCGTGGTTTCCTTCTGGAGTGTGGGTTTTTTTTTGGTTTTTTTTTTTTCCGGCAGGAACGGAGCGGCAGTACAAACGGCAGAAGGATGGTGCGAGATTTGCATGCTTTTCATATTTTGTGTCAAATAGTTTCATCGGTTTTAACAGGAAAAACACAGAGTCCAGGCACACACAGGCAGATAAAACAGGCAATGATTGGCATGTATTTTGTTCTCAAACAAAAATAATTGGGACTTTTGAGACTAGGCCTATATTTGGTTCATTTTTTTGGTATGAATTATAAAGATGTGTGTTTTCACCTGTAGCAGCGGCTGTTCCACGTAAGTAAATATTTAAGAATAGAGCCGACTGCAGCGAAGGGGGAATTTCAGACAGGCAGAATGCAATTATTTGCCTGGAATTCAGCGCAGGTACAGGAGTTAAAAATCATACTTAATGAAAGCTGCCATGGGATCTTTAACGACCCCGAGAGGTCAGCTTTTTCATTTTACATCTTAGTGAAAAGGCAATAGTGCGATGCCAGCTCCTATTATACTTTTATATTGATTCAATTCTTTATAGGAAGAAGAAACACCAGATGTCCACCACTTCTTACAGTGTGGGAGGTGTTTTCTGGTGGTCAGGGACCACCCCAAAATCCCACACGTTCAATGCTTAGGGCCCACGGCATGAGAAATTCAGAAAACCTTATCGTGCATGGCGTATCTGTAATCAAACATTGCTTAAAAACGTCTCAAAGCACGCTAAGATAGCAATCACCAGGTGTAAGAAAGGACTGCGAATTCCTGACTTCAGACTAAGGAGAGGTAGGGGATTTTCTGCGTGTTTGTTTAAGTACCTTTGTGCACATTTCCAAATATTAAAAAAAAAAAAAAAAAAAAAAGAAGAAAAATGCTCTTGTGTCCATAATCTTCACTTCTAACAAATTTAAGACTCTCCAGTCATGACAATGGCACTACTCAAATATTCCATGAATTCATTACGTTAGGCATGAAATACTGAGTCTCAATAACATTTGCTTCAGCTTTCAACATTTCTAAACTCGGGGCCCCATTTCTAATTACAGCTGGCTGAAGCCAATCTTTGTATAAAAAACTAGGCGACTCACCAAATACAGGACAACTAATACTCTCCTTTGTGAGCTTATTTTGAAAATACTTAACATACGGAACAAAACATTTTTCCATCAGACATAGGTGCCTTATCCCCCGCCGTTAAACTGAGCTCCGTACCAACGTCACGAGCAAAACGCACATTCACAATACTGGTGTAACAAGAGAGAACCACTTCTTTACCTTTTCCCCAAAGATCCTTTGGCAGATGCCATTCTTTGCTAGCTTTTCTTTGACCTGCCGCGTTAGCTCTATCGTATCCACTTCCTGGTACATATAAATCTCATACTGCTCGGGTGTCAGTGGAGGAACTGAAGGTTTGGATGGTTTTGACAAAGACACGATAGGGGATGAAGGGAGTGGGCTATTTTGTGGTGTCTCACTGCGACTCGCCCCAGTCATGCTCAATTCAGAACTCTGCGAGTACGGTGATTCAGCGTTTGGCCACTCTTTCCAATACTCTGAAGAAGATGGTCCTTGGAGCTGGCTACGATCTGGCCTAGTCTGATTGCTGACCTTTTCTTTTCCACCACTGGCTTCCTCAACTTTTACATCTTCAGGAAGAGCTGTATTTCTTCTCTCATGCTGCACAGTATTCCACCAATGGTCCTTCCAAACACCACCACGTCCCAACTCATTTTTAACATGCCTCAACATACCCTGGGCAGAATCACTTATTCCATGAAGCTCTAGAACAGGTGCCTCCTGAGGCTCCTTTTTGAGCCCAGAGAGGTTCTGCAATGCAGAGATACTGGAATCAGTGACAGATGAATGTTTCTTCAGGGATATGGCCAAAGGAGAATAGCTGGAAACCGAAGACATTGCAGGTGTAGATACTAGTTTGGGGGACAGGATAGAAATGTCAGCTTGAGATAAAGGTGGTGTTTTTAAGGCAGGTTCAAGGGCAGCCTGCTGTGCCTCCATTTCACGTCGGGCTTGTTGCAGAATGGATCGAATAGCATCATCAGAATTGCCACTGCTAGATGCAGAAGGCGGCTGAGCCGGCTCAGCTATGAAAAACAACCAAAAGACTAAATGCAACAGAGGAATATGCTTTATATTCAACACGTGCTACTGTAACTATTTCCCAGTCAGAAAAAGGGATGCAATACATTTCTGGATGGGAGGGAGGAGTTTTCACTAAGCAAAGCTTTGTGCTTTTCAAAATAAGGTAAGATTTCCAAAGTTCTTCACTGGAAAATTTTTATAGTTGCCAAAGTGCTGGACGTTTGCACGCACAGACTCAACTGCAGAAGTCTAGTACTACTTGCACGTTTTCCACCATTGTAAAAATTTTCAAATAAATGCCTTTGAAAATCAAGCCTTCACTTCTTCCTCCCCTACCCCCAAGCGGTCAATAACATTTTATGGTTTTATTTACAAAGTTATTTAACCTTTTACTTCTCTCTGTCTCCACAAATGAAGCGTAACACACACTCAAGACTGAACACAGCTGCATTCACCTGGACTGACTATTAATACCCTCTTACAATATAGATCAGGTGAGTCCTTTTAACCCCAAAAACATGAACACACAAATTACAACAGAGCAAGAACTTTAGAAAGAGACTTCATTATTTTGTTTGACAAGCTAAATATGCTCCTGCTTCCTGTTTCCTTGTTTCGTGGTCCCAACCACTGAAATAAACAGCTCTACAAAAATGAGGCAGATGTCTGCCCATCACTCTCCGCCTTATCTAAAGCCCTAGAATGGAGCCACGGGCACTTTTTCAGAAGAATTAACACCTAAATGCAGTATTACAGCGGTGAACCAGGACTCATGCGGCTGTGCTGCAGCCGTCGGGGGATGAGCAGAGCCTGGAACACGGGGGTAGAACGATCTCTGCAGAGCCCCGAGGTTTTCGCAATGGCATCTGTTTCCATTTAAGTTAGCCTCCGCTGAGGTCCCTGCTGCTTGAAACCCAATTCCTCTGAAAGCTACTCTATAAAGAACGGGGAAAGTGAAGCACTAGATAGTAACAGGGAACCCATACACTGCAAGAAGTGGCCTCAAAGCGAAGTAAGATTTGAAACATGCTGCCTATTATTCTAGTAATATTATGCCTCATCTGAATACATTTCCGAATTTGCTTCCCTACGTCCCTTCCTGTCACTCACTATAAAATAGATGAAAAGCTAAGAAATGGGAAAAAAGACAGTGGGGCTCTCTCTTCTGTTTTATCTACTGGTTTCATAGGGATTTTTGAGGCTGAATTAATATTTGAAAGGAAGCCTGAGACTCGCAGATGAAACATGCTACTGAACAACGTACTTGCAGTTTCCTGCACACAGCCCATGTTTTTCTCTATGTCATCATTACTTGTATAAAGTAATTTTATTTAAATCGTATATTAACTACTCTTTTATAAAAATTCTGCCATGAGATTAGCTTAGTTTTCATTTAAAAGGCAACTACCCAAACCCCTAAATCAATATTTACTTTAAAAAACAAAACTAAAGTCTTGCACAGTACTTTCTACTTCAGCATTAGTGCTTTAGCAGTACTGGAAACTTTTAGGAAGGGCTACGGAGTAGACAGAAATGTTAACTACATGACAGCACACAATGAGAATTAAACTTATCTCAGGCTAAGATGTAAAATTAATGATGTTTTCGGGAAAGGAAACGCTTTTTGGATTTGCCAGTTCATTCACTGAATACATTTTGTAACCAAAAATAAAGCTGTACAAAAGTCAGAACTGAGTTTGCCTATATTATAATTTCAGTACGTGATGTCCTCAGTACGATGGCACTATGTGACTGGTAGTCGCTGGCTAGATCGTGACCTTCACCCCGACAAATCCATGCAGTTCCCTCGCCCATGCAGTTGTGTCCCTAGGGCTTGAGTTAAAGAGAAGAGAAGAGAAAGCAGGAGCCATTCCCTTTCCAAGGAGCAAACTGGCAGAAGAAAGGATTTTGTAGGTTCCCCCTGCAGAGCGACTGCCCGCAGGTCTGGAGCAGCGTAAAGAAGGCAGAGAGCTCTGCATGTGGAAAAACGTGTTTAGAAATCTCACAGCGCTGCTCCCCCGGGAGCAGGGCAGAGCAGAGCAGGCAGAGCGCTGAGCAGGGACCCTGCCAAGCTGTGACATGTGTAACCTGAACTTGGGGTGTCTTATAGACAGAAACAACTCCGCTAAATAATACTAATAAAAAAAAAAACCAAACCCAAAAGCAAAAAAAAAAAAAAAAAAAAGCTCTTCAAACCTACATTCAAGGTTTTAAGAATATAATTAACTGACCAGAAAGCTCATGGTAATTGTTTTAATTAAATTCTGAAATAAAAGGAGCAAGAGACAAAATGAGAGCGTACCTGTTTTCTGTACTTGCAGCTCCCTTTTGGCTTGTTCGAGAATGGATTTGATGGCTTCATCAGAGCCAGACTCTGTGGTTCGGATTCTTGTGGTTATATTACCTGAAGAGGAAAACAAAACTGATGACACTGGGAAAACTTCTATTGGTTTGGTTGTTTCTTTAACACAAAGACAGGCAGTACATACTGATATACGGCACGCATGACCGGGTGACAGTTCACATAGGAGCTTTACCTACATTTACAACACCAAGAACATACTTAACGTAGTAAAGTATCTTTGCTGTGCAAAAGCCTGCCTGCTAGCTGCACTGGACCGACGAGAACACTGACATCGTCAGAGAAAGAACTAGGTGGTCATATATTCCTTTTCCAGGATAATATATAGGTCTACTTTTTTCCTTTTCTTTTTTTTTCTTTTTTTTTTTTTTTTGGAGGGGGAGAGGAAACAGAAGGGAAAAGAACCAGAGGGGAAAGGAAGAAAGCTAAAACTGTAAGATCAGGAATAAACTTATAAATTGCATCAGCTGCTAGGCAAAGTAGGATGAGTATACATTCAGCCCAAAACAGAATTAAAAAGTAACTAGATAAAAATAATTTTTAACTTTCTAGAGGTTAATATATTAAGAAAAACAGTCATTTAAACACAGATACCATTTGAAGTACTCTCCAGCTAAGAGCTATTACTTGGTTGTTTCGGTTTTTTTAACCTCTAAAGGGAAGAAATGGAGGGAAAACTATGACTGTGAATGCTACTGCACTTAACTGCATTTTTCATTATGAGCTTATCATTTGTCAGTGAGCTAGATAATTTCTGACTGGAGTCAAAACAACTACAGTTTTGGGGTACCCATTTTTGTTTTTTCTTCTGCCTCTTGTCTTGCTAAAAGAACAAAATCTGCAACTAATCTATTGTGAAGGAAAATGTTCGTACTTCCTGCTCAGTGGTAATTTATTGATCTGATGTTCACGTGTCTTGCTGCCTTTTTCATACACCACAGTGAAGTAAGTATCACACTAATTTAACAGCGTATTATTTGTCAACGTAAGCCCCGTGAGAAGAAAGAAGTAAATCTAGAGCAGCAGTACGCGATTGATGTTGCAATTGTGCAACATTCTCCCTCCAAAATCACAAAAACAGCAAAGAGAGCATTTCAACAGATCTGATGACTTTATAAAGCCACTTCTATCACTTATCTTTTTTTTTTTTTAATCTGCGTACGCAGTGAGGTTTGGAGTGGAAGAAGTATCCAAACAGGGTTACGTTAGTACAGCAGCAGCAGAATTAGAAAAAGCGAAGTGCTCATCTAACCCATGGTTTGTTTTATACTTACTGTCTGTTTTTCTATCAGATTCCAGGCCAGAATCAAACTGCACAGTTTTAAGGAAACACACAGCTAAAGCACACTCCACTTCCTAGGTATTGACTGCAAAGAAAAACACCTGCCTGTGACGTACCTTCAGACCCATTTCTTCGTTTCGGTACTTCCTGAAATAGTCTGTTCAGGTTCTGGCCTGGATTCTCTGTTGAAAAACAAGTTTGGTAAGAACAAAACAATCAGGGGATGGTTGCTCTGACATCATGGGCTGTGTGACATGAGAAGCTAGCAGCCTGTCTCTGACCGCCAGGGTTCAAGCTGTCCTCGCCCCCTCAAGCCTTTGTCTGAGCGCTGGAGGAGCTGGCTACTTTGGAAGAAGCAAGGCTGGCTGATTTGTTAATAAAGATTACAGCTACGTTCGGAAAGGAGATTAGACAGATATAAATAAATGTCTAGAGATACCAAAAATGAAGAGGTTAAAGATGGGCAGATAATCCCCTCAAGTACAATCATCAAAAGGAAGAACAGATTATAAATCTAACAGTGTGCACTTTCAATTAAACAAAATCTAGGAAAACCCTGCCTGCCTTTTCCAGTATTTCTTGACTGTAAACAACTTACTTTGCAGTTTCTCTAAATGTAAATCTCAGTCTTCACTTAAGATGAATCACAATGAAATGCATGTTATTTCTTAAAATCGCTGCCTTAAATATGCAAAGCTGCTTTAAATTAGGATTTTTTTTTAAGCTACTCGTCTCATGCATCACATGACATTTTGTCAAAACACTTTGGGGAAAAAATAAATCACACAAGACACAACAAAAGTCTGGTCTCAATAACCAAACCTAAATAAAAACCTTGAAGTATTTCTGAGGGCAGATACTCTCAGTAGCTACTGAACCTTTTCACTCTGTATTTAGCTCTGACACGGAGCTACTGGGAAGGGAGGGATGGAAGTGTCCCTGCTGCCTGCTCCTGCTGACAAACCCAAGTCAGCAGCTAAAAAAAGCAGAAGCAAAGATACTAACCTGCTTGAGTGCTGAACAGCAGAGTTAGAAGCTGTACTTTCTGTACCTGACCTCTGATTTTGGGTGAAACCAGCAGCAACACACAACTGGCCCCGTACAGGGAAGCTTTCAGCTTTTAATGTTTGTAACTAACAGGAAAACAGGGCGAGACCCTCAGCTGGCGAGCGCTTACCTCTTTGTCTACCCTGGATGCTGCGAAGAGCCAAGATGTTCTGCTCGTCCGAGAGGAACTGCTTCATCTTATGGAAGGGCTCCTTGCCTCTCACAGTCAGTTTATTCCATGGCTTTGGCCGGGCTAGTATCTCACTCACAGACCCTTGTGACAGTCCCAACACATAATGTCCAAATATCCGCTGTCCGATATTGTGCTTGATCAATTGCTCTTTCACCTGACGTGCAATTTCGGCTGTGTCTATCTCCTCGCCTTCAGAGATGCTCCCAGCACTTTCTGACTGGCTGGGAGATGGGGCCATGCCATTTACGTCCGGACTTTGTTGTAACGGACTTTGGGAAGATATGGAGTTTGTGCTGTAAGGACCTGTTGAAAAAATCATGCTTGTGCTTCCTGCTTCCTGCATTGCCTTGGAGTAGAAGGACTGCATTAGCTGTCGCTGGAGGAGAGAGTTTAGTGCAAATTTTCCTGTGGAGGCCAGGGGTAAGCTGGGGCTCGCCAGGGATGAGCTGAAAAAGTCTTGACTTAAACCCGTTGGTGAGAACTGGTGTGTACCATTAGTACTGGGAGCCTGCTCCCCCGCGTTGCGGAGCAACTGAGAAGGAGGGGAGGCCGGCAAGGTTGCAGGACGCTGACTCTCAGGCTGGTCTTTCCCTTTTCTCCTGGCTGACCCTACAAGGAAGGTCAAACATAATGCATTATGGGGGATCAAAGAGGGAAAAACCAAGATAAAAAAATGCAAAGTTTGCCCCGCAAAGGGAAAAAAAAAAAGTGCAGATTTCCAAGGGCCAATGAAGCGGTGGTGGGATTTTTGGTTTCGGTTTTGGTTTTGGTTTGTTTTCATTTGTTTGTTGTTGTTTTTTTTGTGTTTTTTTTTTCTTCTTTTTTTCCATAATTGTAATTTTAATAAGCCAAACAAGGCCCCCAAAACAAACAACATGCATTTCATGTTTGCACCTTTCTTGTATGTTGCAGCCTGGAGAATCCCCCTTACAAACATTAAAACTAGAACAGTTACATGAAGCGCAGTTATACATTTAAAATAAAAGCAGTTACAGACAGCAAGTCTCTTTGTTGTCTCTCATTCAAGACATTACTCATTGGACCTGACTGAACCCAAATGCAGCAAACATTTACATTTTGGGACAAACCAATTTGAATAAAGGAATCACGTTTAGGTGGATGCACCAAAATCACTCAGTTAGAAGTCATAAAACGCTTCAGAATTCAGTAATCCCAGGGCCAGTGGCAACTTTTAACTTGCTTCCAGCTGCAAAAACCATAAGCATTCAAGTATCTGGAAATTCCATGACTTGCCATTTGAAAAATGTGCACGCAAGATGTAAAAAGCCCACATTACGAAAGCTCAACGGCAAACACACTTTGCTAAAAAGAAAGTATTTTGTTTTTCCAAGCTGACCTGCTGTGGTAGTATATCTAAGCGTATCAGACAGGAAGGTTACTGTGTTCTATATGCAAACATTCTGCATAACATTGTGTGTGGGGGAAGAGACTTCTGGTGCCACGGATGAATTTGTTCCCAAAACAGAAGATACCCTCAAATGCTACCACTTGGTACATCTCGTAATGCCTCTCTTCCCTAACCTTTAAAGACTCTCTGAGTCTCCAAGTTTTATTATCCAGCCTATAAAACTGCAGAAATCAAACATTATTCAGTGCTCTTGTTGCCTCTTAATCTTTCTGCCATGCATTAGCTCAGACATTCACCTCTCACTCAGCCCTCCCTCCCTTTACAAGACAGCAAACAAACCAGAATTAGCCAAAAATCGTGTCAACCTACCACTCAGGTCACTATTTGTGATACGCAGCGTGGCGTTCTCAGACTGCAAGGAGCGGTTCTTCTCCAGCAGCAGCACCTCCAGCGGTTTAGATGCATCCTAAAGAAAATCAAAGTGGGAGGTTTGTTTCTAAAAGCATTAAGAGTTTCACTCAGGCACTCAAAAGGATTTCAGAAGAAGAAAACAAGCGCTCATCTCCGTTATGCACACAGCTAGGGAATTCACCGTGCATGTATTTGCAGGAATCACTCAGTGCTCCTCCGTGAGCCATAGAAGAGATTCACTGTTTAATTTTCATTGTAAATCATTCATCAATTCTGCATTATTTCGAAATAAGTAACAGAACATTTTCTTAATCCTACTTATTTTGAAACGGTACTGGCACTCTTTCAATTTAAAAGCTGTAGACTTCTTTTAATCTGATTACAATAGGAGTTAAGATTATATTATTTCTTTTAGGTCAACTGACCCAAGTTAAGCATTTCCTTGAAATGCTGTGTTTCAGCATAAACAGTTTGTTCAAAAATAAAATCAGTCACAGAAACCTGCAATTTACCTTCCACTAAATACCTAACCCTTGATCATTAAAAAATATATTGAAAATTAATCCCAGTATATTAATATTCTGTTCAGATTTCAGAAGCAGGAATTTAATTCATAACCTTTAAACTTAAGTAAGATTAATTTGCTGGATGAGCAGAGCTTTGTCCTGCTTTCTCAGTACTCAAAGGTTTGTTTTCTTTCACGAACATTATTTTCAAGGCTAACGAAGACTTAAAAATGTTAAAGTTGTGGGGCTCAGCATACTGTCAGTACAAGAAACATGCAAATATCAGCATAGCTGCACACCAACTCCAGCATCTTTACAAGACTCAACTGCAGAACATTACGGTTATCCACTCACTCCAGCACAGCTGAAAACGTCAGTCTTTGTCCTTGACCACTTAAAAGAAATCAACAGGCAAAAAATGTTCCGTTCAGCTTTTTACATAAAGAAACATCAGGAAAACAATGATCAACTCCTATGTCTCATCACCAACAGGAAACTGTCCAAGCCAACACCAGTGAATTGCAAGACAAAATCTTTGTTAATTAACTGAACTGCCGAAGTAAGAAAACAAAAGTAGGTTCAGTACCTGCGCACCAGAGCTTTCAGATGGTGCAAACTCCATGGATTTCAATATACTGCGGAAGGTAGAAAAAACAATTATTTTCTATTTCTTCTTTTCATAACGACTCCACTAATGAGCATTAACATTATCATTTCCTACTCTCCAGCAACACTACGAGTGATAACAACTTTCCTTGCAGTAACACAGTCTCGTAATGAATACAAAATAACTATTCAAACTAGTTACTGGATAAGAAAATTTTCTCAAGCGTCATCTAAATCATTCCATATGCAATCCCACCAGGCCATTTTAAAGCGTAAATTTAAAGGTTAATAAGGATATAACATTTTAAGCTGTCAGAAGCAATATAAATTTATCTGTGAAGCTTGAAGGGAATGAAAAAGTTGTAGCAAAGCAACAAAAAACAAGGGAATCACCAGCACAGTTACACTACTTTGTATAATATACACCAGCTCACACAGCAAGGAAAATATGCACAAATAATCTTCCCGACCAAGACACTACAGGCTAAAAGGCAGTTTTTCATTTTAATAACCTCCGAGTTCTGTGGCAAAGGGAAGACAAAATGGCACAATATTTCTTAAGAAATATGAAAGATCCAAATATTTATAAGTACATTAAGAGAAGAATCTGATAGTCTCATTGTCAATATTTTATATAAATACTGAGTGGTCAAAGGACGTCTCCCTTCAAAGTCTTCCAGTTAGAGTTGTATCGTCTGGCAAATGGAGAGTCTTACAGGAATAGAAACTTATTACTGTGCTTTGTCTTATAAATTTTTTTAAACAGACCTGCTGCAGGCAGGACGTTAACTTCCTCAGACTGAAGCGATAAATTATTTCAGCTTTTCGTTGTATAAAGACGACATTCATTTGTTGAAGAAAAATACATAAACAGATATAGATAGTGTTTATACAGCGTTCTTCATGTATAAAGCACCAGGAACTTTGAGAGGCAGGGAGAAAATGTTTAATCATGTATTAAATGTGGAAACTGAGTCAAAAAAGGCAGAAGGCCAGTGCTAAGACGTAGGGACTGGTTCTGGATGTCACCGGGAGTCAGCCAGGCACCCAGCACTCATTAACTGCCGCAGACCATGCGGCGTCCAGCTCCTCTGTAAATCTGCCCATGCATTAATCCAGAATCAGATGTCCATTAAGTGACATTCTGGAAATCAGCGGTCTCAGTGAGTCATTCAGGATCACTCAAAGTCATAGCAAATCCCAGGAAGGGAAGTCATTCTGTGACAGAAACCTCACGTATTTCGCATCTGCGCATACTCGCCGCACGCAGTCTTAATTCTGGCAGGCACTTCTACAAATACAATTCATAAAATCACAAACTTCTGGCCACCAGTTTCATCATCCAGCATCACTGGATGATATGTTTAGCCAGCAGAAATGGCTGCAGGGTAGAGCCATCACCCAATACACAAGTACATAAAGTAACGCTGTTAAGACTCTGCTTTACGTGGGCACACCAGCTCACCCAAGTGTTTAAGTGCCTCTTTTCTGCTATTATCGGAGTCATGCCAGTCAAGGAGAGAAGTTGTGCATTAACGGCTCCATTTCTCAAGAGATCCTGACATTATATTGACATCACAGGCATGTTTACTCAGGTGGCTAACCACTGCTGAAACCAAGCATTCCTTGGGACACCTCTTCAGAGGCACAGCTCTATCTGCCAGACCCCCAAGGTGCTGGGGGAGATAAATACACAGAGACTCATCTAGGAAACCCCCAGTCTCTGGTAGGCAACTGTTTCCATCCTCCCATGGATTCTGCAGGATACGGCCTCTGAAAGGCCAGCAAGTAGCAACATGTGTCCTCATGATCACCGAAGAAGGAGACCCATCTCAATTTAAAAAAAAAAAAACAATTTGTAACAGCAAATTATCCTGTGGCAAACTTCCCAGGTGCTTCTCCCATCTCAGTTCAGGTCATCAGTACACTTGCAATGCAGCTCTCCCAGTAATCCCCACTTACCGCACTCCAGTTTGCCACGCAGAGCAGTCCTGGAGCATACCTACCGTGTTCCTTCTGGGTGAGAGTAAACCAAAAGAACCTGTCTGCTCTTGAAGGAGCAGACGTGATGTACTCAGACCACTACCATGCTGCCTACAGAAACAGACTGAAACCAGTTGGAAGCGTGAAGTAAGCTGTAGTGGGTTTGCACAGCATGGTTTTGGTAGTAGGGGGCTACAGGGGTGGCTTATGTGAGAAGATGCCAGAAGCTGCCCCTATGCCCAGTGGAGCCCATGCCAGCTGGCTCCTGGATGGACACACAGCTGGTCAAGGCTGAGCCCAGCAGTGATGGTGGCAGCGCCTCGGGGACAGCATATCAAGACAGGGAAAAAAAAATCTGTGCCAGCGGGAGAGAGGAGTGAGACTATGTGAGAGCACAGCCCTGCAGCCCCCAGGCCAGGGCAGGGGGGGCGGGGGGCTCCAGACCCCGGAGCAGACATTCCCCCCAGCCCGTGGGCAGCCCCCGGCCAGGCAGGCTGTGCCCCCGGCCCACGGAGCCCACGGGGGAGCAGATCCCCACCCCCCCCGCAGCCCAGGCAGGACCCCACGCCGGGGCAGGGGGTGCCTGAAGGAGCCGTGACCCACGGGCAGCCCGCGCTGGGGCAGCTCCTGGCAGGGCCCACGGCCCGTGGGGGGGGGGTCTGCTGTGCCCGTGGGACCACGCTGGAGCAATTCCTGGAGGACTGATGCCCACGGGAGGGACCCCACAGCAGAGCAGGGGAAGAGTGTGAGGAGGAAGGAGCAGCAGAGACAACATGCAATGAACTGACCGTAACCCCCGGCACCGTCCCCCTGCGCCACTGGTGGGGAGCAGGTAGAGAAATGGGGAATTAAGTTAAGCCCGGGGTGGGGAGAAGATTTTTTTCTGATTTGAATCGTAATAAATTAAACTAATTTCCCCAAGTCAAGTCTGTTTTGCCTGTGAGGGTAATTGCTGAGCAATTTCCCCATCCTTATCTCGACCCACAGGCCTTTCATTGTATTTTCTCTCCCCTGCCTGGTTGAGGAGGAGACCGACAGAGCGGCTTGGGTGGGCACCCGGCCTCCAGCCAGGGCCAAACCACCACATCAACTTAAAACATATAGCGTGTATAGGTTCTAGGCACTCAAAGTCTGGCTTTAAAGCCCCGATCCTGTTGCACCCTCCACTTGCACAGGCTGCTCCACCAAAGCATCATGGTTCCCAGCACCCGCAGCTAACTGGGACCTTCAGCAAGGAACCCAGACCCTGCAGCGGCTGCATGTCCCAGCGAGCCTGGAGCAGGCCGCGTATCCAGACTTCAGCTGGAAACTTACTGACCTCCGCCTGCTCAAAGGACCTCCGCCTACTTTGCTACCTGAAATAGCCTTCTAGCAATTTCACAGGTAATTTCCTAACGCTTAGAACCCAAAATATACTAAAAACCAGGTTGATGGTATCTCAAATTGCCCTTGGAGGAATATTCACTACAGCAGATTCATTTTTTTCAAGTAATGTAAAAGTTAAACGTTGTCAAAAATTACTCTCCAAATGTGTCACAAGAGACATTTTCCTCAGGAATATGAAGAAGCAGAATGTTTCCCCTTTGGATTCTAGGAATATCTTTGCCCATGAGATCTTGACTCAATCTGTTGCTCAGGATCCCTTGTCTGATTTTTAAAGGAGTGATCCTGTGACTTGAAGCTGTACATCTTGCGATGACTTGAAAGATCTTACTCTAAAGCCAAGTGTGCATTGGGACAGCTCGACTTTCTGTTGGTAAGATCCTGACTTCAAAGGCAGGAGGGTTGGCACCATCGTATTACTCGAGAAGGAACTGAAAGGACACACACAGCTCTCAGATCTCAAAGATAGGCTTAAAAGCCATTTGGCACGAAAGCCAAAATCTTCCTACCCCAGATCTTGACGCGGACGTAGATAAGTTCCTCCAAGGCTAGAAGTTGGCTCATACGAGATCCTTCAGCCTAGAATGCCTCTAACATCCTTGGGAGGGTTAAGGAAAGCACATCGGTGCCAAAACAACTGAGAAGTTTATTCTCTTTCTTCCTTACTGACAAGATACCTTTTTTCTTGGTGTGTCTGCACCTTCTGAGCAGCTCACTTTTGTCAGTGTTTCAGGGCACAAAGGCAGGCATAGCAGGATATCTGAGGGATATCAGATGTACTGTCACTCTCAGGTGACGTACATTTAGATTTTGGGACCAGATGGGAGCAGGGAGGGTGGCGTGAACGAGCTGCTGTGATGATGTAGCATTGCAAACATCTTCCGTGCTCTCACTGAGGGTCTTAACCATTCTGCATCCAGCAGGATGGTGTATGGACCCCAGGCCACCTACAAGCCAGCTGGCTGTCCCTCCAAAGTGAGCCCGCCCAGATAAAAACATGCTACCCACAAATGAGGGGATATAAAACCTGTAACAGCAGGAGAACGTACTTTTTTCCCCCCTAATTTATGGGCACCAAACAAGGGCCGCTTCCAGGAGGTTCTCCCATCTATTTCACTGCAGGCTCACCTTGAAATAACAAGAATAGGCAAAACACTGTATGAACACTCCCGTGTCATGGCTTCTGGACCACTTATCTGCCTTCTCATCCCTGCCCTCACATAAGTCAGTGTTGTAAAAAAGAAAAAAAAGACACCAAAAAAAAAAAAAAAAAAAAAAAAGGCATTACTGCCAGGAACACAGGGTCCTAAATGAGTTTATATCTAAAGTAAAGGCATTAAACCAGGTAGGATTTAAAACTCATTTGCTGTTTTGGCACATTCATTAGAAGGTTGTGGCCTAATTACCATTCAATATGTTACATGCGGGCACAAACCCAGCTGAAATCTGAAGCTTAGTTTCCTTATCTTGGGAGAGAACATGGGTGTATTTACCTGTATCGCTAAAAATATGACTTTTTTTCAGGCCAGTTAATATTCAGGTGTAATGACCAACAAAATGGTCAATTCATTTAATTTGACTGAAACTACAGACCTACATCAGGGTGTGCTGCGGCTGGCAGTGAACCAGAACTGCAGCCAGCGTGGCTTCAACAGAATTAGCACCAGGGGCTGGGCACTCATTGGGCTTGCAAAACCAAACCTGCTTTCCATATTCTCCAGGGATGTGTAAACAAAAGCACATGACGACCAGCCTCATCTGAAATACCTCATTAAACAAGGTAACATTTTTTCAGTCTTCTTAAAATACACACAAAAATGCCACAATGATGAAAGAAGAGATGGAGGTTCTTGCAGTTATTTCAACCTTGACACTAAACATATTTCCAGTCAAAAAAGTTCTCTTCTGAACCTGACAGCTTATCTTGTTATAGTTTAAAATGAGGCTCTTTTAAGTCTCTCTAAAAAAAAGCTTGAAATAGGAAGAGGCTGTTTGTGGCTTTAGTTTAAAACCACAATATATTAGCAAAAAATATACAGTGAAACAAGCACAACATTAAAATGGTAAGTGCTGAACACTGGCTGGCAAAAGCATAGAAAAGATACTATGGCCAAAGGCCCTGCATTAAATTCCTGGTCCACATTACATTCAGCTGTTGGCTGGGGATTTTTAAAGAGTGGTCCACCTGAAATACTACAGATTTTCAAACTTTTACCCTTGGTGGATAATAGTTTTAGCACCTTTTCTTCATGGACACTTCTATTATTTGCTATCCCAATACTCTGCTGCAACAACAAAAAGGAGTGCTCTCAGATACAGCAGTTGCACTGGCTCTGGATGCAATTTCTGCCAATATTCCCGATTTCCCCGTCTTTGTGGTTTTGACTGAATTCTTTATTGTTCCAAGAACACAGATTTGTGGCTTCATGTAACAAGCACTGTTAAACTAGAGTTGGTGAAAAAATTATGTAAGCATTTAACACTTACTTTAATTCTTTCTTAACCTCTTCATAATCAGCCTGTCCTTTCAGCTTTTCTTCCAGTTGCTTTAAAAGAAAGAACATCGATTTAATTATTTAGATATTTTTTTTCTGCATCATCTTTTCAAAATCATCTTTAAATTATTCCATATATACAGCAGCGCACAAGTGAGGGTTAATGACTCATACCTAATTTACATATATTAGAAAACAAACTATAACCAATTCAACATAAACACAATTATACCTCCTTCCTTTGTTTACAGAGTGCCAAGCATTACAGAACTCAGTAGGTCCCAATTTGGCTGTTTGCAATGTCACTGTCATGTGTTCAATAAAGAGATTGGGGAAGAAGGTATTAAAAATAGGGCAGCTGAAATTTTTACGAAACTGCTAAACTGAGTAAACAAGCAGGATGCTTTGGCACATACTGTATTCGTAATACGACAGTTCTCGATAACCTTATCTACAGGGGGGAAAAAAAAAAAAAAAAAAAAGACTGAAGAAGCTGTTGTTGACTGGAATGCCTTAGGCTTGTAAGACTTGTACAATGCCTCATGCCCAAACAAGACAGCTGCACCAAGTTGTTTTACAAGCGTTACTTATTGCAATAACTAATATGATTACACACCGGAGACGAAGCATTGAGACCAACCCAGCAGGTCTTTTTGCTCAGGTCTACCTGACCTGGGGCAGTCTCAATGGCTTCTCTTCGGTGTAAAGATGCCACAAACGTTGAAACAAACCTCCTAACACAATCCATAACGCAATGCCACACATTTGGACCTTACCCAGCTCCCAACAACTGTGCTCATCACTACAGGATAAATGCTTCAGGAGGCCTAAAACATAGTGATACATAATTGATGCCGTTACGTTGCTTGCAGAAGCCACATTAATTTCCCACTAATCGTTTCTTTGCTTAGTACAGGTGCACCTGACCTAAGCAAAGAAAGAACAGACCTTACTGGCTTGCAACTTCCATGGATAAGTTCAGGGTAGCTCTGCTTCACTTAATTTTTGGTATTAAAATTGGCACAGAATCCCAAAGGTCACAGGAAACGGAAATAACACAAGGACAGACCAGCCTCAAAGACAGAGCACGTACTTTGAGAACGAAAGGAATATATGACATGAAAAAGAAAAATAGGGCTTTATGTCCAGGAGAGGCTGTCTTCAGTGGAGAAGTGAATTCAAGAAGATCCTACACCTAGTCCTGGGCTTCTCGTTGAATGCAGGAGGAAGGCAGGGAAAAGCTACTGTGAACCTGTATAATTTTAGCAAATCCGTTTAAAATGCAGCCCCATAAAGTTCTGCACCAGCACAGGGATGGGTATATGAATGGCAGGGCTGGGACAGACAAATAATTCGAAGTGGGAATGACGAAGTGGGGAAAGTCAGCCAGTGTGTAGGTATCGCTCAGCTCAAAGCTATCCAATGGGTATAAGCCGCAAACCCAACCACCGTGTCATACAGCACCCACGAACTGGCGAGCCCATCATCCTTGCCACCTCAGCAATTCACACGAGGCGTCTTCAGATGATGACAGCAGCATGATGGGGCTCTGTTGGACTTCAGGCTATTTTACCATCTTTTAAAGGACTTGCTATGATGTCCCTTCCAGCTTACGCACTGCTGACGCTTCTGCCTTGCCATTAGTACGTATATGAAAAAGCAGTGGCATAGTGGACATCCACGTTATCAATATACAGCCCTCAAATTCCTGTTCCTGCTTTTTGATAGCACAACCCACAGTTCTTAGCCACTGCTGACAAGAGGCATCTCCCGGCGGTAATAGGTGGGCCCTGCTCTGGCAGCTGCTCGACAAGCAACTCTTAATGGACCACCAAAAGCGATTGTTGCAGGAAAGCAGGAATTGTTCTTAAGCGTGGAATTTGCACTCTACGGGACATTGACGAAATGAGCAGCCTCTTTAAAGGTCTTGTGTCCCAGCATCCTTACCCAACAGTAACACATGCAGTCATTTGGGTTGTGTTAAAAAGAAAATTACCCACACGCCTATTCCAGCTAAAACATTTTTTTTTTTTTCACCAGGGCAAGTTTAGTCATTTCTTCTGACATGTCCTGCCTTACCAAATTCCAGTTACTAACTGGGACTATGGGGAGTACCGACTTTGCTTTATATAGCAGACACAGCGCTACAGGTGTTGTGGCCCTGCTAAAACCCCCGATACTGACGGAACTAGGAAAATCCCGGTTGATGTGACCAGGGAAATCCTACAAATATCAAAGATGTTTGAAGTTTTGGAGATCTCCAACATCTGTTGAAATCTCATGCAAATGTAGTACACAATCCCAGGGTCCAAGGTGTCACTTCGGTTCTCTAAGTCTCCAGGAGGGCCAGCCACAACGTGCTGCAAGCCTAAATGGACTCATTTAGGTTGGAAAAGACTTTTGAGACCATCAAGTCCAACCATTGAAGTTCAAACAGCTGTTCAAGCTACAGCTCCACGCTGAGCAAAACAGAGTTACTTTAACAAGGAACCCAGCTAGACTTTTTAATACACCAGATCGGGTTCAGTAAGACTGGGGAGGGATCTTTAAATGAAACCAGTTAGCCAGAGAGCCCTGGGTACAGGGCAGGAGACTCAGCATCATGACCGACAGGTTTCAAACTTGATGCAGGCAATGTGAGCATCCTGCCAAACCCTACGCTGCATCTTTCAGCTCTTCCTGACCACGTCGCTCTGCTGCCTGCTTCTAGCTGCTTTTTGCTGCTCTGCAGCTTAAAGCAAAGATACACTACAGTTCTCCCCTTCCTTCACTCTGTGACTTGTAACATTTTGGGATCTAGAGCAGATGAGCTCTAGGATAGCTGGCTATTTACGCTAGTCCTCATATAAAAGGCTCTGGAATAAATTTAAAACAAACAATATCCTGGATTAGTATGTTAAATACTTATGCAAGGATATGCAAAGAAAAAAGCCTTTTGTAGAAACAGATATAAAATACTGATATAAATAATACTAATAAAATACTAAGCTAATGATTCTCATTTTAATGTAATTATATTAAATGTAATTCTGTACATGGATATGCTATATGCTGAAAGTATTTCTGGAGATTTTAGGTACAAAACAGGAGTTAGAAAAAAGAAAAACAAAGCTGTTGAAAGAATAAAGCTGTTTTAGACTCTCAGGTACTTGTATGCTGTTATAGCAGTATGGCAACCAGCAATATTTTACTTTGAATTGTATAAAACCCACATACATCCATCATTCCCAAGTACCTAATATAGAGATTGTTGCCATGGAAAATCAGCACCTCAACGTATACTTTACTAAACAATATAAACTAACAACTGAGAACACAATGCCTGTATATAAGCAGACCATTTAGGCACTTGGCATCTTCCCAGTCAACGACTGTTTTAAAATGTATTAGTATGGTAATTGTCTCAAAGAACCCTGTAAAATGCACAGAACATGGTATAACAAAGGTTCAAGCTGTGAGACAATCTGGAGGAACTAATATCTTGCACTAAATATCAACCTGGTTAATTCAAACAAAATATATTCTAATGTCCTCCAACACAAAAAAATGCAGGGAGCCAGAGGACAGAAGGAACAGCTTGGTGGCATTTCTGCACACTAAATTTGCAAATATTCCACATTAAGGAATCGTCTTGCATTGGTTGTATGAATGAACCCATGTCAGACCATGCACAGATTGGGTCCCCTCTTATGTTATTTAAAAAAGCCAACCAATCATTACCGTATTATTAAATAAAGTGTCTTAGGTAAATAGCATGGGCTGTATTAAGGGGCTTAAAACATTTTAAAAACCCCATTAGACTAATGCCATAGTTCAGTTCAGAGTGATAAACTAAAAAGCCCATATTTAATTAACCCAGGTTATTTGATGTATCTCTTTACTAACCGGCACTTTTACATTTTAACTGGGTAGCAGGGAAGCTCTAACTCCCAGCAACAAAGGGTTAATATAATTATGGTTAGAAAAGTCTTGTTACTAGAGGATATGTTTTGATTATTAGATCAGATGAAGATAAAGAAGCAATAATTTTGAAAGTATTTCTGTATTGTTTCATTAAGTCATAGAGTATTAAAGAATTCCCCCAAGATATGGTCTGAGAACATTGCTTTCATTTGTGAAACCGTGATTCATTTTTTGTGGAGGCAACCATTACAATCTCAGTTATTTCAGAAGTAATTCCTCTATAATCAAACATGAGATCAACACATTGCCACTGAGATTTCGTTCTTTGTACAATGGATCTCAGACACAGGTTTTCCCAGCACTTTAGCTTAAAAGTATGTATTTTGCAATATTTTTATACTGCAACAAATAAGGTTAAGGAGGGTTGAAATGACTAAAACTTTATCAATAGTCACTGCATCAGACACTATCAACAGGAACCTAAATACAGAGTATTAGCCAGGCAAGCCTATGAGAAAATGGAAGGAGATTACTGAAATGAAAATCAAAGACTTGCTCTGTCATTTCTATGATCCTATTCCCTTTGAAGTTAATGGCTAAACTAATACTGACCTCACCAGGAACAAGAAAATCTGTCAAGTGCAAGGACTCAAGATATTTTCTATCAGGCTTTATGAAAAAATAAGAAAAGACCCGTAACACGGGTGTAGCCAGCAAAATGTGTCCCTCAAAACCAGGCCAGCCCCCTCCTCGCTCATTAATGAGTGGTGCCCACATGGTGACAGATGGGCAGAGACCGCTACTCTCAATGTAAGAACCTAATAGGTTTCCTTTGCTCTACTGAATTTTCATAAAAATTCTGCAAGGCTGTCTTAAAACATGCAGAAAGCATACTGACTGCAACACTTCGGCTTTCATCCCTAACAGACATTTCTCCACATAAATTACGCTACACCAGAGCAAAACTAGTAACTGTTAAAAAATGTCAGAATTAGAACAATTTGTAAGAGTTTCAATTGAACATTAAATCATTCCGATAGCGGAAAGCTACCCACGCCAGTCAGAGCTAAGTGGGTACTATCAGCCTCCCGATTTCAAAAAACTCTCAGACTATAAAACCTGCAAGACTATGAAGTCTTTCATGGAATAGATAAATTTATCTTGTTTACACTTTGAAGCTCATAGATGGTAGAACAATGGAAGAGACAGGAGTTACAGGAAACTGATTCATAACACATGTCAGGACACATTTCTCATGCTTACTGATAGATCAAAACTGTGTGGGCTAGCGCACAAAGAAAGTGAAGCTGCTGAAGCAGAAGGTAAAAGGGTCACTCACAAAATTGTTAGATGTTTCTTCTGGTTTTAGTGCAGGGCTAGTGGTATGCAAATGAGTGTAGGACTGGACCGCTAATTATAAATGGGAATTACTGGGCAGCAAATACACAGTTAAAAAAGATAAGTTATTAAGACTAAAAAGCCTTCTCTCCGTGTCTTGATTTTACATGTCTTTATGTCCTAAATGATACACTTCCCTTTTCCAGTGGAGAGAACTGGAGGGGGTAGCAGGTAAATTCAAAGACAAGCCATAAACATTCCTGGCAAATCTTCAGTACCAATCACTGCAATGGGAATTTAAAGTTTTGAAACCTAATAAGGATTTTCTGTGCCTTTTCAGTTCAGCTACTTCACTACATATCCATGGTAAATATATGCTGGGGTTTGTGGGTTGTAATTCTAAAGGTAGCCAAGTTTTGCCCCCCCCAAAATAATACAAAATTCAAAACAATGAGAACTAGGCGAATTCAATTTCAGCAAAACTGTGATCACTTAGAATAAAATGTCACAGTAACTAGAATTCACCGGCATCCCGGAGAAATCAGCGGCTTTTACGGTGCCTCTCAGAACGACAGAAAAGTCAGGTCAGTAAAACCCAGTATGGGTACTCAGTGAGAGGTACAAAAGGTGCTGTGCAGGGAGCAGAGCCCTACCTTCAGTGTGCTGTTCTTGGCGGTCAGCTGCTGCTCCAGCTGTGAGATCTGGCTGCTGGAGTTCTCCCGCAGCTTGGTGAGGCTGCCCTGGAGTCTCTGGACATCTTCTACGAGCTGGGCGATTTCTCGCTCCTTCGCAGCCAGTTCTACTTCCAAGCTGGAGCGTGTTAGCACCTCGATGGCCTGCTCCTAATGGGAAAAAAAGTCTTAAGACCACAGAAAGAAAGAAAAGGCCACAAGGTTGAATTTGGGACAGTTAGGTAAGGACCAACCCAGCACCGGGTGGCATGAGAGACAGAAACAATTTCTAAATCAGGGACTCCCATCACTGACTGGGTGAATCTGGAAGATGAACCTTCCCACTCCCCAGGACAGCTCTTTGGTAAAACAGTGATAATGGAGAAAATAAATTTCCTTATTTCCTAAGTGCACTGGAAAGATGCAACCATGAAAGTCAAAGGATTCTATTTAGATCTATTTATTATTAATAGTCCAAATGCTTTGACAACTATGAAAATCTGTGCTCACAAAATACTAATCAGATAAAATATTCTGAAGTAATGGAGCAGAATTTCTTAATCAGGAACAGCAGAGTCATGTGCCTTTGGCTCTTTGCATGCACACTGCATGTTTCAGGCAAAATTGTCAAAAATGGCCCCAAACTGCTACTTCCAGTGAACTTGCTCCTTGCATGAAAATTGTACGCTGTTAAAATTATTGCTAACAACTAAAGCCTCTCCTCCACGGGGATGAAGGCAGATGTGACAGCTGTAAAACAAGGCCATTCTCCCTTTGGTCTCCACTTTCAGAAATTCCCTTTCCAAAATCAGGATCTTTCTTCCTCCCGTTTCTCATGGCTGCAAAATCCATCTTGAAGTCTGAAAGTTCCTCACTAGACTGACTTCCCAGCAGGACCAGAAATAAAGAGAGGACAGAGGATGTTTAGAAGAAGGTAGATCTATTCAGAAAAGATAACACAGACTAATTGTACCATCCCTTTTGTCTCCTTTCGTGTTGAGAGATCAATAGCTATAATGCATTGGAGGGGTCTGAACCTCTCTTCCACAAAGACCATCAGGAAATCCTTGTACAGATCTGGGAGCACGAGGCAGCCCGACAATGAAGGCACGTTCCATTAAAAAGCCTGCAACGCGTCTTACGGAGGTTAACGGCTGCTCCTCAGAAAACACCAGTGAAGTAGGAAAGAATCCATTTACCAAGAGCGAGACAATGATCGTAAGCATTATAAACCAAAGATCCTATGGCGAAAAAGCTGAAAATTCAACCCACTGATGCTGTCACCCAGGCACTTTCCTTACAATTAAAGATGACATTGCAGCAGATTGAAATATACTCCTTACCTTGCTTTCTGGAAAACACAGGCACAACAAAATACCTTTCCCATATCTTGTAAACACTTAACTTGGTTCTCAGTGACTACATACTATTGTACCTCACGGAAAGCTACATGTACGAACAGCAGTTAACAACCGTCTCCCATTACACTGAATTATACTTTTAACTTGAAAAAGCCTCTAATTTGCTTGCATGAAACATCACAAGTTGTATAATCATCTGCTGCTTGTGCCTATTGAGACTAGAACGTAGAGTCTGAAATAAGATAGATAATGATCATTTTCATCCTGCAGTAGTTGTCATATTAAATATAAATGAAGTGCAGAAGTACTATTAAATACAAGAAAGACGTAATGTTAAAATAATGATAAGACTAGGACACGAGATATGAAGAGGCCGGTAATTCAGAGTTACAAGTGATAGTCAGGCTTTTTATTTTTCTGGGTTTTTGTGTTTTGTTTTGGTTTTTTTTTTTCTTTTGCAGCCTGCTTGTCTATCTTTTGACTTCTCTGAGAAAATACTGGGTTGTATTAATAGATGACTGAACAGATCTGGAGGACTTACAGTTTGTTACTCATTCTCTGCAAATGTATTTTAAAGGCAACCATGTGTTTCTCCGATATCGGTGTCAAGCATGTATATGGCTTGCAAGAAAAAAAGCAATATAAGCAGCATGATTTCTTTTATTTGTTAAATCTGCTGCTTAGAAGTAGACTAAATTTCACTTAATTGCATATTTACATTTAAATACTCCTATTTCTCCTTTGGCAAACAAAAATCAAAATAATCTGTCTGCTCATCTGTGATACCTGTTAACCCAGGACCAGCTGGAGTCCTGTAATAGCACTCTGTGCCCGCAAGGTCCGATCAGCAAAGCCAGCGCTACCAACCTCCCCAAACAGCAGCACTTGCTTTATTTAGAAACACGCAGAGAAGGCAACAAGCAGCAAAACATTTAGGAGTGCAGGATGTTTTCTGCATTTTCTAGGCTTCTTTTAGTGGCTTTATAGGTGTCATTCTCAGTTGAGATATATTCGGTCAGAACTGGAATGATACCGAATTTATTTCTAGTTCCTCTGACAGCCCATACACTAAGAATAACAAGACCCAGGCACGGGCAGGCAGCAGGTCCCGTAACGCAGCCAACGCTGGGCAAAGCTGGTCCGTTGGTCTGAAGCTCCACACCTCTGCTGTGCCCTCCAGGCAAGCACATGCTGATGGCCCACCAAGGCACTCTTCGTTACACCACATTGCTGCCTTTATTTTCCCTCTGCTGATGCTCTTACCAACGTGAGATAATTGCTGAGAGTTCTGCTATCCACCTGGACCAGCAGCCCTGGAGAGCTGTGGATCACCGTACCCGTCACCCCGTAGCAAAGTGACCGACCTCTGTCCTTCCCGTGGTCTTCTGCAGCCACCAACCCCCTCAGAAGTTTAACCAAACCGCAATCCCAAAGGAACACAATTCCATTTCAGTTAAAATATGACTCCAAACAGATATTTTTATAGCTGCGAGCATAAATTGAAAGAGCTGTACTGCAGGAATGTCAGAAACCTGTAAGAGTCAGTAAATATTTTCTCTCACCACATCAGGTGCCTTCTGGATCTGCGTAGCAAGTTGGAGAGATTTGTTAGCTGACGAGAGCTGCTCCCTTAAGGTCTCTGCCTCTCTCTGAGCCACCTCTGCCCTCTGAAGGAAATGAAAAGGGGTGAAAAGAGAAAGTACATTCAGTTTAACAACTGACAATTATTACAAGAACATTCATCAATTCATGCCTGACTGAATATAATTGATTTTCCTAAACACTCAACCTAATAAATGTTAGAAAAAAAACATAGAATGTGATGGATTTTTATTTTAAACAGTACAAGGAAGAAATAATTGAGCGATTATGACAGTAATTTAACGCTAGGAGCAAGGAATCCCCTGCTGATACTAATGCTGCGGCCCACTGAATTTCCCAGACTGAATAAATACAAGTGGAAATGGAGTCTTTTTATTCAATTTCTTTCTATTCTCATAGACCAAGCAGATTTTATTGCAAGGTTCCTCCTGGGAATAATTCTCACGGGTAAATGCTGAATTAAAAGATATTCTGACCATTCTCTCTAACACACATACAATGTCGTGGGCTGTCTTTCTGGAGTAATTATTTCCCAAAACACAAATAGTTAGATTCTGTTCTTTCAGTAGGTCTATTTATTCAACAATATTTAACCCTAAAGTGACAATTTTGCACAGATCAGTTACCAACTGCTGAGGATTTACGCAATATCTGATAAGCCAGGGACTTGGCTACCAGACAAAATTCCAATATAAATATTGAATAATAATAGAAAGGAGAAAGGCAGAATTATCAGGAAAGATTGTCCGTGCAAGAGTCTGGGTAGAGACAGATGGATCAGTAATTTCAGGCAATAAATAGCAGCAAAGTCCTTTCTATAACTGTGTACAAGCTTCTGTTAAGAAAAGTGGAAAAAAACCTGGTTGTTTTACAGTATATACTCCCCCTGGCCAGACTTTCTTCTCTCTTCTTTAAAAAAAACCTTATTTTATTGTTATAAAACTACACAGCTTACCTCCTTGAGGAATTGCTGCTTTTCACCTGGGCTACTCCATGCAAATCATGCTGCACTTTCAGCAGAAAATAGCTGAAATAATTTTCTATCTCCACTTGCAAGACATCACCAACTCTTCCAAACTCATGAGCTGCTGCCAATCAAGGCCAAAACTCTGCTTGACCAACCTTTACCCTTTATACCAATGGGTCCCTTCCTTTATTGAATAATAAATTCACACTGCCATTTTTAAGCTGCCAAAGCTGCTCTATTTCTAGATGCCAGACTCCCTGCTTTTTCAGCTGGTCCTTTTGAAAACCCAAGTCATCTAAAATAGTGAATATGAAACCTATATCCCTCTGTGTGTGCACGGTCTTTGACTTACTACTCAAAGCAGAGACTCTGTCTGCATGTTTAATCAATCAGTAAACTAACAGCAATCAAATACTAAACGCATCATCTGCGCTATTTGCTCACAACATTATATTAAATGATTCTGCATAGGTTCTACAGCTGTAATTAAAATGTAATTGTAAAAAGTACAGTAACAAGGTTCTAATAATCAGAGCACAGGACACAACCTATTGTGTGCTCGAAAAAACCAGCGGCAGCATTAAAAAAGGCACACAAAAGAGAAAGTTTACCTTGTTTATGGAGCTGGATAATGAATACTAGGGTAAAAAACTGAGCTAACAGTACACCTTGAGATAAATTATTTTCTTGCACTTTATTAGATATGGAGATACATGTATTGATCTAATAACTGCTAAACAACTCTGGCAAAGTGGGACAAGTTACTGCGCTGTGGCACTTGCATCTACTGCTGTATAAGTAATGGCTTTTGCAGCCTTAAGCAATTCTGCTGATGGCTTCCATTCACAGCAGCATTGTTTTGAGAATCTATTCAGCTTGCATGCGAGCAAACCACAGAGGATATTTCTAATAGATGTTACATCTGCATATACAGTAAGCTGTCAGCTGCCCTTTCTGCACAGCCTCCCCAGCCAATTCAGAACACCTGTTGTAATCCTGTGAATAATATTAGACAAGATTTCGTACTACGCATTGTTAAAAATACATTAACAGAAACTTTGGGCAATTCTGTTTGGGAAATACCAGTCAATTTTTCTCCCTTCCCCCCCCCCCCCCGGAATGGAAGCTTTTTAGAGCCAGAATTACAGATGTGCTCAGCGTCTGGAAAGCACTTTTGGGTGCTATTGCAATATAAATTATAAATGACACACAAAAACCTGTTAAAAGAACGGTAGTTTGAAAATTGAGCACTTAAAAGTTTTGAAAAGCCAACCCCAAGGCTGCAGGTATGGTTGGCCACCCCCTGTGTGCTGGGCTTTGGGAGGTGGGCTGGAACCGCATTGTAACATGCTACTGCTTTTTCCCGACGAGATCCCCTACTTCATTCAGCTCTCGGGATGAATATTGCTGGGTGAATGCGTATTTTGCTTTGTCCTCCTTGTTCCGTCTGTGACCTCTGCGGTTTATTTACTGCGAAGTAATCCCACCCTCCTCTGCAGATGGGATTAATCACTTCCTCACGGGCTGCGCTCTGGTTTCCACCCCTGAAGGATCTAAGTGCTTCAGAAACGTTAACGAATGCACTGGCACAACCCCCAGTTTGAGCTATCCGGGTTCCTCCGGCCCCCAGCACCTTGCCAGGTGGGTGCTGAGCACGGTGGTACCAAGCACAGCCTCCCTGCTTCACACCTGCCTGCACCCAACACCCCATCCAGCGGCTGCGGTGCCGCTCCCCTGCAAAACCCTCTGGGTTTTGCCTCTCTTGACTCCTACCCTTCTCTGCTTGTCACTTTGTCCCCTTCCTAATTGGTTTTGGCTGCTGGAAGCACCATTTCTGCCTCCTCGGAGCTTCACAGTGCCTTTAGCTTCAGGCAGCCAAAAGGAAACTTGTCTCTCACACGACTCAATGCGTACACACCAACTTCCAGCATCAGTCTTACCCCCCACCGATCTCCTCCTTCCCCTTTACCTTGTTGCTGCTGCTCCTCCAAACGTCCTCGCAGCAGCCCCGTCCGGGTCCTTCTCCTCCCTCTCTCCCCACCACAACCCTCCTCTCTCCACGTCCTGCTCTTCGTGCTCTCACGCCGATGCTGCCCGTCTCCCCGGGGCAGCAGGGGCAGCCTGGGGGAGCGCCTCCCCTCCCAGTGCTCCCAGTCAAACTGGCACTGAACCTTACATTACAACCAGGAGAAGCAAAACCTGGCTGGTTAATGTTCACCCAGCCGGCGCAGCGATCGACTGCAGTGTGCTTGGGACAGGCACGGACATCAAAGCCGACAAATTCAAACCAGATTCTGTTGAGTTTGTGTGAACTTTTTTTTTTTTTTAAAGACGCTTCTAGGCTGGCCAAACTGGTGCTTTTTTGTTGGTTTTTTTTTTTCCCCCTTTTTTTTTCCTACTTGAAGCAACAGAAGATACAACCCTGAGAAAAAGGCAAACCCTCCCTCATGAAGTGCCAAGCCCCTTCTCTTAAATATGGGCACAGCAGGCTCCTCATCAAAACAGCAAGAACAACTCGTAAAATGTGGGGAAAACTGGATTTTTTTCCCTAATCTTGTTCTTAGAAATGATTGAACAATTTTTCCTGAAATAAGAAAAGAGAGTGCAGCCAGAGACAGACGCCAGTATGGAAAATCGCTAAAACCTAGCAATCTTGCACAACTTGGTGACACTGGAAAGTTCACGCAACCTTCTCTTTGTGTGAAATTATCCCACTTCGGCTAAAAAATATATACAGCCATGGTACAGTTGCTTTTCATCAGTCGGTGCTAAAACTCTTTGTTTCTTACTTCCAAATCTACTATGCACAGCCTAGAAAACCCACGGTGACTGCGACAGTCACACTACTGGCCTTGACGAGATCATGCAAATCCAGCATTGTCTAAAAATGCTATTTTTCTGGATAGTTCAGTCATACAATTCCTCCTAGTTTCTGTACTGCTGTTTTTCTAGCAGTGAGCTACCTCCCTGGTAACAAAATATATCAAAATACTTTCATTCTCTTTAATATAGCATGTAAATATTGTACTGTTCACAGCGGAGCCAGTAGGTCATGATCGTCGTGCTGCTGTGTAATTTCCAATTAATAGAAAAAAAAAAAGAAGCCTTAAACAATATATCCAGTTTAAAATATTCTCATTGTTTCCTGACAAGATAATGAATAGCATGAACTGAGTGCTCTTCTCCTTACAGTAAAATGTTAATTTGATCAAAGACCAGTGGTGTGAATAGCAAAAATGAGATACTTACAAGCAAAAAGTATAACCTTTCCCTTAAAGTTCCACCAGCCACACTATATTTCCTTATTACATGCCAAATTCAGTGCTCTACGTGGCAAAGTCTTCCTGTGGGCTAGGAGTGTATATTATCACAAGTAATTCTGCTGAAGTTAATGAGCCCAGTTATGGCAGTAATCACCATGCTTGGTTTTAAGCGCTTGAAGCCGACATTCTTACTTGCAAGCTGCTGCAAAAAGCTATGTTTCTCGGAGTATGAGATCAATTAAAGCACAATGGTTCAATGTGCTTTAATTTTCTAACTTTTGAGATATAAAAATTTATTTTAAAACCTTTAAACGACCTTAGCTTTCCCAGAACAGCAGCAAGGTTAGCAGAAAATCTGTGACATGAAAGACTCTTCGGGGCTCTGGCACCTATTTGTTTCTAGCAATGGAGAATTACATGAAAAAAAAAAAGAAAAAAAAAATCTCCAACAAACAGAAGAGGTTGGGTAGTCTTCCTTCTTGTCTCCAGGCTATTGTACTTTCCCTTGCGCACTGAAAGTCTGCCAGATAAATGTATTCCCAAGCATTTACAGGAAACTCCTGTGTTTGTACGAAAATGATATTAACCATATTTTGCCTTTATACAGCACTTTGCCGTGCAAGGATCCCAGTGCACTTTAGAAAGTAAATGTTACTATTCCCATTTTACAGACAGTGAAATCCCAGGATTAAGCGAATGACCTCATCTGCTATAAACCAGCGTAACTTCGCTGAATTCAGCACAGCGATGGCACATCACGACAGCAGAGGATCTAGTTCATCGCAAAGGGAGTCAGAAATAAAAAGCAAATAGTCTAGTGGCATTTGTGGGCAGTACCCGTGTTAGCCTTGGTGCAGACGAAGGAGTCACGTCAAGATGAATACCCTTCTTCATGGAAACATAAGAACAAGGACTGCCTTATCACTAGTTTTGTTACCACTGGTGGGTCAGAGCAAAACCCTCCCAACACAGCACTTGCACTACCTATAGTGTGTTGCGTTTGTGTTGCCAAGTGAAAGAGGAGCATTTATTCCATCTGCTGCTCACAAACATACATATTTTATAGCCGTCTCACTTAGTGGGAATATCTTTTCAAACCATTTTCCAATGTGATTTGTTAGAGACGGGAAGGTACCATACCCAATGAAATAAAAAAAATAGTCTAGAGAACAGCGTTTCTGCTAAAATGCCCCGGTGAAGCTTGCTTTCCACTTCTATACAGACATTGCTTTATGTATTTTAGTGGTAGTTTGGTCCCAAAAACGCTTGAACTCACTAACCCGTATCTTAAAACCTCACACTACACTTATGTGGCATAAATAGTACTGATCCAGTCTCGATTCTTCAATAAATGGTTATATGTTTTAGAAAGAGCAGTGTTTCTTGTTTTATTAATAACAGAAGTTTCTGTATTTGACTTGCTTTCCCCAGAAAAAGTAAGTAGATATCTGGGAGCACTATCAGCACTGTGAAGATGGGAAGAAAACCAATGGAAACATTTTGCTTTTCCAAAGGGATAACACCGCACAGACACTGAAGAAAAAACCCAAATTAATTCTTTTTCTATAGCTTTCATAATATAGTCCACCAAAAAAAAGTCCTATGTTCTTTTTCTGTTATTACTCTCAAAATCTAAGGATACCTCTATCTGAGTCCGTTTTTCAAATCTATTTCCTCCTTCTCAAGGTTAAAATACAATAACCCAGGATCAACCAACCCTAACTGAAGTTTTCTCTTTTACTTTTAAAAGTAAAAAAGTGCTTTTTTTTTTTCCCAGGAAGCCCAAATTACCATGTTCATTAGACTTTTTTTTCTTCCTTTTTTTTAAAAAAAACCAATGTGAACTGAATGTATAAAGCCAGTAATCAGGTCTGGATACATCAATGACATGAAAACACAAACTCAGACTCAATATTAAAACCTTAAGATAAGCCTCTCTCTCTCTCTCTCTCTCCCTCTCTTTTTTTTTCTTTTTTTTTTTTTAATTTAACATGCCAAAGTATTTCCATTTTCATAACATAGGAAGTATTCTTTTCAACAGTAACCTCAGTATTTCCCATGAACAACTAGGTGATTCCAGGTTGCTAGAGAAGTACAGAAACAGGATAATTTGCTTGAATAAATTTGTCATCCCAAAGAATCGTGACTTACTGCCGTAAACACTTACGAGAAAGGTGTAAACTTGAAAATGTACAGAAAAGTTCTAACCATAAATATTTGTGTAAAATATACATTCACACAACTGTAACTGTTGCAAATGCAGAAAAGTACACTGGCAATTCATTAACTTCACTGATTAGATATTATAATATTCTGGGAATCAAACAATAAAAAATTCAAAGATGCTATATCCCAAACTATGATAAATCATTTATTTTGACAAGTAAGTGTAGTTTAGTTTTAATTATTTATTATTATACTTCGTAGCATATCAGAAAATATGCAGTGATTTATTGTGCAAAATGAAATCTTAATAAAACCAGTCCCTTCCCCAAACTACAGGATTATTAAATCTTCATGGCAATGCGAGGTGAACTCTTGGGTTAGTTTTGTTATTGAGCCTGCAGGTTAGTAAAGTGAAAATAAGCCATTCCTATTGCATGTAGGTATATTTTGACTTCAGCTCTTTACAGACCCAAGCCATACCAGTCCTGCAACCTTGGGGATGAGGAGAGAATGGGAGAGGGAGGACAGATCCCCAGCGGCTGCTGCCCACAGCTCTGCTGCTGTCTTGCAGACAACACGGTTGCATCTCACTGCTACAGCAAGCAGGGCTATCGCTTCAGACTTCACCCCCCTGCTAAAGCTACAGTCACAGAGCTAATGGCTCCTCTTGAGGCAGGCGTAGGCAAACCAGCCATTCTAATGTACCATTCCTGTTCTTTTTGTACCAGTTTAGAGCTCCTGGGACTTGAAAGTGGATGGGTCACTCCACAGGCAACCGCTGACACCCACCTCCCAGCCAGGACCGGCCTCACCCTAACAGCAGGTGTAAACTGGTGTACTTCAGTTCCTCTGCTTGAGCTTTGTCAGTCGGAACGAGACCAGCCCCGCCACAAAACCCCACTGGAGATCTTGGATTGACCACACCGAGTGCCTGGATTAGCAGCAGAGGAAGGGCTCTCATCCCAGCAGCCGCTGCTCCCTGCAAGCGAGGGATTTCTTTCTTTCATTGGCTAGGGTTATGGTTTGGGGGAAAATTCAGTTTATACCTTGCGTTAACGATACAATGGAGAGAAACCGAGCTTTGCCGGTCACTACCCCCTTTTCCTTCTAAGCAGAAAATTGCAAAGTTCACTGGTATTTAAAGGTAATTATTTCTGTGAGCTAGTCGTTTCTTCTGGGGATGATAGTAGCATGCAAACAAGCCCAGAAAGCTCCTGCATGAAACAATCTGAGGATCCAAATGAGGAGAAAACAGTGGGAGAAGAGAGGTGATGGAGTCTGAAGGCTAAGAAGCATGACTCAGTGCTTCACCCAACACGTGAGGGTTGGAGTTGCATCATCAGCTCTGTCCCCGTGGTTTTCACCCCCCTGAATACAGACAACTGGATCAACGTCAATGAGTACATCCACCTTCTTGTTACTGCACAACAGGAGAGGGAAATGGCACTCCTCACCTCTTAAGTCAGAGAGGAATCCCCACATAAAGCGAGGGAAGTTCAGAAATAACCGGCTCTGGATTTAAAAAGTGCAGTAACTCAGAAAGGGATTTCCAAGAAATCAAAAAATCCAATCCTTAAAAACTTACAGCAAATATTTTTCACATTTTCAGTGGAATCATTTTGCTGTTCTGTTAAAGTTCTGCTCCAAAGCCCAGTCGTTTGGGTCAGTGTTAATCCCAGAGCAGCAAAACATCACATCAAATTCAGCAAGGCAGTCTATTCTCAAAGTAGGAGTCATGCTGAGCACTACTCTTTAAAGGTAGCCTTAATAATGGGGAATAAGTACTTACTGAAATGATAAAAGGAAATGTTAATTTAACTATTAGATACATAATTATGTTAAGTACTTGTTTCTGCAATTGTAACACTTCAACCTGATGCAAACTCACTTTCTGTCCTGTGCAACGGATTTAATTTCTTCCAATTTTTTTTCCCCAACTATGAAGAGGTAAAATGCAGGAATCGCTGCTACAAAGATTACTTATAATTTATAAAAGTGGTTTATAAAGGTAAAGCATCACATGAGACAAGGACTACAGGCATGTTTCAGCAAATCAGCTGAGCTACGCCAGCAGCTCACAGCTCCTGCACTGGTGACATTCCCTTCCCTGTCTCCTCCGAGGCCACGTGCTCCCCTGGTGTCCTTCATCTCGGCGCTGCTGCTGCTTTTCCCATGTTTTATGGAGCTGCCTCAATTTGCTAAACCCACAGAGCACAAACCTGGCCCCTTTACCCCAAATTCAGGCTTTTCTGCAGTTCCCGTGCTCAATGGACTCAATGAAGGGTCCCCCAGTTGCAAAGGCTGCTGTTAGGGAGGGGACAGGGCCACAGCAGCTGGCGGGGGGAAGCAGAGGGGGGGGAGATGGGGATAGTGGGGAAAGGGCAGACAGAATCACCTCTTCTGGCTTTACAGCAGCTCAGATGAATTGCACCCTGATGTTTACATGCACGTTCAGTTTGCTGAATTAAAACCAAACGAAGGGGTTATGCACAGAAGCAGTTATAAATTTTGACCGATTCAAAAAGAACCCCAATAAAGTAAAAAAAACTAACACATGGCAGGTTTGTTCCAGTTAGACAGGAGAACATCTTTAGCATTTCTGTATTAATAGATATATTCCATTTTAGTATGGCAATGAGGAAATCAGAAATACCTATTCTTTGACTACAACCGCCTTTCTACCCTGAGAAAAGAAAAAACCCACTGCGTAAATCATTGCTCCAACTTTGCAATACGTACTGCCTTTGCAGAAATCACAAAATAATTCTACCAAAACATCTTGAACACCTACGTTATTTCTAAAAACGCTACAGATTTTCAAATAATTACTAGCACCTTCATAAATATTTAATGCTGTCTACAAAAGTTCTTTGACAGAACTAAAAACCCACTGTGCAAGCCCCAATTTTCTTTCACCGACTAAACAATCAACCCATCAACTTTCAAATCTGCCTTCTGCTTCGTTAGTATTTTTCCAATTTATAAAGAACTAACGTGAAGGGCAATACACTCGCTACAATTGTCAGCTGCACCAGGGGAGTGTGGGGGCTGCGAGCTGATCTAGCAAAAGGAAAAGGACGAAACAGAGCGGCAGCTGGAGGGGGGTTAGATGGAATCAGGATGAGTGCCCTGGTCTGGCTCATGGTGCAGCTCCACCACCACGACTGATGGCACGAGGCGTGCGGCAGGGCTGCGTGGGGGGGAGGAGGTGCAGCTCCTCCTCCTGGAAGCGAGCTGTGCTTAGGTAAGCTTCAACGGGATTATAAAACCATAACCGGAGAGACTTAAGATCTGTAATCTCTGATCTTACCTGACAGAGGGATTAACGAAGCTCACTGATAAGCAAACGCCTGGTTGAGGTTTCCCCTCTGTGAAGCCATCGCTCGTTGCATACATCACCTGTGAATCCTGCACGTCCATACCCACCTCCGCCACCTCAAACAGTCACTCAAAGTACAGACTGGGCCAGAAAGGCACTTTGCTTGGGGGTGTTGGGTTTGTTTTTTAAAGAACTTTTGGTTTTAAAAAGTTCCATCTGATTGTGGCACTTTCTCAGGAGTGCGTGCACTGTGAGGGAACGCCGGAGACATTTCACAGCCTACCAAATTAGCATCTGCAGGAACAAATCACAATGTCTTTGTTCTCCTGCATGGCACAGCCTGATCTAACCCTTGCTAAAAATTAATACGCCAATAAAACGCATCAGAAAAGGAAAGAAAAAGAAATGTGCAGAGAAGCCCACAAAAGCTGGAGCTGCAGCAGAAGGTCAGGCTGCTGGCAGTCCTGCCACTGCTGCAGGGCAGAGATCCTTCAATCTGGGTAAACCAGTTACCTGCATGCCCCAGTAGGGGCCAATGTGATGGATTTAGAAACATAAACCCACAAATAACTATAGTGGGAAAGTTAAATTTAAATTATTGGAAGGTAAATATATGGCAAGTACTAATCTACTGTGCATACAATCCTTACAGAGCATCCCTGAAGAGCTGTATTTTTCTCTAAATTTGCATATTTTCTTGCTCTACACAGTTATGACTGCTAAGTGCATATAAAAGAACTGTCATGAAATCCAAAAGAGAAGGAAAAAAAATAATCAAAAGTCACACTTAGAATTTTATGGGGGACTCATTTAAAATCCTACCTGATTTGCTCTTTCAAGGTCTGTCATGATCATCTCGATTTCATCAGCCCTGGGAGAAGAAGAGAGCAGAAGTCCTGTTATCACATGAAAAATGCCTGCTATATGAGTTCATGCACAGCACAATTGCAACACTCACACAAACAATACCAATTTTCAATATTTTTTTAAAAGGACACAGTAAGACCGATCAGCTAATCTTCTGACTGGTAAATCCTTTTAGGTTTCAGCTCGGTGGACTGGTTTGCAAATCTCCAATTCCTCTGCCTGTTTCCTTTTTGCAATGAAGTAAGTGTATCGGTATCTGAGCACATTCATCAGATCTTACCCCCCAACCTTCTGCAGAAGGGCAGTGTCATCTTTCTTACACGTAAAGGTGCTTCACAAGTGTTAATTATGGAGAAGCCAAAGACTACAGTTCTTCAGTCAACTACTTGTATACACGTAAAGAAAAGTAGCCTGTTTACTCTTCCCTGTGCCTAGAAGTTTGGTTCTAAATTTGGCTAAAAATAATAAAATATGAGCTCAAAAAGACCAAGAAATTTAATTTTACATTATGCGGAAAAGAGGTTTTTTGACACACATTTATGAAACACTTCAATTCAGACTCAGGCTCTTAACGCACCTTACAAAGCTGAATAGGAAAGTCAGAGGGTTAAAAACTATACAAACAGTCAAGGAAAAATAGATCCTTCACACACGTGTGTTAGATGGCAGTTACCAGCCCTGACCCTTTAAAGAGCCCAGCATTTCTAAGGCTTCGCTCACATAAATGGATCCAATCCCGACGCAATCTATTTTTATCGCCACGCTGAATCATGGGCAAACAGTCACACTCATGCTCTCACCTGTGAAAGGTACCAGGAAAAGGGCCTACGGATGTAAAAGCATGTTCTGCATCAATACAGTAAGACATACTACTTCTCCCCAGACATTTTGCCTGTCTTGTATCTCCGGACCATATGGAAGCAATAAACACTATCCTCATCTCCTATGAACAGCAGCAAGTCCTTTTGCAATCTGCCAACACCATAATGTCTGTTTTTTGTTTTTAATCTGTAGCAGATCATTATCAGTAAAAACTGTGAAATTCTGGAATTCCCTTCCTTTGCCAAGGCAGAAAAGTCAGGGTTTGTTTTTCTGCTGATCCCACAGAAGATACATTTTTCTATGCAGGTGTTTGTTGGGAAAGATGGTTAATTGAAGTACATCAGGGTAGCGGCACTCTCAACACGAGATCATTATATTGAATATTGACTTACCCTTCAACAGCATTTTAGGTTTCGGGGTGCACACTTAGGGAAATGCAGTAAAAGATCATAATAAGTAAATGTGTATGTATATGAATTAATGGAAAATTATTTTTAGTTACAGCCTTTAATGTTGTCGGGGCAACATGAACTGCCTTTTGAAAAAATCTTTTGGACAATAATGGAAAACAGATTAACATGTGTTTTCTTGTGCAGGAGAAGCTAATGTGCTCTTACATTGGAAAGAAATCATGTGCATGATGGTTTGAATTAATAATAAATAATAGACATTAGTTACTGAATTGAACAATCACTCCTTGGGCAAATAAAGATTCCAAGTGTGCAGGGAGTGCCAGAAGACTAACCCGGTCAGGTTACCATAAACCTACACCACCACTTTCCATCTCTTTAGCCTCGGTAGTTGTGAAACATCTTCAGTTTTAGACTCCATCCCCCAAATCCTTGTTAACCCACTTAGGGAAATTACAGTATTTCACATAGAAAAGATGTCTCTAAGGCCATGCAAGCGGCCACATTAAGTATCTGTAACAGAGATAAGAGGGAAGGGAGCATCCTAACGCACCCCTCCCCCTCCCCGCCCCCCCGTTTCCCAGCATTTTACAAATATTTTTAGCTAGGATAGTTTAAGGATCCTCTTTAAATAAGCTTATGCATTCAGGCTGAATTTATGTGTGAATGCCTCAGGTTATATGGAGCCAGTAAATGATGTCTGGATTATGTCACATGCCTCCCAGATCAGAGCTGGGAATGTCCCGTCCCAACACGCCGGCTACAGCAGAAGTGAACCCAGTTTCCACTCGCTTCTCCGTAGGGTTTGGAGAACAATTAAATTACTGCCTTTCCTCCCAAACAGGGGGTGCCAGGTATCAGCCAAAGGTCTGAAAAACTGCAGAACCTGCCAAGAACTTGGAAGCACAAAACCCTCGGATGGGGAGAGGAAGAGCGCCCTACTATGCCAAGGGAACGTTGGTTCTTTTTGAGGGGACTCTGATGCAGAAGAGATGAGTGGCAAGGGGGGCTGGACTCATCAGAGGATCCTCAGCTACCTTTAAAGGTCACGGAGGCAAGCGAAGGAGCCAAGGGTAGAGAAACAGATGAAGACAGCAGAGCGAGAGAAGGAACAGAGGGATGTCTGAAGCCAAAGGGCCAAGGGGAGGTGGGACCAAAGAGCAGTAAAGCAGAAGAGCACCCCAGGCCAGCAGAAAGGCGCCTGGCTGCCAGTAAAACGGGCTGAAACACGGGACACTGCCTGAAAAACGAGGTGGAAGGACTCAGGACAATCCTGTATTTAAAATGGACAGAAGTATTAATACCAGTATTTGTATGCCATTTCAGCGGGGTCAGGATTTAAGAGCTCTATTACAGCAGTGGTATACGCAGCCAATTACAAAAAAAAAAAGCAACCGAGGATATAGAACGCCATAAAAATGACATTTCTGCCCTTCAGCGCACACAGATAATTCTGACTGAATCCAGTAGAAGTGTCAAACTGTAGCCAAGGGCAAAATTGTCCCTTTGTCCTTGTATCCAGACACACCAGCTGACTGATCCTGAACTCCCCTTTCCCTCATACATTTTTTTACCTAGCTTCTCCGCACACAATCTGTCTCCACACACCTAATAAAAGGATGCAACATCTCCAAAAAAATTCAAGCAAAACATCTCCAGCCTAGCAGTCTGCACGCCAATGGAGGTTAATGCTGCAACCATAAATGTTATCTTTAAGTAAAGTAATGAATTAATTTACTGTATATTCTTTCCTAGCCCAATGTCAACAGCATTCAGAAGAATCTTCAAAAGGAATTCAGTCTTTTCATTTTAAAAGCTCAACTACCACATCAGTAGCTGGCACTCAGCAGTCTAAAATCACTTATTTGAGAAAGTCTCTAATAGCTACATTCACTGTTTGCTCAGCAGAAGTATTTATTATAAAATAAATTACAGTCCTCTCACCTTTTATTCACTCATAGAAACAACCTGCATTGATTTATTGTTTACAAAGCACCATGTCGAATTCAAACCTGCAAGGTACGAGGAAACTCTACTTTGGCTTACCGAATTAGTCCCACACAGGTCATTTTTGATGTATTCACCATCTGCCACATTTGCTCATTTTCAGCCCTTCCTATTTCAATATTCCTTTTTATTTCAGTGGAACTACTTGACGGGCAAAATACCATCCAGCTCAAGGCTGCTGGCATCTTGTCCTGCAGGTTTTCATTGAGAATCTGGTGGGAACCTTGAAGGGAACCATGGCCAAGTTTAGCAAATCTGTGGTTGTACTGACCCCTAAATTTCTGACTGAAGTCATCCCATGTGAACTAAACTCACATAAGAGACACAGACCTGATGATTTTGCTTTCCATTTTCTTCATTCCTGAAGCCACACACAACTTGGCCTCTTGTGAGTGCCTGGATTCCCCCATCACCCCAAGAGCTGAAGGCAAGGAGAAAAAGCCCAAAGTTCTGTGTGTCTTCAGGTAGACACACAGGATGAGGGCAATTAGTAAGAAGAAGAGCTTTTGCTAAAATACACTGATATTTACAGTGGTTTACAGCAGTTTTCTACATTACAACCCAACAATATTCAGGGTTTACCAAGGCTGATACTTTCTTAACATGAAAACAGTTCATGAGAAAAACAGTGTATAAAAGCTGTTTTCAGGAACAAGTATTATCTACCCTGTGTTTTCCATTCCACAGATAGCATAAGCAGTTATCTGATCTATTTCCTTATAATCTCTGCGTTAGAGGAAAAGTAATCATGCAAGCAAGACAGTTCTTCTTCAGTCTGTATTACAGATAGCTTGTTCTAAGTTTCAGCGCTTTCAGGCTAAGGAATTTAGGAAATCAAATTTTAAGCCCAAGCATTTGGAGCTACAGAACAAGCATCACCAAGTAAAAAGAAACTGCAGTGTTGAAATGCCATGACCATGAAATATTCTTTAATTCCTTCTCTAGCTATTGCGTCTGAAGTGAAAAACAAAACGCATTAAAAGCTATAGATTTTACAAGGTATAAGCTTTTACCAGTCATGAAAGAGCCCTCAAAGCTAACACGCCATCTATTAAAAAAAAAAAAACAAACCAAAAAAAACTTAAGGAGCGTAAAAAAAAAAACAGACACAACACCAAAACCTCCCCACTTTTCAATTCAATTGCTTATGGGAAATAAAAACCACAGAAAGGCTCAATTTTCTTTTTAAGATCAAGATAACCGATTAGGTTTGAACAGCATAACAAGCAAGCAAATTCAAGAATTGGTAACATGGAAGAAGCTCAGTTCCTTTTCTAAATAAAATTAAATCAGATGAAAACCATAAACACCATGAAGCTATTCACTTGCAAGCAAGAAGAATCTGGACTTTATGATTAAAATCCAGTTGATCCAACTCCTTCATTTAGATACTAGCTTAAAGAGGCAGAAACAATTCCTTTTTTATTAACATGACAAGTGAATGGTTTGCCAAATCTTGTGGCTACAGCCCCCTAAACATTCAAACTTACTGAACCTTGAAGGAAACTGCTGTTGGATTCTTTATACATGGAAGAACTGAAAAATACAGATGACACTTTTGAAATTGCAGTCAGTGGCATGGCCAAGAAACTTCACTAGCAGGGCAGATTAATATTTTGGTTTGGCAAAAAACAAACAACATTTTTTCCCACACATTTGTTTTCTTTAAAAACATGTATAAGTTTACTGGTCGGAGCAAACGGTGTATGGAGCCACTGGGGCTTGTTAAAATGTTCTAATTACTAAAACATTTATGCAGGCAATTTTGAACTAAAAGCATACATTATCAACTAATGTGCATTTATGTTTAATTAAGGAAAAAAGAAAAATCCTACTTGTAACACAGATCTATGATCATCACAGAGCTGATTTTGGCCAAATTAGGTAAACATCTTGGCCTCTTAAAATTAGAGGCAGGATAACCTAGTACTTCGCCAGCACAAGACAAAATGTGAAGAGTTAATTTGGGACATTTGAGAGAAGAAGAAAAGAAGAAGGGGTAGAGTGTTAAAAAGAAAAAGAGGGTATGTGTGTGGGAGCGAAAAAAAAAAGCGTGGTGTATTGATTTTTTTCAAATTTCAGTAGAATTTTTATCAGGGAAGGTTTCTGGGTCTAGGAAGTAATTTCGGATCACTAAACAACGTCAAAATTGCCTGCAGCCCAATGATCACGGCATTCACTCAGGGCACAAGAGCATTCCAGCATTTGAATATTCAGTTTTATTTTTTCTTTAAGCAAAAAAGAAGGATGACAAGTTTCCTACCCAAATTCATGATTCTTTCTAAGCTCTGCTGGTAGATGCCCTCATCTAATCCATGCACCACAGTGACCACGCCAAGGTGCCCTTGGTGCTGGCTTGCTTAATTTTTAGGAAAGAATCACAGAATGACAGAAGGGTTTGGGTTGGAAGGGATGTTAAAGATCACCTAGTTCCAACCCCTGCCACGGGCAAGGATACCTTCCACCAGCCCAGTCTGCTCCCAGCCCCATCCAGCCTGGAAACTGCCAGGGATGGGGCCAAACACTTTTCTGAAGCTCTTAGAAAGTTTCCGATAGAAAGTAATATAAAAACCCCACTAATTTTTCTTGCACCTTATGAGTATCGCTGTACACATACTTAAGGCATTCTTAGAATTCATAATGATTCTAATCCAACAAACATCCACATTAGATAAATCCATGTTTATTGCTCACACAACCTCGAAAAGTCATAGGTACAAGGGTTGTACAAGGGAAGGGAAAAAAATGTTATTTCAGCATAACCAGTATAGCATGTCAGAGGGCAAGAACTCACACACTTTTTACGACTAAGTTCTCAAATCTACTTTTCAAATTGCAAGAGCTATAGGTTAATATTTTCTTTCACAGCAACCCTCTAAGGATCTTCAGATCAGATAATCCTTTTTCCAATGTCATAATAAATCCAGGCCTCTTGTAAAAGAATTTCTCTGTTCAGGGATTCATAAATCCACCAACTTTAGTAATGAATTGGGTGTTTCCTTTCCTAGGAACTCAATTGAAGAAAAAATCCTCTCTCTGCTAAGCAGTGAAACAGTGAAGGCTTTAAATTGAGAGATCAAAGAAATGCTGGTTTCAGGTGCTCCAGCGATTACACTATACGTCATCTGGATTAATCTGAGGAATGGGTAAATGTCCACTGTACATTGTCCAGACCCCTCTCTGCAGTTACCCTATACTAAATCAAGTTCCTCCCCTAGCAAAAAAGGAGAGAAAGACTCAATGCTAACTTCTTCAGGGTTTTTTTTGGTTTTATTAGAATTAATTTTGCTCCCATTGCTCACCTTGTACCCAGGCAGTGCACTGCACACAGATTCAAGCTGAAAAAATAAACTAAATCTTGTGCAAAGATTTCTCATTAAGCACATCAGGTTAGTATTGTAAGTACCAGGATCAAGCAGTCGCAGCAGCTGCAGGTATGATCTTCAAATAAACTAGGTTCTAGTGCTTGAAAGATGTCAAGTGATCATCAAATATTGAAAAAGGTTAAAGAAACTGCTTGTAAAGCCCGGGATATTGAGCAATACCAGCCCGGGATATTGAGCAATACCTGGACAACACAAGACAAGAATCATCTTGATCATTAGAAGGAAAAGACTCTATAGAACAAAACATTTTTCAGTCTGTAGAAACACTGCTTTCCAAGAAAACATGCACAGCACTCTTGTTTTCTCTTTCATGACTGAAGTCAGAATTTCAAGGATAAGAAAATCATGTTTGCAATTAGAAAGCGTTAAACACAATAGAAATCAGCTTTATTCCAGTGATACACTAGGGAGCAGAGTTTCTGAAGATCAGCAGTGTTTTCTTAATCATTTCTACAGAGAGAAATTTATATGAGTGACACTAATTGATATGCTCAATAAAATATAAAGAGAAAAAATAAGAAATATATAACAGACAACATCAACTCAGAGAACCCCAGAGCTGTAATTCCCATAGTGTTACACACACATGACCTTGGCACACTTTGCAAACCAAAGAAGAATGCTTAACATATGCAGCTGGAATGAAGAAAAGGCGTATTGATTATATTAAAAAGTAGCCCGACACGTGACTAGATGGTACAGCTTTTTTATTTGGTAACAATACTATTTCCTTACGTGGCGCATATTGACATGTATTGTACCACGGCCAATATGAACCTTAGCTCCCCATACTGCTCAATCCTCCATCCAAACACTCTCGCCTAACTTGCACTGTTCTGCTCTCACAGGAACAGGTCACTTGTGAACTACATGTCCAGCCACATGCTGTTCGTTACAGGAGGAAAAAGAAATGCAATAAACCCTTTTTCTCCTAGTCTCATGAGCAAACGTCTCCTCCTTCACAATATATTTTTGCTTTACCCTGCAAAACCTTATGACGAGTGTCAAAATCAGTAATTAGAAGTGCCCTGATTTGGATCATTCTGGGTTTCCTCCTACTTCAGACCACTGGTGACAACCTTTTGGGCCGCAGAGAAGTTCAAAGGCTGTTGAAACATGAGATAGTTTTTACAGCAGAAATTTGCAGAAACAATTAACCTTGTTTCCATGGACCGAAAAATCAGTTTCCACTAACTTCTGAGGGAGCTGGGGAGAAGTCTGCAACCTCACAAGCTGTGGGCTCCTGCTCCTGCAGGTTCTAGTACTGGCAGGCGAAGAGAGGAGTCCCTGCAATTCAGTTCTGTCGTTATTTTGACCTGCCTTGAGAGACTATGCAGAAAAGGAGAAAGAACTTTCTGACGTTTAATTTTTCATGTATTTATGCCTGACTCCCATCTGCATTTATGCCCTGAGACTGAGACACCGCACCGGTATCAGTACAAACCCACCAGATTTGCAGGATCAAGTCCTCAGGGGGAGGAACACAATCTCCACGTTCAGGTTATGCTGAATATACATGCTCAGAGGAGCTGATTTAGACAAACAAACATTTCCAGCTGCCTTCCCGGCCACTGCCAACCTGCACCACGCTATGCTCTGGGCAGCAGGAGTCACTGCCTAATCCAATACTACACCTCTGAGGATTTTCTAACAATGCAAGATGACACAGATGCAGTGAACTCTCTGTTTCCTAGTGCCTCCTGTTACAAATTGAAAGAGCCTGCTGCAATTCCTCTCTCCCGACTTCAGTTGATTCAATCACGTACCAGAATTTAAACACAGACACCCTTCCCTCTCCCTCACTTGCACACAAAGCGTATCAAAAGCATGGAATTACTCCTGACTTGGCCTTGAGCAGCCAACATGATGTCAATTTTACATGTTTTATAAAGCAACAGCATGTAGAAAGCAACTCAAATGCAGGTCATATCAAGCATGTGACCCACAGAGCAATCAAAGACTGCCTGAAACTGTCATTCAAGGTTCAATCATCTTCTTGCAGGAAAAATGAAACATCTGTGGCCCAGAGAATTAAGTTATGTATTGCATAATTCATCTGGTGTCTGCCACAGCAGCCATTTTAATGCTCTAGTGATAAACATGTTTGATTATTTTTGTTTTGTTTCCTCTCGCCTCCATGGTATTTCCATTTATCTACCCATACTACGGCGCATAATGGAGATAACAAATATACAAAGCAGTGTTAGAGTCGGCTGATAAGACGTGGGAAATCAGCAGTCTTATTAATCACATTAAGGCGGAATCATTATTAAACTTTACGTTCCCTGTAATTGTACTCATTTTGGATCTTCTGGGTACATGCTGTAGTTAGATTTGATGATGAAATGGTTCTTTCCCAAGGATCCAAACATGAGCTTTGGAGGTCTTTCTAACTGAAAGCTGCTCTCCTCATCTACAAAGCAAGTTTCTCACTGTTTCCTAGGTTTTCCATGCCCTCATTTCTTTTCGACCCTCTCTGTTCACTTATTCTATGGGTTTGTGGTCCACACTGTGAGTAACCCTAATCTAAAGCATCCTTTGCAAGTCATTTTGGGAAGTGATAGTTTTATTAATGGTGGCTTAGTTCAATTTACTCCCAAATTTGTCAGCCGTAACACTTTCTCACCTGCCATGAGCTTCACTGACTTTTGGAACATGTCCTTGCAGAGCAGGTGGGAATTTTAAAGCTCTGGGTCCGTGCCCTGCTGTCTGGGTGTTTAATCCTGTCCCAGGAGTTGACCATTTCTGCAGTCTGCTCACAGAGCTTTAGACATCAGTTAATTTGATACACGACTAAACAGAGCGGCTATCATTTGTGCAAAACTGAATAGACTTGGGTCGATATTGGCTTATTCCAAAAAGAAAACAAGCAACAGCCTCCAGAGTGGTGGAGTCAGGCACATTCTTACTCATTTTCATGACGTGGAGTCCATAGGATTCCCACCGTGAGCAAAATCCTCACTGTAAAGCAACAAGTGAGCACTATTACAGGACCTGATCTGGTAGGACCACAGTTTTACCCGCTACCCTGAAAGCTGTTTCCTGTGATGCTCTACATGGAGGTGAGTCAGTGGATAAAATAACACGCTCTCCCGTAAGCCCAAATACAAATAAAGCACCTTTTCCTGTTGCTTGTTCCTGTAACGTTGTTTAGACAGTATCTGTTGTAATAATATCAGCTGTCCCATCTGTCCTTTGTAGCTGCCCCCCATTGCTACTTCCTCCTGCAATATTTCTAGGTCACTCCCTCATCCCCTAAATGTCATCTCCTCGCCTCCCAGCCTGCAAAAATATACAGATGAGGGATGCTTTCCAGCTACACATACATGGCCGAGCAGCCGGCAAGTGAAAAGGCAACTCCTGCTCTCCCAACCTGCAGCCCTCCACTCAAACGGGATTATCTGTCTTTCCTACCCATTCCCAATTCCTACAGATGCACCAGAGCTCCCCGTGCTGGGGACTTCTAATGCTCTTTAATTACCATTGAAGTCAATCACCATCTTCCAAGTTAATTTAGGAGGGGAACTGCAAAGTGATCACCAAGCAGGCTGGCAGTGAAACAGACCCCAAGGTCAGGGAAGCTGCATCGCCTTGGGAAGCCGGGATAAAAGCTCTGGTCAGGCAGCACCACCGCTCCCCACGTGTGCACGGACACAGGGCAGGCTCTTCTGCTCCCACTCCACCAGCACAACCTGCCATTTTTATTTTACCTGACAAAAAAAATGTGTATCAAAGAATAAAATAAGAACTTCCTTAAAGACCAAGTCTTCACGGATTAACTTTGCTGCTCTACAACTTGCATAGGCCATTTTATAATTGTTTCTCCAAATAAATAATAATAATAGATAGTTTGGCATTTTGGAAATACAGCACCTGCAATAATTTACTTATTTTTACTGATGGAGTTAAAATAGATAATTTATCCCAAATTAGAAACCTTAATTGCAGGCATCTTAGGTGTCATTCTTTTTTATCGGAACGGCAATACTTTAAACTGTGAAAATCAGCAGGAAGAGCTTGTGCTTTGATTAAAGATCCTCTAAATATACACACAAGTGTTTTAAACTTACTCAATAATGTCAATGGAGTTACAATGTGTAAAACTGGTACAAGTATCTTGGCAGGGTCATGGGGTTTTCTTCTGGGGTTTTGGGGTGGGGTTTTTTTGTTTGGTTTGGTTTGTTTTTTTTAGAATTGCTGTGTCACACAAAGAATTACATTAGGTTTTGAGTAGTTACAACCCTGAAATGAACCTCTTCCCTCATTTTCTACATCAACGCTAAAATCACATATTTCTGTATGTTTTGTTTTCTTTAAAACAAAAATAGCCTCAAAAATTGGACACTGCTCGCAATTTTTACTATAGCAACATACATATTCCAGACTGATTCTTAGGAGTTTCTTTCCAGAGACACTCAGCCACCTCTTCTCCTTAAATACAGAAACAGCTGAGGAGCTTAGTAATTTGAAAAATCAAAGGATCTATTAATTTCACCCCTTACTTATTCTGTATCTGTTTCCATCACTGTAAGTACCTGTAAAATGCTTTTCTCTGACTTACCTCCGTCTATTCAGTGAAACAGATTTGAGTCAGCTTGAAAATAAAATAGTACAGTAAGCAATTTTATGTACAGGTGTCACTCCACAGGCATGCATCAAGGGAAAATTACTGTTTACCACCACAGCAATGACAGACCATCAGCTCCTACCTCGTGGAGAACAGTAATTTTCCAGTGCCCTGAACATGTGTTAGGGTAAATATAACAGACCAAAGAAGAGAAATTCATACCTGTTTCAATCTTAGCTGAAAAGCTCAAGTTCTCTAAATTACCTGTCCCCTCTACCCAGCCTGATTTTCGTAACTGGTACTACAGAGTATAAGGCAACAGCCTACACGGCTTTTTGAAGGATTTACTGGTATGAAACAAGATAAATACACCCACTAGGCCAACGATCTCCAATTAACTATTTCTTAGCAAGCTGCTTACATATCCCTCCAAGCATATTTACTAACAGGCACCCAAGTGTGAGAACATCCTACTTCCCTACACTGATAAATGCACCTGTAGCATCTGGTCAGTAGTTTACAATGGACAGCAACAAGGCATTAGTTAGTGACAGAATCTGGATATCAACGCAACTTATGTTTACCGTTTGCCTTTATCTGTGTTAAGGATGCGCACAGTGCAAAAGAAAAGCTAACTGTTGATTCTGCAGTAACACAGTGTTCGAGTGGGAGATGTACTGGGGGAATGCTTTAGATGCTTTTGGCTTTAGAAGTGAATGTAGGTGATGTGCCTATTCTCTGCTAGCTACTCAAGCGAGTATTTCCTTCCGGCTATTGAAGAAAACAGCATTGCATGGTCTCTGATAAAAGCAACTTATGTCCTCCTATCCAATAAATGGACTGAAAATAACAAAAAGCATGATGGGAGACATGTTTACTGTACATTTTGAGTATGTTTTACCTTCCCCATGAGCTGTGCCGAAGGTTAATAACCAGGATGATTGCTGTCTTTATAATAATGTATCCAATTACCAATAAGGTTTTCTTTTTTCCCCAATTTGTTCCAGCTTTGCTCTGAATGGAAACACTACTCTGTCAAACTGCAATCATGTCACCATTTTACAGTTTCAGTTCATAGCTATCAATAGCACTAATCTTGCTGACCTGAGTGACAAAGCTGAAAAAAAAAAAACAGGCAGAAAGAAACAAAAGGAGGGAAAGGGAGACCACAGAATAGGAAAAAACAAACTGGAGGAAGCAGAAAAGGCAGGTATTGCCTAGCTCTGCACAACATGCACCAGTTCATTATTACTTAATGGAGACCAACGCCCGAGATACAGAACGATCTCCCGGACCTCAGATGAAAGAGTTGCCTTCCTCTCTTTCCCTTCCCTCCTCCAGTTTTGCTCTCACTCCAGTGGGGCATCCTAAAAAGCAGACTCATTCTCCTGTTGCCCCCAGGACTTTTCCTTGGTCGAGGAGCTGGATGGAGTTGGCACCAATTAGATGCTGTGCTGGTGTGAATCAGCGCAGCTTCACTCAAGTTGCCTGCGCCACGCAGAGTATGCAGCATATTTTATTTTTACATCTTTGCTGAATATATAAAGCTGTTCAATTCTTTTCTAACTTAAGCCTCTAGTTGTACCGGATTATGAGAGATGCTCACTAATATGACTGACATATTGCCTGTTTACACAGAATCTAAACTAGATATATATATTAAGACAGCAAAATTACTTTAAATAATCCTTCGTAGCAAAACCCAACAACACTAGGTACTATCGCAGGCTCTTGGAGGACAACAGTGCAGTATTTTCTAATTTAACCTTTTCCAATTTTATTCGCTTAAACACTTTCCAGATTCTCTATTTCCCTTTCAACAGTTGTTTAGCCTTTAAAACACTGCTGAAGTAAAACAGCTTCAGGCTTGACTAATACTGTAGGCTCTGGTATGGAACTATTTGATTATTCTGTTTCAACAGTTAATAGAACAGGTTTAGTATTTCTACAGATGGGGAGTTCGAACTGGAAATAAGTTTTCTGTGCTGACGACAACTCCTCAGCATTTCTGCTATACCCAAAAGATACGCTGATGTCAGAAGCCTCTTCAGTGGATGAAAACCATCCTTCCTAAATGTATCAAACAGCTGTAGCCGAAAAAGGAGGTAAGGTAATGCCGATCTACCTTTTGGATTTGCCTTTTTTTAAAATGCAGTTTTAACTCTATTATCCAATGGGTCTTCCAACTACAAAACCATCATTTGCTTAGTGGGCAAGTTCACAGTCTTTAAGACCCTCAATGACCAAATGCCTTTCCTGGTTGTCCTCCGACCTTGGGAGCTATAAAGGTAAGCCTATAACCATTCCAAGTGTCACACCTACACCTCGCTCCCCTCTCCCTCCTGCTGCAGCACCCACATTTCTCCAGGTGTTACATCCTCTGCCTGGCTCTGTGGCCTCACCTGTGAGACCTGATGAGCTGAGCTGATCCGTGAGCTGATGAGCTGGACATGCTGGTGGGGTGCAGACCTACACACTGGACACCCCGGGAAGACACCCCGTTTGCAAAGATGCAGCTTTTCTGTCCTCAATTTATTGGGCTCAGTTGGGTACTTATCTGGAGCATGAACTTGTACACCTGCACAGCGGCAGAGCCGGGGAATTTCCCCTTCTTTTCCCCCAAGTGGACAGTTTGCACCATCAGTTCCTGCGCTGTATGTGTAACAGTTTTAAACTTTCCAAATAAAGCCTATCCAGTCTTCTGCTATTTTCTCTAGGCTTAGCTCCTTTTATGGCATTAAGTAGTAAACCAGTAATTCAGGGAACCTTACTTTGCTCCTGAAGTGTTATACAAACAGAGAGGATGGGGCCAGACTTGCTGGCCCCTCGAGCTGCAAAGCTCTGCCTCCTTCCCCCACTGCCTTGCCTTCCCTTGCAGGTTGTTGTAGCTGCATCATCTTCCCAAGTCACGGGCTGAAGCATGTAACAAAAGTTTATTTGATGTTATAACAGAAATAAGACCACCCTGCTGCCTCATACGCAAAAAAGGTGCGGGAGGGGAGGGATTATATGGGCAGGATGCATGAATACGTTGTACAGCTCAAGAATTTAATCCAGGGACTTCTTTTTTCTTGTATTTTTTTCCCAGAAATGCTCAATAATGAAGCCTTCCACCAGCCCTGGCCACGTAGCTTATTTTAGGGTATTCGGTACACCTAACCTTACTACAGTACCAATGCTATGTAGGTAGAAGATACAAGGGAACAACAATTAGCTAGGAAAAAAAAAAAAAGGAGTGTGTGTGGGGGAATGTTAAATAAAACCCGTTTAGCTAATACCAGACAGTACAGTCACCGAAAAACAGTAACAGAAAGTGTTAAGAAAAGGAACAAGGCTCATCTACCACACATTACAGAGAAAGACTGTTAAATATGGACCTGGTGAGAACCAGCGTACGCCTGGCATGTCGCACCGCTGCCAGCTAAGTGCCTGGCTCCACTCTGCGCGAACACGGCACCACAGCATCACTGATGATGGGGTGGTGACAAAAATCAATCCAACAGGCAGCAAGACAAATATAAGTCATCTGTATCACAGCTAAAATATGTTTTTGATCAATAACAGAAAATTAACTTGTACTCCTTTGCCAAGAAAATAGATTATTTAATCAGAGTACAGACAGATAGAGATGTTACATAATCAACAATAGCTCACTCTGCTATATTTAGTGGCCAGTCTTTCAGCGAAGAGGGCAAAAGTACACCCATTATCAGTTACAAGCCCTGTACTGAAATGGTTTTCTGATGAGTTAAGCTGGTCCGACATACCTAACATCAAGATATTGTATATATAAAACTACAGCAACAACTATGACAGTATGAAGGCAATGAATCGGGAAAAGACAAGAAAGGCATTTTCTCCTATGGGCAGTTACTCAACAGAGTTAAGAGGATCAAGTACCAGCTAAAAATTATACACCAGGGGATCTACAATGGTGATTTCTAACGCTTCTAACTTTCAGGCTACCTGGAGTTTTCCATCAAAGGATGAAACATTAGTACAGCACATTTACAGTTTATGACTGGCTGCCTTTCACAGTTATTTCTGTGATCTCTTAGCAATAACCAGTGGAATTGCAGGAATTTGCAGAACACACAAAATCACTGATCTAGACCATCAACACAGAGCTCACTTAATACTACTGCAGCTTGACCAGCCACACTGTCTGTAGCCAAGAGCCTTTCACCAGTTCTGAGATCCACAGTATCTTAATTAGAAGCTCAAAGAAATGTCTGTCCACGGATAGTCCCCCAGATGTGAACACCACGACCATCAATGTGATCATCTTTCCTTCCCTCCAGCTTCCCCACCAAACAATAAACACTAGGGAAAAAAGTGCAATGAACACTGAAGTCAAGCATCTCTCTATCTTTCACGGTTTCAGATATGGATGAATTCAAGTAAGGCATCAACCCCCTGTTCCTAACTGGAACATACATGAAAACCTTGTTTAGTAGAATAGCCATGATTAATACTGCTACCTACCATTTCTTATATTGTTTTCAGTATCAAAACCAACAAGCAACTGTATCAACTGGTATTTGTGTCAGGTTTATAGAGCTGCTTCATGCAACATGGATGTCCAGCCACAGCAGCTCTCCGAGATACTGATGCAAAGTCCTGGCAGACGGTGATTTTGCAGGGCCATGCCTTTACAGTCTATTTTTTCCCTGGGATGCCCATTTTAGACATTCAAGAAGAAAAAGAACCACTTCACGCTGACAAAAAATTCTTAGCAATCACAGTATTTTAGAAAGATAAGAAAACAAACAGTATAAACAGAAATGAAAGACCGCTGCTTCAGTGTAACAGATACCTTAAAGATCCCTCAAATGTTTAGAAAAGCTAGAGAGGAAAGAAAGCACTATGACCATTAAAAATAATAATAATAAAAGATAATTATAGCTGGCTCCAAATGTTAACAATTTAATAGTTACAGGATCTAAGTACTGTAAATGACTAATGCATGCAGCAAATGTATTTGCAACAGCGCACAAAACAAAGCCCTTAAAAGTAGATAGCTCTGGAAAAAAAAAGGATAAACTGTTTTATAACGTAAGCTCTGAAGCAAATGACATTGAGGAAGTCTGTTTATTATTGTCCCTTTGTGACTGGCAACAAGAACATCTCCTTGATTTGCCAGATGATGAAAGCCCAATAACGCACAATTTGGGAGCTCCAGATACCTGCATGATTAGAACAACAATGTTGTATCTTTAAAATTCTTGAAAGAATGAGACACTATGGGTGAATTTTTTCAATGTGCACAAAAAGTCACAATGTATTTTAAGGCAGTCATCCATATGTAAAGCCAAGGAAAAGCTGCTCATAAATTTAAGCGACTACAAACTGGAATAACTAACAAAACTCTGCTGATTATTTACTACGTGCCACTTTGTGTGCATATTTTTTGCCAGCAATATTCAAAAATGCAGCTTTAATCCCCACCCTCTTACTGTGACTACAGTTCTTTTAATAAACTATCAGCATTTCCTCCATGTAATTAATGAAAGAAATCAATCCATTCACCCGTGTCTTGTAAACAAATACTAATTTCTTGTTTATTTTACTCAACTGAAAGAAGCTTATGTACACTTAGCTGAGTAGCCACCAGTTACAGGTTCAAGTTGCTTGTTATAAAAGGACTTTTCTGCCTCAATCTGTGCATGATATGGCAAAGACCAGAGTGCAAGAGGGTGGGCCCCGCCGGCAGGACAGCTCGGCGTCCAGGAGTGAGCGAGAACATGGAAACATTTCCTTCTCCAAACATGCCCACATGGAGACCATCACTTATCTTCCTAAACAAACAGCAGCCCAGGTCACTCCTTCCTGCCTCCGGGTAGGCACTTCCCACTGCTACGGGTTAATGAACAATGTCCTTAAGGCTCGGTGGCAGGGGCTGTGGACATCAATTTATCAAGCAGGGAACGAAAGAAGTCACAGACAGCAGTAGCCTTCTGGCCCTCATTTCCTTCGTGGATGATCTGCTGTTGAGCTAAAACAGCAGCTCTGCTAGCTAAAACTTACAGTGGATTTTCTATTATCAAAGCCAGAAATTCTGTTGAGTAATGCTTTCATTCAATTTGCTCAAGATGTTCTCTGTTGATGAATGTATCTGATTTCATGTAAATGTGATTAAATAAATCAGACAATGCTAGGCTGTGTCAGTCTCAAGAGGTTCTAGTTCACAATGTGAAATACTTGCCCCAATAAGCACAACTTGAACTAAACCTTGGGTATCCTGGGTTATTACCTTCTTAAAAACCCCTCTGGTTGCCTCCTTATTTTTGTTAACAAGGGTGTAACATCAGAATTACAGATTTTTCATAAACTGCCACTGACTCAAAGACTTCCATAGTATATGAGGACTGACGAGGAAGGGATGGGAAATGAAAAGGAGAGATAAAGATGGAAAAATTCCTGCAAAGTATTTTGACTTATTAGGAGCTCACAGCTCTTGGCACACAAAGGGATCAGGTAACAGGAAAACAAGTCCTGTGTCTGACATTTTCAGACAGCAGGAATCAAAAAGAACAACTCTGAAATCCAGGCTGTTTCTAAGTTGTCTACACTTGACGTTACAGGTCTGATCTTAAGAAGTCTAAGTGTTAAATCTTCATCTGCTGTGCAGAAGTTCACATGACGCCATTCTCTGTGAGAAAGAAAGGAGCATCAGCCAAAGAATACAGTGATCCCACGCCACATATTCCTTGTAAAATTAAAAGGACTTTTTAAAAGGATACAAGTTGAAAAGCAGCATGATTAAGAAAAGGAACTGTGTCTGCAAGTAGCGATGCCACCTTCCTCTCATTCCCCACCAAACTCTCACTCTGGAACTAGTAAAACGACTCCTGAAGATGCCAAGGTTATCATTGCCAGCACAACTATCCAACAAAAAAATTGTTTCTAGCTTCCAGGCACTAAGGGCATGATATATACACAAAGGACATGACTGTTTTTCCTGACAACCACTTACTCTCTATGAAATTCATTTCAGACAGAACACCAAGACCCCTGCTCCTCCTACAACAGATGATCAGCCGCTTTGTTGTCACGTTAGGTGAGCTTTCTGACAGGAGGCACAAATTTTATCATACCCTTTATCAACAGGCTCCCAGTCCTCTACTCCTACAGCCCTTTGGTAAAGGGGTGAAGGATCTCCCTGCCTAGGCATTTCTGGGATGAAACACATCTGGAACCGCAGGCCAGGGATGGAGCTCTTCCTTTCCCAGGAACAACTGCTGCCACCAAGGCAATGCTCAGTTTGTACTTAACTAATAGATTAAGGTTCATCCAGACCCCGAAAGGGGCTTCGTTGCAAACAAATTTTGCGTATGAGATGGCAAACAATGCACTGGCTAAATGCTGAAACAGAGAAGCTCTTGGTATCTTCAGCAAGTTAGGGACAAAACTGAACAACTGGGCTTTAAGTAGAACATTATTTTCTCTGATATCGTACACGGAAGTTGCTGTTTAATTAAAACTAAGCTGCTTAAGCCATTAAACTGGCAAATGGCTATACCAAACGATTTGTCAGTTGTTAGCATTCAAATAGCAGGAGTTGTTTGTTGTCACACTCAGATGGCAAGTTGCAATGCTAATGCACATTTCCCTACTGGCTCCACAAAACTAAACCAACCCTGGACTGTGAAGTTATTAAAAGTCCTTCTGTCTATTACTGAGGAATACTTTCTTACCATGATCTTCAAAGGCACTGATATCACACACTGCTGCAATTTAATTATTTCAACTTGTGCCCTAGAAATTTAAGCTACTCCAGTCATTTACTTGCATTTTTAAAAACAGAAATTATATTAATTCTGGCTTCAAGTCCCAAGTTTAAGCAAGCCCAGGTAACAGCCTCCTGATTCAGATCCTGCATATCTCAACATCAAAATCTGTAATTAAAAAGCATCAACTTGCTACAGCAGCTACTTTATTCTGACCACATGCGATTAAAAATAAATAAATAAATAAATAAAATAAATCAATGTTTTGTCTTGGGTCAGTAACAGGAAAAGATCATTCCAGCCATGCAGGCAAACTTCAAAGCCACAGAAGGTAAGCATCACTGGAAGTGCCTAAGCTGAGGTATTCTAGAAGACCCCCTGTTTGCTTATCACTAGGATTCGGCTCAAGACGGGATGCATCAGGCAGAGGCGTCTCTGGAATTCAGGTTGGGAGACTGCGCCTCTTGCTCCTCTGCAGCCTTCGCTGCCTCCCCCCAAATGGGAAGGAACTTGAAACAGTTAAACGGATTGACTTTGTTGTTTTTACTTCCTATGAGTCATGCTCCTCAACTCTACCACTATGCATATAAAAATCTGCTACAACTCATTAAATAAATATTTCCACTTTGGCTCAGTAAAAGCAGAGGACTCCCACATTAAAGCACCACACAGGTAAAACAATGAAAAATGCTGTAATGATTAAAGCTGCCCGCTCCAGTGAGTCGTAATGCCCATGCTATGGGGCAGTCGGTGGTAATACAGCATTATTATTATGACAGATGCCGTATGCATCTTTTTTGCTTTGGTGTGGTCTCCAGGAAAGAAGAATATTTCCATTCATCACAGAATGACCTAATGGATGGCACTGTTCAAATGAATGGTCAGCAAATGCACTTTATGTGCTTCTATTTATGTACATTTATTTTTACAGGCTACAATGCAAGCATCAGAACAGCACTTCCACTTTCCTATCCAAGGACTGAAAGACTATCCACATTAATAAAGTCTTGCCTTACCCCGTGTGCCCTTTTTACATATGGCAAAACTGAGTCACCAGCCTTGTTTTAGGTAGCGTGCTTGACACAACAAAAATAAGATGTAGAGCTAATTACCAGTACAGTACATGAAAACAGGAGTGCCCTTTCCATAAAGACAAAGTGCCCTTTCCATAAGACAAAGTCTTAAACCCAATTTTCTACCAAAATACAGGGGTTTTTTTGAGAAGTAAAGTTAACAGATGCCTAGAACTACCCAATGAAACGTCAGAATCTATCTGCATTTAGTAACAAGCCATGGAAACCTTCATTTCATGAGTCAGTAATAACAGTGGAGGAAGTAAAGACAATCCTGGGTCTATAATCAATAAGACAAACTGCTTAAACGACCTCATCTGAAACAAATGTGTAAATGTCTCACCAAAGCAGAGACGCTGATTTATGATTAAAAAGTGTAAAATGTACTTCCACGGTATCAGTTAAGAACAACGTGCGTGCCTCACTCGCAAGGGCTCAAGGCAAGTGATTTAACATCACCGGACTACAAACTCCTCACTAAGTCTTTCTCCCAAATGCCATTAACACCTCTGCTGTTCTGTGTCTCGTCTAATTCTCTCTGGCTTACACCAGTCCTAGTTACAATTTAAATACATCAGCCTCCTTTTCCATTATCAAAGTTTAACTTACGAATGCTGCATTTTTCCTGCGACAAAATCCTGCCAAGATCCCCGGCAAGGCCAGCCCTGGCTGTGACATGCTCTACTACCAAAAACAACCAGCTACGAAAAACCCAAAGACTACACAGACAGACTTTAAAGGATTTTGAGAGCAACATTCCTCCAGATAATACATTAGGACTGGTATTGTTTAATAAGTAAAGGGATGATTTAGAAAAGCCGATGAACGGCCCAGTGGCACTAACTGCAGTAAAGAAGAATTATTATTACCAAGACTGCAGAAGAGTAAAAAGTCCAGACACTAAAACAAGCCAGGTGAATAGGCAGCTTTACGACAGATGACAAACACGTGTTAAAGCCCTGAAGAGTAATAATTTGGACTAGTTACCTACACTGTGGGCCCTACGCTTCTCACTAGGTAAATAAGACAATGAACTAATAAGAACATCCACATCTAGTTAAGAGCCTATTCCAAACCCAGCAAAATCCCCTCAGATAAACTATCGCGATTCACAGCATAAACAACTAACAGATACAATCGGAAAGAACATGCCTATGGCAAATTAATCTACAATGATGCATTACAGAGCTAATTTAATTTTTCCCCTGTTTGGACAGCCAGGCTACCAGCATGGGTCATTATCAGAGATCAGACAGTGGACAAGATGGTGTCACTGTACCCAGTGCAGAATGACTGCATCATTGTTGAGACCAGGAAAAGTAAACAGCCTTAAAAATTCGCATTAATAGCAAAAAAAGGGAAATATATCCCAGATAATTCTGGGAGTCAAATTCCAAGTTATTCTGATACTCTTCCAGTGCAGGAGTATCTAGAATCTTTCCTCCCACGTCTGTATTAATCTACAGGGAAATTAACTGCTACACAGTCGGTGATGTAGGGGTTAATTCTGACTGCTGTCGAATGCCCCAAGTCTGTGCTCTGTTCATCAGAGCATTAAATCTGAAAGCTCAAGAGAGTAGTGCAGCCGTGCTGCAAGGGCTATGTTATAAAGTTCTGCATTAAAAATTCATATCGTAGGCTTGCCACAGTACTCTGCTCTGGCTGAAAGGAGAGCTGGCGGGGAAATATTAGACACCCCACTGTCTTTCTGGCAATTGGAGACATTCCTCAACAAACAGCACCTCAGGAAGGGAATGAAAGGGCAAACAAACCGTGAAACAAATCAATGAGTTCAATTATCTCTCTCTCTCTCAGAAAGGAAACTTTTCATTTTTAAGGCTGTTTCATGAAATCTTTTAATGACGGCCCTGAACAAGGATGCTGGGCACTCGGGCTGCAAAACCGGCTGCTTGGCAGTGCTTTTTATTTGTTTTACACAAGACAGAGATTCCCAAACATACAGGGAGAAACACAGAGCAGGGTATAGGAACCTCTGCAGAACAACTCTACTTACCCCTTACATTGCTGTGACCACGTGGGATAACAGGCTGTAGAAATTGTTCCCACTTTCCCTGAAGTGTCTCCAGCGGAGAGTGAATTTAGATTTATTAAGATGGTTAGTTACTCCATGGTTAAGTTATGCGCTCCTCACTACTGGTTAAGGCTGCGTGCATTTCACAGCAATTTATGGCAACCCAACTGGTAGATGACACAGTTCACAATGATGGAAATGGGTGTTAGATTTTTATGAAAGCCATATGTGCCCTTCAGGTTATCTTTCTGATAGAACCACTGCACTTGGGCAGGTTAATAATCCACATACCACAAGTGGGGAAAACACACAGGAAACGAAACCTCGGTAAATACGATTACCTGAGGAAACTGTGCGCCAAAAAGTTACCCGTTTCTCAGTCCTCCCCTGCAACTCTGCTTAGCACCAACCGTAACAGAAAGTTCCACTTTTCCCAGTGCTGAGTTTTGCATTGAAGGGAAAAGAAGAAAACGTAAACCACTGGACAAAAGCTGCCACGGCACTCCCTCTGTATTTTATATATGTCTCTCTATATGAATACATATGCTTGTCAGTGTAGTTGGAAAGCAGACAGAGTTCAGCCCAGCGACCAAGGTTAGGAGCGGTTCAACCACGCGAGTTCATCCAGGAGGAGGTGTAGGAGGGCAGCTTTATCATCTGGCAGGCGCAGTCCGCAGGGAACTGAGGAGATTTATGCCTGGTAGCCAGCACAAAACAAATCAAGTCCAGACTAGCCTAAAACCCCTCACAAATAAAAAACTGTAGAGGAGGGAGGAAAAAAATACACTATTTGGTTGAAAGTTCATTAGTTTGAGGGAACGAATGAACACAGGTTGTGTAGTTGGTGATCACAGGTAACCAATTATCTATTACAAGCCACTGAAAAACTGCTACAAAAGATTAGTAACCCTAAGGCAGTGTTCAGTCAAATTTCATTTTTGTTCAAAATTTGTTACTAACAGACATTTAAAACTTGCAAGCACGATTCCATCAGCTAGGGTCTGTTCTGGGCATCAAGAAGCTGTGCCTACGCAAAATAAAGGAAGAAATAGTCCTTTCTTCTATCCAGTGATTTCATTTCTTACTTTTGATCCTTGCTGTAATACCAATTGCCTCCGTGTCCCCGACCGATCTCCCTGTGCCTCAGTTTCTCAACATGTTAAAAAAATGGGAGGCAAGGCTGTCACGGGCACAGAATCACTGATCTGCTCCTGCAGAAACACACTAGATAAACGTTAAGGGTTAATAATATCAGGCTTACAGGATTGTAAATGCATTTGTTTATTTAATGCTTTACATGAATGCTAATGAAGTTATTAACAGGCCTGTATGTTGTCTATTGTTTTTCTTGGGTTTAGTGTCTGCACCATCCTGCCTTATCCCTTCTGCTCCACGAGCTGGCCAACATCTTTCTCTTCCAAATCCCTGAATTAGTGCTTAATCCTGGTTTCTAGCTCCTTATGTCTACAATTCCCAGTTTCTTATTCAAAGATACTATTTTTAAAAACTTACTCTTTGCAACATATTTTAAAAAAAATTAATCAAGATAATGAGATTCCATTTCATCATACCAGATATCTTCTGTGACACAAAACTGCAATCCCACATGGCGTTACTGTCTTTTAATTGAGATCACAGGATATGTAAATGAGACAATATTTCTTAGGTCCCATTAAGTGGCGTCTCTGGGATGATCAGAAGGGGCTGAACCAGACAGGACATGCTCCTCTGACACCCGCACACAGCACAGCCGACCCACACGCTGACCTGCTCCAAGAGGCAACTGCTTCTCAGAGAAGTCTTTGATTTACTGGAAACGCCACCATTTCTGGACCACCATTTCACAGCTGTACCACTGCCAAAACTGCTAAAAGTCTGCTTAAATTTAAAAATCCCCTTTTCTCCTGCAACCAGGGCACAGGGCAAATGCAGAGGTGCAAGTGCTGGGGGTGACTGCTGCACATAATGCCAACATTATTATTATTACCTCCCCTCCCAGCTCTGCTTCTGCCACAGGCGTCGAGGAGAAACGTTAAAACAGAAGTCAAAGATATACATGGGGGTAGGCAGGAGAAATAATTGCTAAAAGTTTTAAAGTCCTTGGAAAGGCAGCAGGGATGACCTGTACAGCAATGCAGGCGTAAGACTTCATTCTGCAACCTTTACCCTGAGTAATGGGAACACCCCAAAGTTCCCGATGTCAACAGTACTAACAGATAATACAAACCAGAAATACTTTCTATTTTTAAAGCAACTCTGGAGAGGATAATGTCCCTGTTCCAGTAGTAAGATTATAGATAGAGAGATCGAGCTGTGGTGTCAAAGCAACATTTTAAGGCAGGTATGGGATCAGACACACTTAGGTATGCATTCAATGAGATGCTGAAAAACCTGTCTAATAAGGAAACACCGTAGGGACACCTTCATCAAGGTTGTGTCAGATAGAGCCTCTGACAGTGATGCTACACACCTCCCTGTTCTTGAAAGAGGTGAACAAAAAAAAAAAAAAAATCAAATGAAAGCACTGGATGAATGTGAAAGCTGTCTGTATGAAGCAATGTGGTACATGGGAGAGCAGATCCGTCAGCTCTCACAGCGAACGCGTGGCTTTCCAAAGGGAAGGAAGATAAAGGCAGAAGAAAGAGACTGTCAGCACACAGTTTTAGTGCCTGGGATCTTACAAAGTTTCCTGAACTTCTATTCTTGTTCAGGACAACAATCTCTCCACTGAATGAGGAAGCACAACACACAACTACATGACTCATTTTTTTGCCTGCACTGTCGTCGTGTGGGAGTGGGAAAAGCAGCTGGAAACCATCTATGGAGCACAAGGAGAGTTTCAAGCGAATGCCAGTAAAGAAAGCCTCCACATTAAATGCGTGGCTAGGTAGAGACAGCTACTGCAGTAACTGCCAGATTAACTTAGAGGCGGATGGAGAGCTTTGCTTTGTGATTGGCAATAGGTAACCCTGCATACTATCCAGGGCAGGTCCTGATTGAAAACAGATGAACCATTTGTTTCCGATGATTCAGATTTGTCCCAACTGCCTTCCCCATGATCCCAGCCCAGCAGTAGCTGTGCTGGAGCAGCCACGGCAGAATCACGTGCCCTCCTCACTCTCACAGACAAGACCTCACAAGGAAGTGGTACTGCACCAAAGTAACTCTGTTGATTTGCTACTTTGCATTCAAAAAAATGAGAGTATTATGATTTGTGGACATACATGAAAGGGCTGCGTGAAAACCAAGCTCAGCTGACTGGGACATGGACCTTATCCACGCTGGGGGGTTGCAAAAAGGGTACTCCTTCCCTGTAATTTGCTCCTCTTCTTCCCCACCAAGCCCTCCCAGGCACTTCACAGAGTTCAGCTAGTACAGCTAAGATGGTCTACCGTGGCAAGGTGGCTCAAAAACTGGACTGCCCTTTTATCGGACTTGCAGGGAAAGCCAATTCCTGCTGGCAGGCTGGGGCTGCAGGAACCTGCTCATGGTCCTTCTGCTCAGCAGACTAAGGCAGCTTGCAATAGCCTGAAGAGGTTTGGCTCCAGCAAGTGAGAAAAGACAGCACTGGGATGATCTGCCCCTTGTGATTTCACACAGACCCACGCGCCAGGGATGCTGCAGCCTCTTCCATGCAGCTTCATGCCCAGGAAGGAGCCGTGGTGGCAGCCATGGTCACGATGACCAACAGCATGGCTGGCACAGTAGCATAAGACCCTTTGACACAGTACTTTCCGTTTATTTAAAGATTTCTATCTAAGGATCTCGTGTCAACCCAAGGTTATAGATAACAGGGTGATGACTAGAATATGCTAGAATACCCTAAGGCTATTATTTTCTACTTTGGGCTGTTAAATAACACCAGCTTTCAGGCTATACCAGAAAAAGGAACTGAACAGTCTCACTTGAGGTTAAAAACCAACCAAAAAAAAAAAAACCCAGAAAGGACCTAGGGCGCTTCTGTGCTGTCAAAAAGTTACATTAACAAATTGCAAGCATTACAAGTCTAACAAACGAGACAAAAGAGCCCAGCTACAGCACTAACTAACTCCTACAATTCTAAATGTTCCATTTATATGGCATTCTCAGAAATGCACCCTTAGAAATAATAATAAAAAAACCCAACAATTTTTTTGCCAGTTTGTGGTTTATGATTCTCATGTCTGCATATTTCTAGACTCCATCCAAGACCAGACTTGTTGGCTTTGAGCGTTATATTTACTCCTCATGCCTCAGTTTCCCTACCCAAAAGTAAAGGCTAATGAACACATTTCAAAGCAAGCACTCAGTATTTCACAAAGACAAGTGTTTTATGGTAACACTGTAATTCACTCCCCACAGCATGCTATCTTGCAACTTTTCTGGTTTGACTGTAGGCTGAAACAGAAATTTGATTAAAAAGACTGGTTTGCACATGGACTTTCAAGCCTTATTTCACACAGAAGCTTTAGACCACAGTAAGAAGTAGTTCTCCAAAGTATTTTCATTCACCTTTAAGCAAAGTATTAATGTTACATAGTGACTTTCAGCCTGTAGAGTTTTGCATAAGGCACAGTTAAAACTTTTAACAAATACCTCAAATTCTAAAATGTAGACAGAGCTTTCTGTAAGATTGAAGATATTTAATTTTTCTTCCCTTTTTTTTTTCTTAAAAAAATTATTAGTTCCTTGTAACATCTCCCCTGGTTTCTCACCCCAACTTTACCACTACTCCTGGGGTTGCATTGATGGCAGTACGAGTAGGAAATTTAAGAAGAGAAAAAACGGTTAGAGACATGGCCTGTGAAGTTCTCCCATCTCTTGTTTTTAGGGAAATCACTTTAAATACAGCAATAATTCCAGAGACGGAGCATTAGAAGTTAATGACTCATCAAAAGAACAGGAAATAGGAAACTTTAAGATCTTAAAGGCACAGCAAATAGAAGCTATTTCATGTCATGCACAACACAACCACCCTAACTACAGTATTTCATGCTCAATGGGGGGAAGCAGCATCTGAGACCATCTATCACAGCAGTTATGTGCTGCTGGAGGGAGCATGACTTTATTTTTTTATTCAGTTTGACCCTGAGCACCATCAAAATGGAAGACTACAAACACTTGAGAAGTGATATACTGGTACCAGCCAGGACTTAAACAAGAAAGATTTGATAAAAAAAGTCCAAGTAAATAATTCATAGGCCAAATTAAATTCTCACTATATATTGGGAATTATTCCCCTAAAGTCCAAGTTAACTGAGATTTGCCCCAGTGTTAACAGATTTCACATGAATACTTGAACTCCAATTCCATCACATCACTTCAGGCAGAAAAAATTCTTCATTAATTCTCTAAAGCTACTGGTCCTCTGTCTTCAAACCCAGTCCTACACTCCTTCCGCGCAGAAAGCCGTATCTTTAGAACTTTATTCTACATTGATGCCTGAAGAAGAGGTATGTTCTATAATGAGTAGGAAGAGGACCATCCTTCACTATAAACAGCCAAAAACCATAGGCATCCCCTTCTGTTACCATATTTTTGGCACATAATTCACGAAACCTCTTCCTTTCTCCACAACTGGAGACTGAAGTGCCTGGTGCCTGCGTGCAGGTAACAGGAGGAGGGGTTACCTTCCCGCTGTCCCCCCCGGCAGCCCTCCTGCTTGTCTGCCACCATCGCCTGCCTCTGCCCCAGCGCTCCCCATCTGTCACTCACGTTTGACTTTGGGCAGATTACTTCAGGATTTATTTTCAAGCAGGATAGAGGGATGAAAACAGGTGTTACTTTGCCCTCCCACTCCTGAGCTTCTACCTATTTGTTTCATTAACTTCTTTTATATCGGCATGCCGTAAGCTCCTTAGGGCAGAGACGGCCTTCGTAAGAGATACATGCACAGTGCCCACCCCAGCACCCCCAGCCTCACTGACTGAGGTCTAGGACCACAGCAAGAAAAAGTGTATTAAATAATGACACTGAAATCCTGTGAGTCAAGTTTTCCTATTCAGGCCCTAAAACAATGAAAAACTCTCCTTTATTCTAAAGACGAGACTGCCAGCTCGCAGACCGCACTTTCATCAACCACGCTCTGTTCATTTCCAGATTTAGTTTGCATTAAAATGCAGTCCAGGATTAAAGGAAGTCAGCTGGGTCTATATGGTGGGGTAACGTGCAATATTGCCCCAGCGCACAGTCTTAATGACACCACACCAGTGTGCCCTCCTGTGTCATCCTTAGCTGTGTTGCCAAAAAAACTAATAATATATGAAAGGACAACCATTCTCTGCTTTGTATACTGGAAGGCAAAATATTTTTCTACAAGTTATTGAAAGTAGTTGGTTTAGGATGACTACTTTGGTAAATATGCAAACCTCCTTTTCCACTGCATTTTCTACGTACACACTACTTTTAGAAGAACAAAAAACCTGCACCTTTCAGAAAAATCACATAGGTAACAAAACTGGGAGCAGAGCTTCTTTGACTGACAGCCTAAACATTTTTTGCTCTGTGTTGTTTAGGAAGGCTTTTTATTGCAGAAAGGGGGGCTGCACCTAAAATCCTCACAAGACTACTTAACATTTCCTGGTGAAAATGTAGCATTTCAGTGAAATTCAATATTTTCTTTCATCAAAGGCAGGGAGCTTCAACCCACATGTTAACAGTAACTTAACAAGCCTACTGTATGTGCTACAAACGAAGATCCTTTTCCAATTAGAATTCATTTAGGTTGGGGGAGAGGAGGGGTCGGAGCAAAGAGGCGGCTCTGGAATTGATCTAAAACTGGAATTCAACAATTCTGGCTGGGAGCATTAACCACTCAGCTGGGAATCCCAAACACTTGGTCAGACTCTGCAGTGAACCAGAAGTGAAAGAGCAATGTTAGCAAGGAGAACAGTTTGTCCTCGGAAAACTAAGGAAATGCATACAGGAATGTTTCTTTTTCTACAGAGGAGAAAGAAAAAAACCTCTGTTGCACTAGGAAAAAGCCCCAAACCCCAACATCCTTTAATTTTCCTGAAACTCAAATCTGAGTTTTCTTTCTAGTTCCAGCTCCAATAGGATCTCCAGATCAAACTCATTAGCGTTGGTTAAATCCAGGTTTGCCGATAGAAACGTGTGGGACAGCAAACAAAATCAGTATCAGGCCTCGAGAGAGGATGTGCCTCTTTAATTGAAAAAGGCAGAGTAATCATTCATTTATTTAACCCAGAGATGATTATAATCTGAAAACCTTGAAATCCTCTTACACAACAACTGTTTTGGCAAGCCCCTCTGTGTTCCAACAAATATTAAACTGTGCTTGCCATTTGTCTAAGGAATCTTGTATTAATAAACATGAAGAAGAACACTTTTACCTCCCACACTCAATGACAGAAGAAAACAAAGACCAGCTGTATTCATCAATGGATCCTTGTTCTGCACATAAAGGCTAATTACATTTTACTTCAAGCCTACACATGGAAAACTTTGCTGCTGCCATCTTGTCAAATTCAGCTTCTGATACTCCAGCTGACAGACTGCAATGACTGCACATAATAAACTCCTTTTTGTCATTAACACCTTCAGCGCCCTGCGCGCAGCGTAGCTGTGGGATGCCGGCGCCAGGGGAAGGGGTGCAGGCGGCACCTCCACTCCCACTGTACCCACCCTACCTGCTCACTGCCAAAGGGAACGGGGGATTTTTATAGCCTGGGATGACAGCAGCTAATTTGCCTTTTTTGATTTTAATTTCAGCAGCTGCTCTCATTTGAAGATGCATAAAATTCGGACGGTACCTCTGTACCTCACGTTGCACGCAGTACTGTGAATGGGGACATTTTGAAAAGATAAAACAAACAAGTTGACAGAAACGATTTCCAACTTTAAGATCACAACAACCAGTTGCTAGGACAAAATCCAGACTCCTTAATGCTGATACTGAAGACTTCTTACTGTGTATTCCTCTTGCTTCTTTCTGTTTGAAAGATTTTCAAAGTTACAAACAGTTGAAAGACAGCTTTATTCCAAAACTGAAAATCTTAAAAGCACTGTTAGCTTTAAAAAATTGACAATTATCTCTTTTTTCCTGAAGGCACTCCAATTCATCTGCATCAAATAAGCGTCTGTAAAACTAACAATTCTGGCCTAAGATAAAAATCACATGTTTTTAAAACATAAAATTAAAATTGGCAATACAAGTAGCTTTTCAGACTTAGATCAAAAGAGGGCTTCTTTTTAGAAAAGAATCAAACTGTCTTTCACCGTTTTTATTGGTGCTTTTTCAACATTTCTCCCAGCTTTTACAATTAAAATAGATGACTCAATTTCACTGTCTACATTCAGTTCCCTTTTAATGTTTTTCTAGATTTCCATATTGCAAAATGTGGGCTACAAACGCCACAGATGACTGTTGTTATGCAAGAACTATTCCTGCCATAAATATCCAAAACAATGATAAAATATTTCTGCTGTTATTAGCTCCTACAAGTTTGTTTTCACAGTACATTAGTCTGGGAGATAAAGTACATGCTTAATGTCTGCTTCAGGATTCAGCCCCATGATCACTATATTCTAGACCCAGCCTTCATAATTGTTCTGCTACAGAACACAATAAATTTCTACTTCCTGCAGATGCTACTAATTTTACGTAATTCTATACGTATTAGGTAAGAATCACATTCAAGATCATTTAAAATTATTTCCACATGAATATCTCTGAAAGAATGAAACACATTAGAAATGCAAACAAACATTTTAGACCGTCTTTTGCTCAGTATAAGATAAATTACAGTACTTAGGGAAATAGTATTAAAAAATGAAGCAAACACTGCAAATAAAAACATTAAAAAGGGTGAGGGGTTATTAGGTTCAGTGCCTACAACCACTGAGCCCTGATCTCTGACTGTTCCCACAGAAGCGACTGCGAGACAAGATAACAGCAACAGAGCTGTCAGCATCAGTTAAATGCAGAAAAAAAAGAAAAAAAAAAAGGCAATTTGCAGTAATTTAAGGCTCCATCAGATACTTTATTAGTATGCGTCTCTTCGAGAACGATGAAATCAATGAGGGAACAAAAATACTTTTTGATCACCTTATAAGGAACTCAAAGGAAACCAGACTTACAGGGCAAACCCAAAACTGACCTAAAAGATTTTCTTGAATGACGTAAAAGGTGCTTCAACTGCAAGCGCTGATTCTTAACTACTATGAACTCAATTTTGTAAGCTCCAAGTTTCCCGTGTTTTCACTGGGGCATCAGATCCTCACCGCTCGCAGAACCACACGCTAAGAAATTAAACCTAGTCACCAATTTGACCGGTTTTGAAAAACCTGTATTGTCTAGACTGCCATGAGCCCTACCAGAAAGCACTTACCTACAGCCAAAAACAAAACTATGTCACTGCTCCCGGCAAGCCTAAGCTATGGTTTCTCTTGCCCCAACACGGAGGCTGCCAGCAGCCTTGCCTTACCATTTCCCCCATACCAGAACGGGTGGCAAAGGCAGGAACAAGAGTTTTCCCTTCATTTACCCCATCACCTGCCTAGCGCAAGCACTGGGGCTCTGCTGTATGCAGGCAGTGGGCACAGGGATGCGATGTGCATCTTCCAACCCTTGCTCTTCCAGCAGGCCAGGGCCATCCAGCTGAAATGGCTTCTTCTTTCCCATCCCATTTCCACACACAGAAATGACTCCTCGGGTTTAATACTGCTGAACACGGGAATTCCTTCTCATTACTAACTTTCCTTAAATATGAAGGGTTCAAAGAAAACCAGCAGAAGTCTGTCTCTTTTTTGTTGTTTCCTGCACTGATTGTTAATAAAACCAGAGGCTAATTGAAAACAGTAGTCATTAAGAAACAAGGATATATATTTTTGAGACTACCTTCACGTTCTACTTAGAAACAAGAAAAATCTGCCAAAAATGCTACTCTCTGTAATTTGGGGTGAATTTGACAAAGTGATGAGTGCTACTCCAAAAGCAGAAAGAACCAGGGTGCCTAAGAGTGAAACAGAAATCTTTTACCAAACTAAATTTTATTTTGACCAAGATTGGAAGATCACAGTAAATCTTATTTCTGAAAATTGCCCTATTTCTAAATAAAATAGAAGAGATACACAGTACAAGAGATACACAATAGATGCAGCACCTGAGAACGAAACCAGGAATGCAGCAGCATGTGTGCCAGGAAAAATGTCTTGTTGGGTGGAAGAAAATATGAAAACTAATAATGTCTCTATAGGAGGCCAAATTATGACCATGTTTTCCAACAAATTTGGACTCCTGAACCTCTTCCATCTCGTCTGTCTCCAACAGACAGATGCAAAACAAAAAAAGCAGTGATACCCTGAAGGAAGACATAGAAAGAAAACAGTGAAATCTTACTTTGCAGTAGTTTCTTCATCATATTTTGTTTTCAGATCAAATAGTTCTGTTCTGGTTTTTTCCAAGGCTAAAAGGCATAAACATGAAGCATTACAGCACTGTAACAGCAGTGAAAAGCAAAAAGACTACTCCTTTTTCTTTTATTCAGACATAAATAAAGCTGTACACCTCCTGATGAAAAATTCTTTGCTTTATCTTTCTACCTAGGCAAACCATTATGACTTTAGAAAAAACACAGCTTCTGATTTTTCACATTTTCTTATGGTATTTCTTTTACAGGGTAAAAATTTCCAGTTTCTACTTAACAAAGCTAGACATTACTGTTTTCTATTTAAGCTGGCTAAACTGCCTATTAATTTGAAATATTTATTGCAGTAATTCAAAGAATAAAATTTCTTGTGTTCTTACAGCAAAAAACCCCAAATGTGTCCAGACCTGGAATCTGTAGGTATGCAGAGCTGAAAATTAATGGCAACCAAGTCGTAGGCAATAGGCCAGACACACTGGTAGACATTCTACTGGGTTCATACTGAACGCAGATCACTACATGTATCTATCATAGTTCAGAAATGTGTGAAACCAGAGCAAAACACAACATGGATGACAAGCTCCATGACCCGCTTTAACCGCGGCGATGCTCTGTCGCTATACGCGCTTCATGCTTGGCCACGTCCGCTGTATTTACCAACAGACTGGCTGCAACACAAGCGTGTTCACTTAAGGTGTGGAGCCCAAAAGAAGCTCCGATTCACAAAGCACGTTCCAGCTCTGCTGGATCTCTCTGCACTTGCAAGAGCCGGTTCACACACAGTCCTGATACATTTAATGATCTCCATCCTCTCACCTCCAGCCTGATCATTGGTATAGGTCAGAATAGCGATGCCAAACCTGTTTGCAAAGCTTGAACTTTGTGTTCAGCTTCTTCCAGCTTCGAGGCTGTCGACATCTGTGTCTCCTGCAATTTTCTATAAAGGGAACAGAAGAGGTGAGAAGAGAGCTCATAATCATGTTAAACAACTTATCTGTATTTTGCAAATTTGGAAGATAAGAGTGATTAAATGTTTCGAATGTAATCAGACAACTGACAACACCACACAGACTACAAGGTGCTTCAATGGGACCCATAAATCATGTCACACTGCAATACTGTTCATACTTTGCAGTCCCACTTATTAAAATTTTAACAGTGTAGCCACCTCATAACATAAGCTGTGAACATTATACAAGAGTTGACTGCTATATAAATGACAACTTTAGTGGAAGGTTTTCTTGAGCATAATTTGTTTTGGAAATGTCACACACATTAAGAAAATTGTCACTAAGCACCCTCTGTTGTACAAAGTTAGTACAAGAAGAATGATACATTTCCATTTTACTGTCATAACGAAAAAATTTGTTGCCATAACTGATATGGTGAATAGATGCGGCAGCTGTTTCATCATAGCTGTAATGGATGCCAAATGCAGTAATATTATTAGCTACTCTTTAAAAAAATACACATATTTCAAAACAAATCTCACATTGATATTTTCTATATAACATGAGCAAACATTTAATATGCTCACATTTCATATGTCCACAGGCACTATTTTCTTGTTTGTGTCAGTCATACACATTTTAACATCATTTTGCCATACAGTCACTACGCTCTTTGCTAAAGGCTAGACTACAGGAGTTATAAAACTCATCTTCGAAAGGGAGTTGCTCCGACATCTCCCAGGAGTTGCTGCTTTTTATGACATTGCTTTTAAGATATTCTGCAGATTTCAGAATCGTGAAACGGCTTATGAAACTACCAGCATCCTACTTGCATGCCATAGGTGCAGAAATTTATTCTCCAACACTGCTGACCAGGTTAACAACTATTTATAGCAAGAAATGTGTGTCAGTTCCCTTCATACCAAATTATAGACTCGGAGAACTCAAAACCTCTCTTACACATGCTTTTATGTGCATTCCATGACCTCCCATTTTATTTTCTTTTTAAGCACATCTAAATTGAACTTGTTAAAGCCACTGCTTACATGCTACTTATCAAAAAGTAACCACAAATATTGATGGATTTAAAAAAGCTTTGCATTCACCCGCAAATTCTTCCCACTCAGACCTGAATTTAAACAAACAACTCACCAACTAAAAAAGCACATGTAAACAGAAGGGCTTCCACACTATGCGGAATGTATTATAGCTTTAGTGTTATTGCGGCGAAATAAATTCTCAAGGTAGGGAACGCGGCCTGAAAGAACTCCCTCTGAAGACCCTTGGTCTTGTCCTGCCTGATTTGTTTGCCCACCGACCTACAGGAATCAAACATGCCCTGCTCCTTTGCAAAAGACTAGGAATGCATCCAAGATGCTTCCAAATATCAATAATAAATATTTAAAATACTTCTTAATTTTGACATGTTGGAATATGCAAACCTTCTCAGGATAATTCAGGAACACATCCCCTCTCTTAGACATGACCGTAGGAGCAGGGGTGATGTATCTTTTACCCAGGCTCTTGGGTACAGTGTTTCATCTTAAACCAGCTCAGGGTTGTACAGATTGTACAACGGTACTGTGACACACAAAGCGGACACAGCAGACTGAATTACACTGTCGGCTAACGGAGAAAGATTAGTGTCACAAAGGACAATCCAGCTAGTGAAGAATAAAAGCAGGTTTGCACCCTTCTGAACACGACACCCCACACACAACACTACTGCAAAGAAACAATCTGTCCTCGTTTTACTTCCACACTTTCACGATTGTTTTTCTGTGTGAAGTTGAGTATCAAATGATTCCGTGTCAAACGCATAAATCGCCAGAATTGCTCAATATATGAGCTGTCTCAGAACGCTGAAGACAGAGCCCTGGGTGGGAAGATTAAACAGAAAAATACATCTCTCCTCCTCTACAATACCTACAGATGCGCACATGCACACTCACCTCTCCTTCTCCGCGAAATCATTTTGTAACTTTTGCTCTTTTTCAAGGGCTATATTCTCCGCTTGGTTCTTCAGGGTCTGTTCATATTCTCGGATTTTCTCTTTAAGTGCTTTTATTGTAACCTCTACAGAAAAACAATAAGGGAAGAATGAGTTTACACAGCTCCACGTGGTTCCACAACACAAGGCTTTCTTTACCCTGTAGGCTCAGTGTGTTTTAAACTTTAGCTCTTCAACTCTGACACAAAATCAATGGATATGAGTCCCTTTGGAGACCTTTTACTCCCTAAATGTTAAATTGAACTTTAAGTGTTTAGGTTGAGAAGGATCAATGGAGTTTGCTGAATAGTGGAGCAAAGAAGGTTCCTCTAATATGACTTTTTTTTAAAAAAAAAAAGAAGGAAAAAAAAATCAATTGTAAAATATAATATCACCTTATTGACTAGTCTCAAAATAGCTCACTGCTGAGTGGAGATTAATAAAGTCCCAGTGTAGGTTTAAGTACGCGTTTACACATAGGACAGTTAATTCATGTAACTGTGCTCATGTAAAAAGAGGCAGTTTTACTATGGTTCATGCACAGATGCAGTCTAACACTAATTGAACACATATCTGGGGTACAGCTACGTTCTACTTCACAACTGATGAAAAATATGGCAGTTGAGATTTAACTGCTGTATTAACAGTAGATCAGAGTCAACAGACACTCTGGAGCCCTTCATATTCTAGTTGCTCTAACTGCCTTGTCATCGACACCGGGTTTTACACACAAGCATTAACTATTGTAACTTCCTGAGTGCACTTGCAGCCTTCCAGGGTATTCGCAGAAACCCTGCTCTCAGAAAAAGAAGTTATCTTGCATTTATTATGTCTGGTAATGGATGAGAGAAGACGCATAAACCCGCAGAGTTACGGCGCAGCTGTAACAGCCATAGGACAGCATCTTCTGGTGTGCCCTGCTCTGTTCCTACGTGAAAGCCCTTTGATCCCACCCACAGGGAAGGACTGAATCCTTATAGGGCTCCTAAGAGGAAAAGCAGGACACTCACCAGAGTATGCTTTGTAACAATAATGGAATTTGGAAAAAGCGTTAGACTGCCAGAAGACTCGCAGCTAGCAATACATTTCGATGTACTTACACAGAGATGCAGTGGTTTAAAGACATCAGCTTATTAACAGATGCTATTAACAACGCCTTAGGAAAAAGTACCTTTGGACATAAAAAGTTTCTCTTTCTGCAGAAACATCTGAAAGACAAACTCTGCTACAGAAAGCAAAGCCTACAGACTTGGGGGAAAAATATCTCAGTAAGATCACACAAACCCGTCCACAATCCTTTCAAAGCCTAGAGTTTTAAACTTGACTAGAGAACTGTAAAGCCAGACAGTAGAAAGCTAGCGACAAGGTCCACTGTCTGGGAATTACACCAAAGGCAGCTTGGGTCACTTTGACCACAAAAAAAGGGGAGAAGAGTGGTAACATGATTGCCAGCAAACCAGCTACTTTTGAATGAAGGCGCAGATTTTTGCTAGCCACACAAAAATCAGATGAGGCTCATTACTGAGTAATAGGACGTGAAAAGGACATGTAACTTTAAAAAAAAAAAAAAAAAGCAAAGGGAAATTCTTCTCTGAGATCTGGGAAGTAATACAAATTCCGAGCTTTTCCTGAATAAGTGAAGGATGCTTCTCCACACAGACAAAAGGATGCTCATTCATACGTACAAAGGATGTACTTTTTGTACTGGAGACACCTTTGCTCCAGGTATTTTTAGATATAAATCTACAAAAGCATTCAGGTATGTGGAGAAGCAGAAAGCAAAATAATCTCACAGAAATGCATACAGCTGCATCTTGACAAAGTTTGAATGTTTCATTTTAAAAGGAAAAATAACCCTCTGAAAATGAATACAAGAAGTGCACAAATACAGGGGGAAAAATACGACTTTTGTAACAAAATGTGGTTGTGTGTTTAGGAACCTAACAATAGATGTGCTGGACAAGCACAGCTTAATCCTCTACATAGCTTGAAGAACTAAGTGCCTTCTTCACTGTTCAGGTCAGCTAAAGCTTGTTAGCCAATGCCATTTATACCAGTTTTGGAAGAAGTTCTTCCAGGCACCGTATAGCTTGCACACAGCCCTCCAAACAAAGAGATTAGCTGATCAAAGCACCCTTAGCTAACAACAGGCTTTTCCCTGGATATCTTATTAATCCCTGTTTGAAACAGAGTGTAAAACTATTGCACTGGAGTGAAAAACAACGTCAAGACGACAGTGGCAAAACAGAAAGAAAGTTAGTGCACACCAGGGAAAATAAAAAATGCCAGTTTATGAGTGGTTACAGCAAAAAACTCTGGAAGTCAAGATTTCTTCCACTTTCTGGGATGAACCTCTGTGTCATGCCTGCACGTACAGGATGCACAGCCTGAGGAAAACTCTGCACAGTGAACTGCAATTATTGTGCATTTCCAACAAAAATACTGTCGGGCTTAAAGCATTACAGCTCCCACATGACATCTTCTGCAGTCCAGCCCGAATCCTTGCATGCTGATACCTGTCCTCTCCACAGGTCACACCCTCTACGTTAAAACAAAATATGTAATTGCATATACGCTCCTTCTGCTGAAAGTGAGATGTACCAGAACCAAATTAGTTGCAAATGCAGCTTTCAAGTGTTATCCACTTGGGCACAACAGTTACAAGTTATTAAAAAAAATAAATAAATCTGTTTTCCCAAATGCCTAGATAATTTACCTTTCTACCATGCAGAACTGAGTGTTAAACATGGAAATGGAAAGTCCCATGTACAGGCAAGTAGGCGTACGTACAAGTGAGCAAATTTTGTTTCCTGGTGCAGGAAACTTTCTTCTGAAGCACAAAAAAAATTCAAGTCTTAAAGACAACAGGCTTTAAGTTTCACTGAGATTTTCATGTATTTTCATGTGCTCCAGTCTCATTAAAACTTACTTAAATAATTAAATGGTATTAGCTTGATTTACATTGTTCTATGGATAGTCTCTACAGTAAATATAAAGGATGTACGCTGAACGTACTCCAATAACACATTTTAGATTTAGATAAGGAAAAACACAGTACAGAAGAAGTTCCATTGTGTAGAGATTTGTATGTGTGTACAAAATACTGGATTTTTGTGTTTGTCTGCGTACAATGTATGTACTACAATTACCCACCACCACGCTCAGTTTGATACCAGTAGTAGCACCAACCCTCATAAAACGTCTACCTATAACTTCATTCAGGGGTGTAATTTTCAGGTAGTGCTGAAGGCTACAACCAAATATTCAGAATACCAGCCCCGTCCTCTGACTTGGTGTTACAGAAGACAAAACTTTTACAGAACACCAGAGTCTACCCAAAATCGTATCTATACACATAAACACAAAGTAGCTATTACAGACTATTATACTTTCTTTACTGAATTTCCATGCTACTGTCAGACCTGCCTGTAAGAAACAAAACCGAATTTAATCCCTGTGTTCAAATTTCATTAAGTATTAAAAGCTGATAAAAGAATATGTTTGCAACCTACCCTGATTTTTCACCTCGGCGAATTCTTTATTGTATTCCTCTAGAGTTTCCCTAAGTTTCTGGTTCTCTGTTTCAATATCGTGCATACGTTGAACCTTCAGCTGAAGCTGCTGTCCTAAGTCCAAGGCTGGAACTGGATCTGGTAAAGAAACAGTAAAATAAAATGTAAGACAACAGGAACACTTCTGCAACTCGAGCATTTCAGAGACCTTACAGCACCTTCCAGTACCTGAAGGGGCCGAGAGGAAAGCTGGAGAGGGGCTTTTTACAAGGGCATGTAGCGATAGGACAAGGGGTGATGGCTTTAAGCTGACAGAGGGCAGATTTAGATTAGATATTAGGAAGAAATCTGTCACTGTGTGGGTGGCGAGGTGCTGGCCCAGGCTGCGCAGAGCAGCTGTGGGTGCCCCATCCCTGGCAGTGCCCAAGGCCAGGCTGGACGGGGCTGGGAGCAGCCTGGGCTGGTGGAAGGGGTCCCTGCCCGTGGCAGGGGGTGGCACTAGGTGGTCTTTAAGGTCCCTTCCAATCCAAACCCTTCTGTGATTCTATAAAATTGGGGCACGCCGCCCTCATCCTGGCATTAATCCACAGGGCAGCATCCCTGGGTGCAGGCAGCCATGATAAGAAGGTGTGTGAGAGTCTTAAGTTCCAAGTTTTTGTTTGCAAAATGAGAATTTTTAGGTAAAAAGGAACTGAACTGCACGGCTCACTGACAGCTAGTGTCCCTCTGTCTGTGAGAGTGAATTTCTAAAGCAAATTGTGCCATCCTGCATAGCTGAGCCCAAACAGGTTATTTGATTATGGAGATCTGAGCTATAGTTTTCTAATAAGCAGATCAACAGTAACCAGAAATATTGTATGGATGTAATTAATTCCTTGAACCTTGGGTTTTGTGACTCCTGTCCTCTCTTTCTCTTATACTACCGATCAAACAGGAACTAGAAATTATTTTGAAAGTCCTCTCGGTATCAATTCTGTGACGTTCGTCTCCTGCTAAAGACAGTCCTTAGCACACACCTGATGTGTGCACGTCTGATTTATTCTGGGACTTCTTTCCAGTCAGAATAGGAAAATGCTGGAGTCCGATGGACTTATAAAAGATTATTGAATACACTACTGTTATGGGCGCCAGCATCTCTTGTGAAATGGCTGCAAAGATTTAGTCTCCTGTTGAGGAATGCTAAACACCAAACTCAGTGGATCAACAACAGTATATATTAGGGAGTTCACTTAATTTTCAACCACCACAGTCATTAATTTTTCAGACCACCCTCAGTCTCTGGAAACACATAATAAGTCTATTGTACCTCTGTTAACACATTAAGCATAAGCCTGTGTGTTTTTTCAATATGCCAGCGTTGTTTCATAGTTTATAAAATAATAGTACTGGGTTATGTTGAGCTCAGAGACATTATAAGTAGCAGCCTGCTGCATTTTGTTACTTCGGTTCTTCAACAGCTTATGGCATTACCCTGTTCATAATACAAAATCTAGGTTGCTTGTCATCTGTTCTCTGTACATACATAGTTTATGACTACATAGCTTTTTCATTTATGCTTTTTAGGCCAAATACTTTTCGTTATTATTATCTGTATTAAAATATTTATAATAAATCAAACTTAAAATGTTATTGTGGCAGAGACAGGGGGTACAGGTAAGGAATTAAATATAAAGTTTAAGTCACAGCAGTAGCACGAGTTAAAGGCCCTGCAATATTTATGTATGGTCCAATTACAGTACGGGCTGTCACAACATCACCCTTCTCCCATGTAGGTCTGCCGACCTTTATCTGGAATGACCGTTTTGTCACACTTCTGCAGCTCAGCACTTCTCCAAAAGAGCTAGCCCCGGACACTCATCTGCTGAACATAAAGAAAGGCTGGATTGCCTCAATCTATCCGTGTCTTAAATTGTTACAGGAACCACAAAACATATCAGGCAGGGATCTTTAGCTTCAGCTATGATATTTCTATAAAATAGTGTTAAAATGCCACAATAAAAGATACTGAATTTTACAAAATTGTGGGCGCACTTTTTCCCCCTCCTTTTAACGTGCCCATTGTAAAAAGCTGGGACACCCACGAGAGGTATTTTGCTCCAAACACACAGGGCTTTTTATATTTAGGATCAGTAAAGAATTAAAAGACAAGAATAATTTGGACCTTATAAAGTGAATAATGACTAAACCTGTAGTCAAATTTGCAGTCCCTGAGAAGCTTTATGGACAAAATGAAAATGCTTGCAATCTCATAATTATTCATCAGGACATGTATATTTAATTTAGCTCTATTAAAGGTTAATGTTCAAGTAGCAAAACTGTGGCAGAACAAACAAAATGTAAAAACAGTCTCTGTGCATTAAACTTCAAACTTCACTAGAGCCTATCTGAAGGACGAATGGCCTGCAGCCACTAAATACTGCTTAAGGACAGGTAAAAAAACCCCATGGCTGAAGCACCTCTTTGACTTAATTTTTATAAACTGCATTAAAGAAAACTGATCATTGCATGACAATAAAATGACCGAGACATTTTGGGTGGAGAAATACTTCATTTCTCATGGCAAGCTCCAACATGCTCTTTAATCTCAAAAAAACTAAATTCCCTCAATTTCTGAAGTATTTATAAACACCAATGCAACTGAAACAAGTATAAAACTTATGCTTGGAATGACTTTTTTCTTACCTGAGTGGAGTGGATTTAAAAATAAATAAAAATACTCTCCTTTTCCCAACATATGCACGCATGAAAAAGCATACCTTTTTATATTAACCAGACTTACAAAGTATGTTTCATGTCATTTAACAGGAGGTCACTGAATTTTTAAACAAGCAATGGACCAAAACTCTCAATTCGTTACACAAACAACAGACGTACACATTTAAAAAAAAATCAAGTGGCACTAGCTTATGGAGAAAGGCAAAGAAGGAAATGCCCTTTCTAGAGTCTGTAAAAGACAAAAAAATCAAGTCACTTAACACTTAAATGTGAAAAGACTCATTACAAATTATTCTCTTGGTTTGAATCTTCTCTAGCTTGCAAGAGTTCAGAATCCCTGCTAGGCGCAAGATAAAAAAGAAATGAGAAAATTGGTAAAAGGAATCTGATCATCCAGAACTCGAAAAAGGGTTTTGCCGGATCATTGTCTAAGGCTAAACTGAGATGCCAATTTTTATACTATATGTGGTGGATTTCTTTCTGTTGCTGCTTCCTATTCTGTTCTACTTTCCTAATCCACTTGTTGCATCCCAGACCCACAAAGAAGCCCCTTTGCATCACATGTTTCTATGCAGCCCGGCACACCTGGATCTGATCCCTTATAATGCTTCCTCCATCTACACAGGAGAAACCGTTACCTACCGTATTTAAAACCAGTATCTGCAAAGCCTGCTCCTGCCTTTACTTCCCAACGAATTGCCTTTCAGTGCCGTTTCACAAGAAGCTCTGAGCACAACCCTGTGCTTGCTGCTGTGACATACCACACCGGTTCCCCCCTTGCAGACGAGCTTTCATCCTCACAAAGGAGGTGGATGGACAGTTCTCGGTGAACGCAGACACAAAAAAAATTTAACGTAGCATATTTTTTTACAGCAGTTAATACTTCACATCAAACATGGTGGAGCAACACAGCTGCAGCAACACCTCTCAGACTGTTCTCGCACTATATACATGCCCTGATGATAAATCTTTTTTGAATAGCAGTGCAAGAGAACCACTTTTTTTTTTTTTGCTGCTGCTGCTTATGCATGTGAACTACACCTTTTACGAACAATTTTAAAAGCAATGCAAAGTGGGATTTCACCAAAAGGGTGCACTTGCATGAGCACCTCACCACCCGCAACCCCACGCTGCTCCGATGAAACCCAACCTCAACCCAAGAGCTCAAACCCAAGACTATCGATGACCGGCCAAATTTTCCAAAGTGAGTTGCCTTAAAAAAAAAAAAAAACAACAAACCCAACCAACAAAACAAACAAAACCCACCCATTCCTCCCTCATTCCACGAGCTGGAAAAAAGACACAGATCTTAATAATTCAATCTAAGTGTTTACACAAAGAGCACTGTGGGTACCGTTGCCCTCCCCTGTCATTAGGCAGCGATGAATGCACCCCCTTGTGCGCTGCTCGCCCGATGACATCACGCTCCTGCCTGCGTTACTTTTCGCCAGGGCACTCTAGGCTAATGTAATCATACGATTACATAATTAACCCAGCTGTCTCATTAAGAAAATCAACTGGAATTCAGGGCATAATTAGTCATACAGCAATTAGCATGCTGATGAGCAACTGATGAAAAGCTGTCTCGATATAGAGTATGCTGGGACCACCCTCGTTATTGAGGGAGAGGGGGGATAAAGCTCACCTTGGCGGACAGGCTGGGGGGGGCTGTTAATGTTTGAAGCCCCTTGGCCGTTTGCTGAGAGGCGACCCACTGCCCCCCCACCCGCGGCGCTCCCTCCCGATGGAACCTGTTAACCGGGAGCTGGGGGGGGGGGGGGGGGGGGGAGGAAAATTTGCCAAATGAAGTGGAAAAACTATGTCATTGTTTAAACGTACGATTTACAGAGCAGCGTGGCCAATTACCCGCTCCCTCCGTGTACGTGTGGGTATATATATACACAGCACATAGAAGTTTTTCAGAGCAGCGCCGCTCAGCCGGAGCCTCCCCGAGGGACGCACCTGGGAGCGCCCCGGCCCGGCCCGGCCGCAGCGACAGGCGCTGCCCCAGCCCCGGACCCCGCGGCGGGCACCGGCCCGGGGGGAGAGCGGCAAAGCGCGGCCTGGATCGCCCGGCCCGGAGCGGGAGGCAGCCCCGCAGCGGCGCCCGGCGGCGGCCGAGCCCAGCCGGAGCCCAGCCCGAGCCCAGCCGAGCCCGCTCCCGCGCCGCCGCAGCCCTGCCCGCTACGGGGCGACGCGCAGGCCCGCGCCAGGTGCTGCAGCACCCCCCCCCGCCCGGGTCGGCCGGCTCGCTCTTCGGCTTATTTTTACAAAAACGTGTTCATCTTAAAATGGAGCTCCTGGAGAGACTTTTCCAAAACAAAGGACTTTTCCTTAGTCCCCTCCTCCCTCTTTGTCACAGGCCTGAAACGTTAAGAAAGCGAGTTATGAAACAGCGCCAGAGCTACAGGGGCAATTAATATTTTATATCGCTGGAAATGTGTTTCCTAAGGTTTGGATCTAAAAATAATTCATCGGAGGCAATGCATTTCTTTCAACAAGCCTGTGTTTCTGTTGCCTAAACCCCACTGTAAGCAAAGCCGCCCCAGTGATCGCTCACAAAACGCCCACACAAAATGGTAAGGGGGGTGGGAATCCTCCTTATCACAACTTCATTAATGTGATTGAACTTTTTACAAAGTTCAGCCCTGCTGTCACCGCAAAACACGAGAAGTTTTTGACTTTCTCAATGCAGACAGCCGGCTCTCCCGGAGAACCAGCTCTGGTCCAGGACGAGCAGGATGAAGCTCTATCAGCTCGGGATACACCGAGTGCTTGCTTGGGAGGCGGCGTATCTGAAAATAACCTGAAAGTGTGTTTTAGAAAAAACTAATAATTACATTGTAGCTTTTGAATATTCAAACACCTCACAGCATAGTTAATTAATTCATTAATTATTCCCCAGAAATTTCAGGGGTAAATTGAAATAGCCTAGAGAGACTGAGACAAAGATTTCATGGAATAAATGATAGCTTTCCTCCTTTTCCCCTATGACTCTGGTAGCCCAGGGACAGAAGAGTTATAGCCGTAATCCCGTTTGAAACAAAGCTCATCATCTCTCCAACTCCTCACTTCATAAAAAACATGAAAAGATTCTTCCTTCAATCACGAATTAAACATATTTTCTTACTCCCCCATCCTGCAGGACTGGGATCTCTCCCTTCCTTTTGTTTCTCCCTCCACTTTTTTTACAGCGTTCTCCTCACGCCTCTGCTGCCAGGGCATGTGCCCACAAGAGGGTGAGGGATTGTCATTTTCCTTACCAGCAAAAAAAGCAGAATCCCCAGTTCTGCTGACCTCTGAAAGCAGCAAAGCAATCCTGATGCGACCCCTCCGTATGGGGACGGGAGAAGTCGCAGCAAACCGGCGCCTCTCCTCCCCATTAATCACCACAGAAGTTCTCCGTGGCAGCACTCTCCAATGCTTGCAGGGTTAAGTGAAACGATGCGAGATGGTTTATAGTCAATCTGACCGCAATCATATAGATCCCTTTGCCAGAATGTGGTTCTTAGATCTTGTGGGCTATTATTTAAAAACATCCTTTATTTATCCACCAATTCTAGAATGGCTACCGCTGGAAAGATGCTCTGGCCCTGCCCCAGCTTATGAGATACATCTCTACCCTAGTATCCAAAAAAGTCATATAAGGCAGAGTAAATGATTGACTCCTTAATGAACTGCACTGCAGTTCCCTGTATTTTCAAGGGAGTTAGCAAAATAAATCATCAGAAAAGTTTTTAATATTAGAAGTGGGGTATGCATAATAGGTGATTCACTATTTTATGGCACTGTCAGCTGAAAAAGGACCTAATGAGTTACAAAAAAAGCCACTGCAAGTGAAAATGCTCCAATTTGATCATTAATATTCTAATAATGGCTGAAGACATTGGAATTTACTGCTTGCACACTGAGCTCAGTGCAAAGCAAAGGACAGTTACAGCAAATCATTTGTACTCTTAAGTTTCATTTCTCCTGCTTTGAGATTATGAAAAGAAAAAATGAACCTTCCACTATGTTTGAAAGCATTTCTGCCACAATCATCCCTTCTTTCTCCTAAAACCTTCTGAATAGACTTAGCACTAAACCCTCCAAAAGCTGGGGTTTATTCTAATTCCAGTTCACATTCCTGCAACCGAGAAAGGGAAAGGCCAATATTGCCCATCACAACCACAGTCTGCCCCTTTTGCTCCGAATCCGCAGCACTGCTCTGGTCACCAGCTTAGGGCTGCTCTAACTCCGTTCCCTGAAGCGACAGCTTTCAAAGGGTGCTGTGGTTACAGCCTCCAGGTGAACACAGCCAGCGCCCACAGGGATATCATCTCTCTTCTAGGGCACATTCTTCCTGCTTCTATTCATTGCATCCTTCCCCTTATCTGCACCTCCCCTCTTTCTTCCGTGCCTCCAGCCTACCAAGTAAAATAGGGCTTGACAACCACACAATAAATTTTTTAAAGTGTATGCTTTAGGGATATTTCTTCCTTTGAGTATTTATTCCAGCTTTTACAAAGGAATTTATCCAATTATTAATTCAACAAGAAAAAGGAAAGAAAAAAGTATGTGACCAGACAAGCCCAATTTCAAGCCACATATGCAGGTAACAGAGCTATTTTTAGTTATTTTGACATCAGTTTCAAAACATAAGGATAAAGTGAATGAATACTAAAGACGAGAATTGGCCAGGACTTGGTGCTTCATCTGAAAATAACTATGTAATGCTAACAGTATGCCCTACCAGCGTGCATTCATCCAGTACAGATCCAAAATTGTATTTTATGCTGTGCCTCTGAATTCAAACCCCAGAGGGAAGGAGGCTGAAGTGATTATGAGCTCCTTCTACATTCCTCAGTGCTGGACTACCCGAAGGCTGGAGCAGCATCCCATGCGATTCAGACCATTCTGGAAAATAAAACGGTAGCAGCTGCTGACCCTACCAAAACACCGCTCAGAATTACCAGTTTGCAGCCTGGACTTTAAACTGTCCCTCTCACCCCCACCTCAGACATTTCTTTGTGCAAAGGTTTGCAGAACAGTTTGGGGAAAATCAGCGTCTACAGTTCCTAATTTTTTACTGCACAGACTTCTCTCGCAGACCCAGCTTCCAGAACTGGGGCATTTTTTGTATGTTTATGCAACTCTTTTTTTACCTGGTCTAAACATGCTGGTGAAGTATGGAGGATTTTGTCTTCAGATGGGATATAGTCGCAAGCTAAATTACTGCCTGCAGCCACGGGGGGTTATCACTTCTCATTCTTTCAAGTATTAACTATGCTCAATTTTCTGCCTGATTTTATCAGATTTTCAAGTGTGTTTAGAAAGATACCCTACTGCTCTGTTTGAGGGGGCGTCTGCGCTACTGCTGTTGTACACGAGCAAGTTCATTTTGCTTCCCAAGACTACTCACTGTAATATTGTTTTCTTTTCCCTCTAAGCTTGAGAAAAGGCACGTTATGAATATTCATTTCCCTTGTAAAGTTAGGGGCAGCAGAAATATAAGCCTTTTCGGTTTATGTATCTATCTTCAAATGTATTATTTAAATATACTGTATTTGGAAAGGGGCAACCATTCTGACACATACTATTAACAAACGAGGAACTGCTTAAAATTTTTCACATTGTAACGATACCGAACATTTCCTAAAAATTGTCAGTGCTGATGAGTCCTGATGGACCACAAACTCAAGATATACTATAACCTGATCTTGCTCTTTACACAGAGTTTCACCAATTAACGATTAGGCTAATGAAGAATGCTCTGAGTATTAACTTCTTCAAACTATGTTTTTAGTATTCTAGTTTGGGATACGAATAACAAAGTCCCTTGGTGTGAAAACCTCTTTTCCTTCTCCCCTCTTTATATCTCCCCGAAATTTACATTCAGCCTCTTTGCCGGCATCTAAGGCTGGGTGTGCTTATGTTACAATTTAAGCACATCATGCAGATGACCAAGAACCATCATCGAGGTATGTAAAAGCCTTTACTTTTTTTTTTTACTTTACTTTTACTATACAGACCTTCTGCTATCAGGGCTGCCATTAACCTTTTTGCTTTCTGCTTAATGTTACACTTTACAAAAAAAATCCAAACACATCCCATAACGTCTATAAAAACAACAACTTCATACACACTTATCACCTCCAACATAAGCAGCAGATAATTATTCTGGGGAAAAAAAAAAACAAAACAAAACAACAACCAAACCTGTTTTTCTCTTGAATCACCTTTAACCTTAGGACACTGATCAAATACACTTTGATGGAAGTCCTCCACTTCAATGGAAGTCTTCTGTTAGCCCAAACAGGAATACAAGTCTGGAGAGTGTTGCCAAGCTGTAAACAATCACAAGCCAACGGACAGCAGTAAGCACTGCATCTCACACTGCTGCTAGCATGGGCTCCGTGGTAAAGGAATGAAGTTCTTTACTGGGTGAGAAACAAATTTTCGTTTCTGCTTTTAAAAGTAATTCCCTAACACTTACTTTGTGCTTTACTGATTATTTATTTCAAAATAAATTTGTGTTTCCTCAGCTAAATCATTCCTTGGAAAAAGAAAGCCCCATGCAGCAAAGTTCGAATTTGCAAGGCTCAACTGTGGAAAACTCCCTTGGAACCAGCCTGCTCCTCCTTCAAACCCCTTAGTAAGCTACAGCCCCCATGGCGGGGCAATTCATCATCGCAAGGAGTATGGGAAAGATAAAATTTCCACTTTGGCCATCTTTCACTGTTATTGCTTTTAATTGTTTTGACAGGGCACACACACACAAAATTCTTCTCTTTACCCTCTCTGTTATTTCATACTTTCCTTAGATAGTGGGTCCTCTGAGCTAAAAACTACGTCGTGCTCATTATATAGTGCCAAAGTTACAGCAAATCTGATCACAACAGAGACCTGTGAAGAGTCTCCAGTAAAAACACACATACATTCCCTTTCATGCTGTAAGAGTAATTTAGTTTCTTGATGAGAAAATTCCCATTAAGCAAAAATGAATACCATTTATAGCTCAACTCCAGAAGGCTGCAGAGTCCCTACCAAACTGCGAGCAAGTATTTTGCATTAACCTACCCTGATTCTCCAACGTGTACATGCTGAAAAAGCACAACCCTTTTTCCTATTATATTCGTACCGGGTATAACTGTGATGCAATACTGTGCCTCAAGTGGAAAGGCGTTACGGAGGAGTGGGAGAGGGTTAGGACGATGTTTCAGCCAAGCGGCACGCAGGAGGGGAGGCAGCGGTGGTGAGCAGGGGGTGCACCAGCTGCCTGAGCACGGTCAGGGCTGGCACTGCTGTGCCCACAGCCTGGGCACACAAATTGTCCCCTGGAGTGGAGAGAGAAACGGGAAGGAGACAAGCTTTTCAGGTGCTCCCCTTTGGTGGCAAGCTCTCAGCGGTATTGCAAAAGAGACACAATCAGCTTCCATAGGAAAACAGCCGATGAACCCAAATCCGGTTTAATTGTTGCCACATCGAGATAGCGGATTTTCTGCTTAAAGATAGAATTGTTTCTTCCTTGCCTGCACAAGAGCCATGCCTAACAGGAGCAATACTGAAGACTGAGCAAATCCAACTGTGGCATTGTGTGGTAATTGCACAGTAATAAAAACACAGCATAAAGAGAAACTCTATTTAACCAGTTTATCCAGCCAGATACTGTTATCTGGCACTCAGTCTGAGTCTCCACATTTTAACTTTTACTTGAAAATTACGGTGAAGTTTTGTTAAAAAAAAATTAAGTAGTGAACACCCTTCATTTTTAATATAAAAATATTTAATTTTTAGTATTTTAATGTTTAATATTTTTATTTTAAAGGTTTAGAAAAACCAAATTATGAATATGCTGTTTCTGCAAAGCAACACTGCTCCTCCAAAGGCTTACACAACAGGGCTCCTATTTCACTTAAAGTGTTTGCAAGATTAAGACTCTAAAAGCCAATGGTACTAATGTAATACACTTATTTTATAAAACTAAAAAGAAAGAAATCTTGAACAGCTGGAAGAAAGCTTCCTCAAAATACAGACCCAACCTCCCTTTCCTTCAAAATAAATATATTCACATTATTTTTAAAGGTAAGTTGTGACAACCTTGTTGATTAGAGCAATTCATGTGGCAGCATTCACTTTTCTCTAGCTCTCTAATGCATACTGAAAATAAGGCAATTAAATGAGAAAATTAATTCCATTAATTAAAAATGTTCAGTCTCAGGCAAGACAGAATGATCTGAGTGAGAATTACAGCTGTATAAATGTACATAAACCAAAACGTTTTCCTTGACATGTACTTTCCTTTAGGAAGGATAAATTTTGGAGCACAAACCAATGATAATGCTATTTTAACAGTATCATAAAGCTGGAAAGAGATATGAAAAGGTCTCTTGTTTTATCTTTTAAAGAGAAAACCACTGATGTATATAGGAAATTTTACAAGTAAAATACCACCCTTCCCACAAATTCCTTACTGGTGAGCCTGAGTGAAAACCCTGGTCAAGTCAGGAAAGAAAATCATTAAACTTTAGCTGAATCCATAAAGCACCATAGCTGCAGTTTCAATACAGATCATTTTATAGTAAAATTAAAATAGAAGCTCTTTTTAATTATATAAAGTGTGCACATTATTACTGAGGAAAGGAATACATGCTTTCCTCAAGAACCATAAAATTGGCTGCTGGGAATTAGACTTCAGCTGCAATTATTATATGGTCCTATAAAGGATATTGAAAGTCTGATAAAATTGCACCCTTGTCATGTAACAGCGATGCTTAATGCTAAATAACCACTCTGCAGCATTCCAGTCATAGCTTTCTCAAAACATCATAGCTCCCTTCTCACACCAAAAAGAAAACAGCAGGATTTTGGAGCTAAAAGTATACCTAAATATTTGAAATACCGAATGGACAGGTCAAAAGATATGTAAAGCCACATAAAGGCAAAACAACAGATGTGATAAATGAATCCTGACGGTCTTTTATAAAGGAAAGCCCTCCATGGATACATAACCCAACGTAAAAGACTCCATCCGTTGAGAAGGAAATAAAAACCCCAAAACAATGAAGCAAGCCCCTTAACTGCATACGCCTAACTCAGCCCTACCACTTCATGATGAATACCAGTGCCATACACTCCCAATGGCTGTTTTCCTTTTCGTTGCAGTATGTGTTGTAAACAGTGAGTATTTGTTATGCCTGCATACAGCTACAGGAGGCTGGCCAGGCTTCTCCTTGAGAACCTGGAATTTTCTTTGAGCAGCATCAGTACGCTCCTCATGTGCCTCTCAGGCCTGCAGATAGAGCATGGGACTAAAACCTGTAGATATTTCTAATCCCACAGACTCCATTGCACTCACAGTTTAGCCAGACTGAAAATTTTTATATGCACGAAGAATATCAAAGAAATATTTCTCTGACACGTAACATAAGGCACACACAGGGAAAGGCTGGACAGCAGAGAGACTGTGGAGTGTGGAAGAATGGGTGTAAATTTTGCTCTTGCAAATGAAGGAAAGGAGAAGATTCTTTCTCCTACAAACTGCTGGCAGAGTCCTTCACCATTTAGATCCTACAGAGTGAGTGGGAGATATATACCTTCTCCACAAAGCTTCACTTGGACTCTGCTGTTCGATTTCCAACACCTGTGATAACGCCAGGCTTCAGACAAAAGCCTCTGCACGAGCATGCAAAGGATCCCACACAGCTCTTGTTTGACACGACTACTCAGTCGTGACAAAAACCAGACCATTAGACATCAAACCTACTTGCCTCCCAAATTATGGCAGGAAACAAGCACCCTGGGCTGCATTAGTGTGAGATGGAGGGACCACAGCTTCTCTCCTTAGCACTGAGTGGTTGGCTTGCAGGCTGCAGGTATGTTGGGTACGTTTTCACAGAGGGGTTTCCTTTACAAAACAGAGCTGTGAGAGCCTGTTCCATGCCTGTGCTGCTCACGCAAGTGCAAACTGCCCACACCCTGTAAGCAACAGTCACGAGCCCCTCTGAGTTATCCGCCTCCTCCCACAGCACGACCAGAGGTGCAAAGGAAGCTGTTCACCTGTGGAACGTTACTAAGACTACGAGCAAGAAAGAAGTAAATGAAAACTCAGACATTGTTGATTAACCTAAAAAACAACATTTCTGAGGCAACTGTGATCCAGGATGAGCATGCTCAGTCCCTCCATCTCTCTACCTATGCTGCACTGAATACAGCAGGTACTGGCATGGGGCACTACTTGACTATAAATATGAAAGCATAGAAGATATATATGTTAGTTCTGACTGACCGTCTGAAAAACAGTGACCTTTTAACCAGTTAAGCTGTAAACAAAACATTAAAAAAATAATTTTTATTTGAAGTGTGCATGCAATGTGCTCCTTAAAAGGTAAAGCAAGTAAAGACTAGGGTGCACTTTGCAATGAGGCCTTAAAAGCCCTTACAAGTATTAATTTTACTTCAAAACCTCTCTTGAGGTAAGTATTTTGAATATTATATATAATGTCAACATTTTATAACAGTATAAAACCATATCACATGCTAACAGCTCAGTCAGGCCAAGATTTGGAAGTGGCAGACTTGGACTCTTAACTCCCTCTCATCTTTGGGTACTGTTGCAAAAAGAAAAATCTGTTCAGACAGTATTTATCTAGCATTGGGGAAAACAAAAACATCAACTCCCAAAACGTAAAAAGAAATTAACTGGAAACTTCTGATGCCAAACACAAAAGAAAGTTGAAAACACATTAAATAAAGGCCTTTGAATAAAATTTATGATCACACTTACACTGAACAGAATTGAAATTTGGTAGTGATTAACTTTTCAGTAAGGCTTTTTTGGGTGGGTGGTGTTTTTTTTTTTGGAAGGCATGAAAAATCTTCTCAGTCCTTTAAAAGTACAGATATTGCTGCTTCTTGATGAAGCTTCAAGATGTATCTTTTTTGTTAAAAATGTCTGAACCCTCTAATAAAGATATTTCTGAGAATTGTAATAATATAAAATGATTCATACAAATATTAAAATGTAAATGCAATCAACAGTTTTAAAAGAAGTCATGAAATGTGTCTTATAGTTCTTTCCATTTGAAACAATACTGGAGCGTATCAGTTTCAGAATAAAACCATCGCTCATATTTACCTTATCAAAAGTAGAAAAAATGCCCAGTAGCATTCACACTAATGTAAACCATCAGTTTTTCAGAATAAGGAAATAATTTGCTTACCTGGAACATCAATTAATCTCTTATAAACATTCAAGAAGGCTGCCTCTGCTTCTTTGCTTCTTTTACCCAATGCATCAATCTAAAAGGGGTGATGAGAAAAGAAGGCTTTTAGACTTACTCCAATACAGCTCTTACAGCTATAAAAATAAATGAATATATAACTAGCTAATACACAAAAAGGGAACCCAAGTCTCCTGTGTACAGCTCCTACAGAAGCAGTGCTGTTAGACTATTTCTGATATTTTTGTACTGAATATAATTTCAAGTTCTGTTTCAGTACAATAGCAAGCATCAGTATTTTTATGAACACTGCTGTCTACTGTGATTCTTTACTTTAGATCCTTACAAAAAGCATGGCATTTACTAGACAGGTTCTCTCCTCAGCAACTGTTTTCCTTTACCACTTAAGATCCAACACAACAAATGGGAACCACGTGCACTTCTGATGTCACACTCTGCCTTTATTGTGGGAAATATATTTTTCTTTTATTTCCACTAAGCCGACGAGAGGACGAAATGATGTATTTGTTGGACACCCTGCGATACTTAACACTAAACAACTGTGCATCTTCTACACACAAATAAGTTTTCTAATAAAGCTCAGGAACAGACGTATAAAGTCTATACTGCCTTGAGCTCAAGCCAGGCTCCTCTGACTAGCTTCTCTTTGTATTTTATAATGCATGCAATACTGATCTGAGAGGCTGTCTGCCCAGGTGAGGGAAAATAATACCTCACACAATCTGTTTTTTTCCTCTAAATCTGTATTTTCATCTAAAACTTCATTTTACAAGGAAAGGCGGCTTTATGGCCCTGAGAATAAAATACTTATTCCACAGAAACTTTTTTTGGTAAATGTGTGTAGAATGTACTAGAAAAGAGAAGATTTACAATTACTAAATATTAAAAAAAAACAACCACACCGACCTAGACCAGGTCGATTGAATTAATACTCCAAAGCAGAAAGAGACAGAAAGGGAAACAGGAAAGCCTGACACGGTTCTGCGGCAGCTTACTGAAATCAGGAAACTGAAAGTATGGAGATTATCGTTTCCATATTTTAATAAAAAGCAAGGAAGGATCTGAAGAACTACGGATAGAAAGGCCTGATACTATTCCTTCTGCGTATCTGAAAAGCAGTTAATATTATGAAACGATTTAAAGGTGTGTACGTCAACATGGACTAAAAAAAAGGAAGGTCCTGTCTGAAAAACGTCCTTGAATTCTTTCACGACGTTATTGATTTGGTAGATAAGGCAGAAACAATGGACAGAGTTTACTGTATCTGTATATTTCAGGGAAGTATCTGATATTTTGTTATATGGGAGGGAGATTTGCAGGCTAGGAGCCCGGCCAGCTGCAGGGGTTTGCAGTGGCTCTGGCACAGGATGCAGAGGGTGCCAGGGAAAGGAAGCGGCGCTGGGAGGAGGAGAGATAAGCAGGAGGGTGCTGCGGGGTCAGATTTGGTGCCACTTCTGTTTACTTTGTACTAAAATGACTTTGCGAAGGGAAGGATTTGGGGGGCGGGAATCCTACAATGCAGATGATTAAAATAATGGAGTCAGATGCAAAGTGCACAGGAGCAGAGTGCAGGAGCACCACGTGACTGGTATAGATTAGTCTTATGGCTGATAAGTGACTTGTAGAGATCATTACAGAGAGGATTAAGGCCAGAAAACCAAAGGACAAGGACAATTGTAGAAATTACACAGAAGCACAATGCACAACATAGAAACCGAGAAAAGACTCGAGGGGAGGGGTCAAGGAGGAAAATAAGGACACGGAAAACATCTGCACAGTGTTTGGCAGCAGCAATGAAATCTTGAGATACGGCAAGAGGTTGTAAAGAGACAAGTTATTGTAACACAAGGCAAGACTGCATTTGGAGAAACAAACCGAATTCCCATCTTGTTACATCCCCCCAAATCTGGATTCATTTATGTAACTTGGTGGAGGTGTAGCGTAACTGAATACTGACCTATTTGCCACTTACTCTTATGAATTATTTTTTTTTTTAAAAAAAAAAAGGTATTGGGAAGATGATAAACAAGCAGCAAAGGCCAAATTGATGGAGGTTGTGCAGAGCAGATGTAAATTCTCAAGAAATGCTGGCCACACTTGACTTTTTGAGATTACCCAGCAAGAAAGGCTACAGAAAGGCACTGGAATCTCACAGGGCATATGACGTGCTGGAGAGCAAGGGATTGATGGTTGTGAATAACCCATTTATTAATTTGAATTCAAGCAATCACAGATGGACTGATGCTCATTAGGGAATGAGAACATAAGTAATTTGGTTAGAACATTTTCACACAAAGAGTATTTGAAATTAGAATATGGAACAAACTGCCAAAGGCAGAGAGGCACCGGGTAGTAAATCAATGCTTGGGAGTATCAGACACCGTTTGTGAAGAGGCAAGAAAGGAGGGGGCAGCCATCAGAAAGACTTTTGCAGTTGAGATATTTCATGGGTACATAAAGACAGACTTTGAAGGCCAAAGCACACCATATGTTAGACTTCTGGACTTTAACGTTCCCACATACAATTTTCTCTCACTGCTGCTCAGCAGAGTACAGCCAAATTTAAATTACTATTATTAAATACAATTAGCATTACAGAACTGATTCTGTACTGTATTTTGAAAAATTAATTTGTCCCTTTTACGAAAACCAAAGCATTTAAAATGCTTGCATTTCTGTGAAATAACAGGATAGATTTGTTTTCCTATTACAGTTTTTCCACATTTTAATAAAAAGCATTTGTAATTATATTCTCCCTTAGTATTACAAAAGGTATGGTTTATTCACTCCTTAACAGTTATACAGTGATCGAAATATAAAACAGAATTGAAACAACATCTTCCAAGGAGATCAGAGTCTTTCTGATGGAAGCAGTTTGTAAATCACAGGAACTTTCACCCCGTACCACCCTCCCAATATTCAGAACCAAAATTCCAAACAATCCCACCAGGCAGAAAGAGCACCACAACTATTTTCTATCTTAAAATAAAATTTAGAAAAAGCACCATGACAACTTCAACTGAAAAAAAAAAAAAATGAAGTATGCCAGCTTCCTGCTGTGTAAGGAAATACGTGACGAAAAAGACATCAAAAATAATAAAATATAAATGAAATTCAGAAACAGAGCACTGAAAACATGGAAGTAAGTATCTGGAAGTTCACTGAAAATTTTTCAAATCAAAGTAAAATTGGTTCGGGAGCCAACACAGATGAGCTGCAATTAGCTCACATTAAAACAGTTGAACTACATTATAAAACTCTTGCTGAGCATTTTTATGACTCTAAAAACTTCAGGGACCCTGAAAGAAGTCAACTTATAATTACACTAGTGTAGTCTTGACATGAGCTTAGCTCCAAGTCTTAATTTATCTAAACCAGGCCCCATTATGTCTTCTTTGACTAGAGAGAAACAACAGTGACCTCTGTATTCCCCACCACCCCCATAAACATATGTTCACTTTTAAGTTTTGGCATACTATTTGTCTTGATAATACCACTGGCGCTATACTGAGATAACAGAAATGAGACACGAGGAATCCTCCTGCCTTAGCACACTCTTCATCTTTAAAATATCACCGGAGCTATACGGAGGGAACCACAGCAAGACACCGGTTTGAAAGCAGTCCTCACTTTATCTGCCTTGTTTTTCCAGGTCAAGTGTTTTCATGAGCTGTTGCTCGGGGCACCAAGTTCACCCTGGAGGATGAATGACATCCTTCCCTTCCACAATCATCTCCCTCCAACTCGGCCCTGCAGACCTCCTTGGTCTGCTTCCATTCTCCACTGCCACAACAGCAGCTTCTTGCCCGATACTGCCGGCACGCTACTCCAGTAGCATGGACAGCCTACTTTAGAAATGCTTGATCACAGTCTAATATCTACTACACTTGGCTAAAATCAAAACATAATCAATGAATCACCTTCACATTTAGGTAAGCACTATAAATCTGGCCACCTGTGTCAGGGAAGATGCTGATTATCTGAACACTGCTCTTCCTTTTTCAGCTCTGTCCAGTGTCACTTTCAGAAAGATAAAAGCAAAGTCTGTGGCTTTATTTTGGAATCTGTCATTCTTTATGCACCAAGAAATTTCAGCATTAATTAAAGTCTGATGTCTGCTGCCCCACAAATCCCCTAGGATTCTGTATTCAGGTTTGCAGGAGTGGGATGCTCTTCTGTGCTGTACTGTACATGGTATTGTCGCATCGACCATGGTCAGACAGAAGGCTGCACAATTGTGTTTCTGAATTGAAAGATGGAACAGGAAGATAAAGCTATTTGCAAGGAAACTGGGACTGCCAGATGCCGGTGCATTTTGCATCAACACTTAAATTTTCTGAACTTACAGGTATCAGCACATCAACACATTTGCAGACCATGAGACCGGCACATGGCCACGATGTGTTGTTCCTGACAGATCAACTTGGATAATTTCAGCATTTTCTTTTGTTTTTAGAGAACCTGGCATCCCAAGGACAACTCCTTAGTAAAGGGATCACCTTGCTTTCTGTGTCTGTATGCTGTTACCGAAGTGTCAGTGACTTACTTGCAGTACAATTAACTGCATATCCAGTGTCTCAAACACACGCTAAATATGAATTTTGTAGTCTTAACTCTTCTACTTATCCTCATTGCTCTTCAGTTGTAATTGTCACTCTCATTAGCCACCTTAACATGAAAGATAGGTCTTTTACTGTCCTGCACCTGAACTGGAACTGACTTATCAAGTAGAAATAAATTACTTAAAACAGAAGTTATTTTTCTGTTTTGATTCTTCATAGATAGAAGCCTTAATGAGACACCCATCGCCCTTCATTTGCAAAGCTCTCTTACACATTTTTTGTCATATTGTTTTGCATCACAAAGTCTCTCCATTTGCCTCCAATTACTTCCAGCTACCAAAATGCCATTAACAATTGTAAGAAACATGTTAAACAAAGGGAAAAGCATGATAACAACTCATTAACACACCATATTTTAAGCTGTGCTATATTCTTGAATAGCTCCTTGGAATCAAATGCCAGGTCTAGCAAGCATTACTAATGTTATGCAATGGCATTGGTCTTTCTCTGAAGCCATTACAATAGAGTTTAGCTGCTCTCTCACATGGAACAGTACATCAGTTGCCAGGGTGGTGCACTGCAACAGCTCTACAAGACACTGGGTCTGTGTGGACTAGGAATTGTGCAGGGTTGGCTTGTTTCCCTTTCTTAACACCAACAGAGATCTATATTAATAAATTAATTAATAGAAGTATAACACTATAATTTTACAAAATAATAAAAATAAGTTCATCATCCCAGTTAATTTCTTTCGCAGCTGAGAAAAGAAAAAGGAAAAATACTATTTTTTATCTTTGCTGCAATTAAAGAGTTTTGAAGCAAAGTTAAAAATAAATTATTCCTGTACAGCTGCTTAAAGCATATGGCATACATTTCAGCTGTGCCATAAATTCTTTAACAAAAGTAAGGACTTCACAGTGGCTACAATACCGATCTGTTTAGCAAAGCTGCCTGGGTGCAGTGCATAGGTATGCTACCAGGAAAGAGCTTGGGAAGAGCATGCCTGCCTCACCAACTTGTTGGTTTCACCTCAAGTTAAAAGCTTTAAGAAGGACTCAAATCCTTCAACTTTTCAATTCTGCTTCCCTCCACTATGAAACAGCTGCAACCTTGAACCCTTGAAACCTCTTCCTTTCATGCCCAGATAAATCCTGATTTTCCCAGACAAACAATGCTGCCATCCCCTGAGGAAAGCTCAGCTCCCTCTTTCTCACAGGACAGCTTCTTGTTGCTTTTCCAATCTTTGATCTTCCTTCCCAGTAAAACAGCCCAGTCCAACATGTGCCTCGAGATATTGACTGCAGAGTATCAGCTTTGTTTAAATAGCTTTTATTACTTGCTACCCTGCCTTCAGATCACTGTGACGGTGGGTATGCCATCATTGCTGAACTTCTCCTGGATCCTCTGAAAACCTGTGTGTCTGCCTCCTCACACCTCTCTGCATTTCTGAGCGATGTTTCACACTTGCTGCTCTCACTTGACTCCTAATCCATCCACTGGGCACCAAACGGAGCAGCCCTGTGACCTCCTCCTGCCTCAGGCCACAGGCTCCCACTTCTCTTGCATCAGATCTAGGGATTGCACTGGTGTAGCATGATTCAGCTCACTGACTCGATGAAAAACTAAGCAACGAAGGAGAGAAAGAATTTATTTTCCATCATGCCAGCAAACTAACTGACTCATCCTGTGCATTTGCTAGACTCAGCATGAGGGAGGAGGTGGGCACCCAGGGCTGGGGCAAGCAAGGACACTTGCCAGCCGGTGTCAGTCCCACACTGGCATCACTTAGGTATGGCATGAAACAAGAGCGACAACATACGGATGGGAAAAGGAGGGTCAAAGCATCAAATGTTCTGAAAATTCCCTTCCCTAACTATTCTATCAATGTCTTTATCATATGAAAATGCTGTTTACTTTGTTAATGCACATATTAGTTCACATTATGCGCTGTAATGTAATGAATTTTACTGGAGACGTAATAACAAAGTCTCAAAGTTCATGCTTAAGTAAAACAAACTAAAGGACAGCCTGGTCCTGGAAATAAGGACTTTGCCTCATGGAAGCTTAGAGCCGTCTGTGAAGGATAGAGGATACCCTTGGACAACAGAGATAATGCCAGCATCCTAGCCCCTCTGACACATTATTTAAACCTTTCTGGTGTCATAGGTAACAAACTCTTAGCAAGACTGACTGCAGGGGTGTCTGGATCAATATACAAGCAGCAAGAATGCTGCAGAAATACAGGTGATTTGCAAAGTTTTACTCTGATTAGTAATCAGTAATGTGGGTGCTACTGATTAGTCAAATCACATTGTACCTCGACGTTTGAAGGGAGGGTGTAAGAACCCTGTGTGAAACCACATTTGGAGTGCCCCACTTTGGCTGGGGCACCTCAGGCACATGAATAGACTATTCACCCTTGTAATTTTATACCTTGCATCCTAACCTCTCTCCTTGGTTGGCACAGGCCAGTCATGAATTTGCATAACGCAAAAAAAGGTAAAACACAAACCCATAGCAGGAAGTAAGAAGAGAATGACGTCCCAACGGGGAATGCATACTTCCCAAGAAACTAAAAGAACATTTTTCTAGACAACGAGTCTGCCAATTATTCTCTATGCCACTAACCAAGATGTCAGAGCTTGCCACATCGGATCCTTGAGGTTGTGCAAGACACAAGGTGGGATGGAGAACATCTCCTGCCATAGCCAGCCCAACCATGCTTGATGTGGCAAAGTGAGACAGGGGAGGAAGGAGAGAAATTGGCGCTCCTGCCAGGGCAGAGCAGCCTGTGCTATTCGACATCCTCTCCAGCTTCCCAGCAGGAGAAGGAGCTAGCTGCACAGTAAAACGAGTGGGTGCTTTCACCTGCCTGTCAGCTTCTCCTCCTCTATCTGTCAACAGTGACCTAGAACCCACAATCGCTTTTCTGCCTTATGGATGAACCAAACTTTTGTTTATATATTTTAAAAAATCAGGGCAGAGGAATCCTTGCAAGAAAGAGCTCATTAACTGCCTTTATGCAAAATCCACCTGCACATAAATACCAAAATGTATCCTTTTGCTAATATTTTATACTGAGCTTACCCTTTTGCTTCTCTATTTTAAAAAAGCAAGACCAGACACCGGCTTGTATAGAGCCTCACAGCAATTCTGTAATAAACACAGAGATAAATCTGTATTTGGAGAAACAGGGACTGGATTATAATGACACTCAGCAGAATACCGCACCCAGCACAGCCCTCCCATCCCCATTCCTTCCAGCACACTTCAAGCTCTGTTTTTTTAAAAGGATGAGAAGATACTCCTGACACTGCGAACTGAAACAGTGCTGCCTGTCTGCATTTTGCATAAATAGTTTCCCACCACTGTTATCATTTCATCCAAATGCATGGCAGCGGCATAGCGGGCCTTAATATAGACAGCCCACCAGCTGCCAACAGAAATTTCAGCACTTTGTCAATTATATAAAAATAAGAGGATTTGGGCTGATCCTCCCCAAAGTTACCCTAGTAGTAACTGCTGTCTCAGTACAACTTGCCTGTGCAGTGGATGGGATGGAGACAAACCTGCAAGAGCTTCAGAAAGGTGCATGGTGCCTATTGCTTTGCTTCTGGTGGTACATGTTAGGTTTGGGACCTTGCCTGTCACCCCCCTAGCTGGGGTCTGTCCCAGGAAGGTATCGATATGGGAAGGAAAAAGAGGCACATACAGCAGAGGCTCTGACTGTATTTGAGAGTTTCTACAGTTCCGCCCATCACTGCACTTAAGCGTCTCTTCTTTTGGGGACGTTTTCGATGCTGCAGCCCAGTGCTGGCAGCAGACACGCTAACACTCATCAGGGAGAGCACATCTGCCTTGGAGATGCTGAAGTATATTTAAATCACCTTCCTCAGGAAAGATGTTGTTTCAACTGCAATCAAGCCAGCCAAAAATAAATAAATAATCATTTACACACTTCTGTAAACAAAGAAATGAAAGGCTGCTGAGCGGCTGCTACCCCAAAAGCACGCTGTACGTCTCTCTCCCTTTCCTGCTAGCACTGGGAAACAGCATCGAGACGAAGCACAAAACCATGCCCGTGCTCCTGTTGTACAAAGGAAATTACCCACCACCCACGCCCCGTCAAGTGGACATTAAAATAAAACAATTACCCGCCAAAAATATTACATTTACTCCATTTTGTTACAAAGAGTGGTTTAATGGGACTTTCACTGAAAAGCAGGAAAGCTCTGGGCCTAAATCAGCGTGACGTGAGCTCTGAATTTTGATGTATGCTGTTGACTTCCCCAACACAGAGCAATTTGTAATAGCTTTGCCACGCTGTTGTTTTCAAAGCTCCTGCTACATCACAAGCATTTATTTCTGACCACAAAATTACATTTATTCAACAGAAAGCAGCTCAGGGTCTTTAAGAGGTTAACTTCTGGAGTGCTTGGCTGCTCTCCAGCCTCTGTACTAGAATCAGTGCTAACGCAACAGCACACAACAGCACCCAGGCTAGCCGTGATTAATAGAGTGCTGAATACGCTGCTTTCCACATACACACACTTTTCATTCCCTTGCTTCCATAGATCATGGACTTATCCTCAAAATATCTGACTGAAATTGAATTTGGCTTCTCTCTCAACCGTTCATTTCCTATGTTATGCAAGGTTATATCCTTTTCTGCATGAGCAGAACCAAACCAGCTGCAGCTTTTGAGAAGAAAATGTGTTTTCAATTATGAAGCTGGCCTGAATATTGAACCACAGTTCTACTGCTACTCTAATTGAGCCATCATGGAGTGAACCTACAGGAAAGAAATTGCATTAATTAGGTTTGTAAATTTAACATAAGGAAATTAAAGGGGGTAAAAAAAAAAAAAAAAAAAAAAAAGAGAGATTAGTATCAGCTCAGGAATACTCCTTCAAAATGCAGAAGGAAAGCAGGTCTGAAGTTGTTTAGGCACACACATTATTAGAGTAGCCCTTCAAAGGCATGATTAGTAGTTCCAGCACACCAAACTGTTTTCAGCTTCTGCCGTCTGCACATGGAAAATTATTAAATTACTCTACTGACCAAATTAATAGTTTAAAGAGCAATTCAGCTAAGTGGGGAGCCCAAGTGGTCTCATCAGAATGGCAATACCCTTAAAAGTACTTGCTTTGTGAGAAGAATATGAGAAATGGTTTCCACAGAAATAAAAGTCCAGTGTGTTGTTTTGGAGTATGTGCCTTAAAGGGTTCTCCAAATGAGGGATTACTGCATTACTGTTGGACAGTACTGTTATGCCACATGAAAAGAATGCTAATGACTTCAGGAAATCCTTTCCCAGCCTTAAAATATCTATTTGATGACTTCACAAATACAGATTCCAACACTAGATTTCCATACCACAACTTTAGTTCTGTAAATTAACATAGCCCAAGAACATAACTTTTTTTTTTGGTTAAGATTTACAAATATCCATCCACTGATGTAAACATGGCAATGTACAATGACCTTACTCAGAACACAGCTTATTCAGATGGTTACTTGAAGGAGTGCCTTGCAAACGATACATAATAATTTTATGATTGAATGATAAAACTCTTTAGCATTTTCTGATTCTGTCCTGTATTTAGCCCAGCATATGATGAATAAACAATTACTAAGTTGCATCCTCAGGTTAATGATAACCAGAAAGAAAAAAAAAAAAAGATAGAAAAGACAGGAACTATGCCCTCCTAATTTGATGACTTCTGTCTTGCTCACAATAGTCCATTTTCATTATCCAGACGTTAAATCTTCCAGGGAAGCTACAAAGGTTATCCACAAAAATAAAAAGAACAATACCATCAACTTTGAATAAGACACAACATTCTGTTAATCTAAAAAAAAAAATCTGCATTCAAATTTCCATTAAAATCCTAAATAAGGAAAAAGTACTGTAATAAAATTATACTACAGCGATGAATTAATAGGGTCTCACATTGAACTAGGAATGCATTTTAAAATTTGTAGCATGCTAAATTCCATTTCATAATGCTTTTACTTTAACTGTCATCATAAAAAATCCAGTTACTTAAAGCACAGAGATCTATACAAAATAAGTTATTTCCAACTACTAATGGAAACTGCATATTTGATAACTGGAACAGTTTTCATCTGAGTGAACGAGATAAATATCTATGGAATGCAGAATGTTCTGGTTGGGGGGGGGGGTGTTTTATAAATATTATACAAAGGCACAACACTGGGGGGGCAGGGACGGGGTGGAGGGATTATCAATATCCATGCTCAAACTGAAAAGAAAAACTGGCTAAAGTGACCTGTGGATTTATTTTAAAAAGTCAACTAGCCACAGGTTTACAAGCAGATGTCCCATAAAGCATGCTTGGGAGGATATTTAAATACGCGAGCTTAAGTTAACCTCTCTCCAAATAACGTCAGGCTCACTGAGGGCACAGTTCAAGGACAGTTTAAGTCAACCTAAGCTGACACGTTTGCACTCCTCCTGCCCTTGGCTTTGCTTTCCTGGCCTCTGCCCTGCCCAGCAGACGCCTGCAGCAAGCTGCTCCACTGAACCAACCTGGCAGAAAAATAAGCCAGCAAAAAAGGGGGAAAAAGAAAACTGTGTTTGCCATGGGAACACACTAGCCAAAGTGCTGAGGCAAGGAAGGAGGTGGGGAGCCAGTCCTTAGGTACGCACAACCCAGCAATATCCACATAAAGCTACTTAAATACTTTTGCTTGTTAGGGAGCTGTCTGTCCCTTCTGATCTTCTGGCCCTCCCTAGTGCCCAAAGCCCGGTGGAACGCAGTCATCCCACATGGGATTTGCAAAAGCCTGCTTCCCTTCTGAGGTGGAACTGGAATTTATTATTACCTGGACATGCAAAACCCACTTACTTAGTTCTGTCATTAGAGATCAAGAAAAGGGTGGGGCAACAGCAGTGGAGGCAGGAGTTCAGTGCAAAAACGTGGTGGAGACTCTCTGCATGGTAAGAAGAGAAGCTGCATCATGTAAGAACCCTTTTTCCTAGCTTCCATATGAGCGACAGATCAGAAGAAGGTGGTGCTCCAAAGTTCAGCGACACCATCCACAATACTACAGAGGTGAACCAGAGCACTCCTACAGCATTCCCTACCCACGGCTCAAGGACACTCGCTCTCCAGCAGAAGAGACTCTAGAAAACATCTAGTTTCACTACTTCTCCACTTACCTCAGTTTTACTTACTTACTTATTCCTGTTGTTTTTTTTAAAAAAAGTAAAATCCTAGTCTGGGGCTGAAAACTGAAGTCTATGTAGTAGAAGTAGGAAACCTCTTATGAGCAGATCACTCCCTATTCCTCCTTCCTCCTCCCTGCTCACATCCCAAAGTACACGTACTGTGCGACCAAGAGGTCCCTCTGCCACCTCCTCCCAAGACATTAAATACCACCTAACAACCAGGTAACGCTCATGCTACTGCAAAGCAATCTTACAGAGCTCCTGGATGGGTGTCCAGCCCCCAGCAACACTGCTTGCTGAGCCATCTCTGGGGAGAGCAAGTTGAGGCATCTCCAGTGAATCTGTGATGGAGAAGAGCCTATATACTTCACACTATTTGTTCCTGAGATACCTGGAGCATTCATCTCGTGATCTTTCAGAAAATCAGCCTTAACAATAAACAGACAGCAAATCTATATACGGAGCGCTAAAATATAACTCACCAGAACAGGCTAATATTCTTGGTGTTCTGATTTGTTACCGAAACAAGAGACAGTAATTACATCTATAATCAGATACTACAATTCACAGTTTAATGTTCTGCATTTATGTACTCAATCATGGTAAGTTCAGGTTTTTTAGGTTTCTAAACCCCTGTCTAGATCAGGGAGACTGGAATCACCAGCTCAGTGATTCAGCAGCACAATCTTGTAACGTATTCATATTTCATTTACGTAAGAGGGGTTTTCTACCAACAGATTTGTGAGGTTGAATTTATACCAGCATAAACTTCACTTTTACATTAGTGAAGCAAAACTGCAGAAGAGGAGCGTGTATGAGCCATACCGAGGTAACAGTGAGCTGTCTCCCAGCAGGCAAGATCTAATGGGAGAATCGTCCTTCACTGTAGCCAAATTTGGATTTATGATTGTTACTTGATCCTCAGACATTCTCTTCACTACAGAACAGTGCTGAAAGCACACATACACTTTTCAGAGCACTGCAAGCTTGAAACTAAAGTGAAAAGGTTTTAAGAGCACTGCAATCCACTTGGAGCAATTTTAAAGTGTAAATTTCCATTGGCAAACGGACTCACACAAGTCATTCTTTGTTCTCACAAATTACTACTAGATATATCAAGGACAAAGTTGTCCTGTTTATTTACTTCTAGCAATACTTGGGAAACTGGGTCATAAAATAAAAAATATCATACTGCTTTTAAGATCAGGAATTATCACCTATTTGAGATACATATTTATCAGGATGTACAAGTAATCAGAAATGCAACCCTCATTACACATAACGGGAGCTGTGCACTTAATTCCTATGCAGACTTCTGAAAACACGCTCCTGAGTTTCTCCGTGCTCTGGTGGGAACTGCAACAATATAAAGTCAGCCAACAACTTACACATTGAGAAAGTAAGAAGTGTTGCTGCTTTAGCACAGCTAACTTTTAAGAGCAGGGCTCTACAACGTGTAACAGGGTGTGAGCTAGAACCTAAATCTACCACCCCACGCAGGCACTGATCTTTATAAGGAGAAATGTAATTTGCAAACTTCATACATGACATTTTCCTAGAGGCAGTACAACAGCTCCCATCTGGCCTAAGCACTCACGTGAAGCCAGCACTTCATGGCTGTCCCCAGCTAAAATGTAAAATTCTGTAATTGGCCCAGCTGCCTTTTCCTATAGAAATTCTTCAAAAAACCCAACAGTCAGCTTTTAACCTAGTGATCACTCAAATCACGTGTTTCTTAGCGGAGTGGTGTGAAGAGAAATCAAAGAGCCAGCACCAGCACTGTTAACATTTTCTGTTGGTTTTCCAACAAACACCTGCCAACTTAAGGTTTTCCATCAAACCCTCTACAATATGATGTTTTACAGCTGAAAAGTTTTACGGTGAAAACAATTTGTAGTATCTTGTATTTTTGTAGACGTACAACACATTGCATTCATTAAGCGTTGAAACCATCAAGTCATTGAGGCATAGCGAGTTAGCATGTGCCACCTGAGTCACTGCAACGGTAAGCTTACGCTCAGGTATGCTGAATGCAAAGTGATTTGACCAGTTTAGCTTGTCCAGCACAAATCCAGCCTCTCACAGCCATACCCTGCACACAGCAAAACGCAGAAGGGCTGAACCCCTGCAATGCTCTCTGCTCAAGGGCTCCGTACCCACCCAGCCATGCTGAATGACTGCCAGCACACCACACTCATGTCAAGCAATATCGAAAGCACCATAAGAAGCATAAGCTCTTACCTCTCCCTGGAAACTCTTCAGTAATGGAGCTACCTGTTTGCGCAGGTCCTAGAAGACAGAAGCAAGGTATTTCATCAGAAAAATCTGAAAGGACAAGTCATTGTCAAGTTTTTCCTAACACAACTTTCAGTTCTGAAATACTACTTAAATTCTGATCACATTTTACGGGAGCTTTGATTAAAATAAAAGTATACCTAGAATTAATTTTGAACAAGTCTGCATTTCCAGTTTGACATATACCTGTATCTGTTGCAAACAGTATTAATTAACAAAACTAGTGATGTTGGGTAAGCACTGAACGCCTTCAATCTCGTAATTCAGCTGAAACACTAATGCGATTAGAAGAAGTAAATGCCTCTATCTACCTAAACAGCAGCTACACCTCTGAACTTATGCCAAAGAAATTTCCACAAATGGAAGCTAGGCTTAAAGGAAGACGACTTTGAACCATCATTTCAACTAAGAGTGTCGGTATTTTGTGAAAGGTCTATTTTATTTATTTTATTTATTATTTTCTCAAGAGTGCTCTGACTTTAGCCATCAAAGAATTGGAAATCGCCACATTGAAGACGACAGTATTATTTGTTAGCTTCTGTATAACTAAAAATTCTTCCTCTGAATTAACACCACAGCATTCATTAAAATACTGCCCATAGAACCACTGCAAAAGTTTATAGCGTATTTTTACTTGGCAACCAAGATAATTTAGGACAACAAAGGTATATCTATCTTGCATAAAATTCTCAGTGGCTCCACTTCTGAGCTGGTTTGGGTCTAATTCACTTACAAATTCTCAGAATTCTCATTATCTGCATGCCTGAAGAATAAAATCCTGTAGCTTTGCAGAGGACACTGTATTATTCATGCACAGCCAAGAAGCTGCACTCCTGTTTTTGCTATGGTATGCCACTGACGAGGTACAAGCAGCAACTTCATAGTACACTTACAGCTAGAAATAAATCTGTAAGAGGTATAAAACAGTAACATGATGCTGCATCACTGACGAGAGCAGCACTGATGTGGGTTATCCAGGGAGAAGGTGGATATCCCATCCTTGGAGATTTCCAAGCCACAGCTGACCAGACCTTGTGTGGGTGCTACAGACCCATTTTTAGGGCATGAGATCTCATCAGCCTCCAGACACCCCCTTCAGCCAAGAGTCCTATGATGATCTGAGAACACTGCTCACAACTTGCACAGTCACGAACTTCATAAGTAACCACAAAATCTTCCTAGCTTCACACAGGCCACAGACCCACAGCTACCCTGAACCTCACGCAAGAGGTCATAATGAGGTCTTTGAAGTATTTTCTCTAGATAAATGGGTTCAGTAAAGCCTTAGGCCTTTTAGAGAAGAAGACGACCTTAAAAAGTTGGGAAATTCTCTTTTCCAATGCATTTACTTTTACATCTAGAGTCATGCAACATATTGGGCATTAAACCACTCACCAAAACATCCTCAGCCCTGGATTTAATCTGATTTTCCTCAAGGAAAAGTAAGCTTTTGAGAGAAGTGATTTTTGTCATTTAAATGACAAGTCATGCAGAGAGTTGGAGTATCAGGAGCTCTCTCACTCCCTAAGAAATGGCTTAGGGGGCCAAACGCAAATGAAGCTATCAAAGACAAATGATCAGCCAAATTTCACTTCTTACATGGTTATTGCACTAACAGACAGCTAATCCCCATCAAGTTAAGGATAATGTTGCAGCTTTATAAGCTCCCTCTTCAGCACCAAACCAAGGAATGCTTCTGTTCTTAGACCAAGTTAAGTCATCTAAACGTTTCCTGATATTTTCTGATGTCTGTTTTAGGACAGAAAAAGGTTAGATACTGTTCTTGCCTATCATAAACACCTACAAATTATGTCTGTACCAGAGCAGACTGGCAGGTTGAGCAGCTTTTCCCCGCTTCTGGCTACTCTGGGAGACCAGAGGGCTGTGCATGTTTTATAACATGTTTTCTTCGTAACCTGATGATGATGACGACATTGAAGAAAGTAACAATAACCACTGATGGCAAAATAAATGCCCACATTCAGGGCCAAAATCTGGCATGGTAGGTTTTAATGCACAGTGAAATTACAAACAGAGCCATTAGATTTACAGTCAGGACACTGGCACCCTTTATAAAATCAGGAAAAAATTATACCATCCAAGCAAAGCAACATTTCTCGAAATAAAAATTTCAGCTGGTAGGAAATCATTGGGTTTAGGGCTTCTGTCCTTTGTATTGCCACTGAATTTACTGACTAGTTTGGCGCCAGCCAGCAAACTGATGTCAAAACTGAATGCAGAAATACAGGAGATCTAATTCCAGACCAGCCCTGAGTCTCTTGCTTGCATGACTCTCAAGAGCAGGACGTTATTCCCACTGCCTAAGGGCATGGTGTAAGCATCAGAAATCACCCTAGGTACATCAGCAGATGACAAAGCACCGCAAAGGAATTCAGTAAAATAAAGCACAGCCGCTCTGGAGGCAGGAGAACTTAAGCCCTGCTCTTTTCTCTGTGTGTGGCAAGCTCTAGCCAAAAGCCTGCTATTGAACTGCATCGTCTGACACATACTAACTTCTGAAAGACAGGATTCGCAGCACTTTTTATTTCATGATATAAACTATGTCAGAACTTTGCCTTCGTATTCATCTTTAATAATGAGAGATGTTGCTTGTTTATAGCAGAGAAGAGGGAGAAAAGCTGGGGGGAAAAAACAGGAATAGAAGGGGCATCCCAAAGCCAAGAAAACAGTTGGTCAAGCTGTCAAAACGGGAGAAAAGCTTTCAAGTACAAAATTTTATTCCCACACATCCTTCATTTAGCAAATTCAGGATGCTAAACACTCATCCCAGCAATCAAAACGTTACCAAGCAAAATTCATGCCATAATGGGAAAATGTGTTGTGCTTCATTTAGACAGCAGCTTTTGTTGTTGGTAAAACTGTTTTTAAAACATTTCATGATAGGGGAGAATGCAGCTCCAAGCGATTCAGTCCCACTGGCAAGCAATCAGTTATACAAGTGTAATCAATCTGAGGCAATCCTGGGACGCGCTGATCATTAGAGCACACAGTTTAACAGCGTAAAATGCTTTGACAACTTGAAGTCTTAGCAATAACTTGAAATCTGTTGCAGCTGAACAAGAGAGACAGAGCATCCCACTTCCATTACCTTCATGGAGCAAACGGCCTAAGAAGTGTAACTGAAAGGAATCTGCCCCAGTATTTTACATGCAGTCAAATATGCCATGCAGGTAAGTGGACAAATGGCACACATGATAACAAAAGGCATGAACAACTTCTTCACACCACTTTTTGTTTTCTCTCCATCTTGGAAGGAGTTTATAGACGGCTTTTATAATTCATTCCTTGGATAAACAGCATCAAAACTTTAGACAACTCACAACAAAAGGGAAGTAAAAATAGACAGAAGTCAGGAATACACACACTTCGAGTCACCAGCTAAAACCCTGCTGGTGGGATTTATTTTTGGCAGTTTGGAAAAATTCCCCATCAGACTTTGTCTCAGAAGTATTACACTAACATCAAATAGAATTCTACCTTCTTTGCACTAAACTGAACAGAAAGAAGGATGTTCAGTTCAGACCCAGGGGAATCTGCAATGTTGGTTAGCAAGGACACCATATGATTTATTATCTGTTTAAAGTGTAGTGGCCTTTACTGCCTGGGCTGTGATCAAAACAGGAAAAGCATCCAACTCCAGCACTCGCATACAGCTAGCAAATCACTGCGATCAAGCAGAACAGCTAAAAAGGGTACACACAACTGAATATTAAAACAAATGATAATTTATCTACACAAACGTATTGAAATATTTTGAGTACTCCTATACAATCACATTATTAGCCTATTTTTTCATGCCACCTAAACGTGCATGTTCTCTCTCTGGATGATTTATCAGGGTAGAGCAGTTTTCTGAAAAAAGGCTCTATCACAGACAAACTCAATATCTGAAGTAGAGACTATGAATTAGGATGCTGTATCATTATCTGAATCAAATCTGATAGCTGAAAGCTAATATAGCATTTTCCTTTTACATGAGTATAAACAACGAGTTTATATTTTGATCAAGTAGCTACACAATGAAATCTGAATCCAAATAATTTTTAACTCCCTTTCCATTCTCATTAAAAATAACTCCACGGAAAATAAATCTGTGTAAAAACTGCGGCAACAAATGCATCTTTCTGACAACTAAACTGTATTATTCATCTATTGCTATCTTAATACACTGTGTACAGTACAAAGGACATATGAATGGTCAGGGTGCTACACTGTATTTGTAATCTACTTGGGGTCTGAAGCTACACAAGCACCTTTTGATCTCCTTGCAGACTGCTCCATCTCATTTACCTCCAAAATGCTTATCTCTGAATGCCACAACAAAAGCCCTATGACTCTGGTTTGATAAAGTTGTCCAGCAAGGCTAAGCTTGACCTATACACCTTTATCATCTACAGAAGTATTGTGCTCTTGTAAAATAAAACAAAACAAAAAAATGGGCAAATGTTCTGTCATATGCCTCCCGTGCCACATTTCCTATGATTTGTTCTATATATTGTCTGCTCGAGACGTGCATTGGCTGGTGAATGTCACTATGTCTGGCAGGGAAATCATAATGAGAAGCAGCCCACTTGTATCAGCATCGGTGACATCATTAGTTCAGCTGTCACAACCTATTTTTGAGCTGCCTTATCACAAGCGAGATGCTACGGCTTTCCTGGTGAATTATCCTTTCACATTTCCTTCCCTGTTAGCCCACATGTAATAAGGGACTAACAAGTGGCCCTGCACTCAAAATTGGCTGGGCTGAACATCATGACTCCAGATACATTTTTAGAAGAATTTGCAAAGTTAAAAAAAAAAAAAAAAAAAAAAGAAAAAAAGAAAGAAAAGAAAGAAAAAAACAACTCAGAACCAAACCCAAAACATACTGACTGTGCAGGAAGATAACTTGTCAGTTCTCAGTTCAATCAACAAAGTAGCAGGAACTCTGGTGTCAAAAACTGGTAGCCAGGTTTAAGCCCCTCTTTCAAGAGGCTGTGCTGGTATCGGGAATGTTTGTTTACTGCAGCTGGGAGGATGTTTATCTGTGTACCCTCACAAGCAGGGCTCCATACGCTTTGTCCAAACAGCTATTATCTCGGTAATTTTATTGAGCTTCTCTTTCATATAAATATAGTTGAAAGCGTGAGAGGTAAAAAGCAGCCAAGCATGAGGGATTTGGGAAGAACGCTGGCATCAACTTCCAAGGTGTGTTTGATTATTATATAATCAAGGACACAACTGGTCACTGCGGAACACTGAAATCAGCAAGTTAACTATAATTAGTCGTAAGCAATTCTGCTGGTTAATTAGAGAGCCAGCAAGCATATATGCTTCGCCCTGCTATGGTTAAATTGGTGAACAAGTTGGGATCACTCAATTTGACATTCCCCTACCATTACACAAGTCTTAAATATTATTTATTTGCACCCACAATTATGAAAAAATCCAAAACATGCAATTTTTCCACCAGAGATCCTGGGCGCATGTAATTGGAGGTGCACTAAGGGAAACATTTCAGTCTTTATGTTTAGTTAGTTTGAGCAAGCTCCACTTTGCTTTGCTCTAAAAGATACAAAACTGAAATTCCAGATAGTTGTTCAAACAGGTATTATACAGTAGCTTAGATGACTTACTCAATTCCTAAAATATAAGGCAAATTAAATCATATGAGCAAACAATTTATTGCTCAATTTACACTACGATTTAATGAGATAGAAAACCTCTTACTGCTTGAGGCTGCTGAAGTATTTACTTGAAATCTGATCATTAAAGAATGAATCATAATGTTATCCATTTTCTATGATATCTGTAGTTATTTTAATACACTAACATGCCAGTATTTTCTCTGTACAAAAAAAATATATCTTAACTTACACTTATATGTATGTTTCAACCTAGCACTACGATAAATAAAAAATCTTGATTTACAGTAGCAAAATGTACACCACAGTACTTTCTGAAATATTTGAGCTCACAGATCTTGTGCAAATTCCATTAGCTTTAATTATTTATTAGCAGTAGATTTAGATTACTGTTCTTGACCTATTTTTCAGTGTATGGACCCACCCAGCAAGAAGTGAAAAAATATTCCATTTGTGAAAGCCTGATTTAGTGAGAGCAGACCTTAGCTTAAAGTAGAACATTAAGCAAAAACACATGCATTGTAATTCAGGGGGAGAAGCTTGCACTTCAGAAAGGTTACGAAGCAGGGCATAACCAGCCTACAGAATAAACACTAAAAGAGATTCCTTGAAAAGAGACGTTATTTTTGCTGTTTAACCACCTCAGACCATTTTGCAAAATTGCAGCCACATGACAACCCCAGAAGGAAGTGAGCCTTGACAGCAGACATACAGAGACGTTTTGAGACTTTGTCAAAATACCGTTCTTTCTACCAAACCCTGTAGACCATGTGGGTCCTAATAAGCCATGGGGAAACAGGTCCAGAGTGAGCAAGCATTCTGGGGCTGGTCCTGTGGTTCCTTTCACCGGTGAGGAGGCAAACGGTGCTCTTTCTCGGCACGAGGAAAATGGAGCATCTGAGAAGGTGCCTACTTGCCTCGTTGCCCTGGGTTTGGGACTGACACCTCACTTTCAATGGAACGACTCACTTGTGTGAGTCTTAATAAAATCCTCTTACAGCTTCTTCCAAGTTAAAATAAACTAAAAGCTAACAAGTTTACTCTGTGCCTATGCAGCAACATATAAACAGACTGGGTACCTTCACAACTGTTTAAAAAAAATAATCAACGGTGTGAAAGAAGAACTGTTGCACCCATATATCTGTATGTAGATGTGTTTGTGTATATATATATATACACACATATACATTATATATACACAAATATATAAAAAATAGATAACTAACTTTACAAATCAATTTGGTGAACTATGCTTTTTTAGACTCATGTTAAAACCTTACCATCATTTATAAAACAGCAAGCTAGCATTGGCTAGAAAAGACACTGAACAGAAACGATTCCAAACTTAAAAACTAGAGTTGCTGGGGAACAGAAAAATTAATTCAAACAAAAATTATTCAGGTAGAACTTTGGAAGGAGCTAATTCTAACAAAATGAAAGCCTGGTCACTAAAATTCCAGTAGGGAAAAAAATAAAATGATGACTTATTTAACAGCTCACCAACACATGTAGAAAATCAAGCATAATTTTTAACAAACATTAATTTAAAAAGCTACATACTGGCTAATGGCCCCATGGAGATTTTTCTTCCAGCTAACAGTTTGTCCTGCTTTCTTATTAAACTCTGTAGTCCCTGTTGAAGGCTGCAGGTGATACCAAACATACCACAACAAACCCTTGTCGAGGGAAAACACACATGTCCGTATCATCCCAGGTCAGAAATAAATAAATAAGAACTACTTATTTATGTAATGAAAAACCATTTGATTAGCCAAATAAATACTTCAGAATCTTTGAAGTGTGCTGCTCTTGCCAGTGGGATAACTACGTGTCAGCAAAATGCAGGAATCGCTGTTCTTGGAGCTTAGGCCAGTATCTCTGCATATAGAAAAGATGATTACTTGGTACCAAGCTTTGTTAAGTACCTGCAGATTTTATTAGACGAGTACATCTGTCCAATAAAACTGAAAACAAGCTGCTTAGTTGTGGAGCCCAATAAGCAGCCTCACCTATGCGTGTCAAGTTTTAACCAGAACTGCTCTGGCCCTCCAAAAACTCCACTGTCGTTCCACAAGCTCTCTGCCCCTGCAATGAGGTTTCCCCCAAAAAAGATCCTTAACACTCCTCCCAAATCACATCCTGCAGGATCTCCTTCTCTATCCACTACAGCGCTCTCATTTTCCACTTTGAAAGTCTATAGAGAAAGAGTTCACAATGCTTCCCTGATTATTCAGAATTACAGCCTGCAGAACAGAGTTTCTCTTCGGTGTAAAATGAGGAACTTCTGAAAAAAGGTAATTATTATGAGTCTTAAAAAATTAACGTGTCTAATGAGAAGCTAATGACATAGGCCATGACTCTGCAGAAAACGCACCTAAGTACTGTGGTCCAATTAACAACACCAGTTGAAACACAGACTAATGCTTCACATGGTGGATTTAAGAAGAAGAATATTTAATGTGAAACCATAATTGCGCCCGTAATTTTCCATATTCCCTCCACACAAGCAGAGCTGTGTCTGAATCAGTGCACCCTACTTCAGCACTTGGTCTCGCCTTCTTAGATGATGAAATCAGAAACCTGGGTGGTGTCTGGCAGCACTGCACTCATGAGATTTGGATTTCTCCTCAGTCTCAAAGAAAAGATGGGTAGGATCATTCAGAAATCATTAATTTCAACGTACAGTTTTATTTAGGAAAAGTCAGAAGATTAAAAAGCATTCACGTTTTAAAACCTGTTATTGGTCAAGTGGAAAGGCTTCCACAATACAAGCATTTTGTTTTAAAGTCAGGTTAAGTTCCCCAGAAGAATAACTCTATGTTAAATATAATAATAAGGAACAAGGCTTCATCCTCACAGATCCTTACAGACTATACATAAACAGGGGGGCAGTCTGTGCATTGCCGAGACATCAGATATTGCAAAATTGTTTTCCCTATTTTCCCTACTTATCTTTTAAATACAGGTTAAAAATACAGCTGTGAACAGACCTTGCATTAATCATACTCTGACATACCTGCATGTAAGAACACAGGTGTATTTACTGATTTATATCATTATAGTCAGTCTTTTTCTATTATTCCAATGCAAGAAAATCCAATACTAAGCAATCCTCTAATAATCTTTTTATAAGATTTGCTCGCTTCATCACGATCCTGACCATTCAGTTTTATTCAAAAGCCAGTTGCTCCTACAAAAACCAAGTTCTTTCATGAGAGTCCAAGTGAAAAGCCTGCTGCCCTGCAAATCCATGTCCTACATTGGCTAAAACTTGCACAACCGTCATCTTTGCTACCTTTATGTTCTTTGTGACCTCTTCTGTGCAGGGTGTCACTGGCTAGTGGCCTGCTGTGGCTCGTTTGTTACCATGCCTTCAGCAGGCATCGCCCTTTAAATGCAGCTAAAGTGGTAACTTCAGCTTCCTACTAAAATGAGAAATTCGAAGGAAAAAAATAATTGACAACCTCAGAAACATCAGGATATAAACTGCAGCTAAAGCGATAACTTCTGATTCCTACTAAGATGAGAAATTTGAAGGAAAAAAAAAAAACCAAAACTGACAACATCAGAAACATCAGGCTATAGACCCAAAGGGTTTCCTACATCTAATTTAGCATACCTGGTAAAAACACCTCAAAATTAATGTAACTGTCATCCTCCTGACCTAAATAAAAAAAATACAGCACAGATCTTTTCACGTTGTTTTCTCTGAATTTTTTCACTTACTGAAACAAACTTTTGCCTTTACGCTTCCTGGCAAAATTCCTACTGAAACATGCTCAGGACTACAATACATCTGTTTGGTAGCACACAGTAGATATAAATGGAATCATCAAGATGAGAGAAAGCAAAATCTCACTACAGACTTATTCAATACGTTTACTGTTTGTTAGTTGAACTTAAGAAATAAAAAAGCCACATAAAGCGCTTTTGAGCAGCAGCATCTTCTCACAACTCTAATATATCATCTCAGCTGGGACTAATTCCCAAATTCGTGCGCTGAACTGTGAACTGTTCCAGTACTGGGCAGTGGGGGGAAGAAGAGATAAAAAAACTAGGAAAAGAAACCCAGAGGATGGAAGATTAAAGAAGGAGAGACAGAAAGACAGAGATAGAGGAAGCACAGTCTGTCATTCCTATGCACTTTTTTTTTTCCATCGTTAAAGGCATGTGAGCCTAGCACTAAAGCACAATGAACTCAATAACAGATTAAAATGAGACATACTTGTATAATAATAAATCAACAGGATTAATACAAGCTTATCTTCTACTAACTTAGAAGGGGGAGGTGACAAATTGCACTTAAGGAAAAATAGTTTTACTGTTGCTAGCATAAGCTGAGTGTCTATAGGAAACTGCTAAATTTAGAAAGGCAGCTTTTGATGATAGCAACGGAAATTAATTCAAGTTTTTTGTGTATGTGTTGGGTTTTGTTGTTTTTTTAAAGACCTCTAGAATGTTACTCATCTTGAAACTCTTACCAAAAGTAGAGACTTCATAATGCACTATCCTCCCTGCCTACTCCCTCCTCCTACTCTTCCCCCTTAAAAAGGAAGAACTGCTCCTTTGGGCTACGGCAATTTGGGAACTTAATGCAGTTTTAACAAATTCCCTATCTCTTGGCTGAAGCAGTTTGGCTCTGACAGATGAATCAGTGAAGTCCATAAACGTCTGGAGGATTTGTGCAGACTTTTTCTTGTATGACTATATATGGCAACTACAGATCTAGTTATCTACAATCTTTTTAACCTAAGCTTCACATTTTTTACCTTACTCCTATCTTGTGGCAAACTTCCTTGATCTGCAATACTGCTAAATTAGACATGAACTGTCAACTATTTTTCTCAAAAGCATTTCCCCCACTCTGTACAAGACAGTAAAAATACTTGAATTAAGATACACTTAAGTAAAAATTAACTTTTGTTAACTGCTGCTTCTCAGATATAACATTTCTATATACGAGTGAACCAGACGGAAATGCTGTGAAGCACACATTTTCATTTACACTATTCTACTATTACTGAAGACACACACCTCACCAGACAGCAGATGTCTTCCATTACTGCTTACCTGAAATACCAATTAACACCAAGTGTCACAAGAAGTCTAGCATAAACTGGTAAAAGAAGTGAAATCTGCACTCAAAGAAAAGAAGGGAATTCAAAACTGACTGTATGTGGGGACTTACAAAGGAATTCCAACAATGCCTGCAACACCCTTCAATCCAGAAAAATACTCTTAACTTCTTGCTACCACCATCTTTTATACATATGATGATTTTTACAAGGTGCTTGAATGAATACATCAAAACCAGTAGTATGCGATACAATATTGAAGGCTTCTTTTAGCTGCATCCAAAAACTTCACAGTGCACCAAAAACAAAGGGTACACCAAGTTCAAGCAACTTCTTTTAAGCTAAATATTCTCAACACACTGCAAAATGGACATCAAGTGCCACTGAGAGCTCAGAATGGGTAAGATTACAGCTCCTCTAACCCAGGAATGAAACCTGGGTAAACGAACTTGAAAGACTGAAAGTAAATACTGAATTTTGTATGCACAAGGCAGTAACAGGAGAGTATGACAGACGTAGGAGATGGTAACATCTAGAGAAGCTCAAGTGAGGAGCCACGTGAAGAAACATTATTTAGAAACAGCCTTATTAAACAACTTCAAGTCTGTTATTAAGGAAGTACATGTACACAAAAGCATTTTCAGGAAAAAAAAATCCACCACTGACCTCCAAAAAAGCAAACCAACAGACAACACTGTCAAAGTGCAGCTGTATACTACTCAGTGAGAAACCAAACAAAAAGCCCTAACAATTTTAGGGACATATCCAGAACAGCACAGAGCTGGTAACCACAGCTCTCTGCTCTCCCAGCAGTTACATAAAGAAGTAATATCACAAATGATAGCTTAGCTTATAGACATGGTTGTGTTTACTGTACTTGCTTCAGTTCAGGAACCGAAGCAAGTACAGTAAATACAACAATCAGATACGGTGTTTTATATAGATAACACCATAGCTGATTGCTAAGATTGTACAGCATATAAAACCCAAAAGGTGTTTCCCATGGAGAGATCTGGTCCTGATTCAGAAGATGGCATCCTCCTCTCCCTGAGATTCAAGATGCTATTACTGTTTTCTTTTACAATGCCTAGTAATCTACTGAGTCCCTGACCTTCATGTCTGAGTCACAGGAATGCAAGTGTTGCAAAGGAAGAAAAGATAAAAAAATAATCAAAAACCCAAACCAAGAAAACCCACCCAAAACACCAAACCCCAGACTTCAAACACTTTGAGGGTTTGGTGGTGTTTGTAGGCCAACTGACAGCACCTGAGTGAAGACTGCTCCCACAAAGTTAAAACACTTCTAGTGAGCTGTTAAAACTCCACAATATTGCTTGCACTTTTTTTTTTTTTAAAAAAATTTAAATTTAAATTTTAACTTTGCTGGAAGTTCTGAAATTCTCCCACTTTTCCTCTGGCTGGCTTACTACTGCCTGAAAAACATTAATAAGAAATAATCCTGATGCATAGCCCCCTTCCAAAATACCACAAGGGCTTCCTTTCTCCCTTTTAAACATCATTTAAAGCAAAGATCCACAGTCAGCCTCTTCCTGCACAAGACACATATGACATTTAATTGCCGTAATGACCATGAGCCATCTTGAACTTGAGCAGATGACCAACTGTAGCACAGCTACCACCCGATTACTACAAGCTGTGGGCCAGATTCACAGAGGATTGAAAGCTGCTGGCGCAAGACATGAGTACGGTCACACTTTATCCTGCAAAACGCTCTTAGGAAATGCAGATAACAAAAGAAAAAGCTACTGTTCAGAGGAGATTATATCTTGCCCAGCTTCTTAACACTGTGCAGTTAAAACATGTTATTTTAAATTTCTAAAGGAACACTGTATTTGGAAATGCAATATTTGAATAAGCACTCTCAAGACCCAAAGCATATCAAGTTTTCCCAACTGGTTACAGCTTTATAAACTTGACATTTCTGATCCACTGATCTCTTTCTTAGCTAGGTCAAGACAAACACTGAAGACCATCCTTTGGGGGAAAAAAAAAAGAGGTACAGGGGGCAAACTCAGCAAGTGACATTGTGGACTCTCACAATCAGTTGATTAAGCAACTTACTTGACTTCACAACTTCTACTTACTAGTTCCTTATCATCTGTGCTTATAAAAAATGTCACAGTTCATTTTTTAAATTTATTTTGAATTTTTACCTTAATAAGACTTAAGAAAAACATGTGTTTTAGTGTATTTTCCCTCATTTCACAAGGTTTCTCTGAGCTAACAGAGCTGCCTTTTTGTAGGTTACCTGCTCATCTGGAGAGAATTCTCTTCCTACTAGCAAATGAATGGACCACCTACAGAAGAACTGGAGGTGATCAAAAAGATGGGAAAATGAAATTGACTTTCCAATAGATTTAGATGAGAGGAAGGTCACTGTTCAGGAGATGCTGGGAACAGGAGCCCTGGCGTTAAAGGAAAAATTCACACAGATGTGGGTACCACCACCTCAGTGAGTGGCAGAGAAGAAAGGGATACAGCACAGCTTATATACACTTATCAAATCATTAGTTAATGGTTTTTAGAAGTTTCCTTTGGTCTTGTCAGTTCTGTGAATCCATCACCTGACTCTGTCCCAGTTGATTCATCTATTCGGTTCCAGTCTCTGCATTGGTTCCAAGGTCCTCCTCAGATCACGATCTTCTTTCTGCCTGCTTTAACTCACACAATCCTTCAAGCACACTTAGTCTTGGAACAAGCAATTCCTATTCACATTTACTAGTTTTTCTACAAACACCCATGTTTTTGAAAGCACCTGTGTACACAAATTGGGTTTTTATTCTCCTACTGATTAACTTGACTGGATTAACCAGCCTTGGATTAGGGCTATACAAGGGCTGAGGCCTGGTTCTGCCATTTAGCAGCTTCAGCACTTTAGATTTCTTAATTCAAAATATATTAACGCCTCGTGAGGAGCACCGCCGGCCCCCTTCCCGCCACAGAGACGCTGCAGGCCCATGCCACATGTGGTGACGACTGCCCGGCTCGCTCGGGGACCGCCTGTTGCCCCCTCCCCCATCGCTGGGTATCTTTCAGGCCCTTAAAACTTTTACATAAATTGGAATAACCACCTTCGGCCCGTCTGCCGAGCACGCAGCGGCACAGGATGGCTGCAGGGCCCCCGCTGTCCTGCGCTGCCGCCTTGCCTCACCAACGCCGCCGGCCGAAGCGCGGGGCACGTCCCGCTCTGACAGGCCCTTTCTAACGGACACATTGTCACCAAATCACACGTACGCAGGTGGTGAGAAACAGCCAGCTAACTTGCAAATTAGAGAACGGTGCTATTTTATTCTGATATGATTAACGCAGCGGAATTTCCTTGCTATGGATGTAACTGCAAGTTAGAAAAGCGAGTCCCATATCTGGGGGAAGAAATAAACACCTTTAGACCGTTGTAACTGCACCCATATTCTTGCGTATAGTAAACTGGAAAACAACCAAAACCCCACATACCCTCCCACTGCTAGACAACGTTTATTTCCACACAACTTTTAGCGTAAACCAGCCTGGTTTATGCTCTTTTTCTGAAAGACAGGCTGCTTCTTCCGCCCACCCGGACTGCTCACGCCCCTCAGAGACCCCCCAGCACTCACTCGCCACCTCAAGCAGCTTTTCTGCTCAACACGGCAGGCAGGAGTCAGCACCTTGGTGGCCCGCATGGCTCGTGCGGCGTTTGAGCAGCGTGGGGCTGCGGTAATTCACCCCTGCCAGGATTCACCACAGCAAAGCGTGCCTGACGCCTGATTTTTGACACTGCTTTCAAAGTTGTTCTAAGAATGAGGAAAGGTTTCATGGCCATTATCAGATAATGGAAGCATAAGCAGCTGTTAGCTTCTGTTGGAAGAGAAAAGGTACCACTTATTTACATTCCACGTGCTTTTGGATAGTGCAGAACATAGGGAAAGGACTGCATGACACAAACAGGCACTGGAGGTAAGCGAGATGACTCCACAGACTAGCTCTCTGGATTGCAACCTGCTTTTTTCCAACCATGTCAGGCCTAGACCCCTGGCTTTTATGGCTCATCTTCCTTCTCTGCCCGATGAGCTCCCAGCACAGCGCAGCAGGCAGTGCACTGTCCGCAGCCACCGCCTCACCTTCCAGCGTGCTCCCTGCCAGCCTCCCAGCGGAGCAGGGATCTCTCAGGCAAGCTGGGCAACTCGGTACAACCCTTCTGTTCCCTGTCCCCCAAAACCCTCTCGTGTTAAGCACCCTCCTTTTGACCACAAATTCACTTTTTTGATAAGTACGCCATTAGTGTGATCCAAACCAGCCAGGGTTATTCCCCCATAAACAACTTGTCCAGTATTTCCTCAAGGACTTTGCTCCCTTCCATTTTTCTGCTCTGTTTTTTTGACAGCTCTAACTGACACTCTGGAGCTTTACCCATTAAAAACCATCACACTGAACTGTGTAATATTTTCATAAAACATAAATATTTGCCAGACTGTCATACAGAAATACTTCATTATCTTTTCAATAACTGGGTAAAATAAAAAAACTTACATTGCAACAGCATGAAACACTCCTGAAAGTGTGAAAATTATTGCTCATTTTCATGTAAACTGCAGTATTAAAATATAAATCATACTGTTTACATTAACTAATCAGGAGAATTTCAGTTGATGCAAGTTGGAAGCTAGAATTATTAACAATTTTTTCTGAGCTAGGTCTGTTAGCTAATAGCTTTTTGCTCCTTATCAGCTGCACAAACAACAATGGATTTTAAATCAACTAAATGACCTGTGAACTTCTCCTAAATGGGGGGCATACAATTTAAGACAGCCAAGAAAGTTTCACAGGAGTCAAGAGGGCTCCTCACAAGGGGCACATGTGGAGAGAGTTAAAGCTTCAAGCCACTATTTTTTTTCCCCCTACTAAAGTGTCAGCTGTGATAAGCCAAAATTAACAACCCTACACTGTAACACTTCAAATGAAGGGGAAAAAATTTTCTTCTTGCTATTCTAGGTATTTTAAGTTGCACATGAGCATGGTAGCTAAATATAGACAGTGACAACAAGAGACAGCATTGTCCCTTTGGGCACATTGAATATTATCTCAGAATTCCCATCTTCCTGGGCTGAGCCTCGTGGTTTTGTTTCTTTCTTTTTTTTATTTTTTCCTTTTTTTTTTTTCTTACTTAGCAAAGTATTAACTCCTACTTCATCTTCAATGGATCAGTTTAACAAAATGTGTATTTTATTAACAAAAAAATTAAAAAAGGAAATCCTGATTCCACAAAAGCACCACAAAGATTTCCAGTACTTTTCCCAGCTCTGTGTTACTGTCCAGTGCACAGAGAGCAGATGCCTTCTGCTGAGTGAACTGTCAGGCTGTTTTTAAAATGAGGGCATCAACATTAAGTTTTTACAGCTTACTAAACCGGAAAGCTAAGTTAATATTTTTAGATACAGGTATCTTTTTCTCCAGGAATCACACACTTCACTTTCATGTTTCAATCAGAAGTATAAGAAATAAAGTCAATAATTACCATTTTCAAAACACTTCCTAGGAGCACAGCTACATTATTTGGAATCCAGCAGACTCAGATGAGCCTTTAATATTGAACACAACCAGACTTTTGAATGACATGGTTGCTCCTGACTTTGGAAGTATTTAAAAACCTTGGAGTGAAGCACACATTTTCATTTAATGTACCTAATGCACCGAGAACATTGACAACACTTCATTTTTAAGCCGGCTTCTATATAAAGTTTAATTTTTAAAGCCATCTATAAATTATCAATGACATCTGTTCTGAAAAATGTCAATTCCTATCCTTAGGTTGGCAGAATCCATCTATTTTGTAACATCCTCTTCATAGTAAAGCAATTTTAAAGCCTTATTGACATATGGTTTTCAAGTGAGATACTGCTCTTCTAGGATTTCATTATTTAGACAAGTCTCATTCTAATGTAATGACGACAATAAGTACACACAACTATTTCTGGACTATATCCCATGGCTCTAACTACAAACGATGAAATGGTTAGATAAGTGATAGGCCCAGATACCCTACAAATGTCGTTGTGTATGGCACTCCTTCTAAGTCACACAAACCCACAGCACAGGATGTGAAGAGTAAGCAGCAGCTGGAGATACCATCTTGCACAAGCCATTTAATCCTACGATCGGTGAAGTAGAGTGGCACTCATCATCACTAATACTTACAACTCAGATGATCATTTATTATGACAATATACAAGCACGGGGCTGTCACCACATACCCATTCCATCAGCCAAAATCTGATTTTGGTTATTCTATTCTGTTGATCTAATTTTACCATACAGTCACAATTTAGCATGTCATTCTTAAATTCCTTCAGCTGTTGGTGCACTAACTCCGTGGCTTGTTAAAATGCAATTAGGAATGTTTTTTATGCCCTTATGATATTACAGAATGAGAGATTTCCAGAGTCATCTTCTGAACCCTGTACAATACATGCTACTTCAACTTTTTAAAGACTACACGGATTTAAAACATCTCATCTTTGTTTTCAAGTCTGATACACAGGGCGCGCTTTGCCTCTTTTCATTCTCTAACCAGTAAGTCACCAAGCTCACGTCTATACAGAGGCATCCTCTAAATTCAAAGCTAGCTTTCAAGAAAGTTTAATCTTGAAGAAACAATTGCAACAAGTGCTCTGGTTCTATATGAACATATCATAAACTGTCACCAAGCCTTCTTACCCAATTTGTCATGCAGCAGCAGAACAGACTCTGCCTGCCTCAGATTCTGTAATTGTGGAGCACTGTCTACTGGATGCTGAAATCCTGCTTTCTGGTCATGACAAACATAAATCAAAGAAAAAAAATCTGCTCTATTAAATCTGTTTGCTCTGGGAGAACAGGGATTTATCATCCTCTAGAACAAGTGGTCAATAAGATTCAGAAGTGCTTAGTAGAGATCTTGATGAATCGGGATGCCACAGGTGACGCTGTAATTGTGTTTGAAAGGAATCCATGAACAGAAAGGTGAACGCTCTATTTATTTCAGCATATCGACAGGCTGTGGATTAAATGCATCACAAACATAGTAGGATTTTCCCTCTGCATGCCCTCAGGGAGGATCCTTAACAGATTGTCCCAAGAGGCACAAGCAGAAAGACATCAGGTAGGGCTGCTTTAAGAAGTAAATCTAAAACAGATACTTCTTATACAGCCATCACAGAAGATACGGCTTCTAGTAGTTTTTCAACACCTACAAACCTTGAGCAAGTGAAAAAAACAAGTTGTGGCAGTCAGGAGCAGTGGCAAGACTGGGTCAAGTCTAGGGGCCCTGCAAGGAACCCAGGACTCTGATGGCAATTCACCAGCAGATACCCTTTAATGCCTCAGGAATGGCTGGGGCATAATCCTTGCCCCAAATCACACGATGATTCCCAACACAAAAGGGAGCGTGGTTTCTCACCCAGGACAAAAATTTGATCCCAAAAAACAGAAAGGAGACTAAAATAGCACAACCATATAATTAATAAGGAAATGCATATAGGTATATCACACTAACTTTGGGAGTTATTAAATTAACCACAAACTAATCCCTCCCCCCCTGTTTTTGAGCTGAGGAATCAAATTCTGCTGCTTTACATGTTTGAATTTTGTTCCAGCAAATTACACGGAATCAATGTCCTTTCACAATGCAACGGCCAGTTCTAGTGCAGCACACAAAATGCTTCCAAAATGATAAAAAAGCCTATCTTCCGTGGCCTTCAGCCAGCTAGAATCTTAACTTGGATGGCGAATCTGCATCTGGTTTCACTTTTAAATAACAAAACAAAAATCCCAGGCATCATTCATTATCTACAAGGCCCAACATGAAGGCTTTCAAATACACTTTAAGAACTAATTAAATGCTTATTTCAAACTGAATTGAATGTAAATACTAAACTGAAACTGAACTGATTAACTCGCAACATTCTGTGCCTGATTATCTTTCTGAAGAATGAGGTTTTGGCACTCTGGACGTTTGCGCTGGAGGATCAATTTCCTGTTCCCATCAAGACTGCTAAGGAAATCTTCCACACATTTGATTGAACTTATGTTTGAAGTGTCTGCATAGCCTTGGACACAGGACTAGACAAAGATAATGTTTTTGACTGGGTAAGATAATGTTTTGAATTTAGGGGCTAAACTGTATCAGTTTTGCCATGAGACTACAGCCCAAAATTCACGGATGCTCAAGGCAGTCTGGCCAAGCTGCGTATAATCAGACCTCCCTTTGAACCAAGGACTTAGATGCTACAGAAACTCCTCATGTGAGTTCCGTAACGTCTCATTTTGGTTTAAATTTTATTAATACAGCAACACACACTTGTTGTGTTGTGAGATACACTAATCATCTGCATTCGATATAGCTAAGGAGGGAAATGAGATTCATCCGGTATAGCCTTCATTCAGTTCCAAAATACTATCCTAGGAGATAAAATAAAAAAGACATAATTTGCTCCTACTATTGTTCCTTTTGATGATTCCTTATTACAGTCAGCCTTTCTTGCACCTTTGAAGCTAGGAATTCAGGTTTTTAAGTCATATAACTATCTTTATATATTCTCTGCTTTCACTCAAAGGTATAAAGCATATTCCTAAATTTTATACACTTGTATTACAGCAATACAAACAAAAATCCAGACAAGCCTCAAGCTCATTCCATGCTGGCCTCTGCCCCAGTGAGGGTGCAGTCTTGTATCAGACAGGATATAAAAGAACAGACAAATATAGTCTGAGGGAGAGGTACTAACCAAATAGCATTCAAACAGAAAATAGGAGAGGCTGCTGCTTACAAGAGTCAGGAGACATTTTTATGCAGCATACTTCACTAGGAACATCACAGGACTTATTTATTTTTTTAAAATAAAAAAAGGTCTACTGCTTGCGCTTCAATATATATCCAATATCAGCCTATGACAGAAGAGGCAGCACAACCAAAATCAACCAAAATTAAAAGCATTCCTAACAGAGACTGTTGCTCTTTTATTGTGATTGTTACAAGTCACATTAGTATAAATTTGTGAAGTGTTTTAACGCATTTTCATTTGAGCTTGATTAATTTTCATAGAGTTTGAGCTTAATTAATTTTCATAGAAGTTTGAGCTTAATTAATTTTCATAGAAGTTTGACAATTTTCTCATTTGTTGTTGAAATCGCAACATGAGTTTTCCATATGCAAGGCAAATATAATATCAGCTCACAAAGTCATTTTTGGACTTGTTTTTGTATTTCACAACCAAAAATACTTCCAATGTAAACTGTTAACTGAAGCTATGACAAGTTTTATTATAAATATTCCTAGCTTTAAAGGGAAATTTGAATATATTCACTTAGTGTATGTTCAAGACACAGTTTAGGTCTGACAGCTTCAGATTATGCCTCATTTATATGGAGCAGTGATCAAACTCGTTAATATGTGAAAGAACTAAAGGAGCAGAGGATTGTGAATCAAATAGCATGAGCAAAGTTGTCTAGTAACATGAATAGCTTATGAGGATTTACGTAAGGTGATAGTTTTCATGGTCCCTTGTGCCAAGGTTTCTAAAGTAGATGAATAAACAGGGAGCAGCTTTGAGCAGCACTTCTTACAAGAGGCTGAGGTTGTGTCATTAGCAGTCGCTGCAAAGCCAGCGAGGCATACAGCGCTGACACCGCCACCGAGCCTGCAGCGTGCTCCATACGCAGAGCTCCACTGCACTAAGTCAAGGAGGAAGCGTTTAATCTGCCCGTAATTCACCCATATGTTAAACGCGATAGGGCCCTTTCTACTCAGTCAAGGTGAGCGATTTGACAAGACAGGTAAGCTGCTTCAAAACTTTTCTCCTTTTGGCTTTCATACTGCCAAACGTTTGCAGCGCAAGTGCAGTGGCTCAATAATTTAAGGAGCATTCTTGCAGAGGAAAATCAAATCTCACTGTGAAGCAGAGACTCCTTAAGATTCGTTTAATCTTCTGATAACACAAGCTGTGCACACACAATCACTGAAGATGATAATCTGCTACATGTAACACTAAGTCTGCTATTATTCCATTTATTAGAAAATGCTATAATAATGTTTTGTGCACACATGTACTAAACAGACAAGTGGATTAGGAGATGGAAATTCAGGGTACTTCTTTCTTACAACGTAGGACTGCCTAATACCTCCAATTTATTATGTACAAACATGCGGCTTAGCATGTTTTGTTCAGTCTCCCTTACGTGAGAACTCTGCCAACAGCAGCTTTTCCAGCAAGAGCTGGAGGCCCCCACACCTCAGACTTTTGAGGGAAGGATAACCTGCAAATCAAAGACATTAACTTGTTACTATTTGTGCTTTTTCCTAAGTAAATAAATCAGCAGCAGCGTAACTATCAGGAAAAAAGGGAGTGCTGATTTATTTGGCATAAACCCTTATGTTTCTGAAATAAAAATAACTGGTTACTGCTGTCCAACACATGCCACAAATTACTTAAAGTGACCAAACTTAATCTTTAAAAGATTTGGAGTGGTTTTGAACCAAAAGACAGAGGATTAAGAAATGTCTTCTCAATATTCTCCATTCGACCAGTTCTTAACAGCTGATATACACATTGCTGGTCAAGTCACAAGGAAGCACTAACTTAAAATGTAACTGTTCATCCAGAGACCTACAAAACGACTATGTGAAGTAAAGAAAATAAACATTACTAGGAACATGATATTTCTGTTTGCAATTTTCTATTCACACGCACTGCTTGGGACAGCTGCCAGGAAAGAAGCTGGACCTACTGCACATGTGCTGCGCACACAGTTTGAGAGTATGCAGCCAGCCTCACATGTTAAAGAGCCCGGCCGAGAATCCTGTTCACACTAAAATGACTTCACAGCAGATACACAAGACTTCCGTCAAGGAACAAACCCGTTTCGGCTCAGGGTGCATGCGCTACCGAGTTATCTGCACATGCGTGGTCAGGCTTTGCCTGGGGCTTCCTGTGCAGACCAGGGCACCGGACAGTCAGAAATGCTGGGCACTGAGCCAGCCTGCTCACATTCTGCCTGGGCAGGGGTGCCAGGGCGAAAGGGAGAGGAGAAGGAGAAAGAAAAGAGAAAGGAGAGAGAGAAAAGAAGAGAGAGCAAAGAAGAGAGAGAAAAGACAGAAAAGAGAAAAAAGAAGAGAGAAAAGGAGAGAAAAGAAGAGAGAGCAAAGAAGAGAGAGAAAAACAGAAAAGAGAAAAAAGAAGAGAGAAAAGGAGAGAAAAGAAGAGAAAAGAAAAGAGAAAGAAAAAGAAAAAAAGAAAAGAAAAAGCGCACATGGTTAGAGAATACCAGACTTATCTCAGCATTTCACATTACTGAAAATACCAGTTTAATTTTTCATGTAATTTATGTGAATTTCAAGGAAGCAAAGCTGTAGTTAAAGACAATACACACACAACTGCAAGTTATTTTTTGTTTTGTCTACAGGTACAGATCTCCTGATCCTCCCTCTATCTTCTCTCCCATTTTCTCCTCATCTGGAAGTCAAACCTAACTGCATTAGCACAGTATTCCTCAGGGCAGGAGCTAGTAAATAAAGTTTATTAATGTCCCTCAGCACTGATTTCAAAACACTACCGGGCTCTTGCTCACCTGCGGGCTGATCCCACTTCTAAGGCTGCTTAGGTAAAAAACTTCACCTAACCATTCTTTTGTACTAGAGAATTAATGACTATTATGCCTTGTAATTTTTAATCAAATGATACTTAGAAACTACTGACAAAAAAGACCACTTTTAAATTATTCTGACTGTAACTTTGTTACACAAGCTTTATTAAGCTGGTACCAGCAAGCTCTCTTTTAAATTATAACCCACACTACGGTTACCAGAGATCGGTTTTCTGTTGAATTTTCCTGCTTAAGCTCTGTATTGCGAACTGCTGGAAACTGGTTTCAGGTAACTTATTAAACAACATAGTTGATACATGTGAACTGCTTTTTCCAACCATCTTAACCTTTTCTGACCTTTGCTATCCTTGTCAATGACCACACTTAATTCCAGCTCTGGACCCTGGGTGTTCTTAGTGCTTTATCTCTGTTAGCAGTAGTGCAGAGCCAGACAAATTGGAGCAACGTGCCATTTCCTGACATTAAGCCAAAAGGGGAAACCAGTAAAGGGCAGGGTTTCTGCTGCATTTCTTTGCTATTTTGAATAAAAACCATTAGCAGAACAACCAGAAGAATTAGGGTAAGTAACATTTAGTTAACCAAGTCTGATTATTAACATGGTATTTCATCCCAGAAACCTCACTGCTTTGTAAAAATTATAGTTTGGTTTAGAATCAAGGTACGCAATAACCATGTTCAGGTCCAAATCTTGTAGACATCCAAAAGTCTTAGGACACTGAGATTTATTAAGTAGTGACGTCTCAGCCTCACAAGGAGAAAAGGATTCTGAAAGCAGTTTATTATCACTTCTTAGAATAAAAGTTCTTTTGAAAATTAGTACTAAAAATTTAATCCTACAATCTACGCAATTCAATTTTGAACAATTAAAATCGCTTATGCAATAGCTGCTGTCTTCAAGTTGAAGCCTGGGTATTTTAAATGCATATCGGTAACATGATTTATCATAGCAGTGTTTGTGAAAAGTAAAATACCCGCTGTGGAGGAGCAAGGCCTGGTGGCAATCTCTCCCTTTGCTTGTACCATTTCACCTCCCCTATTTTCTTCTTTCTCTTTTAGATGGAGCTTGAAGTGACTCTTCATCCAAATATTACATGTAAATCTTAGTAGAGAACATTTAAAAGCGATAATTACTAACCATTTCCCCAGATAATTAGCTTATAAAGAGGTGTATTTTTAATGTGGATTGCCAAACTCTCCACTAATCATCTCACACCACTTCCCCACAGTAACAATTATTGAAGAACAGTTTTAAAATGCATAAACAAGAGCATTTAGTGCTCATTTACTTTAAACCAAACCTCAATAAAACCTCAAGATGCTGTGAACTGGATGCATTCAGAAATTCTGCACGAAGCTACCACAAAGAAACTGGTGAAAAAATTCAGAAATTCTGCACTACACTGGGGCTGGACTCAAGTTGTCCATTTAATTTCAAACTTACTTGTTTGTTTCCCCACTGCTACCACTCTTTTTTACTTTTCCAAAACTTCCAACAGCATCGTAAAAGGAAGCCCACCTGCCAGAGCACACTGAAACGCCAGAGACTCAGCACGCATTTGCGACGCGGTGAATAGCCAAGAACTTTTGTGTTTGTACTACTTAGTTGTTCCTCCCGAGTTTCAACAGAGCTATTTCAGCAGCAGCTTTTGTATCTCAGTCGCACCTGAAAAAATAGGTCGCGTTTGCTATGGCATTTACTTTGTCTTGTGGAGTCGGGAGGGCCTTTTGCAGAGGCACTCCAGCGCGCTCACTGCCTTGCGCTTCGGTCTGACGCAGTGGCTGCGCAGCGCTGAAGGTGAAAGGATCTGAAAGCCAGATCTATATACAGTATACACACAGCAATTTGTTACTCTGAAAAACCATCTGTTTCTCGGTATTACAATCCTCAGAGGGGAAATTATAGCTAGCGTTCAACATAAAACATCAATTTAAACCATCAACTATTCATAATTTCAATTCTTTATTGGAAACCAAGGACATAAATGTCAGGGAATAAAGCAATATTTCTTTTATTAACTGTTCCATTCATCTGGCTATTAAATAAAACCAGGACCTTAATAAATAGCATTAGCCTTTGTACTGACAGCCACCCCAACTAGCACCATAATTCTAAATAAAATGCATTATATTTCTAGTATCTTTTGGGTTTAAAATAAAAAGCAGGATTAAAAGTATTTAAAAACATAAGTACAAAGCATTTTTGCAATGTTGCTGCTCCTGTATAGTTAAATGTTTTAAGAAACAGTAAGGACCAAATAATCGCCACCCTCTATTTATATGCATTTCCAGTCAACCAACTACCACCTGATAATATTCTACCAACATTAGTACTACTGAGGAACACAAAGGATTCCACTACGGATGCCGCTTGCCTGTTGCCAGATGGAATTATTCTTTTAATCCCCTACTCCCAGATATGATGCCTGCTACAAAAAAATAACAACGATGATAATAATAATAATATTAAAAGGAGTGGGTGGAAGCAGAGTAGGAGAAAGGAAGAATGGCAGAGACGGGGAATGTGTTCTTCGTACAGCATGTCATCACCCATTACTAATGGCAAAACTGTCTGTATTTGTGTTGACAGTTATAGAGGATTTCTGCAGTTTGGTATTTAAGAATTACACACAAAAATACTGAAGTCCAACTGACTGGGGCAGCGAACGCAGAGATCTGTTTGCAATTTGCCTGCATGACAAATCAAGACAGATCTCCATTTGCTGTTAAGCAAGGGCTTGATTGAGAACTGCAAATTTTAACTTTGTATGATTAGATAAGACTATTGGGGAGTTTCCCCGCATCTTTGAGGAAGAGGGGAAAAAAAAAAAAAAAAAAAAAAAAGCATTCTGTAAAAGCTGAGAACTCCTAAGAAGTCCATAGATTCACTATTAATGTTCACATAATTGTCCATTATTCCTCCTTAAGAATAGCTCCCCTGCTCTTAGTACTACCAGCATGGGGTACTCAAGAACACCATTACAGGGGAAAGGAAGCACAACTGTAATCAAAACAATGATTACTATCACATTCATTTAAATGCAGAGTGAGAAATGAATACAAAAATATTCACTTGAAAGTGAAAGGTGAGAAATTAACTTTTTCCCCATGGACATCAGAAACCTAACCTCAAAACCAGGAATTACTTGTAAATTTTTTGCATCCCTTTGGAGCACACATTAGTTTCTCCTTCTGCATTTAAATGAATGTGATAGTAATCATTGTTTTGATTACAACTGTGTTTCCTTCCACCCAAAATGGTGTTCTTAAGGACCCCATGCTGGCAATTCTAAGAGCAGGAGAGCTGTTCTTAAGAAGTAGTAATGGACAATTATGCAAGTGTTAGCAGCGAATCCATGGACTCTATAGGGCTGCTCACCTACTTAATACAACATTTCTGTATGATTTCTTACAAATCCACATACAACAGAAACTATATGCCAACATTAAGAAAAAATGAGCATGATTAAAAACCAGTTGCCATTGTGGTTAACATAAACCCCACATTTTTGTGTTATGTTTATGAAGATGGAACCAGGAGTGTGTAAAGTCAAAATTGAAGCATAACAATGAAGATTATATACAGTTTTCATGTCTCGAGATAAATGCCCAAATTCACCTCAGATGCTAAATTCAGCATATATTCATTCTATTGTCTTCAGTCATTTCTACCAACTCTGAATTACCACCTACTCTCAGCCTTTTTCTGTCTCCTGCCACATGGCTACCACCTCTCCCCTTCTGCTTTCAGTTTTAACTACTCTCTTCTATTTCTAACTCCCTGGTCTGAAGTCTCTCCCCATTTACTGTGCCTGGGCACCAGTACGGAGGAACTACACCTTCTTTCCATGTGGAAAGTTGCCTTCCAAATACCCGCCTCTTGTTTTTCACTGCTCCCAAGCTGACACCAGCAGGACTGAGTTGGGTGAGGATGGATTTCCAGCAATACCCTGGTTTGCAGGTGATGGCCAGAGCCAGGCTTAGAGCCTGCTTCCTCCATCGTCCTCGGCACCACCCGCCTTCCAGAACAACCTCCGTCATCCTCGGCACCACCCGCCTTCGAACAACCGTGCAGCACCACTGGCTGAAGATAAACCTGTTGAGCTACTTTCCCTGACTACATTCCCAAACAGGCAGAAATTGAGCTACTGAGGAAAAGTAACAATTATGCTCAGGCATTAACATTGATCAACGTTAAGCATGTGCATCAATGATAGGGTTAAAGCAGAGTATTATAATCCAAGGAATTGCTGTGGTAGTGCAATGACAGCTGTGCACTGCTTGCGAGCTGGGGTTTTCCTCCAGATAACTACTCCTAGCTTTGAGATACTTGATACTGTTTATCAAATGTCTTATGAAGGTGCCTCCTAATGGCACCCTTACTGTAAGCATCGAGCAGCAAATGATATTTCAGGAATTGTCAGCATGTCTAGTTAACCAAGTTTAATAAGATGCTTAATTTCCTTACAGTATCTATTGCTACCATCCCCCAGAAAGTTATCAATTCTGCCCTCCCACCTCTTGTCTTCATCAATTATGATCAACGAGCTTCTGAATAAATGCATACATATACATACTCCAACTAGGTCTCCAACACATACAAGTCAGTATGTATTTACATCAGTGAATTCGGTAAATTCAATCACAGTGTCAGTACAAGGACCACAGACTTGACTCTGCACATTTTTAAGGAGTAAAAAAATCGGGGCAATCAACTTCTGTCACACCTTGTTACTGCTGCTTTCAGGTTTCAGACCATGTACTTGAGCATAACGCTGAACAGAGCGCGCCCTGGGATGCTGCTCAGAGAAGGATGCCTTGTGCAACACGCACAGCAAGATGGAGGCAGGGAGAAAAGGGGGCAAAAAAAAAGGTAAGGATTGCTTCAGACATCAAGAATTCAAGTCATTTACCCCAAGATTCAGATACCTGTAGGAGAAAGATTAGCCAAAAGCCTCTGGTCAGGACCAAAAGCAGAAAACAAATACAGGAGCTTTTATACAGGGAATTTGTTCTTAAGTCTGAATGAGGAAAATGAGGTACACAAGAGGGTTTGTGAGACAAACCATTCAAGACAACAGAGTAACAGATTCACATAACGGGTAGATTAAGTGAGAGAGGACACAAACCTAAGGGGAACAGAAGTTAAGAAGAGCTTGGCAGGATCTTCAATAACTGCAGTTAAGGACATCGGTCCAAATCCCTCCCGAAGAAGGAGGAGTGTGAGAAGGGCCCAGTGGCGAAAGCACAAGCTCTTCACTGACCTCAAATGAAAGAAGAAAGCCTGAGGGATGAAAGATTTGGGTAAGACTGCCAAAGAGAAGTATAAACGTACAGCGTAAACATTTAGAAATAAAATCAGAAATGTTCCAACACAGGAGAAAACTAGAAGAAATTTAATAAGCACCAAGAAATACATTTTATAAATAAAGAAGCAGTGGAATGACAACCAAAGGGACTGCTGGCTTACCATGCAGTGGAAAAAGGACATCAGCAACAGCACAAGAGATGTCTTTTTACATCAGCTTTTACTCTAAGACCTGCCAGCAAATGGCTAACAGGAGGAGAAAAGAGAGGAGGTTTTAAAACTTTATCTGGAACAGATTACAAAGACTTCAATTTAAAGGCTTTAGGTATTTTCGAACTGGCTTCGCTTCATAAACTTTGTTGTTATGTATAGTAAAAAACTTACAAATAATTCAAGACATTAGCTGTTACCTTAAAAAGACCTAAAAAGGCCAAATATACAGCACATTTTTAAAGCGGCAGAAAAAGGAACAGAAGACGGGGAGAAAAACTCTGTAACAATAACCACCTGCTTGTAAACACCTAAAAGAAAACTGATAGCTAGTTTGAAATCATCACAAAAAAGCTTTGGTAAAGCAACCTGATTTCCTTCTTGGAGACGCCTAGGAGCCTAAAGGACTGAGGAAAAAGCAGGAAATGTCACACTTTGGATTGTGCTGGCTTCAAAGTCTCCCTTCGCACACTCTTCAGCTAGCTAATGAAACCTGGTCTGCACCCACCTATCTAGGTTAGACATCAGCTGGGCTGGGTAGCTCCATCCACAAAGCGGCATCCAGAGAGAAGTTAATGGTAGTTGCTTATTAAAGCACACGGTGTTTAAAGAGAGCTTCCTCCAGTGTCTGACCTGGATCTGGCCCTACTCAACCGTCACCAATAACCTTGTGACAGATATGAGGATAAATTTATTTAACCTGCAAAAAACAGGAAGCTGGTGCAAACAGAAACAATGACAGATGACAGAATGGCAATTCAAAGTGAACTTTGCAAACAGAAAACATTACTCGGGGAAAGAAAGAAAAAAGAAAAGGGAAAAAAACCCCACAACCAAAAAAACCCAAACCCCAAGATTCAACAGAAATATGTTTGAAGTAAAAGATTACACTTGAGCAGGAACAACTGGGTAACTCAGTTACCAGGAAAAAAAAGAAAGAAAAAAAAAAGAAGGATAATACTGGATCACAAGTTGAACATGACTCAACAGTGTCCTTCTGTGTCACAGGAGGAAGGTATTGTATGGAGAAAAGCAAACCCGTATGTATAGCAAATAGAGATATGAAATAATAATTCTGCTCTAGTTAAGTGTTGGACAAAGTATTCCAGCTTTGGCCTTGCTGGCTTCGGGTTTTGCATTTCAAAAATTATATCGCTCAATTTGAGAACATCCAAAGCAGTGGAAATGATCAGAAGCCCAGGAACCATCATCTGCTGGAAAGCCAAGACACGAGGGCAGTTCAGCCTGTTCAGGAATCACTTCTCTGATGAACCCAGCGCCCCTGCTAAGGCATGAGCACAAGCCAGGGGAGGGAGCGACAGCAGCAGTTCTGCCATGAAGGAACTGGAAAACAAAGTATGTGGCTCCAAGATAATTGCTACTTAAAATGAATGAAAGAATCCCTGTTTCAGGAAAGAGGAGGTGATGGGGGAGATTGTATTTCAAAGTGTAAAACGTTGCTACAGAGAGGCCAATGGCAATGTGTCCTCCACGCTGCGGAGAGAATATGGAGAAATGAACTTAAAAATACAGCACCACTAAGGCTTTAACGTTAGAGCTACTCTGTAACGGAAAAAGCACACAAAACAACTGCCTGTGACCCTCCAACACACCGGGAATTAAAAGGAAGTTAAACAAACATGTTGGGTATAGCTGAGCTTGACAGGGCAGCTGATGGACCAGATAACCTCCTGAGTTTCTGTCCAGCACAACTTTTCTTCAAAAAAATAAAGCTCTAGGTAAGTCTCCATTTAACACATATGGTTAATTCAAAGCACTGACTCCCCCTCTGCTCCATACCAGAATGATGTTTTCTGTATACACTTCACATCACTAAGCAGATCATCCTACACTAACGATGAAACAAGCAGCGCAAAACCTGTAGAGAAGAGACAATTATTTTTATGTACTCTTAATAAGCTCTGCAGAAAAGTCCAACAGAAGTATAAATCTAACCTTGCTCTTTCCACAGAAACTGTAATGCTTAAACATCTAGAAGTATGGAGCCATGTCCTGTTTTCTCTACTTGATTACTACTGACTCACTATATTGGTGCTTCCAATTTCCACCACTAAAATGAAAGGTAATTCCTCAAGTGCAATATGAAGCTCATTTATTTTCTCCCAAACGCTCCTTTTTAAAGCATATCACACTGCTTGGAGGAAGGCTCTATATCCTAAAATTCATTACCATGATGATAGGGTTGCAATTTCTCATGCCTTGCTCAAACAGGAATGACTTCATTCTTTAATTGGAAGAAAAATGAATTTATTTGTTTTGAAAGCATTAGGTTTTGAATCTGGCAGGAGAAACTCCCTGAACCTATTTGCTCTCAGCTAAGTAACAGATAATTTGAACTTGAACCTGCAGTCACGTACAGGAAAGATGCAGTGGAAGAATGTGCATTTTTGGCAGGAAACAAGATCATCAAGGAGTGGGAAGCTTTATGCTTCTTTGATACTTTGTACCTTCTACATTTAATAAACCTGAATTAAAGTTGAAACAATTGCTTCAGTCACACAAGAAGAAAATCAAGAGCAACAGCATAATTTATAGATGCATAGCTTCTAGAATGCTCCACTCAGGGTAAAAAGTTTTTTTTTAAAAAACCAACAACATAAAGTTCTATTGGGTGGTTGGGGTTTTTTATGTAAAAAAGAAAAAAAATAATCTTATACACTACGCAAAACATGGTTTTCCACTCTGCCATGGGTAATGCATTTCCTCATAGAGTTTGTGGACATCCTAACAGCAAGAATCTCATTTTCCTTTGCTTCTAACCAAGACCTTTCCAGTAAGTGTTCGTGTCTCCTGGGACCAGCATTAGGAACAACAATATTTGCACAAAGGTCTCCTTTGGTCACTTTTGTTTTCATTAGCACAATCTGACCTTAAGCTGCATAGTCAGAATTTACCTTGTGTCGTGCTTTGGTAAATCTGGGTGCCAAGCTATAAAGTTCTACTGTAGATAACTGTTATCATGTGGATGGAAAATTGAATAATTCTAGAGACAACCGAAGCGAAGCTTTTAGAGAAACAACATGTTCAGTACCAAAATGCATTTCAACATGATTTTATTGCACAATTGAAAACGCTTTGAAAAACTAAACAAGAAGCTGACTCATGCACCTGTGTAATAAGAAGCAGAATCTCTTGTTTGATTTCTACATTTTGAGCCAAAGCATACGAAGCCATAAAAACAACGCAGTTCCTTGCAACAGTCTCATAGTGAATCTGGGACCGTCTTTCTTTTTTGACTTTGAAAAGCAGCTTTCATAATGAAGCATTTAGGATTCTGGCACAGAACTTGCTCCAAACTATAAAATTCTGAGCATGATTTAACATGAAAATCTGAGGGCATCATGCCTTTTGGAGGCTTCCTATATGAAGTTGTAATTTCCTGCTAGCGTCTTACTTGTAGGAAAAAGAAACAGAGGCTGTTATATTTATTACTGCTCTAGTTAAGCCGTGCATCGTGTAGCGTCTCTTAAAAGGAGGAATGGCCACATTACTGGTCTGTATATTAATTCTCTCCACTTCCCCTTCCTCTCTCCCCTGCTGCTGGTTATTGTCATGACTGACTGAGATAATACACAACGGCATTTTCAGGAACACAAAAATATTTATAAAATCTGCCCTAATTACGGTCTCCCAGCACTACCTGCTTTCCTTCCTTTCTCTCAAGACCTCTTGCTAACTGGGTTTTCTGCACTTCCAGGACCCTGTGTAGCACCTCCAGCGGTACTGCTAACACCACAATGGAGAAAACTGATTTACCGGATTTTTCCTTCCAAGAAAGAGACATTCAAGATGTTTTTAAATGCCACCATATCAACAACTGCTTTGTGAACTTAAAATGAGCATGAGATACACACATAGCTCATTGCTATTAAGCAGGAAAGAATACATACCTACAAACTAACCAGCAGGTTAAAAGACATGAATGTGAAGGTTTTGCTAACGTACTAGCTTTGATCCAGAAGAACAAAAAACTGGTTCAAAAACTGTTAAGATATGCATTTTGCATGTGTGTAGAGAAGTGCTTTCCTTGCCAGTGTAACACACCAAACACTTCAACATCTTCAACTGCACATAGCAACTCAAATGGGTTTGGACCATGTAAAATGCTACATGCAAGAACTCTTTCAGGCAATTAATTAGTTGCCAAGAAGAGACACTGAAGACACTCATTCACTTGTACAATTCAAAGCAAAAGTCTACAAAGCAAAACCTCAAAAAAAAATTACAGTATCCCTTCTAACAGATCTAAATCTTAACCAACTGTAGCATCATCTATTTAACTGCTATTCACAGAAGGCCTTGAAAACTTGCATGACTACAGGAGATCAGCACCTCTCCTGTTTTTTCATATTAAAACCCCCTCTAATAGATCAGTAACTACTGACGACATAATGAGTCTATCCCCAAAATCAGAAAAAAACGCTTCCTTTGAATTGCACAAATTTTTGTAGAGCTCCTTCAAAAAAATTAAACCTTCCCAATTTAGGAGCAACACATGATGGGATTGTAAAATGTTTCATCTGGTGCTTCAAAAGTAGAATACAGATACAATTTCTAAAAGGAGATAAGCTATTAATGAAATGAGTTGTGAGTGCTTTTAAAACTTTCATTCTCTCATTAATCAGTTATAAGAATAAGTTAAATCAGAAGCATAGTCGCTGCTTCAGGGAAGCCCCTACCACAGAAGAAAATTATTCCAGTATACACAGTTCAGAGAAAAACCTCACGTGACAACTCCAGGCAACTTCCTCTACCTCAGTCAGTCTTTTTATGAAAATAGTATTCATTTAACAGAGGAACAGAGCTACTGTTTCTGAACCAGACCGATTTCAAAATGAAAAATAACATATTAATCTTCTCATATGCATGTGGTAGTACCTGGGAGACACTTGGAAATCTTCCATGAACAAAAACGCTCTATAAATATAAAATATGTAATTGACATCTCAGTGACCCTATCACAATAAGCTAATGAGCAAACGTCTCTTCTTCGGCTGTATGCAAGCAGCTCCCCATCATGCTTTTTGGTACAGAAAAGAGAAGTTTTCATCATCATTGAAATTTATGTACTTTTGAGGTACATCAATTCAGAAATCTGCTTGACTACCTTTAGATTCTGATTATAATAGCCTTTTTGTAATTATTTGTTTATTTATTTATTTATTTACTTATTTATATTGGAGTTTTTAAAATGCTGTTGCAAATGGGATGAACAGCAGTTAAGAATGAATGAAATCAATACAGCTGTCCACACAGGTAATCAGACTTAACCTTTTTTTTCATCCCTTTTTAAACTTCCAGGGGGGTTGGGTTTGTTTGGTTGGTTTTGCTTGTTTGTTTGTTCTTAACACTACGACTAGATAAAGTTTCTGTTCTAAGCTATGTAATGTCACAACATTTCTTTGATGGCGTATTTCAATATCAGATAACATAAAAGCACTTTATAAAACAGAACTGAAAAAGATACCAGAAAAATAATCGACCTCATTAAAAGGTCTTAGAAATGAGGCCTCTGGTGAACTGAAGCTAAGGAAGTCATGTTCCAACACAGGTTTCTTCAGTAATAACAAAATAATACTCAAGTAATTAGGATTTTGGTATTTATTGCTGCATGTCAGTATGTTAAGTACTATAAATGCTACCAAGATGACCAAAAAGATATTTTCCACAAATGAAACACATTTTTGAGCAAGTCTCACCATCCTTGCTAGTAAAACAAAAAATAATAAAAACATCTAGCTGGCACAAGCCCTGGGATTATACAGAAGTAGGAAGCCTCCTACAAATTTTAACTGACAAAGAAACATGATTTTAATAAAAAGGGGATTTGCTTGATAAATTGCTCTTTTATCAGTAGTAAAAGTGCTATAATTTTAAGATGTTGCTCAATCATTTTAAGATTTTGAAAAAGTATTTGAAAGTACCCTCTAATAAAAATATAACCGATAATAGAAGGACGTTGTAGCAACTAAAAGGGTATTAAAATTGTGCTTTTGTTAGTTCTGATTTAAGGAACAATGGCAGGATTAGCAGGAAACTATTACGAAATTAATCTGATTAATGCCTTATAAATAATGAAGCTATACTTAAAAGGGTCCACAAGCTCCACCATGTCAGAACACGGATCTAATACATGATGCAAGACTAAAAAGCAGGATATTTTCCCTACTAATTAAATAGCAAAAACTGAATCCTCCCAAAAATCAAGTAAGAACAAACAGGGAAGGGAAAAAACCAGTACAACTTGTAAAAACACAATAAAATTAACTGCAGCGAACTCCACCCTCTTTATAATCAGTTTCAGAGGAAAGAGCAACACTTTATTCCTGTCGCGTTGCACACTATCATGATTTCTCCATAAACAAATATTTCTTCTGTATGATTTTTTTGTTAGCTGGCTGCAAAACCCTTCCCGATGGAGCAGCACGTGCGGCCAGGCAGGACGGGCAGTCCCTCTGAACGGGACCACTGCTCCTGCCGCAGCCTTCGTCCAGCTCCGTCCAAAGCAGCAACAGAGCCACCACCAAGTGGATAAAAGTCCATTTTAGTTATTTCAGGTTCATTTTATGTACCACTCAAAACCAATTAAAATCCGTTCATCTCTTCCTTGCTCAAACAAGTCTACAATCAGGGACAACCATTCAAACTCCAGATTAAACGAACTGGGATAACGTTGACCCACCAGTATCTAATGGTAATGCTGGTCCCAATACTGAGCGAGTTGGGGGTGTTATGGGGGCAGTTTGGCTTTGCCCATGAAAAAGCCACTTTTGGCCTGCAAAAAAACCCTTTCCTTTCTTAAAAAGTAAAGCAAGATTTGTTGTGGACTGTAAATCACATGTCTCCTGCTTGCAGGTGGGGGAAAGCTACATTACTTACTGCCGAAAATATCTTTTGCAATGTAAACGGTTTTCAGGATGCTGCAAAATAAAGACTGATTTTAATGACAGTCATAATAAATCTCAGTTACCCAAACTCCCTTTCTGAATAACCCACAATCAGGGAAGAGAAAACGATTTAAAAGTTCCCACCATCAAGCTGCTTTATGTGCAAAAGCTGTATTACTAATGCAATCGAAATACCAACTGCAGCTTCTCTCCGTGGCCACCCCCCCCCCCCCCCCGCCACTAGTAACAACTATTGCTCCAGAAACTGCCACGCAGAGCCCTGGTCCTTGGGGAGACCCGACTGTTGTGCTCTCTACTTCCAAAAAAACCCCAGATTAAATCAAGCTGTCCTCGCACAGAGCCACAGCACACCTACAAAGGGTGGATCTATGCATCAGAGTCGGTATTAATCCTGTATTTCTAAATTCTGCTTGCTCACAGCTGATCGGCGTTCTGCAAACACCCCTGGGCTCCATCTCCTGCTGACTCACTGGCAGTTTTTACCTTTGTATTAATTTTCTGGAGCTATTCAGCCTCGGTACTGGTCCTCAGCTGATGTATCAGGCTGCTCAAATTGGGACACGGGACAGAGAAACAAATCACGTTGGCTAACCTATAAACACAACTTTGTTTTAACAGTTCGAGCAGGAACGGCTTCACACCTTGCAATGATCCACCCCCCACAGAACATCCCTCAAATCTAACTGTGGCTTCAATCGTTTAAAACATAAAGTTAAAAATAGGAGGGAAATCAAGCGCTGATCTGAACTGTCACCAAGCCACTGCCATGACCTCAGGCAGATCTTTTAACTTGCATGTAAATAATTTTATTTTTTTTTCCAACAGGATATAACCATGATGGAGTTTAAAAGGATTGGGAAGGAAGGTAGCATGAAGTACTGAATACAATCATCAGCGTGCCAAAATTATTCAAGAGATACTAAAATTGAAGAAAGATTATTCCTGCCCCCACTCAAATGTCATTTATCTACAGCACTCATTAATATCTGAGATTCCACCTCCTTCGATCTTAAAAACATCTCTGTATTTTATGTATACTTCCTCCTGTTTCTACAGTACGCCGTATTTCTACTGAAAAATCTCCCTTCGAATAAAAGCCATCCATTCTCAAACATCATTAAAACGAGGTCAAAAAGAAAACAGCAGAAAGAACCAGCGCTTTAAAAGTTATTTCACATTTTCAATCACGACCCTTTCAGCAGCCAGTCAGTATGAAATACCGCTACTTTATTTTACGAAGTGTGTGACATTCTTTGCTGTTCTCAGGACATCGCACAGCAGGGGAGCAGCGATACTCCGCTGCAGGAGCTCAATCACCGGTGTTCGAAGCTTTCAAACCAAATAAGCAAACGGTTTCCCTCACGGCAGCTGGCTGGGCAAAGCTGCAGTTGGGAAAAAATAATTTTCTCAATAGGTCATCTCAGGACCGCCCAGACTCACGAAGCTCAAAAGGCTAAAATACATCCATCAAAATACATATCTGTTCTGGAAGTTTGATAATATTCTTCATGTTCCCTGCCTTAACATGTCAGTTATCAGTGAGAAAGATGAAGCTGAGCAGTGAGGACAGAATTATGAAGATATTGGTAAATTATATTCATAACAAAAGAGAAAGGCTCTTGGACAAAATACATTACTGCATTAAAAAGGACAGAAGACTGTGGAAATATTACTTCTGAATACTTACTGCAGAATAAACCTTCCTGGTTACCTCTACGATATTTTTGATGTTTTTTTCTACAATATCTTTCTACAAATCTACAATAATTTTAATTTAATACTTTGCTAATAAGGAAAACATCAATAGATGTACCAGTGGCCATGGCCAGCTTAGGCTAGCAAGTTAGTTTTATTGCAGCTAATCAACCCTGGCACTGTGATCTTTTTTAAAAACAGACCTTTGAACAGCACTGGTCTAAACGTGGTTGAAAGGAACTCGCGCTTTACAACAAGAAGTTACTCTGAGTCAAGCAAGGCAAAAACTGCAGAATGCCACTTACCATAAAAACATCTTGGATGCTACGCTACTGGCCATGTGAGCATGGCCCAAATGCAAAAAGGAACTGGTGTAAAGGGGGTGTGTGGGTTTGGTTTTAAATATACATACATACACATCTATATATAATAATAAAGAAAGAAAGAAACAAACCTTTTTCTTTGTAACATATTGCTATTGCGCCAATCAAGAAAAGTGAAAATATTTAATTTTGGGAAGTTTTGCAGAGCAAGAAGTTTGCATTTCATGCCCACTCAATTCACTCTGTCATCAGCCAGAGTTGATGAAAAAAAGTGGTAGTTACAGTACTCGTGGCAATTTCATTAATGGAAGTTATAATCAAAATACAAAATGTATTTTTTGCTGTTATAACTAAACCAAAGTATTCCTCCTAAGGATGTTACCTAGGAATTCAAAGTAAAGCTACAACTACAAAGAACCGTCACTGAACGTGTTTCAATGAACTACCAATGTCACCAATCTTCTTGTCAAATCCACTATCTACCACGGAACACGAAGCCACGGAATTAAAATCCTTCCTACCCAATGCCCTAGCCCTTAAGCGAATGTTTAGAGAGATAGAGGGGAACATATTAATTCAGTTCTCCATATCAGATGATTAACAGGTGACAAACCGGGAACTCATTATAAGAGTGAAAGAAGTCTGCAAAGAGATAATCACATTTATTGAATACTGAAGGATAGAAGCTGGATCAGATCAGTCTGGTGGGATCTTGGAAGCACAGATCACAGCAGGAACTAGCTCCTCCGTCGCAGCCACCAACCCACTCGAGGTGTCTCAGAGCACAGCCAACAACTACAGACTCCATCCTCCAGATGAGAAAAATGCCCGAGGTTACGGAAGGTTGTGCCTTGCCACCTGCACTACAAGCACTGAAACCCCCAAAATACTCTGAAATACGTTATTCTGTCACGTAGATCAAGCTAATGAGTTCTTGTCCCAGCTCCCTGTAACACTTGATGCTGGTCACGGGATGTTTGAGAAAACCCATTCTAAAGAAGCCAAACCCCGAAATGAACTATTTAAAGAAGAAACTAGGTACCAACAGGACAGCAAACACAACGGTCTGAAAGGTAGTGTATGCAAAGCACTGAAAAAGTCAGGTTTCCCAACATATTTTTAATTGCAGTACTGATTTAACTCCCGCAACAAGAATCTTCTTTTTAAGTGCAGACATAGCTGTGATCAACCCTCAATACCATCTGTTTTTTTTGCACCACTACCCCTTTAGTCTGCATTAAACTGTATCAAAAATAAGCTGTGTAATTCTGGATCCACCACATTTTTATTGTATCACTGCAATTATGAGAATTTTCCAAGATGATTTGTAACTCTCTTTACAACAGCAATTTAATGGAGTCAAAATAACAGAACGCGAAGCAGAAAATAGAAGAACAGTGCAAAAAATGGTAATTTCGCTATGGGAAGTTGGGACTTGCCATTTCAAATTAGCAGAAACGGTGAAGTGGGCACTACTGACAACGTGAATATAGTAATTGGGGTTGATTTCTTGGCATTTTGCCGAATCCTCTGACTAGTGCCTTGCAAGTTAATTATAGCTCTCTTCTCAGAGTGGGGACACTTGGCCGTGACGCAGAGATACAATGAGCACTTGGGCCTCCAGTGAAGCAACCTCGAAGCGTTACGTGAGGGGGCAAAAGAACTTTACTGCTTGGCCCATTAACGGAAATTCATACGGAAATGCACAGTTAAAAACGCAACAGGATGGTCAAGAATAACTAAATTGGCTTTTTACAAGGAAACAAAAAAAGAATCTGGTTCAACTGAAGGGTCATCATTTTATCCATTACAGCAAGTCACCTGTATCCAAAATTCAACAAGATTCTCATCACTAAACCTTTGATTTTAACTAGTAGTATTTAATTAATCTGGCAGAACTACGTAACTCCTTCCTGAGTGATAACTGGCTACCCTCTTGGGTTCCTTCTGTAATCATTTCCTTTGATTAACTTTACTGTATTTACTCAAATTAACACATCTATTTCATACATGTTACAACAAATTAGAACAGAAGAATTAAAAAGCTGCCTGCCAACTTAAAAACTGAACGAGTGGAACTTCTGAATTCAAGCAGACAGAGTTATTAGCTGATTATTATATGGAGAACGTTCAGAAGAAAGAACATGCCCTTTCCATTTTCATTTTGTATTACTAGTGATTACATGATATATCTTAAATTATAATTTGAGGTAAAACTATGATTAAAAATAATTTAAATATTGCACAACAAGTTAATTGCTCTGGAATTTCTTCATCTTTGTTCCTGTTCCTTGATTCAAAGATTCTCCGTGCAGGGTATCTGCTCCATGAGTCTCGCCCAAGGTGCAGGGGCTAGGATCTCCTCAAGGATGTCACCTCCCGGTCTTTACCAGGGAAGGCAGCGATGGGAAACCCCCAGGTACCACTCCTACGTGTCCCACATTTGCTGCAACGCATTACTGCATGCAACGAGACAGAGATGTGCGGCAGTTCTCCCTTCCCACAAAACCTGCCAGTATTAAAAAGGAAAAACGTAATAAAGGGAACAAGCAGCCCTCTCCCCAGCCACCCGAAACTCCGTGAAGTACGATGAAGGAGAGGTGGAAGCCATGTCACAAACTAAAAGTGACTGCCCTTATCACAAGTCGTTTTGTTTTCAGGATTAGACAGTCTTTCTGAAAACGTCTTCACAACGTGAATTATACTTTAGGAGAACGAGCCGCTCTCCTTTAAAGCCACAACCTTTCTTTGCACTGCAAGTGGGAAAGCTCTCACGATAAAGTAACTCAGCAGACCAGTGTTAAATCATTCGCGGAGGGCTCAGAGGACTCTTGTTTAATTCCACAGGATCACTTAGGCGAAGGGATCCTGACCCAAATCCCCCAGCTACAGACAAGCACTCAGATCATCAACCCAGACCTCACCCTCACCTCATCTTCACCACTGGATGAACTGTCTGGGAGCAACCATTCTCAGTTAAACCTTTATCAAAACATCTTCCCATGAAAAGTCTAGTTTGATCAACTGGCACCTTCAAGACAATTCTTTTATGAGAAACATTCCCAAATACCTCTGCTTGGGGAACACGGCACTTCCAGCTGTGAGGCCAGCAACAGGCTTACACACGATAAGATGGAGCTAACCCAGAATCAGGCAGTGGGTGAGCTTGAAGAGTCCTGTTTGGACCTGCTCACTGCAGTCAGTGAGAAAAGCAAGAACTTCAGGAAACTTGCTTCAGCTGGGGTCAAATTAGGGGAAAGGAGAAGCGGCGAGATTGTCTCATTTCAGTGCAACCACGAAGAACCAGTCTCCTTAGATGAAAAAAAAGACCGACTAGAAGACAGTGACTATGTCCTTGCTGCAAGGGGAGAAACCATACAGCGCAGGGACCCCGATCCACGTACTGCTGCTGAAGTTTTGCAGGGAATTCTATCCTGCGAGACCCCAGCCTTGAGAAACCTGTTACACAAGCACGTGCAACTCACCCCACCTAAGGATTAGCGATTGGTTTGCCGGCCTTTAAATCACTAACTTTTAAGCACAAAGAGAAAATTAGATCAATGTCCAAACTATCTTCAAGCAAGGGGATAAGAATACGCGGGCAGCGTGTGCCCAGACCATCTCCTTCAGCAGCACCGCAGCTGGATCTGCTTAAACCAGAGATTCTACCCAGAGGTTTCTTTTTCCAGTTTTGCCTCTCCTGTGTACTTCTACTTTGCTATTTTACATGGATTTAAGAGAACCAGCCAGAGTAAGTACAAGCTGGAGTAAATAAACTTCTTGTAAAAATAATCCACCAAAATTACTCAGATGACCAACCTGACGAAAACAATACTAAAACTTTAACCATCTCCATAGAAAGAAAACACCACCATCAATCTTGCCAACAACAAAAAAAATGCCTGAGCCGTTAAATCTCTGCTAAGAGACAGACTCATAAAAGACTCACAAAGATGCTAATCTGATCAGTCATAATCATGACACCCAAAGAGGCTGAGGAACGAGACGGAGAAATGAAGAGAGATGTCGATGCAGTGCACGTGGGCTGGGGGAAGCGCTTCCCTTCCCTGCACAGCAGATTGGCTGCGTCCACTCGGTACTCCGAGCACTCCTCACCCTCACTTACAATTCCCAGGAGAGAAGGTATTATCTTGTCCTGCGAGCTACGGAAAATTACATGTCCTTGTATGTGAAATCTCTGCTTTTTAAAATCTTGTTGTTTTATATAGCATTCAATGCTATGACTTGATCGATAATGTACTGAGCTCCAATCTTTTTCAGGTGAAGGGTTAATTACCACTAAGAGATATCTTGATGGTCAGCAAATAAAATGAAACTTTTATCCTACAGGCATTTGCAGTATATATTTTCAATTACAGTGCTACTTGTAGACAGGTACTCGGAAAGTCAGGCTCGGCAATTCCTCCTCCTAAGCAACAACCACCACCCAAAAGAGCAAAACAAAAGGCATATCAAAAAAAGTTGGATTAAGAGCTACTAGCTGTTTTTCCCAGTGCCAGATGCCAGAACTACAAATGTGAAATTCTCCTTTATAGTAAAGCTAATACTACAGTAAACACACAAAATACATTCAAAATAATGTCAAACTATTTTGCTGCCAATTCTTGTTGCCATCTCCCCGGCCACAGAAGTGTCCTGGATGCGAACTCTCCCGCAGTTCGCTATCGATGATACTGCCATCTCATCCTCCCTGCTCAATAATCACGCTGCTAACTTCAGCTTCTGGTAAACATTTCTCTTTCACAGCTGAGAGGGAAGTTGTGGGTTTTTTTCTGGGAATTCCTGCAGCCTCTGGCTTGGCTTCCTATATTGGCAGGTCCAACCTAAGGGCCAGAATAAACACACAGTATTCGCAAAGTGTTAAGTAGTCCCAGGAGAAGAATCTGTCCTGAAAGTCCAAACAAGAATTTCATGATACAGATTCAGTGATTTCTTCCTCCAAAAGAAGGTGCCAAAGGACACAGGGTAGAAAGCATTCTACTAACATCATGAAGAACAGATTTGAAAATAATCAAGGTAAGCAGCTAGTATCTAACATCCAGCATCCATGTAAAAAATGAACAGTAAATACAAAGCAAACAACAAACCAGCGAGTTTTGTACAACAACATACCAAATTTATACAACTAGGAAGTTTCCTCAAAGCAATTAAGATGCTTTTCACAATCAAAAGGATTTCTATACCTAGTATTTTTGGCAAATTCCAAACTCCATAAATTATCAATCTCTGGGATTTTGTTTTGAAGAAAGTAACTGATATTACGTGGAAAACAATCTCTGAAGAAAGTGATATAATGGGGAGAACAATCTGATTTTTAATGTTCTCATCAACTTACCATGAACTACCTCCTAATTAGCTCACACATGAGAAAAACAATAGAAAGGTACAGCTGAAATTTTAAAAGCATAAAGATTTACTGACAGCAAGGACACAGACTCCCGACAATCTGTTCTATCTGAAAAGTGTTTATGTACAACGCATTTTACAAATATTAAAGCCAACACAGCCTGCTACTTCTTCTTCACACAGACTATGTCATGTTGTACATAAAAATCTGGCATCTACCCACAACTTCGGCAGCATATATAACACTCTGCAAGAGCCATCCAGAAAAGTGAACTTACACTGAAAAATAGAAAGTTTTGTTAGGGGAGTATGTCACAAAAATGCAATTTTACACAGTCCAGCAATACAAAAAGGGAAATATTAGAAAAATACACACTTTTCCCCAAAAAAATTAAGCACGAGTTTTAAATTGATTTCCACTTTTTCCAGTCTCTCCTTACAGGTCAAGAGCTCGTGTTATACTGCAGCTCATTTAATTTTCTGCTTCCTTCACTTCTCTTCCCCCGTTCTGCTCCTAAATACTAAAGAAATACTTCAAAGCATCCTACTGCACATCTACCACCGCGGTACAAGCAGAACACATCTCTCCCAATTAAAACAACCACTATACTTGAGAATTCTGGGACACTATTGAAGATAATTTTAGAGTACTGATAAGTGAATAATCTTTGGATTAAAGAATTCCAATTAAGGAGCAATTGTTTTCCTTTCTGGGAATTTGCTGGTACCAGCCTAGGAACTCCACCCAGCAGCTTTGGGAGTTGTCTTTTCTTACTTAGTCATCCAGCTTTGGAAAGCCTTCAACCAAAGAGCTCAACCTGCAAGACCCTGTTTTTAAAAAGATAAATGTCATGATTTTTATCCACTAAGCATCTTTTTTCTCTTATCCACCCACTGATATGAAGGTTAATATTTCCTTTTTATCTAAGAAAAGTCACTACAGTTCTCAGAAACAGCTCTGTTCTATAGATTTAAATACCTTCCTCTTATTTTGGCTCCAGAACATTAAACATAAAGTGACTGTACTGAAGACCAAACACCCAGGCTCTTTTTACTCAATGTTTTATTAAACAAATACCGTTCTGCTGTTGGCACAACTTGTAATTGTGTATCACTATATAAAATCCATACTACAAATACAAGATTTGTTCCTAAATAAGAGGGGGCGGGGGAAGGAGGAGCACCAGCACAGTAGCCACAAATATACCTACTTGCCATTTGGAAACCATGTTTCGCTGACATTTAGAGGCCAATCTTTCAGCTTTTAGAACTGTCAATACAAGAGAAAATGTGCAAGTTCTACTAATGGACACTTCCAATACTATTGTGTCCAAGGATCTTTTAAGTAACCGAATTAAAACCTAGCACATCTCTACTAGTTATCCCCTTATTATCTTCCATAGGCAGCAATCATAGCTGTTGAATGTTTTGGGGTTTAATTAATTCCAACATTAAATTCTGATTCCTAGCACAAATATTAAAAGATCAGATTGAAGAATATCTAAGTGTGGAACACACTAGGTTTTATACAATACATAAATTATGATGTATCTGACAACAGGTAAATCTTTCCATAAGACTGGGTAATTGGAATAGTAATTGCCAATTTTCCTACTCTGCGAGCAAGAAAAAGTCGGTACATTGGTAAAATTAAATTATTAGTTTCCATAAAAATATTTTATTTCTCAACAGCACGGATTTGGCAATAGAATTTTATATAACATCATTTACACCTGACTGTATTTCACTTTTTTTAGTCCTGCAAGGTAAAAAGCAAATACCTATGAAAGGGACATAAAACTCATGCCAAACTTTCAATTATAGACTTCCCTATCTGGCAGCAACAAGTCAGGACTTGTGAGCAGTTTTCTCTTCCTTCAAATCATCGTGATAAAGGAAGAAAGAAACCTAGAGATGCTATTACCACTTAAGTATCTGTTTATCCTTAAATGCTACAGACAATGCCATACCTAAGCATTCAGCATCTCCTTGTATCGACAGGGGGGAAACCCCCATACTTTTCCACTCTCTTTTACTTGGAAAATAATACAAATAGAAGAACTATTACTGAGGACAGACAACTTCCAAGTTTTAAAGTTTTATCTTACATTTTTTCAAGTTCCTTGCTCCTCCACATTGTATAGGGACGTATGTACATGCATAAAGTAATGGCCCATGTAAAAAGGCTACATTCTAAAAAGACTGTGTAATTTTAAAGCAGTAAGAGCAAAAAGTAAAACAGCAGAAAACAGACAACGATACCCCTGAACCCCCCAAAATACCAACTCCCTCTATCAACTGTATTCTGAAGCATGCAGGTATTTTAAAAAAAGAAAGAAACTGAATGTGTCTAAGAACTTGGTACGTGTTCATAATCACAGTAATAGGGACTTTTGAAAGAGTTTTCACCCCAGGTCTGTGACATGAGAATCCCTTATTTAAGGTCAGAAAAATGAACATATGATCAGATTTAACAAAAGATAACAAAACGCTGAAATCCACCCCAAAGCTGCTTTTGTTTCTGAACAGCAATTCAACAACATGCACTTTGCCCATTCGTCCCCACAAAATACTTCTAACATTTCAAAAGCACACATGCAAAACATGTTGCATCTTTCATCTTTCATTAAAAAAAAAAAAAAAAAAAAAAAAAGAATGCAGAAATCTTTTGTCTTTTCTCCAAAATTTCACTGATTTGGAAAACAGAACAGCAATATTTGATTCTGTATTAGCAACAGGTTTTAAGAGTTAAACAGCCTATAAAACACACCGGCTACACTCACCTATTTCACCGAGTTGCTGCTCATGTATAAAGTTCCTTATCAGATGCTATTTTCTACAACTCATTTAACATGTATTCACACATCTAAGAATGTGCTAACACTATTGTTGAGGCACAGAATTTACTGGAAAAGCACGTCCATTGGAGAGATACTGTTGCACACTTGCTCTAAGACACCATCACCAGTTTAATCTATAAGCAGAACTACTTTTACGTGTGTACATATACATAAATATATATACGTGGATAAGCAGAGCATCTGGGTGCCTTTTCACTAGCTCACAGTTAACGAATTTCAACAGAAGCTTAAGCCGTATGAATTCAGAGATTACCTTCTTCAACAAGTAAACTACTTGAAGGTTGGAGGGTTTTTGGGGAAAATTGTCACTTGTGGGAGATCAGCAAGTATATCCTCCAGAAAAGACAGTGGTGAGGAACCTTAGAGTAAAAGCCTAGAGAGATGCAGCTGAGTATCCAACAGCACGTAGCTTACACATGCGATTCTTTACACCTCGATGCCGACGAAGAACAAAGACAGCTCTAACGCCAGTGAGCTGCAACGGTAAGACACTCATTTTTTGGCAAGGACTATGACTGTCCAGTAGAGCTTGTCTTTATGTGCCATCATCCAGTGGGGAGGAAGCCCTCAAAGCATTCAGCTGGCTAATCTCCTGAGCAGAGGGAATTGCTATTAAAAATGCTATTTAGACAGGCAGGCTTCTATGAAAGTCTGCTACACAGGCTCATCAAACTCATTAAAACTAGCTTTAAATCCCAGGCTTGGGAGCGTAATCCCTTTAAGAAACCTGCAGAGTAGGCTAAGAGAATAAAGATACGGTAGTTACTGAACTGAGAGATGTGTGAGCCCCGCAGGTCAGCATGGGTGAAGAACACACCATAGGGCTGGTCTTCTCAGGCATTACTGTTAACGTGCCGCGGCACACCAGCACCTTCCAACACGGAACTCAAATGCAAGAGGGGAGTAATCTCTTTGCAAACTACAGACAGACTTTGTGTCTTTCAGTTCAACAGCAGAGAGGATGCTGAGCTGCAGCAACGTCAACCCTCCAGCCTCCACCCGATGCGGAAACACCTTCTCCTGGCATCTGGGCTATGCCAAGGTAGGAGCTCCTTTCAAGCCGGCATAGACAAAATTAGTGACCGTCCTTAACGAAGTAACAGAAGGTAACTTGAGTGTGCACCTCCCATCGGCAGAGGCAGCATTCGGATTGGGGAAGCGCGCTCTTGTGCTATGCCACATGGCGCAGCCTCATACAAAACCTCCAGCAGGAGCTATACGGTGCTGTGCCACGGGCATGCACTTGGACGGTCCCTAGAACTGACCTTCAACTTACACGCATCTACGTAAAGCAACTAGGAGAGCCGGTCCCCAGGTTTCTTCCTGCCTCCAAACCTGCGGTTGCGCATGGGGAGACTGAAAAAAACCCCAAACACTAAGGCTGTGAGGAGGCAACGTGTGAGGGCACAGGTGTGTCACCTACAGAGATAAAAAAGCAAAAGCCATAACCGGAGAAGGCTGCGAGATGGGAGAGTCACAGAAGGAGCCCTTGGCACGGGACAGCCTACGGCAGCCTGCCCCAAGGGGTTCTGCTCGGGAAGCCATGGCACTTCCATGAAGGATGGAAAAAGAAGGGATGTCTTCAGTCACTCCAGGTCCTGAACAGAGTGCTGGACCACAAACTGCTGGGCAAGTCGTATCCTCCAACTGGCCATCACCCCAAGGACTGCAGGAAAAAGCTGCAGCACTGCACTGTAGCCCTCTGATGCTCATTTTTTAGGTGAGCATCAAAGCCTATCTCTTCAAAAAGCCACCAGAAGGCTGGATACAAAGATTCCCAGTATAGCGACTAGACAAAATGTAAAAACATGAAATTAGAAGGTTCCCTGTGGGGTCAAAGCAGTAAAACCAATTCTGATTAAGTTGCGTTACCAGATAGAAGCAGGATCTCAATAATTTACAGCCAGAGACAGGATAAATGTCCATTAGCATTAGTGTCTATGGACGTAGGCTTTCTTTTTTTCCACATTTTTAAGGCCCCTGAGATCACGTCTGGGTCTCCGTCTTTCCCTCTTCCTGGCTCTCAAAAACCATTGAAGTAAACCCCTCCCCTTCACGCAGGAGAGGAGCCTTTCTCTTTAGCATCCCCTGTGCACCCAAACGGTGGGGAAGGAAGAAGGCAGGATTATTCGATGCGAATCTGGACACAGTAAATGGTCTCTAATGGTATCTAGAACACGAAATTCAGGATAATTTTAAAAAGTTATGAGGTTGGACATGATCCAAATTGCAGATGAACACATCACAGCAGGATGTTCTTCAGATGTGTATGTGGCTCTTAAGTTTAGGAACAAAGGAGCCTGATTTTTGGTTGGCTTTTTTTTTTTTTTAATAGAGTTGCCTTTCAGCATCAGCTATCTTGAGAAAGTGCAAACTTGAAGCCAAACAAAAATGTAACATGAACTACTAATCGAAGGGAAAAAAAACCCAAACTAGATCAATCATTACAAAAAACTGGTCTCATTATATTAATGGAGTCTAAACCTCCGCCAATGTGTTCTTGCCCTTTTTTCCTTCAGAGTGGCTCAATTCATTTGTGCCTCTTCCACTAATGAGCAGTACACATGCCACTTCAATGCCTCTTTTCTCCCAGAAATGATTACCTCAAGAGTTAGAACTAATGTGACAAAAATCTATTCGGCGTGATCATCCCCAGCTTCTGGAGGTTTAAAGAAACCTTTGCAACGCATTTACACACAGGTTAGAACTAGCTGTCCATCCAGCCTCCTCCAAAAACAGATGCATAAGAATATTTGGGGGGAGGTTTGGACTTGGGTGTTGTGGGTTTTTTTTAAATAACTGCTTTATACTCAAGGCACCCGCATCTTCACATGTACGTTTCTGAAAGGAGTGATGCAAAGTTACTCCTCTTGCTCCCCCCCCCAAATTCCAGAGACTGGTATTATTCAGACTATGAGTACGCAGAAATAAAAAAAAATAATCACAAAACAAAACCAGCACTGGGGCTGCCAGGCCGTAGCGATGTTTTTTCTTTACTGTGCCCCCAGTTTTGGGGTTGACAGAACATCCCTGCCGCGGTTCTAGCTCCCATTCGTAGGAGATGAAGGCACCATTCCCTTGGGATGAAGCGGGATCATCTCCTTGTCTTTTACTTTTCCCCGATGCTTTTAAGTGAGCGAGGAAGGCAAGGGTAACGAGCTGCCAGGTGCTTCTCCAGCTGACTAGCACCAGCCACCCAAGAGGTGGTTGCACGATTTTGTATATATAAAGCTTGTAAAGCTCTTCAGGAAGCTGCAGGATGAAAAGGACTATATAAACGTAAGATATTATTATTATTAAACCAGTGATCTGACAAGAAGAGACAGCTTTTCAAATCTGTACAACAGCTTGAGCTGCAGAGATCAGGGAGTCCAATTTGAAAAAATAATAATTTGAAACGAATTTGAGGATTAGAAGTGGCAGCTCTTTTGTGGATTCTCCATGGCAGGTAAATTTAGTAGGCTACTTTAATTTTGCATCGTTTTAACTCCTGGCAATGTCCTGTGCATTGAATCTGACAGAGAGACAGAGTGTTTGAAGCTGTCGTGGCTACATTTTAGTCTCCCAATTTTACAATCAGTGTTTGAATCTGCTACTACAACTCCAGGTACAGAGATCAGAGGCTTATCAAAGAGGCATCCATTTCAAAGACAAACAGCAGCTTTGACTTCATTCCTTCAATGCTTAAAATTCCTGAAAAAGCAGATGAGCATACCACAAAACAGGTCTGAAGGAAATCTCTCTATCGGCTGTAAACCTAATGCAGTATTAATTTTTTAAGGATCTATTTTGGTCTCATGTAAAATGAGTGTGTTTAGCAGAGATAATCCCCTCAACAGGTGAAATTAATATATGCCTTTTCCTGTTAACTGAAAGTACATTTTAAAATGGCTTATTGCTTTATCAAGCATTAATTGAAGAACTACTTCAACTGGTTACCGGATTTTTTTTTTTTTTTTTTTTTTTTTTGACTAAGAGTATCTTCCCTTCCCTAACAAAGCAGCAGTTCATTTATTTATTGCTGCCCTTATTTTAACTGCATGGATGAACCAGGTGCACCGTAGGCAGTAATAGGTGGTGTGCGCAGAAAGGACCCACGGTTTAAAGGTGTATCATACTCAGGGAGTGCTGCACAGCTGCAGTGTGCTGTTGTCCACATTCAGCTCTTGATTTTAAGCTGAGTTTCAGCATTCACACGATTGCTAATGTTGCTCATCTCACCAGCATCCCCTCCCATCAAGCCCGCGGTCAGGCTGGCGATGGACACTGGCTTCTGGGGACTGCGGCGTGTCCCCACCACAGCACAGCCTGACCAAGGACCCAACAGCGAGGACACAAATTGTGCCAAAACATGATTAATTTTTTGCTGTTGTCAATTCTTCCTTTCAAGCTAAAAATCTGGTTTGTCTCAATATGGAAGAGAAATGCATTTAGAAACTCTAAGTGTTCTGCTCCCTTCCCCCCTTGCACACAGGGTGAGAGCTGCCCGCACGTACCGCCCGTCACTGAGACCTTTGCCCACTCGCAGGAACCAACTGCTCCGTCGATTTTTGCTAGAAAGCGAAGAGTGGATCGCTACGCCGTGCCAAAGGGATGGGCAAACCGGACCCAGTTCCTCCAGCCCAGGAAGGCTCCCGCCAGGCTCGTACAGGGAGCGATGGGCAGCCCGGGCTGTACGTGCCAAGCGATCCAGGCGTCCCGCCGGGCACCGCAGTGCTGCCAGCTAGGCTAACCTGCCTCCTGCCACAGCGGGGTGGGTGACCGCAGCCCCAAGCCCACCTCTAGCCCCTCGTCATCACTGCAAACCCGGTGCTGCTTGCCCACTCCACTTCTTCAGCTGCCCACCAGCAGGAGTCAGAGGCAAAGGGGATAATCAGGAACAGGTTAATTTGTCTGATTAAGCCTTCGGTGATCTGGCATTTCGAAGCTGCAGTGCAGCAGGGTCCCCGAAAGCTGTGCTCAGCCAGCAAGCTTGAAAAGAAGCCGCACGCTCCTGACAGCCACGGGGAGCAGCCAGGGAACACATTAAGCCACATTCGAAAGCCACAGTCATACCAGCAGCCTCAGCAAAGCTACGCTGCAGGTGGAGACATGCCCTAAAGTGCACTGGAAGCGTGGAAGGGTTCAGCTCCTCGGCGCTCAAATCACTTCTGACAAACAGGACTGAGAAGTCTGAACACATTTGAGCATTTTGAAAAAGCACTCCCAGCACTCTCTCGCACTAAATGAAAGCTTCGGCTTCAAATGAGTTTTTAAAATTCTGAAATGTTTACAAGTCCCTCTTCTCACCGAGCAGCTCATTTATCAGCATTCAGCCTATACGGGAGCAATTATTTTGTGATACCCTGCCCGTGAACAGGTCCCTGATGCCCACCTCGTGCTCAGACAAACCAACTGACGGACCTGGCGTACACTTCAGAATACCTGACAGCATCCTGACTTACACCTAGTAGGAAACAAACAAACAAACAAACAAACAACATACAGAAAACCACAGCAGAAGTTTTTCCAAGATGCACTGATGCTAGATCTACGTTAACCAACCCAACAAAGTGGATTGCTTTTATTTATGAGCTGATACAGGTGATATTTTTCATGGCTTCCCAAATTTCAGAGAAATACCAGAAAAGACACAAAAGCATTTTCAAGCAGATGGGCACGTGCTCAGGCTGGTCCTTACTGGCTTTAATCACTGATGAACTGGTCCCCCAAGCACAGACGTCTGTACAATGTGCTGTAGGAACTGGCACATGCGTAACTCCTGTGTTACAGTGAGCACCGAGGACCAGCAAAGCACATGCGTGAAGTAATTTCCAACTTTTTCAACAATTTCAATAATTTCCAAGCGCGCAGCCCCATTCCCACTGCCCAGCCCTGGTCTAGCACCGCCGCTTCCGACAAAAACTTTCTTTTTTAAAAAAGTCATTGCGTGTTCAACAGATAAGCAACCACCTCTCTACTTAAAAAAAATGCAGCAAGATAGCCATAAATAAGCATTAGTGCTTCAGAAACTGTGAAACCACAGTTTTATGGTTTTAAACAGAGACAAGGTGGAATCATGAATGGTAGCAACGTATTTCAGATGAAAGCTTTCAAGCAGATGAGAAATAGTTACAGGAGCTGGAACCTGAGTAACTGCAGTTGCATTAAATTATTCCATCTGCAAGTCCATTAAAAATTGTTAATGGTTTTGTATGGCTTTTATATTTATTGGGTGGGTTTACTCCTATGTGAGTCATACATATTTATTACCAGGGTCCAGATAATGGTTATTAATAAAACTTCTTTTATTTGCATACTGTCTTGATGCTGGCCTAAATATTTACAACTTGACTATAAAATAAAAGAAGCCTCAAAAATTACAAATAGCATGAGGGATGCATCACAACTTTACTTTTTGGTTTTGTTTATTCAAAAGTGGGAAAAAAAAACCAGCCTGGTAAACCCATTTCTTTTTTCAAGTCTAAAAAGCACTAATTCTTTCAAAGCTTTAAAGCACAATTTGTGTTGAGGAATTAAGAGGGGACCTAAAGCTAAAGAAAGCTAGTTTTTATAATTAAGAAAATACACATATTTCTACACATAATTATGAATAGTAACAAAAGCTCAGTTTTAAAAGAGGTCCACTGAACCCCTGGAATTGTGCCTGCCAACTAAAACACCTACTATGAATTTAGTAATGGGTTATGCAAACATAAATTACAAGGCCAGACATTTTAAAAGGAAAAAAAGTTGATTTATTGTCACATTGGAGACACAGCAGGATAGGAGCACAATTTTATTTTTCCATATATTCATCAACACTGCAGATGTGTTAATGCTAAAAGAATTCTAAAATAAAAATGACTCTCAAACTGCCCTGATTCTTGTATGTCATTTACTTAAAAATCGTTACCAGGAATCTTGGTTGGTTTTTTTTTTCATTTGGTTTGTTTGAAGCAAACAAATCATACTAAAAAATTTGGGAAGAAAATAGGTTTTAAGAACATTTTACAAACATTTCTCCTCCTAAAAATTTCCCTCAAGACACCATCCGAAACTGATCATAAATGAGAGGTCCTGCAGAAAGCTGGGGTGCCTGGTTCGGGGGTTTTTTGGTTTTTGTTTTTTTTTTTTTTTTAATAGACAAGCTTACAACTCTAATCTGTACCCTGGGCACTTGTTTGTGAGCATTTCCACTCAACGTATTCATCGTTTCTGCCCTTGTTTCAAGTAGATCCAACTCTTCACTTACCCACTGTCAAAGCAATGAAAAGAATCTCTCCTAACTGGCAACTATTATTAAAAGAGTTATTCATGGCAACATAATCATTTCAATGAGAACACCACGTTCCTTTAATTACACCTGAGTGACTTTGAGGTGGTCCAGCACACGAACTCAAGGAGGTTTACAGCATGTTTGGTCACCAAGGAAAAAGGAAAAACTACCTGAAACTGTTTAGTTATTTCTTCTTTTGATAAATACACACAGAAAGCAGGAGCAGGTATCTTGCTTGCCTGCTATTTTTGTAAGCTGAACCTTGAAAATAAGTCAAACTATTGTTCAAATGTCTCAAAGCAAATTTGGGAACCGAACTTCAGGCTTGCTTGGAGTACTCAGCTTTACCTTTGTGTGATCTAGATATAAAATCCTAGTTTTACACTTACCTTTACAAGTAACATAGAACGTAAGAACAGGTGATAATTGGCGGCAGCACCAAGAGAAAAATCTCAGCCATCTCAGCTAAATAAATGGAAAGATTTTCCCTTAAAAAACAGCCAATGATGCATTGGGTAAATCCTGTTACTAGTCTTAACGCCCACTTCCACCAACTCCAAACATTCTTCAGGAGGAAGGATGGCAAATGCCCTGTAAGATCAAGTTTTTTCCTTCAAGTTCTGACCTTGAACACATTCTCCCCCGTCAGACCTCCAGTGCCTGACCTTTCCCCTGCCCGGTTGCTCGCTCTGGCCGGCTTCCAAATGGGTCAGCGCCGAGAAGTTCAAGCCAAGGCAAGCACAACTCGTGAAAAACAAACTATTTGCTTTGCATTGGTTCCTTCTCAGTGACAGGAGAAATTCACAGTGGCATCAAACCTTTAACAAGAGAGATTGATCTGTAAATACTTGCTTACAAGTAGGTCCCTTCGTACACCGCGGCAATACCAGAAACGTCCCCTGCTCTCCTTTTCCACCACGGAAAATGCAGCACCCTTGACATCCCTGCAATCCAATACCTGCAACTGAAGTTGCTAGAAGAAAAAAAGCATTCTTCAACTGCCAAGCCGTGTTTAACCAGAAAAATGCTTAAATAAATCAAATCTAAATGACTAAGGGCAAGTGACTTCAGAGTAATTAATTTCAACTACTGTAACGTGTTCAATTGAATCAGATGTGTCTCCCACTTGAATATTTTTGGAACTCTTGAATAAAGTAATCACCCGTATATTTTCAGATTTATAAAAAGACTTTTGAGGTAGATGTGTTGCAGAAAATTGATTTAAGGCTATTTTTAAAGCAAACAGAGACAGTAACTCAAGAGTGTCTGAGATCATGTGGCTCTAGAAAATGCTTCAAATCGAACTCCTCTGCCCAGTAACATGCGATGCACGACCGTTACTTCTGCAGGTCAAGGGAATTATTTTCCTAGACGAGAGACCTTTACAAATGTTGTACAGCTAGCTACACAGCTCTCCGTGAAATCCGACATACCAATAATCCCCAAACGATGGGCTCATTTTGTAAAAAGACTTACTCAAGCCCTGGTATCTCAAAATAAATTCTACAGATTCTGCAACCCAGCAGCCTGCTGCCCACCTACAGCCTTTGCTGCCACCTTTTCCCTGCTGAGAAAAGCAGGGATGCTTGCTTTGGGAAAGGAAAAAAAAAATAAAAACCAACACAATTTTTCCAAACCCGCACTGCCAGTTCAAGCAACAAACTGACCCAGTGTTTGGGGGGCGGAGGGCTAAGAGGAATATTCACAATTATATCACAACACAGAAAAATGAGGTGGGTACAGGCTTACACATGGAAAAAGGTTTGCTCCGGGCTTGGATCTGCTGCTCCTCAACACACTGAGATACAGCAAGAACCACTGTGAGCGTGGGGTGATGTGCGTGCAGCAAATAGCAGGGGAGATGCCATCTGCCAGAGAGTCTGGTTTAGCTTTTTGTGGGTGATAAAGGCAATTTTTTAAAAGAAATTTAATAACGTCTAGTAATTACAGTGGTGAGAATGGTAAATGTGTTGAAAAATGGAGGTCTGTTTTATGAGAATCCTAGAAAAATACAGTTGTGAATTATAATCCTTCTATTGTTCCCTCACTTCCAATAAAGTGAAGAGGCAGCAAGAGATTGTGGTATAGAAAAGCATGGTAGACACGCTGGTGGTCTTCCTATTAACTATTAGAATATGCTAACGGCAAATATGTATTAAATAATGACAACAAAATTATTGAGAACTCATGAATAAGCGATCTCCCAGATAAGGTCAGGTTTGATTTCACCAACGTGACTCCACAAAACCGGTTTTTAGATCACATTTTAAGGCATGGAGCTGTATTATATTATTTTTCTGCAAAAAGTCACATAACAATAATATACTCTTCATTTAGCTGTTGAAAGAAGCAGCTCAGGTACTACAAATTATCATCAGCATCAACCTTGCAATCAGAACCTCTCCAGAAAATGGTAATATTCACTGAAAACACTGAAAGGGAGGAGATGGCACCTAAACATCGTTATCCTAAAGAAGTATTCAACTTGGCTCCAAACCCGCAAGGTAAGGCGGACTTTCTGTTCTTCTCATTTTGGCTTTTACAGAGGGAAATAAATGGTGATGTTTTAACTCCGTAAGGAGTATCCTCTGTATTTAACATTCCACTACTGTCCTACATACACAAACGAGCCTAAAATTACAAAACAATTTTATAATATGATTAAATATTGATAATTGCATTTCAGTCATAAAAATGAACAGAAAATATGATTTTTTAACAGACTGCTTTGCTGCAAATTCATTTATTCTTAACCAAAAAAACCCTCTTAAACTCTCCTTTTCAAAGTCAGGGGAGAAGAGAAAGAAAGGAGAACTCCAGCAGCATTTTTCTTCCTAATTTTTTTCCTGAAATAATTTTTAACTAACAAGTCAGGGAATACATAGAAAGGTGGTAAATTTTTTTTCCCCTACCATGCACTGAAACATTTACTGTTTACAAATTGCATTAACTGCATTTAGTTGTATTAAGCTAGCTAATTTTTACATTAAAATGCCATGTATGTTTTTCTGTACTCAAGCCCCAACATTAACAGGATTCCTTTATGTTCCCGGCAAAATGCTGGGGAAGAGGAAGAAGGAACATCCACACACTGTGTACTCTCAGGAACATAGGAAAAGGAACGGGGAAAAAAAAAAAACCAAAAAAAAAAATAAACAAAAAATAAAACAAAAAAAAAAACAAAAAGAAAAGCAAAGCAAAAAGAAAACCAACAAATAACAAAAAAATAAAAAAAACCAAAAAAAAAGGGAAAGAAAAAAAAAAGAAAAAAAGAATAAAGGAATAGAACAACCCAGCTCTAGATGGCAGCAAATCAATATTCACCCCCACGTACACAGACACTGAAGGCATCAACTATTTTCAAACAAGACTGTATACATTCACTAGTTTTTAAAGGCGTGTTATTATTTTCACTTTGTTACACAGGCTGGACAAAGGTGCCTGTCCGAAGCCATTAGGAATCCAGCACATTTCCCTACCAACAACTAGAAAGATACTCCTCTCATTTCAAGGACTAATTCAACCAGCAGAATTCAGATATTTTTTTTAAAGCTTACTTTGAGTACCTTTTGCTGTAGAGACTGGATAATTCAATAGAATGATCCAGAAACACTGGAGACTATAAAAACTTAAGAATTTTAAATCTAAAAAAACTAAGCCCTCGCGTAGCAACCATGTTCATTTCCTCTAGTCAGGCATGACTTGCAATTACAACGTTATTTTTGTAAAAAAACCCCATAGATCTTAAAAAACATGCAATGTCATGATTAAATTATTACTTTTGTAAGGAAAGATCCCACAGACTCTTCTCTTCCCTTTGTGGCAGCTGCACCGCCGCACCGTCACCGCGCAGGATGGGGCAGGGGGCGACGGCTCAGGGAACAGGGGAACGATGACAGCCAGGTTTGATGTAGGAAAAGAACAACCCAGAACAAGGAGACAGGTGCAGGTACATGGGGGAGTGCTGTACCCGCGTTACCCCCGTGGGAGCAGACGGGACCGCGCCGCGGTGCTCAGCTGCCCCGCTGCAGGGCTGGTGTGCATCTATAGCAGTGCTTGAGGCTGCCACCTCTACCCAGGCAGCGTTAAGATACACTGTTCATACATTCATTTATTTTGTTTTCTTCCAATATTCCCTTTCCTGAGGCATTTTATAGCTATTTATTTGAGAACATACTTATGCTGTCTACATCTAAAGGCTCTACCGCATCCTTCTGTAGCTTGGCTGATCCAACCTCTCGCCTGCTGCACCGAACGCAGATGTCAGTTTGAGCAGCCAAAGGTAATCTTGACTTTCAAAATCTCACCAAAACGGTACATCTGCAACCTCGAAACAGTGAAGGGCAGCAGCAGCGAGGAACCATCAGTTCAATTCCCAACAGGGGAAAAACCCCCGTGACCAAAGCAGCAAGCTCACAGGGTGAGCCCCTGTACCCAACTACATGCTTTATGCAGGCGCCTCGTGTCTGCCTGATTTTTTTTAGAGCTCATGCTCTTCCATGACAAAACTCACATCTTATTTTATCTCCCCAGAGCAGCTGGTCCAGGCCTCTCAGGCTGGTCTTTTGCCTTGTGCCCAGTTTAATGACCCCGGTCTCAGGTGAGTCCAGTAATGACCAGTGCAGCTCCACATTATCTAGTTTATGTGGCTGAATCACAAAGGGAAGCAATGGAGAGCTACAGGTTAAACAGGTGTAAGTTGTACTGTCTTCCCTCTCCCTGAGTACTTAACAATTACTTACTTACAAAGCCTGGGCTTACTCACTTACTTATTTTCTGCTATTTTTCACTATTTTTGTTGACTGGCTTAAAAGCCTGCACCGCTGGAAGTATTAGCCCAGCTTTTCAATGTTTAAAACACAAACATGTAAGCAAAAAAGTAATTACTCAGCTAGGAATCTGGGTAGAAATGAAGGCAAAGTTATCATTAGCAAGTATCTTCACTACGTGGCAAAAATATCCTGTGCAACTGAAATTTAGAGATTACAAAAAAAAAAAAATCTCTAAGACAATCATTCAAACATTTGGTATATGAGGACATGATGAATTAGACCATGAATTTCACAGAGGTTAAAATACCCCAAAAAGTATCACAGTTAGTCATAATAATTCAGGAATTATCACCATAAGAAAATAATGATCTGATACAGGGTGGCAATTCACATGATATATTTTGAGATGTCTTCCAAGTAACAGTCACGTAAAATTGCTGTTTCAAGTAAACTCCTGACCAGTCTCTGGCTGCTCAGGACGAAACAAAATTGAGACTGAAAATACCATCAAACACCTATGAGCTCTTCAAAGGTGTGAGGAGGTAAAAAGTATTGTTGCAATAACAGGAATTAAGAACCCTTCCCAAAAGTTTCTGTATGTAAAAACCACCACCAAAGTTTCTGTCCTCATAAGGTTCCCAAACCCAAGACACTTCTTCCACAGTTGTCTCCCAGCATGCCAAGTCAGAAATAGTATTTTAACATTTTTAAATACCAAAAGCCCTAGAGGCATTCCTATAAACATGAAAATACCGTATTTCTTTTGCAGCAACTGGATAATTTGCAAGGAAGGCGCAAATGACCCAAACAGATCTGCCACATTTTTTTAACCTAAAAAGAAACAGCAGTACCCTCAGTTGCATTAGTAATTTTTCAAATCCTTTCCTGCTACGCAGGAGATGGCTTTCAAGCAGACATTATGGAAAGTCTAGAGGACATCCCAGACAGCAATGGACAGGAAAGTCAAGGCCATCACCACTCGTGTCCTGATTTATGGTGAGACTGGCCACAGCAGAGGGAAAGAGATGCTGGCACAGGCGAAACAGCTGCTGCACTGACGGGGATGCATGTGAATGAAAAAGAAAACGGGAAGTTTTAAAACAAATCGTTGCATTTAACAATTCCACCTTTGCCAGTTTGGGTGGGTTTACTACTAAAAGTTGTGACTTCGTTGTCAAAATTTAAACTAAGCTGTACGCTGGGTTATTTATTTATCTGAGAACGGTTCCACCTGCAAGCTGGTTTTCTACTACCAAACTCTTTTTCCCTATTATTAGCAAGAGCATTTTGAGGCTTACAGAGCCACGGCTACCACTCGCCCCCGGGACGGGAGAGGTTGCCCCCATCAAACCTTCCAGACCTGAGCTACTCCCTCCACGCCTCTGGAACCCACCAGTCTGTTGCAGCTGGCTACCATTATATTTCCAATACTTTCTTCTAATTTGATCCCATTTTCATTTTCATCCATTCATTTCATCCCATTTCAGAGGAAAGAGGGGTTAGATGGTGCTGCCGTCCAGAAACAAAGCTGCAGAAGGAGCATCACAGGAGAGAAGGCAAAGACAGGCTATAAAAGACATCCGTGCAAGCTTATAAAGCTATGCTGTTTGACGGGAGCCCCAGGACAAAAGATGAGGATGTAGAATTTCCCCGCATCTCCCCCTGAACATCAGGGCTGCTCAGAGCCCCTGTTGTGAACCCAGTCCCTGAACGAATAAAACACCTTCCGTGTAATATTCTGGAAGAGAACAGAGGCTACAGAATTATGTTTTGTAAAATTATATTTAAAACCTTACCATGATTTAACTTCCCTATCTTGCTTACTGGAAAGAGCTAATTGCGTATTGTTTTCCCACTGTCTCTCTTGAAGTAACTACGCAGAGTATGTAATTTTCCTCTGCGCATCCAACTCCCACCGAGTTACCAAGGCCCTCGCACAATGCACTTTAAAAGTGCAGTGTGGGTTGGTTTGTGTTTTGTTTCTCCCCACAGTAACCTTCTGCTCCATAAAAATAAAATTAGCCTGAAGAAATCATCCTGAAACACATCTGTAAACAAGCTATGGGCTAGGAGCTGGCAGCCAGGGCCGTATTCTGAAGAATCCGTCGTTTCCCTCCAGGAAAAGGAGGAAAGCAGCAGGGAACTCAGGTGAAGCCCTTGCAGAATGAACTTCAGCTTCTAGCAAACAAGTTGAAAAACAGGGGCCCAGAAGTTTATTTGGATTTTCCGTATAATTTCCTACACTCTGTATTTTCTCACTTCGCTCCTTCCTCTTCTTCCCAACACTCTGCTCTCTCCTGCAAAGGGAATCAACTCATCCCTCCACCCTCTCGGAGCTACTGCAGTCACTCCCCATATTCTTCTGCTCCTTTCTGTTCCTTCAAAGCCGCAGCCCCCAGATTTGCTCTCCTCCAAAGGGAGCTTATTTCTGCCCCACAGAACCTCCTCAGGGGGTCAGTTAAACACCCCCCCTTCCCCAGAACTCCCTCCCAATGGTCCCTTTGCCCTCTCCGGGTCGGACCCTCCAGCATCGCTCCCTCTGTGCCAAGAGGAAGCAAAGCAGCATCTGCTACTCGAGAGGCGGCGATAAAGGTTAGAAGTGCTGCCTGCTCCCTCTCTCCCAGGAAGATACTTGGAAGGAACCAATACTTGCGTGTCAGTTATCTGGAATGAGCTTTGAAACCCTAGAACATTCCTGGATGAACAGATTGCTGGCAATCATCGGGGGGAAGAAAAAAAACAACAAAAACAAACACCACAAAACAAACAAGCAAGCAACTCTACACATTGCTACGCATTCATTAGTTTACAACACGGGTTAATATGTATTTTTGATGTAACTGTGCGTACACACACATAGACAGGCACACTGCACACACGCTAACTTGAGCATGGAAGAGTTGAAATACTCCCAGCTTCCTCCACGCAATATTCACCTTTCCGAGGTTTGCCTGCCATCAGTCCTGACACCTTTTCCACACCACCTGCTGTGTGCGATGCACATCCTCCGAGGGGAGTTTCCTAAAGAGCTCAGCCCTGACCTTGTTGTATTTCCAGTGAAATCAACAGCAAAACTTCATTTGATTTTTCATGGAAAAATGAGCATCTTTGAAGTTACGCCCTTGATATAGACTTATTTAGGCAGCAAAATGTCGCTTTCTACATCCAAGTGCTAAGAGTTTGGATTACTTAAGAATATTTTTTTTTGCAATTCTCCAGGTTTTCTATTATTACAAAATGTAGAGCAAGCCCGTTTGAAAGTTAATGGTCATACTTCCTCCAAAAAATGTCAATTCATATTTCATTTTTTACAGAATGCAAGATCTGCCTGATTAGAAAGCCATCAAAGATAAGCAGTCTTGAGTTAAGATGGTGAACTTAGCAATATGTACAAGAAAATTATAGAAACAAGTCATTAAAAAAAAAAAAAAAAAATGAACCCCCAAACCACTTACACAGACCTTGTACCACGTATTACTGTCAGAAACTCAACAGACGTGAACAGCTTTTCTCCTTACCTCTGGAGTGTTTTTCTTGAACTCGCGACTTTGCTCAATAAGTTTTTTCCTAGACTGCTCACTTTCATCTTGCCGGTTAGCCAATATTGTTGCTGTGGCATCAAGCTCTCTCTGTCAAGAAAAACAAAACAACAACAAAAAAAGGAATTAGAAGGAGAACTCCGTTTCTCACCGAAATCAAACCAAAAGCTCGTACAGAACATCACATCACTTGGAATACCAAGGCGGCTGGACTACAGAGCAGTACAGAACGAGCATGAAGCCTCCAGAAACTCAACCCCTTGATTAACATCAAATGAAGTTCCACAACCTTTCTGATTCTGTCTTGCAGCCAAACCACCACCGTTTTTCTCAAAAGCATTCATGGTTTTAGCACAACGTCACACAGGATAGCAGCGGTGCCAGGCATACACACCTCCCAGTAACTTCCCAAATCCCATGAAGATTACAGATCTTGCACGTGTTCAAGCACGTGTTTCATCTGCCTGCTGTTTAAAGATACTGGATTTTCCCTTCTTGAGCTAGTCTTCGAAAAATTATTATGATTAACTCAAATATTAGTTAACCTTACACTTCAGCCTAGATTGGTAATGCTTCAATCACTCTTAATTTCAAATTACATACTGTATATAATTCTATGCTGCTGCAATGCTCTTTTTCCATTTAAGCCTTTCCTTATTTGAATACAAAATTACCTTTTCCTACTATTGGAGTCTATCACTCCAATATTATTAGCAAGTATCTCCATTTCCTCCCCAAAATGCATCTTTTTTTGGATCACCTGATGACCGCCAGATTGTCTTCCAACAGCTTCTACCAGGCTCAGCCTACAGACCATTGCCTGACTCCGTCCACGTGCATTACCCCACTCACAGTTTACTCAGTGCTGTGCTTCCAAATGTCACCATAATAGATTGAATGGGTCACTTATCAGTGCATAAACCAACAACACTAAATCTTCCGTGGCAGTTTATTCATTTTCTGCAGTATTTCCATGTAACATGAAAATATATGAAGGCTGAACCCCTCCACTCAGCTATGTACATCATTCCCCAAGTCACGCAGTTATAACCAAGGAGTCATGTAAGGAACTGGGCACTGGTTTCCCTCCCTTATTAATTCAAAAGGAGAAAAACCTGGCTGTGAGGAAGAAGTCCACGAAAAGCAAGAAAATGCTAGAGCAAGACATCAGGTCTCCTCCGCGGCTATCTTTATCGCATCACTCTGCCAACACGTCTCCAACCTGCGTGCAAAAACCTCACCATCCTCCACCAAAATGCCTGCCCCATCACTGGCGTTTGTTCGTAACTCAACAACCTGTCCAGACCAGATGGAACAACCAAGCCTGGGAGCTCCTAGCGGCTCTCAGGCCACGTCCCCACCAGTCAGGTCCTCTCCTGGTACCACCACACACTAACATCACAGCACGAGAGAAGGGGATTTGGTTACGACAAGACGGTTAGCATTAAAACCTTACCGTGCACGGGGTCATACTTACTTCCCAGTGGAACTAGGCACCCAGTATGGGGAACAAAATGGGAAAACAAAACATCTGCCTCTTCCTTTTTTGCAGAGGTGTTAGAAATAGTAACAGACAGAAGGTACCTACAGGACACCTGCTAAGCCCCTGTTCTGCAAGTTTAAAAAAAATAACTAGCAGCTAGATACTAGATACTCTGTGATAAAGAAGCCTAATTCCAAATTCTTAGTTATATTTCCTTATGGGTAAATCCTGTAACTTTGAATGATGGGATGGGTGTACTCTTGCTTTACGTGACTCCACAGTTTGACTTCTGGAAGGAAAAAAAAAAAAAAAAAGAAATGCCTTCTGCAGTTCCCCACTCAAAAGGATCAATACTTTTTTCCCCCCTTTAGGTTTATTACCATGAAACTAAGAGACTTTGGGGGTTTTTTGTGATAACTATATGGACCATAGTTACCTTAATCCTTGGAAATAAGCTAAATATGACAAATGGATTTGAAGCTAAGCAGCATGCTGGAGCCAGTGACCTAATTATTGTCACTGTAAAGCTTCAAAAACCCTCTATTTCTGACTTTGAGGAAAAAAACAGGGCAATATGTCCACCAGATCTTGGTTTGGAATTCTGTAACATATGTGAAATCTATTGCAGAAAAGTGGGAAATACTTAACAGTTGGATAAACCACATTTGAAATTCATCCCAGCTAAGTTTATGCAAGAAAAAAGAGCAACAGAAACCAATGTGGTTAAGCAGTACTATAAAGAGCAATATAACGGCTAAGCAGAAGGCTTTTAAAAAATATAAACAATCTGGTACGGCCAGCAACTTGGAAAACTATATTTAAAAAGGAAGCACACATTTAAAGCAAAGCAAAGAAAACACAAATCGTGAAGCATGAGGGAATTTCAGTAGACCAAGGAATCAAACGCTTTGTTTTATGATATACAGCGCTAGCAAGTAACTTTACAAATAGCAAATTAGACTTTTGGAAACCTGTACTTCCAAGTTTAGCTACAAGAAAAAGAGCTGATTAAAAACTAAACCCTATTTCATATTTTGTGCCATTATGAAGAGAAGGGTCAGGCAGCAAATGAAGAGTAACTTCACACCCTTGCTGCCCGATTGATACCGGTGCCACAACGCACTTACTATGGGCACCTTCCCATTACTTAGAGCATTCCTTCAGGGACAGGTCTGATCATTTCTCACCACAAAACATTTCCTTATGTGACCCCCCCAGGGCCAGACATCGCCGAGGAGAGGTGCCAGCACCCAACTACACTGAACTGTTCAATGCCGTGGGCTGAAGCCCACACGCTCAAGCTCTTGCCCTGCATTTATGAACAACCGATGCACTGATGCGGTTCCAGCTGAGGAGCTGTAGGTATCTAGCCCCGTATACAAGATCTGATGTAAAATGAGACACTAAGTCTTCAAGCTCTGTCACAGTTAATAAGCCCCAAATCAAAACTATTTGAAAAATTGCTGATTTTTTTCTTCCGTACTTGATTTCAATCGCGTACAAAGTTTCATCTGTTCAAACCCAGTAATAGATACAGGATTACAACCCACAGTTTTTCATACTTCTGTGAGTTAACCTCATGAGATACCCCAATTTTTGTAAAAATTCAATGTGGCAAATGCATTATTTCTGCAAGCAAGGACGTATCAAGGAGTAAGTAGTAATAACTTTGAGATTTCAAACCTGGGTACTGTAGGGCACTCAAAGGCATGCATGCTCCCCAAGCCTTGCAACCACCCTCTAAGTAGCAATCAAGTAACAGGAGGTGCAAGACTGCACAGAGGTCTATCAGAGAGTCCTTTGGAGTGTTACAAAAATAGGAGACTGCCTCTCAGTATCATTCTCCACACCTTTGAGATCAAAAAGGTTCCAATGAAAAGCTAACACAAATCAGGGCTCAAAGGTGTTGCAGCGGTGACCTGCCTACAGAAAGGATTCAAAGCCTGGAAGCTTTAGTTCCACTGATTCAACACCGGCTAATAAACTTTCTGGTCAAAAATAGCCACCATTCAATCGCCCCTGCAAAAAGTGAGCACATTTTGAGAGAGAAGCAGCCAGACCATCATCCCTTCCCCTTGCCCTAAAGTCCCATCGATTTAGGGCAGGCACAGCTCATGCTGCTTACGCCACAGATAACTAAAGAACTCTCTCCAGGGTTTCTGCTCTGACCCATTTCATCAAATTTATTGGGGGTGGGAAGGGAGGAGCCGAGAAAGTCTTACGCTCCTAGTGCGGGAGTCATTAAAAGCAATCCTCAGAAAACAACCATTAAAAGGTTTCTCTCATGCAGTAGAGAAAAATCCTAGAACTAGGAGGGTCAATCTGCTACCCACAACAACGAACTTGGAGTGAATTCGTCTTGCTTTAAGGCAAGTACTTCCAGGCTCCTCCAGGCTGCCCAGGAGCCACCCCTGCTCACCCTGCCCCATCACCCCCGTGCCGTCACGGCTGCGCAGGGGGTCAGCAGGAAAGCCAGCCTGCTGGAAGCACATCCCACCTCTCCCCTCCCAACCTTGGTTCCACTGAAGAATTCCCTGTCCAGGCCCCTCCGACAGCTCCGCCGCGTGGTACCATCACAAAAGGGAGGTGGGAAAGCACCGCTGGAGCCAGGGGGCTGGTGGAGTCCCCCCTTTCCCAGCACCAGCCTGCAATGAGGTTGACCCCAAGTAATTACGAAACTCCAGCCTGGCTGCAGGCAGGTTTCAAGGTTGTTTTCCTTTACGGCTGACATGCCTTGCCCTACAAGATGCATACCTTGATAATCACCCAGCCAGCAGCTCCAGCAACAGCCAGGCTACATCCTCCTGCCACCACCTCCCCAAGCCCAGTCCCGTGGGCTCCCCAAGAACTACTCCCTCGGGAGAACGATTCTAGAAAGCAACTGGGGGTTCTGACTATTTATGGTGTCCATTCCGTCATCCAAAGGGTGGAAGAAAATGAAACCGTGTAAGCAGAGAGAACCCCACGGTGCCGCTCGCCCCTGCCCTGCTCCGCTTATGTGAGCAAAACTGGACCGAAAAGATGAATTTGTGTGAAAAGCAAAGCTGGGGCAAGGAGAGCACCCTCCGCTTTATGGGCACTGCGGAAGGGAACAGGGGATACCCAGAAAGGATATATAGGGAATGCGAATTCGGGAGCGTGACGGTGGGAAAGGTGCATGTGCCTGCAATGCAGCTCTCCCAGCAGGAGCGAAGAGGCGACAGCAACACTGGACTCATCACCTCTGGTCCGCAAAGGCACGGCGGAGGCAGAGACCACGCCGGTCCCCCAGCAAAGCTGCCCAAACACCGCACCACCATCACCTATCATTACCATTAGTCAGTCTCTGTTCAGAAGCACTATTCCTACATTTCACGTAGGGAAAGTTACAAAACCCAGCAATAATCATCCATGAGTACTGCAATGTAACTGTATCCCAAAATTATGTTATTCTCTCATTTTAAAACGCTTACCCCTTCCTGCGTTTACCACAAACCTCTTACACTGGCGCACGAAACACAGCACAACTTTAAGAGAGACTGATTTTTTTCCTGGTAGACTTCTAGTCATGGACACAAGGCTTCAAAAGCCTTAAGCAAGGCTGCAGATGTTAACAGCACATTTTCACCATAAACCTCACTTTACTTAACAAGGATAGACACAACTCACAACTGCACGTAGATTAGGAACCTTCTACCAGTAAACCTAGCAGTAACCATTTCCCTTGAAATCTTGTTTCTGTGTATTTAAGGTATTTCCCTTTATCATCCATTCCAACAGTTACCCAGTCTACATGATTATCTGCTACTGAAAGTTTTCAGTAGTCTCATTTTTGTTTTCATCCTCTCTCAGGATTGCATTTGTCAGATCTATCAAAGCTCTCAGTGTAGCTTTTTGCAATTTTTAATTTCCTGTTAAAGGAAAATTTCTACGATGACACCAACGTAGAAGCGTCTGGCACAGCTCTGCATACGCACAGCCTACTTGTCTCTGGGAAATTTTACATTTCTCCAACATAGCTTAGGCAATCTACCCTTCAATCTTAAAAACCCCATAGTTTTCACCTGTCCAGAACCCTACATACCCATGACGTAAGTATTTCAGAAATAATTCTGAAATGATAGCCTGCTTTGTGAGCTTGATGTGTTCCTTTGGTGAAAAACCGAACAGGCAAGCTCACTTGATAAAGCTCTAGATTACGGCAAGGGAAGCAGCCACAAAGTCGACATCGGGAATTTTTGTTCGTGTCTATCTTGACTGTAAAAAGCAGGCACGGATTCCAATCTGAAAGCACTCAGAAAGGGAAAATGTACGGTAAGAATGCAACAGTGGTAGAAGTTTATTCTCCGTAAAATGAATTTGCGCCTGCCTTGCTGCAAAGCCCCTTTTTTAACACAAGCAAAAGGGAACATCAGGGAGTTCAATGAGAGCGCAACACCTCAAGGACCACCCTTCCCCTGCCTTACAAATCAGCACTGAATGACGAACAAATAACAAGCAAAGACCAGAATAGCTGTTTTACACTCCTGGAGAAAAAAAAAAAAATCAAAACCCACAAACATTAAACAAAACATGTTTCTCAAGAAGCATTTTGCCATTTGGCAAACTGATGCAACCACCTTTCACACACAGAATTAGTTAGGAAATTTCAATAAACACATTTTATTTCCATGTACTGAAGTAATTTGACTCCAAGGATGTTTTTAGACAAGCTTTAACTGGAACAAATTTTGTGCTCTATGCAATGCTTTTGGACAGCGAGTCAACGTGTGTGGTGGCCACCGCATAAAGCAAAGGCAGAACAAAAATGAAGGTGCTGATGTAGCTATCAGTGAGATACCTTAACTAAGAGGCTCTTATAAAAGGAAAGGAAAATGTAAAAAAAAAGAAATTGTTGTGGCTTTGTTCACAATAACACCAGCCAGTACCACAAACAGGGAAAGCCTATCAAAAAATCTTGCAAGAGGAGAAAGCTAGTACCGGCTTTTCAAAAGGAGCTACTATCAGCATAAACCAGCCGCATAAATATCTACGCCAGCAACAAATGCACTAACAAGGGAAAAGATTGCCAGTGCCAGAGCCAACACCATTATGCCTGTCTTTTTTTCTACACCTTGAATTCAAAACTTTTTAGAAAACGCAAGGAAGGGGAGCCTGTCCAGAGCTAAGATGACTTTAATGTCAAAGGTCTGCACTCAAGACGCTTTTCCTCTCATGCAGCAAAGTAAGAAAACATTGCCTGTTTGTTCCTAAAGGTAGTTTTCACCTCCTGGCGTTACTTATTCCCCCTTCCCACCCTCCTCAAAATGATGTGGAGGATGGGGCTGGAGGATGCCTTTGCAAGCCCCAGGTCTGACGTTGGCTGTGGCCACTGGGCTGGCGCTGCGCTCCCACTTCTCTCCAGAAAGGAGGTTCTGGTTCCATTCTCAGCACCCTCAAACCCTAACACTAAAAGCTGCTCTCCTCCTCCTCGTGTTCCTCAGCTTCTACACCAGATGGTTAGTCATCTTCTGTCTTTGATCCCACCAGGTCTATCCTCACCTCGACGCGACCGTGCAGCTGAACTCAGCTGGAAGGTGCCACCCAGACCCCAGCAGCACTGGCTGCTCTCCGCATCCCGAAGCCTGCTCCTCTCCAAGCCTCCTTTGGAGGTGCTCACACAGGTGCTCTGCTACCCACAGCGCTGCGAAACCACCAGCTTCCATGACCTTACCCAAGAAGACCTTGCAGCTCGAATACCTGGCCAAAAAAACCCAAAGCAACCTGTCAGCAAACTTACTCCATCAGCTACTTAACACTCTGCTAGGTTTTGCGTTTCAGTTCATCACACTTTTAAATTCCTAAAATTCCTAAAAAATAAACACAAGTGTTAGCTGGGGGGAGGGCTGCCTTGTTTTTGCAAAGGCAGCATCTTCCAGCCCGGCCGGGTACCGCTTACAGCTTCAGACTTCCCACACATTCCTTTTCACACTCTTCCACTTAAAAAGTGGAAGTTCAAACTAGTTGCTTCAATAGCTACAACAGGAAAGGCCAAAAAGTAATGAATTAATTTAAACGTCGCTGCAGTTGGGCTCCCCAGAAGGTAGGATTTCAGGCAGCTAGCAAGGGTACAGCACGCAGCCGCAAGCGTTGCTCCAACGCAGAGCAATCTGCTCACCCCTCGTCTTCTGGCCACGCAGTAAGTCACACTACAACCGCGTGAACCCCTGCCCCCTGCTCTATGCCGCTGAGGGCTTTTGACGTGATAAAATTAAGTTAGTTGATCATGCAGACGCCGGTTAATGACTAAAAAAAAAAATCTAAAAAAAAAAAAAGCCTCAGCTTAATATTTGTGACTTGCATAGCAGCTAAAGGGTGGTGGAGAATCAAGCTACATCTTCTGCCAAATAAAAGTAATTATGGGAAACCAAAGGAAGCCCATGGTTGCTTGCAAGGATTCAGCCTAAGCAAGTCACAAAGTAAAACCCATCTGCTATCTGCTTGCCCTCCCACCTGGTGGGCTGATCAGAAGCTGCCCGAGAAGCAATGCCATGCTCACCATAGCTCTCACCACACCACAGCAGGCAACTTACCCTTTTAAGTGGCAACTGGGGCCACGCTATCAAGGTCCCAGCCAGGCCATGCTGCCCTTCCCGCTGCTGCTGGGGCAGGGGGGGGTCTCCCTGGTCCCCACGGACCCCAACAGCTGCACGTGGGAAGGAGGGAGGAAAACAGAACAGCCCAAACCCCTTCTGATATCAGCAAATCATCAGGTTTTACCGTGCCCCAGAAAACACATGGGTTTAGACAGTTTTTAAAAGAGCTTTGACCCTTTGAAAAAAGAAAAAAAAAGAAAAAAAAAAAGAGGGGGGTGATTAACTGATGAGTAATTACAAACTACTTAATGCACTATTCTTACCACTTGTTTCAGGAGAGGAACGCAGTGGCGGTGTCGAGGTGGAAAGGGATTACACTGCCATTTTGTAATCAAACACTAAGGTCTTACTTCCAACTACGATCAGCTTCACGAGTTACATTAAATAATTCTTTTGACCGCAGATCAAAGCGAAATGTAGTCTTAAAAGAGGGGTTTAAATAACAAAAAGTTCAACCCTTTACCTAAGCTCTGTTACATCATTTAAAGTATTTAGTTACTCCCCTTTGCAGCCCCAGCTTTGCTAGTAAATGAAGCATGACTGTGCTTGAAGGAAGACGCATACTGTAACACAGACCAGGATTTATAACTTGTTATACAGGTTGCCACCAATAAATCAATAATATATACAGATATACAGTCTTGTTTCAGTGCTAGTTCTGGGAACTTACCATTCGAAAAAAAAATAAACTCAAACTTTTTTTGCTTTGTTGTTATTCTAAATGAAAACAAACTCATTGCTCACATTTAACTTCACCCAAATCCCAACTACGCTAAGTGCCATTTAGAACAAAACTTCACAACTATTTTTCCTTTGATGACACATTCATTTTATTTTTAGATTTATTTATTTTTTAACCACGATTAACCATTCCAGCCAGACCACCTGTCCACCCTCGAGTCCATCACAACCACCACTCAATAATCCTTCGGTCTTCAAACGCCAGCACCAATCTGAAAGCTACTTAAGCCGTTTCCTAACATTCAGACATAAAATATTTACCAACAAAAGTATAAATACACACTAAAAGAGCAACCTAAAAATACTTCTAAAACCACATTCCAACGATGTAATTCCTTGAGGGATGAGAAAAAATTACTATGGACTTGAACTAACACAACACCTCGTTTCGCTCCCTTCTCATGTTCCTGGGCATGGCCGAAGTGGTATAATAGCAGAATAAACTATCCCACTGTGGCAAACATGGTTTGGAAAGATGGGGCTAGTCTTAACTCGGAATTTCTTGTTGTTATTAGTTTAAAATCCTTACCAAGAGGCACATGCACTAGGGGAAATCCTACAAAATGCATCTTGAAAAGAGGCGACCCCGCTCTAGCAGGCTTCGTTTCACCTGCCCCTATTGCTGCCGATGAAGGGATGCGTCTGGGTACCGAGATGCTCCCCCACCGATGGCTTGTGACTGTCACGATGCTGTCCCCACTGGTAGCAGCACCCTGGCCCCGCGGCACCGACAGGCACCACAGCACTCTACAGAGGAAGCTGGATGGGGAACTCGTGCTAAGAAATCAGTAGGAACAAAAACAAGATCAGAAGAAAATTACTGGCAAATGACACTGCAGTTTGATAAACAGTTTAGGCAGGAAAAGTATCTGGCAGAGCGTTTCCAGAGAGCGGTCCTTGACTCCAGACTAACAGGCTTCCTCCCTTGGTCCGGGTTTGTTGACTTTCTGGGCATGCTGTAAGGTTTATGCATTTTCCCATGATGGGAAAAATACAGCTTTTTTGAGAAGTCGCCTGTGAATGCAACGGGTGAATGTTTTCTGAAAAATTATAAATAGGAAACAAGCAAGCAACATTTTCTTTATTTAGGTTTTCGCTACTACTGAAGTCCCATTTCAGCCTCTTGGTGTTCTCTTGGATCTAAATCCCAAATAATGACTCCGCTTGGCACGACAACACACAAGGGTATAAATGTATGCCTGGCATTTAATACCAACAGCAAGCGTTACATATTTTGGACAATTAAACAGAATCCCAGATTTTGAAGCCTTTCTGCAAAATTTTTATAGGCTTTCATATTTCATCAGGATGATTACCGTTCAGCATGAGCATCACACTTCACATGGAAGTGAAACCGAGAGGCAGGGGCGGTGGAAAGCAGAATGCCTTTCCTAGCTAGGTGTTTCCCAACAACATACTGCAATACTTAGTTAAGCTCATTTTCTGTGACATGAAAACAGCAGAATTGACTCATGAAGCAAGAGTAGCTGATGTACAGTCACAAGGAGGCAGGCTCGGAGGTGATAGCATGCGTAACTGCATGTAACAAAACCCAATGCTCTCAATGTTAATAACGTTGCAAGCTAGTTTAAAAGCAGGAGTATTATTCTCTATACAGTCTGTTTTTAACACACTGTCTGTTGTTTTGTTTTTTTTTTTAAATCAACATTTCTGGTAGCATACCCTAAATGGTATATTGGGAATTTTTATAAAAGTCTTCTAGAAACCATGCGTTAGCAATGGCAGACATAAAGTATATTTAAAATACTACAAATCTGGCATTTCGAATCAGCAGATGGCATGAGCACCGAATCACGGACAGCCAATGTCTGCCTGCTCCACGAACACACCTAAGGTAGAGAGTACAGCTGAAATACTTTTTTAACCATAAAAAACTTCTTTAGTGATAATTTATAGAATTCCCCCACTATCCACTGTGACAAATCACAGTAAAATGAAAACAACAGATTTAGCTGCAGTGGCACTGTCAACCTTGCTATGATACACTGTCACTAAAAAACCCTTAATTTTGGCTATCAAATACAATTTCAATTTCTTGCACTTTAGAGCAGTAAAAACAATTCTGCAAAGACTCTGTGTTTACAGTCCCTCAGTAAAGAATGCAGCTGTCTCAATCAATGCTGATTGTCTGTTAATTAGTTCAGTTTTTACAAGCTGATGGAACAGATTACTTCATTCCCTCCTGCACCCAGAAACTCTACAAATACAGTTATCTACGATACAGTAATATTTGCTTCCTGGCAATTTAGGGAGGTAGATGATGTGCTAGGGACTCAAGTGATCTCTTTACCCAGAAGTCATTGAGGTTTGTACCTTTCCAGGCACTCCGTCATACAGCAATCTTCAGTCCCTACATATACATCTCTCTCTCCTATATGAAAACTGAAATAAAGAGCAACACTTCCCAGCACAGCGGGACTGCCGCCTCTCTTTTTTGCTGTGGCTGAAACCAAGTCCAGTTATCTAAAGTCCTTCAGGAACAAAAGTCAGGTTCTGGTGAATAACTTCCTACCTATATCTTGTATCTCATCAGAATCGCATCTCTGAACCAAAACCACGTTCCAATTGGTGACCGACAGCAGCAAGCTAAAGGTTTTTAGCGAGTGGTTTGAAGTTGCTATCGCCATTCCCCATCCCCATGAGCTTTTCAGACAAACCAGAAATAAGTTGCTGGATCACCTCCGAGCTACTCAGTCTCAGATTCACTGCTCTACCATCTCCATCCTTTTAAGAAAAGCCAAATTTAGCTTTCGTGTACGCACAGGGGAGCGTTGGACACCCTCATCCAAATGCCAGAACGCACTTCTGCTGAGAAAACTGACGGAATACTATGAAGCCCTAGGTCCAGCAATAGGAAAGTTTGATCCAAAAATGCCTCTTTTGAGATGACACAACATGCTACACATTATATAAAACAACAATTTTCACTCTGAGACCATTTTTTTTCTCTCTCAGCTTAGATCCTTCACGATTAGGAAAAAAAAAAGAAGAAAAAAAAGAGTTCTAGATAAAGAGCATCTAAGTATTTAAAAGAAAACACATTTCTGGTATGAGCTGAATATGTAACTACTAAACTTATTGCAGATGCAGCAATTGGACAGATATGAAGCCCCACAAAACCGTGTATGAGACCACCAGAACTGGGTTTTGGCAGTGTATCTGGCTGATAAGTACAAAAGATAATCTAAATAAAACAGTAATTCTTCCACACAGAGACATCTACAGACATCTGCTTCAAGAGCAGCATCACAGAGAGTCTAAAACCGCTTAATGCTTTTCAGAGTTCAGTATACAAAAAAATATGAGAGTTTAATTTTTGCATTATGAAGACACTCATCCAAAGCAGATCATTGAAAATTCCTTGCAGAAAATTCTCTGGATCCACAGAAACAGCACTGGGGGAGAAAAAGTTTGAAATGCAGCGGTCACCTTGCATTAGAAATGTTAACCTGAGCAATAAGGGAACCAAGATCAACAACCATTCAGCTGGAGCCCGATAATTATTTTCAGCTACTGTTTTTCCTTTAACTTCAGTTAAATCATATTTCCACAGTCCTATTGGCAAAGGTCAGACTCTGCTTAAACCCACCACAGGTTTATTCTGCTTTCCTGCTTCTCCCCTTCTTTCACATCACCCAGGAAAAAGAGACTTAGAATATAATCCTGGCTTTCCAAAGTTCTTATGGAGACTGGAGTAAAAATGGGAGGGGGCTGTATGTTGTTTATTAGGGTTCTTTATTGCTCTTTAAAAAAAAAAAAAAAAGTGTTATCCTGATACTTCTTTGGGATTTTTCGTTGCCTGTCCCATTCTGCAAGCTGCCTTATCCACCCAGTTTTGAGGACAACGGGTTGGCTTCACCGTCTGCACAACAAACAAGCCACCACCGCTAAACATGCTGCATCAAACGCTGCGTTTACTAACACGGGCTTGACTATTACTGCGATGGCACTCAGACGCTTTCTGGGCTTTCATGTGGAGGGCACAGCCGGTTACAACCCTGGGAAGTTTCACCAAAATTCCTCCTTGAACTGGTGCCACGCACTTGGCTGCCCGACGTTGCAACATCTGAGCTGCATCTTCTCCCACGCAGGGCCGAGGCAGCGCGGAGCAGGAGCCTGGATCCCTGCAATGCCCTACGCCTGCCGCGGCCGGAGGCAGCGCTGGGGCTCCTGTGCGAGCCATCCCGGCACCCACAGCTACATCGGATTCCTATTAGGAGAGAATAATTTGGAAAAATTTGGGCTAGATGCTGTTTGATGTACCGCTGCAAATTACACATTATCAGTAAGCACTCAGAATAGTTTCCCGCAATGCCTTGGGTTATATTAGTGACGTGACTATAAATCAATCTTTAATTCTTGTGCTTCACATGCAGCAATATGCGGGGTTCTGCAGTTGCAGACAAAAAAAAATAGATCTCAAAAGGATTTGCCAACATTTCTTTGATCTCTATTGGTACTCAGTGGGAAACATGCTTTAAAGTTTAACTTGTGCAGGTTTGCTGTGGGATGAACTCTTAAAATGAGAAATGTTTGGGAAAAAGCAACGCATGTTATGTCACTTTTTCAGGGCACCACCATTAAAGAAGTTACAAGGTAAAACAACCACCCACATACACTTTCTTATTTTTGTGTAAAACCTCACTTGATTTGTTCCTGTATCTTTCATGCTTTGTACTTTATACATTTCTAGACAGATGGATTATGCTCGAGAAAATTGTCTAGGATAGAAGGGAAGAGGGATTTATGCTATGAAGTCAGGAATTACGCTTTGAAAGCACGATTCCTTCCGCATTTCTGCCCAAGCAATAACAGGGACAGGAGAAACCACCAACAATTAAACCAGAGAGATACCCAGAACACAGACTCCTCCTTGCCCATCGATTCATGGGGTCTGCAGCAGTCCTGCACCGCCCTGTCCTGTGCCCTTCGTTACCACGTGTGGAAGCTGGTTGGAGAAACGATAGACACGATGCAGAATGCCTTTTCTTCTCCTGATACTCCTGCAGCACACCCTAACGTTGTGCTTTAACCCAGCCCTTCGTAGGTAAGGAGTAAGGCTACTTCTGCATTTTAACACCAACTATATGCACAGTCCAAGTTCAGCTCCAAAAACACTTTTCTACCAAGTGCCCTAAATATTCAGCCAAGAAAGAATGACAAAATGACACCTTACTTTTGTCATGATGTGCTTTCCTTTACCATACATCTAAGGTAAGCAGAATGCTATCTGCATAATGGATTCAGCCCTGGAGTAAGTCTGGACTGCCGAGACTGGTGAACCTGAGGTAACATTCCATCACTTATTTACTGCATCTCTAAAGCATTTCAGATTCTAAGCTGAATATATATTTCACACAGTACCAAAACTTTTAAATATCCACAGGAAGATTTCATTTTTATAGGCAATAAACATTAAATCTAAAGGACTGGAACATAAAAAGTGTTTTAATACCATATAAATCACCTTTCCCTAGACAGAATAAATCTCTGAAGGTTTTAAGGACTGCAATATAAATTTTTATGGCAAATTATCTACATAGGAATTACTTGCATGAGATGCACTTTCACTTCTCTTTCTCATTTGCATAGTGCTGACAATCTTTTCAATCACAACGTTCAATCCAATTTGGAAAGTCCAGAACACAATGCGCAGAAACACCGGGCGAAACGCTGGGTGGTTCCTCCTCCTCTTCATCAAGATGCTTCTCACCGCTGCTCCCTCTATCAAACACAGAATCTGGCTTCACTGAGGTAACAACACTAAATATATAAAAATTAAGGCTCAGATGAATAGCTACAACCTCTTTGGAAAGCATGTGTTGGCTTTTCTAACAGAGAAGCCCTGCTACTAGCCCTGGCAGCTGAGAGGAGCTCACTTCACGCTGGGAGCAAGAGTCCTCTAAAGCAAAGAGTGACGACCAACTAATTGGGAAGGTCCGAGTGGAGACGCAACAGCCAGATTGTTCTGTGAGATGCTCAGATGAAACGTAAAGGTAGTGATGGGGGGGGGGGGGGTGTGTCTCCATCCAATGCTCTGCTAGGACGATGCCCAAGCAGAGCTGACCTAGTTCGGGGGACGGTCGCTTTCCAGGCAGGACCTCAAGCTAGAGATGTTCTGGAGATCCCTGCCATCCCACATGCCTACAACGCCAGGACCTTTCATTTCAATGCCTCCAAAGGAGACCAACTGTAATGAGACAGCACCCTCAGCCAGGTTTCTAAAAGGCTCTGACTTCCACCTAAACAGTTAATAACCGCAGAAGGTGAGAGGCCGGTTATTATCCGTGGTGAAACAATAAGCGATGGCTCCTGAAAGCTTCTGTCCCAGCCTGTCAGCCTAAATACTTCCTCATAACTACAGCAGAAACACGCACAAGATGTGTAATTCCCAGGGCTCTGAAGCACAGCTATCCTCAAAGGACAGGCACCGCAGAGGTGTGGTGTACCACTGTTACCAAAAATACTTGGGTTTGTTCACCATTTCATTACAGCAAAAACGTGCTGACAAGGATTCTCATCGAAAAGGGCCGGAATCGGTTCTTGGAAAACCTCCTGTCACCTCAGAGTCAGGTCTGAAAGGTGCTCCGTACTTCACCGAATCTTACCCTCGAGGGAAATCTGGGTAAAAACAAAGTTAAAGCACCTGAAGAACAGCAAAGTCCCAAGAAAAAAATAATAAAATAATTTAAAAAAAATTACAAAAATAGGAAGTTCGCAGCAAGAGCTAAGAATAGCACCGCATCATTTCCAATGTATATTTCCCCTGGAAAATATTTTCAGGACTCCGGTACTACCAATCAAATTAAGATAACACAGCAGAGGAAGAAACACAAGTTGGTTCCCAGACGGTTTCCTACGCTTCAAAGGTATTTACTTAATAAGTACCATGTATGGATAAAATGAGATCATCAACCTAGTCATAAGACAGTTCTCCACATTTTTAATGAAATCTCGCAGCGTATGATTTAAAGAGTGATCGCTTGTGCACACCAACTGCAGGCCGCGTGTGCAGCGAGCCCAGCTGCCAGAACGCCCCGAGACGTCAGAGGCTGAGACCGCTGCCCCAGCAGGGGAGGGAGCCATCCGCTGAAAGGAGCCAACCTCGGTGAATCTCAAAATAAAAAATTACAGGGTCATTTCCAAGACAGAGAGTTTTGGCCAACGAAATGAGGTATTGGCTTTCTATCTGATGGAGTGACGTGACATAAAGCTTTCTTCCATATGATTTCACAAGCTTTTATTACTTTCCTGAATTATCTTTGAATCTGGAGGATGGAATATTATTTTCTTTTGAAATACCAGGTTGTTGCTAGTCTTCCCACTTGTACAATCCACAAAACCTATTAACATTTTCAGTAATTAATGCTAATACTTGAGAAAAAATGCCATTGTGTTAAGAAATGCTTTAACAAGATCAAGAAAGAAAACAAGTGCTTCTCAGACTGTACATAATTTCTTTCGCTACATGATTTTTTTTTCTTCCCCCATAGAAAACAAAGTTGGGACTATGTATCACTGTGTTCTAGCACCCACCTTCACCCACAATACTGTGCAAATTTTACAAAAATATTTCCTCAAACTGAACACTTCCATAGACCACCTCCTCTCCAAACGTCTCTTTTTTTGGGGAAAAAAATAAAATAGGGGGTTGGGGGAACTTTTGAGCTTTCCTCTGCCCACAGCCTTAAGCAGTTTGGTAGACAGGAGGAGCTACCCTGGATTTTTCTTTCCAATACTTTGAATCAAGGTCTATTTTTAATGAATTGGGCCCCTGCAAAGATGAGTTTCAGATGCTTCAGGATCACGTATCTCACTGCTGGAGACCCACGACGACCCAGCTGTGCAAGGGGGCTATCGAGGCTGGTACACCCGGCTCTCCGCACAGTGTAAAGGCACCCACCCAGAGGGGTCCCATGGACCAGGGCTCCCCTTTAACCCAGGCTGATGAACTTCAGAGCCCTGGAACCAAGACATACCCAACTGGAAAGTCTGAGTCAAGCTGAGGCTGTTTTCCCAAACAGATCATGAAAGAATATTCAGACCTAAATTCAGAGCAGCCTAACTATGTGTTTTATAGGATATTTATCTATGAATCAGCAGATCACAGACTCGGAAGGCCAGACATTCTTCCCACTCCAGCCTTTAGTCATTTGAGCAGGAGAGCCAAGAAAGAACTTGCTGAGGAAGTTTTCACCAGTACTTTTCAGGAAAAAAAGCAAAGGTTTAAAAAAATAATTTGAAAACAGCAACCCTGAAGCTACCAAACAGAGACATTCCACCAGGAAGAAGCAGGGAACTGAAATGCCAAGGCAAAAAGCACACTTGCTGCTTTGGGGTGGAGGGCATCTTCAACATAACTACCTTTTAAGCAGTTTGAGCTTATAGTCAAACACACCACCATCACCCCCTGGTCTAATGCATCCAACCAAATGGTAGATAAATTCCTCGGAAAAAAGAGTAGTTTCGAAGATGAAATAGAAGTTGAGGAAATGTTTGGTACATGGGTCAAAATGGGCCCTTCAAGGCCGCCACGTTCAGAAGAACCGCTAAGTGTGAGCTGCACCTGTGGCTCCGTTCTCCCAGCCCCTCTCCTTGCATAAACCCACGCCAACGTCCTCCAGCGCAGCGAACCCACCTGGGAAAACCATCTAATCCAGGAAAAGGCACCAAAACCTAGAGAGCACTGCACACCCTGCTCTATCTCGGTGACAGAAGCAAGCACGGCCTGGCTCAGCACCTGGGGAAATAAATCATTACCCTTTACGAAATTCCAATTTTTCTATTTTAAGTTATAGGCCTTTGAACTTGAAATATTACCAAAAAATAACGCAACCCTACGCCTGCCCATGGCACCGGCCAGGAGCTGGGAGCTGGCTCCCGGGTTTGCCCGTGGATGGGGGGGGGGGAGTGGGGGGACCAGGGCTGGGACCCCAGTTTGCTCCACACGCTTTGGTGCAAAGTGGTCCCCAGCAAGTACCATCACCACAGCAGGGGGACCAGACTGGGCAATATGGGCACAGAAGGCAACCCTAGAACTCTGAACGCTGACACCTTCTTCAATTACCCCAAAATAATGTGGTTCTTTGTGGAAAATTGTAATCCAAAGCCTAAACCACAAGGCCTTTTCTGGATGGTACTAACAAGACCGTAGCATCTGCTGTCAAGTTTAATGAGTTCCCCCAAAGCTACACACAAACCTCAGATAAATCTGTGAAACAAAATCTTTTCCTTCTGGGTACAGGTCAGTTCGAGAGTTAATTGACTTCTTCACACCTTGCTCCTAAGGGATGCCTCAGCCATAGAACAGAACGGAGGTCTGTGGTGCATATATATATATATATTTTTTTAATATATTTATATATAGTTATATGAATGATCTGTGGCATATATATATGTGTGTGTGTTGTTAGAGGATGCTGCAATTCAGAACTTCAAGCATGTTGCCCCAGAGAAGATCAAATTTTTTACTTCAAACACTACCACCACCCCAAAAAAAAAAAAAAAAAAAAAAAAAAAGAAGAAGAAGAAGAAGAAGAAGAAGAAGGAAAAAAAGAAAGGTTTTCAATGACATCAAGACCCAGACAGGATACCTAGTTACTTCTGGGCAACTGATCTGGCTTGGGCAGGTTTCCTCAACCATACAATCCAACTGCATTATTCCCCTTCAAATACACGCAGCAGCTTTTCCTTGAGCAGATGTTCTCCTGCAAGGTTCCAAGGAGCAACCCAAAGCCTTCATCACCTCTGGACCAGAAGCTTCCTCACGTTAACACTAGAGACCCAGCAAACACACCCCGTGCGGCTGCTGGCACAGGTACGTGTTTTTGATAACATCAGGATTAAAGGTTCTCGGTAAGATTCAGGGTGTACTGTTCCGTACTTTTAAAATACCTATTATCGTGTAAAGAAAACTGTATTTCTGTAAAAGCAACCATAGGTTGTGCCCTGGGAACCCTCAGGATGAAAATGGCCAGGCTCAGCCCCAGATGGCACTGCCTATCGCTCCCCCCGCACCTCTCGGCTACAGGAACGGTGCCAACGGATGCCACCAGCGAAGGCACACGTGGAACCCCCCTGCCAGCCCACCCTCCAGGGACCCCATCCCATTTACGCATCCCAGCACCTTCCCGCCTGGGTCAGGGTGGGAGCAGGGGTAGCCCCTCATCACCCACCAGCGCCCAGGGATCTGTGGTCACTGCCTTGAGACAAAACCGGCAGTGGGAACGTCCTGCTCGACGGGGCCGATGGACAAACTCCCAAACCGTTTCATTAATTCACTGAAAAAGAACACCACCGCACAAAAAACCAAACACACACACACACTCCCGAAACCTATGGCATTAGAGAGACCCCAAAACACTGCTCTGCTCTGTACAGCAGAAGGCGCTGGGTGGGATTTTTTTTTTTTTTTTTTTTAATTTTTACTTAAATACAAGCTGGAACGATCATATCTAAATCACCGACAAAGACTTAAACAAGATTTGATCACAGTTATTTGCAGAATATCCCATGACTGGCTGCTGCTGTTCAGGTAACGCAGTCACAGCCTCCACATTAATCCCCCCATTCCCACCCCCCACCCCCCTTTTTTATATATATATATATTTAAAAAAAAAAAAAATGTTCGCATTTCTACAGAAGCAATGGATTTTATGATTTCAGGACAGACTCCAGGGTTCTCATTATTTTCTACAGGACACCCCAAAGCAGGAACTGACGAGCCCCCTCCCATGGCTGCCCTGGTGGGAGGTGGGCTCCAGCACCTCCCCCCCCCCCCCCCCACCCTTTAACTCCGAGCAGCCCACAGCATCTCAGGGCACCGCCTGAGAAGAGGGAGAATCTGTCCTTCTCCCCTTACATGCAAAAATTAAGAGAAGGAATTTATCACTACGCTTTTTATAACCTGCTGTGTTGTTAAACTGCCACGCATTATTAGAATTTCAGAGAGATTCGATAATAGTTTTGACATAAAAACCCAGGTACTTTTTTGTTTTCGGGAGACTTGGAATGACAAATCAACCCCGCTGTCAGCTCAGCCTTGCCTATCTACTCTGATTTATTTACGTATTTCTGCTGTCAGCCAGCCAAGACCCGGGGAGCAATACCTGTGAGGGTGACCCAGCTGGCACCTTGCTGGAACGCGAGTCAGGAACGCTCTCCTCATCTCCTGTACCCATCCTTCCCTCCGCACTTCCACATCATCCACGACTAAGAGCAAAAGAAACCGGTAAAGAAAACACACTGGTTTCTAAACCAGGTTTTACATACCAGAACATTCATAAGGGACAGGTTTAGTGGTCACATTGGAGAGAGAATCCAAAGTTTTGTTTTGCACAAAGCCACCGGTCCTTTTAAAGCTTGTTGTACCTCCAGGTGTGCTAAAGGCCACCAGCAAGGAGTTAAAACAGCGATCAATGAGTTAAAACAGCGATCAGATTTGGCAGGGAAGTGTTATCAAGGTTGGTAATCGACATGTGTAAGAACTGGAGAATGATGGCAAAACCTAAACAAGTTGATCTCATTCTTCTCCAGGAGAACATAAAGTGGTCAAAGTCCTCCCAGAGCGCAAGGGTGCATTCACAACTGCATCAATAATCCTGTTCCTCGGAAAAACTAATTAAAAGACAAACTGGCACTAGTGAACTCTGGGGAGAGGTTTAATGATCCAACTTGAAGTATCTGGTTAAAGGAGATATTTTGTTCACAGCAACATCCCAGGTTTTGTGATCTTTAAGAATCTCAAACCTACATTCAAACATGGTATGATCCCCCTTCGTAATTAACTCCGGAGTGACTAAGAGTTTACTCAGTACAAAGCAGGAGCTATTTTTTAAACACTGTTTACAGGAAAGGTCATCAGGTTTATCTCGGTATATGGTTGCCCAAGTGACCCATACCCTTCCACTACTACTTAGTAACCGTTGCCCAAATATAAATGGAAAGGATGCCAGAACGTGGAGTATCTCCTGCTCCTTGTATCTGAACCAAGGAGTACAGTAAAGCCGAGCAGCAAAGGACAAGTTTTCAACTCTACTAGAAGGAGCACTGACAAAAAAAGGCGTCTTTTGTTTTAAAGAAAGAAAAAAAAATATGGCACTAGATACACAGCACCTTGCAGGAAATCCTGCCAGATAGCATCTGCTATATAAAACTGGGATTTTTCACTGCAGTGACACAATTTGCATAAGTTGTCTTGAAAAAAAAAAAAAAAAAAGAATCTTTGAAAAAAAAAAAAAAAGTTATTCTACCTGGCCCAATGCACTGCATTTTGCTGGGCAAAGAAAAAAAAAAGGGATTGCCATGACAATTAAAAAAAAAAACAACCAAAAACCAACAAAAAGAAGGTGGTTTGGTTGTTGTGTTGTTTTTTTTATATACCTAATCTTCATATTCCAGTGTAAGAATGCATTCAGTTTAAACTACAGAAGATAAAGAGAAGTTGGGAAACCTGTTTACATTTTTGTCTTTGCACAATCCTGTGCATTAGCAGGCCAGCAATAGTAACGAAAGTAACTCGTCACAAACAGTTCAAGCCTGCCAGCAACAAAAATTAATGGGAAGGCAAGGATTTTCTTTTGATGTTGGAAAGGCTCCAGTAAAAACTGGTTTGTACATGGGAACATGGTGTCAGACTAGAAGAGAATCAGCTTGTCTGACTTGTGGTTTTCTTGACAACATTCATCTTCTCTTGGCCTGATAGAGAGCAATTAGTGCTTGTCAGTTGAATCATGTGTTATTAAGATCATTCAGGCATTTTTTAATTATGATTACCTAAACAGACAGCAAAAAAAAAATTCTCAAGCAACTTTAACAATCCACTTCCTTTTCAGATGCTTCCAAGTCTTTTCTCCTTTAATGTTTTAAAAGGTGTAGTATTTTACCTGCAAAAACCTTAGTACCTTTTCCATTTTAAACACGTTAAAAAAAAAAAAAAAAAAGACTGTAGCCTAAAATCTATGCACTATCACTTTATCGGATGCTGCCTCAGCAATGGTATTTTTTTTTCCAGTTAAAAAGCAGATCAGTCTTCTATAAACCTAGGAAGCTGCTCTATATGCCAAGACTTGTTTTAAAAGCTCTAAAACAATGCCCAATAGGTTTATAATGATACAGCATTCCTAATACATACTTCTTTCTTTCACCATCGCAGATTTAGAATCAGGATATGAACACTGTCAGGCATGACATCATCTTTGGGTGGTGTTTAAAACTCCTCCCCAATAAAATGGTTCCTTATCACTGACTTGGACAGTTTTTCCCACTGAAAAGAAAGCAAAAAGCAAGACAAGACTAGACATACCATTTCTAGTTATTTAAATTCCAGCTATCAGAGTAATTGGATTTTATAGACCTCGCACGGATGATGAGATCAGGAGAACTTCAGTTTTATGTCGGGGCTTAGAATACCGCTTCTAGAGCAATGCTTTTGTTTCTTCCCTTTGGCATTTCTCCCTTCTCTTTATCAGGGGATTTTTCAAGTTTCTATATTGACATTTCCTTTTCTTTTTTTTTTTTTTTTTTTTTTTTAAATCTTTTCCCCTCCTGCTCGCTGTAAACCTTGGCCCGCAGAATTTGCAAGCTCTTCTTGCTATACCATCTGCTCCTGTACAAGGCCAGCACAGCATCCATCAGGAACTGGGAAATTAAGGTCCCATTCAGTGGAAACAGCAATATCCCTGGAAGCCTATGAACCAGTCACTCTCAGTGCCTCCGTGAGCGGTGCATTTACAGCACAGATGCAAAAGAAGGGGGTTTAAAAGGAATACACATTTCCAAACAAACAGAGTAAATATTTAGCGTGCGCATTGATTTTAATAGGCATCAAAATCTCGCTCCTAAAATGAATGATATTCAAGTATCTATTACCAATTCCCAGGAGTACATCTAATGAAGGATCCTTGAGGATTTTTCTTTTTGGAAAGATTCTTCACGTTCGTTTGCAGCAACAGCAGGAAAACAGAACAGTCACAAGATGTCTTTGCCTACCATCAATACTGTATTCAATACCATATTTAAGGGGGGGAAGTCTCATACAGGGAACAGCAAGTATTTTAGGAAGAAAACAGACGATAACAGCCAATTTCCTGGACTGGAACAGATGCGAGTTAATGGCACGCTTTCTAATAAACACCTAAAACCTTATTAAAATGGCAACCAGGCAGATGAAGGATGAAGGGACTACTTCGTGCATGCAGAAAAGCAAAAAAGGAATTCTTAGGATTATTTCAATTTACATTTGGCTCTCTTATGGGCTCTGGTTCCAGGATATTATGTGTCTCATTCTTCCATTGGGAAGAATCTTGCAGACTAGTTCCAAAGTACCGTGGAGAAAAAAAGGAAATTACTCATTTTTGGCTGAGCTCTGAGCAGAACATTATTTGCAGGTTTATGAACTATTACGGAAATATAAAGGGTGAAAAAGGTAAAGCTGACCAAAAGAGTTAAATCTCCACATACTATTGCTGATCCCTGAGAAAGTAGGCAGAAGAGTGAAGCGACATCCAAGACTCTATCATCTTCTTAGGAAATAGTTTGCTGGCCAAGTTTATAAAAAGAAACCAGAGTTCAGCTTCCTAAATCAAAAATCTGAGTGAATCTTTTTGCTGCAACAGCTGATCTTTATCCAAAGCAACTACCATCATCAACATCAGATTGGATATATTCAAAGCATAATTAAACAGGTCTGAAAAAAGTCTTAGAAATGAGAAGAAACAAGAGTCCTTTTATCTTAGATCCAGCATCCCTTAGTAACAGGCTATTCTAAGGAATCTGATGTCCCCATTTCATTACTCAGTCTATGCCTACCTTTAATAACTTTTCTTACTCATGGGTGATACAGTATTTTTTTACAAGGTTTGTCTTTTGTAGAACTTGAAAAATTTATATGTTTAAAAAAAAGATCATAGGAATAGGAATTTCTTGCAAGATGCTGCTTTAAGGTTTAAATAATTTAGGCCTATGATAAATACAGCTAGAAACACTGCACATGAAAGTTACAAAATTTTTTTTTTTATTATTTAGGAAGAAACTAATGTCGGAATCGTGCCTTCTACCAAAAAGTCATCAAAAACACGTATTCAGAACACTTGAGTCATTTAGGCACCAAGGATACTAGTGGGTATGAAAAGCAAGCCAACAACTTAGCTCCTGTAGATAGCTTCTAGATCAGAATGACTTCTCATTTTTGGTTCAGGCTCTTCTGCTTTCTACAAGAGGCCACACACACCCCACGTTAAGATTTTTTCCCATCTTTCTTACAGAAATTACCAACAGGATGTCAAGTACAAAAAAAAAAAACCAAAAAAACAAAACCTGTAAATCCTACAGTCTGTAATACTGCCACTTTCCCGTTCATTACCCGCCTTCAGTTAGTTGTTTAGTGTATTACTCATTCTTGTTTCTAATACTCCTCCTCCTCCTGCAGATAATCCACTGATGTTGCTGTAATCCACAAATACCATCAGTCACATCAGTTTGCGCTGCTGCTTTGAACGCTACTGCAAAACACTCCAGCGTGCCACTTGGATTAGACCACGACGTTCAGGCGATGACTTCGGGGCAGCCACCTCACTGCTCGTTTAGGAGAGGAAAATGCAAGCCCCATTAGCAGGTTTCTGACCAATTTATTAGACTTGCTCTCAGGGTATCTGAATACAGAAGAACTGGCAGCTCCCCCACTCCTGGAGTATTGACAGAGGTTAACGCTCACTTCTGATTATTTTAAATACACAAAAAGTAAACCCTGATTTTAATTCTGCAAAATCTGTAAAACTGCGCCCAGGTCAAAAATATCTATAATAAAAGAGCACTCTAAGAACAATTAATTTGATATTACGTGCTGATTTACCTGGAACAGAAAAGGACCTTAGCGTACAGATAAATATTTTAATTTACAAGTGAGGGGGAACAAAAAAAATCGCCATGAAGCTTCAAGCACTATTTCTATGATTTTCATTAGATTCACTTGGCAGCAGCATGCTCTTACCGTGGAAACCAACCCCCAAAAAAGTGAGGTAAGCAGAGATAACGGAAAAAGATAAGAGACATTTTTCTCCTCTTAGCTTACACACTCCGACTATAGAGGAGCTACCGCACATGCACGGCTCCCTTACTTAAAACTCCTCTGTACCACAACAGTGAGGAGAGATGCATTTAAGAAAATGTAATTATAAGACCACAAAGAACAAAAGAACTGACTAGAAGGCAAAGCTCTTACACCCGGTAATGCCTGTATTCGTGAAACAAAGGTTTCTGCAGGGCTCTCAAGTCAGGGCAGAACTGAACATACAGTAAAAGCTGCACTGATGGAGCCATAACCACCACCAGCACACATACTCCCTGCAAAACGTGCACCAGCATCCAATAATTCCACGTCGATTAAAAAAATACATTAAAATGACTCAAAACTGTGAGCAGCCGTTTGTCACGCATTTTATTTTGAAACAGTGTTTTGTGAAGGTCCAGGCAGATTCTTTTTATTAGTCACTATGTGTCATTAAAAAGGAGAATTATTCTAGCAGTCCTCAAGAATTTTGCTGATTTTGAAGTATAGTTTCATTTAAAAAAAAAAAAAAAAAAAGAAGAAATCTATATAAGCAAACTTCTCAGAAAGTACTGAAATAGATTTCAGAAGGTTTTTCCCTTCCTTCCTCTTTGTAGAGGACAGAAAGGAGAATCTGTGTATTGGGTTTGTCTGAAAATTTGAAACCCAATTTGCAAAAGGTATTCCTGTGAAAATTTGAAACCCAATTTGCAAAAGGTACTCCTGTTCAAATTCACCTGTTAACCAGCTGCAGCAGCTGGATGAACACATCTAGAAGCACTGCCCCAATTTGAAAACTACTGCCTTCAAAATAATTTGCTTACATATATAATTTATTTGCAGTGCCGTCAAGAGCAGCTCCAGTTCAGGCAGGCAGGCATACCTCGCTTTGCAGCCTTCTGGTAGGTATAATTTAGCAGTTTGAAGGGAGTCCTCTAACTAATTTTGAAATGTTAAGCACAACCTCTTGAAATCTAAAGGAAACAGTGAAGCAAAGATAATCAACACAAGTATTTCTTCCACAGCTGAGAATCATCCAACTCTAAATCAGCCCCACAAGAAAACTCTACTGCATTTTTACAGGAAAACTAGAAATTCAAGCACTCTAGAACAAATGGTCTGACTCTCTAAAAAGAATGACACTCTAAAGACACCCGACCAGCTAAAAATACAGTAAGTCTTCTGAAAATAGATGCCAGGCATCTTCACAGCACCCTGCCCTCCACCCTAACCCTACCCCCCCTCCTCCCATGTTACTGTAAAAATTTAGGCGGTTTTTAGGGGCTGAGACTCTCACTGACTTCATTAGGATCCACAGATGTTCTTAAAATCTGTTACAAAAAAGAAAATCAAGTAATTAAAATATCTGAGTCTGTGTTTCGGTAACAAATGCTTCCACTGAAAACTAAATTAATTCTAAGGATGACTAAAAGCCCTAAAAATTAAGAGCATGAAGCCTGTCACTTTACTGTATTTATATTAAAGACTGAATCACCAAAATTAAAAGATTACTGAGAGTTTACGGGAAGAAGCCATTACTTACTCTCACCTAGAAAATATCACCTAACAAAACCAAGCCTCCCGCTGTCAAAGAACAACCATCCATTGATTGGAAGCATCGTTTTATTCATTCCAAGATGCTACCATTTGAAAACATTTATTTCTGCATTACAAAACACAGAACTTAACTCACTCATCACTTGATAAAACCATCTAAATCTTTTTAAAAAGGGCCCTATATTAAAAAAAAAAAGAATTTCTAAGCACGCAGCCAGATGAACAGTAAGAACAGGCATGAAGGGTTAGCAATTCTATTCACCGGTATGGGAGGATTCACTAACAGTTGGGCAGATATACAACAGTCAGATCAGCTCTACAGTTTATTTTTATAAAGAAAAAAATAGCAAGGTAGAGGGGAAGGAAAAAAAAAAAAAAAAGTTTCAGGGATTTGCTCCAGAAACAGCAAAGAGCAAGACCGAGGAAGTAGAAAGCCTGGCAGGGAGAACATGCCAGGTGGCAGAACATGCAGCGCAGGAGACACAGGGACATTAAAGGACCTCAGCAGCAAACCCCATTTTCTAGCAGGTAGAGGGACAGCAGGAAAAAACAACTGTCATTTCCAGCCATAGGAAAAATGGGTAAAAAATACGCCACTGTGCTCTGAACAGGGTGAGCTTAATCTTAATGCACAGTTCCCATGAAAATTACAGATTTTCAGAAGGACAGGTTACTTTTACATAAAAAAAGCGGCTAATACAAAAGCCTAAATTGACCTGCATCACCATTACTCATTTCCACTGGCGGAAACTGTATTTTCCTTACTCAAGGAGGGAGGGGATTTAAAAAAAAAAAAAAAAGACACTGAAGTTATTCTTTTCCTTTTCCCTGAGAAAAAAAGAGCAACTCTTGTTCTAAATAAGTATTATTAGAAAACAGATAAGCACTGGAGTGAATTACAGTTTGACTGGATAAGCAAAGAACACCTTTAAAAGACTGCACAGCATCAGAACACTATAAACAATTAATGAAAAAGAAATAGTTGATTTCTGGGAGAAAAAAAAAAAAAGGGCACTTGTTCTCACTAGCAGACTTTGTATTTTCTTTTTCAGTTCCTAGGTATGGCTTACATCACACAAACTCCCAGATTATCCAATATTTCTTTCAAAAGTGGTTTGCTGCAAGAATCACTCATCTTCATAATTAACACTATTCCCGTATTACAAGAAAAACAATGGGCAGATGCTTCAAAATAAGGCAGGTGGAAATGGAAGAACTGGGGCGGGGGGGGGGATAGAACAGGGCAGGTACCTGTTGAATGTGCTGCAAATCTGCTGAGCCTTTTTTAAGTTTAAGTTTAAAACCAGAGGAGGCTCCCGGGCAGCTGTAGCATCGCATGGCACCTGCGGCGACGTGCCGCGAGAAACGGCCACGCCATCGCGAAGGTACCCGAGAAGCCTCTTCTACTTAGTGTAATCGATTCGCAGGCATTAGGGCAGCTACAGCGTCCACGTCTCTGCAGTTCAAACGCGTCATTATACAAGATACAAAAAAACCTGGATGGATCAAAGAAGAGGCAGGCAGAACCCTCCTTCCCTAAGCTGGCTCACCGGCTTTGTAAACTGTCTTTTTGTGGTCAAGTTGAGGGTAAAAGCTCCACCATGTGGGAGAAGCTCAGCACTAGCCCAGGTGAACGCAGGGTTTACTCTGTGGTGGATCCACAGAGCATCGCCCTCGCCAGCACCACGCAACAGCCCAAGCGCCGCGGCATCATAGCCAAGGCATTCCGACCACGCGGAGACCTGGAGAAGGCTCCTGCGGCTCAAAAGCTACGAACACCCCATGCTATTTGTTCATTAAAACACAGTGGCACTGCAGTGGGTACCCCCGCAGCATTAATACCTGTCAATTACGAGAAGGAGGTAGCTCAGAGTACCTCCTATGCCTTTGTGTTGTGAAAGAGTAACTTTTTCCAGGACCATGAATAATACTTGGTGCTCTATGACTGAAAACAGTGAATAATCGCAAAAAAAAAAAAAAAAAAGGAACTGTTCCATGTTACAGCGAAGGGACAGCCTGCCAAAACAAACATATTATGGCTGCAAAGGAAAGTAATGTGTCTGTAATTTTAAACTCTGTCCACTTTAGTAGTTCAACAAGTTTTTCTCTCAGCCAAACAACCCAAGCGGTAACATACAGCACAAAAACTGCACGGACCGACCGGTAACATGTATGTGTGCAGTGGTGGGGAGCAGCAGACAAGTCAAATAAAAAAATTCCCATCAAATCCCATGATAAATCTATCTTCAAAGCCCAATACAGTTATGCTAAACAATATGCAATTAAATATATATATATATCTTAACAGGAATACTATCAAGTCTTTTATTCTGACAAGTAGTCCCATAATTCATCAGCAAGCCAAAAAAAGGAAAAGAAAATACACTGACTGAGCACAATATTACAAATAATATTACAAAACACTGACAAGGTCTCAGGATGGCATTTACACCAACAAGAGGGAGGAAGCATCAGAGCCTGCCTCAGAGCAACCCATTTTGAAAGCGTACCTTGCAAGAAAATAATTGGGGAAAATATCTTTCCTTTCAGAATTTAAACATATTCACGACAAGTTTTTTTAAAAACAAGAGCCTAATCAGCATACAGGGACTGGGGTTTCAGCAGCGACTACTGATTTTGCAGGTGCTTTTCAGTAGCCCTGTTTGAGCAGCCACTCTGTTTATCTAGTTGATTAAGCACGTGTGGGGAAAAACAGGCAGCGCTGGCTGCCAGGGCGTGCATTCGGCAGCCGTGCAGCAGCCGTGCATTCCGCAGCCGTGCATGTCGAACACACTGCCTCACATTGCCCAGCTCCAGGCAACTGGGAACTGACTCAAACCACCTCCCACCCTTGCTCCTTCAGCACACACGCGGGACCATCAGGTGGGAGCCCAAGGGCCGCTGTGGGCAGCAAAAGCCGTGAGACAGCACAACACAGAATGGTAATTCCTAAAAGGACACACTTGCCCTCCGCCAGCAACCCCACGAACACAGCACAACGAAGTGGTGCGCGTGATCTGTTTTTAAGAAGGTGGCTAACAAAGATGTGGTAGACTGCACCCTGAAGGGGACAGCCAGGAGGAAGGCACCCGAGACCCCTGCCCAGGCCCCCCAGCCCCAGCCTGGGGCACGCAGCAGGTCACCCCCAGCTCCGCAGCACAGCCCCCGCCTGGCACTTGGTGCCACCATGTCCCCCAGGCCAGGGCTGCCACCCAGGGAGCGCTGCCAAGCCACAGCGGGCAGGCGGGGGTGACTCCCCAGCCCAGGGTGGGATACAACCCCCCACCCAGTGTGGGATACAACCCCGAGACCTGCTTGGCTCGATCCTGACACCGGCACCCAGTGCTTGCTCCCCCACCGCACGTGGGGCTCTCCAGGCTGCCAGCAGGTTGCCCGCGGACGATGGGACCCAGCTGTGAACAAGCCACCAAGAGTCGGTCACATGTGGCCAAGGGGTTGGCAGCCAAAAAGCCCTGCTCGGCGTGCGGAGCCACTGAGGTTCCCGGGCAGATCGGGACAGATTCAGAACGTTTGGAGAAGCCGACAAGAGTTTTCAACGCTGACATGACAAGCTGGCCAGGTGCCACCAACAGCAACGGCGGCTGGGGGATCGCACGGCACGGGCGAGCTGGGGGTGCAGAGGGGAGGCAGCCCAGCACCACACCACCGCTGAGCCCCCCCCAAGCCCCCCGACATGCCGAGTGGTGGTCGGCTACCCCTGCACAAAGCCACCCCAAACCAGCCCTCCCTTTCAAACCTTGTTCCTAGAGCCTGACCCAGGCGCTAAGTAGGTTGATTTCCAAGTTTTTCACATCCAGTTGGATATTCAGCAGCCTGGGTGGGAAGACGGGGAGGAGGGATAAAAATCAGCCTCTGTCATCGCTACCGAGAGCCAACTGGTGTACCCACGTAGCCAGTTGGCACTAGCCAGCCATATCTCCATTAATCTGAATTTATGCTAATTCTGTCACTCATCATTACCCGTCAGTCACTGCTGAACCAGCTCTCTGGGAAACACCCCAGTTAAGCTCTATCCTTACCGAGGAAGGATGAAAATAAATTTTAAGGACTCTTTTTTTTCTTAAATAAGGCTGAAACAGAACTTAAGTTCTTGAGGCGGGTAGAAAAGCACTGTATGAATGAACGTATCATGCGAGCACCAGCTCTTCCAGGGACAAGCCATCTTTTCAACACTAAGTTAAATATTTTTAAATGCCCATAAGCTAGGGCTGATTTTACCAAACATATTGCTCCCAACCTGCCTGTTGCAAGACTCGCCTACTCCTAGTGTCAAGCCACCTCAGCTGACCAAACCAGGACCAATGTTAATTTTGAGCTGAGTCGCACTCCCAGCTCAAATCAGCTAATGGCACTGCATCATCCACGTACGCTTTAGGTGTCTTTGTTTTCAAAGTGCAAAAGACCATTTGACAAAAGCTTTCACAAAGTCACACTCAATTTTAGATTCCCTTTAACCTCCACATGCTTCCCGTGAGTTCCCTCAAGGCATGAGTGCCCAACTGCCCCCACCGTAACACATCGCCTTCCACAACATCCCACCCACCCTTAACACTTTTTACCTGACCAACAAGGAACAGTTAAGTACCACTTTACTCTTGGTGTGCTTACAAACATGGAGAGTCAACAACTCATCAACAAAGGCAGAACTACCCTGCTCCAAAGCTGCTGACAAATGGGCCAGACCTCTCGTGACCAGCAGAAAGGCCTTCTCCTGCCTCATTCCAGAGCTGGTGGTGATGGACCTGCTTCATCGTAAGGGTACTACTCGCCAGACTTTCCTTCCCATTTAGTAAAACCTGAACTCCTCTGTGTTAAAAATATAAATTTTATCAAGAATGTTAACTGAAGCATTGATGAAACTTATGGGGAAAAAGCCTGCAAAACATAAACCATTTACATGTACAAAAAACCTGTGCGACTATTTGGATAAAATGCTAATGCCTCCATGCAAATGGACTAGGAAGCATTCAGAGATGCATAAATCTGTTTTATGTCTCATCTCAGGAATTATCATTATGTCAGTATCTGCAGTGGAGCTGAAATGAACTCAAGAGACGCACAATGTGTCGAAGTCACCGGCAGTACTTCCTATCGCAGTGAAATATTCGTTTCAGGTTTGACATCTAAATACTGACTTACACTGATCACGCATAACTGTCAGATGTCTGATGATCCCAGAACAAGGCAATATATCCATAATCCTTCATGTCAGCGGCCCATAAGTTTTGGATTCAAAATACCAAGTGCTAGGGCATATTTTATTTATATGCTCAATGGCTATAGCGCATAATCTTGTCATTGTTCAAACTGCTTAATCCGTCTCAGCATTTAAAATTAAGTTGAAAAGAACCACTAGTGCTTTTAACTGTCCTTAAATTACATTAATTGCCTTGTTAAGCACTTTAACAACCTTATGAAGGAACCTAACTAAATCACTGCTCAAAAGTAAGTCTATAACTTCCACGCACAGAACGGAGCTGTTGATATCCCCCAACTGCAGAACGAGGATCTCCCACACACCGGCCGATCAGAAGCAGATCACAGCAGAGGCTATTTTCACTATTTGCCCAGGCAATGAGCTATGTCAACACCAGCCACTGTAGCACCAACATACTGTATGCATGGAGAAGCACGGAGAGCACCGAAGTTATGCTGTCATGATTCTATTTACGCTCTGTCCTGCGAGCAAGCAACTGATGTCATACGCCTGCATACAACAGAAACAAATTCACAACCTAGAAATTTCTGCTGGCGAGGGATCAACAGGCTGTAATGAGTACTGAAAACAAACTAGCCAGCCTTTAGCCAGAGCTCACTCATCTCTGCTTGAACTATTACACTCGGCTGAAACTTCACCGCTTCAGCTGCAAAGATGTCATTGCCAGCGTCAGCAACAAACCCCTGCAAAGCCAGGGTCGGTGACCAGTATCTTCAGATTTTTAGACCTACAAATTCCCTTTCTGGCATCTGCTTTCCACATCTCGTGTAACTGAAGAATACGTACAGGTGTGGTGGTCAAACAGCTTGACAGAAATATTCTTGTGCATTATAAATAAGCATGCCTGTACCGACACGCAGAACACTCGAACTTGCACAAAACGGCAGCATTTTGCTGACAATCCTTATAGCAACAACAGGCAGAAGTTGAACTAAATACAGTTCAGATCATTTTAAGAATAGCAGTTATACATCCAGAGATACCTGATATACCCAGAAGAAACAATGGAACGAAATGAAGAAATGTGAAGGTTTCAAGCCATCTGTATATATCTGTACTGGGTATCAAACCATCTGCATTATATTCTTAGATCAGCTAAAGCAAACCACTGGCACCAGTGCCAAGCTTGGCAACAGAGATGATTTGGACCGCCACCAACGAGGATGAGCTACCATGCCTTTTAGAATAAATTTTGTAGCAAACACCAAAAGGGTTGATCAACACAGATTATCACAGCTACAACAAGCCAACTAGTTTAAAAAACAGTATCTGCCATCCCACAGGATTTGATTTTATACTCGCACGGTAACACTCTACGCCTAAAAAAAGAAATTAAAAGTTCTTGCTATCCCTGTCCCACAGGGAAATGGCTCAAACCGCTCCCAAGGGTTTTGTACAGCGGGACGAAGCTCCTGCACGTGGTGCCACCGAGCCCAGTGCCTCGCACCAGCTTGTGCATCCAGGTGGACCAAAACGCAGCAGCGCACGGGTGACGTGGGCAGCCAGGCGACCAACTGAAGCCTCAGTAGCATTTTGTGAGGCACACGTGCCTCCTGGGAAGGTCTCCCAGTCTGCTGTGGGACAAGGCTTGGCTTCCTTCATCTCCGGCACAGAAGAGGCCAGCAGCACCAGGCGACCCACGCTCCTTTACTCTGCTCCGACTCCAGCCTCCATCATTCCGCAGCACCCTGCTTCTCCCGGGAAATTCCATCTATCCTTTGAAGTCTAGCCTAAATTTCAAAGGCAAAAATACCAAAATATCCTTGAGGATAAAGGTGCTGATGTAAAGAACATTGACTAACCCCAGTAATTTTATTTTCATATTTTAAAAGGGCCCAAAAATAACTATTCACCACCTTTTCCTCTGCTTGAGATTCTGAGAACAACCCGCCTACCAAAAAGTCTTATTCTCTTAGCGCTAAGGATTTTGCATGGGTGGAACTCTTTAGCTAAAAGTGATGATAAATAACACCTCCTCAATCCTGCAATCTCCAGAAACAGTTTACAAGAATTAATATACTAAGTTGATTTGCAATGTCGAACGAGAACGCCCCAGCCCTCTGAGGTCCACCTGAACTAGGCCAGGTGAGGCATCGAGATGGAGGTAGCACAACACAAACCTCAACTCTCTCACTTATATTCTATCCTCTGTACCTTCGCTGTCACAAAGAGTGCATACCCCCTCCATACGTTTTATGCCTGCAGAATTCCCAAACGTAGCGTAACGTCACAACAGAACGTACCGGCAAGTCACCCATCACCCATCACCCCCCCCGACAGCTTCGCAGGACCCTCCACGATCCTGGGAAGTACAAGATCAGCCCCAAGTTGAAGGTACAAACCTCTGATGCCAGATTTTTTTTTTCCAGTATTCACACAGCACTTAGGTGTTAAATCAGCAACATTAAGAGCGTTTGTTCAACCTTTTGTACGGTTTATACACAAACCATGTGAACTGATAAAAAACAGTGTCTAGAAGCAGCAAGAACTTGCCTGCACGTTCTTCCCCACTATAAACCTGCCATACCAAGAAGAGGCCCCCACATACCTCCCATCTGTGAAATAGGTTGAACATAATTTATTTTCAAAAACTTATGCACTTAATGCAGAGCACCTTCTGAAGTCTCAAATTAAAGGTATTGAAAAACAGCAGAATAATCTCCTTTCCCCAATAAAACATATTCGCACTTTAAACTATGCATATTGTTTAACTCTGTTAGGAATCCTATTATGAGAAACTTATTTTATGAGTCTGCCAAAAAGGATGGTTACCAGAAGCGTAATCACAGTAAGCAATAAAGGCTGACATGGAGTATATTTCTAAGCAATTATAGCAGGTGTTTTAAAGGCATAAAGCTACAGAGTTATAAATCTATTTAGACTCACAGACATGGAAAAAGTAAAAGGCTACCAGAAGGTTCAAACCCTCACAGCAGCTGAATATTGTTCCCCTTCCCCTGCGGACTGCAGCAGCTACGCAGCCATCCCCTATCAATTTCTGCAAGTCAAAAGAATACAATATTAAGCACTGAGGTACAACGACCGTTGAAAAATGAATGAGGAGCCTTCAAAGGAGGATGCAGCACAGATATATATATATATGTGTATATATATGCTACAGAGTTCAGAAAAATACTGCCACTTCAGGATTGCTAGAACTGTTTCAAAAATACCCTTTTCAATCTAATGAAGTCGAGTTGCATGTAATATCTCAGACTGGATGAAGACATTTTAAATCAAGAGTCCGATATAGGGGAGCGTCTACCAAAAGTAAAGCGCTCTGGAAGTACAGCACTGTGGATGTGACAAGTCCTGTTCAGCCCTTACAAAAACTTGTACACGAAACCTCTCTGCAATGCAGAACTGGTGGAAGAAATTCAGGGAGAGCTGACTTGCCAATGTAACACGTAACTTTACAGAACAATTGCCGGTTATCAAAATTGCATAAGCCAAGAGACAACACCAGCTATAAATATGACTACCAGCTATTCCACACAACCCAAAAGCGTCTTGCCAAGCCCTCCTTCATGTTCTCTCTCACACAGACAAAGGCCTCAAAGCCATGGGACATCTGCCAGGGAAACAAATGAAGTTAAAAAACCAGAAGAACATGAACATGTACTAACCTAAACTTGCGTGTTCTTTCTTCCCAATTCCTCCCCCAACACCTCCCCCTACAAAGAAGTCGTCTCAGTTTACAGTACTCTTTTTCCTTCTCCCAACCAGTCTTAACTCTTGGACCCATGTTTTAAAGTTTCCCTACCTTTGAAAAAATAATGTTCAGCTCTTAAATGTTTTGCCAGATCTGGACCACACCCTGCCCTCTCCCAAAATCTTGGTTGTTTGTCTCCTATTGCACATAATCAATTATAGCACTTTCAGGTTTGTATTTTGCATGGTGGGAGCTGATCCAGAAAGGAGATTGTGCTTGTGTGAGCTTGTGTGTTTACACAAACATACACACACACACACACACACACCTTTAGAGCATTGTTTTGTTTCTACTGAACTTTAAGGGATTTTCCTGAAACTGAGTTTTTCACTCGTAAGCAGATAGCACTCGATAGAACAAAAGTATCTGAAAAATTTCCACTTACCGGGTCATGCTAATCACTTAAAACATGAAAAGAAAAAGCAGAATCTCTGTCATTCTATCACCATAAGAACTGGGTATCAATCGTAAGCGGTAACTACGGAAAAAAGCACAGACACCCAGCAGGAATCTTCAGTTCTACTATACGTTTCGCTCGCCCTGTTCTGATACCCGGATTCAGTGTCAGCCACCAGCTCTGACGTTTGACAAAAAAGGGACACGGCAGATTGCCCACCAGCCGCATCATGTGCTGCCAAGTGAGAAATACAAGCTTGGAAACAGTCTCGAGATTCCAGCCAGGACAGCGAGGCTGGAAGCATCACACAAGTGACATAACGAAGCATGGTGGGGAGAGGCTGCAGGGGACGTGGGAAGTTATTGCATGAAATAACTCCGTCAGGCATGCAAAGGAGCTGTTTTCAGTACCGAGCAAGACAACTTCATCATTTAGGATTACCAAGAAATAACTGCAGTTTTCTTCCTTCTGATTTTTCCTTTTTTTTCCACTAAGCCTGACTGCAAAATCCCCTGAACTACCTGAACCTGAGTTTTCCAACATTGTTTTACTTTCCTGTGAGAGTCCTGCTCCTAATTTTTCTTTATCAGCTACTGCAAAGCAACAGCCGTCAGCTCTCACCCAGGATCACCCTGAGCCTAGTTCACAACTTAGGACTCCTACAACACTTAAAAAGAAAGTTTACATCCTATGAAAGACCAGAATCATCTTGTTAATTTGTTCGTTAGCTAGCATAACAGTGTGAACACCACATGTAGACAACTAGTCCATTTATCTTCAGTTTTCAGAAGACAGACATTTTATCAGCACATCTGTTAACACCTCCCTTCAGAAAATACATTTCACCTGCCAGCAAACAAACAGCAAAATAACGTGTCATATCTGGAAAACGAGGGAAAGAGAGAATCAGGATTAGCTTCAGAGTGCTGTAATAAAATAACAATCATCAAATGCTGGAACAGGCGATGCTTCAGCCCTGCGCCTGCAATCTTGCGCTTACTTTTGTTACTCTGCAATACCTACGCGCGCCGTCATGTTACACAGAGATTCTCCCCAGTGCTGCTGTTGAATAACCAAAGAAACATGGTGGTGACAAACTCGGCTTGCGAGGGGGATGGCTGGTGGGAAAGAAGGCATCTCACACAGGCTGTGCTACAGCCGGATGATCCCAAAAGGCAAGTCAGCTACAAGGTGTGAAAGGAAACCAGAGCACCCAGCGGAGGTGGCGCTCCTTGTCCAAACCCTTCTCGAGTCAAGCAGCACCCCTGCGACCGACTTTACCCGCTCATGTAAATGACAAGGGAAAAAAATGCAACATTCTGTTATCTTTCTGTTTAACTTTACATTGCAGCTGCTAGGCAGGTTCTCCGTTTCAAATGCAGGAGCACAGGAGAAGGAACTTTGACCAGCAAACTACACAGGAGCACTTTGGAGTGAGGCTTCCAAGATGCTGAAAACATTTTTAGTAAAGTCCATAAACTGTAGTTCTAATTAAGGATTAAATTTGGAGACTAAACACCTCTTTATTTGAGGGCAGGGAGGCTTAAATCTTTTTGTATTAATGCTAAGCTATATCATCCGATATTTTTGCTATGACCAACCTATAAAACCTGTCAGCTTCACTCAGTTTACACAGGGCTCTAATTATGTTTAACTAGAATCTGAATGATCTAATTACCTAACATCTTACAGCACAAACTACTGAGGACATCTGGTTGAGCAACTGGCAAAGGAGTCAGTGAAATAAATGACTGTTCTGTACCCTGCTCAGGACCCCTGCAAACAGCTCTCCCACCAGACAGGCTCATTTTTCCATCCCACCTGAACGTTCTGCCAACGGGAAAGCAGCACTGGGAGAACAAATCATCCACCGGTTCAAAGAGAGTAGCTGGGTGAAGAAAAACTCTGAGGGCCACAGGTAGGATGCCGGGACTTTGAAGGAGTTTTTCATCTGGCTTTGTTCTTCGTCGGGTGGAAACCCAGATTGTTCTCTTGCATCTCTGGGGTCTTTCTCCCAGGGTTCTTCAGAAGCTGAGAAACGGAGGATCGTCACAAGCTCTGAAATGCTAAAACTGATGTTCAGGTTGGCTACATCGGTGCCAGAAGGATGCCCCTGCACCTGCAAGCCTTGAAAGATTTTAAAACTTTTTAACCATTGCAATGGTGTAAGGGAGCAGATTTTAGCCAAACCAGGGAAAACCACTGGGGCACCGTTAGGTCAGTCATACTGGGAGCACTAAGGCTAAACTGGAAAGAAGCTGTGTGAGCTGAAGGATGGGGCTTGGCCATGCAGCACTTGGCTTAAATGGTTTCCGTAAGGTCAGTCTTGGTCAGCCTTTCCCCCGGCCTGGCTGTGGGCCAGGGTTGAACCGTGCTACACACCCAAGGGCTCTTCAAAGAAAAAGGTGCCCGAAACACTGGGAACTGCTGCCGTGCCCCGTACCATGTGGCCGTGACCCCCTTTGATCTCCTCTCCCTGCACCCACCACACGCCATACCCAACAGCTTACCCTGATACGGTCAAAGGAGAAATGAAACCTAAAGGTTCGGGTTAAAAACCCAGTTAAAGCTGCCGTTTTCCGTCTCTCTTCTTCCTTCCCGAACAGATGGAAACCAGCAATAACCATCTGCGTAAAGCGGCAGTAACTGTAAAGCACAGTAATTCCACAAAAATACACTAACGAGGTCAGTTAAGTGTTTCTCTAATTGTCTATTGCCCGTGACCTTTTTCAAAGATTGCAGATGAAAAACAAAACCAAAACAACTTGTGAAAGATCCTTTGGCACCTTCGACAGCGGCAGGGTTTGATCCTGCATGGTGGGGAAATGCCAGTTTGGGAATAACGTTCTGCCTTCCGAGATTGCCCCCCCCCCCCCCCCCCCCGTGCCAGTGCGCCCCTCGCTCCCCTGGGCAGAACGAGGTAGACCATCCAGCCGCCCTCTTCCACCCCAAAACGTGGTTCAAGCCCTGAACCAGCAGTAAAACTAAACCATTCCGGTACATGCGATGCAGCAAATGTTTTGGAATCCTTCATGATCAAAGCTACTCTATTAATAAACTTATATTTTTATATTCCTTGCAGCTGAAAAATCCAATTAAAACATTACAGTGACCTTTTAGCAGGGAACTAACTACTGTCACCGGGAGGATGAAGTATCAGAAGACACCCTAAGCAGGGTTCCAGCAAAAATGGCACAGATACTGAAAGATACTGTTACAGTTGTTGTACTTCAGTCACTGGGGTGGTAAAGGATGGCCTAATTCAATAGGAAGATCTGAGAAGCTTTTATTAGGTCTCCAAACTAGTGTAACTGACAGTTAAACAAACAAAGTGTCATGCCTTAAGTCAGCATTTAGAAGGTAAATTTATAATGAAGAGCTGACAATCAAGAAGCCGTACAAAGAGGCTGCTGCCAACCGACAACTTTAACAAAAAAAAAAAAGAACAAACCCTAGCTGTAGAATGAAAATTTCTTACCACTGAAATTAACTTCACAATTGGTTGGTAAAATTATTATAGCAAATAAATAGGGCGTAAAAACACCGTGATATATGACTACATTTTGCTGTGACATATCTAGAAGCAAACAAGATAAAGAGCAGTGAATGCCCAAAAACAATAGAAGTAGGTGTGTTTTTTTTCAAACCAGGCATGCCTGCTAGCTTACCAGCTTCCACTTAATCTGTCTGTACAAAACCAAAGTTCACTTTGAAAATGAAAAATAACACACGTACCCAACATTTCCTGACACCGGGAGCTTACACATTTGTTCAGGCACTCCAGAAGAAAGCCTGCAGCGCCAAACGCCTGCCTGCCATCACCTTTCACCAGCAAGGGTCCCGAATGGTATCGGGAGCTGCAGGACTGTGGGACCGGAGCACAGACAGCACCTTTTAGGACATCGGGAGAACTTGCACTGCCATGAGCAAGCAGCGCCCAGCGCCCGCTGTACCCCCAAACTAACTTTTTAGCTCTCGCAGTAATTTTCAAAAAGGTGGCACGTATGTATGCTCTGGAGCATAGCGACCACTTTCTAAGATCCTGAAAACAATCTGAACTACTACATTCTTCTTCTAATCCTAGTTAAAGTAGGTTTTCACAGTTCCAATTTTAGCCTTCAAGTTCTATTTACAGGTCAGAAAATCCCAGATAGTGACATTAATCAAGTTTTACTTAGCTTGGCACATTAAAGAAGGAACTATTCTCAGGATATGCCAGGATGTCTCAGATACTAACGGATTTTTATTTGCTATCTAAAACAAGCTGATCACGGCACAGTGTGTGCACCCTTTTAATCATCTGTGCTGTATTTAAAATACCACCCCAAGAAAAAAAAAAAAAAAAAAAAAAACCAAACCCCACACAGTTCTAGTATCACAAGTTGATGGCATGGAGCACAGCAAAGGGCTCAGGAAGAGAGAAACGGGTATCAGAAGTGGCACAGGAGCCAGCAGCTTTGCAGTACAGCTTTCCCATCATGGGACTGACCAAGGCTCTGCCTGCACATCCCTAAAAAGCCTGAAACTAGCTCCTCCTCGCGAGCACAGAAACAGCGAACGAGGTTCTACACATAAAACCCAGAGCATGGCTTTGTAAGACAATTTGACTTGATTCAAATCCTGATCTTAAAAAAAAAAAAAAAAAAGGAAACAATCTCCAGTCCTGCAGGGGTTAAGGACTGTCAGTAACACAGCACCCACGGGGTCTCGCAGGATCAGAAAACTTTCTTGGTTAGGAAAACACAGAAAATAAATTCTCACAGCCCGATTCTTCCCTCCTGACTGTCGCACCTAACACTTCTTGCCTCCTGTGCAGCAAGAGCACAGCAGCCCCCCGAGTTAACCCCACCAAGCCACAAGTATCAACTCACTTTTGAAAGGAATGAAAAAACCATATTCTGTGTTCAAGCAGTAACTGTGAGTATGAAGTACATTTACTTGAGAATATGGGGGGCAGGGTGTTGTGAACGGCAGTGGAGAGGTGAGCTGAAGACACAACATTTAGCACACTGCCCTTGTCCAAAGAATTTCGATAGCACGACTCCATGCCAAAGAAAACGTGCAGAAACCTATAAGCAAAAGAAAACTAGAGCTCCTGAAACAGACAGGACAGAGCTGGAAGAAGGGAAGGGAGGACCGACTGGTGTAGTCACAACTTTTTTCTTTTCTATTTTTTAAGTCTATGAAACACTTCTTGCACTCACAGAAAAAAAAATCAGGTTACAATGGCGTTAAGCAACTCGGCACGGAGGTCCCTCCACAGAAAATCAGTTGCAAGACTTCAGTGGCTCCTTGTTTGTAAATGTTTAATATTATCCCATCTCCACAATTAATATTAGAAAAGCAGCTATGCTCATACCAGACATACCAAACCAAAGTTAAGTACTATCAAAATTAACACATGCATGCAGCAGAAAAATAGATATGTAGTTTGCTGACAAAATTAACATTATCATATTTCAGCTCATAGACAAAGGGTACGTTTTATTTATGCCTGAAAATGAAGCAGACATCCTTAAGTGATAAGATGATACAAATTTACTTTGACATGCACATGCAATAAAATGTGTAAATGCCCAATAAAAATAAGATGAAAAATAATTACAGACAAAACACAAGTATAAATGTTATTGAGCTATTCTGACAACATTTGTATTAGACATCAATGAAACAACAAGAAAAAGAATTAAGTTGATTAGAAACATGAGATAAAGGAAGAAACTGAGAAGCCGCTGGACTAGCACGCAGAGATTCATCTCTATTCATAACTTAACCGTGAGCCGGGTTAGAAAAGGCAGCTCCTTCCCACCCAAGCTCAGAAGACTACGACTACGCATGTGTTGAAAATTAAGCACATGCAATAATGCTTACTGGGTCAGGGCCCTTGTGTTGTGCTAAACAGGGATAAAGCTTATTCACCTTTGCAAAGTTCACCGAGCTGAGCACACCAGACCTGCTCACAGTGCTGGTGGGCAGGAGCGGTGACGGAGCAGCACCTCTCCAGCCTCATAGCTATTCAGGAGGCAAACCCATGCAGAATGAGTTGGCGATCAATATTTCTGATGGCGCAAGTAGACAGCTAAATCATAACCTCTAACCCCGCTGACAGTTTTAGCAGGCTATCGATGCTTAAGACTAAAAAACTTGAAGAATTTGAATGGAAGCTGCTGTACGAAAGTTTCAAGCCACACCATCATACATCTTGGGTGAATAAAGAACCTCAGCCTGCAGGTCTAACACCTTACATCAAATCTGCACTGAACATATGCCTCTCCTTCGCCATTCGGGGGGCTTGCACGCTGCCATGCACAGTCCTTACAGCCTGGATAAAAGCCCTGCTGGCCACTGAGGATCCTCCTCCACCTGGAGCACAGGGGCCAGCCTGTCCTGAAGCAGGGAGCTGGTTCAAACCTAACGCTGCAGCTAGCTCAGGACTACGATGCAACCACAAACTGCTGAGTATGCAATCCAACATTCCTATCGCTGGGTGCCTATAATGTAAATGGGAAGCAGCCTTTAATGTACAGAGAAATCCAAAGGGAAACCTGATAAATCGCATGTCTTGCCTTCAAACAGTACCCCACGGAGGTATATTTTAAAAGTAAGAGTGTGTGCATGTACGAGTAACCCCAGACCATAACTTTTTCACCATTTGCAGGGAACTTTTTCTGCCAATGATGTGGTACCAGCCATCACCAGGACACCCAACCGCTCAGCTCTTTTCCCATGTTCATTTCTGTGGACACGGCTTCCAGCAACAAGCCTGAAAAGTACCTACAAATCAACAGTAGCATATCCTCCACTTAATCCATTTAAAAATAAAGCTAACAAAGGTGTAGAAAATGGAGCAACTAAGTCTTATTTATCCACCATACAGAGCTAAGTAGTAGCAAAAAAGAAACAGTAAGTGCTAACTCACAATCTTGTATCTCAAAGTGCTCTCAAAGAGGGGTTGGAAGTGCTATCAGTGTTTCCCAGATGGAGAAGCAAACCAGCAGAGGCCAAGCAGACCCATGGCAGAGCTGAGAACAGGCATGCTTCAACTGCTAACCACACAACTCAAACTCCCAACTTACTTCGAAGTTACTACTACCTAGCCACTGTCGCTCAAACTGCATCCGAACCAATGAAAGGCTCCTTACACCTGTTCCAGTCCCCCTCAGCATGACTGCCCCAAGTAAGGGCTCACAATACATATGGATTTTTGATGGGCTGATGCATACCAGCTGAAGCTTACCATTTGGGAAAGAGAAACCTTTTGTTTTCCTTAAAATAGTGGATCAGCAACTCCATGCAACCTCAAATACCTAGTAGAGATACCAGAGGGAGCAGGAGGCGTAAGACCTAACCCATCAAACCTCCACTGCATGTCACCATCTGCAGCATTACCTTTTAGGTTTGCAGTTTAGTTTCTATAGGAATAAGCCAGGGCATTCCCATGCAAAACATACAACCCCTTTGCACCTAAGATGTATCTAGTCTGAGCCTTTGGGAAGCCTCTGAAGGAAGACAAAAGCTATTAAATTGCCTTGACCAACACCTCCTTTTTTTAAAGTAAGAACCATGAGAACGCTTCTACTACTCATAATACCTGAAAATACCATCCCAGTGGTTAAAAGGCTAAGAGGGACATAAACCCTATTTGTCACAGGGCAACATTACAAATCCATCAGCATACTCTGAAGTCATACCATCACCCCAGTATCTCACGTGCAAATCTTACCAGGATGCTTCCACACGAACAGCTGGGTGATAAACCCCAGGCTAGCCTTTCATAGGGTCAGTGAGCGCAGGTGAGCTGGACCTGACTGCAATGCTACAGCCAGGCATTTACTGGGAGACCCTCCGTACTGCCCAGCTGCACTGCCGAATATTTATATAAATTCTAAAATAAGCTCTCCTCTTCTCCCAACTGCACTAAGAGTTTCATTTCCAAGTCCTGGGCTTATGCTCACTTCTTAACTCCTTCCTTTCTTCACCACTTCCCCCTCACCCACCCAGTGCTTTAAACAGCATCATTTCCCCTACTCCACTTTTTTTTTTTTTTAATTTTACTTCCCCGCAACGTTACTGCCCGCAGCTTGTCACATGTGAGTCTCAGACAGAAACTGCCAGTTTGCAGCAAGGAGAGACCACTACAACGTAAGCATCACAAAAGATTCAGGTGCCCTGTATGCACGCACCCCCAAACCTGTAAAAGCAATCCCACAGCGACATGGTAACGGAGCAGCACAGGAGCATCATGTCTCCATAGCCCAAGGGATCCTACAGAACACGAGCAGGAGTTAGACCACTAATGTTTGGTCTCACCGACACACTCATGTGCAACGGCTCACCCGACCACCGGCCAAACACAACATCCCTGCATCCAGCAAAACCAGGGCTCTGGCCCCGCTGGCCATCGTCCAGCTGTTCACCGAGGCTTTAGCCTAAATTCCCACACTATTCACAGAAATCTCACCCTGGCACGGCCAGATGCTGCCACCTCCAAGCTTGCCTACCCACTAAAGGTACGGTTCCACACCCATGATAGGAACAACATAGGAACAACAGGATCTGCTCAGCTCTAATGTTATGGACTCCTCCGAAAAAGCCTCGGAGACACGGCCTTCATCCTCACACGCCGCTAAAACCTCGCAGCCAGGAACACAAAGATACGAGGGGAGTTTAAAGGCATCTCAATACAGCAGCTTAAGCATTTCTGTGCACCTGCTTCGGAGCTTGTCAGAGGAAGGGTGAGCTCTACCTCTGCTCTCCCCGGGCAGGTCAAGCACCACCCCAGCTCCGGCTCCCCTCCTTCCCCCATGTGAAACGCCAGCCCGGCTCCAGCCCTGGCAGAAACTTCCTTATTACCCCAACTGCCAACAAAAGGCATTAAATTATCACAAGGCAAGAAAGCGAGCGAACCGCCAGCAAGGCAAAAAGCTGTTAGATAAAACGTGAGTCTGAAAGGCTCCAACTTCAACCCTATGGCTGCGCAGAGCCATCCCCCGGCTTCAGCACCCTCCTGGCAAAAAATGCCTTTACTCATGCTATACTAAAGGCACATAGCTAAATGCTAAGGCACAGAAGTGACCAAGTAACAGCGTAGTAAGAACTGCTCTACCTTGCTAGAGTCAAAACAGAAGCATGATCAGGGAACCACGGTCAATCAAACAAATTCCTTACTGCCTTCCTGGGAATGCCAGCACTGCTTGACAATGGGGGAGAGCACTGCTACACCCCACCAACCTACACCCAACGTCTGCACGCTCCGTGTCTGATCTTAATAAAACCCTTCTGCTGTTAACATTCAGCTATCTGTCTGGATTTCCATGTTCTCTGCAACCCGAACAATGTAATATACTGTATCTTCTTCATTATAACTAACAATAAAAGCAAAAATTACTTCTTTGCCTTGTCAAACCAGAAACAACCAGGCTAAGAACATATATGTCACAAAAGGAGTAAGATTCACCTTATCTTTACTAATTTAAGAACATTAACTATTCTGATCATGCAGTTCTCTCTATCTTTCCTGGTAAATCCAACATCACACCTACAATCTCACATTTGAGCACTCTTGTACAAATCTCTTTGCCCTAGACTCCCTGCCCTCTGCTATCAATCCCATCTCAGCTTTCCCCCCCCTCGGCTTCACATCTGCCCCCCTACACCTTCATGCAATGCTGGAACACCATCACTGTATTCTCTGCGCAGAAAACATCATATTTTCAACACCTCACCCCTGAAGGATATAGGCAACAGCCAAACACAAAGATAAGCAAAGAGTAAAACGTAAAGAACACGTGCAAGAGAAACCTGAATGTAAAAGGTGGGAACTTATTACCCTGCTCATATAAGAAGGGCCACAAGTCCATGGGCGCTGCCTGCCTGGCGACTTAAAAAATACTAAGCATCTATATATGTTATCTGTTCTTTATTCAATAAATAAACTGCCTTTATTTTCAGCCTCAATGTGATCAAACTGAAACTCTGGATTATGCATTTTTCTACATCCACTTTCTGCATTACAAATCAGCTTGCAAATAAAGAGTAATTGTTCACATGGAATTTTAGATTGCATGTAATTTCTTCTATAGCAAACGTTTCACCCATTACTTACTTGGTATTGTTACATGCAGCCAAGCAGTGCAATCTTTTTTCAAAAAAACCCCAACCATTACCATTTTCCAAATCCTCACTACTGCATTTCTCAATGCATTATCCAATTAACCACAAACTTGGCATAAAAGTAGAGTGATTGAAACACGCACTAATTCTGCCATGTTCAGATGGGCATTACTTCATTTACGGAAAGAGGGCTAGAAATGTTTTCAGAAATCTCTTTCCAAGGAACAGGAGGACTCAAGGAACAAGATTCAAGGAATCCTGTGAAAGCCAAATTCTCCACCCATCAAGGGCCCTTCTAGGTCACGCGTGTTGGACGTTCAGGGCCACCACAAACAGCCAAAGCCTTCCTGCAGCAGGGAAGCACAGCTCCCACAGTATATTGGCAGCGGTGCCCTGGCTTTCACATCCCTCTCAGCTCTCCGCATTGCATCTTCCTGCAGAACTACCAAGCTGCTTTTACTACACGTCTCTGCTCAGGTGGGGGGCAGCAGGAACATACTTAGAGTAGCTAGAGACTCTTTTCTTGATATACATTTAACTACCATGATAAATAGTAAAGCACTGCCTACTTTTAGGCAGAAACTACAAGTTCTACAGTAACCTGCAAAGATAAACAGAATTAAACACTAAGATGTGATGGCTAATTCATTTCTGGTGAAGCATGTTACCTCCCTCACTTAAAGCACATCAACTGGTGTTCTGGTACAATCAGATCCAACTAGAAGATGCCAACAACTCCACCTGTTTCTAATTCAATAATAGAAGCGCTTCCGTATTCAAATGCTGCTCGTTACTACTTATTTTTTCCAGATTTTGTTACAAATTTTGTAATGTTTTAAGATCAATGGTTTACCTTAAACGATTAGTCACAGCATGCACAGAACTAATACTCCATGCTTACTTTAATCCCATATGATGCAATACCAGGACGAGATTTTTAAAAAAACAGAAACGCGTGAGCAAGATTTGGCTTGAGATTTTCATCCCCCAGCTCGACAGTAACAAGTTACACCGCTCTGCTCAAAGTAAGAAACAGTACTTTTTACCAGTGCATCTGCCTGTCCTAAAAAGCTACAACGACATTTTAAGACTTTCATTTACTGTCAAAATTCTTCAATAGTTTGTGAAGTTTCCAAATGGTATTATAACCTCTTCCACTCACCCTGCAGATTTGACCTAGACTCCAGACTCAAGCTAAACTTACTCATGCGACACTGCTGGGCAAAAAGGTACGGCAGGACAAACTGCCTCCTCTGACACGGATACATACACACACACCCCCAGGAACATTAAGCAAGATCCTAAAGAGAACTGCATGCCATCCCCACGGGAACGTGCCGCCCATTTTCCTGCTCTCCAGCAGAGGGTTGGTTTGTGATGGAGGTGATGATGACACCAAAAAAACGACAAACTCAAAAGAGGCCGGCAGCAGCAGGTTACCTTGACGCTGCTGCACGCCAACCTGATTCAGACCACCCAACTGCTTCCAAACAGGAGACGCAGCAGCTCTAACTCGAGGGCAACAACATTTCTCCAGTGATTTAATTTGCATTTATCGCCACAATATTCACCATTTGCAAGGATCTGTTTTCTCCGCGCACTGCAACTCCCTCGCCATCAGTTACTAGACGTGGGTCCGTCTTCAACCACGTGGCCAACCGATGCAGAAACACCATGCTAATTCCACCGTTTCTTTAGGAAACGCAACTAAGAGAAAAGGGTTAAGTTTTCGCCTGCGTGCCTTTCAGGGACAGTCTCAAGTGAAGATCCACGTTTGATACCTGCAGGAAACTGCCATTTTTGCATCTCGTATTCCATTTGTGAACAGACCTTTTTGTTCTTTAATCCGAGTTCTGAATTATTTAATTTCTGCCTCCAACTCTTGAAATCTCTCTTCCTATAAACAAGAGGTTATTTAGTGAGAGGAAATAAATAATTTAAGGAGTCAGACCCTAAAGTGTTTCTGGCTCTGTTTTTAATTAATATTGATACAAACTTGAGAAACCTCCCGCTTAATATGACAAGGCAGGTCGGAGCTCATCAACAGTTAAATGTCTTCTTCTAACAGAACGTAGAAGAGGAAGTTGCGAGCAGACAGGGCGCATGTCGCTCGCTGCGGGGCTGCACAGCCTCAGCTCCTTACAACTTTCTGGTGCAGGAAAACTTCAGCTTTAAAGGCATCGAGACCCAGAGCTACGGGAGTGGGAGTTTACAGGGCACAGATGCAACAGCGTTAAGCATAAATCCCTCAGGTTTTTGTCCTGGAATAGGGTTAAAGGAAGCGCAAGCGAAAGCATTTTTATTTTCTGGAATTCCACGCTCGAAATACGTTAGTACAAATGACAGGGGAAGGAGGGAGGTATGGACAGTTCTGTAAGACTGAACTTCATACTCACTAAGGATAGTTTTTATAGCATATTGCTTCATCTGCAAGTGGGAGTAAATATTACACTACCTCTTCATGCAGATGGGTGGATTAAAAAAAATAAAAAGCTAATTTGAAACAAATTAACTATTCTGCATATGGATGAAGGTACTCTCTACCTCTCTGGTCACTCCAGGACTCTGCACAAACCGTGTGCAGTTAATAAACTCTGCGCTGCGTACAGATCGCCCAGTGAACCTGCCAAAAGGTGAACAGCCTCAATCCGCAACATGTATAAATAATTGCAAGTCCTCAAAAGCAGGTAATGAATATTGTTCAAACAGCTCTAAGCTAGCGTTACCAGAATGCTTCAAAGGAGAACCTACAAGCTGTTCAAGTCTGACTGTCACATTCAGTCTGCAAAAACGAGATTAAGGTTTGCACAGCGATACTCCACAACAGGTTTTACAGTATGCACAGAAATTAAATTATGATAAAAGTGAGCTATTTTTTACTAAAAACAGAATAGAACGATCTATCAAAATGCCATTTGGCTGCGTTCATTACATTTTAGAATTTAATTTACATGATAGATACTTTAACGTAATATGTTTTAATCAATAAGCATTTCTGAAGGCTTTATTTTTACAGGTAATATTTCGCCTTCTTTACCATTAAATGTAACGCCACGGCAGTGACGTTGGGAACGTTTATTTTCCTATGCTAAGCAAGCACAACCACACAGCCACAGAGGCAAAAGCAAAAGTCCCCAATTAAAGATGTCAGACCTTGTTTAACTACATCTTAATTTAATCCCTTTTATTTTATACAATGCTACATCTGGATCTCATTTTCCGTATTCCTGTAGGTATTCTGGGTCACTATTAAGAATCCTTTCAAGTTAGCAAAGTTCAGCCAAGTCTACCTTAATCCAAAGCCTTTAAGAGAAACAATAAAACACGAGGAGGGGGGTGGAAAGAGGGAAAAGCCTGAACCAAAACGCTACTTTACCCCACCTCCCACCGCACCTGAAAGTCAGAAGGGACCAGCCTCCTACTACAGGTCCTACGTAGCTCTTCCCCTTTCGGGGGCTGCGGGGCTGGGGTTTTTTGTTGGGTTTTCGGATGTCGGTTTTGCAGCAGCGCTCCCGCTAGCTCAGCCCCGCCGAGGGGAGGGTCCCCCGGGTCCCGCTCCCCGGCTCTGTGTGTGTCGTCCCCCCCCCGCGCCCGCCCTCACCTCCAGCGGGGCTGCGGCTCTGCCCAGCATCGGCGCGCCGTGCCCGCCGCCGAGGGGGCCGGGGTGGGCAGCCGCCGGCTTTCGAGCCAATTTATTTAAACGGGAGGCACCGGAGGGTTCGGAGAGGCAGGGCAGCGCCTTCCTGCACCAATCAACTGGGAGAAACACGCGTGTTGCAATCCCATTCAGCGGCGGGAGCAGCACCAATTCATCGTTTGACAGACACCCCCCCACCCCCGACCCCGATCTATACCCCGGCAATTCTGTTAAGCAGCGGCCCCGCTCCGCGCACGCACCCCAGGGCCGAGGGGGAGCCGGGGGGCGCTGGCTGCCGGGCGCTTTCCCTCGGGGGACGCGGCACTCGCGGGCGGTTGGGAGCCAGCGCAGCATCAACGTTCCGCGCATCTGTCAGACCGGGCGGCGGGAGGCTGCAGCCCGCGGTTATGTAAGCGCGCCCCGCCGCCGCGGGGGTGCCCCGCCGCCCGCCCCCCTGCCCCGCCGCCCCCCGGCCCGCGCCCCCGCTGCCCTCCGCGCCCCCCACCCCCGCGCCGGCCGCTCGCACCCTTCCCGCCCCGCGGGACCCCGCCGCGGCCCCGTCCCTCGCCCCCCACCCCCCACCCCCCCAGCGCGGCGCTGTGCCGGCGGGCCGCGGCGCTCGGAGGGCGGCGGGCCGGAGCCCCCTGCCCGGCGGCGGCGGAGGGCCGGCACCCCGCGGCGAGGCGAGGCGGCGGCGGCGGCCGGGCAGCGGCGGGGGAAGCGCCCGCCTGGCCGGCACCACAGCGCCCCCAGCCCCCGCCGCTCCGCGCCTGCACGCCGAGCCCGGCCGGCTCCCTGCGCCCCCACACAAAGTCCCAGCACTCGGTAAACTTTCCCCGGCTCCCGGCGAGAAAAGGCGGCGGGGAAGCGGCGGCGGCGCGAAGGGGCAGGCGGGGGGGAGGCGGCGGGCGGGCGGGGGAAGAGGAGCGGCCGCCGGCAGCCCCGCCGCCGCCCGCCGCCCCGCCGCCCCGCACGGCCCCGGCCGCCGGGGGGGAACGGGAAGCGGGGAAGAGAGCAGCCCGGGACGGAGCGGGCGAAGCGGCGACGGCCCCGGCAGCGCCGGCTCCGGCGCCATCTTGGGCTGATCGATGAATTGAACAAAGAGGATCAATTTCCGATGGGGCCGGTGATCAGTGGCGGGGGGGGGGGCGGAGGGAGCGGAGCGCCGCGGCCGGGCGGAGCGGGGGGTTCCCTTTAGGCGGCGCGGGCCGGCAGCGGGAGGAGGAGGGGGAGGCCGGGCCCGAGGGAAGGCGGAGAAGGGAAGGGGGGGGGGGGGGTCCGGCGGCGCGGCCCGGCCGGTGCGGCGAGCGGGGGAGCCTGACCTGCAGCTGCTGTAAATCAAAGCGCTTCCAATATTGAAACATCGATCCCACATTGGCCGCCATCTTGAGACATATTGAGACAGAGTGAGCGGCTGATAGAGAGAGAGGGGCTGGAGTTCAGGAGCCGGGAGGGAGGGGGGAGGGAGGGAGGGAGGGAGGGAGCCAGCCGGGAGGGGGGAGGAGGGGCGGGGGGGCAAGGCGGAGGGAGGCGGGCGGGGAGCGCCCAAATCCCGGCCTGGAGCCCGCGCCCGCCCGGAACACGGACTCAACCCGGCCGCTCGCGGGGGGGGCGGGGGGGGGGCGCCGCGCCCGCGCGTTCACAGGGTGGTCGCCCACCCCCACCCCCCGCCACGCACCCACGCACACACACCCCCCGCACCCCGCGCTGCCCGCCCGGGGGGCCCGCGGGGGGACCTGCCAGCGGGGCGGGGCGGGCAGCGCGGGGTCCGACCGAGCCTGGCGGCGCCAGGCAACGCGGCGGCGGGGGGGGGGGGGCTGCGGGGGGCTCCGCGGGGCAGCGCGGCGGCGGGAGGGGGGGCTCCGCGGGGATGCGCGGTGGCGCGGGGGGTGCTCCGAGGGGCTCCGCGTGGCAGCACGGCGGCGGGAGGGGGGGGCTCCGCGGCGATGCCCGGCGGCGGGGGGGGGCTCCGCGGGGACGCGCGGCGGGGAGGGGGGGGCTCCGCGGGGACGCGCGGCGGCGGGGGGAGGGCTCCGCGGGCCAGCACGGCGGCGGCGGCACTGCCCGCGGTCGGAGCCCCCGGCGTGGGGCACGGATGCCCCCGGCGCGGAGCGCGGAGCCCCCCCCGCTGGCCGCGGCCCCCCCAAGCGGTGCACGCAGCTCCCCCCCCGCCGCCGGTGCGCGGAGCCCCGCGGTGCGGCGCGGTTAATGGCAGGCTGTCACCCTGGGGGAGCCGGCGGTCTGAAATGAGTTTGGGGGAACAACAATGAGCAAGTTCACCGGGGGCTGCCCGCGCCCCGGCCCGGGCGGGTCCGGCTGCAGCGAGGGCCGGTGTGAGTGTGGCCGGGCACTTACTCACAGGGCAGTGCCGCTGCCTCCGAGGGGCCGGCTGCCACCAAGGTTGGGAAATCAGCTCATAGCTCCGCGCAGGATATCCATAGAAACGGAGATTAAAAGGATGAAATAAACTTATCTTGTTCTAAACAATAATGTTGCTATAAATACGAGCATTTTTCCTTGTTCCCTTCCTGAAAAGCACAGAACATTTTACCCGGCTCATCTCTTAACAAAACAAACCACACCAGCGCTCTGCAAATAGGTTACACCCCCCCCCCCCCCCCCCCCGAAAGCATTCCTTGTTTTCCCTGGGAAATAGGCAAAACCACGGTCCGTACTTGTCCCCTTTGAAATCAATAAGCTGCGCGGTATTTTTCCAAATACGGCTGCTTTCACTGTTTTGCACTTCATCTGTAAAAGGGAAATAAATCTTCCTCCGGGTAAGTGAGTGAGTGTAGATTTTTTTTGCCTCAAATTGTATTCGATCATCAAGTGAATTTAGTGCTCGCTCAAGTCAGCGGGTTGACTACTTGAAAATGGCTCTGTCTATTTTTTGAGAAGTTACAGCAGAGACGGCGGCGGAGCAATTGCTACAGATTATTTCCCAATCTGCTGCTGTCCTCGTTTGGAGGAGCACTATCATTTCAGCCTCCATTTCCACTTTTTGCTGAGGCTGCTGCTTACAAAGATACTAATTGCGATGGCGGGTTTTATGTTAATGGATTCCACCTCACGATCAGCCCGACAACTACAGACCTTCAAATTGTTAGTTGGCCGTACTGGGAACAAAACCAATGGCACCGGGTTATGAAAATGTCAGGCCTCTACCTGGGGAACTGGACTGGGCTCTCGGCGAGGTTGAAATCCCAGCACCTCTGCGCCGTGGCACATGGGGCTGGACCCAGGGGTGCCGTTTGGGAAGGACACCCCTTTTCCTCCAGCAGTGCCATGCTCCCAGGGAGGGTGACTTTGCCGGGATGCTGGCTGCGTGGCGGTGGCTGGGATGACAGTGGGGAGGTGTGGGGTGCCCGGCCGGGGTCCCCCCTGCTTCCGGTGAGAGGGTGCTGCTGAGTGACAGCCGTCTGCAGGGATGGAGCTGCGCGAGCCTCCAAATTCTGACTAACAACGTAACCGGTTTGGTAGCTCTAAAATAGGATTTTAATCCTGGGAAGCATCATTTCACATTCCAGTGATCTAATCAAAATCCTTTCCTCTAATCTCTCCATGGTCCCCCCTTTCTAGATGAAAGAGGCTGGAGTTCCTGTCTTCACCCTTTCTCCGCTGCCTCCCTGTTCTACCAGTCTGTTCTGTGTCCAGGCAACTGCAAAAAGACATTTCAAAGACTCCTGCCGTGCCATGTAGATGTTTTCTCTTGTTAGTTTGGACTGCAGGTGTGTAAGCCTTGAGGATGAAGTATCGTGGTGCTGTTTTAGGTTCGAGGCGTACAGTCATAGCACAATAAATCACATAGTAATGCTCCGCTTTGAACGCGTGCACACAGAAAAAGGAAAAGAAAAAAGCATCTGACCTGAATCATTTTCTGGAAACACATCTGGTTAAAATCCAAAGTTTTAAATTGAGTAATATTTTAAAATACATTTGGTAGGTATTAAATTACAGTGTTCTATCTGGTAATATTTATGATACTAATGTGTTAAGCGGAGGTTTATATCTGTCAAGAAGTATGAATGATTGTCATATGGGGTAACAAATGTATCCTGATATAAATAATATTTTACGATATTTTTAACATTATTGTAGTCTTTTTTGCGGGAGTTACATCTTTTTACATTATTGCAAATTGCCTAGCTCTGTGGCTAGGTACCAGAGCTTTTAGCAATATGATTTGGAATAAGTATAAACACGACGGCTGATTTTAGGAAGTACTGAGAAACCTTAACTCTGCCGGGAGAAAAACACTGAGCACCTATAATTCCTGTTGTCTTCGTGCAGGATCAAGTCCCTTATTTGCCATTTTGTGTGGCAGCAAGCCCAAGGAAATCTTGCTTGACAGCTCTTTTTTCTCAAAGTGCTGTATTTCTTCGGGCTGGATTCTGCAAAGATCCTGCAGGGTACGGAGTTCCTTGGAGCAAGCGATGATTTGCTTTGTGTTCCTGCTGAAACGTACCTATGTAAGATGGAAGAAGGATCTTGGAAGGTTTGGCGCACCCTGGCAAGAAGACGGTTAGAATGAAGTTTCCTTGGATTATTACGTTTTGAGAAATCAGTCTTATCTGTTCATTTGAGGAAGGTTTTCTTAAGGTTAGATTTGATCTGTGTAAATGCTAACTTCTTTCAACATGCACTAATAGAGTACTGAAAAAGTAAGGACTGTGTATTTGAAGTTTAAATTTAAAATGATGGCACTAACTAATAGTGCTTCAGTAGTGCTTGCTACATCCCAAATATTTGTAAGGATGTTACGGATTGCTTTTTCATTTTCTCCCAGGTATAGTCATACAGGCACTGTTTTAGGAATTGGGCAAATACCTGACTAAAATTTGTTTCCTATTAATGTCTCTGTGTCATAAAATGTCACTAATACAGATACTTAATTAACACAGTTGCACATTGTGCCATCAGTGGCAATCAGTCTTGCGATGCTTCACATGTTGTCGTCCAGAATACTGACAAAAATGGACCTTTATTCCAAGGGTCCCAAACTTGTCAGAAACCATACATTGTCACAGCTGCTCCTCTGGGCAGCAGTCTGCATCCACTAAGATATTTTGGACCATGACTCCAATTTTAAATCACTGGACTTAGGGTTCTATTTGCCTTAGTGAATCTAAGAATTATTTCCTTGGCCAGGACACTGAAAGGTGAGGTGCTGCTTTTCCCAGCAAGGCTGTAACTTTGCGCCTCTTCCCCATGGATTCTTGTTTTTTTCTTCTCCTCTCTTTCACTTCAACTGACCTCCAAATATCTATCAGCTTCTATAAAAGAGTTCCTCTAGAGCCTTATCTGTACCCCATTTGCTCCTTGCCCAGACCGTTCCCTTGCTTTCATGGCTCTCATCTTCACATCTTCTTCTACTGGTTCTTGTCCCCGGCTGCCTGGCTCCACGTGTCTGTGCCCACTGAAAAGGAGTGCCTCCTTCCAAAATCCCATCCCTCTCCGCTGTGAATGTGTCTTTCTGTTCACTCTGAAATGGGATTTGAGAGCAAAGCAAGCTGGGCTCCATCTAGCCTTACTATGCCATGCCATTGCATAGTGAGGCTCCGCAGGGATGGCAGAGAATAGAGACAGCCAAACAGATAATTCATGTTGCTGGGAAATGTAGCCCAAATTAAAATCAAAATTCATATATGTCCTCCAAATCACTGATGATCCCCCCCCCCCCCCCCCCCCTTATTGTCAGTGACTCCAGTTTTTCTTGATTTATATCTGTTGTAGTAGCCAGAGGGTTTGCAGCATATAAATCACCAAATGTTTTGCAGCATATAAATTGCCAGAGGATTCGGCCAGTGGTGAGGACACAATGATGTGTACAAGTTCAGGAAACCCCTCAAACAGAAAATAGATGGAAACTGGGAGAGTACCAGGGAGAAGCATCCCCTGTGCTTGCCCACTCTTCCCAGGGTGTTGACTTGCGGACACCAGCAGAGACAGGAGGCTCAGCTGGGTGGACCCTTGTTCTGAACCAACAAGGCGATTCCCACATTTTTTGGTAATTTATGAAATTTTTAGCACAAATCATGTAGATGGTGGCATACATGATCTACACATGAAATCCTAGGACTGCTGTGTAGCCACAGATACGCGCTGGTAGGTGGAAAAGAAGCAAGCAGTTCTCACAGAGGGCAGGGAAAACAGCCACAATTAAAAGCAAACTAAATTTGGGTGGTGTGGTTACTTGCTGTTTAACTCTGAAGACATAAGTATCCAGCATAACCCACAACAGATCTTCTTTGAGGATTTGTGGATTAACCCATACCAACAAAACCATGTGATGACATTATAGCAGTATTCTCTGCCATGTACAGCAGAAGTTATTGAAGACCCCAAAAGCACGAACATATCACTGTGCCTAATGAATTGAGTCAGTCTTCCCACGCTGAATATGTTTGCAACATTTCTGTCAAATAGCTGCTTTTCTTACGGTATTTTCTATCCAGATCCATGGTCATGTTTTGGCCAACAAAAGTAATAACAATACCCATAGGCAATCAAGGGAATTAGAGAAGAAACAACCTATCAGATTATCCACTCCCTGTAGCTGGCAGGGAATAACAGTTTCATACCAAAAATGTATTTAGGTGTATGGTTCATACCGGTTTTAATTTGTAAGCAGTGTCCTCGCCTCATTGTCCGTTACCCCACGTGCAGGACGATAGCGGAGCGAGCGTTCCGCTGGACGGGAGGCACCTGGAGTCCTTCCTTGTCTGGGCAGGGCTCACGCTCCCTCTAGCACTCTTCTCTCCAATTTGCACTGTTGTGTTGAGTTAGGCATTTATCTTCCCTGTCCTTCCAAGGGGTTAGGAGACAAGTTAGTGGGTTATGTTCCCAGGCAAAATTCCCACCTTTTTTCTCGCTTGGAACCTTTCACTTATTTTTCACCTATTGCTGGCTTCTGTTAGGGTTTTGGTTTCTGCTTTTTGCACATCCTTTTTTTGTGGTATTTAACTCTTGCTATTCCTACCATGAATCTTCTCAGCCACATAATGCGGCTGCTTCCTCACTTCACGTTCTTGCTCTTCCCATCACTCCCTCCGGCTCGGTTGGGGATCCATTTTGGCTGCGCTTTCCCCTCCACTAACTCTGTCCCAGCTAGGCATTTTTCCCAGTTTCTGCAGAACGTTCAGGTGCAATGTTGCCCATATTACTTAAGAATAAGAAACTGAGACCAGCATTATTAATTTAAATCCCTTTTTGGTTTCTGAGCCTCAGCTGAGATGAGTCTATTCTGTTCCCCCCGTGGCAGGAGAGCTGGTTTATGAAGGTGGTTTGGGATGGGAGCTGTGTTCAGCTGCTGTCACAGGGCTCTTCATGACGTGAAACCATTCACTGAACCTTCCCTCAGTTTCTCCCTTCTGTAAAATGCTAGTGGTCACCGGGAGATAAAAATCTCGTGGTGACTGTCGGGCACTGGCATCTCGTGGGTTGCGGAACAGGGAAACGGCAAGAAGGAGATGGAAGGAAATACATAAATAAAGCAGCTGGAAGACTGCTCCCTCACCCACCAGCTTCCCTTTCGTTCACTTCCAGGTAGGGCCCATAAAGCGGGCAAGTGCGGAGCTGACACTATTTTGGAAAAGGAAAGAGAAAAAAAAGGTTTTCTTTCACTTCCCAAACACTTAGTGTGGGGAGGGAAGAAGGGAATATCCCTCTGCGCCTTACCTCCAGCTGGGCTTCTTGGTCCCCTTGCCCTGCCCTGTCACCACACCACAGGGGTCGCACCCCTCGCGGCTCGGCCCTGTATCCCGCATCGGGTGCCAAGGGGAAAGGCATCCGCGCCTGGGCCCTGTTGCAACACGCAGAGCCGGGAGAGGAGAGGCAGACGGGTGTACGGGGACGGAGAGACAGGTGTGTGCGGCGATGGGGAGATACCGAGGCAGACTGACTCGCCTGCTTCTTGCACCGCTGTAAAACAAACCCCTGAGAACAGGGCTGCAGCGCTTGCTGGGGCTATCGGGGCACCTGGGAAGCTGGCTTTATTCTTGTATGTGATGTTTAGGATGTTTGAGGTGGTTTTTCTTCCAATAATGAGGGTGAGATTTCATTTTGGGAAGCACGTCTTTTCTTAGAAACACAACTGTGACTGACTTAGCACAACTGTGATTTTCTGAAAACACAACTGTGTTTGGGGTTGTTGCATTTGAATGCTAGGGTAGGAGAAACAGTAATTCTGGATTAATGCAGAAAGGGAGAAAACAGACATCCTTAGAGGAAGCTATAAGTTCACTGCAGCTGTCATATACTGGCAAAACTGATGCTGTGTCCCACAGGAAACATTTTAGTGTGGAGAACCTCCTTTTTAAAGAGAGACAATGTCTATCATGACACACACAAGTGAACCAAAGTGCTTGGGATAGCATAGTAATCCAGTATTTCTTTTGTAACATGTATGAAATAAATTGATTTTTTTCCCCCTTGGCATTGCATCATTTCCTATTTGGTGTTCGGGTGGTAACAGATTACCAAATAGAGGGGAAAAAAATCCATATATTTTTTATATCTAAACATTACCTTATCCTTTGGAATAAAGAGATTCAGTCTTATTCTGGCCATGATCCTCCACACTTATATGCTGGCCCTTGTTTGCATCTGCTTGGCATTATCCTGGATTGGGGCTTTAACCTGATATGAATACAAAGAAATTGTAGGAGAATTGATGGGATCACTATGAATTTCCAGGGGTGTAGGCTAGTGCAGACCGTAGGCTATTAATCTTGTTGTGTTCTTTCTGTAAATAACAAGCTGGATTTGGCCCAACAAGAGTAAAACAAATTGAAAGCATTCATAAAGAGAAGTAAATGGGTTTAAGATGTAAGAATAACGTATTGGTGGGTTGTCTCCAAGTATCCAGTTTTTAAAAGTGCCAAAGCATGTACAAAACTTTAGTTTAACATGTTTTTAAATGCCCTGTTGCGTGGGGCTGGCTGCTGAAGCAGGGCCTTTGTGCATAAGACCTGCTTTTGTGAAAGGATCACATAAAAAAAATCAAAAACTGCAAGAAAGAGAAAAATGTTCAATTGTAGGCAACCTGGAGGAAACAAATATAATTTAGTTATGTGGAGTGTTTATAAATGCAATTTATGAACACGTATAAAAGAGTAATTTTTTACTTTTCAGACTGCAACTGTCACATAGAAAAGAAACAATTGCTAATTTGTCTTTTTCAAGGATTTTTAGAGAATACTTTGCAGTTCGGATATTTATTTTGACCTGCTTTTTCCTTTTTAATAGCTTGTTATTTTGATTATTATTTCAGATTGGCTTATTTTGTGTGTGCTGTCCTTCGTTGATGATTGATAGAGAAGTATTTATGTGGTTTATCCAAAAGTGGGAATTTATTTTAAATTTTGTTGAAAAATTCAGATTTTTTCTTCACAAACGTGGGTTACCAAATTTGACCTATAAACCTCACTTTTTATTTCTCTTACATCATCAGAATAAATGTGAAATGACACAGAGTGCCTGGAATTGCAGTAATGCACTGTAACAGAACTGAATATCAAGCTTTATATATAGATTAGATTAATACATAAATCTAATTTGATATTTTACATTACTGGTCTAATATTTTACAGATGTAATGCCAAGTTGTTAAGTAAATGAAAATCACGGAGAGTCCAATTCTGAAAAGATTACTCAGGAAAAAATCCCTGAAGTCAAAGGGAGTATTGCCTGAACGAAGTCTGCAAAATTAGAACTAGAGCCATATTCCCAAAACAGACAAGCAGATTTATCTTTGAGATCTGCCCATGAGTTGAATTCTTGTAACAATGAAAGATATATAGGGGAAACGAACAAGTAGGTAACCTGAAATATAAGGAGAGACTGATAAGATCACACCAACCCTGAGCAAGCACTTGTGTGGTTGGTGATGTCAACAGGAGCCCAAGCTCTTTTAATAAACTTGTTCGTAGTTGTCCTATACTGTGTTTTATATTCTGAAGTACATAGATCACGTAAGAGTTTAACAAGGAGAGGATTCATATTAAATTTGCACATAAAATACCTCCATGAAATATGTGAAATGCTTTTCTTTTTTATATGATTCCAATAAAACATCGATCATAAAACTCTGCCCTCCTGCTTCTTTATATTCAGTTTCAGCTGTTGCTTTGTGTTTAAAGTTTGAATTCATGGCACGCGGCAGATATAATTGTGGGGCAGTTTTAATTGGTGAAGAAAGACCATTGCTCTGCTGGCTCACTCAGGGGGTATAAATCAGGAGGAACCCCGCCAGAATTGGTGAAATGTTGCATCTGTATAAGAAGCTGTTGGGCCAAATGGCATAAACGGTTGCAGCTCCTATGAAATACGTAGTATTGTGTCTGTTTATAGCTGCTCAGGATCTGGCCCACTGACTTCGATGGAGCTAAGCCAGGGATGATCCCTGCCCTTTATCGTGAGTTTGCTCAGTGTTTTGCACGGGAAGTTCTCCTGACTCTTGCTGCCAAACTCCACTCTCTTCCTCGCAGTTTCATACTCTGAGTGTGAACTGATACTGGTGGAAATCCAAGGGTAAAAAAGTGGTGAGCGTAAAGCACGAATCTGTAGCCTGGATGGGAGAGGAACAGCTTGACCACAGAGGAAGTTATTTGCACAAAAAGTATTCAAACAGATATGCACGGTTTACATGTGTTTAGTAAATCTTGTCTGAAAACTAGAACCAGCTGTATAGTATATGGAGGCCCTGATCCCCAGCTCCTTCTGAGCAGCATTTCGTACACTTGGATGCTACATTTCAAGTCACTTTTTCCATCTTTTAATTTGGGGGCTGAAATATGAGGAGTGTGATTTCCATTTCAGTTCGGAGTGGTTGTCAGCATCCTCAGGTAGCTGCTCACAGCTTTCCTGCGAGTGGGGATGTTCCTGCCGCAAGCCCTCGCCCCCACCTGCGGCCTAGAGGCAGCAGCACAGCACCCAGGCCCCATGGTAGTGCAGGGCCATGAAAGGAGCCTTCCAGGGCATTAGGGCAACAAGCAAAGACTAGCTGAACCCTTAAAGCACAATTATCCCACAGCATTTGCCCTACGTGATGACAGCGACATCGACTGAGCCGCTCTTGGTTTGTGAGAGAAGAACCGGGCCTTGAAAGCTGAATTTGCATGTGAGATTAAGAAAGTTGTAGATGCAAGCAAGATCTTTTTACTTTTTTTTTTCCCCTTCTTTTTGTGTGTGTGTGTGTCTAACTATGCAACAAATTTTGTAGCTCAAATTTACATACTTCTTGATTCATGAAATTATGAGCAGCTGCTATTTTGCTACATTCTTAAATTGAAAAGGCAGCGAAGAAAAGAACAGACACATTAAGCAAACTCCATCTGCCCCTCATGTCTATCACTTTCCTTCACTCTCTCCTTTGCCAAACAGGATACAATGGCATAATCAGATGTCTTGGTTTGCCTGGGAGAGTCCCCAAATTTATATAGCTGTCGTCTTAGACGGGATTTTTGTTTTTAAGACAACTTCTTAACACGGTCTCTTGTTCCCTCCCCCTCCCCGCTTCCCCAAAACGTGTATATATATTTTCAGAGGAAACCACAGAACACAAAAGATCTTCAGGAAGAGAATAACCTTCAGAATGGCTTACAGGTTTCTGGAGGCTCCTGGAAGTCTTCAGACATCTATTTTTAGGGATCTTAGAATCACTCCGATTTAAGAGGCTTTCCTATTTTTATTTTTTTGCTTCCATCTTTCTGTTCAAACGACAGAAGTGGAAAGACTTGGGGTGAGAGGGTAAAATACAGGATTCAGAATTAGGACAGACTGGTTTTGTTTCTAGCTTTTGCAATGAATCTCTGAACAATTCCAAGCTACAGGTAGTTTCCGTGCTTGGAGAAAAGGGTTATTTAAGCTCTTTGGAGAGAACTTCTACCTCTGGCAGAGCTAAAACCAGTCTGGCCCTTTCTTTGTACTAAGCACCGTGATACAAATAATAACACTACATTTCATCATGGTGTAAATGTTTTAATTTTCCATTTCTGAGTTAAAAGATGGAAGCTCAGAATTTTAGACCTATTTAACACCTGGTTAAACACTTAACAAACTAGTAACAGCTGAGTGCATCCCTGTTAAGTGGAGTTTTTTTCTTTTTGTTGCCCCACTTAAGAAACAGTCATTGTCATTCAGTCTCATTAACATAAATAGGTTCCCTAGGAGATGTCCCATTAAAGTGGCCATCCCTATTAAGCATGTCCCAATTAAGTAGTGTTTATTGTATGGCAGGTTCCAGACCTCAAAGCAGAATAATTTTCAGTTCCTAGAGGGGAAAAAAATAAGTCAAAGAAATTACATATTTAAAAAAGGCTTAAATTGATACAAACTGATAAGAGCCCAAAAATGAAAAATGAGGGCTGACACTTTATCCTTTTGTTTACCCTGTAATGCTGCTTTTCTGGTTTTGAGTTAAGAATGTAGCCTACACCCTAACTATGAATTTCTTGGCTTTGATTTGATTGTGTCATAACTTAATGTTTTATGACTTACAATCACATTAGTCATAGGAGTCACTCAAGTTTAGAGATGATGGAAAAGACATAGGGGATAGACAAATCCATACTCAGAAAGACTAATGCTCTTGTAATTGAAACGGTGGACTGGGACCCAGGAGATCCAAGTTCAGTGTCCAGGCCTGTGCCAAATGTTTCTGCAAACACCAAGGCTCTAGTCACAATCTTATTTAGATACCTGAACAGACATTTACATATATTTTTGTATGCTTCTGTGCATACATAATCTATTTTGCTCTTTTCTCAATCAAGGTGGATTTAAGTCGGGGGCTTATTCAAGGTGCTAAGAGACAAGCTCTGGAAAATCTTCCTATGTTGGCTGAAGATGATACAACTCTCAGTTGTCTGCTGCCAAAGGCTACCCCTTATCCCCCAGATTATATTAGTGTCAGCCACTTGAGCATAAAAACTGGGTCTTTAGCACAAACCTACCTTCAAAGAGCTGAAATTACTTGCCTTGATTATGTCTCAAAGTGGCGGAGATGCAGGCAGGTATCTCCTGCCTATTATGCTTCTGTGGGAGGTAACCTCCAGCACAGAGACTGAGCAGAGGAGGAGTAGGAGTAATGCCATCTTCACAACTGAAGGAAGTTCAGCATGTTTACACTTTCAGCCAGGGCATTTGCACCTCAGTGTTTACCCTGCAGAACCAAGACATCCCTTGTGTAGTTTTACCCTAAATTAGAAAACCTGTTCTTCCTGTGAAGGAGAAGCTTGTACCTGGGTGGAGTTCAATAAATATATGAAAAATATTCACATTCCAGGGCCACAAACTGCAATCTCTTTGTGGCAGGAACTCCAGAAGTTTCCTCAGTACAGGTAAAAATGGAAATACAATAGATTTAAACCTTATCAGTAAACAGAATTTTGATTCATATACAGTGATGTCTTCTTTGTATCACTATTTCTGGTGTTTCTGACCAAGACAGTTTGAGTCATCCCAACTTATTGTCTTTATTTCATAGAATCATTTAGGATGGAAAAGACCCTTAAGACTGAGTCCAACTGTAAACCTACCTCTGCCAAGTCCGCCACTAAACCATGTCCCTAAGCACCAAGCCTGGAAGCTTCTATGCAAGCTTCCCTGAAAAGCAACGTACCTGTGTTAAATACTTTTACTTAGTCTCAATGATCACTTTTTTTGGGAAAAGGAATTATCCCTGGAGTCCAGTTTCATATCAAAAGCTGTGATTGGTACAATGGTGCACAAGTGGTTCATGCATTTAATACATAGCTCGTGCTCTGAAGAACCTTAAGATTCCTTGCTTTCACAAGAGGCATAGTACTTCAAAATGAGGCTTTGTGGGTGTGTGTAAGTTTTCTTCTGGGTCAGTAAGTAGCAACTGGGTGCTTTGAAAGCATCTCCTAGGAGCCAGGTAATCCGTGGTTGAGAGATGCAGATGTCCTACTGTGGTCAAATCAGAAAGAAAGACTTTTATCCTTAAGGCAGTAAAGTAATTACACCTGGTAACCTCATATCTTACTTCCAGTAAATAGGTGTAGAACAATGTGGCTTTGTAGTGCCCATTAATAATATTAGTAGTTGGCAGCAAGAGCCTCTGAGAGTCTTTATACAGTTTACTGAAACACTACATCACCAGGTGCAGGAGAAATGGTTAATATTCAGAGTAATCAGGGGTTCACCTCAGAACCAAAATACCTGGCTTTGTATAAACCTTGTAAATTTGTACAACTAGGATGTGAATCTCAGCAGAGGAAGCTTGCTCTTGTTTCTTAGTGTCTCTTGTTTGAAGATAGAGATTATGCTTACAACTATACCAGCCTGCATGTCTGTAGAAAGTGCAAAACCAAAGCCCCAGCTCCCAAGGGCTGCTGTCTTTAAGAGAATTTCAAATCTGGATCCAGATTTGGGCTTGATGTTTGAGATCTCCAATTAATCTGTTCTTTGTTAAATAGCAATACTGTACCAGCACTTGCTTAGGCTCCAAGTAGACACGTCAGCATTTCTGGTGTGAAACCATTTGTCTTGGGTTTAGAATTTGTCCAGGACTTCCAAAAGCAGGTGCCCACAGCAGCCTGCGAAGACTCAAACAGGTCCCAATTCAGAAAGCAGAGCACAGCAACGTACCTGCATTGAGGCTTGAGTATATTCTTTCAGTTCTGACACAAATCAACTGCAGGGCACTTTGACACATCCCAACCTTTCAGAGTGAATTTTTTGAGCTCTGCTCATTATCTGAGCCTCCATTCAGATGCTCTCAGCACAGATGCCTTCCTCATCAGCTCCGCACTAAAACATACAGTAAGTGAAATTCTGCCATATGTTAATACATATGTTTCAGTTTCAATAAGCATTTGATGCAGGGCTGTTTTTATTTTTTTTTTTCCCAGGCAATAGAAATTACAGAGTTTATACTATTACCTTCACTCTCTATTTAAATATACTAGCGAGTTTAAATAAACTACTCACATTAAGATTAGCTATGTGCAACATAACCTGTCACAATGGTGGAAACATGTATCGATTCTTAATGGTTCAGCATTTATCTGCTTGGTCCAAAGCAGCTGGGGATGACAGAGTCAAACTGTCTGAGACTCTCTCTGATGTTGTAAAATGATGGAGAGGCAGATAGCCTGGAGAAAAGGTGTAACCAGGATTTTCACTTCATCCCCACCTCAAATTTTCCCATCTGGCATATCACAACATAATGATGTGAATGATGTCATCAAACTGGGAAAGAGGATCTGAATAGGGCAGTTTTCTCCTTTACTAAACTTTGTAAGCTGGCCACAAATTGTAATTAGCAAGTGTCTACGGTTTATTGCTGGCGGAGGCTCAGTCCATTTTCCACAGGCTGGAATCAGTCTTGTTCAGCCACGATGATTCTTTTTGTTTGTTTGTTTGCAAATAAACTCTTGGAAAGATACTGGGCACATTATGAGATTTACAGATCAGTTGCTATGCACGAGTATGCTGCTTTTACAGCAGCGCAATACCTCTGAGTAATGCTTTTGATTTAAATAGAGCTACCCTAGATTTGCACCATTGTATGAGCTAGATTAGGCCCCATAACTCCTGTACACAGGCTCAAAAGCATCCAAGCAGTTATGAATGAGAGCAGCATTTGAAAGACAGAACAAAGAAAAACAAGCCAAAAAAAAATATCCAACTTACATCAGCTTTGCCTACTGGATTCTTTGCTTTACAACTAGAGAAATATCTAGGCAGACCCTCAGCTAGCAGAAGCTGGCACAGCTTTGTTAAAAATCAGTGGAGCTTTGCTGATTTATATCAGCTGAGAATCACTATCTGCCCCAATGACAAAATGAGCCATTGAAACATAGTGGGAAGGCAATAGGGTTTATCTATGGTTACAGCATTAAAACAGCATCATAAGATAAACTAATTCTCATCCAAAGCTTTCAAAAAAGAAGGTGTCTATGAGAATACAGTGCTGACTTTGCTTTCCCAGTGTTGGCTTCTGATCACTGTGCCAAGACTGGCATCTTCCCTTCCCTTAACAAATCAGCATGGCTCCTGCAAACTCTTCATTGACTGCCAATGCTGTGCTACCAATAATTTACTACTATTGAGAAACGTTTCTGCTTTCACTCTGCACAAGAGAGTTTGCTCCTACATGCCTGGATTTGTTCAGTTACATACTTTATGAACATTATTAAAAAGAATCAAAGGATTCTTTTGGGTTTATTTTTCATAAAATGTCTCAAGCATTTGATAAATAAATAATCTTCTACTTAAAATGGGCATGAATTCCCTAAAGACTCAGAGGTGCAAGCAGGTATGTGCCAAACCCAGCTCTCCTCCAGGGGGATGTATATATCTATATACCTGTAATTATAGGCTGATAATTATATAATTCACCGTATGTATATCATCATTTGTGAATAACTGGGTAAGCTGGCAACACAGAAGGGCGGGACTGTATCATAAGCTAATAAAAAAAAGCAATTATATTTCTTTCTGATCCAGTTCTCACCTTCCCAGTGAGATTGGGGCATTGTGCAATAAGTGAGAAATGAGGAACCTCAGAACACTTGGAAGCAAGATAAGCATCCAAATGCCTGACTGTGTCATTCAGAGCTCAGCTGAACTGTTTCAGTCAGGAAATTATGGGCTGCCATGGGAACAAAGGTCCCTTCCCAGATTACCAAAAGGAGTCTGAAGTGGGTCAGAAATGTTACAAGAATAGGCTTTCAAATGGCATTTATATTATTCCCCAGTTTAATATAAGTTTGAATTTAAGCACTAAGGCTAATACAAGAAATTTCATTTCAGCTTTATGCAACATCTCCTCGCTGTACATGCAGTTCACCCCCAGAAAGATTCCTAGAAGAAGGTATCTCTGCAGTCCTGCCTGCATTTGTCACATCTTGTTTTATACTCACTTTGCAAACTGCTTAAATGGGGACCATTTGTAATCTGTGTTGATGCAGCATCCTGCAGAAGGTACTTTTGGAGCTGACATATCAGAAATCACAAAACTTTACATAAGCCTTAACAATTTGATAGATTATGCACAAGTGCTTTTGTTTTCTAATTTACAGTGTTTGTACAAGTCTCAAATTCCTTTCCAAGATGCACAGCAGAGTGTCCTCTGTTGAACCAAAATGTTCACCCACTATCTTAACTTTTAAATCCTGCTCATACTCTCAAAAGCCTGGAGACAGTGCCCAGTATCAGGATAGGATTGAGCCTCTAGTATGTAATCCAGAACTGAACAAATCCAGGCATGCAGGAGATAATTTAGTTGTGCAGAATGAAAGCACAAAAGTTTCTCAATTCTGGTAAATTATTGGTAGCACGGCATTGGCAGTCAATGAAGTGCTTGCCGAAATTGTGATGATTTGTTAAAGGAGAAAGAGAAGCCAATCCTGGCAAAAGAATTCCAGGCCGTGGAAAAGAGAAAAAGCCGGCATTGTACTTACACACACAGTCTGTCCTTAGAGCTCTAAATAAAAGATAATTTTTTTCAGACGTTCAAATGCTGGAAGCACAGATCAGCCACATTCTGTCTACCATTTATTACAGCTTTCTGTCACTGTGTCACTGGCTGTAAAGCAGGCAAAACTGCTAAGCTGTTTTTTCCATGTGAAATGAAAATTACTGGAGTGGGACAATTGTAGAGCCAAGCTCTCCGTTTGGAGCTGAGCTAGTTATCTCACTCTTAAGGTCCTACTCAGCAGAAACGAAATCAGTATCATCAGATAGTTTATTTGTACTGGAGCCTCTGTGGCTATTGCAAAGTCCTAAGAGGTCTACAGGATGCTTTTCCTACTGTGTCACTATTAACTCCTTTGCCCTGAAACCGGGAAAATCACAAATGAAACGAGGCTCAGTTCTAATGATACTGCCTCTGGTTCAGCAAAACATGGAATCATATCCTGAATTTAAACATCCAAGGTCATCAGGAAGGCTTCTCATCAGCCTAAAGCTAAGCATGTGCTTGTTACTTGGCTCTGTCAGAAAAGCTGATGATTTGCATTTTGAATGAAGCTTGAGGTAAAGTTTCAGGTTTGGGTGATCTGTCCTCTACTTCAACAAGGTACTGGAAGGGGGAAGTCATGCTAGGAAGCAAGAAAGGTGCCAGAGTTTTGGAAGTGTGAAGGTTCTCTGACGTAGTCCCTAAGAAGCTGACAGGACTGACCACAGTTGTACCTGCAGACAGGTTCCATGTATTTCACTCATTCACTTTCAAAAAGCTCTCTCTTGCTGGCAAGCTGTCCATATTCAGTTTATGTTTGTATTTGTGTGTTCATATTTATGCAATCTTGTATGTGAAATAGAACGCTCTAATAATTTCTGAGTGTTGCAAAAGTGAAGTTAATATATTTTCCCTGTTTTTGACAAAAATTGTTGCCATGCTTTTCTACAGCACGCATATAATTAACATACAAAAGAACTTTGAAACCTGATACTTGGCATGTAAACAGTTCTTATTGAGGGATGTGTTCCTGTGCCCTATAGGAAAAATATCCTTGTTTGGGTAATATTAAAGTCTGAAGGGCTGAAAGTTGGCTGTTACATATTTCAGTGACTTAAAAACGTCTGTGTGATAACATCTACAGAGGGTGGTGTACTGTCAATTCAGTACACACACTGGGATAGCTACTGAAGTAGTTTTTATTTGAGGGGGTTTTTTTTCCTCTTTGGGTCAATAAATCCAGTTTTGCCCAAAGGACTCAAGATAACTTAAAATCTTTCACAAGAGTGTAGTATGCATACGCTTCGTACCCTCACAGTAGTCAATATGATATTCACTTGACAGGAATTATATAGTGTGCTGAAATAAGGCTCAGAAGTTCATGCTTCTGTACTGGTTTATGCTCCCTTCCACGTTCAGGGTAGTACAAAATGCCATGGCAGCCGAGAGCCCTCTTAAAAAATACCTGCATTTTTCTAATGTTCCGTGGTCAAGGGCTCTAAATGTCTTTGCATGCAGTAATGGATTTTGGCAAAAAGGACTCTGTAAAACAGGTTAGGAATTAGTATGATGGTATAATGCACAGAAAAAAAATCAGCCTCAGTTGATTAAGAAAGTATTTCAAGAGTGTCCCAAGTTTTATTTATTTGTTCCAAGTATGTTAGATTAGTAGTAGTAGTTAGAGTCTAAAAGATACTAAACAACCTAGAGCTCCTGTTGAGTTTATACCATTAATAATTCCTAGAAAAATAATTTAGAGTTTTAATGTGCAATTCTACTTTTGAAAAAAAGGATAATACACATCCTACCACGCTGAAGTTTTGGGTCTTGTCAGTATTGTTACCAAATATATTAAAATGTAGATGCAAAAACTGACTATTGTAGAGCCAGTGCATCTCTGGAAGAGTGAGATGGCATCTGCACATCTCCCATCTCATAAGCAAAATTATTACTGTGTTCTATTCAGCTACATCTGTTGCTTTGTAGGTTTCAGCTGTCCACCAGACAGTTAACCAAACCTGGCTTGATTCACCCGTTTATTAAATCATGTATTCAATGGAATTGTTCAGAGAGGCCAAATGGACTTTGTTTGTATAGCACTAACAATTCAGCACTTTTAGCAGAAAAAAGGAGTAAGGAGTGAATACTTAGGAGAAATTACTGTGTTTTGTACAAAGCTCTCTCTGCAATTCCCTCCTGTGATGGCAGGAGAGAATGATAGAAATCTATCTGTTCCCAAGGTGAATTGCTTGAGAATCTAATCTTAATAGGGTGGGGGCATTGCTAGATGGGGAAGCTCAGAAGTTTCTTGAATTTCTGAGAGCTAGTCTGGGCTAATTCCTTTGTGCTTGTCAGGAGGTATCAATTCCTCAAAAGGGAGTTTCCTTTCTTTTTCCTATGACTAGTCAGGATGGTGCCTACACACTTAACATATCTACATATGGGCTGACTTCCCCGCCCGCTTGGTGCCTACTGGCCCCACTCCCTTATCTAATCAAGGTTCAATCAAAGTTAATTAGGGATCTAGTTTTCTGTTCCTACATTAGGTGTAAAGCAAAAGAAGCTCCTGGGCATATCTGATCAAGAAGCTGATCTGTGTTATAACTATGTAATAACTGGCACAACTGTGTAATTACAATACAGCACTATCTAAGGTTACATCATTATTATTATGCTTAACACTAAAACAAAATGTGGTTATCATGATTGGTGTCAACACATTTGTGATATGCCACCCAGGAAGATGAGGCTATATATATGTCACCCAAGCCCTGTTTGAACCTGGAAAAAGTTTGTTCCCGCAGATGGGGCTGAAGAAGAAAAGTAAATACACAGGACTGCCTATTTGGGGTTAAATTTACCCTTCCTTTTCACCCTTCCTCTTCTCATTGCTTCCTTAGCCAGACTTGTACTTGTCAGTAAGTACATGGACTCTGGAATCACTGACAATAAAAATGTAATCTACCTATATATGTCTATAGTATATTTCCACAGGGAAGAGAACTGCAAAATTCCAGGAACAGTGTTAACCCAAAGGCATTGCACAATGAACGCATTTTTTAGTTTTGATTTTCTGCTTAAATAGGTAGCTTAATGAACTAATGTCTATCTGTAAAAAGTAGATGCCATAAAACATCTAAGAAGTGCAATTCTCTTGAAGGAAGGGCAATATTGAAAATATGATTTTTACATCTTCTGCTTCTTGATGGGTTTAGTTATAAAATATTAGGGAAAACATATTGCACAGCTTTCAGTGACTAATATTTATGTGCAGTCTTAAATATCAAGAGCTTCAGCCATTTTTTTGTTAATGATAGGTCTGGATGCGATTTCTTAGCTAAAGACAGCTTCCTTAGCTTACCTCATATCATGGCATCTGGTATCTCTAATTGGAATCATTTTCATAATAACCATGAGCAATATATATTACCATCTAAATATGAAGGCTGACTACAATACAGACTTGTCTACAGCTCTTTAAGTATCCAGGATCCAGTCCAAAGCCCCTTAAACTCGAGGGAAAGACTCCTGCTGATGTTAGCCTTACCTAGCTTAGGTGCGATGTATCAAAAAACCCCTCCACATAAGAAAGCAGAGATATATCCATTATTAATAAGTTTCAGTGTAACTCTGTTAAATCCCTCCAAAGGTGCTGTCCCATTCTGTTACTAAATAAGCCTTAATTTAATCAGTATTTAGATACTTGCACAACTTGAAATGCTGGAGTAGTTCTGTGCATTTTTATGGAAGTTCAAGGCACTCAGTAGGTTAGTCTACTCAGTAGTTTACTAATTATGAGTGCTTAATTATTCAAAATTTTACTGTTTCATTAGTAGTAATAGAAAATTACCTAATTAATGGATAAACACATGCTCAATACTTATTTTTGTGGTGTTATGATCTTGTCTTGTATTATTTCAGAAGAAACTTGCTCCTATGCAACACATAAATTCATAAGATTATCCATAGCCAAAGTCTTCAGCTACTGATTTAGCAGTAGACATTTATGTTATGTTCAAAGTGTAACTTTTTATATTCATCATAATCAGCAGTTCTCCACAAGATAAAAATACATGAATTCATCTCAATCTGGAGAGTTCCTCCAAAAGGGACAAGAAATCCTACTGTCAAACTGAAGGGGAAGAGATTAAATAGAGTCCCCTAACAACTTCATGCACAGGGCTTATTTAAACTGAAATGTTAAATAAAAAGGTGCAAATGCTTTTAAAAAGAACCATCCCAGATTGCATTTTCTTGCTCTCTCCCATATAATTGTAAACAGCTTTGATTTCAAAGGGAAAATCAGACAATTATTTTATAATGAGAGGTGTGGTCTAGTGATTGAGCATCAGACTGGCAGCCAAAAACCACTGGAGTTTTAATCCTGGCTCTGACACTGACACCATCTATTGCCTTAGGCTAATCAGTATGGGTTTGACTGAGATCTGCTCCTTGTGGGTGCAAGAGGTAGGGATAGCTGCCGAATTCCTGATTCAAAGCTGCAGAGGTGAGCAAGAACCTTCCCTCCCCTGCACCCAGCTCATGCCCAGCACATCCCTGAACTGCAGGACAGTATCCCTGACCAGAGGAAGAAATTAAACCTACGCAATGTTCACCTTAGGCAAGCTAAGGTTCAGGAAAGCCATAGTTGCTAAGTGCTGTCAATAAAAGCTTTAAAACCTCTTTGCATAAGCATATTTGAGTAGGTCTCTGCTTTGAAGAAAGCCTGCTGCTTAGGTCGAGGGATGAGTAAAGCCAGTCTTGCCTTTAGAACACTCCCGGCACCTGGGGAGATTTTTATTTCCTTTAAGCACCTTGTAGTTAAATTTTTAGTCATTGTTTTCTTTCTTCCTGTGTGTGCCCATCCCCCAGTGACCCCCAGCTTTTCCCCGTCCTTTGCTTCTCAGTACAATTCCTCCTGTCTCATTGAGTTGTCTGATTTCTTATTCTTGATTAATACAAACACAGACAAAACTCTCATCCTTGGGGATTTTAATTGGAAGGTTGATTGCCTTTTCTTCTTTGCTTGTACAGCTTCCATCACTTTAGCTTCCTTGGGGTCTACAGACAGACTTTCAATCTCCCCCTTCAGATTCACAGTCATGTTCTTGATCTTTGTTTGCTTGGGGCTTGACTCCTTCTAATATAAATATTAGGCATCTTGCCATTTCAGATGACAGATCAGCCCTTTGATGTGTCTAATTATGATGGAGAGGGGGCAGAGAAAGCAGGACCTCCTGAAGCCAGGATACATTTGCTGTCCATATAAACTCAAAGCAGAAATGTGTCCCTCTGCTTCCCCTCTTGTATGTGACAGCATGCTAAACTCAAATCCTGCCCAACCTGAAACAGTTCCATGAATACCCTGTCCAAGGGAAGTTTTCACATTTGAACCTGTTTAATTTGAAAGAGGGAAGCTGGCAGAAGCCAGGGTGCCATTATGATAGGGAGGGGTAGCAGAATGGGGAGTTCCACCTCAGCTCTGCGTGGCAAAAGCATAGGTTGCTGACTGAAAGCAATCTAGTGAGAAAACTGTGTTCCTCCACCTCACATAACTCTCTCTCTCGCTACCACGGTGTGACACTCAGTATTTGTGTTAGTGCGTCATCAAATTCAACCTCACAACACCTTTCTAAGCTGAATTTTCCGTTCAGTTTTATGGATGACAGAGAGAAGAGGTGTGCTGCTCTAAGAGCAAGAAACTTAGGAGAACACCAGGCTTCAGTCACTTCTCTTGCTATTAAATAATTCAGACATTTTCAGAGCATCCCATCCCAAGTTATTGCTCTTTGATTAAGAACCAAACTTATGGCAAAGCAGGAACTGGACTCGCTCTGGAGTTTCTGACAACCAGACCTGAACCCAACTCACAGCTGTGTTCCAGGACTTTAATAAACACCCCTCTCTGTCTGTTTGGGGAGAAGCTGCCTTGCTGGGTAGGAGAAGGGAGGGAAGACTGGGTAGACCATTTAGCACTGAAACCTGTTCAAGGGCCGTACTGTTGAACTTGAACCATTCCTCTTGTTGCACGTGTATGCCCACAGAACTGTTGTACAGTTCTTACCTGCACTGTAGTAACATGTGGCTGCCCTGTTCAGGATCAGGGCTCTATTGAGTTGCATGCTTTATAAACACATGAAAGGCCATGGTCCCTGCCCTGAGGTACTTGAAGTCGTTAGCAAATCTCACAGACATTTCTTAATATGAATTTATTGCTGATCTGTCTGCCCCAGAGCTTGAAATTCTTTATTTATCCACCAAACAGGCACAGCAGGAGTTTCAGCATTGCTTCCCCTTATAATGCCTGGCTAATATGCTTCAGGCCTGACCTACAATGATCATCTCCTGGGAAGAAAGGTTAGTTTAGTTTTCCTTCCATTCAGCATTCATCCCTTGATCTTTCTACCAAAATGGGCAATCAGTACTAGTGGAATGAACACTGATCAACACTGACAAAACCTTTCACCTCATTTCATGCAATAAGCTGGGGTTACATTTGAGCCGTTGTCCTTGAGCAGAAAGTCTTGAGTGGAAAGTTTCCTACCATCTCTCTTTACCTCTTCACTTTTCAGAGCAAATGCAGAAACCTGCTTTAAATTAAACAGTCAGAAAGTGAAGGGAAATAATGTTCTGGTCTACAGAGTGACAATGTGAAAGGCAGTGGTGAGGGGATCGCTGTGCAACAGAGGCAGAGGGAGTACAGGCAACATCTATCAATATTTACTGAGCAGCACTGCTTTTCCATTTCTTGTTTCTCAGCCCTTCATCTTTACGGAGCCCTGCCCTGTAATAGCTTTGTGCTTATTCCTGTACATTGCCAAACAAGAAACCTAGTTTCTGGCTCTGATCCTTGTTGACAGGGGTGAGGAAGATTGTGGAAGCCTTTCTCTCCATGGGTCCTCTCTACCCACCCCAGAGGACAGATTAATAGTTTCTGAAAGCATTTCCACCCTGCAGAAAGGTCACCATAGTCCTGGGGAAGATGAATAAACAGGGGATCATCGGGACACTGTAGTAACATGGGAGGGACCTCTTCCAGCAAAAACACTGCCAAAAATTTCTTAATAGTGGTGATTTCAGAGTATCTGGAGGTAGGTAGGTGATGTCATGGGCTATCATTTTTCACACAGTGCAACACAATCCAATCACTTCCACAGGTGTATTTTTTTTAACAGTTTTGTTTGCATCAAGTGTTTGTCATTCTGTGGACTGTGATCTGTGGGGCATGCTGATTAAAGCTGTAAGAGAATATATCCCTGTCATCTTCTGTATGCAGTCAGCTGTCTCTTGGATTCACTTGGAGCTGTGAATTAGGGTGGGATTTTGCTTTAGCTATTTTATGCCAACTCTATCATCTTAATATTTATTGCTCTGTCTCTGGACAGTAGAGTTAGCCTGAATTAACTTGCTAGATAATCTTGTGTATCCTCTTTGTGCTTTGCACAACTTTTGGGGCCTGGTATACTAAGTACCTTAATCCAACAATATTTACTTAATTTTTAAAGCAGAAAAAGATGTATCAGAAAAGCTAGCAGAAGCTTAGCTAGAACAACAGAAAAATCTTCACACACACGCACACACGCACACACACACACACACACTATCCTAAGTTGCAAAATCAAGTTACCTACGCCTAATGTTCTTTTAAAGACATAATGTTACATAGTCATATTGCTGAAAAGAGAGGGAAAAAAATGCCTGAAATGGACTGGTACAATTTTGTCAGATTATCGTGAAGTACCAAACCTAAACTACAAGAATAGATGATCCTGACAGATGCTTGCAGTTTGGAGTGCCCACATAGGGAGAAGTCTGCTTATGTATCTGGTGGGAGGCATAAAGCAGAAGAAAGTTGATTTGCTTTATCCTGTCAATCTAAGGATTCACTTTGCAGGTCATACTGTATCTACACACGATGTTTATTTAGACAATGAAACCATCAGTGTCATTGATAGAATCTAATATGCCAGCAGAGAAGTTTTTCTTTCTCAGTACTTTTTGTTGTTGCTGGAGTATGTATTCCTGCCACAAAATTCTTTTTATGGAAAAAATATTTTGTTATAAGCACTATCATTGTGTATTGTAATTATTATTTTGTTTTACCCTGCCCACACAGAAAACTGTTTGCATTATATTCCATTGAAAGATACATTTTAAGTTAGCTGTGCTAGTCATGAATAATGTAAATTGACAAGAACTATTATGGAGGCAGGTAGACAAAGAAACAGAAAGTTAAGTGGTTTCCTTTCTTTTTATGGCAGAGTGACATTTACCTTTAAGTACATTTGATTTTAACACAATAGGATGAGTCTCTGCTGTGCTGGATTAGGATTGAGGCATGTGGAGGAGTTCAGATAAAGAGTGGGCACTAAGAAATGCCCTCGCCAAACCTCCCTAGGGAGGGTACTTCAGCAGCAATAGCATGTCAGAATGTCTTTTTTTTTTTCAGTCCTTGTATCCAGCTGACAAAATCTTTCCTTGTTTCTGTATCTGTAATTCCAAGAGATCTCTCAGTGCTTCCCACAGCTGTCTAACAATCTAATACTTAGTGCTTGTCACATCACTTTCCAAAAAAAGGGCCAATGTCACTTTCCCACCCTGACAGACAGGGGAACCAAGGCAAAGAGAAGCTGTAGGTGAATGAGGGTCACTTGGACACCCAGGACCAGCTCTCCTGGTGTGCATACTCATGGCCCAGACTGCTACTGCCTCCCACATTCAAGCTACTAATTTAATGAGTTCCCCTCCTCCTCTGACTTGCCAGAACTGTGCTAGCTGGGTCTAACTCTCAGGCAGTTACACTGAGTTTAAATCAGAAATAACTTCAGCGGGTTAGATTCTCACTTTTGTAAACAAGAGTGTTCACCCTGAAACCAGAAGGGCTCACTTTTAGGGCTGAAATGGTGCAACCGCTTTCTTGTCTAAACCCATCCCACTGGCTACTTTTGTTTCTCTTTACTAACCTCTCTGATCTGGCTTTTCCTTGCAGTATTGCTTTCCATGTCCACATGGCTACCTTGGGGAAGATGGACAAAAGCTAGTCAACCCTTGTCTCCAGTAAACAAGCAAACAAACAAAAACCCAAATAGGCACTGCACTATGATCAAGACATTCCCTTCCCCAGGGGAGTCACAAGCCTGCAGGGGGAAAGCCAACATCTTTCTACCATGCCCTGGGTACCATGGTTTGAGCTGTTCATAATCATTGCAGGAAAGCTTCAGAGAACATTGTCTGGGCTGCCTCCCAGAGCTTTTCTACTTTTCCAATCTCTCCTTTAAGTTTCTCTGCTGGAGAAGGACAGGATCTGGCTGATTATAAATGTGACCTGTCCCACCAAGTTATTGTTGCACTCTATGGCAGATAAGCTTTTGCAGTCCTCTTTTTCTGGTGACGTAGTCCTGGGTGCATACACACACCAGAATTGTGTCTTGGGGCTTCAAATGCCTTTATCTACGTCATGCATTGGTTTTTAGAGTTTGCTATGAATCACTGATGCCTGCTGGGAACACATACCCGCTTCTGGTTATTTTTGTTACAATGTTATAATGGGCACAAGGACACTTAAAAGTGGAACAACTGAGCATCTCTTGGTAGCCAGTGCTGTGCAACTCTCCTGGGATGCCTAAGAACACCAAGATCTGCTGCTGAGCTGTCTTACTGTAGTGAAAAGAAATTAGTTCCAAGACTATGACATAGCCTGTATCCTGGGTAGCTGTGTTACTCATCTGAATGATAGAAAAGTAGCCAGAGCCCTGTCATAAGCCCTGGAATATGTAATCAGAGACCTCAATATGCGGCAGGTTTCCTAGGTGAGGGTGCATCGGTTATTTAGGCACTCCGATTACATTTCAGCTGTGGGGCAGCTGCTCTCTGTTACACAACCCTGTGTCCTGGGATGTCCAGGAACTAGGCTGGGAAGTTTCATGGCTCCCTTCTAGCCAGTGTCTTCTGGCTGGCATTTTCTGGTCTGCTGGCTTTCTTACCAGCAGAAAATCAGTGGGCAGAGGCATGACATGCATGCCAAGGTCTCCTTCTGACAAAGTACTGAGACATAGCTTGGACAAACACCTGGACAGCATGTGAAGAGAAAGGAATTAATGGCATGCTGATGTTATACTATGCTGATGCTCTGTGGTGATGCCAGGATGAATACATTAATGTCTGTAAGGAATTCAGTACTGTGGTAAAAGGGCACATATACAGCCCAAGTTAGTTAATAACTAGGGTTTCAGCTTTGAAGGTCATAGTACTTGAAGGACAAATATTTCTGTTCCCAGATAGACAAACAGGGAACAAAAACTAACCTGAGAATATGTTGTGCCATCAGCTCTTTTGATATGAGTGTTTAGTGTTCAGTGATTTCTGAGATGTTTGTTATAGATGGGGAACATGTTAGAAAAACATCAAGATACTTGAGAAAACAGTAAAGTGAATGGTAGAAACAAACAATACCAGATAAAAAATACTAATATTATCTAGAGTTCTGTTAGCTCTGGAGGTCTCAGAGTGGCTTTTTTGTCACCTCCATTTTACGAAGAAGGTCAGACACAAGAGAGGAACTGATCTGCTCAAGGCACACAGCCAGCTAATGGTAGAATTTGGACTAGAATCCAAATTGTTCTACTCTTAGCAGGAAGTGAAAAGATAGGTTTACAGTAGTTTCCAAAGGCATGGCTACAAGAGGACTCAAACTAGCTGAGGTTGATTTTCTAAGTCCTTTATATGGGCTTTGGCCTGCCCCTTGGATTCTGCTTCATGCTTTAGTTCTCCTGTGCCAGTACACACAAGGTAATAGATGTTTTAACAGAAAAATATTATGCCCAAACTCTGCCTTTGGGTACAGAAAGAGACTGCAGAGAAGAGAAGCCACTGAGTCCAGCTGACTGGGATAGTGGCTGTGTGCCAGACATCATCTTTTGTGGTAATAACCCCTTTCCAATGGCAGCCTGAGCTATTTGCCTGTCATGATTTGTCTTTTTGTGCTTGGGGAATGCTGGCTGACCTTTGTCTTTGATGTTGCTAGGCCCTTTCCTTGCAATAGGGCAGTTCAGGGGGCCATGACCACATCTGCTTTGGCTGGTTCTGTTATCAATTAATTTGTCCTGCCACATCAAAGAACAGAGATAAAGCTGTAGCATTTCCTTACCACAGATTTTTATCTTCACTCCCCAGTTCACCTCACAACACACGCACCTTCCACCTCCACAGCAAGCAGAGAGAGAGAGATAGACAGAGAAAGAACTGAAATGACATCCTAATAGCCTCCCTTGAGTGCTGATGGCACCTGGGTCTCTGTGTGCCGAGCCTTACACCCACTTCCAATCTGGCCTGGCCACAGCCACTCGGTTGCTTACTCCCCCAACAAGTTATTTGTTTTCTCTCTAGACAAATCAGTGATGTTAGAATGACAAATAGCAGTTATAGCTTTGCACTTAGCCGAGTATAATTTCAGCCCATCAGTACCATCTGTCTCCCTTCTTGGGCTGCAGCTCCATTAAGCGACAGCCAGAGATCCTCAAGGACAAAGAGCCAAACTCACATGGAGAGATATTTTAGGGGTCAGAACTTGTGACTCTTTGCCCTTTGCAGTTAATTCCAATGGTGAGCTAGAAAAAATGAAGCTGGGACATAAAACCTAATCCAAATTAAAACTTCCCCGCTGCTTGGCCATGCTGAACCTTGACTCTCCTTGCTCAGAAGTTCTGCACTAAGATTGATGCTAACCACCATCCAGAAATATCTGAAGACTTGCTGGGATGATGCTCTTTGTCTTGGATTTGAGACAGTATTCAGGATTATTTCTAGGAAATTTCGTGTTCATTTACTACAAATCATAGAAAAGATGAGAAAATTCTTATGCATAGTAGGGAACTTTAGCATTAATAAAATAGCCTAGTCTATTTATGATAACCCTGCTTTGTTTTGTTGAACTGCCTTGTTTTCCAAAGAGCAATTTCTTTTCTTATGACACTCAGTAGGGAAAAAGATATTTAACAAAACTTCCACTCTCCATCAAATTTCAGGACAAAATGGCTTCTATGTTGATTATGTCTTCCCCTGTGTCATGTAACCTCCTCCTCTTTTCCATCTATGACTTTTCAAAGTTCCTTGTTCTCCTGTATGAAGTTCAGACTCCTCTTCCTCATTTTGTATATCATCTATATTTCCTATCAGTAATTTATCTATCATCTCCTCTGTCTTTGTCTCCTGTTTGCCATGTGTCCTGCTGAGACCTGGCCATATGTGTCACCTCCTAAATGTATGGCCAAGATTCCACACAGGCACTCTGCACAGAAAATATAGTAGCAAGGCATTTTAAAGAATTTTTAGAGTTACTATAAGGTGACTCTTACCACACTAAAGTAAGAAGGCCACATTAAAGTGCTGGGCTGGGAGCCACAAGCCAAAAAGGAACATTAGTGATAAGGATTTGTCTGCATGAATATGAAATAATTTCTTCAAAGTCTTTGGGCACTTTCCTTTCAAGAGCTGAATTTCTGTTTAGCTACACAGAAAAATGATCAGATTTGCAAAACAGCTTGGTTTACTGAGCACAGTCAGAGTACTATGCATGTCTGAAAATCTGATCCTTCTGTCACCAGGCATACTGGAGACTGGGCTAGGACCAGCACCTAGGAATCCTTATGCCCAGCTGTGGCCTCATGTCCTCAAACTTTTCTGATGCATTTGTTTCTTCCACAGGTCTGTCTTTCTTTCTTTCTTTCTTTCTTTCTTTCTTTCTTTCTTTCTTCTTTCTTTCTTTCTTTCTTTCTTTCTTCTCTTTCTTTCTTTCTTCTTCTTTCTTTCTTTCTTTCTTTCTTTTCTTTCTTTCTTTCTTTCTTTCTTTCTTTCTTTCTTTCTTTCTTTCTTTCTTTCTTTCTTTCTTTCTTTCTTTCTTTCTTTCTTTCTTTCTTTCTTTCTTTCTTTCTTTCTTTCTTTCTTTCTTTCTTCTTTCTTTCTTTCTTTCTTTCTTTCTTTCTTTCTTTTTCTTTCTTTCTTTCTTTCTTTCTTTCTTCTTTCTTTCTTTCTTTCTTTCTTTCTTCTTTCTTTCTCTCTTTCTTTCTTTCTTTCTTTCTTTCTTTCTTTCTTTCTTTTTCTTTCTTTCTTTCTTTCTCTCTTTCTCTCTTTCTCTCTTTCTCTCTTTCTTTCTCTCTTTCTCTTTCTGTCTTTCTCTCTTTCTTTCTCTCTCTTTCTCTCTTTCTCTCTTTCTATTTTTCTTTCTTTCTTTCTCTCTTTCTTCCTTTCTTCCTTTCTTTTCTTGTTTCTTCTATTTTCTGAGGACTAGTTTGAGCACATCACAAAACATGGGGAGAAAACAGTTTTGGAATCATTTTGCATGTGCTATGAAAAAGCCCAATCTTCTGCAGTGTGGTTGTGAATGTCCTTCTCTCTCATTGACTAAAGACCCTGTATACCTTGCAGGATCAGTTGCATTCAAAAACCTGTCCTTTCAAATTTGTTTAGGTAAAATGCAGGGTGCAGATGATTCCCAGAATAACTCTTCTGGCTCCATTTGGAATGACAGCAAAAACAAATCTGAACCTAGCTTTTCGTCTCAATGGAAGGGCATACGAGAAGCAGTGAGAATATGTCATCGTTCGAAAAGGACAACATTACATGAGAGAGGGAGCACAGGAGAGAGGCAGAGAGAAAGATTTTTCTCTCTGCTAAATAAGGGCCGTTTTGAGGTGTGTGAGGACAGCAGGGGTCAGTGAGTGCTGGAACTGACTCTGAACTTCTGGCAGAACAATCTCCTGGAACTAAAACCAAGAATACCTTTATCTTCAGCAACCTGCTGGGAGATGTTCCACAGCCAGCTTTCTCCACAAGAGCCAGGTTACAGTGTCTGTACATGACAGCAACTGAAGCAAAAAGCTTTTGTCTTTTAAAACACAGTAGCTCACATACAGCAACAGTAGACTCAAGATTTAATATCAGACACTGAGCAAGAATCCACTTGTAACAGAAGAGCCATAAATGATGATATTATTTGCCACATAACAGGGAGGTGGTGGGTGCAGATGTTCATCCACCATGTCTAATTAGAACAGGAACAGATATGTTACAGAAATCAGAATTCCTTCAGTAAGGCTCTAACTCTACACACTGGTCTGTTTTAACTACCAGGTACTTTATGTGTCTGAGCCACTTTTCACCCACTAAACCAATCTGTTTGGTAGATACTCCTTAAACCCCATTGCTTCCCTGTCTTATGAGGGGAGTAAAGACTATTGTCCCCACTTGCCAGATAGGTGGTTTCACTGAACTTTCATGTTACTTGCCTACACATGCAGTCAGTGTCAGAACTAGAAATAAAGCCCAGGAGTCCTGATTCTTAGTCCTCTCCCATCAACCACGTTCTTCTGAGCTTGCTTTACCTGCATATCAGGAATTTTGTGGGCAACTACAGAGACAGAGAACAGATTGCCCCAAAATGGTGTCTTCAATCACTCAACTTTTATCACTGAGAGACAGTAGCTTCCCTCCCTACCCCCTTGAAAAGCTTTTAAAATAAACACAGGTACATTAGAACAACAGCCCTTCAAAAGGGCCCCTTCCCCCCCCTCACCTTTCTTGCTCTCCTGTCATTAAGCAGAGCAGAGCCGTCCTTATATGTGACATTTGGACAGATTGACTTAAGCTATTTACTTTAAGCCTTTCTTCATCCCATTCAGGATCACTTTCATTCATTTTTCAAGTGTCTCAAATTTTCTTTTACTAAATCCATAGATCAGGTGATTCAGAGTGAAGCAAAGGGACATGTGCCATTCTGATAAAAGCACAACCCTGAAGCCTCCCTGCTCCTCCTGTAGCCTCTTTCTGCTCACTCTTTAATTCACTAATTCTGCTGACAAAGGGAAAAGGACACCAGGAGTGGTAAAGGAAATCTCAGTTTTAAAAGCCAGTATTATTTTCTTACCACAGAGGCTACCTCACTGGTTAAACTATTCAGTAATTGTCTTCTGGGTTTAAAGTCAGTGGGTCAGATTCTGATTTGAATTATATCAATAAAAACAACCACTCCAGGGCAAACTTTCATAAATATGCTTGCTTTTAACCAACATGCTTGCCTGGTTGAGGATGCCTTCCTAAACCAAATCCTAACCCAGAATTACCACATTAATGTCAGTGGAACTGACAGGTGAAAGAGTTCAGACTCTGAACTCCATCACAAGGCTTTTCTCTTTCTCCCAGCAGCAGAAAACCACCAAGCAGTTTTAGCACAATCCTCTTGACTTACATTCTCTGCTCAGCAGAAGCCCAAGAGCTTTGCTGGGTAGGTTGAAGGTGCAGTGGCATAGATGTATGTCTGAAGTGAGGATGTGTCATGCTGCTGTGAACTAGATCTGTCTTAAAGCATTGCTGACCAGAGCATGGGATTAAATGCAGACCAGGACTTACAGAAAATTAAGACCAAAGACAGACAAAAAATTCCTTGACTCTGCTGAGTTCTTTTTGTTCAAATATTGCTGGGCTGTAGCCTTTAGAGTATAAGTGTTTGCAAAGGGTGAGGATGCTTTGTTGCAGGGGAAGCACAGAGGGGAAAAGGCAAACTGCTGAGAAGAGGCAACTGGGCTTGTGTCTCTGGATTTGCTCTGCTATAATTTCCCTTCATTTTTGTTATGTTTGACAGTAAATATTCAGGTTCTGTCTAGGATAAAAGACAGCAATGGCTGGTAGAGTTAAACTGGTGTTTCTGTTGGAAGAGGGAAAGGGATTTTCAGAAGGAGGGCTTCAAACTCCCAAGGCTATATTAATTTCCTGGAGAAACCAGTCCAGCATATTAAGCCCATTATTGTGTGGTTAATGACAGTTTCTTGTGATTGTGCCCCTACTTGTAACACATGAGAAATCAAGTGGACATGAGATGAACTATCCCTGCAGAATAGATGGATAAAGGCAGACCCTTCATATGCCATCTGAAAGAAAATAATAGCAGCAAAATTTCTACCTCTATGTTTTAAAAAAGAGACAAGGGCACCCCTCAACCTGTCATGCAACAGAAAATAGAAACACTGTTCTCAAGTTAATTTGTTTGCATGTTGTCTCTCCCTGGTTACTGTGGTCTTTGGTAGCTGTTGCAGCTTCCCTTTGGTCTGGGTGAAAATAGTGCCATTCCCTTCTGCCAACACAGGACACAGAGGAGCCGGAGTTTCTTCATAACCTGAAACCATACCAGGTCTGCAGATGCCTAGCAAGTAGTTTCAATATGTAATAAAACAAAGTAATAGCTATAGCTCTTAAACAACATTCAGAGCATCTAGTACTGGGGCCTCAGACTTCCCAGGATTTATGGAAAGTTGCAGGAATTGGAAAGCCTGCTACAGTGACACATCAAATCCTGGGGCGTTTTGAGGGAAACCAGCTTTGTCAGAGATGGGCAAGGCCTGAGGATATTTTTCATTTTTCCAGCTGAATACTTTTTTCCTATGTTCATATTGCTTTGATGCTCCTTTTTCACACAAGCTTGCCAGCCTGCCTAATTACCATGGCTTATATAAATTGTGGCAGCAGGTAGTGGTCCCAATAGAGACCAGGACCCCATTGGGCAAGAGCTGAACAAAGATCTGCATACTACCCTGTTATCATGAGTTTTGGCAAGCCATACTCTCAGACATCTTTTTTCTCTCATTCTTGACCTTTCTTGCTCAATGGTAACTGGAAGGTCTTGGGTGCTTCAAGTTTCTGTGTTAACTACTCCTAGGGAAAATGTGGTTAAATCACTTCTTTTCAGAACACACAAAAGGGGCAATAGAGGGAAAGAATTAGGGATGCAGGAGCAGTTGAGTGATGCCAAATAATATTTATGTTACAGAACAGTCACATTGGCACATGGTCCTGGGATAACTGGAACTGCAGTCTATGGTACTCCTGGGTCAACAACGCACAGTAAAGTTAAGGCTTTTTGTGTGCATATAGTGTTTGAATTAGGGGAAATGCTCAAAATATATAAACAGGAACTAGTCTTGTAGGGAAGATAAGCTTTGGAGTAAGGGGCTGTGTCTTCCAATGTGTATTTAGTGTCTACTGCAGTGGGGACTAATCTCATTTTGGGCCTCTAGATGCTGGGCCTCTTTTAATGTGTATACTGCCATAATACACATAACTACTTCCTTCCATTGACTGCCTTTTTGTTGCATTGTTTTGTGTAATTGACTCCCTTTTTCATCCAGAGGCCAAAGAGTGATTATTGGAGATTGCCAGCTCCAGACCTGAATTGTTTCATTCAGGAAGTTAATTAAAATGAACCCACCTCTTTAGAAAACCCTTTCGAATACAGTGTGGATGCTCCTTTCATCTCAATGTTACTTCTTCTTCTTCTTCTTCTTTTTTTTTTTAATCAGTGCTCCTTAAATCATGGCAATAACTTGGCAAAGGAGCTGAATTACAAGAAAAATCAGTTAGGAACGTAGGTAAAGGCACATAATAGGTCTTTAGAGGAGAGGAATGAATTTAATTGAGTGAAAGCTCAGAAAACCCAAAAGTAAACTCAGGGTCATCAGCATGCTTCTTTCACTTATCCCTCAGTTGCACTTCATAGATCCAGGCTTCCTTTTGCTTTGCTGTTATCACACTTTCCTTTTGCTGTGATTTATTAACTGTGGAACTGTCAAATTATGAAACTGAGGTTCTAGAAATACTTATTAATGTTTGAGAAATTCATTTCACACTTGAATACTTTTTCTAACACTTACTAATGTCCCTCATTTTGGTCATGTGGGTCTACAGGGCAAGAAAACAAGGTATCTTATTATATATTTAGCATGTGGAGATGAAGGATGAAAAAAATGTATTTTAAAACCCCCTCAAACATTGCAGCAACTTAATGCATTTGCTCCTTGTGCTGCTGTATGTGGTGACCGTGTGTGTATATGTGCACAAGCAGGGCAATGTCTGTACGTTCAGTGAGACCATTCCAGCTTCCTTTCAGTCACTATTAAGAAAGTACTTCTAATCCCCTCTGAGAAGCTTGAACATAAAATTCCTTTCATGCCAGTTTTGTCTTCCTCAATTTGGCAAACACTGACCTTCCCTCTGTGATTCCAATGGAACTTGTAATTCAAAAAGCATTTCTGTTTATTATTACCCTGTTAGTGTACAAGAATCATCAGGGATGCCAGTACTGCTAAGGCAACAAGGTTACTTTCTGAGCTCTCTGTTACAGTTTTGTACTGCAAACCAAAAATACAGTAGGCCATAGGTAAATGATGATTACTTTATTCACTATTTAATCAGAATAACGAACATAAAAAAATTACTGAATAATTACTTGCCTCGAGATCCTTGAGAGTAAGTTTGCCACATTTATTTCTCACACAATGTTTTGTGATGGTAATTAATTTAAAAAGTAGAAACAAAGACTGCCAATAATGTCAAAATTTATGAATTTGCTCTTACAGGACTGGAACATTTCTACTTCTTGACACCCAGTTTTGAAATGTGTTATGTTACAACAGTATCAAATATAACAGTTCTAAATTGGTATATTCTTACTTAAAAGGAGGTTTTCCTTCAAAACATAATTTTGCACAGAATACTGAGCTCCTTGTTTCCATCAGCATTAACGAAGTCAGGTTTAGTATTTAACCTAATCTGCTCAGAAAAGTCCTATTACCCTGCATACTTAGAAAGACATCATCTGATAGGAAATGGCTGCAATACCTCTAGCTTTCCTAAAATACTGACAGTTTCAACCGTTTCTTAAGAAATACTCACTGGGGACTGCAGCTCTAAACAGATGCTTCTGCTTTAAAATATGGTCGCCTTCTTTAGCTTAAACGGATGTCTCCTTACAAATAAAGCAGTGGTATTGCTGGCATAACACTGAAGGTCATCCAAAGAAATGGGTGATCAACATACATTTTTCCTTGAGGTATAGCTGCTTAGTGCTTTTCTCCCACTGCTACCTGACTGTTACCATCTATGATTTCTTAAGGACTGTAAAATTTTTTCTTCAGGCAAGTATTTCATGCCAGCATTGGGAACATTGTTTTTTCAAAGGACAATTTCTGGTTTGCAACACTAGCAACCATTTACAGTTTTTCACATTTGATAAGCTACTTTTGATGAAAACTGAGTGTGGCAAAACATACCCTTCTACAATGTACTGGTGTCCACTACATACTCAAAATATCAGAGTCAATGATATGGCAAAAAAAGAAACCTCTTTGGCAGAAGTAACATGGAAGACATAATTTATTTTTCTTACCTACTAGGAGAGGTCTGAGCTCTGGTCTTCTTTAAAGCAGCACAAAAGCCAGCGATGGGATGGACTGGAGTGTTTGCTCTGCCTTCTCTTCTGTTGAAGCTGAGGAAAAGACTAAAAGTTAATATAACAGTGAATCTGTGCTGAGACCCAATCCTGATGACAGCTGTGCCCCGTGTATCTGCATGCCACTCAATGCTGATGTTTTCAAATCTGCCAATTTGTGTATATGTAAGTGCTTAATGTTGGTACGCACAAAAATGCTTATGTGTGAATGTAACCCCCTACCCCCCCCCTAAATTCTGTACGCACAAATTCAGCAGATCTGTCAGATGAGCACGTGTCCATTTGGAAGTCTGTCTTTGAGTATCTTTCCTGTTGCTTTTTCTTTGCTACTGCCTTTCAGTTTTTGTGCCTGTAGACTTGAAAACTGGTGCCATATAAATGCTCTAGTCACATTAGCTAACTACTGCTTCTTCCTTAAAACCATACACATTGGTTAGTATTCACTTTGCAAATTGCTCTGGATTGCAACTTACTTTTTTGTGCGTGGAACAAATTTTGAGAGATTATCTCCATGCATAGTTTCAAACTTGACAGGTGAGTCCTACAAATTATTTCTTTGTTTTAATGTTACTTAGCATCCATGAATCTAAAAGCATTTCATAGATATAATTCACTGATCATTCCATTAATAATGATTTATCTTGTTATTAATGCTTCCATCTCACAGAAGCAGAAACTGACATGCAGGTATCTGAACAAAATGCTGTAATTTTTAGAAGGGTTCAGTACACATAATTGGCTTCTGATTTCTAGAAGAACTCATCTTGCTGAGGGCTCAGGTCTTCTAAAAAAATCTGTCTACAGGGGTCAGAAAGAAACTGTTAAAATGACCGACACCTATTAATCTACTCCTTTTTTAGGTATGTAGCTGTGAACTGAGCTCATTGAAATAAAATCTCTCATACTTGTGAGATCATGTATTAGAAAATCAGTTCTGGTGTGCCCAAAAAGTTGGCCCCACATTACGTTTCCTTACACAAATAGTAATAAAATACTTTATTTTTTCCCCAAGTATTTTATTGTAGGGAAATGCAACAGGAAAGAACAAAAGTAAAATTCTCATCTGAGAAAGCACAGCATGTGCAACTTCACTGTAACAGGCAGCCAAAGGTCTAAGAACAAAAAAAGGACTACTGAGACCTGCACACAGAGAGATTCTCATAAATTAGCTCAGAAAACCAAAGGTAGAGCACTGCATGCTATGGAAGGCTAGTACCATAAAATATTTTTTGAAGTCCTTTAATAATATTAAAATTCTGCTCAGAAACAACTATTGTAATACAATTTTTCCCTGTCCTTGCTTGAAAATCAATTGTGCAGCTCTTTTCTTTGTTAAAAATTTTCAAAACTAAAAAAATGGAATCAGTTCTCACTCTGGAAAAATGAACGAAAGTGCTTAATCCATTGGCGTTGGTGCACAAAGTGCATTTGTTGTGCTGCTGAATGTAACACGATCTGAACCAAGGAAGGAGAATGAACGCTTTGCGGCCCCTGATGGATTTCAGATTTATTAGACACTGGAATGTTTTTTTTCCCCCCTTGTCTATAAGAACATGGTGTGTAAGATGATAAAGGGCAGGAATAAAGGGAGCAGACATTGTAGCCCTTAAAATTAAAAGAACTGTTTCTAGATTTTGAAAGTGTCAATGCATGAAAAAACAGCCTAAATGTAAGTGTTACATTATTCAGTATGCTTTCCTCTTGGAAAGAAAAACATTTTGCAACCACTGACAAAGCTATGGACATGTGACTAATACTACTTTTATTTTCCTATATGGAGAAAAACATCATCACAAAGCATAAATGGAATATTTATGCTGTAAGATAATACACACATACCTGTAAATTATGAGTGCAAGATGTAATAATTCATCTTTAGTTTCATTACTCATTCACTATGGAGCTTTCAAGATTAGGGATAGATTTGTTATGCCACTACATTCCAATATACGTTTTCCCTTCCTTAACCCTCTCTCTCTTCCTTGGCATACACATTCTCTACGGTAGGAGCAAGTTTCTTTGCACCAACACATACAGACTACATAAACTACACAGAACTGGCATAATTTTCAAAGGACATATTCATGATCCATTTTATGACGTTAACCAGGCTGAAAAAAAATTAGCTCAGAGTACAGGGATATAATTTCAAATACATTTTTGAGGAAAGTTTCCTATTCAGAGAAGAGCTCCAAGGTGTAACATTAATAAAAAGCTGGTTTATTCTAATGTTACAGAATTGTTCTCTTGAGCTGCCAGGATGGGAACCACAGTGGTCTGCTTGTAGCAGTGGTAGTTTTGTTCCAGTATCTATATGTTGCTTTGTGAAAGGTAATAGCAAAAGTCTGGAATGAATTGCTTCAATAATTAGAATTCCTAAGAAAATGTAAACAACAAAACTATTCACTGAAAGCAAACTTATGTTTAATATATAAGCAGAGGAATAAACAAGCTCTGTTCTTCTATTTTTGACTCTGTATGTATTCTAAGTGTCTGAAAGCGATGTACATCTGACAGAGATGACAAGACCGAGGAGACAATTTGGGCTAGCATTCCAAGCGCTGGGACTCCAGGCTCTGCTAGGGTCTGCTACTGAGTTATTGTGTAATCTTGGGTGAGTCATTTAAATTCTTTATGCGCTGATTTCACCAGTCTGTAAAATAGGTGTAATCCTCCCCCATTTACCTCAGACAGCAAGAATATCTATAAAACATCTTAGATGACATGTTATGTTCAGACAAATTTTTCTTCAGTAAGAAATTCTCTGTATGAGCTATATTTGTCCGCAGATCTTTTTGTCCTGCAAATCTCTGCCCCCAGACACACACATATACGGTCATGTCAGTTCTGCCTGAAAGATGAGATGAACATGCCTTTACTGTGAAATCAAAAACATCATTCTGCTCCTATAACTGCAGAAATTACATTAACTATCAAACTTAGGTCTTTCCAAAGAGACTGCATAGCCCCAAATCTTGCTTGTCTTAAGAGAGAAGTCCCAGTAAAAATCAGTAGGATACTTCAAGCCATTAAGGAAAGCAGGATCTGGCCTCTTGTAGAGTATTGAGGTAAAACAGACACACTACTGCAGTTTGCATTGGACAGTTCTCAATTAGAATGTCAAGATTTATAGTGTATTTTATCCGGTTTTCATTCTCTGCTGTTCAGTTTAACTTTTGACCTATGGTTATTGGCAGAAGAGGGCTTGTCCCAGAGGGCCATTAGTCCCTTCCAAAGAGGCTTTCTAAGAAGTGCCAAAAAAAAAGGGTGGAAAACAGGTCTTTTTGTAACAGGACCCCTCCTCCTTCTCTGAAATGGTCACACAATCAACAGGACAGTTGGGATACAAGAAAACAGGAGATCCTCTGGGTTTTTCTGCAATGAGTATTTAAGGCCTTACATTCTTCCTCTTCTGTCCTGCCCAGCCAAGAGGTCAGATGGAAACAAATACTGTAGAAAGAGTTAACAATAATTGTGTCCAAAAATCTGCATGGAGTTAGTGCAAAAGAAAATGGAGCTTATATATATAAGGAACCATGCTGGAGCCCTAGTAAGAGCCCTAGTAAGGTGTGGCATCCAGGTATTCTCCAGAGGGCTGAAGTTCACAATGTTCTCAACAAATATGAAACATATAGTCGTTAAAATATATGATAGAAGAACATGAGTTGCAGATATGTCCTAGATACAGAAAAAAACTGTATGGGAATAAATAGATTTACCCTTTGGATAAAAATTGGATAGCCCTGCCCAATGTATTCCCTTCAAAAAAGGAGATGATAGCTGTGCTGAAGGGGAGCCTGCTGGCATGCATGTAACTAGCACAATTTCTCAAAGCGAAACCGTAAGATTGCTAAAAATCTCAAACAGGATCAATGATCTTGCTGTAGGACTGTGCTGGTGACACAAATTAAGGGCAGCACCAGAAATGTGGAAGGCAAGAGTATTCCAGGGGAAGCCCTTTATGATCCTGGGCATTACAGCATTAGGAAGATGAAATGTAATAGCATGAGATCTCAGGCTGTGCAGTTTGAGATTAATGAGTGATGCCCTATGGTGAGCAAGGTGTTCCTCAGGTGGAAATATCCTTAAGCAGCAAGGTTCTCCAAAGGCCTTCCCATGGACACAGGGGGACAAAAATAACCCAGCTAGCTTTAGGTTAGCATTAGCTTCATTTGCAAAAGGAATTATGTAACATAGTTGCTTCTAACAACAGAGGACTAGTTTGATGAACCAGAAGGGCCCTTCCAGTGCTATTGTTCCTGCTATTCCCAAAGTTAAATTAACGCCAACCTTGCCTAGCAACATCATGTTCCTGTGCGTGTGGAGATGGAGCTTGCCCTGGAGCTCTTGGGATGCAACGTCTCTTTTTAAATGGGAACTGAAAAGCCTCAAAACTAAACAAGTAGCTAGGAAAGGTGCCAGGTTTATAATTTATTTTTTAAAAAATTAATGGATTTAAATCCTCCTACTTTGGGGGGGGGGCAGAAAGACCTGTAACTATACAGCATGCTATAGGAGACCAACCTTAAATTCCTCTCAGGAGTGGCTTGCGGCAGGCTGCCCAGCATTCAGTCCCCACACAGGGCACCCATGATCCTCTGCCAACCTGAGGTGAGCGGGGCAGAAACACTCGGTCTGGAAAAGCGACTTTTTGCTAGGAAGCAAGGACAGGCCTAGTGCCTCCCACCTCTTTCCTCCAAGCCTGTTTTCTCACAGCCTTCTTTGTCTGTCAGGATAACAGGCCCTCCATACACCACAGACCTCATCCCATGTAAATCCTAGTGCCTGGGAACAATCTCTCCCATCTATGCCTTATTTTTTTTTAATTATTATTATTGTTTTTTTTAATATGGAGTATGTGCCATGAGGTGAAATGCAGCGCCTCTGCCTGCTGTGCACGGGTGCCAGCAGGGGCCCGGCCCGCCATGTTGTCTCCTGAGGCGAGCAGCGGCCCTGTGGTGTTGGCAAGTGCTACCGAAATGGGCTAGCCCAGCGTCTGTGGGGGCAGCTGCTGGGTCTTTTCAGGGCATGATTTTTGGTGTAAAGCCGCTGCCAAGCTTCAAACTGGTTGCTAAAGCGGAGGGAAAGCTGTCTCCTGCTGCAGTGGACTGCCTGAATGCTGGCAGAGCCATCTTGGAGCACACTGGGGCACAAAGGAGGGTAAGTGAAGTGACAGCAATTTAAAATGTTTGGTAATAGAAACTCCCCATCCCTGACTTCCCATCCCTTTGCAGGCAGGCCCCTGTGGAGCTGGGGAGAGAAACAGCACCTGGTGTGGCAGGAGTTCTCTGGCCTGCCTTCACCCTGCCAGGGGTTGGATCCATCCCCTCAGAGGGCCTGAAGGGAAAGGGTGCGCCTCCCCTCCCCACCTGGCTCTCAGCATTCCCTCAGCTTAGCTCATGGGGTGCCATGCTTAAGCCCCGGGATGTGTGTGGCGATGGCTGTTGTTGCTGTGTGAGACCGTAACTGCGGAACTGGCCCAAGAGCAGAGTGGGGACAAGGCCATGCTGTGCCTGGTGCTGGGCAGGCCAGCGGTGAACGCCAGCGCCTGTGATTAGTGGGTGTCCCTTGTGCTGCTCTGCCGCTGACACTCGCTCCTGCGCCGCAAGGTGAGTCTCCAGGGTGGAGATGGTATTTTAGCCTGTGTGACCTCTTTTCCTGGAAAACCATGATTAAAGAACCTGTACATTACTGCAGCTGGCACCTCTGTTTCAGAGCAGTGCCTTGCTGGCATTTGTTGGCTGGGACAGGCTCAGGTTGTGAGGCAGGAGGCAGAAGTGGGATGGGAATGGCTGTACCCCTCCATCTTCTTTCACCTCCAGAAGAGCAGCGGCAGCAACTTGGGAGAGGAGGTGTTGCAAGGATGAAAGTGTCTGCCGGGTGACATGTCCTTGGAAGGGAGCTGGAAGGGAGTAAGTTGAGGACACCGTCCTCCTGGGAGGAGCTGCCCCAGCCACCAGAAGGTGCCAGGCCCCAGCTTTCTGTTGAGATTCCCGCTGTGGTTTAGTAATGCAACAATTTACTTACAAGACACAGAGCAGAGCCCACCTACCCATTCCTCCGAACAGCCATCAGACAATAATGACTTTCACTCAATGCCTAGCTTTGAACAGATGCCTAGAGGTGAAAGGATCTGTATTCCATTACTAGCCCCTTCAACTAGCCAGGGTCCCCTAGGTTAAATATTTTTAGCAACAGCATGTTTACATGTCAAACTTGTCAATGAGCTTCTGGGGCACTGCTGCCACAAAGCTGTGTTGGTGGCAGCCAGTGAGCTTTCTCTATGCACAGAACTAAAGCCTTCTAAAGGGCTTGTCAGATATATTCTTCCTACTGTGTCACAAGAGCAAGACTAATTTCAAAGAAATGCTCTTTATTTCTACTTAAAACTGCTAAGGAAAATATCCAGCACTGTCTTTTTTCTTGTCATCTGTTTGACAAGTGTCTCATAAAACAAATTGAGAGGTTTAAATCTCCGAGACAAAAATCAATAAGAGGATAAGTAAAGAATAGGAGGAAGTCAGCAGGCTGAGATTTATTTCATTGGAAATGTTTTTTCAATGGATTTACTAATAAATCTAAAGTGGCTGGTGCAGCTGCCTTTGATATGCAGTATCCCCTTTACTTAGATGGAAGCTGCACATGAAAAGGAGCTTTGAATACTGATTTTTACAAGGGTGTAAATCAGCAAAGCCCCACACATTAAATATACCACCAGCATCTGCTTCAGGTAGAAGTTAAGAGAAAAGATTTGTTTGTGTGCCAGAGTTTTTCTCTGTAGTTTTGCCATTTTTTGTTTAATGTATTGCAGTAGTTGTGATCAGGGGCCTGCTGTGCTGGATGCTGAATACTCTGATGTAATAAAATCATCTGTGTCCCAAAGAGTTTACAGAGTTTCAAGGGCTGAAAACTCCACTGAAATATTAAGTATGGGCTGACCAGCAGTGAAATCACAGGGAGTGAAGTGTGTGATAGTGGAATTGTGATGTGGTTTCTTCTGAAAATCTGCTCCAGTGAGTACTTCTGTAGTGATGGGAAACTGGGGAAAATTTAAATTAAATGGATGATTAGAAACAGACTTATAGATAAAGAAAATAAAATAAACTCTTGAAAGAGTCCAGAGAAGGTCAGCACGGAATGGCTACCAGTCATTTGAGGTTGATCCCACAGCTGACCTATGTTCTAGGAAGAAGGGATGTTATCCTGAGTGGCAATAATAATAGTTGTTACTGAAATGCATAGACTTTGATGTGGACATGTAGCAATGGAAAAGACTGCATCCCAGTCCAGAATGCCTGTCCTCCCTGCTGCACATTCCCAAAGACTGTGATCTTTTATAAAAGCCCAGTAGATGAAGAGGAAACTATAATGAGCGACTTGTTGAGTAATATTAGTGGTTTGCTCCAACTGGCACACATGACAGATGGCTGTGGGTAGGGAGCTTGTTTCTGGGGTCTGTGTATGTGCATATGTACTAGGAGGGGTTCCAGAATGGCATGGTTCACTATTCTATTTGAAATTAAACAAATAGTCTTGGATGCTTTTACAATGTCAGATGGGAAATCAGCCAGAAACTAGCTGATGTCTTATTGTTCCTTGTTCTTCAATCGATCCTGCATTTTTCAAAAGATTTCTCTGCACCAAACGTGTATCAGAACAAGGTTAAGCTCCATCGTTCCAGTTCACAAATTTGATGTTAGGAAGAAATGTCGAAAGTGAGAGTAAATCAACAGAAATGGTTATTTTCATCCCTTTATATGTTTTTTCTCAAGTCAACATGGGAAACATTTCACAGCTAACTGTGAAAACTGGCACCTCATTACCTATTTTTTCTTTCTTATGACTTACTAAGGATTATTATCATTGTTCGTTATCCTTCTTAATATACCCCAGCTATCATATCATGTTATTACTGGGTAGTAGTAGCAAACTCTTACATTTAGGTCACTTAAACAGCTTGTATTTAAAAAATCCTATGGCTGTTAGTCTGAAGGGCACAACCGGTACCGTGATTTGTACAAGGCTTTGAAAATGGAAAGATGAAAAATGTAGAATGAAAACTGTGTGTGAGAGTATATGCTAGATGACAGTGTCATAAAGCCATATGCACAGTGGGGCTGAACTGAAGTTGCATGGCCCACCTAAAGTCTGTAATTTCCTTCATTTTCAAGCACTTTGCTTTGGAATCAAAATAACAGTGCATTAACACAGTGTTTCTTAAAGCAGTTATGTATATGTACCTTATACAAACTCACACCATGTATACAAATATATTACTGTGGAAAGGCAGACAACCTTCTTAGTAGACAATGCTACCACTGTTTTCCATAACACACAAACACATTTAAATCTTCATAATTGAAATAGGGATTATACATTCCCTATGTCATAGAGCTTTAAGGATATATTATATGGTTATATATCAGTTTCACCATGAATTGTTTAATGTTGTAAAGTGATGGCCGTAATTTGTACAACCCCCAACTCTACCACATGCTCAAAGAGGTCAGTATAGTCCTGCAAAACAGGGAAGTATGATCTCCATCTCTTTGAAGAAGATGCGGAGAATTGACAAAATCCATATCGTGAGTCAGCACTACAGCTAAAATTAGAACCCAAGTTTTAAGTGTCAGCTTTTTCCAAAAACTGTCCAGCAGTCTTTCATGATGAGAACTGGCCAGACATTAGTTTGACTTCCAAGTCAAGAGCAGGACCCTTCATGTTTTGGCAATAAAGCAGCATACATACATATACATACATACTTTTCAGATACTCCATGATATCTGCAGAGGGAGAACATTGCATGCTGTGCTCCACACCTCACCACATAATCTGCACATCACAATGCCCTGTCTGGGTTTTCATTCAAAATCTACCATCCATGTCCTCACCCTGTTTGATCTCTTCCAAGATCAAAGTCTGAAGAAGTTGAAAGACACACAGTGACATGATTTATCCTCAGGGGAGCATGATGATTTCTGAATTTTTTTTCTTCTCTGGATGCCACACGCTGTCCCCCTACCCATAAGATGGAAATACTGATTTTGTTTCTGATCTGGCTTTTCTAAATATATGTGGGAGAATAGCAAATATCATTGCACAGGGACACAGCAAAACGTGGCAGAGAAGAGGGGTATATTAACTCTTCTGCTCTTTTAGATTTCCAGGCTGCAATGTAATCCTACAAAATTAAATAATGTGATCAGGATTTCCCCCTTTCCTCTTGACCTGACTTTTAAGCTAGGGCTAAGAATTGCAGCACATTTCTTTTCCCAAGCAAAATACAACCCTGGACAAAAGTCAGTTTAGTAGAAAGAAAAAAGTAAAACAAAAATAGATCTTTTCCATAAACAAAGCTGCTTTCCATTTTGCTAACATAAACAGGCAGATGCATTAAGAGATCATGCCACCCAGACCCTGGAAAAAGAAGCAGGGAAATGTATTTCTAAGTATTTTTCTGAAGGTGCAAGAATGGCTGAGCCTAAGGCAGACTCAGCAGAAGGACAAGACTATGTAGACAGAACAGCTTTAGTTTCACCTGAGACTGAGAAGAGTATACTTCCATAGTTTAGGTCAAATGCAGCAACTCCTCCTTCCAAAATGAAATCTCTGTTTATAGTAGGCACCTGTGCACTTTGTATGCTTTCAATTGCCCTGTAGTCTCACAAAAATACAGGGTTTTGCAGTAGTCTCTATGGCTGTGCAAACAGGATTTCGGGTCTCTGGCCATGGCCATGGATCTGGATGAGTAATGGCAAAAAAAGCCATTCAGAAATGTAGGTGCTCACCTTTGCAGACTGAGAGGCTACCAGGTACTCTCTATAGGACAGTGTTCAGACTCTTGCTGTACCAGCTCTGCAGTGAATTAAAACACCCTTCCCCCAGGGACCAGAAACAAGGAGATGAAACAAGGGAAATAAGAAATGAGTCGTGTCCTAATTATGGACTGGGTTTTCTGAAAACCAAGCTGAAGTCAAGCAGTTGGGACAAACCCTGTTCTGTTAGAGCCCACACTTTTACTCTTCTCTGTCACTTGAATCATTCCCTTGGTGGGAAATTAAGTCCTCTTTACTGCAAGACCAACATACTACTTAGCCATCAAAACAGTCTTTCTGTAATTGTTTGGAGATGTCTACAGTATAGATATCTATAGTCTGTAGGCATCTGTAGTTAAATGGTGCTTTGCAATAAATCACACCCAGGAGACACTGTAGTCTTCTTATATGGCTGGTTTGTGATATATTTCAGTCATACATTTAATTCATGTGCTGTAGCACATAGCTCTTCCCAAGGTAACATCCTCGCAGGTGCCCTTTTGTTGTTTTTTTTAACATCTCTGGTTCTCTTACTCAAAGCAATCTGCTAATACTAATCTCCCAACTAGATACTGCAGGGCAAATTCTGCCTTCGTGCATGTTGCATTTGATTAAAACTGCTGTGTGTGTGTATATATGTATATGTATATGTATATGTATATGTATATGTATATGTATATGTATATGTATATGTATATGTATATGTATATGTATATGTATATGTATATGTATATGTATATGTATATGTATATGTATATGTATATGTATATAAAGCTGGTAAGAGCAAAGCTCTTCCAGAGCTTGGTACCGTACCTGCTTCAGATCAATTTAAAAGACAACAGATATACCCAGTGCAAAAATAGCTTCTACTTTGGCTGATATAAGGAGATTTTGCATTAGTTTCAATATTCGTATGCAGCCTAAAGATATGTCCAGTGACTCAAATGCTACTTCCAACTGTCTGTTCGGAAAACAGTCTTTAGGATCACAGCAGAACAGGATGATTTCTGCTTTTTTTTTGCTTCCTCTTGGGTCATAAATGCAGTAAGAAGGGCCTTTTGCAGAAGACTTTGACCCTCTGTACAGGAAGTTCAAGTCTATGTGCAAATGAAAAATATTTTAGCCAGTATTTTGTATCTACAGTTTTGGTCCTGCCTGCCCCCCCTCCTCCCCAATCTGAGAAGAAGATCTGGTTCAGGTTGTCTGGAGGTATATTTGGGGTAGCATTTTCTCTGATCTGGTTTTGATAATCTTTAGGTATGCCATCCTTTTGTCACTTGTACCATTTATCTTAAAAAATAAGTGCATGGAAAGAACTAGTTTAGATTAATTTATCCTTTCAGATACTTTTTTCTCCTTTACTCCCCCATTCCTTTTTCCTTCCTCTGTCCCTCTGTAGCTCCCATTAAGAACAAGTCAGTGACTCATAAAGACACATTTTCACTCATTCACTACATCACAGCCCTACATGCTCATCCACTACAGGGTTCCGTGACGCTTGATCTTTGCCACCAGGAGCATCCAATTCTGTGGCCAGCTTTAAGGCCAAAGGGAACTCTACAAACCAGTTATTCTGTTTCCCCCAGGAACAAAACTGTGGTGATGTTACTGCCCTGTAAAGATGTGTGGATCAGCATTAAAGTGCTGACCTGTTCAACACTTCTAGGACCCTTTGAACTGTAGATCTTTGAAGCAAAAGCTGTAACAAACTACTGTATAATAAGCTGCTGCCCCATGCCAGGAAAGGCAGAGGTATCAGGGACTGATGGAATCTTTTGAAGGCACAAAATGCTATTAAAAACTGAGAAGAACTAGAGGAAAAGAGGCAGTGAAAAACAAATCTCTTTTCCAGGCAGTGATACATCTAACTTTGGCAAGTTAGAACTAGGGTCACTAAACCAGATTTGACGCTTACAAAATTTTGGGGTCGCTGGTTTTGGCTTAGATACACTTTTGCTGAAATTGGGGCTTTACCAGGATAAACGCTTAGTTCAGTTTAAGGCTTTCCTTACCTTTCTGCACCAATAAGTTGTTAGGGAGGGGAGAACCAGTCTGCATAGCAATAATTATTATCAATTGTATTGTGCTTTTTATCTTCAAAGTACTTTACAGACACAAACTAATTATTTCTCTGCAACACCCCTGTGAAGAAGATGGTAAGTATCATTATCTCAGTTTTACCAATGGGGAGACTGAGCCAGAGCATTTAAGCGATTAGCCTGGGGCCACAGGGGCAGTTAGTGTCAGGGCTGGGAATGCAGGAGTGTCTCTGCTCCCAGTCAGCACCAGGCAACATATCTCTTTAGTAGGAACAAAAGGGAACCTTTCTCCAGACTTGGAACCTAAAAGAAGCTCATTTTTTTTGGCAAGGGATTATAAACTTTCTTTAAAATGTAATCATAATCGGAAAAAAGACTGTGGAGTAATGGCATAAGAGAGGGTTGAAAGTCAGTGTGTCTGCTTTATGGGTAATTCTAGAATTTGGAAATTTGGGAAAATTCCTGGAAAAAATTGTGTGTGGGATGAAGAGTTCTGTTTCAGTGCAAAAAAGTGACATATTTGAAATTTCCCATGGAAGGAAAAGTAAATTATAATAATCTTGAAATATCAAAATGTTTCATTACAGACATTTCAAAATGAAACTGAACCTGAAAGTCTGTGCTCTGAAGTTCCTGGTTCAGACACAGCTTCGGGGCTTTTAAATTCCTGCATGCCTATCGGCTCTCAGTGAGGTTCTCAGGGCTTCCACAGGTATGTTAGTCGTCACCTCCTCACTAAGCACAATGCAAGCTGTGGAGTGCCTCTACTCTACTCCAGTGAAAAAATCAAACTCATTTAAAACCACCAATAGCTTGGCATAACAATTTGACTTTGTGCTGGAACAGAAAAGGAGCAGTCATGAAAAGAGGTCCGGAGGGGAAGCAAAGAACACACAAAAGCAGGAGGTCACTTGCTGGGCCAGATCTGCAGTGGGAACATTCCCACTAGAGATGGGATTGCCAGCTTCATAGCTCCCTGGCCTATGTGATGTGGAGAGGCAGTCCCAAGACTGTACATTCCAGAAACATGTGCTCCATAGTACCTTACTGGGCAGGCTATCCATAAGCTTGGCAAGGGTTGCTCAGGAGTCTTTCTAACAGGCCAATACTTTGGCTTGAATTTCAAGGATTCTGTCATTTTGGGGGCACAAATAATTTTTGGTAGTGAATTCTCATCCAGCTCTGAAGGACATGTCCTCCAACATGGTTGTTCTCCCTGTGCATCAGACTCCAATCTGCTGATTTGAGAAATGAACATGGAATTCCTCTCCTCCTCTTTCCTCTCCTCCATCCCCTTTCCCTTTTGTCCTGCAATGCCAGCCCAGCTCAGAGGAGGTTGTGCTGTTAGGTATCAGCTCCTCATTAAATAGCAAGCGTTGTGCCCTGCAAACATGCCAAAAAAACATAGAGTGGTTGCTGACAGCCTGTCGTACTTCCAAAGAGCCTTGGTGGGTTTTGGCATGAGACAGGAGGTCTCTCTACTCACCCCACACAGCCATATACTTCTTGGTGGTGAGGTGAAGCAGTGTTGGAAGGCCCAGAGCTGGAGCAGATTGTCAGCAACCCAGTTACAGCTACCTGTCCTGTCCCATTCAAAGTGTTATCAGGAGCGGTGGCCCTGGGTGACAGTCCATCACACAGGATACTGCTTGCCTCCCTCACTCAAAAATGTTGTGGATTGGGAACACTGGGAAGGAACATGTGCAGCTAATGCTCCCTTTTCCATGAGATATCCTTTTGCCTGGCTATGACCCTTAGAGAACTGAAGGGCAATCACCAACCTCAGGCACTGCCTAAGGAGTGGAGCTGGAGAGAAGCTGAGTTTTCAGGGCAGGAGAATAGGAAAAAAAGGCATCTTTTTACTCTGAGCTTTGCATTTTTGTTTGGAATCAAGAGCTGATGGAGAACACAACACTTTTTTGCATGGCTCATCTTACACTACCTTAGAGGGGCTAGAACTTCTGAAAAAATAAGAATACCCAACACGGACTCAGGGTGACACTTTTCACATAGCTCTGGTTCCTTTTCAGCCTGAAAAGCTGAGCCAGATCCTCATATACTCAGAAGGTGCCATGAGGGCTGGATTTTCTGAAGAATTCTGTAGTCCACCAGCTTGGCACTTCTTAGAATCTAGATGCTGATTTTGGTGCCTAAATGGGAGCTGAGCTCTTTTGCAAATCTGCTTCTGATTGTGCATGCTGAGCTGTTCTGCAAATTCTGGCTATCATTGCTCTGCATTCTTCTACTTCCTGGTTGTGAGCTGCGCTGGGAGCAAAACTATCAAAGCACCACAAGGAAACCACTCCTGCTATAATCAGGAAGCACAAAAAATTTCAGGAGCCAAACTGTTCAGACTCCTATTACTGTTTGGGCAACGGTTGTACCTCTGGTACTGCTTCATCCTTACATGGATCAGAGCTGTGCGATGGCAGGTGCTATAAAAGCCTCTAAAATAGAGACAATCCCAGCACTGAATAGTTTATAATCAAAATAGAAGACGAGGCAGAAAGTGTGTGCAACAGATGGACGGATCTGGCATAAGGAAACCATGGGGTAAGTGTTCTAGTGAGTGTCTCCAGCATAGTTTGCAGAGCAGAAAAGAGCAGTCAAGGATAAGCTTAGCTGCTTACCTTACCTGACCCCCTAAACCTTTTGAGATTTGCCCACAACAATTAATTATTCCTTTGACTGGCCAAGATGACTCACAGCTGCTCATGCCATCCCAAAGCTCAAGATCTAAGTAAATTTATTGAAATTAGTAGTGGCTCCATTCCAGGAAACTTGCATTTAGTTTTGACTCGAAGAAGCTCCGCACCCTTCCCACCTCTTGTTTCTCCCCTCTTCTCTTCCAGCCCTCAAAAAATGCAAAGCTATACAGCTTCGATCTAATGGTGATTAAGACTCAGGAATGGGAGTCATGAGATCAGAGTCCTATTCCTGTCTCTAATACAGGGTGTTTTTCAATGAGTCACTTCCCCTCTCTCTTCCTCAATATCCTTGTTTGTAAAATGGGGTTAACAATACTGATCCATCTCACTGAAAAATTGTGAATTCATTACTACAAATGTGACCGTCTGAGTAGCTGATATTCTGGAGACTTTCCCTGGCTTTAGTAGCTTTGTATCTGGCACTAACCATGTACTTGCATAGTGCAAAGGAAGTTCAGGATGTTAATTAATGAGACTGTTATGGATTGTTAGGGGTTTAACTTATGAATTGACTTATACCTCCTTAATAATTAATATTGCCAGGAGGGCAGAAAAGAGGGAAAGCAGATAAATGAAATTAACTCAGTTCTCATTTGAGTGGGAGTTTACCAGCTTCTTTCCGAGTGAATTTACTCACTTGGGTGGTTACTATTACAATGCTGTCTGCAATTTCCTAGGCACCTTTCTTTTTTAGTATTGCCCTTTGGATTCAAGTATAGGTACATACTTGTGTCATCCCCAGACCCAGCTGTCATCTCTGTTTTGTAGATGCTGATGCTGAGGTGCAAATAGGTGAAGTCTAGCTCACTCATTGAGTGTCAGCTGTTTGGGGGATCTTCCCTGTGAGGACATTCATTCATTTCACAAAGACCATTCACTGCTCTCCTTTGATATTTTAGCCTTTTAGGAGAACTAGGTTTTATCAATGCCAGACCTTAGTGAGTTGAAAATGGGCATTTTGGATATTTAAGTAACACTGTCCTTAAAGCCCTGATGTCAGTTACTCCTCTGTAAGACGGGAAACCTATAGCTTTAAGAGTCCAGTTCAAACTTTTTCTACCTCCAGCAAGGTCTGTCCCAGTAAAAGCTGACACTATATCCATCTCTAACCCTTAATTAGGTTTTTCCATATTGGGTCAGTGGGCTAGACAGCTTTGAAGTTTGCTTTACCTAATTGTACGCAACTCTTTTGAACAGGGAGCCTGCTCTTGGTGGGTGGGGAGGACTTCAGGATGGTTCAGTCAAGTGTCTGCCCAATCGTTCCACCTGTAGGAAGGTGGAGGAAAATCCTTTGGGGTTCTCAAAAGACTGAAACCCCTCGATTTTTCCAGGAAGGGCTTGTGTCTGTTGCACAGCTGGACAGGCCTTTCCGTGTACTTCTCCTTTCCTCTGAATGGTGCCACCCAGTAGCCATGACTGGCTGGTAGCTACAGCAGCTGCATCAACTGTCAACTTGAGTGTTTTGTCTTGGTGGACAAGTTGATAGATTACAAGGGCAGGAAGGAGAAGCCTCGACAGTCATCACCTTCTACAGCAGCTAAAGCCATAACTGCCTGCCAGACACAGAAGAGTGGAGCATGGGGGTTGACTTCCTGAAGCAGCCCTGCCAAAACTGTGGAGGAAAAAAAAAATACCACAGGGAGCAAAGGCAGGCAGAGGAACTAGAACTGGTGGTTCAGGTCTCTCCTCAGCCCAGGAGAAACCGTGGTGCTTTTCTTCTGACAGTGCCTCTCTGTGTAGAATTGTGGTCCTGAAACAGTAATAGCTACAACCTGGGGTTTTAAAGCTGCATGCAAGGAGATAGGGGAGGCGCTCCTGATATAGTACAGTATGTGTGCGGTACTTGTTGAAAAAGTATATGAGGCAAAAATAAGAAAATAAACCAGAACTTTGACTAGGTCTAGCTGTTTTTACCATCTTACTTCTAGATTTGCCATATACTAAAAATTCTCATCTGCGTTTCATTTGTAAACTCAGGAACAGAGATGCAGTACTGCTTCACCAAGCAATAGAAGAGGGCTGCTCAAGGGGCTCCACATGCATGGCTGGTTGTTTTTAGCTAGCGCAGTGAGACACATCGAGCAATGCTGCAATAATGTACATTTGGCACTGCTTCTCTTACCTGATTACACCATCCTTCCCCTCTAGTGTGGCTGGCACTGCTCAGCTTCCGTGCCTGAATTCATGGCTCCCACAAACTGGGCAAGTTTCCAGCCCATTATTAGTTACCTTATGTCTATGTTCTTGAGATCAACTGCCCCCTCTTTCCTTATCTTTTCTCCTTTATCACATGTTATTTGGAAGGCAAACTTCACATGAAGGATCACGTCTATCTTACATTTGTTCATTGCATAGCACATAAGAAACATTAATAATAGCAATATTATAATCAATCACAGCATCACAGTAACACATGAGTTAATGTTCCTTAAGATCCTATGTCAGCTTACTGAATTACAAGCAAACATATTTGAGACATGAAATAAAGGACTCATGTACTTGCCAAGACTCAAAGCCAGATCACAGGTTCGCATTTCTCTTTCTAACACTGCTGCTCATTCTAGAGCTCTCAACAGAAGTGTAGGGTGGCCAGGCTTTCCCTATACCTGGAGCTAGAAGTGTTAGCAATTAGAAGAAATACACACAAAGAAAAGAGTTAGAACTTGGTTTAAAGGAGGCACTGATTTTAAACAAGTTTTGAAGTGTGTGTCTTTAACGTTTTAAAGTTTGGCTTTGGGATGTCAGCATTTTGGGAGTGTGGAAGGGGTGCATTTAGTTAATACTTCACTCATAAATTGAAGGCTCTGCCTTCTCAAGGAACTTCAGAGAATTTCTACTGGTATAAATTGCTATATCTCTACAGATTTCAAAGAGGAAAAAGATAAGAAGGATGTCCTGGTTGGGGGTAGGTTAATCCCCCTGGGGTTACTAGACTGATGTTCTATTCCTTGTTTTGCTACAGATTTCTTGTGTGACCTTGGGCAAATCACTCTCCCTTGCGGTATCAGTTTCCCATCTGTAAACTGGTGAAAGCAACAACCGCCCTGCCCCAGAGGGGTGTTTGAAGGATAAATATGTTAGAGGCTTGGAGCTGCTGGAGTACAATAGTGACAAGGTTCCGACAAATACTGAAGACAGATAGAAGCTGACAATCAGGCAGACTGCTATTAGCAGCTGATTCATTCTTTCTGGTTAATGCATATTTTTTAGCAGGCTGTTATTGACGAGACAGGCACACAAGTCTGTCAATTAGCAATCTTACAACAAACTAAATCTCTGCACCAGTAGCCTTTGCAGGGTAAATTCAGAGTCCCCCAACTCTGTGGCACAACACCTGCACTACTAATAAAGAGTGAAGATTTTCCTACAAGTGGAGACACCATGTGCTGTGCAAAGCAAGTGCCCAAGCACAACTGGCATTTCCACCATGGGGTTCTGAGCGGCTTTGGTGTGCGTACACTGACAGTTAAGGAGTCTTAGATGGATATGGATTTATTACAATGTGCTCATAAAACCTTGTCAAGGCACCATTTCAATACAACTCATGGCCAGACATTCCAGTGATTGGTGCTTAAAGCCCCTCTTGCAAGCTGCCCTGCAATACTATCAGGGAACACTGCTTAATTGTATTTCTTTTACAAAGTGATGAAATGTAAAACTCTGCTCCTGGCATACTGGCTGGCACAGGAGTCTCAGCAAATATGTGATTCTCGCACTGCAGCTGGACTCTAATGACATGAAAGGTGCTAATGCAATGCAACTGGAACCTTTAATTATCCTAGTGACTAATAGGAAATCTCTCAAAGGGTCTAAGAGAATGAGCCTTATTCTTCACTGAGAGTTCCCTGAACTGTGCTTAGAAAAGGGGACAGACAAATGGCAAGTCTAAGAAGAGACCTGAGTCCCAAAGCTAGTGTGTGGGAGAGGGCTTCTCTTTCCTTTGACGATTAGCTTGTCAAACTTAGGAAGTAGAGAAAAGGAGAATAACGCTGTCCCCATTGCTGACTTACATGAGTTGGTACCTGAACTTGTTCTACATCCTGTAGGTAACTGGATAAACCTGCTGATGAAACAAAAAGATTTGGATTGACTTTGAATGTGTTTGTGTTCAAGGAAGAGAAAGAGTGACAGACAGCTGTCTCCCACTTGCTAATTGAATGGAGACTGTCAGATCTTAATGTACCTTGGGGATCATTTCTGTTTGATAAAGAGTTTCAGACCCTGTTTCTTAATTTTATCAAAAGTCTTCTTTGCTGAACCATCCAAGCTGAAAACTGTGCAGGCCACATTGCCTGGATTTTATGGGGCAATGCACAATGCATGTGGAGTTGGGTAGTTCGTCACGTTACTCAGTGCCATTGCCGCCTGGTTTTCAGACTGATGCAGATTCAGCCTTGTGTCACCACCAGCTACATCAATTTTTCTTCACTAATTATGGCAGCCAAGGGTAGAAAGGGAACAAGGGCTAATACGACTTATATGATATTACCTGGCAGCTCAGAGGTGGGAATAGTCTGCAGACATAAGAGAAAAACTTTGTCTATGTCTTTATTCACCCTTTCTCCCAAGCCCTTGACAAAACTTGGCAGTGCTAGATAATACAACATCAATTACATGGATTTTAAAGACAGAATAAATCACTTTCCTGAAGAAATGAAAAAATCAATGTCATGATTCAAACCATGCAATTTAATCCAGTGATTCCTGCCCCCAATACTACAGCAGTTAGGAAGCTGTTGAGCTGCTGAAGTAGCAGTGGTGGTGCTGAGAGTGTTTAAGGGTCAAGGTAGAGTCAGAAAATCAGACCAAGTCTTGCTCCTCTTGTCATGTTCATGTGGCATGGCACGTATGGTGCCTGCAGCAATGCAGCGTGTATGTGTGTATGAGAGTGTGTGTGAGCGTGTGAGGGTGTGTGCATGTATGTGTGTATGTGTGTGTGTGTACTACTGCTCTCTACCAGGTAGAATTACATGTTTCACTACTGTGCCATGCAAGGCATGGCCTTGGTTTTCTCAGGTGAAAATGCTAGTGTGCTGGCCTAAACCAAATCAAAATAAGAAATAACCTGCAAATTAGAAATCACAGAATCATAGAATGATTTAGGTTGGAAAAGAGCTTTAAGATCATCAGGTCCAACTGTTAACCCAGGACTGCCAAGCCTATCACTAAACCCTGCCTCTAAGCTCCACATCTATGCATTTTTTTAACACCTCCAAGGATGGTGATTCCACCTGGGCAGCCTGTTCCAATGCTTCACCCTTTCAGTGAAGAAATTTTTCCTAATATCCAATATAAACCTCCCCTGGCACAACTTGAGGCTGTTTCCCCTTCGCAACTTGAAGCCATTTCCTTTTAAATCACCCATTATCAGCCAGCTGTAATCACGAGTCCCCCAAAATGCAGAAAGAGCTCTATCAGTGCCTTTGAAGCATCTAAACGTATTTGTTGCTGCCACCGTGCAAGCCCAGGCAGTCCCAAGTCTGTTACTTCTCTTTCTGTTCTTGCTTTTCTGGTTAAATGCACCTGGGAATATCTAATTGTTTATGTCGTGAAACATTCATCATAAACAAATGAGATGGGCAAGCTAGCTGAGCAAATGCTGGGGAAATGAGTTAAAAAACTCTGGGATTGGTATAATTGATAGTGCACTTTTTGTGAGCAGGATGAAAGATTCATGTTTTATATGAAAGTGTAAAGAGGGGACAGGCACTGTGTATACCTGGAGAGAGAAAGCATTCCATGTGTAACTGTGGCTTGGCAAAAGCATGGGCGCTGTTGTTAGAAACACACAGAATAGATCACTGGTGGATGTGATAAGGAATTTAAAGGCCTATTTTAAATCTCTTACAGTGATCTCTGATTTACATCAGTGCAAACAAGGGCAGAGACATGGCCTAAGTCAAAGCTGTAGGCATTGTTCAAATGTCTCGGTTGTTTTGTTTTTGTTTTGTTTCCTATATAGATAAAAGATAAAGAAAGCATATATTCTTTGTTAAATAATGCTCAGTGCTAAGGGACTTTCCAGGTCTTAAAGCTAAGGCTGAAGAAGTTAGCTTACATGTGGAATTGCAGCTGATCCAAGAGCACAGAAAATAAACAGTACATGTACCTCCATCCCTTGAACCCTGTGAGCTAGTTTTGTGGTTACTCTTCCCTTTGGTATTGCCTTATCTTGCCATGTTTACAGGATTCACCTTGTCTGCTACCCTGAGCCTCCCTGCCAATCACAAAGCATCTGAAAGTACACAGAGAGGTTGGTTAGACTTGGGGTGGCAGACATCGCACTGATAGAGCCAAACAAAGTGGTGGGGAGACAACAGCTTTAAATGTCAGTGTGACTGTGTAGCCGTAAGTATTCTACAGGCTTGTTAACGGTATGCTGAGCCGGGAGGCCATTGAACAGAGGCATATATATATGGGAGAATCAGTAAGGTATCTGATACTCAGTGTTACCGGTATTTTTTTTCAGCGATAGTCAACTGCAGCGTGATTAGATTTAGACCATTTCTTCTTTGTTGTTCCATTAGCAAGCAATAAAGCACAATGAATGTGTATGAAAGAAAATAGATCTCAGATCTAAAGTGCCCAATCATGTCTGCAAAGCTAGACCTTTCCAGAGCAGATAAGAGACTTCAACCACTGCTTTGCTTTTTCTTTTATTTCCTGACTGGATCAGAGACAACTATGGATATTTAGTCTTTGCACTGTAGTACAGTTGCCCGCTGGTGGCAGCCTCTTCCAGATTGTTGGGCAACCTTAGTCTTAGTCTGTTACAATTGTGTCACACCTATCTTGGTCCCAGATGGATAGATGCACACACCAAGCTTAAAACGAGTATCTCAGCATTTAAGTGTCATGGCGAGGAAAAAACCCATTGGCAATATTACATGAATTTAAGTTGCCCAGGAGGTAATCCAATTTTCTTCTTTGGCTGTTTGTCATTTTTTAATTGAATGGCAAGAAGTTTGTGTCATTGCTGCATGTTACAGTTGTGCAACAATGAAGAGGTCGCCAAACAGCTGGAAGACAAGAAGCACATTGAGCCTAATCTTAGGAACTACAAAGCCAGTCAATTCAAATAATACCAGGTAACCCTAAGATAACTTGAAGAAGTTAAAAGTGAGAAATGTCTGCTAAGATAGAAGTATGTACCTCTACATTGTAAACAAAAGTGAAAAAATGCAACTTGCAAATAATTGCCTGCATATCCCTCTCCATGCTGTTGAGTGTGCTTCATTTTGTGTTTCTGACAAAGAACATTCTAAAACTAGCTTGAATCACTGCAGTATTGCTCTTGTACACCACAGCATTGTGATTTCTTTTAGACTGCAACCTCTTGCATTGTTTGCTAGGTTCCTTAAACACCTAGCTATTGGACAGAAGTAATTAGCTGAAAATCTCCACTTTCCTGGGAAAGAAGTCCTTCAAAGGCTGCTTAAGTGCTTAAAACCATGGTCTCGATTCTTTCCCAAGGCTGCAAAACCCAAAGGCAAATAAGCCAAAAAAAAAAATTTAATTTGAACTGAAAATTATGATTTTTCTTCAGTCTCATGATTTTTAGTGAGCCTGACTCATGATTTTGAATGCTTAAGGTTTGCAGTACCCCGTGAGGTAGATACACTGCAGGACAGGTCCAAACAGCCCCTTAAAAAGTCATTTATTAGCTCTCCCTTCCTTTGTACTCCCTTTCATTGGGTGCATTTAATTAATTAATTTTACGTGTTCTTTTGTCTGTCATTTAAAAAAAACCAACCAACTTGTGGATTCAGGGCGCCAATAAAAAATTCTTTTATTTTAAAATTGAAAGATGAAAACCACCGTAATGAACTTGCCACTTCCGTACAGTTCTGGTAACTTGGGTGTGATCTGATGGTACAGAATGATTCATGGGATAAAATTATAGACTTATGCAGGTGTGTACAAGAGCCTGGGTGGGGTGTAGGCAAACAGGGAATTTTATATGGCAATAAACATGGGTATGTGGTATAAAGAAACTGTACTGCCTTAAAAAATATTATTTCATTTTATTTTTATTTGATAAGGACAAATTGAACGACCTTTCTGGTCAAATATAAAGACATTGCTTTCCTCTTCTTCTGCCAGAGTCCAACAGAGACAGCACTATATACCTTCAAGCAGGTGGAACCCTTGTCTGATTCTTAGCACCATGCAAGAGCAATGCGCAACTCATGCCTGGATTCTCCTTATGCGTGAAGCCTGCCTTTATAGGAACTAGACAACATGGCAATATTTAAGGTCAGGTAAACCTTCACCTGAAGAGAGTGCTTTTGGGGATTTCTCCCTGCACAGCCTTTAACCTTGCATTCTGTCTCACAGAAAGAGTCAGCATCTTCAAGTGCTATGGAAAGGGTAGGTCTCGTCTAGTCTCACTGGTGGACTAAGTGAAAAAGCTGTGCCCCTCCAAGCAGTGAGTTACAATCTCACACCTGACCATAGTGCCACATACAGTGAAGGTCAGAAGGCCAAAGGTTGAGAAATCTGGCTTGCAAAGCAAACAGAAATGTTTCTGTTTGCAGACAGAAATGCTGACTGTACATAGAGCCACAGGAACTTCCAAACCACAAGAATTGCCTCTTACTGCTTCCCTCTTCATCTTCTCTTCCTCCACCACCAATCTTTTCTCTTTCTTGCCACTGTTGGCCTGAAATTCTTCTTGCCTGAAGCCCCTGCTGTCTGAGACAGCCTACGCATGTCTGCCTGAGCACCTCTGTTGATTTCAGAATTCATCAGAAGAAAGATTTTTAAAAAAAGACTAACTTTGAAACTTGTATAAAGTTATACAGCTCTGCTGAAATCAGGGGTCAGACAAATAAGAATTTGTTGAAATGTCAGTGACACATGTTTTGCTTTTTTTTTTCTCTCGCAGTTTCTCCCTCGCTCTGTGGTTTGTTATCATTCAGCTCTGCAAGGCTTTGTTTAACTCTAGGAAAGGCCAATAGGAGTTGGAATTAGATCCAATTTTGTTTGCACAGGAGTGTATGGCTAAGGCTGGGCCTTTGAAGAAGGGTGTATTATACACTCTGGAGGTTTTGGAAGATCATCATAACTATTGCTTGAGGGTCAGACTGTACCAGGCTCATTCTCCTCTTATAATCTTACTCCACAGATAAGTCCTATTTGCCAGAGTAAAGGACACAGTAAGGTACTTCTGAAAAAGGATAACTGTCCCTTGTCCTAAGGCAACTCTAAGAGAAGTGTGCTTTATGGGATGTATGGGGATCTGGCCTATAGATAGCTCTTGCATAGGCACTATTATCCTCCTAAATTCCAGCATTCCCCAGATCATGACAAGATCTGTATATTGAGTCTTGGGAGTTTATGGGCTCCTTAGTAAAGTGATGACAGAAAATGGCTTCATTTTATACCAGCCAGGTGCAGTCTTTGGGCTTTTGACAAAAGTCAGCATAGGTGGTAGGATGAGTTCATCTACAGCAGCTGATCAGCTCTTCCTGAAGCCTGGAAACCTTCTGCCAGGAGGAGAGATGGGCTGCTGAGGACACAAGTGGTAACATTTAGAAGTACAGATCTGTTGTCATCTTCCTGCTACCAGCTCAGCATAAATCCAGCCTATTCGAGTGAGCAGTAAAGCCCACCCCAGACTGTCCAGAAAACAAAATCAGAATGCAGTATTTTCTCTGCATAAATAACTAGCAATTCCTGAGGAAATGGGTCCCAGATTTCCCTATGAATTGGGGCCTTAAGTTCTGACATAGGGAGCTATTCATGGAGGAAATTCTAATTGAGTCAGGTTATGTTTTTTCCACAAATTGTTTACCCTCTGTCTGGGTCTTTACTGTATTCCTAAAGGGACCTGTGTTGCACCCAGGTGTTGTGGTGGTTAGGCAGATTTAGGTGAGCACTCCTTGCACGCAGAAGTCAAATACTAAGGATAAGAAATATGTCTATGGTCCATAAGAGGGACAGATCATATGGTCACCATCTGGGGCCCGGGGATGGCTCTCTGCACTGAAATAGCAGTTGCTGTGCCTTGCTGTGTTTCCACAACAGCAACCAAAGATGGTGACATGGAGGAAATTAATGCCAACTGCCCATTCATTTCCTGATTCTTTGTTCTGCATGCTCCAGTATTTTTAAAAAGAGAGACTGAAATGTAAGGAATCCTGATTCTCACCTCTGACAGGTATGGATTGAAGTGAGTGGAGTTATCCTGGTGTAATCCAGGTTAAAAGGAAGAAACAGGCCTCATACTCTATGCTGAAATTCTTGTATGAAACGTTTCCCAGAAATATCAAAGAATATTAAAGTTCTTTGGGAGCAGGGACTCTCTCATACTGTGTGTGAACAGTGTCCAACACAATGGGGCTTGCTCTTGGCAGAGACCTCTAGGAGCTACGGCAATACATGTAATAACATCTAACTACACCTTCAAGACATGGTGTAGGGAAGTACATTGTGTTAACTCAGTTGAGTGCCTGCCTAACCTGTGATTTAGAGGGGCCCCTCCCTCAGCGTTCAAAGGAGGAAATGAAATCTTCCCCAGGGAAGAAGTATTCTGACCTTTCAGCAGCAGGGTCTATGTGTATTGGCTACAAAAGAAGAGCAGGAACTGGGACGCTTAGGATCAGTTCCCCAGTTTGGCTACCTGGCCTTTGGCAAGTCGCTTAATTACTCTGCTATACAATTGCCCAATTGTCATAATAATTCTTTTCTTTCCCATAGCAGGGTGGGGATGGACGGAAAGGAAGCAAATTCTTCCTACATTTATGATTACAGAGTGCTTTAAGGTGCTCTGGTGAAAGGGCAAAGGGACAGTAATAGATCACATTCATCTCTGCTAGCTGGTCCCTAAAAGTATTTATTTACAAAGCTGAGGCAAGCTCACTGTCTTCAGTGGTAACTCTTTAAGGAAGGAGTTGCTTAAGGTAACATTTTCCAAAGCATCTAAGTGAGTCTCCCAAATTCTTTTGAAAGTGAAGGAATCTCAGACATTCCATTTCAAAAATACACCTGAGCCCTCACCACATTTGAAAACATCTGCATCAGTTTTTCCCTGCGTGAAGAGTATGAAACTATAGAGCCGTCAACTGACCCAAGGAATTTAACACTTATATTAGTGAAATCTAGAAAATTAATATCCTATAACTAGCATGTCACTAAGCAAAGAAGTTTTCCCTTTATTGTAAAGATCATATCAAAACTCTCGGCAGACTTGCCTGATTCACTAGCCGTGAAATCTTGGTCTCATCCTTTGATCTTTCTTCAGATACTACTTCATATAAGAATAAGGCAGACTCCCTTGGCTTGCCTCCAGCAGGGAGAGGCTAAGAGTTTCTGTGCTTCTCTAGGCTAATTAGCCACTTGCAGGACCCCAAAGAGGTGTAATCCACAGTTTTCCTTCACTACATCCATTCCTGTAGAAGCCTGGATCCTGGTCTTTACTTCAACACTGTGAATTGTGGGGTTGACAGAGACTTCTAATCTCCAAATTAAAATAAATTTACAGCAAGGCCCAGTTCTCATAAAAGAGCCAGAAACAGGTAGGCAGTGTCTGAGGAGGTTTGTAGATACCAAGGTATTAGATGCTTTGGAGGTACATAACTTCTTTTTTCCTCTCTTAATTGCAGTCACTCCACAGGCTGCATATGGATGCCTCAGGAATGAAAGAGGGGAAAGCAGAGCAACTGTCTGTGGGAAAAGCTGCATTCCATACCCTGAACCTCCTCAATGCAAAGTTTTTCCTGCCTCCCTTTAAGTTATTTTGCTTTCTGGCTCTATATCCAACTGACAAGGAAAAGACCTTGCTGAGTCAGCCTGAATCCTTTTCTGTTGAGTCACCCTCTTCAGCTTCCAAATTAAAAGGCCAATAATTGCCCGTATATGAAGATTTAGACAATTGCTGCCTTACAACCTCAGCATGAGTTGTATGTGGAATATCTCCTCTTATATGTGAAAAGACAGGCTTAAGTAACATTGTAGTTCGAGACGAAACTGTTGGATGAGCTGTCCTGTGCTTCCCATATGGAACCAGGACTCCAGACATCCAGGTCCCCCGGTGCAGCTGGAATGCTGCATTCTGGACCAAAGACTGCTCAGGAAAGCTAAGATCTGATGCCAGGTCCCAGCTGAAGTTAAGAGCAGGAATGCATCTAACATGAGGCAAAGGACAACCTGGCCCTCTGCTGTGAGCAATTTGCATCTTACATCTTCCATTTAGGGGCTACTTAACCTCTTTGCTGTAGCGCCAAGTGCTAGAGCTACCCTAGTGCTATGTTGTAGCCCAACACAAATCTGCTCCCCACTAGCAGAGTATGCATCCTCCAGTTGCCCTACTGGGTAATCTAAGAGCACTTCCCCTTCCTAGGTCTCTGCCGTTACTTCCCATGGTCTTACGCCCTCTGCTGTGATCACTTCCTCCTGCTAAAGCCTAATTCCTCTTGCTTCTACTCGTCAGCCAAGATTTACTATTCTCAAGGGATGCTGATGCAGAACATGAGCCTCTTCGTATAACCCCTTGAACGTCTTTGGGGCAGGCAGTACTGCTATGTCCAGTATGAAGTAGGAGGAAGTACATGCCTAAGACAGTGAACAAAGAAGAGTTCCAGTTTGAGTTTGTACCTTAATTTCTTTCTGCCTGTGTTCTCTGGCCATATCAAAATACATGTGGCATTTCTCTTCTTGCCTTTGGTGCTATGGAAATAAGTAAGGGAGGCAGGGTGGTCTGCTAGGATAATGTCAGGGTGCAGCAAGCACCAGCTTCTCCCAAAGAGACTGGGAACTGAAGGGGATAATGTGGCTCTAAGGTCAGGGTCCTCACCAGCCAGGGGTGAGGCAAGTAAGCCCAGTGAGGCAAGCAAGCCAGGCAGGCCTAGGAGTGGTAGCCAGCTTCAACCAAGAGTCCAGATCATCAGACAGTTTTGTGGTGACAAGGCAGGTCCAACCTTAAGCCAGGAAGTCAATCCACAGGTCAGGATCAGGTCTAATAAGGCTAACCAGGGTCAGACACAGCCCAGTGACCACCAGGCAGGTCCGCAGTAATGAGGTAGGTCTGAGGTCAAGCTAGGAAATTAGTCAATGGGTCAAGATCAACAAAGTTCATGGTCAGACACAAGCATGGCTGTGCGTGAGCTGGAGACAGGCCCTCCTAACAGCTCTGCTTATATGGTGACTGAAGACCCAGGGTTGAGCTTAAGTGGTGCTCCTGGGCCCACAGGCAGAGGGTGAAGACTTCAGGTGGGACTGACTAGTGCTATTAAGACTTATTAGTGCTCTCAGGCCCCTTGTAGACCGGTACTATTTCTGGTTCTGCCACTGGCTTTCAGGTATCTCAAACAAATCCCTTCCCCTGTGTTTCTCCATCTTACCTGAGGTTCAGTTGGAAAGAAGACCAACAGACCAACGCTGTCTTCTTCTCTGAAGCTTCAAATTAGAAGAAAGGAGCAGTGAAGGTAGCATTATTTTTCAGCATGCTTGTAATTGCAAGATGTGTACCTATTACAAGGATGGGAGTTACAGCAGCTCCTCCGCACAAGAATCTTTCGTTGTTCACGTGAGCAGATTCTCATATTTTCCTTTAACAAGCTTCTGAGTATTTCCGGCAGAATTCCTGTGAGATTAAACATCATATAAAATGTATTTGTCTCGCACAAGATATGACTTGCTTTTGAACCATCAGCAATCATCCCAGCAATTGCTGGAATACAACTATATTTTTTTATTGCTATTACCATTTTTCTGCTTTCTGTCCTGGATCTTGTAAGATACCAGTCCTATCACTAATTATGCTAATAAGGTCCTGAGGTTGATTTAGAGGCTCTGTTATAATGCCAGCCTCTCAGTTTACATCTCAAGTATCGGCATGTTTATTGTAGATGTCTGTTAAGAGAAGCTAATTTTTCCATGCTTGTATGAAGAGTGAGAGCAGAGCCAGAGGTGGAGGGCAGTAGCACACAATAGGATGCAAAAATGAGAAAAGGCAAATAGCTGCTATATCTGCATCTTTCTGACAAAAGGACTGACATTTCCATGGGGCAAAGAGGTAGCATCTGATGGACACGTAACGTTTGGTTTCATACAGTTTTTCCCCAAATACAAACCAAATGGACTCATGAAAGAATAGTTCATTCCTGTGGGCCAGCACCTTGTTTAGTGTCTTGATAACTTTCCAGAGCTGATGTGTGTATTAGTCACCCTTGCTGGTTCATTGCTGATCTGAAAGACAGAGGTTAAATAATTGGGAAAGCAAGGCTGATGTCATCATGGTGTCTGACTGAAGCTGGTACTTGGGAACTGTTGAGAAAGATGTATTTGCTTTGCTTTTGCTCAGGAAAGGGGTCACACAGAGCAGTGGTTCTCAACCTTTTCTCAGACGTGCAGACCGATGCACAATGTCTGCGTGGCTGAGTCACTCTCACCTTCCTGAACCACTCACCAACGAGCATCATGAAAAGGTGAACTCCAGACAGTGTCTCCCCTCTGCAGTCCTCTTTTTCTCTGCTTCTCCCTATTCCTCCCAGTCTGATGGGATCCTGGAGACTTCTAAAGATCAAATGTATGCAGGTACATTTACAAGGGCTTCCTTTATACACTGTGTCATGTGCGTCTGCCCCAGCACACAAGTCAGGATCTGTTTTGTTGTGTGTATAAGTAGAGAGGTTTCTTGTACAGGCCTGTTTTACTGACCATATCATGTGTATATCATATAACATTGCATATGTGTATGGACCTTTTCTACTTAGTGTTTGACAATAAGAATATGCCTTGGCTTTGTACGAGACACAAAAAATACAGACCCTGCCCTAAAGAGTTTGTACTCTAAATGTCAGACAGAGAAAAGACAGGATGCGCTGTGGTGAGGAAGATTTCTGATGTGTTTGTAATTTAAACAGGAAAAAAACGAAACTTGCTTAACAGGAAAAGAGTGTGCCTGTTTGTTTTTAAGAGGCCTTCAAAAAAGCAAAAGTAACAGTTTTCTGACAGTTTGCTGGGGGAGAGATTTCTCTTAACACCTGCTCAGGGGCTTGGGAGAAGGAAATGGACGTACATGCCTGTGTGGTCTAGAGTGCCTGTGCCTATTGTTCCTCTCTTCTCTGGGTGAAATTCAGTTCTGGCTTCTGAGGGCACAACTTGTAGCTGACACCAGGACTGTCTTTATTGGCACACGTGCCAATCGTTTTACTCCTTGAACTTTTCCCTGTGGCTCCGTTGCATTTGCCTGCCTCTGTGTCTAATCCCTATCATACGTTGTGTTTTATGCCTTTAATGAGGACGGATAGACAGCAAAGCAAAACTTCCATGCTGTGATCATAGAAGAGGAGCTATTTATTTCTGTTTCATGTGATGCCATGAAAACAGTCAGCAGTCTTACAGTAGAGCTCTGCAGTATCCACAGCACCTTTGCTGATGCCAGCTGACATTATGTGGCACATGTCCCTTGCAGTGTTCTGCATCACCACGGTGATGGGCAGGCTGTAGAATCAGAAATTAGTGCAAAGGGCATATTTTATCCTTTTTTTAGGTGCACAGTTTTTCAGGTCTAAAACTTCTTAAACTCTGACTAGGGCTTGTCAAGGTTTTTATTATACATATACACATTTGTATTTTAAGAAAGTGGTATTTGAAGTGCTGGGTGTGGGTATGTGCTAATACTAAAAAGGAAACATAACCATATGAAGTCTTCTAAAGCCTTATATTAAAATACCAGAGGCGTTTGACTCCAAAGCCTTGGGTTGAAGAGGTATGTGAAAAAGCCTTGGTCCACCTTGCTCCTAAAGACAGGAACTTCTCATGGGTTTATTTGAAAGTGGTCAACCCCGTAGATGTAAGCAGGAAAGTTCTATGGGTCACACCATCTTAATGAGAGGCTGTCACAGCTGGAGAGCCCCTTGTGATGTTGAGGGGATGTAATGCCACTCAGGGAGCTCTTTCAAGGTACTGGAGCCTGTTAGATGTTTGAATTCCCTTAGTGGTCTACCTTGTCAGCTCTAAACTTCAGGAGACAGTTAAGCCCCAGATCCCAGCTTGCCCAAACTGTCTTCACACTGGCATTTTTCTCTGGTTTTAGTGCAGACACTCAGTTTCCCTGGCTTAAATTTATACCACATCTCTAGAGGAAGTGTGAACACAACTAGGTCAGTTGCCTGGGTTCTGTGAACTCAGAATACAGCACAGCATCCTGAAGTGATGTGTGTATATTAGGACTCCAGACAAATCATACTGAAAATTTAACAGTAATTACAGCGACAACATCCTTATCACCTGGATGGAAGTCAAAAATAACGCAGTGATGAAGCCAGAACACAAGGCAGGTCTCCTGACCCTTTGGTACTGGCCATTCCCAGCTGCCTATGGCAAGCATGCCGATTTGGTGTGGTTATGGCGAACACACAGCAGCTGGTGGGAACAGTCTGAACTGCCTAGGGGAAGCTTATGGTTACAGTCCCTCTTCCAGCTGAGCTGTGATCTGCCCAGGACAGAGCAGTGGTTACAGAGGTGGAACTAAACCGTCCCTGCCTGTCTCCAGTTTTAACCTGGCAGTCGTATCTACTCTTTCACTCCCTGCTGATTACTGAGAATAACCAAGGTAGGCTTTGCAGCTAAGAATACAGTGCTGGTCTGACTACTGCCTGTCTTCTGCATCCAAAGCAGGATGATTACCTGACTTGGAAGTAACTACGTGATTAAGGGAAGAATGACCTTTTTGAAGGGGCAATTTAATGAAATGTCATTTCCCTTAGCAAATCCTGTATTTTTTCTCCTTATGTTCACATCTACTACCCTTGAATATACAATTCAGTCCTGTAAACTTCAATCTGTTACTGAAAATCGTACTTATGACCAGTTTTGATACTTTTTTGATGCATCTTTAAAGAAAGCCATAAGACTCTTTACATGAATAAATGAAATTAACCTTAATTTGCGCCCTAATTTGAAGTTCAAACTTAACATAATCAATATTTTGTGGTCTTCTACAATCGGTTCAAGTCTGTTTATCCAAGGAAATTATTTGTTCCCCTTCTGCATTTGAAGTAGAAATGGACGTAATTAATGCCACAAACTATAAGAAATTGGAAGAATTAGGACTCTGAAGATAGAGAAATATACCATGTCCAAATTCACTACTTGTGAAGTACATGCACACTCCACTTAATTTTTTAATGTATAATATATACACTGTTTCTCAGCAAGCTATCCCTATTCAGCTTTTTGTAAGACTTTAGCTCTTCAACAATGACTGTAAAGCCTGCTTATGCCCCCCACCCCCCACCCCAGTGAAAGCGATTGTATAAACTGAGAAGTTGAATTTGCTGAAATCAGATATGAGAGCAGACATATACTACCAAATAAAATGCATTGTTTTTGCCACAATGTGTTTTTGGATGAGCTACATTTATAACCAAGTAATTTGCTATCAATGTTTCATTGTAATTTACTCTCTAAAGTATTCATCATGTCATAAACTTCACTAGGTACAAGATCAGTTCATTCTAATTTTAAGATTGTATCATAAGAAACACTTAGCACATTGTGAAATAAATTCAAGAAGCATTTAATCACTGCAAGTCTGTCATGCTCATCTTTGTCATCCTTAACAAACTTTAAAACTGCAACTGGGCATTTCTCAGCTAACGTAAAAAGTAACATCTAATAGCTTTCAACTGCAAGTCAGACAGATAATCATCTTGTGGGGACATGCCTCAACATTTCTGTGCATTGAAGGTTGACAAAATGATATAGCTTCCGTAATTCTGAAACTCTTGGCAGCTAAGGAGAAGTGATTGAAAACTTTGGTTATACAACCCTCAAGATCAAATGATTATTTGATCAAACACTTATTTATAAAATAATTTGCTGTTTTACAGAAGATGAGGATGCTTATTTTGCTTCCAGCTAATTGCCCAGCTCATTTTCCTGTAATTTATAGACAGTGATGCCTCCAAAGGTTAACATTAGTCTTGTTAGCCCAATGTGAATAACAAAGCTCAGACTATTTGACTTTATGAATACTTCTTACATTTTCAGATATTCTCATACAGTTCCACTGATGCCTTGCAATAACAATAAACCAGATTTGTTCATTACTGTATGGCTGAGAGGAAAATGACTGTCAAGAACACTTCATTATTTCCATGGTTTGAAAGTTTCTGTTTGCAGAGTAATGCTAGTGCAAATCATTCAGAGTTGTTCAAACTTATTTTTGCATGTTTAGTTGCTATTTTCTGTTTAAAATTAGTAATTAATTTTTTTAGAAAACACAAGTTCTTGTTTATGAGTGAGTGGAATTTGATCTCGTACAAAGTGGGCAGAAGATATAAAACAGTCTGCTTCAAATATAGTTCCAGTTAAGTCAGTCAGCAGCAGCCCTGTGGGAGTGAATACCCACATTAAGTCTCCAGGTTGTTCTCGGTTCTCTGCCTCACTGTGGCAGAATCTCCAAGCAGTAAGATCAATGTAGGAGTTTACTCCGTTCTCCCTCAGTTCTTCTGTGAAATTATAATTAGGTTTTTGTGCTAAACTCAAATGCAACCATTTCCCTTTTGGTTTCCACCATGTATTTCTGATTCTACCTTCTGTAATGCTTTTAGAAGCGCAGAGCACACCAGCAATACAATATAGAAAATCTCTTTATTGTGTAACAGAGCAGCTGCTCTGCTCTAGAGCAAACTGTTTGTACTGCTTGGATAAAAATGTCTAAAAAGCTCTAGGTAAATGTTATCCTAGAAACTTCTCCACATCTGCTCACTTCTGTTTCAAGGTCTTGTGCTATACATAGAGCTGTAACTTAGCTTTTCTTAGAGCAGGAGTTTGAACAAGGGATCTCAGAGGTTCCTTCTAACTCAAGGGTTCTGATTCTTTTCACTGATGTTCTGCAATAAATTCATTAGAACCTGTACATGTCTTAATGGAACTTTCTATCTCTATAGTGGCTTATAAGGGCTCAAGCTCAACTCAAAGTTGAGTCCTCAGTTTAGATTCCTCATTTAGCCTCTTACTTCCCAAGGGCTGAAGATAAAATTCAAGCTGGGTATGCAAGACTTCTACCACAGCAGTGAGTTGGCCCAACAGCATCCCCTCTGGTTACCTGCGAAGAAGTTGAAAACAGGACCCAGAGGTACCTTCATTTATTCTTTGTCTACTGGATTCAGGTTGCTGGACTGGCTTGGGTTTTGGCTCATACTTCTGATCTCTTGGGAAAAACTGAATCTGGGTAAACTCAGATATACACTCTGATGTAGCGTTATGTGTCATGCACATCTAATCAGATGCAGTTTTGTGTATTTTTTCTCTTGCAGCTGGTAAAAATCAAAGGATAGTAAAAAGAAACTGCAAGCAGGCAGCTGTGTGAACCTGAAGTGTTTGAAACAGGGCAAACTGAATGTGGGGAAAGATGTAAAATTGGGGCAAATGTGACCATTTTCAAAGCTGTGCAAAAGAGGCAGAGAAACCCCTTGGGGGCAGGGGTAAAGTCATCATTGCATTGAGTAGTCCGTTGTGATTGTTCTCTGATGTGAAATGGACTGAAAAATGATGGGATTTTTCCCCTTTAATTTATTGGAAATGTGAATGACTCAGTCGTGCTTTAACTTATTTTGTGCCTGCTTTATTTGGAGTTGCTCTGAACAAACAGGGCTTTCTGTTTCCATACTCCTGTAGAATTTGCTTCTTGCCTCACTTTTTTTTTTCTTATTTTCTTTTTCCAAAACTAGAGGTTTGGATAAAAAGTAGCCATAACATTTCTGCTATCAGAAACATACTAAATTCATTCCTTTTAAGCCAGGGATAATGAAACTCCAAAACTCTTCAGAGTCACTTTGAGTGACTGACTGCTCATGAGAATTGTATCCAAGCTTTTCTTTCCAACCCCTTCCTGAATGTTACCAGAAGACCAAGCCTTGAACCCAAGAACTCTTCCAGCAGCAAACCCACCATTCCTTCTTGCTAGCATTCTGTCCTATTGCCCACCAAAGGACATGGCTGTTTGCAAACTAACATCTGAAACGGCTTGATTTGTGAATAAGCAATACATTGTGGTCAGCTACGAGCCAGACTACAGCATTCATGAAAGATGAGGAAGGTGGGTGACTCACATGGTCCAAATAGATGGAAGGCAACCTCTGGGCCAGCCCTTGCTGTCCAGTTAAATGTGATCTCAGAGCTGAACACGCTGAGCAACTCCAGCAAGTCTGTGTCCAGTTCTGATTTTTTGGGTAGAAATCAGATGACATGCAGCTTAAGGCTGAGTTTGTGTTTAATTAGGGGATTATCTCAAATCTGAAATGGAGCCTCTTTGAAGCGTGTGAACCAAAGCTAGATAAAGACTCCCACAAACCTCTGCACACTGGAAATTTATAGGTTTCACCCTGTATTTATTTGCTGTGGCTCAGTTTGAGGTAAAGGGTACAACTCAGCTGCCACAGCTGGACTTTTTTTCTGGTCCACGTTTCTTTCTGGAGGCTGCTTTAATTTGTTTGTTGAGCAGATCATCTGAAATCAGATTGGCTGGAGCTGGAACCGCTCTGCTCGGCTCCCTTAGCAAATACACAAGGTCTGAGAGGTGTCTGGCTGCATGTAATGAAATGAGCTGACTGGCAGTTTAGCATTCCCCTGTGTAGGAGCATCTTAGGAGTAAGACACTTAATTATTATTAACATTCTAATTGGCTTGTGCGAGTGCGGATGTGTGTGCGAGGCTGCGCCGCCTGGCTCGTCGTTGGTAGAGAAGCTACATCACATACTTTCCAAACTGGCTCCCTCTGGATCAAGCAAAGCCTGTATCTTTTAAAATTCATATCTCGACCTTCAGCTGTTTCTAGTAGCAAAACCCTAAACAGACTAAATGTGAGGGGGGGCGGACAAAAAAGTAACTATGTTAAGGAAACATTAACAGGAAAAAGAACATCTTGGTAAGGTCTGCAGATAAGAATGGTAAGAATTGTTCTCTGCAGGCGATGCCTGCAGTACAACTTGTCCTGTATGCTTTAGCCGCTGCTCTATGCCGGCATATAGGGAGGACATTAGCTCTTAATGGGAAACATTAGGTGTTTAAATCAAGAACATTTTTCCACAACGTGAAATTCTGTCAGGTGACTGCTGAAAGCTTCGGTTTCTGCTTCTGGTTCCTGAAGTTACTTCTTGTTAGAGGCTTGCCACCTAGTGCTGGCATTCGGTACCGCTCCGCTGTCTTCTGCCCTGACTCGGTGCTGGAAAAGCCGATTTTAAAAAAAAAAAAATGTTTATGTAACATAAGCAGCAGCTTCTACATGCATTGACTGTTTGGCTCTTAGCTTTTGCAAAGAACAATATTTGCTCTGAGACAGCAGCAATACTTGTTGTTCCGGTGAAACACGCCGCTTACACTGACAAACTAAATCAGAACGGAGGGTTTATTGTAATAATATCCTTTCACCCTGCTTTGGTGGAGTGAGGCAGCCTAAAAATGAATGACTATAGTTTATAGCAGGGTGCTTGCCTTAGTGTGTAACTGCAAATGACAATCAGTTCTGCAGGGTACAAAGATTTTTTTTGATGCATCCATGATTGTCTGGCAGAGAACAAACACTATTCTTATAAACTCACACTTTGGAAAAACATAAAAAAACCTGGCAATTTAAAATAGCTTCCTTTGTGTTGAGACCGTCTCTCTGAAAGACATAATCTGACCATTCAACTGTATTTACAGCTCTCTCCTTCTACTGAGTTATAATAAAAACAGAAGCAAGATCCTTAGCTTCCTGTATCTGCACTTAATTTAGCACTAGCACTGAAATCATCTAACCCTTTCATACTAGAGGAGTGATTTCTACTACCTTTACCCTTGTTAAGAACAGCATCTCACACTGAGTTGTTTTTACAGAAATCTGTGAGACTTAACTACATTTATAATCAAGTTTAGGATGCCAGAGTCTGGCCTAAGGTTATCTTGCTTATGGAATTATCTCTGCTTTGGCAGCACCAGTTTTCTCCTTACATATTGTAAAAACCCGCTTGAACTCAGACTGTGGAAGGTGCTGAGCAGCTACAGTTGCCACCAAAGCCAGTGACTGTTGAATATACTCCACATCAGTCCAGGCTCTGCTCATCACGTTTATTTGACAGGCAATAACCTTTTTATTGAACCCAGCACATTACACTGATGATCCACCCTTCAGCAAATATGATTGTAATAATCACTTGGTATTTATTTAACAGCCAATTGCTGTCTTTTGGGAAAGAGTCTATTTACATAGTTCCAAATTAAGATTAATATATTTTGCAATGGTTATTTAATAAAGGCCAATGTAGGGGAGTTCTCTACTGGTGAGAGGTGAGGATGGCAGACCAGGCATCTGTGTAATGCTTGATTCTGCCACCGACTTGCTTGATGACCTTGGGCAAATCTCTTAGCCGCTACATCCTTGTATTTATTCCCTTGTAAAACTGGTATAATAGTACCCTGGTGCCATGAAGCTTAATTACTGTTTGTAAAGGATTTTGACCTCTCCAGCAAGGAACTGCATGAATTATACTATAGCTAGCCTGTTGACCCTGAATGAAGGAAATGTTTGCAGCTGTTTGTCTAGAGGAATGTCTAGTTAGAAATATATTTTAGGCCAGTGAAGTATCTTTCATTTAAGATAAAAGAACACCTTCTTCCTCCTACGCTCTCCACCAAATGTCAGAACTTCCTATTGCTTTTAAGTGTAAAGTCTAATTTTCTCTGAATATATGTATTCAGGAGCCTGGCCAATTCCCCTTGATATTGATTTAATTGACCAATTGATGAGGCATGTAGGATTTTTTTCTAGTGCCTAGCTTGGGCTTTCCTCATGTTATAGTCTCTGACTCTGACTCCTTGTCCTGTTTCTTTCCTCTCCCTCTCCCACTTCTCCTTAGGAATATAAAGCACTTCAGAAATCGGTCTAGGTTTGTAATAAGTTACTTTAATTGGAATTTTTTTTTATTGGTATGCACAGGTTATCTTTAAATTATTTACTGATGTACTGCCAAGCACTGCTCATTTAACCTCCTTCCTGCTCTCTTTGTATATGGATTCTTCTAATGATACTGGCAAACAATCTTTTAGAGAGCATGCAACGTATTTCTGCAATGAAAATCCCAAATGGAAAGCTAGAAGACACTGCCATTTCAGAGATGTCATGTCCCAGTCTCGTAGGTTTTGGCACTCAGTCTCCAACGGTCTTCATGGGCATCTAGCACCTTGCAGGGTGGGGTGCTTACCCACCCCCAAGCCCAGGAAAGTAAAGGAGAGAGGGAAGCCTTTTTTTTCCCTGCTTCTTTTTTTTTCTTTCTTTTTTTTTTTTTTTTTTCTTTCTCTCTTTTCTTCACCCCCCCCGCCCCCCCCCCTCCTCCCTGTGATCGTTGAGCCACTCCGACGTGAATTTATGTGTGTAATCATCTGTGTTGTAATTGGCAGCCTGGCATATGAGTCACTAACCAAATTAACTGAAGTTTCCTTTGGGGAAAAATGTAATCAGTTACTACACTCAGATACATTGCAACAAATTAACTCTTACTGTTTGTATGGGTTTAGACGTAGCTGGCTGATGGTTTCCTTCCCCAAACCAAATGGGGGAGGGAGCCAATAACAGAGAGGGTTAAAAGCCCTAGGGATGGAGGTATCCTGAAGTGTCTTTCTCAATGGCTCCTAGAAAGTAATCTGCAATATTCTGTACCCTAAGAGTTAAAAAATCATCAATAATATCCATCTTGTATTAGGAGATTGACTTCAAAATCAGTAGGATGGAAAATTACATGTTTTGCTTGTTTGGGACATTTAAAACTTTAGTGCTCCATCATGCCAGATTTTGTTTGCAGCCCAGATTATCAGACCTCCACTTTCTGTGGGAAAGAAAAGTGAAATTTTCATATAATTCCATGATTCAGGAAGCTGGGACTTTAAGAAAAAAATCCAGTGTTGCAGAACTAAGAATTAATTGGTCAGTTAGCAACACAGCACTTGATTGTTTTTCTTCTGTAGTGAAATCTGTTCAGAGCCCAAATCTAAGCAGCACTGTGGAAATAAATGATAATTTTTTTTTTAGTTTGCTGGCTGAATCAAAAAACTAGTAAAAACTTTGTTTTAAGTCAAATGAAATATCTTATTTGAGCTGAAATGAAACATTTATTTTCAAGATTTTTTCACTTTAAAAAAAAATATTCAGGTGCTTTATTTTAAAATGTTTTCATCTCCATAAGTGTTTCTTCCCCAAGTCTGGTAGATAGTTCCAGTTGAGCTTGATCTGCAATTGTCAGGAAATAAAATATTCTACTAAACAGGTCACAATGGCTGATCTGAGAGGGCCTAGTCTAGTGGGTGACTGCAACATTGGAGGACTCAAGGCTTTTAAGTGGTAATTGCTGCTTAATAGTCTCAGGGGGCAGATATAAAAAGATGTAGGTGTCAGGCTCTTTAATCTCTGAGGTTTTGGTATCTGATGTTTTTTACCTTTTTACTGCCTGAGGAGCATAGGACTCCTTGCTGAAATGTTGGTAGGAGGTAGATAGGTTAACCAGTATGAAGTGATATGCAGTAATGCAACAAGAAAGGAGATAAGTGGTGTCTGAGGGACCAAGACAGCTTTCAGGAGGACCTTGCAGCCTGTGTCCTGGGAAGTCTGAGTGGAGCCTCCTGGACAATTAAGATTTTGTAGTGTCTCTGTGTAGAACTGTACTCTATTAGTTAGGGAAAAATGATGTATGGTGCCTAGTAGAAGAGAGAAGAGGAAGGCTGTTTGAAGATTACCATGGTGGACAAATTCTGCAGTTGAGGCATAAACCCCATGATACTGATCAGAGAATGCACTGCAATTGCTGGATGTATAACCAGAACATAATTTTGGCCCATTCTTGTTCCCACTGAAGTCGGTCAGCTGGTGCAGTGCAGGTTAAATTATGACATCTGTTTTAGTTTTAACCTCAAACTGCCTTTAAAAAGACTCACTCGGAAAAGGTGTGAGGTATTTTCTTTTTATATATATATATATTTATTTATTTCTTGGTGTCCTTGCAAAAACATAGCACAAGTGTCTTAATACCACTGTGATTCTTTGGCATGACTCTGACTTCTAACTATGCTAGTTTGCTTTCTCTTTTATCTTTTCAATTCTTTTCTTCATATATTTGTTTTAATAACTAGAACAATCTATTTTTGCAGTTGGAAGAATGCAAAATTCAATTTATCTCACAGAACACCTAAAATTAATTCACGCAGAAAAGGGGTGGTAGAAGATTTAGGTCCTGACTGTAAGCTTTTGACTGGAGTCATTTGTCATTTTGCTCCATGGATTGGAGCAATGAAGGTTTTATAGTGTGAGCTCTTAGAGTGTCAGAGCTGTGTGTGATCTCACACTACAGTGTCAGGGTTTCCTTTCCCATGCCTTCCTCAGTGGCCTATACAAATCTTATCTGCTTGAGACTGGTGTAGAGTGGAGCTGGACTGGACATGGTCCTACTGTCTTCTTTTATACTCAACGTGAAATTAGTTCTGTGCTGAGGATATGGCACAAGGCATCTGGATCACTTGTGGTCTGCTGGTGGTTTGTATGTGGGTACAGGCATTGTATACACAGGATGTTCATCTGAACTTCTCAGTGGTCTAACTCTGTTCTGTAAGACGAGCGCTGAAAGAGTGGAGCTGCAGAAATCGGAGATAGCAACCTGGAGGTGTGTTTGATGCTGGATTTTGATGAAGCCAAACTGGGGATACATTCTGGTCTTTGAAGATACTATCTGGGATCACATGGCTGAATAACCCTTTGAAGGAATTAGGTTGCTCACTACCTCCTGCTGATCAGTTCCATTTTCAAGTGGTAGGATCACTTTGCTGTGGCAGAGTGGTACTAGGGCAAAGAAACAAGTGTAATGGAGTCTCTGGAGTCTGGCTTTAGTGATAATGTGGAAACACAGGGCTGGGCACATCTTCATGGTAGGTGCTACCAGAAATCCTCTTCGGCCTAAGCCTTGGAAGGAGCACGTATCAAGGGCTTGTAGCCTGTTTCAGCCAAAGCAGAGCTTCCCTGAAATGCCTTTTTGATGGAAAATGAAATGCAGAGAGCAGTGGAGATTCTGATGGTGGGGATGCTTTGTGGCTGCTGAAGGGGTGGGGGGAGCTGAGTGTGCAGGTTCCTGATCCTTTCAGTCAGTTTCTACAAGTCCATGCTTGTCAGCACCCCCTTTCCCAAGGCTGTTTATCTTCCTGTCTGTTGCTGAGAGCTCTTGGATCCAAACGAACTGAATTAGTTCACACCTGCCATATAAACCAGCAATACTGTAATAAGTGAGTGGGCTTCACTGCTGAGAGCTGTGTGTTTTAGGTGCGCTGTGAATCTATGCTCTTCTCTGTCAGCGAAGGAGAAGGCAGGGTAGCAGGGCTGGGTCAGGCCCACCACCTGCCATGCTTTGCAGAGTCACTGGGAGCTCCAGGGTGCCTTCAGAGACAAGAGACCTTCTTCCTTTGCCTGTCACAAAATGAGCAGTGATGGCAGGGGAGGCAGAACAGCAGTCAGATTTCCCACTAATGCATGTCCTTCCTCTAACAGAGGCTCTTGGCCAGGCCCCCATCACATTGCTGAAAAACTGAATAACACCCAAACCCTCTCACTTCGAATCAATGGGAAGGGAATGGAGGAAGCAACAAGGAGATGCTTGGGAAATGCTCCCTTACTGACACGGCCTCTGTCACGTTGCAGCGTTCAGCCTGCTCTGGGTTTTTGCTTGTCAGGATGTGTGATGCCCTGGAGTGTCAAGGGGAGAGGAATACACCATTTGATCTTGCCCAAAGTGGCTGCAGTAGCCCTGATTCCTCAGCTTTCATTGTTGCGACATTATTAGTGTTATGCCAGAGCTGCAGAAAGATCTTTGAAATGTGTGTTATAATCGATGAAAGGCAAAATTTGCACTTGGGAGTGGTATAAATAGTGCATAAATATCCTTCTTGCTGTCTGCACTGAGGTGAGTCTTGTCTCCAGAGCTTCCACTGGTTTTATTGCTTATCCCTACCCCCTCACCTCCACCTCCCTTCACAATACTTAATTGACTGACTTCATCTTGGCACTTTCTGTGTCTTGCCGAAAGAACAAACTCAAAATAGCTTTCTGGGGTGCATTTTGGATGTTTTTTTTTTTTTTGTGCCACTGAAAGAAGAGATGGTTCTTTTAAAGAATGCAATTTATTTTATCCACTTTCATCCTGAGTTTGTACATGGGCCATTAGCTGCCAGCTGAGTGGTAAACACATAAATGGTGGTGGTACTGCCTACATCTCAGATCCACTTTCTCCCCTCCAAAAGCTTTTCCCTTCTCCCTAGCTGTGGTTATGAGCTAGCAAAACTCACTTAACTCTTTTTCACCAGCAGAATTAACTTCCATTAATGTTATGAGTGCTTGAGGCAAAAGAGCATTAGTCTGTTACACCTCCTCTGAGATGCCTCCTCTATGGTGTTGAACAGGTTGAATGACAAAGCAGTCATTTAAAAACCTGTTTGAAGCTCATTTACCAAGAAAGGGAAGTTTTGTAGCTAAGTTGTTTGGGAAGCAGAAAGTCTCAGTTCGGTTCCCAAAAGACTTTAGAATCTTTTGTCATGAACCTGGAATATGCAATCTCTGGGTTTCCTGACCTTTATCTTTCTTGTAGCAACTTTCTTCTCTAGAAAAGGCTATCGGTGACCTATGCTGGGGGCATGGCGGTGGCAAATGTAGTCCTTTATCTCCCTTGGTGTATTAAATGGGAGATAAGACTACTTCCTTGTACATTTTCTGTCCTTTGTTTAGAGTGGGAGACCTCAGCTCAAATGGGAGCATAAAATACAAATATAAAATGTAAACGAATGTCAGTGTCTTATAATCTGTTGTCCATGTAAGTTCAAGTTAACTAGTATTGGTGAAGTGACTACAATCTCGTACTCCACCTCCATAGGCCATGTTTATATGCAGGTCTCATTGAATTTCTGCGTAGTTATGAGATCTTGAGGAATAGCCGGAGCCCATTTTACTTAGTAATGGAGTAGGTTGTGAATAGGTCTGTTGTTGAAGCATTTATTGTTTTTCAACTTAAGTTATGGTTTCATATAAATAATATATGTAGCTAGTCAATGCTTGGGAAATGCATTCTTTTCCTTGTGAAATATTTATGGACGTCAGTGCCTACTAAGTACCCAGTCAATGTTGGGAATACAGCTCTATAGTAAGAAGGCTTCGTTGTCTTTAAAGGCTTTGTCAGAAATTGGCAGGGTAGGAGAGACCTGTTAGCTGAAAGATGCTGGAAATCTTCCCCCATCCACCCTGCCCCCATCTGTGTGGGGTCCATCCACCCCCCCAGTATTTTGAAAATGGATTTTATGTTGGTGAAAGTTTCTGTACTGGCAGGAAAGACAATGGAATCCTCTACATCAGTAGGGGACAGTTTTGTTATGAACTGGTAAAAAAAATAATTCATACTGCAATTGAGATCTGTTGGGATTTTCTGTTGTCAATCAAATAATTAAAATTATCTGAATATTTGCTACAACAAATCATAACCTCCAAAATACTAGCACTATTCAGTTGTGGCACAATGTTGACAATGTAGAACTCTCAGTTTCTCAAGTCTTCAGGGTAGAAATGAGAATTAATCCAGATATGGGTTTACTGGTAGGATACTCCAATGTGACATGCATACTGGAGTCATCTGAGACTCCCCCTGACTTTTCTAGCCTGGAAAGAGATGCTTCTGTGTAAGAACTGTTGTGATTTAAGACAAAGAAATTCTAGGCTCAGGCTTTACCTCAGATAATATTGCAGTCTTGAGATTCACTGTTGGAAATCGCATCCTTTTTGTCACAGGGCTGTCCTGCTCTTTGACTGGGTGACAAGACTTTGTAATGAATGAGACTTCAAAGAAGTGGACACCAGATATTTTTTTTCCTCCCCCAAGAAATCAGCATGCCAGTTCCTGAGCTTGAAACAGGCACTTGGGGGTGAACACTTTGAAGTATAAAGGTTTTACATAGGCAACTAGACAGGAGCAGAGATGGCTGAAGATCTTCCATGATGAAGTTTAGTCCTGAAAAACCCACCCTGAATTCAAGAATTTGTCAATCTGTTTGAACTGATTCAAGTCATCTTAATAATTTAAATAGTAATTATTTAAATTTTTTGTCCAGTTTTGACTCCTACAGGCTGCAAAGAGACAGCACCTGCACAGACCCATGAAAAGCTGCCTTTGTAATGCTTTCTGCAGTTTCCTGCTCTGGTGGCCTGTGAATGGATGAATTTCTTTTTTTTGCTTAATAAACAGCCCCATGTATCTGTCTGGAACTCACACCATTAAAGCCTTAACTCAGGAATTTAAAATGATGTATTCTTTTTCCCTTACCTACATGTTAAATCATAAACAAGCTTTAGTAATAAATATTTCTATTTTATATGTATATTTTTATGCCTTTATCCCAGTTCTCTTTTCAAGGCTAAGGGCTTCAGTGTTAGATTCTTGCTGCATGTTTAACAAACAAATAGTGAAAAATAAAATATGCTGATGTGGAGATTATTATACATAAATCATTGAAAAATGCTCTTTTTTAGAGAAGGAAATCACAAAAGGAGTCATTGACCTGAATAAAAGAAGCTCAGCTGTACTCCAGAGAATTTGCCATTTTCGATACATGTTAGTGCTTGCTAACAATTGTAATTTATTAATCCTGTTCTGTCTTCCTTTTCTCTCTACTTGCACGTTTGCTTTTTATTGTAAGCAAGAATTGCATTTATTTTCCAAGAGTGTAAATTGATCTTTTGGTCACTGATAACCACTAAAAGCTACTTGATAGTCAAAACAATCTCCCAAAAGACCCATAACCAAAGTAGGTAAAAAAGGCCTCCTCGGTAGATCATTCAATTTTAATATTTCTAAGAGAAAAAGCAGTATTTGCATCCTGAAACAGAGCCAAGGATATTCTGGCCTGATTTGCAGGTCATAACTCTCCTCATGGTCTGTTTGGAAACAGAAGCTCCCTGCCTACTGCAAATTGATGTAGCTCTGCTGCTCCAAATGAAATACAGTTAGCTATGCTGATAGACTCAAGGTTATAGAGTGGTGATAGGATTTTTCATAATCTCTGGAAAATCAGGATGTCTGTTTTGCTATTTAAGTGGGAGCTGAACTCCTGGAAATTGTGCTTCTCATGTAAAGAAACTAGAAACAGAGTTTAGAGAGCATAGGTACATTATTATATGCTCTCTTATTTTTATTTGCATCTTGAGTGTATCTGTTGTATAGAGGCTTTACTTGTTAAAGAGCTGTCAGGCCCCTGCTTCCACCCTTGGCGTCCCAAAGCTTCCATCTACATCCAGTGTTTGCCAAACACATATTCATATCCATGTAGAGATATATGTACATGCCCACCTGAACTAATAGATGCGATTGTCTTTTTCCTCATGTCTCTGTTTTACAAATGAAGATGCAATACTTCAGTATTTTATATTTCCAGCAATCAGAACTAAATTCTGCAAAGGAGGAAGCAAGAAATTAAACATCGTTCAGGATCAGGTAATCTTACCTCAGTAAATATCCAGTTCTGATTTGTAAGCACCAGGTATCTGTCTCAAGCATGAATTTTCTCTCTCCCAATACTTCTTCCAGTTAACTGTAAAATTGCCTAGTTTCACTTTGAATTGAGCTGTAGTCTCAGCACCATGTCTTTTTTTATTTAACAAATGTTGACTTTTTTTTTTATAGGATCTCTTTTCTTCCTTTGTCAATGCACTCAGAATTTGTCCAAGGAGGGTTTTTTTTGTGCGTCTTCCCTGTGGTATGTTGTAAACTTACTGACAGAAGCAATTGAGTACTTAACCAATCATTAGTGCTTGAGTTTCCCCTTCAGCTGCAGCCATGCTATTTCTGAAGGTAGACTGTGATGTGCCTGCTGTCTGTATTCAAGTTTTAAATCTTACTGAGATTCAGTAGGTGCTGTGCATAGCTTAGCTCTTGTCAAATCTGGAAATTATTTTTTTCTGTTATGTTGGTAAGATGAGGTGCTTGCTGGCTAGAACACTTGTTTTCCTCCCCCTCCTTTCAGTGTCTTTAAAAAAATATTATTGGGGGGAAAAAACCCATATGAAATAAACCAGCATGCAAAGAGAAATAACCAAGAAATATGTGGTATATTTGTGCCATTCATTTTAGTAAATTCTTAATGTGGACACAAGAGTGTCTGACTTTGTAGATAAATTTCTGTATTCTTCGCATTTATTGAATCAGCAGTGTACCCATCCATTATGTAATACTAGCAGCTGGTCAGCCTTTCATGTGATGTACAGTTTCCTTTTCTTCTTGTAGTAATGAAAGAATAATAGTATTATTCTTCAGCACCTTTCAGCTAATGTTTTAGATTATCATCCAGCTACCAGTTACTTATATGTAGATGCAGATCCTAATTTGCAAGAAGAATTAGCTTTGACTAAAGTGTTAGTTTATACTGATAGGGTTGGAAAAGAGCTTCTTTACAAATGGAAGCTGTTGGACAGGTTAAAGAAACAATTGTCAGTATCATTGCTTCTATGCGCCTGAGCCATTTTGGAAAGAGGGTTCTAATTATTGGCCTCAGCCAAAGAGAGGGATATAAAAGTCTGTATTTCACAATCCTTCCCTACATCATAGGTGTCTCTCGGGCCCTCTGAGAAAACCTGTCCCTGCCTCCCTCAATACTAGGAGGTCACAGTATTCTTTAGCATGTTTGCACATTCCTCCTTTTTCTCCCTTCTTTCACTTCTTCCTGAATTTATTTACTATCTGTGTTGGGGAGCATTTGACATTGTCAGAAACTGGGTGTTGGTGATTTGAAACCTTTTTTGATGACACCTCACTCATTTTCACTCACCTGATACATCCCACATTATTTTGCAGTAATTAAGACCATAGTGAGGAACAGTGAGTAGCTGAAAGGAGTGGAAACCAGTTCTCCAGTAGCTACAGAGCTGTAGCAAAGAGATCATCTGATTCTAGCTGTGCAAGGATCTTGCACAACTCCTGCCAGTTTCTCTCTGAGACCAGGAACAGAAAAATAAGATGTTAAGAAACAGTAATGTACGGAAGGCAAAACAGCAGACCACTGACCTTTCCTGTGCGGTCTCCTGCCGTGCTTCTCTAAATGATGTTTTATCCTAAAGAACATATCTTTTTATTTTCTCTTAAACAAACAAACAAACCCAACAGCACACTTTGGGGAACTGTCAAAGAATTTGGGGTCTGATTCACAGCTTATTGAGGTAATAGAAAATGCTTCTCATTATGTGTATATCGGTTGCTTTTTTAGAAATGGTTGCAATGGAAAACATTAAGTTGGGCAAATGTTAAACGTCTGGTATCAGACCAAGGGCTCCCTTCTACAAAATGCTGAGTAAAGCTGGCTACAAAGCAAAATATCTGTTTCAGAAAAAATGAGGATATTTTAGAACTTTTATCTCATCAAAATAAAAATAAAAGCACTTGCTAAAGAGAGAGCAAGTGAACAGAATAGAGGTTTAGTTCAATATATGCCAAAGCCTGGTTTTGAGGGTATTCCTTTAAGTTGTAGGAGACCGGGGTTCATGTTTATGGCCTACAATACCTTCTTAACTAAGATCAATGTGTTAAGCACAATTGCTTCTGTTGGATTGGTTCTGACCCATTCCCTTGGGCAGAGGAGAGACAATGACCCAGAGTTGGGGCATTTGCAATGATAGGAATACTATGTCAAATCCTTCCTCTGCTTTATTTGGAGCCAATTCCATCTTTCCTTTATCACATGGTATAAATCCACTTCACCAGGGAGTGTGCTAACCACTGGACTGCTGGTTATGCTGGGATCCTTTCCCAGTCAGGTTTTGTTCATCAAGATGGGCTGGAAGATTCTTCCCAGCAAGTGTTTTGTTGAAACTGATGTGTTTCCCACAAAAAGTTTCAGTTCTGAGAGATCAGCATTTTCTGCGCCCCCTTCAAAAGAACAAAACAAAACAGAACAAAATAAAAAAAGGTCTTGTTGGAAAATTCCTGACTAGCATGAGCACTGATGAGGTCAATTGACCGCTTGCATCCTCCCAACGTTTATGTCTTTTTATTTCAAAACAGCTAGACAGCAGCGTTTCTGGGCAGGAAATTGCAAAAAGCTAAGACTGCATTTAAATAGTGCATTCAACTGCAGCTTGCACCAAGTGCAATTTTGAAATAATCTTTATATAGAAGATGTTGTCTCAACTACCTATTGAACACATTGAATCTCCCACGTGCCTAATCTTCCTGCTCTGCACAAAACATAAAATTTGTCTCTTAAATATCAGAGCCAATATCATAAGAAAGAAGCCTAGAAAAAGAAACTTTAGTAATATAACCCTTAAGTCCATCCCAAAAGAGACTTTCACTGTCGGATGAAAACTAGCTGGGAATGTGTATGTTGAGAAGGGAGAGAAAGAAGAGATAAGGGGGTCAGAGAGGTCTAAACAGCTCTTGCATGGGTTTATCCCTAGCAGGAAGACAAAGAATGCTAAACAAAGATTTTATTTGCATTAGAAATGTGACTACTATATGCAGCGGGTGTGGGGCAGCTTTCCTAGTTAACAGATTACTGTTTGTATTCCTACCTCTGCTGTAGGTCTATCCAAGGGTTCTTAGACAAATAACTTTCCCCTTTGTGCTCCTGTTTCCCTAGCTGTAAAGTGGTGTCAATGACATTTGTTGCCTTTGTAAAAAAGCACTTTGAGATCTGTGGGCAAATGGGTTGCAATTAGGGTTGTTACTAGTTCAGAAAGAGAAAAAGCTGTAAAACGGAAGTTTGAAGTCATCCTTATCTTTCTATGTCTCTTTCCCTTTAGGGCTTTTTTTTTTCTTTTTTTTTTTTTTTTTCTGTTGGGAAGGAACTAGTGAACTTAGAAGTGGCCAACAGTCTTGACCTCTGAGCCAAGAATCAAACCTTCCTGTAGCTTAGTTGTAGGATGCAGATCATGTGCACCAAAGGTGTATGCAGGTATTTGGAAAGTAATATACAGGTGACAGGTGGGGACAATTCTCTGGGTGTCCCATTGCAAAATGCATTTTGCTAAATGGAAAGCTGGGTCAGAGGCAAGCCAGTCACGCTGACCTCAGAGTAAACATCTTTTTCCAGCTGGAATTCAGATGGGTCAGCAGCCCTGCACCAGAATTGTTCTATTGCTAGTCACACAATGTATCCTGGCTTGAGGGCTGTCCTGAGCTACATCTCAACTCCCTGTGCTTCAAAGCCCCAGGCAGGCACATACTCACACTACGCCCTCCTTCAGGTTATTATTGCTTGTGCTTGTTTACATGATCATAACACTTAACTATCCTAGTATGCAGTGACTGTCCCCAGAAGCTTCTAGTATGCATAGATGGGGCAGGCACAAACAACTCATGTGTTTTGCTCATGAGTAAAACAAGACTGAAGCAAAGATAATATGCATTAAATAGGAATCATATAATAGTTTTAAAAAAAACATTGCAATGTTGACATTTTCTATACATGAATTGTCTGCATTTAGGTCACAATAAAAAAAAATGTTTTAATGCCTTTGAGTCTGGATCACCTATTCCCAAGGGCCTCACAAGCAATCAATAATACAGCAAAGCAGCTGTATTTAGAGACTTTGTTCTGCCATTTGATTCCTGAACAGATTTTTCATGACCAAGACAGACAATGAAACAAATAACTATTCAAGAAAGCTCATTATAGACTGAGATCCCATACTCCAGTCCCACAGCTTATTGTCCACACGGAAACACAGCTGAGAAATCCAGCATTGCTTTATCAGCAAAGTTACAAATATTTACTAAGGAACAGAAGTCAAATAGGAAGGACTGTCTAATCCAAGCTATGCATGCTTAGAACTGCCCTAAGCATGAAAACAAGTGTTTTTTCTCAAATTTTCTTGCTGTATGGGTGGTCTCTAGTATTATCCATAAATTTTTTTTTTTTTTACTTTGTGCAGGATAAAGAGGATAATAACCATACCAGCTTCACCAGCCCATGGAGAGAACAGCTGAAGAGAGCATGTGAAATTGCTATGATGAATAGCAGAAGAGGGGAAAGCTTCTTGCAGTGAGGGAGATCTAAGCTCTAAGCAGCACTTCAGGCCAGGAGGCAAACTGAGAAAAAAATATTTTGGATGTAACCAGGTAGGTTGCTAGTATTATATTAAGAGTAGTGTATGGTATTATAGAACAGAAAGCCAACTGGTTCTCCATGCAAAAGAAAAACAAAAGAAAATGAATGCAATAAAATATGCAGTTCAAACCTTATTTAAATAAAGGAGGGAAACAAGGGCTATTCCAAAGAAAGAGTTCAACTCAATCAAAGAAGAGATTCTAAAAAAAGTAATCTGTAGCTTAACATGGGCAATAAGAAGTTTACCTTGAAAAATCAATTGCAGTTGCTGGAATAGTTTCTCTCTTGGTATATCATAGTATCTAAGATTCCAACCAGTATTACAGTCTGGTATGCTAGGCACTGTCCAGTATGCCAGCACTGCTTGCTGTCACCATTTCCAGATTCAGTCTACTCAAAGACTAATGAAAAAACCAGCTCAAAAGAGGTCAGTCTTCTGACCGTCACACAGCAGAGATCTACGGTGCTGCAGATCTGATGCACGGCCGTCTGTGCTAAGTTCCTAGTGGCTCTGAATCACCTTTTCTTCTGGAGACAGTATGAGGATAGCTTCATTAAGGTCACAGGAGCTAGGCTGTTGTGCAACTGTCTGAAGAGAGAAGAAAGCCTTCTTCCTAATTAGAGACACTGAAAGAGAAAATGGTGTGTACTTTTCTCTTAAAAATGTGTCTTGCCAAGGAGGAGCGAGGCTTGAAACCAGCGTTTCAAAGGTACTAGCCCCACTGTGCTCATAGTTAACTGTTCCAGCTTAGTGTGCAGTGATGGGCAGCGACGGTGGTGGCAGAGTACCTCTTGGGAGCTTGAAAAGCTGTGACCTAGAAGACTCTATGCCACAGGCAAGATCAAGCTGTTTTGTCGAAGACACTGACCAAATTCATAATGTATATGTATGCTGTATGGAAACCACATCTATAGCGTCCCAGTCTCCCCACTGCCTTCAGTAGCTGCTAAAGAATCCAGATAGCTCAAACCAAAGACGTGTAAGTTGATTGACCCCTTTAGCTCCAGATGCCTTTGAACTATTGGTAGGAGGGCTTGCTAAGCTTTAATCTTACTCGAGCTAGTCAACACACTTACTTTGTAAAGGCCTCAGGCTGGTTTGACTATTTGCTACCAGCAGCAATCCAAATGTTAAAGATCAGCACATTCGATAAATATTAACAGAATTTCAGGCCAACAGTTCAGCAGTAAAATGCTGCCATGTGTTAGATTTTTTTTTCCTGATCTATAGCTGTTGCTGGTGTGAGTTGATGTTAGTGGCCCTCTTCTTCATTTCACTAATGACAGCTGTAAGCCTCCTATATCAACAAGCTGGCTTAAGCTATGACATGATTAGCTCTGCCTGTTTCTCTGTATACTTAGCAATCTCTTCCTTCTTCATAAAGTGTTCTAGAAGCTCATATACATCATGGTGGGACACTGAATCTATTGTTGGCTTAGTGATGAACAGATGTCAGGAAAAAAACGGTAACAGGAGAAGGTCTGAAAAAAGTATTCTTCCACAAGGGCCTTCCACATAGCAGAGGCATTAGTAAAATGCAGGAGAGTCTTTCTTCAGGTTGTTCAGTGGCAATCAGTCTGATGGTTTTTAAGTCATTCTTGAACTGAGTTTTCCTCAGGCAATAAATGTGGGAAGTTAAGACTCCACTGGAGTGTTGGTGGACCAGTCTTGGGCTAGCATTTAGGTACATTGAAGGCACAATGTTGTAAACCTCTGGGTAAGTATATGTTACCAGAAGAGGTATGTGTATACCATTCACAAATACAATCATGCATTTCAGAAGACACTTGATTTTTTTTAAAAGTAGTTCTTGAATTCCCAAGTGCCTAAATCACTTCTGAAAGTAAAATACTCTTTAATCAAAACCTTTTGAAAGTATTATCCTCTCATTCCTCTTTAAGCGCTTCAGTGATTTTTAAAGGCACTGATCACCTATTGATTGCTTTGAAGTTACTGACAATTCTGATTAGTCAGTACCTCTGGAGAAGTTTGGTGTCTCAGTTCATTTGCCTGTATTTTAAAACTGTGGCCTCTGCTTTTAATTGACTTTTGAGACAGGTGAAGTTGATAAAGTGAACGAGTACAAAAAACTTAAGTGCAGCAGAGGATTACAAAGTGGGGAAGATGATGAGAAGAGAGATTGTGGCTGAGATTAAAAGGCAGGATTTCATTGGGATGTTTTTCTTATGTCAAGACCTCCTTTTTATTGCCTTTTTTTTTTCTTTATATGGAGTTGCACTGGAAAAGCTGCATCCTGACTCTCCCACATCCCTGTATTTTATCATAGTCAATGATACACATCCTTGTAAAAGCAGGTTAAATATTTTTGTGGTTAAATGTCACCTGGCTTGGTGGAAGGAGAAGCCTCACATACAGGGCTGGTAGGAATGAGTCATTTCATAAGTTACAGTCTCTGCTGCTCCCCCTCGTCTGGACCTGTTCTCATCCTACATCTAGCAAGGTCCTGCCACTGAAGTCACTTAAAACCTGGACTGGAGAATACATGCTACAGCATACTGTACTTGTACCTTGCAAGCAGCAGTTCTGAGCTAGGACTGTGTTCCCTGGCTGCAGTTCCCTGTTCTTGGACTCCTCTGAGTCTTTGTGGTACGTTTCATATTTAATTTTGGAGGTCTGGGCAATTCTGCTGCTTGGATCTCCTAAGCTAAACAGGGTCAGACCTGGTTAGTTCTTGGATGGGGTAACCTCCAAGGAAAACACAGGTGTTAGCCTGTAGGAAGTGTGATGGAGATTCAGTAGGTGGCTCAGTTCCCTTAGAGTCAGGATTGAATTGGTAAGTCTCTCCAGGGCCAGAAAGTGCAGTACTGGCAGAGATGACATCTTCCAAAGGTCAGGGCAGGATGGAAAACTGATATCTGTTTGTTTTGTTTGCAAGGGCATGAGGAAAAGTTCCTGCCCTAGTAATGAGACACCTCTGATGTGATTGAAGAAGTCAACAAAGCTCTGCTTCTTTAAAATTGGGAAATGACCCTCTGAAAAGATCACACCTGTGGTATTCTAGGAGGCCACAAAACACCATTCCCTAGTCTAAAAAAGCCCAATTAATTCTTTTCTAGACTTGCTGCTAGTGGAGAGCCAGCTCTGCTGTCTATGTGAAGAATGTCCTCCTTTGCAGGCCAAGGACACCAGCCTGATTACCATGATGGGTCAGTATAGGTTATGCACAGGGTAGGTTTACAGGTGAAATACATCCAGTTAAAGTGTGCTAGCTGTTAACAGCACCTCCAGTTGTGCTCCTTTCTCCTTCAATAACAGCATGAGCTAAACCAGTCTTCATAATATTATGGCTCATAGTTAGCCCAAGACTTCCATGAATGGGCCTGTGGTTTCTGTTGGCACAGTGTGAAAGCCTCTTCAGGGCAGAGCAAAGAAACGCCGTTTCTCTGGAGAAAACTTGCATCAGGTCTCCTAATTTCTCTCCTTCACTATGGCCATGTTGTTGTATCCCCTGCCCACAGGATCAGGCTGTACAGTGCTAAAACAGAAAATAGGAGATGCTTCAAAATGGGTGGGACAGCTGCTGCCTACTTTCCTCACTCTCCTTATCTAGATACTGTTCTCTGCAAGGACAACAACTACTGAAAGGTTTTTCATCCCAACCAGGATTAAAGCAATTACTACATGTGTGTGGACAATTGTGTCCAATTGACTCTTAAAGATGTCAATTAAATAGGAAAGTCCTTTGTAGACCTCATACAGTCTGTGGCTTGTCTCAGATGTTCACATAGGACGTTAGCTTAGAATGAAGTTCTCATTCATGCTTTATTAAGATCAGTTTGTACTTTAATAGTTTTGCATCAAACTTCCTTTTTGCTTAGCACTTTTCCTGAGTTCCTGGGTAGTAGTGAATGAGAATTCTTCCTGTAACACAAATCATTCTACCACTTTGGACACAATCATGTGTATTACACCTGGCTCAAAACTTCAACTCTCTATAATGAGAAATGATGCTATGGTTCGTCCCACCAAAACTGGACAATGATCTTACCAACTTCAAATTCACTCATGTGAAATACCTTTCTCAAATTACTGTGAATGAACTTGTTGCAGTACAGTGCCTTAAGACGAAATCTTAGATTTTTGCCTCATGAAGAGAGAACTTTTTCAGACAATTATTGTTATTCCTTGCTTGTATTGTTAGTCTACTGAATTTATTGCGTCTTTATTTGGGACAGTGCTGAATACATTCTTAGTTATCAAGTATTGACTCACTATTCATTCCTGATTTATTGAAGCCTGTAGTGGGAAAAGAAGGAACACTGCTAAGCATTTTTGAAAGTAAAGTCAAGTGGATATAAAGCATATGCTTAATGTTAAATGTCTGCTTAAATGCTGTCCCAAAAGAAAGATGGATTTCTGATCCTTAAGCATTTTGCATTAAATCACAGGGGTCGAAATTCAGGATTTGTTTCACTGAATCAGTCAACTCAGTATAAATGAGCTATTTTCTGAGTAACAACTGATGGTGCTTTCTGTGCAGACCATGCTTTTGGATGCTCTGCCTCATCTGCTGCTTGTTTTGGTTAGTCCTGGAGTCCTTTACATACAATTTCGCTAATTGCAGCTGGACTTGCCACTTACTATTTGAGAGAAAAAGGCAGAGAAAGTACAATTTCTAGATTTTTGTGGGTTTAGGCATCTTCATGACAGGTTTACTGAGCTTGCTCATATTATGCTCTTCTTGGCATTTCCTCCTTTTGAAGTCATTAGAAGCAATTTCATATTTATAAATAAAATGTCCTAATGCATCTAATATTTGATGAGGTCTGGCTGCTGCCTGCTTTTCTTTTTAATGTTTACACCAGGTGCCTCTTGCTATCAAGGAACCAAGCAATGAATAAATTTAACAGATATTTCTCTTAATTAGTCCCCGAAGAGCTGGCAATGAAAAACACTATCAGAAACATTTTACTGCTTTAGAAAATATAAGACTTCTTCACAAAGCCACTACACAGAATTACAGAACAGCAATAAAATCATCACTTGCATGCAGAAATAGGTTGTTTACACAGGGATCTTGTATGAGCTGTGCATTTATTAGTATTAACTTCTAATCATGCAAACACTTCCACACATGCATCTGAGTAGAGCCATTGAAGGCAGTGGGACAACCATGCTGCCTAACATTAGGTAAAGGCATTAGAGTTTGTAGGATTAGATCTCCATTTGTGTATATCCCTAAGAGCTTTACCTTCTCTCAGAAGGGGCAAGGAAAATTTATATTCCAGATTGGTGTAATTACTGTAGCACATACAATATTGGCAAACTAGATTCTCTGAATGTCTGCAATGTTTCAAAGCAGTTTAAGATACAGGCTAAAGGCTGACAGTTTCTTATTCTGACTTATATTCTGCCCCCTCTGCTTTTGATTCTGCATTCAGAGCTGCCACGAGGATGTCAGTACTGCAATAAATATGCATTTATGTAGCACCTTTTTTTGAAGTTTTCTAAACATTTTACAGACAGTCCTTTATATTCACAGAACTCAAAGTATTTTAGAAATCTCTGTTAGTATTGTTATCCCCCTTTTATTGAGGGAGAAACGGGTATGTTTCAATGGAAGTGACTGATCCGGGAACCATTGCTTTCAAATCAGATAAATCAAAATTCTCCTATGAAAATTTTCTCCGAAAGATCTCAAGTGGCTCTGGGGGAAAACATAAAGTTTTTATTTCTGTGTTGCAGTTAGCTGATATAGGCAGGATTACACAAGGCTAATAAACCTCATGTGTGATGATAGTCAGCCTAGAAAACTCCTATCAACCAAGACACACAGTAATTATCTCTACTCCATGGCTGGCATATTGTAAAGAAAATCCAAGAATCCTGACTCCAGAGTTGTTTGTTGTAGGTAGATCATGGGGGTGTGGTAATTCTGCACTGAGTCTGTCCAAAATGTCAGTTTTACATGGGGCTTCAAGGGAGACTGAAATTACATCCTGGAGTCTGTTTTTCGAGTATGGTTTATCTGGCTTGCATTTGAATTGTCCCCTAGATGTACAGATAATATAGCTGTGTCCATGCAGCCCTGCACTTGAAATATACCCAAAACCTGGAGCAATGGGCAGTGGAGAGCAAACACATCCGCACAGATCTGCAGAAACCAGCCTGACCTGATGCAGCCAGAGTTAGCATATCCTTTTGGTAGCTGATGCATGGCTATCGGGTGTGTCTGTGCCACTGTCTCTGGCACATCCCATAGGATCCATAATGTTTCATTGAGGAGTCACAATCCCTGGGTAATGGAGTGTACAGGGTCATTCCATTGTATTGATCCAATCCCTGAAATAGCTAGTTGACGGGAAAAAAAAATACACTCTTCTCACCCCCAGCTATATAGAAGTTTCTTAATTAGAGAGCACTATAGAGCTACAGGAACATTCTCTGCCAGCAAAATATTTCCCATAATGTTGTTATGGGAAATGTCTTAAAAGTGGCAATCAATTCTTCTTTGAAGTCATTAACAACCAAAATGAATGCAGGAATTGGTGTGAGAGGGCTGGAAATGTAAGATTTAAAGTGTATCTGTTACATGTGCTCCAGCAGAGAAAAGCTCCTACTTTTTTACCCTTGGAATTTCTCTGTTGGTTTTAATAGCGTGATGCCCTAATGACAAACACCACACAGACTCTGGGGTATGTTCTCAACTTAATCCATGGGGATACAAATCTGTAATACTCATTAATGTCAAGGAGTGTTAGGACAAACATAAATCTTTGCTCACTAAGATGTGAATCTAGACTGATGTACACCATGCAACATCAGCTGCTGACTGAAGAAAAAGAGCAATTCCAGCACCTAGAAAGTCTACTTGAGTGCTCCTAGACTAAACAATCAATCCAGCCAAAAAAATCAGGGATGAAATTTCTACTCCACACTTTGGTTCAAAAACACCAGCTGTGATAGAGAAAGATGCATACCCAATGGGCAGTCTCTGTATCTCACAGGAAGTCCATAAAATCCCTGTGAATCCCCAGTCGGCTAGACAAACTCTAGTTCCACCAGAAACCTTGAAAAATAGATAAGCAATGCATTTCTTGAGTAAATCTTCAGTGCCATACAGCTAGGGAAAACATCACACTATGCATATACATAAAGAGAAATTTTGATGCCAAGAAATTGGAACTACTTTATAACAGACTTCTGATTTGTGATTTCTTTGGCACTGAGCCTAACAAAAAATCACTGTGATTTCCAACTACAAATATTTTTGGAACCACCAGACTTGCTCCCATGTGTATGTTAAATGAAATGAATGTTCAAAACCCATAATAAAACTCCAGAGGGAAGACTATTAGTCAGAATATTAACATTAATCTTAGGAAGCCACTAGGAACCATTCAAGCTATAATAATAAATTGCAATAAAGAAGGAATATAAGGGCTTTTTTTCTGTCTGTCCAGTAAGCAGGTGTTACTGTGAACACTGTAATCTGCACAGCACAGAAGTGAAGCGGTTGCCCTTAAATTTTCCAGTTGCGTAAAATAAATAAATGACACTACCATAATATGTATAACAATCCCTCTTACACAGGCTTAAGTGTAGTTTAGGGAATAGTGCAGATACTGAGATAACGTAATGCAGCTATCCAAGACAAGGCTGGAAAGTTTTCAAAAGCGATCCTTCTATCAACAGCTTCAGAGTCAAAAGCAGGAGTCTGAGTTCACTCCAGACTCATGGTAAGAGCTGTTGCCAGGCCACTTGCTTGTGAACTGGGTCCCTGGTCATTCAGCCTGGGAAGCCAAAGATGTCAGGACACGATGCTCTTGTGTCATTCCTGTACTAGAGCAAGTGGCTGAGCTGCACTGTTCTGACCTCCACCTCCACTGAACTTTGCTTTTTATTTGATTTGGATGCAGACTTAGGTATCTAAAATGGTAGCAATCAACACCATCAACAGTGGCTTGATTTTCAAAACTAATGATCATTTCCAAAAGCAACTTCCTTTGACTAGCAGCAGTGACTCAGGACTGCTCAGCACTGTCATCTAGACAATGTGGGTATATTCAGTCTTAAATTAATGAGTTAAATGCCTTGACCACAGTCTCTAACACTGAAATAAAACTGCATACAATATTTGCTTGTAAATTTTACTAAGAGGCATGATCAGGAGGTGAATCGAATCAAACCAAACTTGCCCCTTTATCTTGATTGGATTTTTTGGAAATCTGGTGTTCTGAAGTTTAAGTGGTACAGAAAAAGTTTCTCATCATTAGAAAGATAGGCTGGACCACAACTATCACACAATTCTGCTGGCGATGTCATAGTGTTTTCACAAATAGGTGGGAAATAAGGTGTACAGGAATTTCTTAATTGAGTAAAAGGTCACTTTCCAGTTCAAGCACTGACTCCCAATGGTGAATATATTTCTGTTGACATGGAGAAGTAATTTTTCACACCTGGCTGTTTTGTGGTGTTCACTGTATTTTTGATACAACTCAGATTCCAGGAAGTCTGGGAACTCACACAGCAAAGCCTGTTCTGCAGAGATCTGTAGCTCAGTGGCAACAATAAGGAGTTGGAAGCTAATCCGTGTTGAACAGTATCATTGAATCTTTTGGGATTCATTCAGAGCTTGTTAGGAAACAGGGAGGTTATAGCTCAGATCCTGAAATGCAAAGCATCAAGACACCTCAAGGAAATTTTTTGATCACATGTACAACGCAATTCACAAAGAACTTCCTAAACATGGAGTGGCTTTAGTGTGTTTAGTGCGTCCCTATGATGAATTTTTTGTGCGCAGCCTCACAGAATAGCAGAACTGTCCTTCCAGGTATGAAGAGTGTTCTATTAATAGTCTATTAAGTACTAGGAGCAAATGAAAAACACTTCAGATGACTCTTGAAAAATGAATCAGTATCTGCTCTGAAATTGGACCCCAAGTATGGAAACATAAAATGAGATGTGTCTGTGAGAGATTATTTTGGGGCCATATGGTTTCTTACTCTGCTCCACCCTCCTTTTCAGGAAACTAACATGTCCCAGCACCCTCCATTCATTATTCATTTGAGATTAATATGGACATGTTTTGTAAGAACACTTTGTTGGGCTACTAGGAATTTTGTTCTCACATAACAGACCACTGCTCCGGTCATGTCTCCGGACCTATCTTTGTGGAAAACACTTATGCAGGGAGAAGCTCTTATGCACCAGTTCTTGTCTTCATCCTGCAAATAAGTTGCTGGTTTTTCTCTTCACCACTCTGCTGTTATCTCTCATCTATCCCAGTTGACACATCTCTCCTGCTGACTTCTGGTGGGGCGAGCCTGTGATTTGTTCCCAGCAAACACATGTGCACAGTTTCCACCACTGTGTGGTCTCACGTTATGAACTTACCTGTGGGTGTTTACTTTGGTGGCATGACTTGGTATTTTCTAGCACTGTATCTTTTTTCTCCTTCCTTGATATTTTTTTTCCCCTCAGCCACGATAACTCTTCATCAGAAACTGCTGCATTTGTGCTTTGATCATATAGAACGTACCGTATAGCCTCGGGTAACACAGTGCTGCTTAATACAGATGAAATAGCTACAAACCCTCTTAGAAGTAGGGTTTAAAAAGGGATACCAGTGAAATCAGATCCCTCTAGCTGGACAGCAGTCTGATAGGAGAACCGGGGCTGTTGTGGTATTTGGCAGCCAGACAGTCTTTATTGTTATTAGATGAAACAAAGCCTGTGATCTTTAGTCCTTGACCTTAACTGCAGCAGCACACTTTTAATCAGACCTTAATTTAACACCTAACATGGTCACAGAAAGGATCAGACATGGGCTGCTGATTTAATTACATATAGCTGATATCATCCAAACCAATTTAACCTCATTGCTGTGTGTTGGGCACTGGATGGGAATCGCCCTTTAGACACAGAACAAAACAACTTCTAACAGAAAAAACAGCAACATACCAGGCAAAGTTTTGTGCATTCATTTTTAAAAAAGAAGTAACTACTCTTTTGGATACTTTGCAGATGATGTTACAACATTTTCAGGGAGTACTGGAATCAGCATGGTTTCTCAGTCTGTTTGCCCTTTATGCTTTCATTCTGACATTTTAAAGTATTTCTAATTTTTAGAGATTAAGCATCTTGCTGGTGGGATTCTCCCATCCACATTCATTGAATTTGTTGCTGTGTTGTGGCATCTGATGACTGAACTGTGTAACTGGGTAAAAAGTAATATTTATGTGTTTCATGATAAGATTTTCACATTTTGCTGCTGTTTACTTTGTGCGCAGTTCCTCACAAACTGACACAATATTTATTTTTGACATTTAAATATGAACAGTCATATTTTTACATGTTTTGACACAAAATTTGCTCTCTTTCTGAATTAGTCTGGAAATCTGAAAACATTCAAAGTCTTCCTTCAGAAACAGGATTGTTTTGATTAATCAAATTTCACTCTTTTTTTTTTCACCAAAACCACCATCCGCAACCCAAATCCCCAACAAGCATTGTAAATATTCTGCATTTTTTTAGTGAAATCACAACTTTTCCATGAAATCCCAGTTAAATACAAAGGGATTGTTGTGAACATCATAGGTTTACTTGAAAGAGATTGCCTCGAGTTTGCTAGAGGTAGATGTCTCTAGCAGAGCACTTAAGCAAAAATACTAATGAATAAAAGTAACATAAAATATTAACAAGCAGCAAGAGCTTGGTCTCTGGGACTTAGAAGACAGATTCTACTGTCAGTGTTTGTCACTGGCTCGCTGAGAACTTGGGCAAGTCACGTTGCCTCTACAGATGAACTCTGATTGCTCTAACTAAAGTGGTTTGAGACATTAATATTCTGCATTGTCTGCCCTACCTGTCTGCAGGAGGTTATGTGCCTCGCGGCAGGGATGGCAGAACAGGACACGTGCCAGCACATTAGCCAGTCATGTTCACAGTACGGCATGCTAGCCCGCATTACCGATCAAGGTGGATTTGCACAGAGACACTGGGCAGTAACATGCAGGCACTGGGATATAAGCTTTGTATAACCATTGTGCACCTGTAAAGGTGAATACGGATTACCTACCACTCTCAGTAGGAAGCTTCTTCCACTCTGCACAGACGTAAATGACTTTACAAGCTATAAGAATCAAGCCTGAAGGTTTTAGTTTGAAACAAATTTTAAAGCAAAATGAATCCAAAACCTCCGTGTGAAGTTCTGAATAAAATCTGTATTTTCTTCTGTTGCATACAAAAGACAGACCTTGCCCATGTAAATGCTTTTGCAGTTTAAAGGCCAGATGACTGAAAATCTCTGTTGCTTTCAGTGCAGAGGCTGTTCAATGTGAATTGAAACCGGACTGGCTAGTATGCATGGTTTCCCAAAGTGCAAACTTTGGAAGTGGAGTAGGCTGTTGTATGTTTAGTTCTCATTTTGAGTTTCTACATGATGACTGCTGTGTATTTACGTTCTGGCTTACTTTGCACAGACTTTCTGTTGTAGACTTCTTACACTGACTGAGATTTGACTGAGACAAAAGAAAGGCTTGCAGTGTTACAACTATGGTGGTACAAGGTTTAATCTCTAGCTGACACTGTATTTATACAAAATCAATACAAACAGCAGGTTGCCACTGGAACTGGAAAGAGAATTTCCATGATGGGCTCATGCTTTTTTTTTAGTATTTCAGTTTATCTTGTGCCATTCTTTTTTATAGGTAATTCTTTCTGTTAGAGGGTCTGCTGAAATTTTCCCAGGCCTGGCTAGAGGATTGGTATTGCTTTAAAACCTGAATAAACAGTTACACGCCTTGGTAGCTTCAGACCCAGTAGCCAGAACAAATGACATTTTGCATTAATGTTTCCAAATGAATGGCTCTGTAACCACTGTAGAATCACGATAGTAGAATACTGTTAAGGCTTTTCTTGAAGAACTCTGAAATGCCCTTCTTTCACTACCCCTGATTGTTTTCTAGGTTAATGCAGTTAGCTCAAAGCCCAGTATGATTTCACATACCCCTGTGAGTTATGTTTTGACTTGGGGTTTGGACTTTTTTGTGATTGAATGTTTTTACACAGCTCTTTCTGACCTCATGCTAGGGCAATCACTCTGTTGATTTGAAGGAATGTAGATGGGTCTGCAAAAATGTCAGGGTCTCCCATTAAGATGTTTCTTTCACCTCAGCAGGAGTACTCAGCATTACTGTGATGTTGTTACTGAGATGCCCTGTAGTAAGTAATACAGCACTAGAGCACAATTGCTCTGATGTATTCCAGCAACATGGTGTTAATGTGCCATTGCTTCTCTGTATTTCAGCACCAAGGCATCACTTCTTTGGATTACAATAACACAGGCAAGTGGACTTCTGTTTTAAGAAAACAGAGTAAATCAGTCTATGCTGTGGTGTTCTGCACTAGGACAGTGGGATACAGTCAGCACTTTTCACATTGTGCCTGAATGCAAGACATGCTCTCAAAAGGCTTCCGAGTCCTGCAAAGCCTTCTTCATATGCTTACCTTCACTCAGTCCAAGGTTCAGTGGAAGTCAGTAGCACACTGTTTTGTTGCTTCTGGGTAGATTTGGATCAAGCTGGGTTGGTACTCTGTTTGAAAGGGGCCCCTCTTTCACCATGTCTAAATGTGTTTACAGTACCAGAGTACAGTGTACATGGTAACTCATATAATATGTTTTGACTAAAATTTTCTCTTTGTTATGCTGGTATTTGTCTGTACCATCTAATGAGTATTTGCTCTACAAAGGCATTCAGCACCTGAAAGCACAATTATAGTTTTCAGAAAGCTCTTGTCTTAAGAGATTCTCTTTATGAGTAGGTATTTGTTATGCTGAGGATTGAACTCTTGCAAAGAAAGCAGAGTTTGAGCTTTCTTGATAAAGGAAGACAACACACCTTATTCATAGTTCTCCTGATTCTTTTGTGATTCTTATCATGCTTGGTGTTCTTCCTAAGCCTAGAGTCCCTGAAGCTAGATGACTAGAGAATCTTAGTTTGTGTGAAAATCAGAATAGGAATTTTTGAGCTTTCGTTATTGTAGAGAAAAGCTTGGAAATAAATTCATATGGAAAGTAAATACCAGAATGCTAAAAACAGAAACACAAAGTCATAAGCTAAATTGATGCAATATTGTGGCATAGGGAATAATTTAGTCCCATGTTCTCATTGGGAATTGCTGATTATTAAGCAAAATAAAAATAATTTTCATTTTATTGCCTTAAGGATACTTAATTGAAGATCAAAAGTTTTTGTTTATAAGATTCATTTCGATGTCACAAATATCACATTCTATATGAAAACAGAGTAAGTTTACCTCAGGAGTGAATTTGATACAAAATTAAACATTAGCCTTATTCAGAGGTACCCGTATATCCATGTGGGTGTATGAGTGTGAGTTTGTGTCTGTGTCTTCTTATTTTAGGTCAATATTGGTATTTTCACGCCTGATTCATGATTTTTGAATGCCTGAGCTTGGCAGCACTGAACATCTACCCTGGTTGTGGGTACTAATGTTCTTTGAAATTCTAACTTAAATTTAAAATTTCTGCCATTAAAACAAGAATAATCCTAGACCAGACAAGCCACTTGCCAAATGCTGGGCTATAAATTACAGCCATTTCTTTTTATTACACTGTTATACACTAAAAAAATAAACCCCAAACACTTAAACCCACAAATCTAATTACACCGAATGTGCTCTTCATCCAAAGCCGAGCTTCTGAGCTTAGCCTCAGCTCCAAGTAGACTGCATGGTTTAGCTGCAAACTAAACTTCTGGAAAAACAGAAGCTGAAATAGTAACACAACAGTAACTCTGTATTAGCCCTTTAGGGAAACATCTAAATAAGCAATAAAATTAATGAAATACTATTTATAGACAATGTGTCATAAATGTATTATGTATAAATAAAAGCAAAGCAGGTTAGCCATGGTAAACTGACACAGCTCTCCTCAAAGCTCTGCAAGGTCCTGCACCTGGCTTGGGACAACCCCCGGTATCAATGCGGGGTGGGTATGAAGGGATTGAGAGCAGCCCCATGGAGAAGAACCTGTGGGTACCAGTGGATGAAAAGCTGGCCGTGAGCTGGCAATGTGCGCTCACAGCCCAGCAAGCCAGCCGTGCCCTGGGCTGCATCACCAGCAGTGTGGCCAGCAGGGCAAGGGAGGGGACTGTGCCCCTCTGCTCCGCTCCGGTGAGAACCCACCTGTAGAACTGTGTCCAGCTCTGGGGTCCTCAGCACAGGAGGGACATGGACCTGTCGGAGTGGCTCCAGAGGAGGCCACAAAAATGATCAGAGGCTGGAACACCTCTCCTGTGAGGAATGGCTGAGAGTTGGGGTTGTTCTGCCTGGAGAAGAGAAGGCTCCGGGGAGACCTTACAGTGGCCTGTCAGTACTGAAAGGGGGCTTATGAGAAAGATGGGGACAATTTTTTAGCAGGGTCTGTTGTGATAGTGCAAGGGGTAATGGTTTTAAACTAAAAGAGGGTAGGTTTAGACTAGATATAAGGAAGACATTTTTTACAATGAGGGTGCTGTAACACTGGCACAGGTTGCCCAGAGAGGTGGGAGATGCCCCATCCCTGAAAACATTCAAGGTTAGGTTGGACAGGGCTCTGAGCAGCCTGACCTGCTGGAGATGTCCCTGCTCATTGCAGGCGGGTTGGACTGGATGGCCTGTAAAGATCTCTTCCAACCCCAACCATTCTTTGATTCTATGATTATACTAATTGTAAAGGTGATTTTCACTAACAATGGATCTGGCCCAGCCTTTTCCAGTATTGCTGTCACTGCTGTGTTGGAAGGAACATGAGGAAAAGACATGCCTGCAAAGTATTGCAGGGGTTCTCTCACCTTCAGACATCTGGAACATCCTGTCACCTCTGAGGCCTCAGGTTTTGTGTTGTGGTTTAACCCTGGCCAGCGCTTGCTCACACCCCCCACAGTGGGATGGGGGAGAAGATCAGAAGAGTAGAAGTGAGAAAACTCATGGATTGATTTAAATACAGTTTAATGGGTAAAGCAAAAGCATGCACGCAAACAAAACAAACCAAGGAATTCATTCACCACCTCCCATCAGCAGGCAGGGGTTCAGCCATCCCCAGGAAAGCCGGGCTCCATCACATGTAACAGTGACTTGGGAAGACAAATGCCATAATGCCAAAAGTCCCCCACCTCATTTTTCTTCCCCCAGCTTATATATACACATCATGACGTCATATGGTATGGAATATCCCCCTTGACTAGTTTGGGTCGGCTGTCCTGGCTGTGTCCCTGCCCTATCTCTTGTGCCCCTCCAGCCTTCTCACTGGCAGGGCCTGAGAAGCTGAGAAGTCCTTGGCTTAGTATAAACATTACCTAGCAACAACTGAAAACATCAGTGTGTTATCAACATTGTTCTCACACCAAATCTAAAACACAGCACTGCACCAGCTACTATGAACAAAACTAACTCTGTCCCAGGTGAAACCAGGACACTTGGTCAGCAATATCTGGGTGTGAGCATCATTACACCAAAGCAGAATCAGACTAGCTAATGTTTAGCAAACCCCTTCAAATTCCATATCTTCTCTGGACAACCTTCTGCTTGTTTATCTTTCCAGACAGAAATTCTTCCTAGTCCATAACTTACAATCTCCCATGTTGCAATTTGAGCCTATTACTTCTTATCTGTCATCAATAATCCCTATGGAATGAGAGATAACCATCTGTTCTGTACGTCAGAGCATTGTTGCAGAGTTTTCTCCCAATTTCTTTTGATTTTTTCTTGCTAGTTATGTTTCTAGAGTAGCTCCCTTCAGGGACCTCACCCATTCCCAGTAGAACTGCAGATTGACTTCATAGCTAATAAAGACACTCTTCCCATTTATACCTTCTGAAATAGTCTTACACTGCTTGGGTATCATTGGTGCAAATAAGTGACACTGGCCAGGACCAGTGACTTGGATGTACATTTATGAACACAGAAAGGAAACGTCCCTATTCACATCAAGAGCTCCCACAAACCTCAGAGTAGGGTTGTTCTATCAGATCCGTGTCAGATTTTGAATAAAGCTGAACAGGGTTATTTCTACAGAACATTTCCTGATATCAAAACACCTTTTGACATTGTTGCTAATAGAGGCTTCTGAGAAGGCAGCTCATGATGTCAGCTGGTAGGTGGTCTCAGGGATCTTTACAGGTGATCTCCTGCATATGCTTAGCCTGGTTAAAGAGAAAAAACATTGTCAGAGCAGTGATCTGGAGCAGGTTTTCTAAAATGTTGAGTAGTTAGTCTGTGTAAATATTTGATGCCTTCTAAGCAATGTTGACCATTTCTGTTCAGAACTGCACCTGAAAACATGCTTTCACGAGAACACACACATGGGCCCTGCAAAAGCCACGGATCAGCCACAAGATTTATACCTCATGTAAGACAATGAGTTCTTTGCCTTTATCACTGCTTGAAGACAGAGAGAAGAGAATTTCACTTTTGTAGCACAGGAGGGTGAAGCTGTGCATATTCGCATGCATTTTTGCATTTTCCTGTTGTGTCCCTACATTTTGAAAAGCTTAGCCCAGGACGTTACCTAAGAAAATCAATTGCTATTGAATTTGTACTTAACGTGTGAATCCTATTACAGGAGGCTTTTTAGAGATGGTCATTTCAATGTATTTCCTTGTTTTGGTTCATAGCATTAGGCAGGAGTTGTGCCTTGTCTACTGACTATTGACCTGGTGTAGCCACAGGGTTAGTTTGCAAGACAAAAAAAAAGGTGGAGGCATTAATTGTTCATTACAAAGGGCGAAAAATTGTAACTAATTACAGCACAGTGCTGCTGCTAATGCATTTGAAACCTCCCTCTACCTCACCAAACCATATGGGGGTTTAAAATGTAAATACAATTTGTAATTGAGAGCAGCATTTTATTACTTGCTTTTAAGAGGCACAGGACGCCTGTAACCCTCAATATGAAATTTCCGTTGGCTAGAAATAAATTCAGCTCCATGTTTTGTTTTTATTCCCGCTGCGACACCCGCACAAGAAAGGTAATGGCTAGTCTGCAAGCTTTCACTCTCTCACTCAACACTGAGGGGAGAAGTGGCTGGGAGCTGTGGTTTTCAGTCACACTACTGGCTTCCTCACATTGCACACTGGAGGCAAAAGCAAACATGCTGTAGAATAAATCCTCAGAGATGCTGCGAGCTGCTGAGCTACCACAGCCTGGGCAGGAGTCAATGAGAACTGCAGGCTCTCAGCCCTTTCCTGAATTTTGCTCTCATTTTCAGTAGTATGCTGCCTAAAAGCAGCTTTTACTGTTGATTGTAGTTATTTATTTATCAGCCTTGCAATAGCACCTGGAAGGTGTGGTTGTGGGCTCAGATTCTGTTCTATTAGGTCCTGTACAACTACAGAAAAAGTAGCAGTTGCTGCCACAGCAAGCTGCAAATGTATGTGTAGGACAAGTGACAAGAAAAATATCCAGAAAAAGGAGTGTGGAACATTTTTGCTGCTTCTGTGATAAGGGAGATGTAACACGGATATATGATTTATAGTTTGATCCTTTAGGGAACCAAATACTCGGGCTGTATTTGACTTAAAGAGTAACTCCTGAATGTAACTGTAACAGGGTTCCACTTAAAACTTTCAAGATTCTAGCTGGTATGGGAATGCAAAGTTCCTATATGGAGATGGAGGCCTTTAAGAGTGCCACCACCAAAGAATTGACTCATGGGTACCTCTGTCAGCATGAAAATAATAACCCCACCCTTCCTGTCTTCTTTCTCTTCCTTTTCTGTCAGCTCTTGACGTGGGAAGCAGCGTTAGAAGAGATCCTCATAAACAGTACAATAATCCTGCCTTGCAGTCCTTGCAGGACATCAGTAGGGAAAGAAGGAAGTAACTCACATTTTGGCTGGAAGGACTAGTGATCTCCACCTGTGCAGAATAGAAAATGACAGAGAAAGACCTCCAGATTTTAAGGTAAACCACTACACCAACTCACTTGCTGGTCACTCACCAGCAAAACGGGACAGTTCAGGTCAAAGTGGACAGCTCCAGGAGAACTGTAGGGGAAGGGTTACTAAACTATCCAACCATGGGTGTTCCTGGGCTGAACCTCTGCTAGAATTATTAGAGCTTACTTTTCAAGAAGATAAATCCTTTCCCACAATTCTATTAAAAATAGAGAAATAATCAAAATAAAACTGAAAGTGAAATAAGTACTCCTTTGAATGGACTAGACTGGGATATTTGCCTTCAGTGCAAGTTTGGAGACATTGTTAGGTGCCCAGCGCCTCACAGGTTTTAGCTTATCGTATACTTCTTCACTGAGGAATCAATAAAGTATTAACTGAAGACTTGAAATAAAGGCAACCATGCCAGTGCCTGCCACTTTAGTGAACAGAAACTCATTCTGCTACTTCAAGACTTCTCGGCTGAATTAACGTGTAGGACATAATAATAGCCATGCTGAGAAGTGAAATATTCCCTCTCTCATTAGAAACCACTTCTGTTCTTGTTGAGCTGTATCCTCCTACCTTCATCTGCTCTGGGTTCTATCCAACATTATTTACAATAATTGTATCCACCTTAGCTGTTGGATTTCTCAAAGAAATTGTGGCTAAGAAGGATGAAAGATGTCTACACACTCAGTGGCTTTTTCGACAAACAAATCAGGAAGTCAAGCATGGTTTACAATGAGAAAGAGCTACTTGAAGAGCTCTGGGGTGGTTTTTTTTGCCTCTTAACATTGCAGGACACCTAGGCGTCCTATCTTACACATAAGAAGCTTAAAATTGTACATTCAGTCGAGTAGGTAGGTGAGTTGATTTAAAAAAACCCTGAATATCCAAGAGGTCCTACTGAAATCTGAGGATACATAATATGTTTCTTGACCTAAAGGCTGGAATAGGGTCAGGAGTAATCTACCCATAATTTGTCTTCAGGCAGTCCTTATCTTCCAAGGTCTGGCAGCTTACTGGTAAGAAGCAGACAAACTGTCCAGGACAAAGCTGCAAGTGTGGAGTGATGACTGGATTTGTAAAGTTACTTCTCTCTGCACCTGTTAGCCTTGAATTTTTGTGTTTCCTTATACAAAAGAATTATAAATACTAAAAGTGAAATACAGAATGACGTGCAGCTGATGCCTCCTTGCACATTAACTGTTTTCATGTCACACTGACAAATACCAAAATGCAAATGACCTTTCTTCACTAACTCACATTTATCTACACGAATTTCTGCACAGTGCACAACTACAATGGCTAAATGAGTGAAGAGGACTGGTCATATATAAACACATTAAACAACAGATGAAAATAGGGTCTAAACAGACTGTACATTTACCTGCCTCACTGAAGTATGCACTCAGTAGGCAGAAGAGTGATTTAATGAGCTTGATGAAAATTGGATTTTCTTCTGCCTGGTGTCTGTAAGAAAAAACTTAGGCTAGGAATTCACAGCAGAATCTTTCCTGAGAGACTGTTTTCTTCTGTGCTTTCTATGACTGATACATACATGTGATCTCTGAACTCTGAATGGCATCCTCAGGTCTGAAAGTGAACACTGAGAATTTCCTGGGTTATTATGCATTTTCCCTTCTAATACAGCAGGAATTCAATGTCTGCCAGTGGTGAGGGAGCATTTCTCACTCCCTATAAGGCAACTAAAAATACAAAAGAGTGGCTATTCCTTAATTCCATCTTCTAAGGAGCTTTCTCAGTTTTTGGCTTGCTGTAGAAAGCCATGGTAGCCCTACCTCTGCAATCACTACTATTACCTATATGCCATTTTTTTGCCGAAGTTAGGCTGATGGTTGACTGGGAGCCACAGTGATTAATGATAAGCATCTTCCAGTTTATATTCTGGAGGACTTTTTCCTCCCTGTATTGCTCTGTACTTTTTCAATGAGGTGGTACATGATGTCCACCCATAATTACGCTGGGCAGTGTCACAGAAGTGCCTGACCCAAGTTCATTTTGAGGATAGATTGTATGCTTAGTTTCACCCCTTTGTGGGAAGCTGCCTGAGTTTCAGTGGAAGAGATGAGCCAAGAGCAGTTCTCTCCTGTGTTCTTCAACAGGGAGCAGCTTTCATGCTTGCAGAGGGTACAACCCCCAGCCTGTAGAGCAGTATCACCACATACACACTATGACCTGCAACTAACTAGCAAAGGAGGTACCATGAGCAGTTCACTGGTTTTCCTTTCAGGAGAGATTTTGGCTTTTAGAAGCCTTTGTCTTGACTTCTGATTGAAAGGTGCAATGTGGGTCAAATTTGTTTCTTACACAAGTTCAACTCTCTGTGCATCCAGAGTGTTTCAGTTTTGTTTGTAGTCATGGTTTGATATCTGACTTTGTGCTTTAGGGAGTCTCTCTGTGTGGCCAGGATGTTGGGTTGATAGCCCAGTTCTCTTTCATATCTTTTTAAACCAAAAAGCTCAGGTTAAAGATATTTCCTTCACAGACAAGGGAGGAAGACTAGTATCTCACAGAGTGATTCAGCCCACCTGAGATGCAATTCTTACAATTTATTATTATTTTTCAAACCTTGTGTCCTCTAAGATGTTACTTTTAGGGTGCTGACTCATGATTTTGGGGTACTTGTATGGAGTATATTGGAATATGACAATATCTCTGAACGTGGCATTTGCATTTCCTGCTGTTTGAGTGACTGTACTGTCTGTTTTCAAACTACCATGGGATTTTGTGTTGCATTTCTGAGTACACCGAGGTTGGCTTGCATGCATACATAACTAATGTCTGTGTTTTGAAGTGCCAGTAATGTAAAATGGGTTAGCTAGCTAACTGTGTCGAACAGCAGGTCGAGACATGTCACAACAGTATAATTCATCCAACAGAATGAGGATAGCTTTGGGGGGTCCTAAATTAAAAGAACTTGGATTAATCTCAGCTGAAAGTAAAGATTACCACAGATGGCAACAACAGGAGCAAAGATATTCAGACATAGCTTAGGGTCCTGTAAGGTTCTATCCACAATCACCAAAATATTTAGGAACCAAGTCGCAAGTGCGTCGGTCTGAGGATTCAGTTTGCTTAATCATCCTTGTGAATGTGTCTGCTTGCTTTCAAAAGATTGATACGTGAGGTGCTCAGCTTGTCCCACAGATGCTCACTGTCTGGCCAGCCTGGGTCCCACCCTGACTCGCTGTGCTGGCAGGGTGCTCTGTCACCCACTGTCATACTGAGCCTCCCCTGTCAGTCCAGCCCACACTCCTGCACATTCCATGTACAGCTCCTGGACTTCCAGCATTATGGACTAAATGGTCTTCAAAGGTGCCTTCCAAGCCAAACCATTTTATGATTCTATGAATCTACAAAGAAAAATTATATTGGGCCAGATCCTGTCCTCAGCTACATGGTGGTCAATCCCAGATAATCCCACTCATTCTAAGAGGTGACAATGGATTTATGCTATTGTTTGTGAGGACAGAATATGGCACCTTTCTTAGGTGCTGTGCTCCTTTTCATACTTTTAAGCCAAGTTTATGAATATGGGTTGTTTCTTCGGTACAAACAAGAGGGTTTGTTACTATGCCATGTGATGATTCTCTCATAATGATTTTTTAGGAAAGTGCCAAAGGATTTAATTAGGAACTTGTGACATTTACAAATTGTTGCTAAATGCCTTTGTGGTTCCCAGCTTTTACAGCTACTGTGCTGGTGGAATATGGCCCTATTACCATGTCCTACATTCAACATCTGCAAAGCAATGCCAAGCTACTATACTCATAATTTTCACAGTGACTATTTCAGCTGGTCCTTTTCACCGCACTTAAATTCTGGAATTATCCCTCATTTAGCAGTCGTTTTGCTAGTGCTGTTATGAACAGTATAGCCTAAAATCTGTGCTGTACTCTGAGGTAGTATTCCTGCCTATCTTCTCTTGTGTGCGTTGTAACCTGCAATGGAACTTTAGTGCCTCCAAACCTCAGTATGATGTGATCCAACATACTCTGGGATTCATCTGCAATTAAACCACAAATACGTGGCATGAATTTAGCCACTGGGTCAATATTCAGATATTCTTTTCTGTAAAAAAATTGACTTCTTTCTATGCTGGATTCTTGACAGAGGAGACAGAACCTTATATTTATCACATCCTGGTATAGCTAGATTTTAGGTGAATAATTCCAGTTGTTTATCCTGAAATTTTAGGAGGCTCCATGCCATACATATTCCTAACATTTTCAGAAACTGTGCATGTATGTGTGTACAAACAGACATTAGAAATGCATCAGATTAATTTAGAACAGTAGATTTTATCCTAACAGAAAAAGGCATAAATAGACCTCATCAAAAGCTAAATGAAAGACAGAAACATTCAGACAAAATTTCTGACAGGGAGAACCATTTTTCAAGTGGTGGGCTTGTCCCTCCATTCTTCAAAAGTTTTAAGTGAATATAGCCTGTCTTTCTGTGAAGATACTTGGCCAAAATGTTAGCAAATGTCTAAACCTTACCTGCTTTCCTAGAGCTCTCCAGCTTTGCTCCAGCCTCTCTCAGTTCCTGACTTCGGCTTTGTTAAACCCTAACTTCTCAGCAGGGTATCTTGCTGCCAGAAAAATCAGGCATTGTAGGTAGAAACTAATTACTTTCTCATCAAATCCTATCTTGCAGCAAAAAGCTTGTGGTCTGTCCCACTGCTTCCAGTGCCTTCAAATCATTCAAGGACAGATGACACCTCTTGTGTGTCCTGCAGTCCAAGGTGGCTGTGGAGGATATGCTAAACTGCAGATGTGACAAAGTGTGGAACAAGTCTATGAACCAGCCTGGCTCAAAGTCAATGGGGGCTGAATTTTGTCGCTGAGCTTGAATTGTCTTGGCCAGCAACTAGCAGCGTAAGATAACAACAACGATAAAAACATGTTCTAGCTCAGCCAGAAGACATGGGCTTGATACAGCAACTGATGTGTAAAATGCTATGGGCCTGTGTTAGGCAGAAGTGACTAGAGATTTTTTTGTTTCATCTGTAAAACCAGTGGAAATTGCAGCAGTTTCATTGTAGTCCATCAGCTCAATTATTTTGGTTACTGTTGGGTCTTCTGTATTGATTCTGCTGGATGGAGAACAAGGCAGAGCTGTTGCATAGGGATTCATAACATCACCGGAACATTCCATCTTCATTTATTTTTATTGTTTGAGGTTTTCACAAATAAGGCTCATGTCTACTTTTTCCACTGGGGAGCTGGGCAGTATAAAGTAGCCAGAGAAGAAAAAATAGAAGAATTAATGCAAAAGGCTGGGGTTTTGCTGCCTTGCATTCTAGTCCTGCCTATGATGGACTTCCTATTGGGTCTGTAGTAAGATTCAGTTTTGTGCTTCTCCTCTCTGTCTATGGAACGAGGAAGGAATAACAGTGTGTTTCAACCTTGCGGGTATGCTGGGAAGACAGATTCAGCCTTGGTTTTGAAATACACATATACTGTGGTAATTAGAACAATACAAAAGCAAATCAAAACAGGAAGAAGAAAAGTACCTAACCCACAGAAGGATTTGGTTGATGTGCAGCAAATGAGATATGGGACCACAGACTACGTGATGAAGTTAAGAGAAATACTGAACAGCTGCTTTGCTACACAATTCTACAAAATGAAATGACATCCTGCAGGAAAAATAGTACAGGCTCATTTACTACCCAAGAGGGCAGAGCTAAGGTTACAGGGACTATAACAGTGTTGTTATTTCCTTACTCCCAGGAGCTGCATTTTCCAACTTGATGGCTTTCCTAATGTAATTGCATTTTATGTGATGATTTTTTAGAGCCTGATCCTTGCTAGAGTAAATCAGGAGGAACCCTGGCAAAGCCAATGAAGTGATCTCAGTGCAAAATGGTGGGAGCCACTGCAGAATCTGGCATGCTCAGTCCGTAACCTTCTTCAAATTCTGCGACAAATGCCCCATGCTGGAATAGTAAGTAGGTATCAGATGAAAACAGAAAACAATGACAACAGTGCATTTTTCAGTAGCCACATCATATTATGTCATTGATGTCAGGTTGAGTTATATTAGTCTGCTTTTCATTATGTTGTGTTATGCATTTTGACATTATGCAACACACTGTAAGTAACATAAAGCGACCTCCAAGTATAAAAGAGAGCAGAGTTTTTGTCAGATTAGATAGTGAATGTGAATTCTCAGGGAGGGAGGGGTAAGTCAGAGAAGGAGAGAAGGAGGTTTGGATTCGGTGTCCTGAACAACAAATGCACAGAACTTAATTAACAGTTACAGCAGCGCTGGCTGTTTCCAAGTAGGTGCATCTGTCTGTGCTCAGCAGAAAGAGAAGATTCTCAGTGGCATTTGCACTGTTTAATTTATTTAGAATTCTGCAGAGGTATCTGTAATAGGTCTTTCTTTTCTATACCTGAACTGTAGGAGCTCCATATACAGTGAATATATTTGGGAGACTTGCCTTGTTGCCAGGCTCCAAAATACGGTAGTCACCAAGCTTAGCGAATGGGCTTTCTGAGCAGCACTGTGTAACCTGTCCTCTGTGTAAAGAATTCAATCAGCTGCTAAGAAAACTACTGTAGGGAGAAAGGAAAAGGGAATCATCATGGCTCTGGAGAGAAGGGGAGCTCCTAATCAATTTAAGGTCATTAAGGAAAAGTGGGTGGTTCAAGGGAAGTTGCTGATTTCTCTGTAGGACTTGAAATCCACCTCAGCGTGGTAGTTCTTGCTAGTGGCTTTGCTGGAATAAGCTGCTGTTCTCACTTTAGTGCCTACTTGAGAGGCGCTTGGTCTCTGCTCCTGATCCATGGTTTGCACACCTGCCAGGACCTGCAAGACAGTTCTTCAGTCTGCTGCTTTGCTTTTAATTTCTATTTATATTTGGATAAATTACTGAGTATATCTGTTCCCCACCTGTAGAATAAATGAACATCTGTGACTTAGAGGATGTTAGGAGCACATAGCAATGAAAGAACAGATGACATGGCCAGAGAACAGTAGTAGTTGTCAATTCCACAAGGTACATTTTACCAGAGTGGAGAGTGCCAGGATGGGGCTCATATGAATCCTATTTTTAGATAAGGACTGGCCTTGTCTTTACTCTCAGCACCAAATTAGATATCAGACAGAGAGATCAAGCCTGGTCAGTACATAGAAAGTGGAGTCCTTTGGTATGAAGGCTGGGATACATCTCTTCTAAAGGTTTGGGGATTGTCCCTAACTATTGGCAGGATATGGAAGGTTTCATTTCCCAAATATGATTCACTGTCACGTGGCTTCTTTGGAAGGCATGCCACTGAAAGATGTGAAGGAAAACTATCTGTGCGCAGAAGTAGTATAATGTGGTATGAAGTTGGTCTCAAAATTCAGTCTGCAATAGCTGGAATACTTACAGAGGTACTTATTATATATTTCCTATGTAACATATTCAGCATTAGTGGCTTTTTTTGTCCCCGCTGAACTAGGAGAGGAGGCCACATTCCATTTGGCATCCCATCTCACTATAAGAATTGTCACTGAGTCCATCACTTTTTAGGTAGTGAATGCTGTATGGGTCAAACATTTTCATGATCAGGAAGCTGCAAAGCCATCTGAATACATTTGATGTGGTGTTCCTGAGTAATAATAGATGTGGAATCTCACTTTAAAAGGTGTTTTAAGATTAAAATTTAATATTGCTAACAGGAATAGAGTGTAGCATTTTGTGTGAAAAAGGCACACAGGTGAGCAGTTAAAACAACACCTGATACCAGAATCTAATGTGTATCACATACACTTCCTTTATAATTTCTCCATCTATAAATGTAGTATAAGTTAATAGCTACTTAATTTCCAGGCATGCAGCATTCCTTTAAGATGTGTATGGGATGCTGTCCTTGTTAGTCAGGCTATTAAATATTAGAGAATTAGCAGTAACTACTTCTGAAGAGTGTGCAACAAACCAGCTCTGCTCTCTATCCTGCAAAGAGATCTGTGCAATCAGACCCCTGTGACACTGGTATCCACAGTGCCCTGCATGACTGCAGAGATCTACCTTTAAGTATCATTTTTTAGCAGCAGACAGGCCAGAATTAAGCATGAAACATTCTGGTAAGAATTGTTAAGTTCGTAAACAACATAAACATTGATAAGCTCGTAAAGAAAGCTGTTACCCTTGGTAGGATATCAAACCTTGCTTATGGCCAGACAGACACAGAGACTCAACACTGGAAAACCTCACTGAGATTTGCAGCCAGTCTGGATCTCAGGAGACTTCCTATTATTATTTTCTTTGCTAATAAATCATTATGTTGTCTCCTTCACAGCACAGAGTTCAAATAAACCTGTCCCTGTGACAATCTGATTCTCTGAAGGAGTGTCCTGTTCTGTTGAGTCATGTGAGAGGAAAACACAAAGGAGTAGAAAGACAGATCAAAAAGGGGTAGCAGAAAGGGCCCTAGAGGCAGACTTAAGTTTGGTATTTAATATTTCAGGTAAAATATTCACTTAGCATCAATTATCTTGTTGGGTTCTTTTTCTTTTTTTTTTTTTTTTTTTTTTTTTTATCCAAATGAAATTGCTTTCTGAATCAGCCAGCTCTCTAATTACCAGATTGAATGATTGAAATTTTTAGGGCAATTAAATTCAAGCCTTTCTTTTTCAGTCCTTACGTTATTCCCCCCTTCTCTCCCTCCCCTCTCCAGTCTGGAGCCTTTCTATAATTTGGAGGCAGTTGCAGAAGCAAGCAGACCTTTAAAGCCAAGATGTATGTCTCCCTTAATTCCTCTGTGGATTTGTTTTATAGACTAAGCAGAGAGGGTTCTGGTCTCTCAGGACATGTGCATTGCAAACACACAGTATTGTGTGGGTTTTATCCTAACATGTCATGTCATTTAAAAAGAGCTTGGAAGAATTCATTTAATACAGGAATTGTGTGAAAAGACAAAGATCAATGTAGAAAATACATGCACTATTGGAAAATGCCTGCAGATCAAGCTAGAAAACTAAGGAGTAAATAGATGATAATAATGATGATTGATGACATACTAGATAAGAAAAAACAAAACTCCCAAAGAAACAGTACAAAGCAACTGTTAACATTGCTGTAAGGACAAACTCATGAAATGGCTGGATGAAAAGATAAGTATCCTTCCAAAAAAGGACACAAAATTCACAGCATGGAATCCTGGGCCCAGTGAATTCAGTGACAAAGCTGCTGCTCATTTGACTGTCTTCTTAGGAGTAGAGCACTGATCCTGCAAAACAAGTAAGCACATTCTTAAATGTATGTTTGTGAGCTATTATGTTGATTTCAGTGGGACTATTCCTTCCTTAAAGTTAGCTTTGCTGAATCAGGATCTAACCCAGTGAACACGGTAAGTCTTTATCACAATGAGCCTTTGAAATTCTGTAAGATTTTCCTAAAAAAGTTTGAGTTTTTCAGATTACAAACTCAATCCAGTGTACAGCCCTGGGTCTGCTATCCAGCAGGCGGTGGCAGGCAAATGGAGCGAGGGATTTATTTTTATGCTGCGTTACACTAGGTATTGGTATAATGTCACTGAAGTCAGAATGATGAACACTAGGCTAACTTCCAACTTGTATCCACGACAATTTTGCTAAAGCCAGATGAATTGTATTACGCTTATTTATTACTTAATTATCCCTGTAGGTGTTCGAGGTACTTCACAACAGCTAAAACAGTCCTTGCCCTGAAGAGCATGCAGTCAAATCTAAGATTAGAGATGACAGCACTGCAAGGGGCAGGACCTAGAGAAGGAACAAGGTCCTTGTTCAGCTAGGTACTCAAATATATGTCTGTCTCAAAGTTCAGTTGATTCGTTGAGCACTTTCGTGACTCAGGGTTCGTGTGACTGATGTAGGCAAGTATTTCAGACGCTAGTGTATGTTCCCGAAAAACCTGTTGTTGCTGCTGTTTTTAATGTACTGGTGTTCCTGTATAGATGCTTTCACAGACATAGATTAGACCCTTGGGAAATATGATTTCATGTCCGTGGAGTTATGCCATTTTGTTCTGGTTAACATTTTGGCCCGTTGTGATAATGCCAAACATGATTTATGAATCGAATGGAATGTGTATGCATTAATGTCCATGAGCATTCCCTGGGAGACACAGCCCTCGTGGTTCCTATGCTGCCTTCTGTTCCCTCCTGCTCTCAGCACCATATTCATTACTACACATCTCTTTTTTTCCTACACATCTCTTTTTTTTTTCCTATTTTCTCAAGCAGTAGCTTGAGATCTGGCCCCTGGACTTCAGGCATGTGTGATAGATTCAGGGAAAACAGACCTGGTCGGAGTCATTTGCCATCTGCAGAGCAGCGCTTTTCCAGCATACCTCCCAGTTACAGATGCACCTATGCAGAACCTCAGTCATTTTTCTGGAGCTCTGAATGCATGCACCAGACTCTAGAGCTACTAGACATCTCAGTGGCGCAGATTTATTGCTGGTTTCCTCTGTATTTTCTCAAGGATTGTGTTTCTCTTTCTGCTTTTTCAGGATGCCATGTCCACTTAAAATCTTTTCAGTGCGTGCCCTGTATTCATTATTTAGAAGCGCATGGGAAAGCCCCTTCAGCTCTACCTTATTGTGAGCGCTGTACAATTGTGTCCCAACTGCCTACTCTACTTATCTACTGCATTATTTCTGTGAAAGCAAAAGCCGTGCATGGAACAGATGCTTGGAATGGTATTGGGATCCAATTACTGCACTTTTCCAACCTTACATCTATTGTCTAAACTTGGAGCAGGCATATTTTTATTCCTTGGTGACACTATATAAAGAGACAGTTGGCATTGTGTTTGCTGGCTGACTGGTTGGCAGAGAAGGGGTTGAAGGAGCAGCAGCAGTATGGTAGGTTTTATTCTTTCCCGTGTCTGTCTGTTTATCTCTGTATTTCTTCCTGAGTCTAATAATTCAAACAGAGCAGTAATGATTACACTGGACCCCATGAAATCTCATACTTAGTATCACATCCAGAATGAAGATATATCCCATAGAGTGAGCTGTGAACTTCCAAGGACTTTTCTGCATGTGTTTAACAAATGAATAAAGCAGGGAACATAGATGCAGTTGCTGAAGGGAAGAGCTCGTGAATCTTTTTCCAAGACCAATACACTAGGGCAGCAATGACTGGCACGGCTGGTGTTAATTAGTGCTAAGGTCTGCTATGGTGGGATGGGGAGTGAGGGAAAGGGGTATCTGTATAATTGTAACTGTATTGCTCTTGAGACTTCCGGGAGAAGTAGGAAGTACTGCAGAAATTTCTGTATCTTGTGTATGCCCTGCTCACCGTTAGCTTTTAGCTCTGGGACTCCAGCAGCCACCTCTGCACCAAAGGTGCACTTGATGTGATTCCATGGAGCACAGAAGAACTCCTGCCTAAGAAGCAGTGGGCAAATTAGGCTCTATCTTTGTCTTCTGCAAATTCAGAGGAATGACTACAATAATAATAATAATAATAATAAAATCTGGTGATTTTCTCTTTCCTTATTTTTCTCCTTTTTGCAGGTCCTTTTCAGGCTGCCCAATGGCTCCCTGGGGCTACAGAATATTTGATTCTGGAGAACACCGGAGAGGCACTTGTATATGAAAAGCTTTCTCAAAGCTTAGTTCAAACCTGATCCCATTTAAGCATGTGATGAATATGATCCAAGTGCTGTTCTGAGCAGGATAAAACCACATTCAAAGTAATTTCTAAAATTCATGCACAAAACTAGGTTCCAGTTTCAGTCAGTGAAAGGCCAGTGTCAGTGGTTTCACACTGAGCACGCAAGCCACTAATCGTGTTCTTCACCACTGTTTTAGAAGTGAGCAGTGCCTTGTGCTGCTTCTGCCTCTTCAATTGTGGACTTAGAGGTTTCCCTTTAATCTTTGCTAAAGTCTAAGCCAGCCCTTTTGTGGGATGGGGGATGAGTGCTGGGTCTTCGGTTCTCTTTTTCCCCTCTTAAAAATTTTTATTTACCAGTTTTCTTCCCTCCTATTTAGTTCAATGACACACCACACTGCTTGATGTTTGAAGATATTTCAGGACATTCTGTGATGAAATTGCTTAAGTTAAGAGACATGAAAATAGAGTGACAGACTAGTCTGTCTCCTCACTCCCAGTTCAACTGATGATTGTCTGTGGTGGTTCTTTTCGTTGTGCCTTTTGTTTTAGGAAAATAGCTTCTGAGATACCTTACTATACAGGGACACATGAAACAGATTTAAAATGGAAAGAAAAAAATAGCCTTAATGAAAGAAAGCTGAAGAATATCTTTACATAAGGAAGTGATCATTTTTTATTAATCAGAGGGAAATGTATATGTAATTATGCTAGATGAACTCTGTAGGGAGGTTTTTTTTCTCTCTTTATGATGTCTTAAGGGATTTATAAATATTACAGAGGTTTTATAGCATCATAATATTTCAGATGTGCAGTAAAGCTACTTTCAAAGGATTAGTGCAGACAAAGCAGCATAGTAAAAAATAATTACAAGTCAGCCAGTGCTACTAGGCTCTGACATACAGGGCTGATGAGAGTGAGAGAGGCAGGGTTCAGGGAGATAATTTTTCTAACAAGAGCAGACCACACAAGTGCTGTGGAATGGAGTTCTGAGAGCTGTCTACGGCTCTCCGTTAATTCCAGGGAATTTCAGTGAAGTTGGGTCTGTGATGTGTCCCCGCATGCTCTGTGCTGGTGGAGAGAAGGAAGGGAAGAGAGGCGGAAGGAAGGAGGGAGAAGCCTTTTTCTCATTCCCAAAACATTCCTGTTTATTCAGTCTGAGTGACACCTTGTAGCAAATGCTGTATGCTGAAGGGAACTGCGTACCCCAAAATAGATTGCATTCTGATCGACTGTGTTTTGCAGCCTGCTTAACTTTCTGGAATGTACCACCTGTACTGAAACAAGTACTGACCTCGGTGGAGCAATGCCGATTTCACTAGCTGACAGTGCAGCCAGTTGTTTAACTGTTGAAATGTGTGTGTGTGCATCTGCACATGCATGTGTGCATGCATATGTGTCTGTCTGTAAGCCTGGAGGACTGCGTGTGTACAGAGGGACTGTTCATTTGTTTATGTGAAGGAGGAGGACATGTATGTATATGCCAGAGAAGAAAATTTGCTGGGTGGGGAAAGCAGCTGGCAGATTTGGGGTTGTAGAGAGAGGCTGAGCAGTCTGCGGTTGGAGAGGGTATCTGCTGTTCCCAGATAATTTTGGGGAGATAATGCGTTCTCTCTGTGTATCTGTGAGAGAGAAAAAAAGACGACTGTGATTGGGAAGGGATTTTATGTGGGGCAAAGGAGAATGCTTCAGTGTACAGGAGTGTGAAGCAGGGAGGATGCAGTCCAACAGATACTTGTACCTAGCAGGGATCAAAGGGGGGTGTGTGTCTGTGCAGGTGTGTGGGAGGCTGGGGCTCCGTATAAAATGGAGCGAGGATGAGAAGGGAGGGATCTGTTTGTGAGTGCAGAGTAGGTAATAAAAAGATCTTCTGTTTCTCAGTTCTGATAACATGGGTTTTTATTTGAATGATCTGAGGCTGTTGCCTGTTTGAAATGCAAATTGTGCCCTTAGAGCAGTTTATGTTGCTTACTCCTCTAGACTTCCCTCAAAGGCATGCACTTGGGTTGGCCTTATGCAGCTCACCTGCCATGAAAAGGACCTAAACCACACTAAAAAAAGGGTGGCTTGAGCATCGCTGAGCTCTTTGGTGCAGATGCAGCATAAATTATCTCAGCAGAGCAAACTTGTGAGACAATCATCAACAAAAATCCTGTCCAGTGTGGCAAGAATCCCTTGGATGGGTCTCAGATGTAACTTTTGATTCAGAAGCTGGATTCAATGATAACAAAAATTCAAAAGACGGGAAATGTCAGCACTGAGATCCCAGAGTGGATGAAAAACAAGGAGAGAGTGTGATGGATGAAAAAGTAATAGTAACTCAGAGTTAACATCGTACTGTGGATCACAGTAGGGGACAGAATTTGAGTGAGATGATGGATGATTCTGTCTTTTCTGTAGTCATGGACGTAGTTGCAGAGGAAGGAAATACAAAACGTGAAATGGTGCAATTTAAAGCTGGTAGTATCTTATGTCTAGTTTGCCGTGGGCTGAATGAACACATAAGGGTACAAGACAACAGAATCAGGCTCTTAATAATGTACGGTGCTGTTTATCTCCGAAGGACTCCCTCCCAGGAGACCTGCTTATCCATTGGTGTCTTCTCCGGTGAAAAAATTAAAAGAAGACACAACAAAATGCTGACTGGGGAAGTGTTCCTGCTTGTGTTTTAACTTTGGCTGTCAGGAATATCAAACTGTGTCATCTTTAGTTATTTAGAGTGTTTTCTGAGTGTTTTAGGGCATGGTGGATCGAACAGGGAACTGACCTCTGCAAACCAAAATTGTGGCTTCTGGCAGAGTGCTGCCCATTTTATCTGACAGCCAGTGGAGATGTTCAGGCTCTGCAGAAAATGTGAAGTAGGGGTTGGTTACTTCGTACTTACTGAAGGGTAGAAGTGTGCACCCGAGAGTCAGTGCAGAGTAGCGCCAGTTGTGGAGCTGTACCTTTGTTTATCTGGCAGCAATTTGTCTGTTTTACCATACTTTGCGGGGTTGTCTGCCAAATTCATTGAGGGGCTGAGATGATAAAGTTCTGCAATAATCCAGTGTCACCCCTTTGTATCTTTGGTGTTATGAACCTGCTTTAGCACCAGCCTTTTATGAGTTTATCAAGGTAAACAATGCCTCATGTTCTGAAGTAAGAACCAAGTGTTTTCAGCTCCTTCCTCCTTTGCATATAGAGATATAAACTGATTCCCTGCCCTCTTTTCCTTTAGGTCACCCTGAAATCAGACATTTCTTCAGTCCGATTCACTTGACATATAAGCAACATATAAGGAATCCCTATTCTTTCATCCAGAGAGGCAAAGGCAGTGCACACTCATTGTTTCTGCCAGTCTGTGTCACTGCACCGTCCTTTTCCTCTCCGGCCCCCTGACACTGCCAGGCAGAAATATAAAGACCCTCAGTGAGGGAAGCTCAGCTCAAAGCAAATGCCTGGTTCAGCACAGTTTTCTTGGGACCAGATTTTGGTATGGCTCCATTTTTTTCATTTAAAGGTTCTAAAGCAAACCGATCCCAAACCAACCAAACAGAAAAGCAAAAACAAAAATAAAAACAAAAACAAAAAAAGACCCTTTAAAATCCAGACTAATTGAGAGAGTGCTAAGACTAGTAACACAAATGAGTGATATGCAACAAGCCTGTGGTTTCTTTTCTAAAGTGAAGTGTTGTTTTCTTCACAATGGGATGATTAATACACTCAGGCAGGAATATTAATAGGCTTTTTCAGTTGTTGCAACATTCTTCCCACTGCTGTGCTATTGAGGCCTCGGAATCCCAGCCCAGGGGACCCTCAGCTCTTCAGTTTCTCATCTGGCACGTTTTGTATGTCAGTCTCAAAGCACATGTTGCAAAGATAGAGCAGCTATCTTTGCAAAGTGCAGCTCGGCACACTTTACATTTTACAAATGGGGAAATCAAGGCAGACAGAAGTGGTGTGTCAGTCACCCACTGTAGGTCACCTACTAAATCCTTGACAGTTTAGAAACCACACGGTTTTTGAATGTATTGCTCTTTTTACTGTGCTGTTTTTTCCAGAGAGATACTCCAGAGTCAGAATCCTGATTCTATTAATTAAAAAATTCTTGAGCGTTTGGAGTTGTCAGACAGCAGCACAGACCTATTTCTACTGTAGAGCTGCCATTTCATTTGAATGACCCACCAGGAGCTCAGTGACGATGGTTCCTGCTCCATCTACTTATCTCTCAGCCTCCCCCTTCACAGCACCTGCCTACCCACCAGACATGCAAAATCAAGGTGCAGTTTCTTTCTGTGATTATTAATTTCCTAGACTTTCAGAGCAGAAAAATTATGTTTCAAATACAGTATATACAAAACCCCAAGATACTCTCTAAGTTTGATACCAAAAGACTTGGCTTGAAACTGGCGATGGAAAGCCATTCCTATCCAACAGCTGTTCATTGGCCCCTGTGAAATGTATTGGTGGTCTTAGCCTCATTCCACAAGTGAGCAGATCATAAATAGGATCCACACCCAGAGCTTCAGCAGAAAAACTAAAAATAGATTGAGCGGCACGGGCACTGATCTCCTTTATCATCCCTGGGGATGACTAACCAGAGAGTAACATTGAATAAATACCATGCTATGATGAATTTCTCCTAGTACAGTGATTGTTCTCTGGATAACTAGTCTTCAGTCTTTTTTGCCTTGAATAGGACTTCACTGATGTAAAGAAACTTTTGGGTTTTTTTTGTGTTGCTGGCCTGTTTCTAATAGATAACCGAGCCACAGCTTTTGGGTTTATCTCATCCTTTCTTATAGCCACAATCCTTGCTTAAAGCCCAGTAAATTGAGGAATAATGAAGGTATTGCCAGTGTTTGACATTTAAAGTTAAGAAAACCTGGAGCTGGACCCCACTGCCCTTCATGTGGTGCTAGCTTAGAAAGCTGCAGATTGTTTGCTAGCATGGGGAATGTTTATCGTGTTGAATATGGATGCTGTATTTGATCCCAGCAGAGCAGAGCATGAGAATGGTAAAAGCACTTTTTGTCTTCATAAAGACCAGCTACACAAGCACGGGAGAACCAATTCTACTACCTCATCCAAAAATGCTGAGGCCAACCTTGTGTCCTGTGGTCGGTTCCCCCAGCCAGCCTGCAACACATTCGGCTGGGTAACATCTGCTTTCTTTTTACCTCAGGGAACAAATACATGTAAATACGTAGGGTTGTTCTTAATATTTCCATTCGATCTGGAAGTGTTGAAAGCCTCCACCAAGCACTTCACGTTACATGGAAGATTGCCCATTACTGCTCAAAATAACACTTATTTCATGTGTAGGAGGAGGAGGGAATCTTTTTATTCCAAAATCAATATTTCTACATTCATTAAATATTCCACTTATTCACTTCTCTGCCCCCCCCCCCCCCCCCCCCCCCCCCCCCCCCGCCCCATGCTTGTGGTGGCATTCTATCCTTATTTTTATCCTCGCTACAAATGCATTTTTCTTTTAATTTCCATTCCTATTTCCAGATTTTAGTGCTTTGTGGTAGCTGATTGGAGTTTGACAGGTCTGGAGTGTGGGTATGTGGGTGAGCATCTACCATAGCCCTAATTTTCGACCTGGGATCTAAACCAGGGTGGCTGAGTGCAGAAATCTGCCTGGCAAATTAAACTGATCACAGACAATGTATACTTCAAACAGAGTCAAGTGGGAATATTTCCTTGAGCTGCTCTGCTCCTCAGGATATTTGAAATCAGTATTGAATTTGAACTTTCACAGGCTTTTTTCTTTTGATGAAAGGAGGCAGTAGAAGTTGCCTTCTGTTTCACGCAGAATAACCCAAACTAAGTAAGACTAATTTTCCGTGACATGAGAACCAGGTGGGACTATGACGATGAAGTTTAAAAGTAAAAATGATAAAGAAAAAATAAAAGAAGAAAAATAAGCTGTCTGGAAGGGAACTCAGAAGGTGTTGTATCTCATTATCCTGCCCCAAGTCAGGATAACGCTGTGGTTAAAACATTTCTGTAATACTTAGGAATCACAGATTTTATTCTTTACTGCAGAACAAGGACTGTATTGTCTTAGGCAAGCTGGATATTTAGTGAAGTCTAGTTCTGACTGATTGTTAGTGGGAATTAGATTCTTAAATATCATTGTAACTCTTGCCTCAATCTTTGTCTCAGTCTTTGAACTACAGAACAGTGATAAAAGCAGGCCCATTCTTTTAGTTAAGGTGGTTGTCTTGAATATTAAAATTATATGATCTACTAAGGCAATGTAGTGTAGTGTCAGAGGTTGGTGCAAGAATATAGACTGCCCTGCAAACGTGGAAGGTATTCATACATAGGAAGAATCTATTCAGTCGGCGCTGGTCCAGACAGAGTAGACTTGAAGCGATAGAATTTCCCTTTCTGGTTCCTGAGCTGAGTCTTCGTGCAGGGCCTCATTCTGCAGCTGGCTGTGTCCCTGTGTGGGAGCTGGGAAGAAGGAGTACCTGTAGACACTTACCTGAAGTGCTTGTATTTCCTGAGAACAGCAGGTTGGGAGTTGTAACTTCCATCTGTGAGTAAGACTGTGATGTGATGAGCTTACAACGCTCATCCTGCAGTACAGGGCTCTGAAAAGCCACTGCAGAAGGGGGGATATTGTCCTGTGTCGAAGGGTCTGGCATAGGTGACTCTACCCAAGGAATATGCAGGTCCTTGAGGAAACAAGCAGCAGACCAGCTGATACTCAGTGTCACTCTTCAGGTCCCTCACCTTTTTTAAGGCTGCACAGTGACAAGCTGTCCTTGTTCATCTGAGCTGTCAGGTTCTAGGCTGGAGCAAGGGAAAGGCAAAACCCCTCAGCGAGAGATTCATCTGTTACTAAAGAAGCATTTTTAAATCCCATTTTTATATATATATAATACATCTATTATAGTGGATTATTATATATATTATATAGAATTATGTATATTATAAATGTTTTAGATATTTATACAGTTGATTGAACTAAAAGCCTTGTCATAACAAAACACAATCCTCTTGTATTATTTGGCTGTATATGTTTTACCTTCTGTTAAAGATGGAATTTATTTTCATGGGTGCCTAACAGACAAAGTAATTTATATTTCATCTTCTTATTGGTCTTACAGGCTCCAAAAAAGGCCAAGAAGAAGATAGAAGGTGGTTCCAATGTATTCTCTATGTTTGAACAAACCCAGATCCAGGAGTTCAAAGAGGTTAGTCACTGTTCTGCTCTTCTCTATAGTCTCCTGTTATTGCTAATGGGTAACATAGGGGTTGGTTGGTTGTTTTTTTTCCTTACTCAATCCTCCATCTGCTTTAATAGAACACACAGTTGTTTTCTGAATCATTTCTGTGGTTTTGGCTGGTATATCATTTTCCTTGTGTGTTTGTTTGTTCTTTCTTTCATTCTTTCTTTCATTCTTTCTTTCATTCTTTCTTTCATTCTTTTCTCCCTCTCGCACTGTCCTGTTTCAAGCTCTAGACTTTTTTGAAAAGCCCACAAGCCCACGCCCCAACAGAAAGGAAAATTATTATCTCATCCATTTTAGCCCTGGTTCAGGAAAATGATTCAGCACATGTTTAAAGTTAAGTTTAAGTGGTATTTTAAATAAGAATTGTCTATTATGCTCAAGTATTATCCTGAATAGAGATGCCTTAGTGAACCAGGGCTTTAATTAGTGGACTGTTCCACAATAGCAACAGTAAATATTCTTCTGTGTCCTTCTAATACTGCCCACAAACTAGAAAAGAAAATACCAAGAAGCTCTCAGTTGACTTGCTCAAAAAATGCCGATAAAGCAAAACAACACGTTGAAATCAGCTATGTAAGCATCTTTTAGCTCCCAAAGAATTTGGTATTACCATGCATTGTAGATTCTTTGACCAATTACCTGTGAGGAGGTAAATCTAATGGGATGACAGATAATCTGTTTGATGAGTTTATGATCTTTTGCTGAGCAGACATTCTAGAATGTGTGTGAGGCCATCACCCATTTTTTGCTAACTCACATCTCCAAAGACATTTCCGATGTGATATATAGCTAGTTTCATTCGGTGCCTGTGGCTTTCAACTTTACTTTTCATGAGGATTCCCACCAGTAAAGCTCAGTGGTGAACGAGACTAAAAACCCATGCAAAGGTTTATGAGTATGGCCCAGGCAAATGAATTGAAACTAGTAACCTTTTCCCTACTGTTAAGGGGAACATGTTTAATGAACACCCTTCTCCCACTTCTCCATATCCTAAGAACCTCCAGTATTATTTTCTCCAACAACCACTGTTTGAAGATGTACCAACAAAATGAAGGACTAGTCAGAATGCTGTATTTGATGTATTCTAAGTAATATAGTACTAGGAGCATTTCTGGGAGGATGGTGGCAGAATAATGGCAAAAGCATGAGGCAGTGGAGTGGTCCAGTGAAAGCCAAGACCGTGTTGTGTCTGAAAATGGCATACATAGGACAAGTATTTCTGAAAAGTTTTGATCACAACATTTTTGTTTAGAGATTTCAACCAGCTCATCAGAAAATATTTCAGCATTGCTGTTATTAGGTTATTTTAAGTTCATCTTTTACAATACATACCTAATGCTTTTCCTGTCTTCTGTGAGCTTGCTGGACTCTGCTTTGCTCTTCATATTTTCTTCTGGTTTGCTTCCAAATTGTAGGGATCACTATTTAAAGCAAGACCCCCAGAAGGAGGAAAAGCAATTCTAAAGAGTTGGGCTTAGTTTTCTATATGGTGATAGTTTGGCAGGTAAATGAAGGGTTATGATCATGCATGCTGCAAGTAATCACATGGGCAAACTGGAATGTGAGTAGTGGGGATTTGTAAGAAACTGGAGGTAAAACTACATGAAGAAGTGTTGATATAATATGATCATGGAAAGACGTGCTCCCTGTAGAGCAGTAGACTTTAAAACCCTGCAAGTTACTGTAGCTGCAATGGACTAGCTGTATTCTCAGGAGAACATTGTCTTTCATTATAATACTGAAGTAGGAATAATTTCTGGTCATTGTAAAGATAGACTCTCATATTGATGTGCATGTCAGACAGATAACCAGCTTCAGAGACATCCCTGGTTCTACTAATATTCCCCATAGTACGACCAAGGGAATTTCAGGTCATTAAAATCTTTCAAAATCAATAAAACATTAAAAGTGTGATGGCAGTGAATAGACAGACATGCAAATAGGTAAACAGATAGATAGGCAGTTAGCTGGCTTGGTAAATAATAGTTAGTGTACATAAATTCTGTGTTGGCTGAAAATAGAAAAATAAGTGGGTTTCTTCTATCAAAAGTTAAATTTTGCCTGACAAGAAGTATTTAAGGTCAACACATGAAGGTCACTTAGAGCACAGAACACAGTCTGAAGGATACAATTTATTTGAAAGGGAAAAAAACTTTGAATAAATAATACGATGAAACCTACACTTCTCTGTACTTCTGAAAATTCAGCTGTGATGGATCATTTTTTAAGACACAGCAGAAACTGACTTTAGCTTGATAACAGAGAGATATCTAGAGTAATTAAATGTTTTACAGAATATGATTGCTGCACGAAGGAACAAGGTACAGGAAAGGTACAAACCACACAGAGTAACCACTGACTAAATCCTCCCTAACTAAAGCCTCCCTGATTCAAACTTTTATGGGTTAAGGCCTGAACGGCTGGAGCTGCCAGCACTGGCTTCAGCCCAGCTACACGCTGCACTGAGCATTAATTTAGTAAGAGGAAGTTTGGGTGGGTTTAATTAAGCCCCTTGCCAAGATACAGTAATGTGTTGAAAGTGAGGAAAGTGCAATGATGTGGCATGATGTGGGTGAATCAAAGGAAGTTAAATATTCTTTTTTACAGTATGAATATAATACCCCCCTGAACTGGAATGTGAGATTATAGCACTGTCCAGTGCAACAGGGCAATGGCAATAAACTTTCCTTTTTCTTCCAACAGGCTTTTACCATCATGGATCAGAACAGAGACGGCTTTATTGACAAAGCAGACTTGAGAGACACATTTGCTGCACTAGGTAAACTGGTAGCAATAATTAAATACTTAAAAGAAATGCAGTTTAAATTTCAAGCACATAAAAGAAGTTTGTATTAGAATTACAGGGGGGAAGTAATGAGATACACAGGAGGCAAAAGGAAACCTGTTTGGTTTGATCTTCCTCCTTTACGGTAGTTGCTGTCTTACTATATAGCTCCAGCTGGAAAGTTTCCTGAGCAGCCTCTTTCAGAAGCAAAGTGAAGGTCTCTCTGGGACTCGCTGGCGGGTGCAACAGAGCTGTGCAGCTGGCAACTCTCCAAAGGCACTGATCCCTCCCCTGCAACTATTTCATAAAAAGCCCACCCAAGCAGGGGTCCATGCCAGGCATTTCTGATTTGCCTCTGAATCCAGGCTTCACAGGCTGCACCTTTTTCATCTAGGAGCCATGCAATATCTACCAATTAACGTTGTTGTCATGGTCTAGCTGCCCCTCCACCCACATAAAAGTAGGAGGGCTTCATGTGAGGTTCTGTGCTGTTGTGCCCTTATGTGGGGTGGAATGTGCATGTCATGAGATTAGGTATTGTCCATTCCATGCACATCACAACCCTGATAATATCAAGCAGATTAAAGTAAATCTTCCCAAGGAAAGGAAAAATCAAGATGCTCATGATCCCAGACCTGGAGTTGTATCCTTGTTGCAACATTTGAGGCTTGAACAGTGATGTAGGCATTTGGGCTTTTGCCATCTGGATCTTGTTAAAAAGAGTTTGATAGGAATCTTTAGTGCTCCCTGGGGTGGAATCAGATGCCAGCAGAGTCAGTGCAAAGAGCAGAAGCTCCTGAACTCTTTATTGTGACAACGAGGTTTGCAAACTTTGGCCTGTAGCTACTGTTACCCTGGAATATTTATTTCTTAAGGCCAAGTTCTGGTATCTTTCCTGTTCAGTGAAGCCCTTCAATGCCTATGAAGCACAGTCACAAGAAATTACCATTCAGTTTGAGCGGGGTTGCCAGGGTCTTAATTCTCATCAATAGGATTGCGCAAGGATGGGGAAGGGATAGGACTGCACAAGGATGGGGGAGGGATAAGACTACTCAACTCATCCATCTGCCCTCTACTCAGAAAGGCATCTCAATATAAAGGAGGGCAAAGACTGAGACCTTGGATTCACTTCAGTCACTTTGAGCTCTGCTATATTAATATCAGTGGGGCCCGTATTTCACCTGAGGTAAAAAAAACAAAAACCAAAACAGTTTATTTTGAAGTGCCCCTTCTTTCGTCCACTGCTGGCCACATCCGTGTTATTTATCCTTCTTACTCCTTCAGTCACCCTTTGATCTTAGAGCCAGCTCTGCCAATTTGTTTTACACTGGGGTATTCTGGAGTTGTGTTCTACCATGTTATTAGCAAAGTTGTACAGAGCCCTGAGCTCCCCAGTGGGAGGAGATGAATGGGAATAGTTTTTTGAAACACAATTTGTGATTTATTATGAAAAATGATCTCTGCTGCAGGTCGTCTGAATGTCAAGAATGAAGAGCTTGAAGACATGGTGAAGGAGGCGCCAGGTCCTATTAACTTCACTGTTTTCCTTACTATGTTTGGGGAAAAGCTGAAAGGTAAGTACCTTTGGGGGGTTGGAGAGGTATCTGTCAAAGATCCTCAGCACTGAAATATCTCAGCACCTTGCAAATTATAATAATGTATACACAGAACAATGCTTAAAGGCAAGGAGTGATCTCCATTTTTGCAGACAGAGCTGAAGTATGAAAAGGCTAAGGGACCGTCCAGAGGACAATTCAAAGGTGTGATTTCAGCTTACATAAGCGAACATAAAAGTGGTAAGTTGAGGTCCAGAAAGTAATGAAATCACAGCAGCCTGGAGCACCATGCAGATGAGTTATTCACTGTCAGTAGGTTCCTAGGCGGAAAACTGTTGCTCATGCTGTAGTGGTATCACTCCCAGTGTTACCTGGTTTAAAGGTATTTTCAGTATTTCTACAAAAAAACTTTCTGCACTCCTTTGGCTCATTATGCAGACATGACCTCTGCATCATCCCTGCAGTTACAGGGCCTGAAGGAGCAACGTGGCCATCCCTCATTTGCTGTAGTAGTTGGCAACGCGGTGGCCCAGCCTTGGTTTCACTTGAGGTCAATAGTGATTTTGCCACTGGATGAAGGTTTCACTGAATAACTCTTAACGGAATGGATAAATTGAAATAATTTAATCTCGGTAGCTTCACAATGATGAGGGAGAGGGATTTTGTCCATTGCCACAGAATACATAGGGATCACTGTAGATTTCAGAAAATGTGGGTACTATATTTGTTGTGGGGGCTAGTAATCTAGTTGTATCTCCTATGCTGTCAATGCCTAGAAACTGTAAGAGAGGGAGTGTGAGGCCAGTAGAAACCTCTAGTCATCTTCCTATACACATTAAAAATAGGTGAAAGCCTTGGCCTTCAAAGCAAGGTTGCTCTTAGCCAAGCACATTCCAGAAGTTTGTTAAAGTAACTAATGAACAGGAAAATGGAAAAAGCTGATCCCATGTTCTTAAAAACATTTGTTGTACTGCTGCTGGACTCTGGCTTTATATTGCTGAGCACAATTTCAGTGAAGTGCTTTCTAGGGTTGGAATAGAAAACAGAAAGGTCTGAAAGAAAGAATTAATGTAGCTGGTCCTCAAAGAAATACACTATTGCTAAGGAACACAGCATGTCTGGGAAACGTAAGAGCTGATGGAGAAGGCTGTAGACTAACACTGAGGAGGGGATTTTATTACCCAGACATCAATCTGTCTCGGTCACAGTGGTATCTGCACCTTTACATTCCAGATACTATCTTGCAGAGTAGGTAGTGCCCTCCTCCATCATCTTCCTTCTGGGAGATGTGACTATTTCCAGTGGGGTGCCCTGCTACCTATTCCTGTCTGTTTGTGATGCTTATGATCACACAGAGCGTGGAAATGAGCTCTTCTCCCTTTCCCCTCTTCCTTCTTGTTTCTTACGATTGCTGAAGCTGGCAAAGAATCTGTGGCCCTGCCAATTGTGTGGCCTAAACCCAGAGCCAGCACAGGAAGGTGAATGGTAAAGCATAACCCTCTTGTCTGCAGGTTTCCTGTTGGCTACTAGCAGAGGAGGAGTTGTTTTTTTTTTTTTTAATTTCCATTTGGTGAAGGGAAAATCACAGCTGTGCTTGTCATGCCCTTCTGGTTGGGTTTGTCATGCAAAGGAAGCAGAGCCAAAAGACTGCACATTCCCAATCAAAACTAATTGGGATGAAGAGCCTTTGTAGTGCAATTAGAAAGGGAGAAAGGGCTAGAGGAAGTGGATATGGCAATTTTGCAACACTCTTTATTAGCTAAGTACCACTCAGAGAATTTGGTGAAAGGTGCTTTCTAAGTAAAATTTGTTGTGCTATAATTGATTTCTGTCATAAAGGGGAAGCAGGGATTTTCAGGATGAGCTTTAGCTTTGTATATTGAGATTATGATGCCAGATGAACAGCTAACAAAACTCAGTTTATGTTAATGCCAACCACATGGAGCTGTTTCTACAGGGAGTCAGAATAATACAATTTGTACAGAAAACAGAGATGCCGCACATCAAAGAAACCACTTTATTTACCAGCTAATCAATAAAGAATGCCTGCTGCATTGCTTTTCTTCAAAGCCAAAGTCCAAGGATATGACAGAGTAGAAAATGTAAAACACAGTAAGGAAAAAAAAAAAATAAATCCCCCACACAGTGGTGACTACTTAAAATGCAGTCCTTTCCTCAGAGCTGGAAGACATTTCTCTTCATGGGACAATCAAAACACTCATTAAATACCAATGCTTTTTGTATTGATCATATATTCATTGCAGTTCAAATACAGCGCCTACAGCTTGGCAAAATGATGTGGCCAGTGTGTGACAAGGAGGAGGCCATATTATAGCCTTAGGTTTATTCACTGTTATATCCACTAAGATCCTACTAATAATCCTTGTGAAACCTTTTAAACAAAGAAAACTAAGAAGGTATCAGGAGTGTACGTAGTCATTAGAGCAGGGAACCTTGACTGGGTTCTATTCTGGTTCTCTCTCTGCCAAACTTTGAAACTGCGGTTCTTTGTGTAACTACTTTTTTGATGATGCTTTCAACATTTCAGCATCCTAAGTAGCTTAATTTGTCCATGGGCCAGTCTATCTGCTTGTAAATTTGGTTTCCTACAGTTATGAATAATGATTTATATTATATATACTACTGTAATATTTTGAAAAACTGGTGAATAGTCAGAAACACAGTATTTAGAGTATCCTTTGGTGTGGGTTAAAACTGACCATGAGTATACTCAGAATCTGCAGTATTAGAGAATACTCAGAAACCTCAGCCAAGTTTAAGGCACTGTGAAAGTTAGTCCTTGACCCAAATATTTTTTTTCTGTCTAAATAGATGGAACAGATAAAGGGTGGAAAAAGAGGAAGACTATTACTATCATTTTACTGCTGGGAACAGAGGAGCAGGGAAATTAGAGTCATACCAAAAGTTTGTGGCCCAGCTAGGAGCAGAAGCAAAATGCTGGAGCCATAGTCTAGTGCTCTAAACCACCCTGTTTCTGTAGGTAACACCTAATGAGGAGGTACTTTAGTGGAAGTGCCCTATAGAATGTAAGTGCAGATCACCATTTAACCATTGATCATCCTGTTTCCACTGCGTTGACATTCTGATTTTATGATGAGCTCCATTTCCTTTGGTGAGGGAAATAACCTCTTTTCTATACAGTGACGAACAAGTAACATCAAAAAGTGTTTTTACAAGGAACGTACAGAACAAGATTAAAGGAAGCCAGTGAGGGAAACAGTTTGTTATATTTTCATTTCTGAAAGCCACTAATCCTCTGGGTACTGATATTGGAGACCAGTTCCTGGAAGTTTTCTCTCCTGCAGACATAGAATAGATATGAGTTATTATTTTTAAGCTTCTGAGCATTGAACTATTCACCTCTATTGTTTATCTGACATGACAAATGCTGCCGACTTAAGGAACCTTTGTCTTCAGACCTACAACTGCAGAATTCTCCATTTTGCACTGTTTTCAAGTGAATGCAATTACTTAGCAAGTATTCGACTGCTATAGAAATACATCCAGGCTTCTAAATTATATTTCATTAATTTTAGGCACAGACCCAGAAGAAACCATTCTGAATGCTTTTAAGATTTTTGACCCAGAAGGAAAAGGCCACATAAAGGCAGACTAGTAAGTTTATTTCAAATCCTTTTAAAATAATAATAATAATAATAATAATAATAATAATAATAATAATAATAATAATAATAATAATAATAATAATAATAATAATAATAATAATAATAATAGCACAAGTTTAAAGAACTGCTTAAAAGCTGTATTTTTCATGGTGTTTTAAGAGACAGAGGAACTATCAAGCAGAAAAACATTTAGCTTTGTAAGCTAGAGTTAAAAGACTGGACTATTGTATGAATGTGCTTATATACCAAAAGGAGATGTTATTGTCTTCAGACATTGCAAGAGGCAACGGAAATATAATCACATGTAGGCCATTAGATAGCCTTTTTTGAAGGTCTGGATATAAATCAACACATGACTCTTTGTAGATTAACTCCATATGTAAATTAAAATGAACGTCTGGTGCCTAATTCTCAGAGTGCTTGACTAAAATGGGAAATCTAGTCTCCTTTTTAAAAAAGTGATCAATTTAATTAACTCTGGGACATGGTTTTAGTGAGGGTATTTTCCTTGTTATGTGTTTGCCATTTGAGCCTTCTGCTTCGAGACAATCATTTGCTGTAAAATTCCACTAGATATGGTGGGAGCCAAACCAAATAATACTGCTAATAATATGGCAATTATTGTTGGTATGGCGATTTTTTAAAGGAGGAGGCAAGTCCTAATTTGTATTCATAACCTGTAACATCAACAAAGCAAGGTAAAAGGACTTTAAGTGCTAATTGCACAAATTTAAACTCTCATTGCACTGCCAAAATGGTGCAAGAAGGGCATCAGTTAAATGAGATAAATGATATCAAATCAGGGCAGTGGATAAGGAGGTCTGACCTATGGCTCCAGTGGAATGCTACATGTGCCTAGGTTTATGCATATGCTTATATTCCTTGGTGAATTTGGGGGTCTATAATTTTACTGCAGCAGCTATTTCAGGTGGATTTTACAAAGCATAGTACGTATAGTAAATTTATTAAGGAACCATGAGTTACAAAATAGTATTTGCATCAATTAATTCTGCTAATGTTGTGATAAAGTAAATGAAAACTAAACATCTTACCAGAACTTCTGAGGTGGAGTTTTCTATGACATTATCTTAAATTACCAATGAAAGTTAGTTGAAAATACAGAATTTGTACAAAAAAGTACAGTATTTCTTACCATTACCAATATGCTTTTTTGCTGACAGTACCCCAGTGGATATGGGAGTCATATTATGGTATGCAATAAGCAAAATAAAAGCAAAGAGACAGTCTTTTCACTAAAGAACTTCTGAACTAATTAAAACACAACAAGTGGATGTAGCAAACAATCCAAAGAAACAGAGGGTTAATAATCATCCTGATTGGTTTGGGGTTAGCATTATCCAAGCAGCTTGGGAAGAACAGTCTGAGAAACACATCAGAAGTGACTCAAACCATCAGAATAAAATGTAGCCTGTTGCCAAATAGGCCAGATCACATGGTAGTGAAATCACAACCATGAAAATACAACCTTCTGATAATACAAACCCCATGAAATGTTATATTTCCTACCACTCTCTGTAACAATATATTGCATACAAAATCTGCAGCTTGCCACCCTGTGTCCAGTTCTACAATCCTTGAGTGCTGGAAGCCAATTGGAGTTTGGGGCAAATTAGGAATGCAGTATCACACTCCAAAATGAAGATGAGAGAGAAATACTTTTATTTTTCCTTGATGGAAAAGGTCAACTTTGTCCCCACCCCCACTGCACTGCTAACATTAGACAATTGTTTTAGTTCATCACCACAACAGAGCATAATGTTTACTTATTAGACCCGAGGGTATTGTTGATCATTACAGAACAAACCATTAAATCAATTCCGTGAATGTCTTTGAGGTTTAACTTCTATTCATATGCTTCCAAAATTTAGACATTTGAAGGTTTTGAAATAATTTTTATGTTGGCTTATACAGCCATTTCAATATGACAGTTAATGTTAATAAATAATATTTCTCCATATTAAAAAATCCTGGAATGTTTCTTTCCAAAACGAGCCATGTTGACCTTTTAATCAGAACTTCTTTTTATGTTCATGGAGTTAACATCCTTCTGGGGATTTTTACGTTTCTTCCCTCTGCGTGTTTTCACCTCTAGTCTGGAAATGACTCACTTAGTCCATCTGATGGTAGCTGGGACGGAGTCTTCTAACCTTTCCAGAAGCTCCAGGAGTTTATAACTTACTTCCAACTTCAATGACAAACTTTGTTTGTCTGCATCGTTATACCACACATAAAATCCTTCCTATAGCATGATGTCAAAAAAAGAAAATGCTTTAGGTCACATTCTCAGCTGGTGTAAACTGGCATAGTGTTTGGAAAGGTTAGATGATTCAGTCCTAAATGCCATTCATTGGACAAAGTGAGTCAGGCCAACATCAACTGTGCCTCATGCTGATGCCAACAAAACTTTGCAGATTTGTACCAGATGAAAATGGACCCAGGGAGTTTTCATGCGCTCCGGACCTTCGGAGATTAGTTTGGCTGAGCCAGTGATGTTTCTAATCACATTTGTAGAGCGCTGCTTGTTTTGACTCACCTGTTTTTTTTCCAAGACAGCACTGTAGAAAGGGCAAACCCTGTGGAAAACCAAAATGTCCCAGAGATTTCACAGATAATTTTAAAACAGCTTTTGAAATATAAGAATGCAATGGAGTATTTGTAACTGTAGAAGGAATTGATGTCATCTAGGACAAGAGATAAGTTAGACTCCCATGTCAAGCCAAACAGATACCTTTTTTTGCCCAGAAGACTTTGATTATTTTTTTTTGAGTAGCAAATAGTCTTTAAAAAAGAAAACAAGATGCACAAAGAAAAGAGTGCATAATATCTAGCTTTGGAAATTGTGAGTGTTTATTTCCCTATAAAATAAATAATGGAAAACGTGCATAGATGCTTAACTCAGTCTTTCTTCCTTATGAGTGTGCCAGAGCCTACTGGGCTGTGCATCAGAAGATTATAATTAGATATTTGATCTTTTCTTTTCCCCTAAATACTTTAAGCATGTGAGTGGAAGACACAGAGTGCCCGGATCTCTTTTTAATTCAGGCCTGTTTGTGATGAAGTTTATTTGTGACTTCTGACAAAATTGCTCTAAGTGCTTCCTTCTATTCACCAGGCTCCTTCCTGTATCACACTTCCTATTTACATTTGCTAATGCTGTTTGCCCCAGTGCACATATATCCAATAATCAATTTATGCTCATGAGAATGATCTCTCTACTTTTGCACCCACTCATCATTTGAGAATTCCACTTCAAAAAATGCAATCACATAACAAAAGGCCAGGATAACAAAACAGAAACAACAATATGAGAGAAAAAGATGAAGAAAGACTTTGCTGAGTAAAGGGAATGGTAAAGTAATGCAAGAAAGATATGTACAATAGCTTAAGCTCTGTCTGTGACTTCAGAGTATTTCCTGAACTTGCATGGATATTTTCACCCTTGTTCTTGTGGGCAAGATCCTTAATCATTATCCAGAAACTTCTTTTTTCACTTTCCCTTTCTGTCCTTCCAAATGAGCACTTAACATCAACAAGAAAGAGATTCAGAAGTGTATATGCCTCTTACGCAAATTGGGATATGTCTTTGTAGTAGCCTTTTCCTGGAAAAAAAATATGTGGGTCAGAGATATGAGGAAGTACAGTTGTAGCTTTGCCATCAAAACTACACTTTTATTTGCGTGACTTTTTTCACTTGAGATGCATAGTGCATGGGAACAGAAAGAGAAGCTTCACTATTTTGCCCAAACATCTGCATCCACAGCGGCTGAATTTTGCTCTCACATGGAAGTGTTGCTGTGCAGGCATAATTTCTGTTGTAAATAGTTAGTTTTAAATATTCACTTTAAAAAGCAGAAAGGGCTGCTTCCAGAAAAGCTATTGCTCTCACACACTGCCCCCCACCCCACCCCCCAATTCTTCCAAAAAAGCAGCCTTTTTTCAAACCTACAACCTAAACCCAGATTTCTATGCTTGTTTCAGCTTTTGTTTTTGTACAACAGGCTGCTAACGTGTTATCACAGGTTTATAGTCTGCTTTACCAATCTAGAAAAAATCTTGATAATGTATAAATACCTTTGGCAGTGGCAACAGGAGACAACTCTACCTCTTCAGTGTGAATGCAAGCTCTTTGAGATTAATATAGGCATACTCCTACAGGAAGGGGAAATTATTAACATAAGTGAAAGGGATGTTTATGTGATATAACTGACTTCATACTGCTGGATGTTCTAGCACATTGTGCATATACTGCCCTCAGTACATGAGTAACTGGGTGAAATAGAAAGACGTTTTAACTAAAAGAGGTTAGACTAGAAGCAGTAATCATTTTTCCTAGCTTTTCTATTCACCTATAAACTTAGGTAAAAAAATTACATGCCTGACTGACTTCCCACAATGGGTTTGAAAATAGAGAATAAATCAGCTGAGAGTCTGTCCCAAAAAATATTCTCTTTGATGTGGTTGCATAGGATGCAGATTGTGTGTGGGATAAGCTCCGTGTTACAGTGCTGTAACTCCAGATCAAGACATTGTACCGTGAAATACAACAGGTCTCATGCAGTTTCACAGTCTCCTCTGGGAATGACTGCATGCAAATAAAGGGATTCTCAGATGATGATTCGGAATAGCTGTTGGAGTTCTCTTTCAAGTCCTCTTTCTCATTTCATGCTCCGTTCCTTTCATCCTCAGATTTTACAGAAAATATTCTTTCTTTTGGTTTTGTTAAGTGATCCAAACTTTAAACAGCAAGTAAGAAAACCTACCATTTTAGGTTAAGATAAGCATACAAAATTGCTGTATTTCAATTAGAGTAATAACCTTAAACAATTTTAAACCTCTATAAAATGTGACAAAAGCAAAATAAGTTGGCAGAGCGAGGCATTGACACTGATGGCTGCCCACAGAAAATCTCTTACAATATCATGTAAGGATTAACAGCTCTAATTTATGCGGTCACACAGATTTTCTTTCATGCAACTTCAGGACGGATCTTGCCATCTGAATTGTCATGTGCCATTATCACCCTTTAATCAGGCTATTTCATTTTATTTGAACAGCATCAAAGAAATGCTTATGACACAGGCAGACCGGTTCAGTCAAGAAGAGGTAAGGACCACCTTCTTTATTCAAAATAGGAATCTATCTCCAGCTACTATTCAACCATAAGTATTTGCCCCTCTTTAAATGCATGAATTCAGCTGAAATCCAGACTGAAAGAAGGTCGATGCCAGTTCTAGCAATTAGGAACAATTCAAAGCATCTCTTCTGAATAGCTCCATGGCTAAATCAAAGTCAAACAGATTCTTTGGACTGCCATCCAAGTGTAAGCGTGGCCTATCTCTTGCTGTTCTTTCCTATGGCAAGCTGGGCAATGAATTTACTATAGTCCAAGTGGGTTTGGGTGGGGACTGTGATCTGGTTTCCATTTCTGTGAGAGTTATTTTGTTTGAAATCTGAAATGAGGTACTGACTTTGTGGTTTGTGTGAGACTGAGCATGGATTCTGCTGGCTGGGAGGAATTTAGTGAGACTTTATTTTCAGAAGAGGAGTTTGAGTGAAGTTGGTTTGTGGCAAGAACAGATTGGAGTGCAGACTATAGTACGATATTTGGCCAGGGTTTACCTGGATTTCAGGGAGAGCTCTTTGCAACAGGGAACCTTCTTGGGATTCTGGCAGGACTGTATTAACTAGTTGTGTCCTAATCCCTATTGCAATTTTACTGAAGCTAAGGAAGAAGTTTCCACAGTGGTTAACAGATCAAGACAGAAGGGAGCTGAACTGGGTTGAAAATGAAAAGCAGTATATGTCGCTGTCCCACAGTCCTACGTTTGTAACACTTGTCTCCTCTTTGCTTGGCAGATCAAGCAGATGTTTGCTGCTTTCCCTCCAGATGTCTCTGGTAATCTTGACTATAAGAACCTCTGTTACGTTATCACCCATGGTGAGGAAAAAGACTAAAGGGGAAAGAGATGAGCTCCTCCTGTGATGGTGCACCAAGTTACTTCATAACGCTTTTGTGTGCAAGACAAAGGGCTAAACATTTAGTATGTGAAGCCATGTGGTCATCAGAAGAGAACCAATAAAACAATTGAAATTAGATTAAAGTTGTTTAATGCTCCTGTTTTTATAAAAGATGAAAATACCATTTTTTTCTGTCAGTGGTTTGAAATGGAATTTTCTTGATGAACTGGTGCTTTCATGATTTATTGACAATCCTAATGTTCACCAGATGGTCCACTGCGCACTGCAGCGTTGCTTAACCTCTTTATACATAAGCTCCGTGTATTAATTGAGAAATCCTCTAACTTATTGCACCAGGAAGAGTATTTGGTAAATAGAATTCTGTTCCGTTTGACAGCCCCTAGCAATGAAAGTGTAAATAAAACAGTCTTAAGCTCTTGTGAATATGCAATATGCCCTTTCCGTCTCAGTGGTGTGGCCAGTATCATAAGCCACTTGACTCATTTGCTTTGGTGCAAAAGAACAGAAATAGTGGAACAGTTGCTATTTTCCTCATAGTAAAATTCACCTAGGTGCACTTAGAAACCAGTAATAACGACTTTCCCCCTTCAAGGGTACCATTATTATGTGTAGGAAGTTGTCCATGAAATAACAATAACACCTAGTCTTTCGCCTGTTGATAATTAGCATTGTTTTACAGGTGAGGTGCACAGTGGAAGGATGTTTGTCAAAAATCATCAAAGGTCTAGGGACAAAGACAAGAAAAAAACTCAGGATTGCACATGGGGTAACCACGGTTACACATGAAAACAGGCTGCCTCTCACTTTTATAGTCCAAGATCAGCCTGGTTTCTAAAACAGGCTACAGTTTCTTGTATTTGGACTTCTAGGAACTGGACTTATTCTGCCTATGTGGAATATGGCATGAATACCTCCTGCGTGGGAGTCAGAAGGATCTTGCAGCCAAAGTAAAACAAGTTTCTGCTGTTTTAACAACTAATGAAAATGGTTTCCTTTTGCATCAGTGTTGTTGGCACCATAGTCCCACAGACACTGAGAGGAAGTGACAAGTCGCTTATTTTCTGTTTCCATCTTGGTCTTTGTAGAAAGAGAACTTGAGGGCAAGGTGTCAAATTCTGCCCTCGTCAGGAGGGGCAGGAATCACATGAAAAAGCTTTAGCATCTGCATGACCTGGGGACATGACATTCATCTCCACCTGCATTTTTTGTTGTTCCAGCAAAACCCTGCACTGGGGGCACTTCAGTAATGTAGAACAATTGAAATGAGAAGGCTTTTAGCAGACACAAAATTGATATAATAAATCTCACCTCTTGTCCACATAGGTGGAACCACCTATGTCCAGAAACATTGTGCATATTCCTGTATCAGCAATGCTTTTTCTAGTGTAAGTAGGTGATTCCCAATTGTATCTACCAATAATTATCTCACTTAAAAATATTAGTGGACACAGCTAGAAGCAAAATTCAGCCCTTTCCTGCACAAATCTTGCTAAAGATACAGAAAGGCTTTAGCACTTCTTGCCATATGTTCCTGTAACATTTGAAAAAATGGTATTGTCACCTCCACCCTCCCTCCCTACAAGGTATGCAACTTGACTGGGCTTTGGGGACTAGTCATACTTCCTGCAACGCAACAGTCTACATGACGTCTTTTTTCCCACCTCATGGCTTTTTCACCAGAGGCTGAGCTTTCCCATTCAAGCACAGTTCTTACCTCTATTTCACACGATAGCTCTTTTCTCCCCAGAATGTTGTCATCTTCATAGGTGTATGACCACTGCTTATGGGATGGAGTTGTAGATAGGCAATGGGAGGTCACAGAGGCAGAGGATTTTTGGTGGCACAGTGGAAAAGATGATTTATGAACTTCTGCTTTAGGCTCTTATGCAGACCCAAACAAGCAACAGCACTTCCCAGCAAAGGAAGGAGCTGCTTATGGGAGCAGGCTGCAAAATGGATGTTTCTTTACAGATTTCATTTTGAATTGCTCAAGTGGTGGGTCCAGAAGATGATCTTGTATGATGGCAAACACACATGCAAAGTCTAACGCTACCTTGTATGAGCTCCACAAAAGCACATACCCAACCAAAAGAGTACTGACTCTTCCACTAGCATGAGATGAAGTCACTCACGCATCAGATGTTGTTTACAGCTTTTGCACCGTTTAAATATTTCAGAATGAGACTGAAGACTAGATAAAATGACATACATGCTTACTTTTGGCCTTCAGTCTAGAGAAGTTTATTTTTCCTCATGAAAGCTAGTAAGCAAAAACTTTGAGGATAATGCTTTTGAAAGATGAGGTCACATTTTTCCATCAAAGCTTGCACACTTTCTGGTGGGGCCTTTTTCAACAGTTACTGCCTGGTCACAATTGCAGCTCTATGGCATCTTATGCTGATGAAGACCTGGTCTGAGCCATTCCACATTCTCCTTTCACCTGGCTCCCTAAATTTCCTTGTCTGTCTGCAGCTGCTAGGGCCCTGAGTGTACTAATAAGCCTTAATGATGTTGACAAGCATCACCTGGAAACTCCACTCACACCTGCTCTCTGTGGGCCCAAGGGCCCCATTCAAGCTCAGCCCATGGCCTTCAAATGTTTCTTGAGCTACACTCTTGGACCTGCGCTACTTCTTGGGTCTTCTATATCACTGAGAACCTGCCTAGCAATCACTGACAGTGTACAGCTCTAGTAACTGTCCTTGGCTGTAACCCTGACCTGCAGCTTGATTTTTCAGCTTGATCTTGAACTTGCCTCATCATTATAGACTTGCCTGACGATCTGGACTCTTGAACCTGACTACCATCTTTGTGCTTTCCTTGTTGGGATATTGGTGAGGCTGTTTTCCTGCTGGACATGTTATCACACACTGCTGTAGGCTCCTTGTTCTTTAGGGAGCAGTTGCTCCCTAGCAGCTGCAGATGGGGTAGAAGCATGGAGCTGTGGGGAGGATGGAAAACAAGATCACTTTGGTGCAGTCTAGGTTGAGCTAAGTTTTGTCTAGATGAGCAATTTGTTTTGGAGCAGTGCAGTTTTGAAGCAAATCACTTGATTGCCCCTACTTACCTTGAGCAACCGAGGCAGGTTTTCTTAGAGGAAGCTGAACCAGAGGCTCTGCTTGAAATTCAATCAAAATTCCCTCCAGATCCTGATGGGAACCAAATGGGTGCAGGCTGTGAGGTCCTCCCATAGCTACCAAACATTCGTGCACTACTAGAGTGCTCTCAACCAACCAGAGCTCTCATGACACTCTGAAATGGCTTGTGGGCTACATAAGGCCCCAGTTCCTATGTGCCCCTACCTACTGCTTTTCAGGTTTTTTGCAGTTCTGCTGCACTTTCCTCATTGGTCAAAATAAATTTCTCCCTTTTTTCCCTGCCTGTTTCCCCAGAATTACTGCATTTCAAGGGTAGCGCAGCAGGTGTACCTGTTACGGACTACTTGAAGAGATCTTTCGGTTGGGCTACGCTACCAAGCTTGTTGCTCATTTGGACCTCCGCACCTTGGGTTCTTGGACCATCAAGCAAGAGAATTTGGAGCTGTAATCCTCTCCTTCTAAAAGGAGAAAGGATAGATGTTCAGATAAATATAATGAAAATATTAAAGATTCTTAGAATGAGCCTGTATCAATCCCAATTTCGTGTCAATCTCCATTTTCACTTGTGGATCTAGGGCTGTTCTTGCAGGTTTTGGATGCATATTCAAATAACTAAAGGGGACAAAGAGCTGAGATTAATTCCACAAAAAGAGATTCTTACCAAGCATCATTAAAATGATCAGATGGGAACTGAACTCGCATGAACCCTGGCAGTTGCTCTTTAGCATCAGCCCTTTCACAAACAATTACTATTTGGATGGGAAAAAACAAAGAAACAGTGTAGAATTGATAATATCTTTTATTAACTCTTAAACACTTAATCCTGTAAACCTTTCTGAAACCTTGTGAATGGGTAGAGCAGCTTTTGAAATATACTGTTATAAAAGTCAGAGAAAGGTTCTTATGAGTTTTCCCTGGCTTGTTGTTCTGCTTGGAGGCAGGATTGTTGTTAGAAATGTTTGTCTGACCTGCCTAAACTTTCTAGGTAGCCTCAAGTCCAAAGCTAGCCTTATATTTATGCATTTTTTCTTTTCTCTACCATCTAACCTAAATCTTTCTGTCTGCAGATTAAGCCAATTTCATCCCTTGCATCCTCTTTGTAATGAACATTAGCACACTGGAAGACTGTTTAGTTTTCTTTTTTTCCAACATTCTTTTGCCAACTTTTTCTCTCAGTGATCTTTTCTACGCTTCTAATTCTTCTTGCTCTCTTTAGGATTACCTTAAATTTGTGCGTATTTTTCTTAAAAAATGGTATGCCAGCTTGGACACAAAATTCTAGCACCAGCCAGAATGGAATAATTATTTCAGGGGTTGGTTGTCTGTAAAAAAACAAATAACCTCCCCCCTCCTCAGCCCCCAGCCCCACCTTCCCTGTGATTCAGCAGCAGGCAAGTTTATGTATGTTCCTAGGCAATGTGGGTAAAAGTTTATTCCAGAACTCTATTTATTAGTAACTGCTTGCTTCTGATCCCCCTGTAGCCTGTTCTATCCCAGAAAGTTTCTTAGATCTGATTCCCCTCTGCCTCTGTTACATTGGTAACGTGCCAGCATGGGTTAGCTGAGGACATACCTTGAATTTTTACTAATGTTAAAATGCTGCAGATTATCTGAAAATACAATGTCAGTACTGTTTAACATTTTCATTGATGACCTGGATGATGGGTCTGAGTACAACAAATCCATAATCTTCCTTGTGGTGTCCATTGACAGGATGAGAGGCAATGGGCACAAATTGAAATGAAGGAAATTCCGTTTAAACTTTTTCATTGTGATGGTGGTCAAATATTGGAACAGGTTGCCCAGACAGGTTGTGGAGTCTCTATCACTGCAGATATCCCAAACCCAACTGGATACGGTCCTGGAAAATTTGCTTTAACTACTGCTGCTGTGAGCAGGAGGTTCAGTCTAGACTATCTCCAGAGGTTCCTTCCAACTTCAATAAATCTGTGACTCTGTGACGTTACATATGTCAGCCTTGTTAAAACAGCTCCAATGATACTTGCCTTTTACTGGGTTGGCATATGATCAATCTGTGCTGCACTCTGAACCTCAGATCCTTTCCTGAGCAGCCTAACCAGTTATTCTCCAAATTTTACTGGTGCCGTTGTTCTAACATGTAATGGTCTGTACTGATCTTTAATTCCTTCTTGTTGATTTTCTACCTTAAATTTAAGGCTGTTCTGAATTCTATCCCTGTCCTCCAAACTCCACATAATTTGCCTTAGCTTACTGTCCATCATCCACAAGTTCTGTATAAGTGTTCTCTGTTTTGCCCTCCAAATAGTTAATATTGAACAATATCTGAGCCTAGGACAGTCTCCTCCTCTTCCTCCTCCCTTGTCATCCTTGAAATGCCTTCTGATTTTAGCAGTGCTAAGTCATGTTGGACATGTTTTTTAACCGTACGCTAGGTCACTGGTCTTTAACCTGCCTGTAGGCAACAATACAGAAAAAGTTTCTCACCTGTGGGCCTTGCCCCATCAGTCTGTTTACATTCCTGTGGTTATCAGCAAGCTGTTATCTATGAACCACAGCCAGCCATATCTCTTTAAGTCATCCTATGGTAATGCTTATATCCAATGAGAATGGACTTCCCACTGTGAACAGGGGAAAACCAACTTCAACAAAGCTGGTTTATATGCAAGAACAAATCCACTTGGATTCCTGAAGGTGAGCCCATGATTTGTACCAAAAAAAGACTCCAACTCCCACAGTTCTGATTATATGGCTGGGGTTCACAGCTTGCAGAGGAACACTTCTGGGCATGTCGATGCTGTCTGTACAGTGCACTATCCAAGGTCACTTGTCTTTCAATGGGTTGTTATGCCCTTTTCCAGATTTGAGACTTCAAAAGGCATAAGAAGGGTTTCACGTTGAAGTAGCCAGACTTTGGATCCTTGAAGCACATGTGGGCACAGTATTTGAAATATTAGTTTTCTAACATGCAAACCTGGAACCTTTTGTTAGAGTTAGATAACTTGGGGGATTCTTGTGTATTGACTTAACTTTGGCCACTTAAATCTAGTGTATATTCAAGGAGGCTTATCTCTGCAGGACTCCTCTTCAGTGATTGAAGGGAGAGAGGTCTTTGAATAGGCATTTCAGGGCACTTAAGTTCATTTCTCCTCTGATTCAGCCTCTGCAAACATCTGTCTGACTCTGCTTAATTTTAAAGCAGGGGCCTAGGAATGTTAGCTCAGGTATTTAAGGTCAAGCGTGGCAATACCTCCTTGAGTCCTTATCTGGGGAAATGTTGCCATTTGTTACTGTCCCTTTCAGTTTAAATGGTTGTTTAATGTGCCTTTTGACCTGAGGAAGGTAATTTTTTTTGAATTTTTTTTTTTCAAAATATACTAGCAAGCTTGGTGTTTGGTCAGCTGCTTCAGCAGGAATACAGAGCTCAGATGCTAGGCCAGGCAGGAATTTTTTGTTACAACGATTACAGCAGCTGCCCTTTCATGGGTTAAGAGATCTTATGTATGCAAATAAAGGGAGATCCAAACACCTACAAGACTGGTGGAAAAAAGTAAGGTATGAACCATCTTGGCTGAGGTCACATAGCAAGTGGGTAGTCACGATCAGCCATGTCTTTGCTGACCAGTATCCACAAGCTACGTTGCATTTCCGGATGCTGATCCTGCAAAACTGTATGTGCAAGCTTACTCCCAACAAATCTCCTGATGGGGTTGGTCAGGTATTTGCTGCAGGTGTTACAGATTTTCTCTTTTTCATTACCAGAGAGCAGCACAAAAAGCTGTCCCTGGAGAAGAAATGTGGTTATTTGGATAGCAGTGAGTGCTACTCAGCAAGCTCAAGCAGCTGGTTTGTACGTACCTGTACAGCACAGATAAACCGCGTCCTGCTGCTCGCTCGGGAAGGGGGGAAGCTGGTTCTCCTTCAGCTGGCTTACACAGTGCTGCTGAAACCCTTTTGGTCGCTGCTTTGCATGGCTTGTGCCCTCCTGCATGAACCTACCACACTGCACTGAACACTGGTGTTGCTCCTGTCATGGGCTGGCAGGGCTCCAAAAGGAGCTGCTTTAAAGAAAATGGAAGAGGATGGCAGGTAACTTCGCTTATCCTACCTCATCCCTCCAAGTTTTGCAAGCAGCAAGGACCCCCACAGTGGTGGTGAGTAGAAAGTTAATTACCAGAGAGAGCGGGGCCGGGGCGGGGGGCTTCCTCTAACAGGCCAGAAAGATAAATCTCCACAAGTTACTAGTAAGCTAGTGCCTTTAAGCTATCGCATGTAAAAAGGATGCAGTTTAAATAGCAGCCAGAAAGTTATTTGTAGAACAGGAATTAGCTGGTTGCAGTAAGGATCTCTGCCCTCCCGACCTGGGCCAGGAGTATAAAGGCTGTGACAGAATTTAATGCTTGGAAAAATAATACTGGTGTGAATCAAGTGCTGAAGCAGTACAAGTATCCATATTTTGTCTGGAATTGTGAAATTCCTTTAGGAAATATTGGTGATTTCTTTTTAAATTGCTGTTACAGTTCACCCAAGTTTGTACAAACAGCAGCACGCAGGTAACACTGAAATACTGTGCGCTGCCCTGTTTCTCCTGGAAAAGATGGAAAAGTTTAGTTTTTTGCTGGGTTAAACGCAGATGGGCAAGCGAGCCAGCTGGAGTGGAGCAAACCCCCAGGCACCGGGAGCCAAGCTGTCCCCCGGCCACGGCCCTGCCATCCCACATCAGGCCGAGCTTGGCCCTTCCCCAAGATGGCGGCACCTGGGCCCTTCCCACACCTGTGTGGGGCCGGCAGGGCAGCCGGGTGCTCCAGCCACACAGGTGTGGGCAGTAACACTAACGGGCTCCCCCTGCCCCCCCCAGGAACCACAGATGAAGGATGTGAGGGGAGGCTGTTGGGCTCAGTCACTGAGGCTGCTCCACGTCCACAGGCAGCCCTCGTTCTCCTGCCCAGCCAACATGGAGGCAAGGCCTTGGCGTGCCAAGGTAAGCGCGTGGTTTTTTCCAAGCAGTGTGTTAATTAGGGTGTTTGGGGCCTCGGATCAGCCCCAGGTCTGTCCTTGGGGAGCTGGTTCTGTGGGAGAGGTGGGTTGGGAAGGTTGTGGGGGTTTTGTTGTTGTGTCTTACCTTGGCTGTGACTGACTTTTCAGTGCCCTGTTTAGTCAGCTGTGTCTGATTATATAAAGTAACCCCCTGGCTTTTCATATAACATATAAAGCTTATCACCTTTTTCCAGCCACTACAACGCAGTGTGCTCATTAAAGCACCCCTCAGTCACTGGAAAAACAACCTCCTGCTTTTAGTATTAAAGATCTCCTGTGTTTTGTGCCTGTGTGTGTCAGGCTGGTGTCGGTTAAGCCCTGGGGACTGAGGTGCTGGGCAGCATTCTGGCCGGGTCTGGCTGATGGAGCAAAAAAATTCCTTTTTTTTTCTTACCTCCCCCACCCCCTGATGGCTTCCTCTAGTTGCGTTTTAATGGCAAGGTAAACATAGTGGAGAAAAACGGAGCAGAGTGCCTTGAAGCCCCTCTATCATTGTTTCTCCGTGTTAGAACTGGGAGAAAAATAAGAGGCCTTGGCCAGTTTAACTGCTGTGGGTATCGGTGGTGTCTTGTTGAAGTGCTGAAGTGAGGAACAAGGGGGTTGGTGCTTTCTTGAGGGTCAGCCTAGTGAGGGATGGCCCAGAGGACACTTCAGGCCTGTGAAGTGAGGAACTGGGTCTGAACTGGCTCCTGAAGAAGGCAAACATCCCCTTGTGAGTGTTGTGTTAGTTGGTGGCTAGATTCACCAGCAGATGTGGGTAACTTGAATGCACACACTCATTCAAAACTCTTCTGATCTACCTCATTGCTCTTTGCAATTGCTGAGTTGTGTTTCTTTTGCTTTGGATTTAAAAAAAAAAAAACAACTCTGGTGCTGTGGGGCAGCATGGGGCTCTCTGTGAGTGAGTGCCAGTCGGTCCCCCATCCCCCTGCCTATCCCCCCCCAGCGCGGGGTGGCCCCGTGACCGCCCTGGTGGGCTCCTCTTGGGCCGGAGAGGTGCACATAGGGGTTTGGGAACAGCTAATGGAGAAGCGGTTGAGGCTGAAGCAGAGCCTCAGCTGCCTCTTGCAAAGACAAGAGCAGATGTTCCCAGTAAAACTTTGACTCCTTAGATGTGGGTGCTTGGCTGATAAGAAACAGCATGAGCGGGCCCTGTACTATTAAATGAGTAATGAAGACTGGTGTGGATTCTCTTATGTCTAATAAGCACTTCAGTGGGGCTCTTAAGTACATCTTCATCCTCTACCCAGCTGCCTATACTGTGAAACCCACAGGAACTTCATATCTTTGAAACCTCTCCCACTGTCAGGCTTGGCTGAAGTTTGCATGTGGTTATTAGAGCAGAGGACAGGCAAGCGCATGTTTTATTATTCTGTATCCCCCCCAGTGTGCTTTTTAATGTGTGTGCATATATACTGCCACTCCTGAATCAATTTCTTGTTGAATCCTCAGTTTAGTTTAATTTAACTGGCAGAGCTGGGAACTTGGAGGCTTTCTTTTCTCTTTCTTCTGAGTTGTTTCCGTCTACTGTTTTATGAATATTCCATTGCTCAATAACGGGAGGTGGAAAATGAAATCCCAAGATCATCTTTTAAAGGATGTTAATGACCATGAATGTAACCAATATAGTTAGTAACAGTCCAGGCAGAGATGGAAGACCGTTCTCTTCTTTTGAATAAAGGCCAACATAGCTTTCTGATTATCCCTTCTAGAGAGGGATCTGGATATTAAGGGGTAAGTCATGCTAAGTATTTCCTTCTTAGACTCCTTATTAATTTATGCCTACTGTTTTTTGTCATCTTTAAAGGTGTTGTTTAGCCTGGTTTGAATTACTTTAAAACAAATGAGTCTTTTAAAAAACAGCTCTTGAAGCCATGGAGATGTTTACTAAATCCTTTTGATTAAAGGGATGAGGTTTTTCTTCTTAAAGAAGCATTCAGTAACAAAAGTAAGAATTATTCTTAATTTGAAGTGTGAAAGGGAGGAATGAATACTCCAGACTTCAGAAGGCTCCGCTTGGTGGAAGGAGTCGCGTGTATTCAGTGTACTTTTCTGAGTTAAACTTGGAAATTTGGAGGCTAAACAATGAAGTACTATGTCACAGATCCCAGCATGGAATTCCTGGGGGGGGAAAAAAGTATTGTTTCCTTTCCATAAACCAAAAAGCATTTTTTTTTTTTAAAAAGCATTTTAAGCGTGCAGCAATGAGAAGATAAGGAAGTATTAGGCAGAGAGAGAAACAAAGCCCTTCGGGGTAATCAGCCTGTTGCCTCTAGGTTTATCTCAGCTCCACCTCTCTCCTTTGCAACTGTATTCTTCAGTCTCCTCCTCCAGTCTAGCTGCCTCTTAACCTCATTAATACTTTGCTTTGATGGTCTTAAGTTCTTGACAATTTATTCCAGATGTTTGCTACTTTGAGTGAAATAGATTTCCCGAATTTCCTGTTTACTCTTAATGTCTTTTGTCTTTTTCTTCTTCTTTGAAAGTGTGACAATTTTTTTAACCTCTTCCCAGTCCAAACATGTTAGTTCACTGTTCCACCCGCTCTTTCTGCTAGCATCTCCTAAAGTTTGGGGTGTTTTTGTTAGAATGGATGCTCCTTTTTGTTGACCTCTTGTGAGGCAATCTTGACCTCTTTCAACTTCCTTAATCTGCAAATGTGAAATTCTAAGCTCCAAAGTTTTTTAGGTACATGGTGGTATCATGTTTTTTGGGTTAGTTTGGTTTTTTTTTTTCCTCCTGTGGGATAGGAAGAAAATTATTGGGAGGGGAGGAAAAATCCTGCTTTTTGATTGAACTCCAGACCAAATGTTTTTCAGCTTGGGTTTACCCATGTTGCTTGTTCCATCAGGTGTTTTCTGTGGATGAGTTACCTGGAGAGCTTTGAGTAGACATGGTGGGCTGGCATGTCCTTGTTGAGCTGCTCAAAGTTCAAAAGTTGGGGCTGCTCTTAACAGCATGGATGCAACTCCCTACAAAGTGAGTACAGTTGGAGCAGGGTAACTGACCTGGGAATGGCTGTGCTGTTGGAAGTTCCCGTTATAGTAATAAAAATGCGTCCATTCTAAAGTGGTTGTATGGCTTTAATTATTCTGTTGTTTTCTTTAAAAATAAAACCAAAAACAAAACAAAGTGAACCAGTTTTTCAAGTACAAAAGCTGTGCCTAGACCAGGCCTTAGGCCTCAGTCTTGCAAACACTTTCACAGGTGCTTAACTTTACCACTATGAGTAATCCTATTGATTTTAAACAGCACTATTCAGGCAATAAAGAGTGGATTTGTATGATCTGGGGCTTACCGCGAGGTATATCAGAAGTCACTCTTCTGAAATTAATGATTATATGGGTGTAAGAGAAGTGTCCAGACCAGGATTTAGTTAAAATTAATAGTACTTTTGCTTGTAGGCTTCCTTTGAAGTATTTGGCTGTCTTGTCAGCTCTTGAGTGCTGTATCTTGAAGGCCATTAATTTTTTGACTGGTGAATTTTGTTACAATATCCTTCCAAATATTCAGGTAGTACTTGGCACACTGCTGCTTTCTATCTCTTTGGCCAGTTGTAACCTTCCATTGAGGCTATTCCACATGTCAGTGCCTTGACAATGTCATTTTCTGGTGCCTGACACTTAAGTGAACTCATGCTGCAGCTTTCCAGCCTCTGGATCTCTCTTTTCTATGCAGTTGCCTGTTTTCATGAAACTTGTAGCAACGTGACAGCTCTGAAACTCCTGTGTCTCTATCAAATTGAGCTGAAAGCAACCAACTCATTCAAAACATATTAGAGATGCATGCTCATGCACACCATGATCATATATGCATTATTTTTGAGGGAAGTCAGGCAGAAAAAATAAAAAGTGATTTGATTAGAGATAGATGCATTTTAATGCTTCATGATCTTGAAAAAATGACTTTGCTGTATGGCTGGTCTTGCAAATATGCTTTTCCCCAACTTATCTCCCCTCCCTTGAAAAAAACGGGCATAGGGCTGCTATTTGTGCAAAATATAGATGGACAAACCTTTTTGGAAGTCACAGAAGGAAAATTCCCCTCTCAGTATTTCAACAATATAAGTAGGCTTGGCACTACGGCTGAGAGATCTGTGCCAGTTGCCGACACAGTGGGTGAGTCATTTCTGCTCAGGTGTTTGCTGGAGAAGGAAATCTTTGAGTTCTGCTTAGTTAGAGAAATAGTTAGGGAAAACGGCCCTGTTGTGTTAAAGCACCAGGAATCTGACATCATAGCCAACTTTGTCCCAGCCGGCTGTGCGGCAGATCATTAAAGGGAAAGGGTATTTTACTCATTCCAGCCTGTATTCCCTTTTAAAAGGGCAAACACTTGCATTTTAATTCCAAGAATTTCAGAATAGAAAAAGGAAAAAAACCCAAACCAAACCCTGGTCCTGAGATCAAGAAGAGAACATCCAGCTTCAGCTAAAGCATGTAGAGAAGGTTTGTTCAATGTGAACAGGTTTATTCCAGGCGGCTGGAGTACCTGTGTGTTGCACAGCGTTATGTGTTACAACTCCAACTCTCAGACTGAGTGCTATTGATGCAGCAGTTGTGCTATGACACTTGTGTAGGAAATGTGACGGCTTTGGCTGGCAAGAACCTAAATTGGAAGTTTGGCAGAAACTGTGACGGAATTTCCATCGAGCTTTGCAGGAGCTGGTCAGTACTGACCCTCAGCTGAATCGTGCTGTCTGGCATTGTGCCACAGGACGCACTGAAGAATCAAAGGTGGGGAGGCAGGACACCCGGTGAAGATTAAGAAAGCCAAATTCGGTCACTGGCTTAAAGAATTCTTGAACAAGTTGCTTTGCACTTGCCCATCTCCATTTGCTTTGGATTAGTCCTGGCACTTTGTTAGGATGCTTGGCACTGTATGGGTGGGTACTTTGCAGAAGGAGTCTTCAAGACCCACAGGAATTACAAGGTAGATGATGATAACTTGAGTATCCATTATTGTTTCTTGGGCTGTGTGCAGTCATCTCCTTCAAACCCAGTTGGCATAAGTTTACAAGACAAATATCAAAAATCCAAGCTTTGGGAATGAGTGTAGGAAAGCAGCATTTACATTGATGCTTGTTTCCTGCTGTTAAATGGCATGTACTGCCAGTCTCATTTTCCTGCCTCTGTTTTCAGGACGTTTGTGATGCTTTGGAAGGGGATCAAGGTTATGGCTGGTTTTCTTCCCTGCTTCACTTTGTAAGGCCAGATTTCTGGGTGCACCCAGAAATCCAAAAAACATTTTTTGGATCACAGTCTTAGATTAGGACTGAGTTGTGTGTCCACACGAAGCCAAACCAATTAATTTTGGTTTGAAAGCACCAACATCCTATGAAGAGAGCTAGTGAAACTGGAGCGCAGGATAGAGAAAAGAAACAACTTTGTCAGGTTGTCGGAGCTATGCAGCTGTTCTAGATTTTTGCTGTTAGCCTGCAAATAGTCCATCCCTTTTCCATCTCCAGGATGCCCCTCAGGTTCTGCCTGCAAGGAATAGCATTAGCCAAAATCTTCCATGCAGGACTCTATTCTGTGTCGTCTGGCAAAACAACACAGTAGAATCTTTAATGAAGAAATGCTGGTTACAAAATACCCGTAATGGGCATTTAAACACATTGAATGTGCTAATATTTTTCTTTATAACTCTTGTGTCTAGAAGCCCCAGCTGTGATCAGGGCCTTGTTGTATGAGATGTTATGCAAATGCATATTTTGTGCAAACAGGATGATGCAATCACTTTGAAAACTTTATAATCAAAGCAGAAAAAGGGCAAGAGGGGAAAGAAAAACACATGGAGTGGCTTCTTCAGGGTCATGTGGTAGGTCACTGGCAAAGGCAGGAGTAGCAGTGGGTCTTCTGGTCCTTACCTGCCATGGAATCCTGTCTCTTCTAGAACACCCATGTGCTTTCCCAGTGCTCCCTAGCCTCTCTTAAACTCTGTTGCAGAGCTGGAGGACTGAGTGGGTTCAGCTAATTCAATTGAACATTTGTTTGTCAAGCTGATTTCATATCCAGAGCTGGGAACCGAGCTGGATTTGTTTGGTTTCCAGAGACTAAATGGAGCACAGCAGAACTACCCTTAGAGCAGAGCTGGGGTGCTGTGCTGAACCATGATGATATGCCATCCCAAGAACAACTTGTGGTTACAAACCAGGCTACCCAGTTTTAAATAGTGTCCAACTTTGAGTCAGGCAACTAAATATTTCTGAAGCTTATTAAGTTAACCAGTTAGAACAAGGCAATATAGAAGGTATAGAGGCCAAAGAAAGCATTATGGGTGTAACTTTCTGAAAGAGAATTATAGTTGCTGCTGATCATGCTGTTATAGTAGATGTGTCAGTGTTTCCATCATATTGGTCTCTCCTCCCCCTGCCCCCCCACCAGTGAGTTTGTGAAAAGGTTTGTACCTCATGGGGAGATTTTCATGTGCTGAGAAATGTAACATGAAATCACTGAATCTGTTACCCAAAGAAGGAGCAACCTTCAAAATTTGGATCTGAACCTGATGCTGAACACCCAAAATTTTGTGGGAATTCAGCTCACACTCGAGTCTCCCTATTGTGAAAACTATTCACTTTGGTTCTTCTTTATAGCACTGAAGAGTTGACAAATCTTCAAGTCAGGTATGCTTCTGTGATTCAACTCTGTTGATACAAACAGCTTTGCTGTATTTGTGATTTGTCTTGGTTTACAATTTGTGTTATGTTGCAGTGTAGGGACGCTGTGAATGAGGGTAAGATGCTACACAAGGTGCCAGCCTTGCTGCAAAGACCTTCTGTTACTGAGTAAGCTCTGTGTTTCAGCCCATGCAAACATGCTGTACTTGATTAATCATGTTCATTATGGTCATATTTTCAAGCAACCAAACCCAGGGCTCCCGTGTGCTGGGCACTGTGCAGCTCCAGCGACCCAGCCTTGCTTTGTTTCCTGTTTAATGTGCCAACCTGTTTCTCCAGGCCAAACCTGCTTTCTAATTCAAGTGACAAAATTAGTGAAAAACTGGTTTGTGCCTTGCTCTTCCATCTGCCTGGACATGTTTGGGAATCCCTTAGAATGACTGAAATCAGTGGTTTAAGCTTTTTTTTTTATTATTGCACACCTCCTACAATAACTGAAGTAACTTCATAATGGAAATGCTGACACAACACTATTGTCTCAGCCCCAGGAGTGTGTTCCACCTTCTATTGTTTACCTTGGCCTCTGTATGTTGTATACTGCCTCAGTTTAATTGGTTAATTTAATAAACTTCTGAAGTGCTGTATCAGTTGCCTAGCTTAGCTTTTATCCACTAGTCTGATGAAGAAAGTATAAGTTTCAAAAGCTTTCCTGTATGAAGTTAATCAAATATGAGGTATCTCCTACTGTACTTTGCATGTATGTCTTGGAAAGGCTGCTTGAACTGACACATTTTTACAATTAAAGCATTTAAAAAAAGACCCTCTAAAAATCTTTGCGTAGCTAATGTTCCAGGCCTGACCTGCCTACCTTCAGTTTAAAAAAAAAAAAAAAAAAAAAAAAAAAGGAAATTTTAAACTTTTAAAACTTAAGTTGTGCAGTGTTTCAGTAGCCACATCTGAACTACGTGTTAGGCCAAACTGTACTTTAGATGGACTCATGGGGTTGGAGAGGGGGAGGAGAAAAGTGGGGAGAACGTAACAGGAATGATTTGAAGGTATTATGGAAGGGAAGTCTTGCAATTCAGCCATGTGTGAGACTTGGGTGATCTCCACCAAATTTCTGGTTCTCGCTGAAGCCCCACGTGACCGTGAGCATATCCTTTGGCGTGCCTCTGTTCCATTCCCCATTTGGAGGTCTTTTTCACATTTGGTGTGTCTCATTAATTCCAGTTTTGGGAGATGGGGATTGTATGCTACAATGGGGCTTTTTATTGCGTGAGCTGTAATAATGACGAGTTGGAAAGATCTGTAGATCTGGCAGTGAGCTTTCACTGCGGGTACAGTAAAGCCTCTTTCAGGCCAGCGCAGAGAGCACTTGAGAGGCCCCATGTGCCACACGTTGAGGGAGCGTTTATCTGCATTCAGCAGAGCCAAGGAGTGCAATGCACATGTAATATGAGTCCATCTTTATCTATTTTAATCCTCAGCTTGAGCATCCCAAGATTTAGGGGTATTCATCTATCAAGAGTGATTTAGATATACTTGATCATGCCTCAGGGCAGGGGAACAGCCCAGGTTACTTCTTGATATCCCTTCCAGCCCTGGTTTTTTATGACTCTATTAGATCTGACAACAACAGAATCATATACTTTGTTCCAAAGGATTCGTCCATTAATTAGTACTTTGTGGTGCATCGCTCCTCTTCCCTTGAGGAGCTCTAAGAGGTTGACAAGTGCTAATTAAGTCCTACAAGAACTGGTGTGTTGGGTAATTATTATTTTACAGGTAGAGAAACTGAGGTGCAAACGTAACCCACAGGAAGTTTTGGGACAGAATCTCACTTCAGTGTTTAGCATTTCAGCTACTTAAAATTCTCACTGAGCTGTGCCTCTGGGCTGTTGTTGCCAATGGAGAATAATGCTGGTGTTTCCCTCCTCCTGCCCACATCTGAGCTAGTCAAGGCTCTAACAGGCTCATCAGCTGCATTTGGGCTGCATCAGCATCAGAGGGGGACTGCTAGCAAAATGAATCTGGCCTGTGTGCCAAAAATAAGTTTATTTTTTCTCTATTACCATGCTTCCTGGACTTGCAAAATTATATTGACTTTAAAGGGGAGCTGCCCCAGAGTCCTGAATCAGGCTTTTTGTATTGGAAGGAAGGTAACCTCTTGCAGTCTCCGTTGTTTGAGTGTAATTTTCAACCAAACATTTGCCAGTGTAAGTAGTCTGCTTCAGAGTTCTCTGGGGTGGAGTGACATGGCCAAGTGGCATTTGAGAACACTTTAAAAGGAAATGGGCTAATTAGTTTAGCTCTGGGTCAACAGTACATCAGGAGCCATTGAGCCAGACTGGCCCCTGTCTGGATCGAAGGTGTTTAAACTTCTCTGTTTAGTTAGCAATACCTCGCTGGAGGAGGCTTGGTGTAGTGTGAATGATGACGTATGGCCGGAATAGTTTCTTTTGCCCTGTAGTAGGGTTATTATCCACCTGTCTATGTCTGGGCATGGTGTTGTATCTCTATGAGGAGATCACATGCTAGTTTTTCCACGCTGCTTTTCCAGTGTCTTCTGTGTCCCACAACACCCGTTTGCAAGGTTAGACCTTGTGTAGAATTCCAGGAAAACTGCTGCTTCCAGAAGTAATAATATTTATCATCCTCAATCAAATTCTGTCCCAAATACTCAGCGATTCCACTGGCTGACTTGGGCCCATGCAGCCTGTGCACAGGGATCTGAATTTGATCAGCTGTGGATGCTGATAGAGTGAATATCGTTCCACCATGCCAGTCCTCAAACCTCCCATTTGCAAATTACCCACGTGAATTACCACCTTAGGTATATGCCTGCAAGCCAAGATCAATAATACGAGAGCTTTTCCCGGCTCCACCAGAGACACACGTTAAATGCTGGCAACCCAGGAACGCAGACCTGAGAGCACAAATTCTAGGGTGGGAGCAGATTTGTCCTTGATGTGATGTAGAGGGGCTGGTTAGACAAGTTAAGCTCTGATTTGCAGCTTTCGTGCAATGGAAATTGTAGCCTTGTTGCCGCTCTGGCTCTGTCACGCTGCTGCACATCAAATCCCTTCACTCCTCCAGGGTGTGGTCTCGATTAATGTTTGCTCACTGTAATTTGCGATGTCGCTCAGTTTAACAGGACAAAATTTGCCAGTTCAAACCATGTCTTGGTGAGAGGGTGAGGTGCTTATTAAGATTGGGAGGGTGGTTTTTTTCATGTTCACACGTGATCTCTGGTAATCCCACAAGCCAGGGTGTAAAACAGCTTTGTGTGGCAGCAGTGCCTGTGAGATAATGGGGTGGTTATAAGGAGGGCTGGAGGAAGTGGTAAAAATAAGCCCCAGAGATACTTCTTGTATAAGAATTTCTCTCTGTCCTGTTTTTTTTTTTTCTCCCTGGTGAAGAGGCTTTCTTGAGCAGGGCTACACAGGTGAGATTTGCAAGTAATCTTGTCCCAAACTCTGCTGGATATAAGAGCATTCCTCTGTGCTCTGTTATGCTCCTGCCAGGGTGATCACCCCATGGCTGGTCTGATAGTAAGTGCCATGCTGCAAGGTGTCCGTCGGTGGTGTCTGTTTCTGGGGGGAAATACTCCCACAGGGTTGCAAACCTTAAAGAAACCATTCTTCTAGTTCTGGAGATCTTTACGTCTGTCCCTGTATTTAATGTTTCAGAAATGGGGCTTGTTTTCTTTCAAATGTGGTCACTGTAGTGTTGCAGGAAGGGGACATGCATCTTCCAGGTCTTTCCAAGAAAGCAATCCCAACCTGTTCTGCAGTAGCCAGGTGGAGAGGTGTGGAGAAACATTGGAAGCAAATAACGTTCTGTGTTTTTTCTCATGGGTTACAAGCTGAAAAGGCTTGTGAATGGACATTAGCAGTCTGTCCTCCCCCCCTTGGCTCACTGTGGGCCAGACCTCCTCAAACACACATCCTGCTCTGCTGTGTGTCCAAGTCTGGAGTCTGTGCCAACCAGGAAAGGCTGTGCAGGAGAAATGGGGCTGCTAAGGGAAGGTGCAGTACCCAAGGGCTGCAGTTGAGAGAGGGCCCCGATTAAGCCAGAAAGCCCAGCTGAGCGGGCTGGCCTGTCCCTTGCTGCTAAGAGAGCAAATCACTGAGCAGAAATGCCCCCAAGCTTTGCTGAAATGGCCAATGGATCCATATCACATCCTAGCTGAGAGCTGGGCATCTTCAGCCTGAGCATTCATGTGAAATCAAAGGTGAAGTACTGGCAGGGGACAGCAACTACTTGTTGCAGGGTACCTGGGGAGGGTGTGTTAAACACCCCCTCTCAAGACAAGAAGTCCCTCTGAACATGTTAGCATCCATCTGGCAGGTAATGAGCTAGACCTCTAGTTGAAGAATGGGTGAAGGGATCCCTCTGCCCACATCTTGTGAAGTGCCTACTCTTAATTTTTGTGACTTCCAGCTGGAGGGTTGCTCTATCTGTCATTACAGACCATTAAACTCCTTCAGATCCATCGATGTATTTTAAGTAGTTTCTGACCCTTGGGTGAGAGTGGCTGAGGGGGATCTGATGTTGTTTTTTTTAAGTTAAGGATCATTTATTTGCTTGGGTGGAATGAGTCAAAAAGTTCTTGGCTAAGGAAGGTGCGTGTTCACAGGCTCCTGTCCTGGCAGGCTGGACATGGGCAAACCCCACCTTCCACAGCAGTGTTGTATTATCCAGATTTATAACCTGTTGGATTGTCCCTGAACTTACCAGCAAATGAGAGAGTTTTCTTTCCAGCAAGAATCCTTCTGGTTTTTAAATAACAGCAGTCTTGATATCGGTAGGCACAAATTGTCCTGGAAGAGGCAGGAAAGAGTTGAAATGCTGCAGGGAACAAACCAAGCTGAAGTCTGCTTCAAAAAGCTGCAAGGAAAATGTTTCTTAAAAAACAAAAAGCCCCCTAGGTTCAGGAGAGGATGGTGGTATTAGCAAAAGGACCAAATGAGATAATTGGTTCAGGTTGAATAAAATATGTTGTTTGATTCAATGCATAATGCCTCCTTTCATTAAAGTGCCTGAAATCTTTTCTTGTTAATTGAAACTAATTTTATAATTTCAGTTTGAAAATGTGTAAGCACTTTCAGGCTGATGACTCTTATTTTTTCAGCTGAAGTGACAAATCCAACATAAATTTGCAATGTTTTTGTTGACCCAAATATGCCTGTTGTCTTTGGGCAGTGATAAAAGTTTCAGCTGAGAAACTCTGCCTGCTTCGAACAGGACACCACCTTCTGCCTAAGGATACTTTCATTCATAAATAAAAAGACAAATAACTGGATAGAAACAAACCCCAGGAAGTCAGTAGGTGCGCTGTAAGGGTTGAGGATTTCACACAAACCAACAAAAAGTGAAACTGAAAGAAACTGGGCAGTATGGTGTTGCTTAAAACCCTTTGGCTAGCCAAATGTAGGGGTTATTTTCATAGAAAGTGTTAGTGATTGCCTGTGTTGAATGATGTTAGCTGGTTTTGTAGCCCGTCGCTATGTAAGGTGTTATCATGACTTCTGTGTTGGTAGTGCATCTCTGAAGTGTCCATAAGAGTGGTGAACTTCTCATAAGTTACCTGAACCAGAGATTTGCATAAATCATGCCTATTTAGAAATGCACTCAGAAGCAGTAGGAGACCTGACATCTCAGAGCCACCATTTCCAGGCTGTCTTCGTCCTTCATCTTCTGAGCAGCGGTGGGAATGATGTCTCAGTTGCCCTGTAACCAGTCTTCAAACTCAAAAAAGGAGTGTTTTGAGCCTACTTTTTTTATTTTTCCTGAAATAAAGGGTCCTTTGAATAACCAGGGATGAAAAGGTGGGTTTTTTCTTTAGTTGTCAATAACAACAATACCTTGTTCTTGCAGAAGGACAATAGGAAAAGTTTAAAACACTGTCAGTAGAAGCAATTTTCTAAAACCAGGACCTGGTCTCAGCTGTTTAAATGTTGACTTGCTGGTGCTTGATTAATAGCTAATTAGAGAAATATGATTTTACGTAGTTTCTATATCTGTGAAATCTCATTCAAGGATTGAGCCTGTGATTATTTACTGTCTTGGGAAAAGTCCTATTGACAGTCCCCAGCGATGTCCAAAGAAATAGCTGGCATGAGTGTAAACATGGGACTCCTTGGAAAGGGATAACTTACTGGGAGACTATAGATTTTTTTCTCTACTATACTAATTTTATAAATTTTAAGATATTAATATACAATATTTGAATGTAACTATAAATAATATATATTGGTTTCATTTCATAAAGGAAACCAATGAACTAAATCTTGTGTTTCTGTTTCTTGAACTACTTTTTCTTAGAAAGCTGGAGGGTTGGGGTCTCTTCTGAGAGGGGTAGCATTTTTATTTTTTTTTGGAAGGTGTTCAGAACTCAATTTAGATGGCTAAACAAAAGCGGGATTATCAAAAGCGTGCATCATGCTCAGCAGCATTTAATGATGTTGAGACTTTTTTGAAAGCTGCGGTAGGGAGGTATCTGACTGCAAACTAAACTCCTGAGCCATCAGCTCTGGTGCCATCATGAGTACGTGAAGGGCAGCGGCTCTCCCAAGGGCTCTTGGTGGAAGCCATATTTTTGAGCTTCTCTCCGATGGGTCAAATAAAGCTTTGGCAATGAGTAATTGTGCGTTTCTGTTACCCTTTAAGACACTTTCTCATGTTTGGAAATCTTCCATTAAGCCTCTTAAGGTACAGAATAAAAAAAGGTAAAAATCAGTTTACACAGGAGGCAAAGGGAAGGGCTGAGGAAGTATTCTGTAGGGAATCAAAGTACACCACCTTCTACAAATTCAGAGCAGGTAAACTGTTTACCAGTGACTACCTAGTTTAGGAGAGTGATGGTATTATCACTGAAAACATTTTGAAATACATTTCTAAATAAAAAAGCATTTTGTGCAGTTGCAGTAATTAATGGTTGCTCTCTTGCAATAGCCTGCAGAAAACTAACTCATGCGTTTGACAGCGAACATGAATATGCTTGTAAAACTGAAGGGAATCGTTAGGCTTGTGTGAGCTTGATCACTTAAAAACAAACCAAGAAGCTGAACGTGGAAGCATGTTACGACTTAGGGGCTTGATTGAAGACAAGGGGAGTATGTCAGTATTAAATCCTATGGCAAGCAGGAAGGCCCAGCTCATTTGCAACCGCACCAGCTGTCGCGTGGGGGTTATGTAGATGTTAAAGCCGTACACCTGAGGCTTCATACTGCCCAAGCAACATAGAATGGTTTGGGTTGGAGGGGTCATCTAGTTTGAACCCCTCTGCCGTAGGCTGGCACGCATTCCCCTAGAGCAGGTTGCTCAAATATGGATGTTTTGAAAGAGAAGGGCAATTGTAACACCATTATGCATGTGGTTGCTTTGGAAAACAGGACCTCGCTGTAGGCAGATGTGAGAAGACAGTGCTGTTCTGAGATTGTTGTGTGTACTTCTGTTTCCTATTTGCCTCTGACTTGCAGGAGGGCAACTTCTGTCACATCCATGGAGTTCCTGTAGGAGGAAACATGATTTATTTATGAGGGTAAAGAACGGGAGGATTGTGACAAATTGTGCAAATACTAAACATTTTTTAAAAAGCAAACAAATTTATTATTTTTTTTTTTGGAGTTTGCTTCTCAGTTTGCATCTGCTTACCCTGATTATTCCATCCAGTGAATTTGCAGGCATGAATTTTCAGGCGCATTCACTGGAAAAGCTTAAAAGAAAACATGGCAAAGCTTGCAAGGAGAGTGAATTTCAAAAATCCATGCTGTGTTGCTGCACTGGTTTGATGTTATATGTCTGAACAAGGGACAGAGGCACCTCGTGAGACCACTCAAAGTTTCTTCTTAGGCCACTTGAATACTTTAGATTTGGTGTGTATGTTTGGAAGTTACAAATGGCAAGCATCAGTTTACAAATCATTCTGAACTGAAAAAAAGTCATGAAATGAAAAATGAGGGAAAAGCCCTACTTATTTGCTGTAAGTCCATTCACCCAAGTGTAAGATGATGTAGCGACTTGTTGAAGATGAGTTGCGTAAAGTCTACTGAAAATTATAATTCATACTATAGAAATTAAATGTCTAATCTCTATCTGTTCCTTGGTTGCATCATGGAGTGCAAAATGTGGGAATCTTTACAGCTCAGATACATCCAAGTATCCAAACCTTAGTAATTACCAGTAAGTATCAAATTTTCTGTTCAAAGGGATGAGAGTTTCACCCCAGTTCTGAAGGATCAAGCAAGTTTTGCTCTTTTGCTTACGGAGAGGTTAATCAGGAAGACCTCTGCTGTCTGTCAGATCTGCCCATTTGGATAGAGAAGAGACCACATAAGCTGTAAATGAATGCCTTTCTCCATAGGGCTTAACAAAAGCCGTTTGGAAGAGGAGTCATCTTCATTGTCTTTATGCTCTCTAACGTTATTTTGAGTTGCCTCTTGGATCGTGTAGGATTGCTTAGTCCCTGGCATTACCTCAGTTATGAATTTGACAGCTTCCTGATAGTTTATCAAAGAAAATATATGTCAATAATGTCTAAAAGCTGTAGCAATACTGCTCCCAGCCCAGAGATGTAAATACTGTGTTATCTCATGGCACAGCCTTAAATGACGCCACACATCTTGAAATAACATGTCCAAATGTGTCAGAGGAAGAGATTGTTAAAGCATTTGCCTTACATTACCTGCCTGCTAGCAAATGGGTGGTGAGAGACCTAGAGTTTAATTTTTTTCTTTTCTTTTTTTTTTTTTTTTTTTTTTTTTTTTTGATGTCTATTAGGCAGATCATGCAACTATCTAAACACAGTTCTGGAAAACCTGTTTGCTAGCTTACTCACAGCTCCAAATGGCTCTGAGTTGCAATAGTGTGGTGCCTAACCCTTCAGGGGGAAAAGAAAAACATAGCAAACCCAACCCATTGCACCTTCTAGAACAACATCTTCCGAATTTGTGAAGATGGGGGGAGGAGGGGAAAAAAGGCCTGTGTGTGAAACCACGAATTATATTATGTCTGCCAAACTCCTTTGAGAATTGGACCAACTGTCGGTTCAAATGATTTGTGCTTATCCAAACTTTACTCATCAAAGGTTTTTATGAGTTCACTTTGGCAATAGCTGTGTTTTTCCATGTGGTGAAATCATACACCTGGAAAACATGCAGCCAAAATGGTGTGGAGCTTGAATAACTCTCCTTGTTCTCCAAATGCTCTTGAGTTTTTTAAGCATCATGGTAGTTAAAGTGTTTGTGGTGCTATAAAATTTGTACAACTTTACTGTAAACCTGACTCTTGCATAACCCTCTTGGCCAGATGATTGGCAGCTTGGTTGTGATCTTGTAACACAAAAAGGTACAAATATTGGCCTTAAGTTTTTACTGTACAGAGGGAAGAAAGCTGAAAATCTTTACCTTTGCAAAAGCTGTGCATGGTGGTATGGAAAACATCCTGCAAAGCAGCAGCCTATGAATAATCCTTTTTTATGGTTTGCTTCACAAACAGTGTACAGAGCCCTGTCCCAAATGAGCCAGTTCTGGGATGGACAACAACAATCAAGATGACTGTACTCCACAGAAGTGATGGGGAGAGGCTGACAGAAGATACTGGCAGAAAACTCAGGAGAAAAGGGTATGTCCACAGCAGTACTTGATGTTGACCTTGAAGTTACCTTAACCAGTCGGTGTTGTTTCTGGCAGCCTGCAGCAAAGCCAGTTATATTGCCCTCCTAATTTGCAAGTTGGGCCCTCCTAGGACTTGTTTTGAGGCCAGCTTGCTTTTCCCTGTGGGCAGCAGAGAGAAGCAGAACTGGGGAGGAGTGGTGAGAAGTGGGAATGGTGGGATTGTTGTGGGTTGGCTTCTGTGCCCTGAGCCTGTGCTGGCTCCAGACATGGTTCAGAGAACACAGGGTTGGAGAACTGGCAGTAGTGGGAAGATCTCTGATCTCTAATTGAGCAAAGGTCCCAGGATAGTGGTGGGACCACTGGTAAACTGTGGCTTTGGCAACCGCAAGGTTAATTCCATTGGTATTCTGGGTATTGGGTGGATATTTGAGCGTGGCTGAAGAAGTGCAGCTTTAACTGCAGAGTGTCTTTCCCCTGCATAGTGTATTGTTTTATTTTCCAACTGCAATTAAAGTGGAGTTGTCTAGAAAAAAGGGCACAGCATAATTCTTAAAATGGCATCATGAAAGGAAAGATGCATAAAACTAGTGTAACAAAACTGGTGAAATTATAAAGAGTTTAGGCCATGTGAACATCAATTTCTTGCCTGCAGTGCCTAGTCACTTGTCTTTCTGTTTACACAACAAAATAGCCTGAAGAGAGTTAATATATTTAGAAAACGGCAGTTGCATGTATTTCTAATGGGAGAGGAAACTCAACAAATTGATGTGACTCAACAAATTGAGTATACAGAGCAGATCACGGCTCTGATTAGGCCATTTGCAGATGGGTTTGAAGAGCACTGGCCTCTGGCCAGTGAGCTACTTCTTACTTGCAAGGAACACAGACAAACAACGAGGACACTGAGCTAATGCCACACTGTGCTTTGTCTGAAGCGATGATGATCTTGTACTTGGAGCAATGCGCTCATGGCTGGCTGCTTAGCATAATGGAGCAGTCCTGCACCACACATGTCTGTGGCCATGCTACAGAGGCTTCACCACAACATAACTGCAGACCTCTTCCACTGAAGCCTCATAAATGGCATGGATTAAAAATAATATGGTTAATATAAAATGGAATTTAAAAGAATATGGATGGCTTAATGTGAAAGTCATGAATAATGCTGCATAAAATGCCCAAGCTATTAGTTCGCTTATGATCAGTGTACCTGTGCGCAGATCTGTGTGCTGGTTTATGTACTGTAATATAAATGGTCTTTGGTTTTGCCTTTATGTAATAATACCCCACCTGATATCTAGACACCCTTGTGTATATTTTACACATACGTCTAATTTAGTTGTTAAATATTGCTCCAAAACCCACATGTACACCAAAGAACCATATATTGTCAAACTGGTTTGAAATCTATAAAGACTCAGTGCTTGAGAAGGGAAGGGTTGAAAGCTAAAGAATTAAAGAACATTCCTTTTAATTTGGTGGCCTTGTAATATGCCACTGAGTAGGAGGAGAAAAGAATGAGTCTGGTGGCTGAACTGGGTCTGCTTTTCCTGTGTTGACATGGGATGGGTGGAGCAGGATGGTAATGGTGTCCCTAGCCCTGGAAGGATGAACCAGCTTTTTTTTCTTGATGTGGAGTGACTCTTGGGGTTTAATGCTGGGGCAAAGTTGTTAGGTTTGCTACCCAGGCTGGTTTTCTCCCTTTCAAACAAATGTTAGTGCTCCTTCCCTTCAAGTTTTAATCTCTTATTTCTGAGGAAACTACTTGGAGAGCCTGGCTGCTGTGAGGCATGGGACTTCTCCTGGGTCTGTTATGTCCTGAAGCTGTGGTGAGGCTGCAAATTCCTGGGATCCTGGGGGCAAGCCACGGAGAGGGTAGAAGCATCTGTGACTTACCGAGGAACCTCAGCAAAGCCAAAACACTTGAGTAGTTAGAAATCCAAGCGATGTTGGTGAATTTCAGTGTTGGACTGTTATTTTTTATCGTTGTTATTCTTTTTTTCTCTGGGTCTGCTATTGTACGAGGGCAAGAATCTACAAAAAACCAAAGGCCCAACCCCAAGGAGCCTGTAAACAAAGCTAAACAGTTAACACATGAGCCTGTCCCGAATGAGAAGGGAAGGGGAAGATGTTTTTCATTTTGTGATGAGTTGCTAACTGGGAGTCAGTTTGCCATCTGCTTGTGGGAAAGCCCTAGGAGGAGGCTTTGACGTACGGCCCATGGAGTTCCCCACGGCTCCCCCTCCAAACCATTCTTCAGCATGGAAAGCTGATCCTGCTGTGAAAGTACTACATGCTGGAAGTCTGCCACGCTCCTACTGGAGGAGTCTGAGGCAAGATCCTTAGTCTGTGCACCCTACGGCCCTCTGCGCAGTCTGGATGGATGGCGCTTCCCCACTGCGCAGGCGTTTCACAGGGGCAATACTCTCTATTATTTCCTAGGTGTTTGGGATGCTGGAGGGGTGGAAGAACGTGACCAAATCTTGAATGATGGGTAAAGAACATATAGGGGAGCTCTTCCCCGGCAGGAAGAGGTTTTTCCTGCATGCTGTGGGGATGTTCAAAATTATAAACTCAGTGGTTGTGTGTGGTTGTGACTACTCATAGGCAGGTTTCTCTACCGGCTGCAGTTGTGCTCTGTTCCTCTCCTCTGCACCCCCCTCTCTGTCCAGCCAATTCCCTAAAGAGGTTTTCCCAGAGGCTGCAGAAAAGTTACTCTGCAGCTTCAGTTCTCAGGTGCCCATTACAGATATGTTAAATACATAAATTAAAAACATCCTACTTGCTTCTGTCCTCCCCCACGCTGTCTGGAGCACCCATCACATGACCCTCTGCTTGGTAGAGCTGATGATGCAAGGATAGAGATTACTTCTGTTTGCAAGAATTGCATGGCAGTTCCAGCCACGTATTATAATTTTGTGCTGGTTGGCGCCAACTAAGTAATCTCTGTGATAGCCTTAGGAGCAGCTTTGCCCTGAGATCTTAGAAATGATATGGGAAAGTGCTGAATTAAACAAGTATTTGCAAATTTTCATGACCGTGAAATTCCATTCCCTGAACAAAACTGGGGAATTTTCTTGAATCTGTGGAAATTAAAGATCTAGGGGAATTCTGTATTTAAACACTGACTCTGTCTTTTTAAAATACCCCGCCCTCCATTACTCTTCTGTCTTTGGGCGTAGGAATTGTTCTAAAAATTCCAGCGTTATGGTTCAATATGTTCTGTATCACAGAGGGGAAAGAATCTGTAAATCTCTCATTATCAACCCAGGATTTACTCTGTAGCTTTCCAAGGGTGAGCACCTGCCCCTTGTTTTATTGAGTGAAGCAGGTGAAGTTTATTAAGCCTGTCTTGTTCTTGACTTCATCACTTTGTCCTCCAGATTATCAAATTCTCTTTGTATTAACATATGATAATCTTTGCCTTTATTGATAGACAATTATATATGCAACTGCGCTATATCACATGATACTAAGTGATTCATCCTTTGTTCCTTGCCTTCCCATACTGTCTCTAATTTAGAGAATATGAGCTTAGGGCATCAAAATCTGCTCTGCTGTATCTATGGTATGTTACAAGGAAAATGATTCTTCACTCAGTTATGCCAGTGAGGGGGAGAGAGCCTTTCTCTAAACCTGTAGGTACACTGGGGAGGAGCAGAGGCTGAGTCCTCCTGTACCTTTGGCTCTTCTGAGGCTAAGTGGGTATGTTCTCCCATTTAATGTATATTTAGAGCAGTGCTGCTTTAAGATCAAAAGAATTACTCTGGATTTATACCAGGGTAGCTAAACATGGAATCATACATAATTCCCAAGCACATTTGTCTTGCAAGAACCACACCTGATCTGCCTCCCAGCTCTTATTTACATAAGACATCCTCACTGCGTTGAGAACATCTGGGGTGGGGTTGCTTGCTGCCAGGGTGGGCAGCCGTCATTGCTGCGCAAGCCTGAGTCCTACCTGCTCTGTAACTGTAGATCCTGACCACTTGCAACCCTTTCTCAGACAGCAGGAACATCTCTCTCTGCTGGGTTTGTGCATTTCTGTGGTCTTAACACTAACCTATTTTATCCCTGAACACAATGGGATGAAATCCTGCAGAAGAAAGACATATCTTAAATGTTTCCAGGATGCGTACATCAGTGATGCATGTGTAGTTTCTAGGATAGAGAGGATTAGAATAAATGCATTCTTTGTAGATGCTGTTTTAATCTTTCAAGCTAAACTTAGATCTCGGACACCTGTCTCTGCAGCAGTCTGTCTCTTGAGCTCATGAATTTTGTGCACAGCTGTCAGTGCTGTATGTGGGGTTCTCTCTTTTCAGCTGGCTCTATTCCCAGTTGGCTGAAAAGTAGGAGCCTGTCTTGGAAAGAGAATTTCCACTCCTGCACACTTTGATGGAAACAAGAAGATATAAAATGAGATTTAATGACCCAGGTTTTTTTGAACCATTTATTAGCTGTTCTGTACATACTCAGTCTCTGGGGAACTAAGTTACATATTATGAGAAGTATAGAGTGCCTGTTCCCTATGGACCTTGTTTCATGATTTACGTGGATAAAATAAAGCATATAAACTAAATAAATTACCTTGGGTAGCTTACTTTGATATAGGACTCCAGGAAGAGCCACGAGGTGGCCAGATGAAATGCTGACCTGTATTGGTGGTGCTAAAATGAATATACCATCTCCTGCCCCTGCCAAGCCCTTCCTTTAACTCTGAGATTGAAGATTACAAAAGGAGGAAAAGGGTTGTTAGGAAAAGCATCCACCTATGTCATCTTCATTCCTGTGGGACTGATTAGATGGGGGGATATGTCACAAACTGAATGGCTTCACAGTGAGCTTATTGACAAGTGGTGTCTGCAGAGGTTTGCGGCGTGGTTGACTGCCCCCCGTTTTTCTCTGAGAAATGGCCAATTTGGACCCCACCATGCTCTACTTGCCCTCTTCCAGTGGGAGCAGAAGCATAGCTGCTCAAAAGGAAGGGTCACCTTCTGGGATCTGCAGTCTGGGGGGGGGGCCTTGCCATCATCTAACTTGGGTATCTTCAGTCTCCTAGTCTTGATCAGTTTAGCTGCAGTTGTTCAGCTCCAGACAAAGGTCCAATTCAGCCTCCTCCAAAAATGGTAGCAATTGGGTGTTCCTGCTTGGAGGGAAACTTGTCCCCAGATTGTCTGCGAAGAGTTTAATGCTGTACGAGGGAAGTGTGAATGTGAGGTGGTGTCCTTTGTGAGCAGCAACAGGGATGTATTTCCAGGGAAAGGCATGTCCTTCTGCCTAGGTTGGGGCAGAGGGTGCATGTGGAGATCAGTTTTGCAGAGGTGTAATAACTGAGATTTTTACCAACATGTCATCCCATGAGTAGTAGCAAGGAGGTGGAAAGGGAGCCCCACAGTTCCAGCGCCACTTTCTGTACAACATGACTTCAGCTCAGAGGATGTGGCAAAACCGGGAGGGTCAGCAGTTTTAGCTGTGCCTGTCTGTCTCTGGAAATGTGGATTGCTGTGTCACTGAAGAGCTAACTGCTTTTATTCCTTGTTTTTGCAAGTTTTCTATGATGATGCTATGGGCAAAGTAACTTCTATGTTCAGGAAGCAAAAAGCACAGCCTCCCTTGGGTGAATGTGAGCCACTCTGCATTTTGTAAAAGATGCTGCTGAAGCCATCAGTCCTGTACCACAGGGGAAGGAGCCTGCTGGAGCCTTGTATCCTCTCTAGAAAAGAGAAGAAGCAACTGAAGGAATTTGGCTCGTGTTAGACGATACACCTACACTACCAGATAATGATTTGATCAATCGGCAAGCTTGTCAGATCAGACCCCAGATAGGATGGCGGCTTGCCAGGTGCTGGATCAGAGAGACTTTGTTTGATGTTATCAGAGTACAATTAGGTTACATGCATTGCTCCACGGCGGAGGCCAAGCGCGGGTGACCGGGAGGTGCATTTGCCTGCCGTGGGCAGCCCTGGGCACGCCTAGCACCTCTGGTCACCCACTGCGGCAGCTGGCGGGGAGTGGGAGAGCACCTCGCTCTCTCTGCCCGGGTTCTGGTTCCCCTCAAACTCCTGTCAGCCAGTGGATGAGAGAACAAGTAGATTCAGTTTCAGGAGACCTCGGGGCTTAGTAAAAAAGAAAGCTCAAAGGAATTACTCTGTAGAAGAGTAAAATACCAGGTGTAACATGCAGCTAATTATGCCACTGGTTTACAGGAGGGATTTTAAATGTTTCTTTCTGAAAAGCCTGAAAGGAAAAAAAAATCAAAGGGGAAAGATTGAAAAACAAGTATGAGAAGATATAAAACAAGATTTATATCTAAATAATTTCCTCTAATTGCTGTTAGAAGACATTAATTTTCCTTTTGATGCTCCACTTTACCTTAGGCTTTGCTGTACCTGCCAGGATGGCAGGGAGTCAAAGAGGATTAGCTCAGCAGCTCTCTGCCTTAGTAGCCTCTGTAAAAGATTTAGCAATGGGAAGAATATACAGGTTTTAAAAAAAATAATCCTAATTTAAACAGGCCAACTTCAACCTTCGTTTATCCTGTGCAATCATGATGACTTCACCAGCATCCCATGGGTACAAATGAGGTAGAATGCGGGTTTAGAGTGCCAGGTGTGTGTGTGTTGCTTTTTAAAGATACAGAAGTACTTGATGGATCTGTGGCTGTATAGGTGTCGGTGGTGGTTTCAAAACCATTTCAAGTGGAAAACATTTTGTCCGCACAACCAGCCAGCCTAAAGCCCATGCACCAGTTAAGGTTTGCCTAAATCTTGGTCTGGAAAGGACTTAAATAATGCTCAGGGGTGAGCTATCCCTTTGCCAAGGGAGGACTTTGCCTGGGGAGGATCTAGACAGAAGCAATATGATATTTTTTTTATTATTATTTGCCTGGACTTCTATACGCTTCCACTATGGCTTGCACATATGTGGGACACCTCTCTGTCTGTGATGGCATTTGGGTTGTGATTCTACTGTTGTCCATTTTTCTGTCTCCTCCACCTGAAGATTTTTCTGGACTGAGACTGGGAGCACAAAGATTGCAACTCACCCGAGAGCCTGCTTCCTGAGACCAAGTTTGGTTAGCGACGCTAGCTGGATCGGTCAAATGCTTTTCATTTCACCTTTTTTCTTTGTCAGAATTTTTCAGTTTAAGGGTGGTACTTGATCTCTGATTGCACCTGAAATGCAGAATTGCTTTTGGTGGTTGTGGCAGCCACTTCCCAGCTTTACTCAGAGGTACAGATAACCCATTCAGTTCGACAGGAGTGGGAAAGTCCACATTCCTCAGGCTGCGCTGAATATCTCAGCCTGGAAGTGTTGTTTATCAAAACTTCTCTTAGATGAACCTTGCGGTAATTCTGCATTAGTTTATTTCCTCCAGTTATTACAATGAGTTCTGCTCAGGGGTATCCTAGAAAACCACTTGGAAGCATCAGTGGAGAAAAATGAAGTGCGGTTGGCTGGAAGGAGCACCCTATGCCACATCACAAGACTTGATCTCTTATTTTCCCACTGCTTTAATCTATTCTGTTCTCTGTGTAGGGCTTAAACAAAAGTAACCTAAGAAGATCCTGTCTCTTTGTTTTTGTCCTGCATATCATTTTTTACTAGGCAGTGATTCTTAAACACAGCTCATAGCTCAACAGTCATGTAGACAGGCCTTTTGGGTGAACAATAAAACTGATGCAGAAATAATAAGAATCAAAAGTTGCTTTTAAATTGCAGGTTGAACTTATGAATAAATTCCCTCTCTCGGATGGAAATATAGGAATGTATTATGTGTCTTAACTGTCCAGCTCACTAAGGTCATGGTTTTCATGAGAGTCGTTCTCATTTAAGCACCGTAATAAATACCCAGGCTGTCCAAAGAAGTTAGTGTGTCAAAGACGTACACTGGTTGCTGAGCTCTTCTAAAAATCTGGTCCCACTAAATCAAGAGCAGACAGTCTCTCTTATTCATCTCCTTGTCTGGTGGTGGTTAAACAAATGCTTTTGAGTCTGAGGAACATTAAAATTCTGCAGCTTCCATAAATGACTTTGATTTCAAGATGAACGACGAGATGTTACAATCAAAACCAAAACCGCTGCAGAATGTAGCATTGAAGGAAGCTGTGCTAATTTCTTCAGAAACAAATGTAGAAGTTAGTAACATGAAACAGCTGACCACCAGCCAGATGCTTCAAAGCGATAACAAGTAGTTCAGGAAGCCCCCAATAGCTTTGGCTTTCCAGAGAACTTTAAGATCCATATGTATACCTTTAGGGGTAAAACTACTTTGTTAAATGCGGTAGTGCTCCAGCTACAAAAATATGAATAGGCAATGCTTGCAAATACCTCTTCAATGGGGTGAGACTAGTAGATTTGTCTTTTTGAATGTCAAGTTAGGAATTATTTTGCACAAGAAGCAGCTACATAGTAGAACTGATAATAACCAGGCTTTAATCTGCTTTTGTTTGGTGAAGTTCCGTTGCTATCATGTTTAAAAGAAGCTTGCAAACCCATACCAGCATCAGTAGATTACAAAGTAACTAGCCAAGAAAACATGCCTTGTTTTTGATTCTTCGTCCCTGCTTGAGAAAATGATTCAGTGCCCCAAGTGTGAGGGTACCCTCTATTAAATCCCTTGCATCTTACCTGTATTCTGACCTGTTACACCCCCTCTGTAGTTACTATTTGACCAACTTCAGCAGTTACTTTGTTCTGTACAACACACTGAGGAATGGTGCAGACTCTGAACTAAATCACGGTGGTCTGAATCTTAAGCAATAGCAGAGTTCCTGTGACTTTCTAGTATCAGACACGTTCTTAAAAGGACGTCCTGTTCTGCTGTCAGGCTTTTCATTTTCAAAACAATAGATGAGTGTTTGTGAGTTGAGGGAAAGAAAACTAGTCTCCTACAGGAGATAAGATCTGATACAGAGGCCTCAGAAAGAAAAAAAATTCTTTCTGGCTAAATTTATAGTTGCTGGAGAGACTGCTTCGTATCTTATTTATAATTTTTTTTACGTTCATCTGAATGTATATTTATTGCTTCTCAAACAATTTGGTGTCACTAAAAAGTTCTTCCCAGTGGATTCAAGGAATAATTTAGAGTATAAGAAATGGACAACATCTCATAGAGCCTCCTACCTGAAGTTTTCTCTGTTGGGGGCAATTTTTTTTTAAGGACAGCCAAATAAGTTAGTGATCTGTCATATTGAGTCTTCTTTGTACTGAAAGGAACAAATCCTTCCCAAGAGACCTTGTTCAGGATCAGAGCCTCATGGTGCTGGTTGCTCTACAAAACAAAGAAAATCATACCTACGTACCCTTCAGCGCTTGTTTTTGTGGTATGGTCACGCGTTGTGATCACATGCAGAGTCCTTGGGAGGGAAAATACACCATTTTCTAGTGCTGCTTCCGTGTTCTATCCAGCGGGATGATGCATGAACAACATTGAAGGGGCCCCCAGTCGTTGCCTTTACTGATATTGTGTGTGTGATCCCTTATCTGAGGGAGGGGGGTGTGCTGCACTGGGAGCACTGGGAGGAAGACCTCACATTCTGGCAGAAAGGATTTTGCTAATATAATCTGTTCCTATTTATCCTTTTTTTTTTTTTTTTTTTTTTTTTTTTTTTTTTTGAGGGGTGGGGGTGGGTGGGCAAGGAGTACCAGTCTTTCTGAAAGCACAATTCTGTGTAGCTGTCAGTCAGGGGACTGCAGGGCTTGGTCCCGCTTTCCAGTTTAGAGCATTATTGTTCTGATTTACACTTGTAAAATAATGCTAAGGCTGAAATTCCCAATCTCTGTTTCAGGATGCGGTGCTTTTCACTCTTAATTCATCCTGCAGTATGGGCCTTGTTTTATGTTTTCAAGCCACACAAAGTGCTGCGGTATCTAAATGCCTTTGAGTCCTTTTTGTTGATAAATTTACCCCATCTCCCCTCAGCTAGTGACTTTGACCAGCACCATGAACACTCATGACCTCTGAAAGTCAGTCCCAGGCTCTCTGAGTGACAAAAACAAATTAGGGAGTTATTTTACTTTATTTTTAAGTGAGGGGTTTATTTACTTGCCTGGGAGCCTGGGGCATAGCCAAAGAGAGACCTGAAGGTGTTCATAGCCCCAGCTCATGCCAGCTGTGCTAGACAGCGCTGCTGCCTTATATTAGAAAAACTTGATGATTAAAAAGAAACAGCTAGATATATCTAATTTAATAAGATACAGCCCATGTGGATCATAAAAGGGAGATCATAGCTGATTAAAACTGCATGAATTGTTTTAAGTGCATTCCTCAATTTTTAGACTAGAACAAAGGAGATGACCTGATTTATCCTGGAATATGGAGATAGATAAGAGCAACTACCTCGACTAGACTTTTCCTCTGCCAACTTAGGATTGTATATTTAAAAACTAGTCTGGACAAACACTAGCTGTGTGCCAAGCAGCAATGTTTCCATCACTTCCCTTGGAAGATTATTCCATACACTAATAGATCTTGTTGTCAGGAGGCTTTTTCTTACAGCCTAAATCATTCACTTCAAAACATTAAGGAACTGAGGCAAGAGTCTAATGGGCTGGTTTTTTTCCCTTGTGCCATGCTCCTCTCCAGTGTCTCTAGGCTGTAGCCACGGTACATGGGGCTGCTGCTGAGCCAGATTCTCAGGCGTTTGGGAAGACCTTTTATGAAACAGACTGCTCTGAAAAGCCAGGGTAGAGACTGGTTAAAAATTGGCTTTTGGACAGGAAATAGAGGATGTCACAGCCAGGAAACAGTTCAGGATGGGGAGGTGTGGCAAGTGTCAATTTTAGCTACGCTTTTTTTCCCCTTATACGTAAAAATGGTCCTCACCCATTCTGGGCTTTAAACAAACTGCTTTTCAGGCAAAAGGAGACCAGAGAGAGAAGGGTTTTTTTTTTCCACTAATAGCAGAGTAGTGTCGGACTGTGGTGGTGTGATGGTGAATTGAGCCGACCTGTCTGTGTGCCTGTCCCTGTCGGTCTGTCAGCCCATACTTTGTGGTGCAGGACCATCATCCTTACATGCTGTGGGTTATCTGTAAATAAATAAAAACAAAGCAGAAGTGGTTTAAATAAGCTGCCTTAATATATTGGTCTGATAACTGATTTATGAGACGCTTTCTGCTCACGTGAATTGGCACAGCTCCACTGACCGAATTAGGGCTGTGCAGATTTACACCAGCTGAGGATGTGGCTCATTGCGTTTAATATACCAGGAACTCTCAGGCCAAAAATAGCCATAGATACCTTGAAAGGAAATGCCATGTGAAATGCTGACTGAGAACAAGACTGTTGGGAGGAGGAGGAGGAGGAGGGGAGCGTGAGTGGTGACTAATACACTACAGCCATCTGCACAAATTGGCAGCTGTAAAGTAAAAGCAACGAGGTTATTGCACTACATATATATATTGAAGCATTAAGTGTAAAGCGTGTGGATATACTGTATGGAAGCATTCAGCATTAATCAGTGGGGAACGTGAAATAAAACACGTAGGCTATTGTGTGCGGTTTTAGTTACCTTATTATGGGAAGTATGTCGCACGTTTGAGAATGCAGAAGGGGCAGTGTAGGGCAACCAAAGTTATTCAGGGATTTGGGGAATGGATTATAAAGAAAGATTAGCTAGGCTTGGCCTCTATAACTTTGAAACAAGAATTGTTGAGCTGAGCAGCTTGCTTAGGCATGGTGATACTGAATGGAAGCTCAGGGAAATAATACCTTAGCTGAGCTCTTTGACAGACTTGCTGGAAAAAGCACCATGAAAGATTTGGAGGCTGAAGCTCCATCTCAGTGTGCTGAGGCTGACCCTGAATCCACATGTGGGATGTGAGTGCAGGGATACATGAGAGCATGGGGAGTTTAGACACCTGGATTTCATCTACTTTTAAAGTTGGAGGATACTCTTGTGGTGAGGGAGCAGAGAGAAGGTGAGACCATGGTCCTGCTGAAGCATCAGTGGTGCTGGCTCTCACCAAGGCTTTCCATGTTTCTCTTTTGTGCGCTGAAGTCTGTCATTGACTTCTCAGGTTTTAAAAAGGATGATCTGCAAACCTGGTCTCAGGTGTGTTTTTCTTTTCAGCATGTTTTAGCTTTCATTGTGCTATCTCTAGCTAGGGTTTTCTTGAAACCTTTTTGGAGAACCCATCCTATTTTAGCCTTCCTGTATTAAGAACCTATTTCCAACCCCCCTTAGTATCACTGGGAATTAGACCAGGATACTTAACCCAGCCTGTGACCACCCATCTATACAACAAGAACATAGATGAGTTTGCAGTACCATGGTGATCTGGGTATTTGTGGCCATCTCCGTGCATGTGGAATTTGTGGCTTAATGAACGTCTGAAAGGGATTTGAGGTCCTTGGGTTAAAGGCCCATATCCTGTAAAACACCACATTATGATTATTATATTCCTCCTCATTGATCAGCTGTCAGGGAGACAGACTCCAGTGTCACTTTGCTGATGAAATGGCAGCAATACAAATACCAGCGCCGCTCCGTAGAGCAGCTTGCAGTAATGCTGCCGAGTGCAGCTCCAGTAATTGCCTGGCAGCGATACAGGCAGTAGTGCTGGTCCATTGATCAGCCCCTCATCACCGAGGCTCCAGCTCAGCACCGCTGTCGGCTCCAAAGCTGTGCTGAAGACCCCAGGAGATCCTCATCTACCTGGTGGAAGTCCTGTCCCGAGAGCCCCATTCAGGCTGCGCTAACAGGGGCCTTGATGATTTATTTGGTTTCCCAACTGATTTTCTTCTCAGTCATGATGGAAAATGCTGCGCTAATGCAAAGTTGTTCCACTTGAAAGCCCAAGGCTCACAGACTGTTATTCTGAGTAATTGCCACAGTCCCCAGCCCTCTGCTCTCCCATCCAGTCCATGTGCCTCCTAGTAAAGGCGTCTCTTGCAGAAGAGTGTGGGTGACTTCGGGTGTGTGTGTGTGCGCGTACGTGCAGTAATTCCCAAACCACTCCACGGACAGACAGGAGTAAGTGTTTACTAACAATGGGAATACAACAGAATCTGCAAATGAATCATTCCGTAGTGTTTCAAAGGGGTGAGAGGTGAAAGGAAGTTGATCTGAAATGCAGCCAGCAGATGCTGTTAGTATTTTAGCAGGGGACTCCCTAAAAAATGTGTTCCTTTCACTTGGCTGATCGCCCCCAAGGAGCAGGAAACACACTGCCAAGAGAGGCAAGCAGGCAAAAGAACTGAGCACGTGAGATGGGTTGGCACAAGCTGGTTTTCACAGTGTGTCACTGGAAAAGAATAGATGAAGGTGTTGCTTTGTCATATCCCACGGTGGCGGGTCCTGCCCATCCCAGCTGGCCCTCTCGGGGTGTGCATCTCCTGCTGCTTTGTACATGGTGCTGCCCCCTTCAAGGTTCTTTTATTCCTTTTTTTCTTCTCTTTACTCAGGCATGACTATTTTCGAGTTCAGCAAAACTTTATACATAGTAAAAGGAAGCCCAGGCTTTTACTGTGAAGGGACATCCACCAAAACCGGCCCTTTACCTTCTCCTGGGGCTAACACTGATGAACTTCACGGCTAACTTCAGGTGTCTGGTCTTTACTGGGATTGAGGTTTTTTTCTGTTTTGTTTTGGGTTTATGCTCTTTTTTGTTTGTTTGTTTTTCTTTAACCCCAGGACAGTTCAAATGTGTTAATTACTCTGAGGTAAAGCAGACAACTTTTAACGTGAAGGCTACCCCTGCATATGTGAAATATTTAACACTTGGTATGCTGAGACTTGCTCTTCAAAGTATTTTTGTTAGCTTCAGGGGTAAATACTGTTTGGCAAGGATGATTTAGCAGGCACCAGAGAGAGGGTGCCTTCACACAAGGAAATCACCCAAACACCCCTTCAGTTTGCAAACTAATTTCAACATACCCTGTGCATCTTGTTCTACTGCACTGCTGAAGCCCAGAAAGTGCAAAGTGGGGGCAGACGCTGTGCTCCATGGGAAGAATTGTCTTTTAGCTTGTAAATTTTATTAGTATCCTGTAAAATGTAGCACATATTCTACAGGCATTTACAGAAAGAAAACCAGTTGATTAGATTGTAGAGACATGATTTGGGATGTGCCTATGGTTAATTCCCTGATGTTTTCTTTACAAACGAATTCCTGGCCAATTTGGCTATGTGAGGCAAAGCCCTAGATGATGGCTTCTCAGCATTGAAGCTTTGTGGAAAATTTTAGTCTACTTGATGAAAGGCTGTATCCACAACACATAGGTCTTCTGATTCTCGGTATAACTGCAATGCTGAATAGTTTGTTTCTTTAAAAAAAAGAAAAAAGCTAGAATTAGTGCCATAATAAAGCAGACATTTAAATTGAGAACTAAAAGGAAATTCATTTTGGGGGATTTTTTTGATCTACGGTTCCCAAGAAAAGTTCTTTTTTTACGGTTCAGAAATTCAAATACTGAAAAACTCAGGGGTTTGGCCAAAGTACTTTTGTTTTTAGGCATTTAGTTTTTCAGGAAAAATAGGGCAAAAAATTTTCCACACAAACCATCGATTTTCACAGCCTCTCATGTTTCCTTGGAAATTTTCCTTCTAATTTGTTTCTGTTGGAGAACTTGGGCTCCACCCCCCCTCCAGGGGAAGGATCCACAGCCTACCTGACTCAAGTCCTCAAAAGCAGGCTAACACAAAGTTACTGGGCTTACCCGTGGTTCTGTGGGCAGGGAAGGCTTATGGTTAGTACAAGCAAGTCATGGATATTCCTGTGTGCCCTTAACCCTTCCTTTCCTAAGCCTTTACTTTATTTTAGCACGCTCCTCGTGACCACTCCACAGCTACCAAATGGTGGTGACTGCGGACATGTGGTGAGCGCCGTGTGTGGCTTGCTTGGCATCAAACCGTGTGTGGAAATATGTTAGGGCTTCCACTAGAAAGCTCGCTCTTCTTGCAGGTGCACCTCGGGGGTGCCCAGTGAGCCACCAAAAAGCGTGCTTCTCAGTCGTGTGCCGCAAGGCACAGCTGGCTCAGCCCGTGAGGAGTGATAGAGGATTCGTGTTCTCAAAATGGTAGCTTTGCATTTCTGGAAGCTGGAGGGTAAAGGAGGAGCCAGGAAGAAGTGTAGAGAGGATTGCTTTTCTGCTGGGGAAAGATATTTTGCAGGCAAAACTGGCGAAAGTCCCCAAAGCTTTAAATCTGTGGTTTTCCTATAGGAGTTCAGGCTCCAGGGGGTTTCTGCTTTTAGTTGCAAGGCAAAGAAAGTATTATGTATGGAGATTTGCAGAAGACATACTGTCCCGGGCTGATTTCAATTACTGAAGCAGGGCTGCAGGGCTGCCCTGGTGTGGATTTGCCTGGCAGGTGGGGAGCAGGAGGGGCAGCATGCCTCTCTTGTCCTCCGCTTATGCAGAAGTGGCCATGTGCTTGCAAGTGCCCCTCTCTCCCTGCTGCTGTCCTTGTTACTGCTACACCTGGCCCCAAAAGCTGAGCTTTTGGTGGCTGGATTCCCTCTGTGCTCCCTTGGCTTTATCTTGTTAGGCTCCGATGTCCAAAGGGTATTCGGATGTTTGTCAAAAGCACCAAGATGCCCTATTTTTACAGCATACGAATGTAGTTTATCTACAGAGTGTTTTCATCTGAGTCTTTTGAAAATGTCCCCCATAAATAGCAAAACCCGTGTTTTGTGAGCCAAGGGTGTGCAAACTGGCTTCATCCATAGGACTAGCACCAAGTCATCAGAAGGTGCCTAAGGACACATCTCGCAGCAACGAGCTGCATTAACGGGTGTAAGGGATTATCTCTGAGCTGTAATTTCCACAGAGAAAAGTTCACACTGGTCTTCAAACGTTTATTCTCACAAAGTGAGTGTGCTGCAGAAGCAAAACACTCAGCCTTTTAATGTCTTGTATAATTAAGGACCACTTTATTTTCTCGTTTTATTAATGACTTACCTTTAATGTTAGCCCAATGACACAGTTGTGTAATTTAATGTGAAATGTATTATTCAGCTAGCTGCCGCCTTACAGAAAGGTTTTGACAGGCTGTAATGGTTTTGGTTTCAGGACAATAAACCATCGTTTTTATAAATGCTGGGAAGAAACATGAAGGAAGTGAGGTGGCTCTTTTAGTAGTTTGATGGGATTAATTTTTTTAAAAAGAAAATGTAACTGAATGAAAAATTACAGTAAAGGACCTATCATAGCAAACGCAAATTAGTTGTTCAGTCTGTAATTCGAAAGAAGCATTTAGGCATACGCTTAAGTCTCACTGGGGACTTGCCTCAATGGAGCTTATGCTCTCTTGACTGAAAACTGAGTTTAAGCAATTATTTACCCTTTAGATAGTGAAATTTGTAGAAAGAGATATAGCATCTTTTATTAAACCAGCATTTTGTAAGGCACAGCAGCATGTCCTTTGTCTTACAAAATGCCAGTTGGAATCACTTGAAAATTAACAGTTGCTTTAAATTACACCAAATTAGGAGTGTTCCCATAATTTTGTTGAACTGGGGGGCAGAAATATTAATAATTAAATGGGCTACATGAAGAAGTTTCCTGTGGGAGCAAATGATTTGATTCAGTGACCCAGTCCTAAATTCCGTTTACTGAAGCAAAAACTTCATATAGGGAAAAAATGAGAGAAAGTTTGTTGCAATCCTGTGCTTTATACTTTCTTCCAACTGAGTGAAAACGTGGAAGAATCTTTTTTCAGTGCCATTTTCTTGGGAAACAGAGCCAGTACAGTCAGTCTGTGGTGTTCAGTGACTTTGGATCTGTCGGCTGATTTCTTTCAAACTGGCTGGAGGTTTCGGAAAGAAGGTAGTGCCTGCAGGTGCTGGAAGATGAGGTGCCTGGGCAAAGGCAACTGCCCAGGCCCAGGTCAAGATCTCCGAAGGGAACCTCAGCACTGAGGCACCAGAGCATCCACACGGGCACAGACCAGAGGGACATGAGCCATAGTGAAACCTGGTGGGAACTAGCATTCAGGCCAATACCTGCACCCAGGGGCGCTACTATACACCATCCCAGCCACTGGCATTGCTCTCTGATTTTTGCAGAGGCAAGAGACTTATCTGTACCTGTGCAAAATTGGGTTATTATATCTATTCCCACCAGCACGACAGGGACAAATTCCTTAGAAGCAACACTTGCCATCAAGCAGTTTGAGTGCACAGATTGCTCTTTCAAAATCCAGGTCTTTGGCACTACATGTCACTCCCCCCCGGCACCCCAGCCCTGATGAAGGAAATTTGTTTTCCCTGTAAATCTGGTCCTGGAGTATCCAGCCGTCCCGGGAGTACCGCTTCCCCGCATTGCAGCAGCCGTACCCGAGGGGAGGGATGCATTACTGGGTTATGGTCAGACAAAAGGAGTGAACAAAGGTGCACAGAGATATCAACTGAGCACAAACATCCCTAGCAGAAGGCTAATGCTTCAACCAGGAGGGCTTTTCTCCCCTTCCTCCCTGCAAAAAGCAAATCATTTGGAGCAGGCAGGTAAAGGAGGGGAAGAGAGGTCTGCACTGAACACAGTGATGTTTGCTCTCTGCCCTGCCAGTGATAGCAGCCTTGCCACGCTGGGCACTAGGTGTGGGGGGAAGCTGTGGAGAGGAGTTTGTCTCATGTCCTGTCTACATCAGGTAGCGCTGATATGCTCTAAATTATGATCTTGCAATTAAAAAGTGTATTAAAATTTTCTGCTGGTTCTGGAGTGGGAAGCTGTAGTAAATCAGATAGCTACATGGAGACTCTTAGACAAGTTACAAATTATTCATAACCAATTATGTAAATTCCTCTGGAGCTGTAATAGTAAAAAACATCCCAGAGCCCTGTACAAAAAGTGGGTTGGTTTGGTTACCCCCAGAGAAGGAGAAGCGCTATTATTGTTTAAGTCTAGTCTGTAAATGTGTTAATGGATCCACTCTGAAGTATCTGAGGGGAAAAGGAACAGGTGCAACCTATTAACTGCCCATGTCCTAGTAATCATTGAATAAATTGACTTTTATTGTATCCAAAAGTAAGAAATCTTCTGGGATAAAGAACCTTTTGCTACTTGGCTGCTGATAATTGGAATCAACAACTCAAGGAATTAAGGAGGCTAGATCAGCTACATGCTTTTAAAATGATTTGTAGCTGACGTATTGCCAGTTATGCACTCTATGGGCTAATCTTTAATTGTATTTTCATGTACGGTTCTGGACTGAGTGGGTGATTTATTTGACACATGGTTTGATCTACTCATCTCCAGCCCTTAATATACAGGATTTGCCATTCCAGATCTTTGTCCTACAAGTCGAATCTTTTCTGCCTTTGGTAGTGGCTAAACCCAGGTTTTCAGGGAAGCACCCTTTGCTGAGGCGGAGGGACGGGCAGAAGGGTCACTTGCTGCTGAAAATGGTGGTTGCAGGCATGGCTGCCAGTGGCAGCGTGGCTGTTCTCACTGCCAAGCTTCAGCCACCCCTGCCTGGGGCCTGACCTCTCGATGTAAGAGAATGGAGGTGCTTTCCAAGGCTGCTTCAGAGCCATGGAGCTGTTGCCTTTGTCAACTGCTTGGGAGCCTCAAGGCAGAAGCTGACAGACAGGACGAAGACCCTCCTGTTTTAAGGGAATCTCCATGGTTTAGGCACCAGTTCAGAGGCCAGGGAACTGTTAGCTAGGTCTGCTTTGGGAGGTATTGAATCAGTTACTCTCTCTCTCTGAACTTGTTTCCACCCACTCCTCCTGCATAATTAGACTGTAAGCTCTTCAGGGCAGGGACCATCTTTTTATAGTCTGTTTTGTGTAACACCTAGCACAATGGGGTGCCAGTCTCACCTGAGGCCTGCAGGCACTGTTCTGTTATAGATAATTAGTATTTTTTTAGGCACCACTGTAGTACAAATAACCAGTGTTGTTGTTGTTGTTGTTTATTCTCGGCCAAATCCTGCTTGCAAGCTGAAGGCACGCAGCAAGTAAAGGTGGAGCAGATGCACAGCGGACTTGGTGGCACAGGCAGCAGTGGAGTAGGCTGAGTTTAGAGAAGAGCAAATACTCAGGTGAGCTGGTGGTGGAGATGGAAGGACTCTGCGGACCTTTGCTTTACTCCTAGCTCAGCCGCTGGTTCCCAAGTTGCTTTTAGCTAGCCACTTCATTACTTTTCACCTTAGTGTCCTTTCTGTGAAAAGTGTAATTAACTACTAGCTCCTATATAAAATGTCTTTGAGAGGTTTGGCTAGAGACAACGAGTTTCAGCAGAAATAGTAAGAAATTAGATATGGCAAATTCTGTTTAATTCCTCCTTACACTTGCATAGATGAAAGGATGTTCTTACAGCACTTCTGTAACACTCTATATGCTGTCCATAGGCAAAAGCAGGGAGAAATGACAGAAATTTAAGTGCCAAAGTGTGTGTGTTCACCTGACCAGCTGTGTGTGCATATGCTCACGTGTGTGAAGAATTCCTTTTTTTTTGTTGTTTTTTTTAAATTCACAGAACTGTTCTTTGTTTCCGTAGATGGTTTCCTCTTTGCATGCCCATTCTATAATTCCCCCAGTAGACATCTGTCAGGAATACAGAAAAACTAGCACAGCTTTGATGCAACAACAGAATCCTGGAAACTAATCAAGAAAAAAAAAATTGCCCTTGTAAAACTGGGTCTGTAATTATTATGGGAGCCAAGATATCAAGATAATAAGGAGACAGCCCTAAATAACTTGGGGGAATTACAGAAGGTAATAATGTACTGCACCACTGCCAGACGTAGTTAGACAGACAGAGTGGCTATGGGTTTTGGCCTGGGTTCTGCATTGTGTTAGGGCTGCTCCATCGCTGCCAGGCCGAGGAAGGAGCGTGAGGAGAGGGGCCATGCAGCCCCCCTGCCTTGGGCTGCACCTTCCTGGGCACCACTGCGGGACCTGCAGTTCCTTGCTCCCCTCGCCCTGCAGCCCACCTCTCACCTGAGGGCTAAACGGGGCTGTCGCAGAGTGGCCTGGAACCTGTTGCGATTTCAGGGATCAGCTTTTCCTTCCTGTGTCTGCTTGGCTGTGACAACTCATGCCCACGAGGTGATCCACTTGGTGCCAGCAAACCTGCCTCGCATGCAGAAATCTCAGCAGCAGTTGCCCCCTGCAATGTGATACCCGCGTGGTACCCAGCGATGCAAAATAGGCAAAGGGTTACCAAAAAGAAAAAAAAAAAAAAAAAAAGAAAAGCAAAACTGTTGCTGTCTGTGAGGGAGGGAGTGTCAGCTCGGCTTTGCTGGTTATGGTAAACTGTTGTACACAAGCTCATATCCTCAAACAGGATTCTCTGTGCCAGAAAGTCCATGTAGCCTTGGAAAACAGATGGTGTGGGAGCGAGCTAATCAGGAGTGGTTGCCTCGTTGCATTTGTGTGTTGCCAGAAGAGTCAAGCCAAGATCACGTTGCGTTCTTTCACAGCCACCTTCAGCGGGGCAGGAGAAGCTGGGTAAATTAGCCTGCAGAGGAAATGTGCTGGGTGCTGCTGCAGCTAGCCTGTTTCCAGTACCAGAGCAAGCTTGTTGAAAGCTGGCATGGGCACCTCAATGCTGCGGTGTAGACATATCCTTTGGGTGTAATAACAATAGAAAGATGAGATATGTAGTTTTCAGAGGTTTTGGAGCAATAGGGTGTTAAGATAATGCAGGCAATCAAGCTCAAAATATATCTGGTGGTGGTTTCTAACCCTACTGGTATTTCTCCTCGGGGTTCAGTGTGTTAGAAGAGACCAAGGGCATGTTTTAAAGTATGCAGAACCCACAACCAGCAGTAAAGATTTCCAAGGATCTTAGCACTCTTAGACAAACAAAAATCAGTCTGTGGTACAACGGTGCTCTGTGAACTGGGGGCTGAACTTGTTTGGACATTCAGCTTTTACGTGCCATAGATTTACTATTTAGCAAGACAAGATCTTTGCATCCTTTTCAGCAAAGCAAATGCTATTTAAAGGCACTTATAAAACTTAATGTTTCTTTTTTGCAAGGGTGTTCTAACTCCAGGATGGGGATGTAGAGCCGTTACCCCTACAGGTTGACTTCAGTCCTCAAAACTGAATCTTGAACAGCAACCTCTTTGCTCTTCCACTTCATCTTGAAGATGCACTAAAATTCTCTGTGCCTGCCTTAAATAGAAGAAAAAACATAAGTTTCAGATGTGTGAGCACTGGAAACCCCAGTAAAGCTGAAGAGTCGCCCTGTATAGCAGCACTTTCCAGGGACACTTACTACCTCTCCTCTAATGTCCTAGTACTTAGTAATTGTAGAAGCATAGCATGCTACTGTTAAGTGTTTTTAAATTAGGATTTTAAAACTTCTCCTGTGGCTACCACTGTTGATTACGAATCTTTTTTTTTTTTTCCCCCCGTACCAAGACCCAGAGTTTTGGCTCCAACACCCTCATCAGTTGTAATTACTGTGCCCTTTTACATGGAAAATGTGATCAACTTCAGCTTGTCTGAGCTGCTTCATCCATCTGCACCTGTGGCTATGGAGGGAACGGCTCATGCTGGAAATTCTGACTCTGTCAGAATGGCAATTATTAATCCTAGGAACTGCATTAAAAAATACTTCCCTTTTTATTAGTACCATTAAAAGAAGTCTTGTTCTTGATGATCTGCTAATAGCTTGTCATGTTAATTCCAATGTAAAGTATAAATACCTTTCTTTAGTTTGAACCAAAATCATGTGTTTTTAAAGACATAGGAATATAGTTGACAAATGAATGTGGTTGACTGAGGGCAAATGCGGCCAGGGTAAGTCCTTTCACTCCCTGCTCTCTTCGAATCCTGTTTAATCCACACAGAAAAATGGCAATACAATATCCTTAGGCATTTTTGGATTTCACTGGGTGTTCTGATTGTGCTAAGGACAAATGGCCTTTGCAAGTCAAGAGGTCAAGGTGAGCTTGATGTGACACACAGCTGTCAGGAACACCAGCTAACCCTGCTGGTGCTAAGTCCTGCATCTTGCTGCGGTTCACACCAGGGTTTGGAATCTTGCATGGCATAGATTTCAACAAAAATTTCTGTTGATCAGGCCAGGAGGAACAACTCTGAAGGTTTGCTCTTTTAAATAACTGCTTTGGCTGCTTCTTTTGGTACTTCAGATAAATTGAGGGTAAAAAGATGAAAGTTCACGATCTCTATGCACAAGCACAGGGAGAGAGAGGACAGGAACCAGTTCTCAAGTCCTGCAGCCCCCCTGGAAGGCACTGTATGTCTCCTCCTCTGCAGCACGTGTTCCCCTGGCCTAAGACCCATGCTCAGATTAAACCTGGCCGAGAAGCGAAGACGTCCATGTGCAGGGGTCAGATCAAACACCGACTTGCATTGCTGGACCTTGTTTCAGTTCCCGCTGCTCTGCCTGCATCTGCGCAGCTGTCCCAAAGCCCTGCAAACATCTTATGTCTGTAAGCCTCAGAAATCCGCTTGCACAGAGGCGAGGTGGGGCACAAATGCTCCTTTTGCAATAACAAGCTTGTCTTTCCACCGATTCTGCCTGGGTGGCACGGTAACCACAGGCTCTCATCATTAGCAACAATTGGCGGGCCCCAGATTTAGCTCTGTCACCACAAACCCTGTCTTTTGCTCGAGCGGTCTCCAGCTTTAGCAAGTGGCAACTCCCTTAATTACACATTTTTATCTCCTCCACCCCAGCTACTGCACTCAGGGCTGGGGGGAGGGAGGAAAGAGTAAAAAGAAGGAATCAAAGGGGGAAAGTTAATTTGAGTACATGGGCACAGGGAGCACTGCAGTCCATCTTAGTGGATGTAGCGTAACTTTTCTCTGCAGCATGGTTTTAGCAGGAGCCCTGGCCAGATGGTATTTCCTTGCTATTGGGGCTGCAGCTTAGGGCTGTATTTTGGGGCTTCCACCCACCTGCACCCTTTTCTTCCTGCTCAGGAAGGCTTATTGTCTGACTCCCCTTCTCTGGCCTGGTTCGGGGTGAACTCAGCTTTGCCCTAAGCCCACCACCTCCTTGGACATCCTCCTGCCCCAGCCAGGGGCTTCCCAGATCCCTTGTTCTTCCCTGCTCCTCTTTCTTTTTCCTTTGCTGCCCTCTATCCCCCAGCCTTGCTCTGCTGCCTAGCATATAAACCCGTAATTTGCTGCATAGGCATAAAATACTGTGAACTGCTGCACCTTTTGCACATGGATAGGTCAAAAAGAAGTGTAGTAATTTGCTTGAACATGTGCACGGGCAGTATTAATGCAGATCAGTTGCAAGAAATAACGTAATACAGATTTGCCAACGTATGTATTGCATAAATGCTGACAGGTGCTGACAGAAGTGTGTGCGTAAACATTTAATAGCACTGTTAATTCATAGCACAACAGTTGCTGTTGGCATGGTTTGGAATTTATTATATTTTGCTATTTATTCCTAGTCAGCTTGTTGTCCATCATCCTCCCAGATGGCATGTCTACCGCGATTCTTTCCTCCTAAAATTTGCATGATGCTTTTCCTGGGAGCAAAGCAGAGTGGCTGATAGCTCAAGTTGTGCATGCAGACTCCAAAGCCTCCTTTCTTGTTCAGTATAAGCCCACTTTGTGTGTCTGTAGAATTCCCCTAATCTCTTTATATCTTAATTGCTTTCCATGAATAGGGGGAAATAAATATTTCATTCCCTTATAGATGTGTTTGTTTCCCTTTTCTGTTGTTTTTTGGTGTTTTTTTTTCTAATCTACTCAGATTGCCGTGGTGAAAATCTGGCTCCACTGAAGGCAAAGACGAAACCACAACTGATTTCAGTTCTACAAAGAATCACCTTAACTGACTCTGCCTGAAAGTTAGGTGTCTAGTCCAAGATAAGCATCTAGGCTCCATTTATAGTCCCTGTCGAAAGGTACTGGCACCTCCAGCATCAGTTCACCCTACCCATCTCAGATAGCTATCTTGGGATGGGATGAATAGCCCTCCACAGGTGCCAGTTTCTCTCTATTGACTACAGCAGAGGCTGAAAGTTTGAACTTTAAGTTTTAGGTGGCTATTTTTCAGTTGTGAGTGACAGGAATGACTTCTCCCAATGTGGTGGCCCTCCCTTTCTCCCTGCCAGAGATGGGGGCTCCAGTGGGATGCCGACCCGCTGCAGTATTGCAAATATTTATAGCTGGATCAAAACTTGTGTGCGATTTCTGCCATGGCCTCAGGTATTCCCCTGTGAACGACACTCAGGTGGCCTTGGATTGTGCCTTGCTCTGGCTGCCTGCTGGCATCACTGTGTTTATCCATGACACATTTCAGAAGCAGCAGCGAGAGGTATATATATATGCTGAGCAGTGTTTTGCTGGGTTTTGCCAAGGGAAAAACTGAACCATCGTGTAGGTTTCAGGTTTTGCTTTTCTCAGTGGAAAAACTGGACACTATCAAATGACATGAACAGCTTTCCAAAAACATTTTCTTTCCAGCAGTGAGTGAGAGAGGAGCGTTTTCACTATTAGTCTCTAAAGGTACACAGTGATCAGTCATGTTTCGGGTATGAGGGACAGTAAATGTCTGCTTGGGGGTCTCAGTGCATGTCTGTTCATGGTGGTCATCAGAAGCATGAGAGTTCTGAATGAATGAACATGTGTGGCAGCCTCTAAGACACATTCCTGATTGTTTTTCCCCAAATTTGAGGATGCTGGTTGGGAGGTGCCACTAACAAGGACAGTCTCTGAGGCGGCAATTGCCTGATGGGATTAATTCCTTTAATTTTACTGGGACCCCCACAGGAATTGCAGTGTGGCCTCTTGCTTGGGGCGAGGGGGTGTTGCTGCCAGGCTGGGGTGGCTATAGGTGCTGAATTACAGCCCTAAAATCTGCTGGGATGTCCTACTGACAAATGGGATGGAGGGAAGTTTTTTGGCTTTAACAGAGTCACCATATAGGAAAAATCAACATGGAGAAGAAAATCAAACCTTTCTTCCTCTGAATTGTGAAAATTATTTCCTCTGTGGGTGTAAATTGATGGGGGATATTCTGATTTATCAGGTAAGGATCTGGTCTCACGTGCAGTAAAAGCTTCAAGTTTTGGCCGTAACTCAGCGGTTAGTCCTTTAGGTAGTCACATAGAAGGTTTTGCAAGGGGATCAGAAGGTAGGACTCTTGGGAACCCCAGGAAAAATAAACATAACCCAAAAAGCTGTGAGAGATTGTGTGACAGCCTCTGGTGAATGAAAAGTGACTGAACACCAGGTTTTTCTCTTTCACAGCCATAAAAACCAGGCTAAGGAGGCTGTCCATTACATCTCTTCTATGGTATCACTCCCCGTGTTTGACAGAGTTCACATGATCTACGAACTGGGGCCTGGTTTTGATTTAGCACTGTTTATTAACCTAACGGTGCTGACATATTTTAGTGCAACATATAAAATCTAAAGCTTTTTCTTAAGCTGAGGAAATGAGGTTATGTGACATTGATCCAAAATGGAGGGGAGTATTTTAGGTTTCACTTTAACAGACAAGGGAACCGAGACAAGGGAAATGCAGTCTTTCTCCTGTCCTCCCTGCCAAGTCCTCTGCAAATGGGGCAGAAACACCAGGTTTCAGTAAAGTCTAGTGCACATTTAAAAGCAGCTGTAAATGGCTTTTGATCATTTTGTCATGTGTGTGAAAGATTGTAAGAATCGGTTTAAATTTTAATTGAGACTGTAGGAAAATCCAAATAACAGGTCTGCTTGAGTTACTGTCCAGGTCTTGAAAACAGTTGGACACCAATGTCCTGTGGCTCCAGCGAAGGTGCAAGACCTTGTCGCCATTATATGGGAAAGGAAATCAAGGCCAGAGGGTGGGGGAATGGTGATTCAGTGGGTAGAAAAGAGATTGGTCCTCCTGATTTTAGGACTCCCACCTTTATGGAATCCCACCAGTGCTAGAAATGTCAGTTAAGGATAACTGGTTAAGGAAATCTAGAGCTTACTGGCACAAAATAGTTATCTGCAGACAGGCAATGACAGGCCATTAATAGACCTAGTAATATGGATTTGCATTAACTGTTTGGAGGTATTTTGTAAGCCCCTTGGCCGCGTGTCAAATCACTAAGCCGGTACATTGTTCCAGCATTGGAGTTACTGTTGTTGGTGTGAATCCAGAGTTGTTCTGGTTGTGCAATGCTACCAAGTCCTTCCTTTTTCTCCTGGTTACCTTTTGAATGGAGGTCCTTTCCTTGATTTTGATAACAGCTATTAAATTTGGCAGCACCCACTCAATATTGCTGTGCTTCTCGGAAATAGGGCAGAGGTTGTGTAACTTCCATTCATCCGTCCATACAGAGCAGTTAATTTCCATTATTGAGGTTTCCCAACATCACAACAGAGTTGCATTAATGTGGCTTATCTGTGATAACCAGTGCAAACTAGTGCAGGAAAATCCACGAACAGAGCCAGTCCTATTTAATTCAGTCTGATGAGTGAACATGACGCCACTCTACTCCACCAGCTGCACCGTCTCAGCTCCCTGCTCCTCCCCACACCGTTCCTCTCCTGACCAGTGCTGCAGCGCTCACTCTCTGCTTGGATGCCCACTGGCTGCATTTTGACCCCCACATCCACTGGAGTTGCCTGTAACAATCGGTTACTCTGTGATCTCAGCAAGCTGGGTTGTAGTTTCACCAAATTCCCTCTATTCCCACCATGACTGTGCGGATGCCCGTTTTTCTCCTGCAGCCGGCCCAAGAAGCTCGCTGATCCATCTTTTCTTTCCCATCACTCCACTCACCCCGTGAAGAAGGGCTGAAGGAGCTCACACGTTGCCCCATGTAATCTTGCGGCTAGCTGACATTTCTCCTCCTCCTCCTCTCATTTATCCCAAATCCCTTCCTTTTCAGATCCCTTCATTTCCTCATGCACTTGGATTTTAAGCCTTCTCTTATGTGACTTACTGTCTAGAACAGCTTTCCTCTGTACTTCTCTCCCCTTTCAAATCCTTCCTTAAACCACAGCCACTTCAGCAAGTCCTCCTTTTCAGAGGCAGTAATCCCCATTTATGCCGTAGCCCACAAACATTATCTGGTGTCATGTCAAGCATGTGTACAGCCTCTAAGGTAGTCTGGTGAGGTTTCTGAGAGAGAGCAGAGCTTCTAAATTCCTTTGAAATGCAATAGAAATCAGGCACCTAATTCTCTTTGGTTTAAAACCCCTAGTTGTTCTCCTGGGGCAAGGCATGCGTATTGATCTAGGTGATGTGCTACAGTACCACTGTACAATGCTATGTAAGTTTTATATTGAACCATTAATCATTTGAATGCACAGCAACGTGCGAGTTAAGAGCATGTGCCCAATATTAAGATGGGCTGATTTAGATGTCTCGTGGGGCTGGTTCTTGCTCAATTGCTCATTTCCAGATGTGAATTTTGAGAAAGGAAAGCTTGCAAGTGCCGTGTCTGTCTTCTGTTAAGGATCCCCCATAGTCAGTACCTATCTGTGTGTAAGTGGGATTACTCCCAGCGGTATCAGCAGCAGCAGGACTGTAGATGTTTTGCTTCTCAGTTACTTGCTGTGAAACTGGTTTGCTATCAGCCGTATCTGCCAAGCAGGTGAATTCCCTCCGTTCCCACCAAGGCTGTTGCTGTGAGAGCCCTGCACAAAAGGTGGCGTTGGGCATGGTGGAAATGTCAGAAATATTTAGCCTGCTGTGTTTCTTACAGGAAAGGAGACTGGAGCTGGGATGTAAAAGGAGGGTGGTAGGGTCAAAAAGGCATTTAGGACTAAGACTAGTCATATGTGTGTGTGTATATATATATGACTATAGCACAGTTATGTGGATATATAGCATAGTCTAGTGGGCAGAGTAGAAAGAAGCAACTCAGACGATGACGGGTCTGCTCGTACATCCCCAAGAGACAGGCTGTTCACACGGGTCCCCCCAGCAGTCCTACGTCTGGCTCACTTCTGCTCTTATTAAACTCAGTGGTAGAATTTCTGGGGGGAACCTGTCAGGTCCTAAGGCCTAAGCACTTCTGACAGCTTGCGGCCCCCCAGTTTTTGATCCATTACATTTGTTCCTTGTGTTCTGGTTTAATTCACAGGAGCATCATTAGGAGTAGTCTGTGGGTAGGTGGGATTTGTGTTTCTTTCCGATGCAGCTTCCAGGTGACTTTGCCTGATAAAAAGTGCTAGCCAAGGAAATGTGTACTGCCAGTCATGTCAGTCCTTAGTGAGAGCTGTGCTAGGTTCAGCTCCATTAGAAATCCACTTTGGGGGGGGGGAAGCAAGCCCCTACCACGTCCGTGTTTACCCAGGAGAGTAAAATACAACGGTCCTGGGAAGGAGCTGTGGTCTGCAGGCTCACGCTGGGCTCAGCTCCCCCCAGGCAACGGCTGACGGCAGCTCACACGCAGCACTTTTGCAGGATGCGTTCCCTCCATTAGAAAGATGAAAGGTAAGAGAAGGAGAGGAGGCTAATTCTGATCAATTGCCAAAAATCATAAAACATGGAGGCAGGGGGGGAGAGAGAGAGAGAGGGAAAAACCTGCTGTAAATCACCCAGTGAGTCCGTGCTGGAGCTGGGGATTAAACCCAGGTCTGCAAAATTCCAGTCAATTACTGTGAGCATGAGGCCACTTGCATCTGCTGACTCCCTGCTCCAGGTACTCGTCTTCTAAAGCAGCGAAGTTGCTTGCAAAGTGTGAGAGTGGCAAAATTTGGGCTAGTCAGCAATGCTTTTCTAAGCAATGCAATTCACGCAAGCCCTTGAGTAACTATGGGATGGCAGGATCACGTACCCTCCTGCTACGTGGCATGCTGGAGCTGTTTTAAGGAATCCCTCAGCCCTGTGAGCTCCTGGGCAGAGCTGCTGCGCTCGGTTAGGCGGAGTGGGGTTCGCTGGCTGTAGTTTATGTAAGCGGGGTGGTGATTGAGGGACTGGAGAGGATGAACAGCGAGGGAGGATGAGCTTTCCATTACAGAAGATCTGGATTTATTTCTGTTCGTTCGTTGCAAGTCAGAATCCATTCTCTTCATTTTTATTCTCCCATGCTGTGACACCTTTAAAATCCATGGTACATTTAACTTTTGATTTTCATTTAATACCCTTTAAAGTGATCTAATGCAGACAGATTACAGATAGTAAGGGTTACTGTCCTTTGGTGGAAATACCCTATTTAATAAAATATTGTAAGACAGATTGGCCGCTCCATGCATTAAAAAAAGGAAGCTTTACAAAGTTGAGATGCTATGGCAGTAAAACTTTATAGGCTTATCAATTTTAGACAGTCATACTCACCTGAAGTTTTCAAATCACTTTGCAAAGGTAGCTAGCTATCCTCGTTTTGAAATCAGGAATAGTTGTTGTTGCAGTTTGCAGTATTTAATGTAGATCTATGTAAATTGCTAGGGGAGGGGGAGGAGAACAGTTTGATCTTAAAATATAATTTGGACTGTTCTCATCTTTTCTCGTAAAGGCTGTTTTGATCATTTGTTGCCACCTCCCGGTTTTCAAACATCTCAAGTCTCTCAAAAAGTTCTGATACTTTGAAAGATAAAGATCAAATTTTATGTATTTTCATCTCTTAGTTCTCATGCCTTTGACATTCAAGTTTGCAAACTTCCTCCCCTATCAAAGGGCTTTAACATCTTCCCTTTTTTATTTTTAAATGAAAATTGACATTCTCATTTGGTAATGTGACTCTAGGAGCCAAGACTTTAAGAAAAATGCCAAATACCACAATACCTATGGGAATTTGCAACCTTATTGTTAATAATGGGCGCCTCTCACTTCTCTTCGAGCTTCCTGAGATTTTGATGTTTCATCTAAATCCACCCAGATTCTTGTGATCTTTAAAGGTGGGGAGACAGTGGAAAAGTACTTCCTTGGGAGAAGACCTGATTACAAAGCATGGATCCAGTTTCCAATTTGAACCTCTTTAAACATCAAACATTTTCAGGTCTAAGGTTTGGTTGCCTACAATCTTGGTTTTTTCCCCCCTCCTTTTTGCTTTGCTGGTAGAATGAAGAATTTGATTTAAGGTTATATGCCTGGAAAAATAAAGCATTTAATTTACATTTTACAAGGCAGTTATTGCAGGTTAATTAAATATCAATTGAGTGTTATAGGCCATATTAAGATTTATTAATAACCCAGCAGATAAATCTCCCTGGAATTCAATTAAAGGAAAATCACATAAAAATATATGTGCAATTTTATTCATATAATACATAAAACTTGTGAATTATAGTGCAGCATTGTACAGTAAGTTGATTAATGGGAATTAATTGCTGAAATAGAGAAAAATCAATTTAAACTTCCTGTAGCAGATATGAGAAGAAGTATACTTCTCCCACAGCCTTGGAAAGCTGAATTTCTGTCTGCACTTACACTGTCTCACTCCATACCGTAAGATGCATCTTGGACATAAATGTGCTTCCTCTCCTTTCACCTGCTTTAGTTCAGCACTTTAGGCTTAGGGAGAGGAACGACTCTGTTGCCAGAATGCCCAGTTGTGTTAATTTAGATTTTAAAGATGAAAGAAGCAGCAGGCTGATGGGCTGGTGGGCATCCCTGGCACTGAGCACGCGTGGCTTTGTGTCTGGTGTCCCAGGCAAGATCCCCGTCTGTAAGGGAAAGGCTCGCGTGTGTATCGAGAGGTTTGGGACTGTTTGTACCAACGGGTGTCAGAGACTTTTGCCCTTGATGCTTTTTCCAGTCTCTCTTTAACCATTTGTAAGATAGCTAGCAATAAAGCGCTGCTAGCCAGGTTGCCTGCACACTCAGGAGCACATGGGTGCGTTGAGCTTTAACCAGGATTAGAGAGTGGGTCCGGGCCCGTGTGAGGGAGCAAAGCTTCCGACCTTGGAGGTGAGGTTCAGGAGCTGGACTTGGAAAATGTCTTTCCAATATTTGCAGAACGATTGAGGCCTGGCGTGCTGCCATCTGTTCCCTGTGCATCCTGTGTTAAATACTGTCAATATGAGATTATGTTCCAATTACAGTACCAGACTGACTGGTTTAACTCCTACCATGAATCTATTTTCCTTTATTACTATGTACTAACTATGTGACTGATGTACCAGACACCAAAAGAGATGGTCTCTGCCCAGAGGGCTTTGTCTAAAAGAAACTTGCTGGGAGAAGACAGAACGCAACAGAAAATGCAGATGAATGAGTAACTCGGTTGAGATTTTCTTTTTAATTTGGGGATTCTTTGCTTGCTTGTGTGTTTGGCTTGAGTTTTAATATTACTAAACTCGCTTCCTTCAGACGTTGCACAAGAACAGAGACTTCCATAGAAACTCAAACAGGGTTAGGCATGTGGCTCTTTGAAGTATGTGTGTTGGGGGAGTGGATGCTCAGTGCGCACAGGGGAGCATGGGAGGATGGAAAGCAAAGGGAGAAGCACGTTCCAGCTCAGACGACAGCTCTAGCAGATGCCATGACTCGTGCCGGGGAAGTTTAACCGTGTTTAAAATACAGCAGGTTTCTTTCTGTCAATGCACTCCTTGCTCATCCTCCCTGCTCCTCCAGTAGAGAATGTGTGCATCTGTCTCCTCTGTGCTTCATCTCTGCTTCTCCCTGCAATAGTTGTCAGGGATATTAGCATTAAATACTTACTGCCTGGCTTAACTAAGGGGTAAGATAGGATTTAATTTGTATGGCTGAAATCCAATTATATAATGGAGCCCCTGGGGGAAGCAGTTATACCTGCTGAATCTCTTGGATGAGTAATTGTGCACAAAGGCTCCTCTCCAGAAGTAGAAACAGATCTGAAACATTTGTCTTTTCTGGTTTTTTTGTTGGGTTTTTTTTTTTCTGCTGCTGTTACATAATAGGGCTAAGACCCTGCAAAGAAAAGCCAATGACGACCCAGCGCAGTAGAAAGAATTAAAGCATTGCCAGGAGAAAACAAGTTATAATCTGATAACATCAAGGATCTAACAGGAAGTCTGCAGCATCATTAGCTTGGAGGAGCCAAAATGCAGGGCAGCCAAAGGAAGCTTACTCATCTTTTTGGAAAACAGCACAGAGGCTTTGCTGTCTAACTTTCCCCCCCACTTTTACCAAGAGCAGGGAAAGGGAATCCTTTACTTGCTGTTGTCAAAGCTTGGGAGGTGGGTAGGTATAAAAAAAGAGCTAAGCAGCCAACTAATTCAGATACTTTTTGAAAAATCCTGCGCTTAACTACCTTTAAAAATTCCTGCTCCTTATCCTGCATGTCATCTGCATCCTGATAAGCATCATAGTCATAGGTGGTGATGAGCAGGACAGGAACAAAAGCATGATGAGGTTCCCAGCAAGGTTTCTGAAAGCAGGCAGGCTTGTAAGGCATTGATCTCTGGGATAGTGTTGGGGCTTGACAACTCTCCCATCTTGATATCTTCAGCAGCTCCAAATCCCACAAAGGAGTATACCAAGGGCTCCGAGTGGGACTGAAAGCATCAGCTTGTTATACTTCGGCAATTTTTCTCAAAGGTCAGAGTGCCATATTTAATTCTGTTTTTAAAAATAGAAAGCAAACTTTTACTCTTTTCTAATGAGTTCTGAGTGGAAAAATAATTTCTGCAGTCTTTGATTACATGAGCGATGACTGCATCCAGCCAGCTGAGGGAAGTCCAGAACTCCAAACGCCACAGACTGAGGACAAACCTGGATGGGTCAGGTACTCCCACCCCATCCATCAGCCTCGCTGTCTGGGCAGATCTTTCCATTCTTTTAAAAAACAGCTAAAGCAAAAGCGGCTGCAACATTTGAACTCATGAGTTGAGGGTACCTGTCTCACAGACTTGCAGCTCCACCCAGTGGCTCTTTTTTGGCAAGATAAACCCCAGGTTTCAGAAACATTAAAACCTGTTGAGGTCAACGTGGTTATACTGTGGTGATGCTCTGGCAACGTGCATGAGAAATTGGGGGTAGATTCCTCTGTTAAATTCTTAGCAAGCTGTCGCCTGCCGTTTGAAGAATGGCAAAAAACTGCAATGGGGATTTTTAGTGAAACAGAAAACCCAGCAATCTTATTACCCCTTTCTTAAAAACCTCCCAGCACAAATGGTAGGACAAGAAATAGATGGGGACTGATAACTTGCACACTTCACCTTCCCAAATTCTCTATGAGCAGATTGCAATAGTTTCCCCAAAATTTATTTTTTATATGAAATTAATAATGAATTACCACAGAAAAGGATTTTTTATTTGTAAGTTCATTTTGCAAAGAATTCTCTAGTGAGTGTGAATTTTGGTGAAGTTAACTCGGCAACTCACACCGTATTGCTTCGCTTTACTTCTTGGGTAACTACTGTGACTAACAAGAAGCGAATTTTGATCACTTGCATCAAGGATACCATGCTGAAACTTGCTTTTTCCAGGAGCATCAGGGCACTTGTAATTAAAATAAGCTTTTATTTGTGCATGTGCAGAGTTCTACTGCAGGAAAACTGGAGAGATGGGTATGCACAGAACACAAAAGTGTGATACCAACAGAATTAATTCTAGATTTAAACCAGTATTGTAAAGGCATCTCATTCCTTCAAGATCAAGTGAAAACTGAAATCTCTTGTTATGCTTAATGTAGGTTTACCAGTCTCCCTGTATGTCTTACGAAACAGAGAAGCTTGATAAACTGCTACAAACTGCAGGTTATGTTGTGAGTCTTCTGGAAGTGCCTGCCCCATCTGTGTCATCTGTGAAATACTGGTCCCAGGTGGATGGTGTAGCTTCAGTGCCGTGGAATGTGTTGAAATGACCTCTTCCTCCTGAAGTTCAGGTGTTATTTAGCATAAAAGCAGCCCCTAAGGCCTTCACTTGAAGTTGCTGTCTGCCAGCACAGCAGCTGAATGTGGGCTTTAATCTGTTTTGCTTTGCTGTTAGAATGCTGTGAGGTAAGAGATTTTGAGTTACGAACAATATGAATCCCACCTCTAAGCTTGTAGACATCAGTTATCCATCCATATGATTAGAAAGTAAATCAGCCTATACATTATTAGCACAAGAGATTGGAAGTTTCTTTCATAGGGATGATAATTCAAAACAGACAGAATATTCCACACCTTAAGAACCTCTCTCTTGTTCCCACGAGTGGTCCCACACCTTAAGAATAACAGGAAGCATCTTGAAAAAGGTAGCTCTGGAAAAGGGATTTTTATTATTATTATTAAACCCTAAAACAGAGTAAGAACTTGCTGTTCCTTGTCTTTCCCAAAATTATCACTGAAGACCCCCTGAGTGTATGGGCCAGGTACAACCATGGCAAGGCAGAGGTCCATTTGCTGAGTATGGAAAAAGATAGAGGCTCATCAGGCTGTGGAACAAAACCGGTTAAATAATTAAATCAAAAAGGTGTTTGCTGTGCACCATCTCTTGTCTGAACCTCTCTCTTGTTCCCATGAGTGATCCCTGTGCAGTGGTGGCACCATGGGAATGAGCGAGTCCAGCAAGCCCTGCATCTGCGTGCCCGTAGCTGCCAGAGGATGCTTTCAAATGCACCCTGATGTTTTATATCACACCTAAAATAGCTGAGTTGTTGGCGTGATGAGGGTATATACGTGCTTGCAGTCCAAGAGTTTTGCTCCTTCTCTGTCTCAGTACCAGTACTTTGCAGTGATTGCAAAATTCCTGCCAAAGATGTGTGCGTGTTGTGAAGTTTGGATGAAACTTGCTGGGGTGATAAGCTCTCTCCTTACCCCAAACATTCTGCTTAGTTCTTTTTGTGAAGCTGGGGGGGTTCCAGGTTCCCTACAGCTGCTTTCAACCACGGTGCAGTTCTGTGCTTGCTCCTTCCAGGTGAAGAGCGGTTTGCACCCAAAATGCCTGAAGGCTTTGTTTGTCTTGTAGGAGGTGGCAGGGACTATCATGTTCAGTAAAGGCAGGTTTGGGAAAGGCTGTGGCTTCCAGAAAAGTTACAAGATAATCTTGATTATCCTGTGCAGTTATATCATTAACTACATGCTCCAGTAAGAGATATGCGAGCCTGGTCTTACTGAGGGGTCCATAGAGGACACGGCTGGTGCCTGATCAGAAACCCTGTGTTTGTTAGAGTGTCATCACAGGAATACTACACTTGTCCTGCGAGTAAGTCTGGTTTCAGCTGGAAGGTCCTTGCTGCAACAACACGTATCCATGCAGTGTTCCCTGGAGAAACATGAGGGAGGGAGAAACAGTTATTCAGAAGGAGCTAAATTTTCCTGTTGCCATAGATTGGGTACGTTGGATCCACCGGCTTCAGTGCTGTGAAGCAGGGGAAGCACTCATCGTGTTACTCAGCTGTACTGTAGAGAAACGGAGTAGTTAATCCAGACCTCCAAGATCCTTTAAACCTTTGGTCTCCCCTTTGAGCTGGACAATTAATGTGCCTTGTGATACTGGTTCATGTGAAGCAAAAGGGCAATGTTTTGTAGCGAGAGCAGGATGAATGGGAGGCAGCGCACAAGTGTTTTATTCCTGGCTCTGCTGTGAGCCTTTGAAGAAGTCACTTGATTTATCTAGGCCTGATTCTTCTCTAACAGCATTTTCAAACTACTGTTATCTGCACTTTTGGAAAAAGACATGTAGGTGTGCCGTACAGAAATAACTAAACCCCTGCGTGATTTAATGGTGAGTTATATACCCCTGAAATGCATTTGACACCACAACAAGCTCTTTCTATACATTTTGTGAGTAGCTTGTTGTGCTTGCTAAAATTGGTTATCTGGTACAGCCATTTTTGGCAAGGAATTTTACAAGTAGTGTTAGTTTAATTTCTTCTAATGAGGAAGAAATTGTCTTTTCAAAACAAAAATGTTTGAAAAATACTGCCTGAATTTCTCTCTCTCTCCACTAATATGTCCCTTGAAACTGTTACCTAGAGAAAGACGGATGAGATTGCGATCCTTTTTTCCACTGACTCTTTTTTTCAGTTTTCTAAACATTTTCCCTACATTGAGGGGAGGAAAAAGAAGAAAACCCATCCCAAGAAAAACAGTAGAATGTAAACAACTGTTCTAAAAATTCTTTTAGCCAGTCTAAGGTTTGTGGTTATAAAAATATTTGTGCTCATTCACCACGCTCACCCCTCTGTCCTGGAAGATTATGGTTAAGCTGACATGTAAAATCCCCTGTGACTAAACCAGCCTGGTAGCACCACGTGCAAAGAGATCAATCGTTTGCTCACCCATGTATGTGTAATTACACGCTGTGTTTTCAGGCTCCAGGTAGTTCAAGGCACCAGTCTTGGCTTTGGCAAGCAAATACAACGCTTGAAGAAACGTTGCTTTCTCCCCATACGCTGTGTTTGCACGGATGATGCAGGTTGTGAGTTTATCACCATTGCTTAGCTGTAAAATCAGGGAGGGATGTTAGTGACTGATGGATTCAGAGATGAAATCTTCCACAGTAATAAAACCTGGGAATATTGGTCTAGAGGAGTCAACATTTGCAGAGGTGCTCTGGACATTTAGGGCTGATTTGGGTCTTTCTAACCACCTCTCTCCTTCCACCCATCCTGTGCTTTAATACCAGGGGTGCTACCATGGACTTTTTAAGCTTTTTTTCCATTGGCTTGCAGTACACGCTTTTTTGCCACAGTCTTTGTCTTCCCATAAGGCAGCTCCACTGCCCCATTGTATTTGGTGTCCTCAGCTCTTCTGAAACAGATTGTGAGAGACAGTGAGTGACCGTGGAGTAGAGCACGGGGCTTGGAGACATTTGTCACAGTGTGATTTACTCTGCAGTCCCTGCTCTCCAGGGACTTACCACTGGCTGTGAGTTGCAGGAGATCCTTGCTGCAGGATTTGGGAAAAATAAGGCCTCAGTTAATACCAGGTGGTTCTGGCTGTTCATAAGCGGGTTTGCATGAGCATGGTGGTTTGATTTCTGAGAGCTCGATTTGTTTTTGTTTAAGAGTGTGATTGAAGCAAATAGCCCTCTGGCAGGCCGAGTGGAAAGCAGTGGAGTTACCTTTTTAAGTAACTCACAAGTGGCTGAACAAGTTGGAAAGAGCAGAGGAAGATGAAGGGCAGGAAAATGACAGCAGTCCTACTTCATTTTTTCATTAGAGGTAGAGGAAAGCCTCTCACGGGCCATGAACTAAAAGGAGAAGCTGCTGCTTAATTTTCTCACAGAGTTGATTAGAGTTGGGAGACATTTGCCAGTGATGTGCTATAGATGCAAGTGATCTCCTGGAAAACATGCAATCAGCAGGTTTGCTCTGGGATTATTCCTTCCTCTCCCCCAGCAAATTACACTCAAGGGAGAGAACAAAGCAGCAGCCCATAACCAAGGGCAAGCAGGGCTTGCAGCCATGCTGGGGACACTTGGTTGCCATTATGGAAGGCAACCAGCTCACTAGCCTCCTAACATAGAGCTGCAAGGAGGAAAGCCCGTGGGATCTAGCATGTAACTGGCCTGACAGGCCCTGAAATAATTCCAAGGAGATCCAAGAAAGTAGCTCTGTTCCCCACCAGGGTGCTGGCATTTTGTCCCAGTGGTTCTAGAGAAATGTTCGTCCGTGACAGAATTTGGTGAAGCAGTTCCAGTGGGCTCTGGAGGGGCTGGGGACTGAAGAAACCTGGCTTGAAGCATCGGGAAGGACCATCCACGAGTACCATGTGGCCACTTGCTCCCCTGCCGCATGGATAGGCTCCCTCTGCATGCTGCAGGAGACTTTCTTCACAGTTTAAAATTAATTTCCTCTATATCTTGCTCTCCTAGAGAAATTCACCCTAGATGAACACCAGGCGCTGCCAGGTATGGGGTACCCCCCACGGGGTGATGAAGAATTACCGTGCTTCTTTTGCAGATGGGGCTGGGACGCACCTTTTGGAAGGGTTAAGTGGCCCGTGAGGAGTCTTTTTGTCAAACACTGGGTCTCGGGAGGACGAGCTCTGACTCAGGCTCCCTGTTCAACCTTGGGCAACTTGCTTACTCTTTTCTATGCTCAGATCTTCCTGTGTAAAATGTGGATAATGCTGTTGCCTTTCTCTTGCCTGTTTGGCAGTCGAGTATCTTGTGTGTCAGATATCCCAGCTGAGAGCAGGGCTGCCTTGCGCTACAGCAACAGAAATAAATTAGGAGCATCAGGAATACAGCCTCCTCGCACACCCTGGGCTTTTATCACAAAACCTTCCTCCCCTTCTCTGTGTTTGTGGGTGATGAGCAAGAGACAAACCAGAAAACAAGCAAGACAAAAGATTGATTGTGCGTGGTTTGTTGCAAGCCTGGGAGAGGCCCAAGACAATTAGGGGGGGTATCTAGAAGTTCTAGTTTTAATTGCTTTCTTTTTTTAATCCAATTTTTTTTTTTTTTTTTTTTTTTTTTTTTTTTTTTTTTTTGCCTAGCAGAGCTTTTAAAAAAGCAGCAGCTTCACAAAGGGGCAAACCTGCCTGCAGTTCCTGGGCTGCAGTGCTCTGCTCCTGTTTGCCTTCCCCCACCCCTTCTGAAGCTTGGTAGTAACAAAGAGCTCAGCATAATGCTCTTGCTTTTCAAAACGATCACAGATAACTGAACGCTAATAAGACTGGAGCAGTATTGTCAGAAGGTATCTCAGTGGTGGCTGTCTCAGAGGGATTGAGACTGACAGAGGCATTTTCTATTATTGTCGGATGCTGAGGTGTGAGCATTATCCCTGCACCCATCACCCTGTCCAGAGACTAATCATGCTTCGTCTGTGTCAATTCCCAAGCACGTAAAAGTGAGTTAAATAAAATTATACGAGGAATGATGGAGAAGGGGGACGGAGAAAAAGGCAGGCAGGAAGGGTCATGGATTGTGAGGGAGAAGAGAGGAGCACAACAGATGGGGTGTGGACAGGGGAGATGAAGAGGAGGAAGAAGGGGAAAGCAGTGCACCTGTGCTTTCAGTCTGGAAAAGAGGCATATTACATTGTCTTCCAGTCGTTACTGGGCTCCCTGTTGAGACAGATGATGTCATTTTTGACTGGGGGGCTGTCCCTTCTCTCGGTTTGTGTTATGCAATTCCCTTAGTTTAAAATCAGAATCACTGCAGAATGAAGACCACGCTCTCGGGCATTCTCGCCGCACCACGGGAGAACCTAAGTGTGTTCTGCAAAATTAGTTGAAGGCTCTGAGGGTGGGTTTGTTTGCATTTGTGGGGGGGGGAAGGATTGGGAGCTGGTGGGCAGAGCGTGTTCCTGCGTAGCTCTGTGAGCGTCAGCCTGGATGGGTTTTTGCTTGCACCCGTTGGTACCGTCATTGCCAGCCAAAGGACTGTCCTTGCCGGCAAGATTTGGGGTAGATTTTTCAAGACGTCTATTCACATCTATCTTTTCAGGACTAAAATACTAAGGATATGCCTGTATCTACCCTCATTTTTAGAAATTATTTAGATATGCTAATGACAAAATCCCATAGCTTTTCAGTGACACAGAGCTCCTAGTGCTCATGGACACAGCTGGATTGAGGTTTGTTGCTCTCATGGATTTTTTTCATAAACCAGACATTTATTTTACAGATTTTGGTGCTTGAGCACTTTTCAAAACAACCAGGTTATGCCTTAGTTTTACTTGTAAGCATGAAAGTTAGGCTTGTAGGCCATTTCAAGTTATGTCTTAAGCAGCTTTTTCTATATGGGCTCACATTTCTAGAGCCAAAGGACTGAAGCCAGCTGTGACTGGACTGGCTGCCTATAGAGACAGAACTTGACTTTGAGCCAGTCCCCCTTGCACACAAGTTTCCATGGTTTGAGAGGTCTGTATAGCTACCACCAGGCTTGAAATTAGCAGGAAACTTTATAACAGCGTGTATCAGATTGCAGCTATCTCTACTTGACTTCAAATTTGACCTAAAACTTCAGCTCCTGGTCTTCAGAAATATCAGCCCTGCTCTCAAGGTGCAGGTTCTGTTGCCCCATGAGTACCTAAGGTATCCTGATGCTGAGTCCTGAGTGGGAATGTCAACTGACTGTGAAAATCAGTTCTGGACATCAAAGATCTCTAAGCGGAAACCCCTTTCAAATCATAATTTTGACCACTTGTCTTTGTATTGCTCCAAATCCCACCTTTGCCACAGGAGGTTTTCTAAAGCTCTGCTGCTTCTTCTGGGTCTGTGAGTCGGTCTTATAAGATCCATATAGAGAAGGGAGGTGCTGAGCATAATGCCCAGCAGTCTAAGGTCCAGGAGTTAGCCCTTGTAAGTATATTGCCAGGAAAAAGGATTGTGAGGGATAGAAAGGTACAATTTACAGGCCAGCTCCAGGTCACAGAGGAGTGTAACTACACATTAATACTGCAGGGTAATGTCACACCGAATGCAATCTGTCCCCTAAGACTATGTGGCCAACTAACTTTCTTCTGAGACAGTGCTAAACCAGTTTGTGTGCATGTGACTGCGTTTGATAACAGGAGCTGGGTACAAGCTTGGTAGCGATTCACTGTGGAGCTGCAAGGAGGGGCGAGAGGGGGCTGGTGACAGCAGAGCATCACCTGCCCTTTGGATTGCCTTAGTATGAGGGGAGAGCAAAAGCTCTGACCAGGAGATGACTGGACCGTTTCACAAAACGGTCATAAGCATCTGAGACCTTGTCTGAAACTGATTTTGGGGCTTAGAGGAGCGGGGCTGTACGTACGGCAAGAGCCTTGGGGTGCAGCGGGTCATACACCTCTCAAGCAGCTCTTTCAGTCGGTGATATCTGCTGCTGGTCGAGTATGGGCTGGGAGGAGGTACGGTTCCTGGAAGCGAAGAGCAGCAAAGCAGGATTTTCAAGCAAGAGAAGAGGCATCAATGGAAAGGGGAACACGTATCTTCTCCTTTGCAGCCACAGCAAAAATCTCCCTCTGGCTGCGGTTTCGTTGCTGTTTAACCAGCAATCCGGAACGATGGAAATTATTTGCTTAGCCTTACCTGAGCACAGGCTCATGTGAGATGTTGGGTCCCACCGCAGCAGTGGAGCTTGTGTAGGCAATATATGGGATGTTCAGCTCACAGCAGGCCCTTAACACGTGGCCAGTACCTGTGGGGCAGGTTGGTGAGGACAAACTGGAACCACCTTGCCTTGATTCCTGTTGTGCAAATCGGAAGAGTTTTCCAGCCTTGAGATTCTGACTTGGAACAGATCCACCTTTTTTACGGCTGAAAAGATGGAAAGCCACAGGAGCAGGCTGCGGTTCCTCAGGTACGTTTGCACAGGAATGGTTATAACATGAGAGTAGCAGTTACATCTATAGCTATCCTGTGGCTTAATCTCCGTGGCTATTGACAACTGACTTAACTTGGACTTAATGGTTACTTAATAGGTGCTGACAGGGAGGAGGTTGACAGCCCAGCAGAGCAAAACTCCGTGTTCGCCATCTTTATTGATTCACGGACAGGCTGTCGAATGGTGAATTGCAGCCTCCTGGCAAAAGCGTTTGTGTTTTAGTTGCATATATTCCTCTGTAGAAGTTCTGCAGGAGGACCATAGGGTGGCTATAGGGTGAAAATCATTGCAACAGACTCTGGAGAGCTGCAGAATCTTTAATAAAGGAGCGGGCACAGCTTACAAGTCCACATGACATCCAAATGAGTCTGAAGCACGGTTTGGTTTAAGAAAGGTTGCTCTGGCGGAACTTGTGGGTCAGTGTGTGTGGGTTTTGGTTGGTTGGCTTTTGGGGAAGAAGGTGGGCTTAAATGACTTATGACTCTTTCAAGTTGATTCTGTGAGAACCTCAGTGACAACAGCATAACCATGGTTGCTTACTCTGGGGGCCTTCAAATCTGATAAGGCGGATCTTAAAGGAAGCTGCTCGTAGGGTTGGCTTCTGGAAATCTCCGCTCTATTTATACCTGGCTAATCAGGGTCTGCCCTTGAGCCTTGCTGCAGGTCTTGCATGAGAGGGCTTCTGATTTCTCTGTTCTCTTTGTTGTTAAGGGCATAGTCTGAAATTCTCAAGGAAATACTGAATTTAGGATAGTTTCAGAGGGCATAAAACAATATGAAGACCTGGTGAAAAAGAATCAATTTACTTCTCCATGAGCCTATCACAATATGTAAAGTTAACTGAGAACCCCTGTTGAGAAACATCACTGGAAACAGCTGAGTTAAAATCCATTCAGCTTAACAAAAAGAAGATTAAGAAGTCTTTAAGTGACTAGATGGAAAAAATAATTCTTGTAGAAGAGGACGCCTCAATCTAGGCAAAAAGACTATAAAAGGATTTGGCAACCAGTGCTTGAATCAGAGGAGAGAATTAAAGCAAAAGAAGTACATTTTTGCCAGAAATGTTAATTAACCATAGCCACACTAATACTCTTCAGTATTGTTATGGGTTGCTGAAAGCCATGATAGATCGCCCATTAACTTGTAGTCCTTAATTCTAGGCAGCAAGTCTTTTGAAAAGGCATAGACCAATTTGGCCACAAATTGTTGTGCTTAAGGCAGTAATTGGATGAATTTCTGTGGCCTGAGCTACACAGAGGAGCCAGCTAGAGGATTATAGAGCTGACCTGTCCTGACCCTATTTTTTTCCATTAAGTCTACAGCAGATATCAAATACAGGTAATTTTAAATTTTTTAGCTGCTATGATTTTAATAGAAAACTATGACTGATCTCTCAGTTCAAGACTTCGAGAAGTCCTAGTGGGAGCAGCAGCCTCATTTTAGGGACGTCTACGTGAACCACCAAAGGGGAGGCAGAAATGCAGAACAGCAGAGCAGTTTGCCTGAAAATAAAGGTCCTGTTAAGACATTTCGGACTGTGCTCCTCAAAGAGACGCTCGGTCACATTGGAAAAACCTCTGTGGGTACGATTTCCTGGGAACGCCACAAGCATCTGCAAGAGGTTTGGTTTGCAGAATAGGGGAGTTGCCCAGTGTTCACCGCTATCTGTGAAATCCTCCCTACGCTAAAGCACCTTGCTCATAGCAAGCAGACGATGAAGGGGAAGATTTCACAAAGCCATTAAAAGGCAGAGGGAACCCTCAGGCTCTGAATATTCTCAGTACACAGGCACAGCACAGGCTCTTAAAAGCATCTTATTTTGAAAACAACTACAGCAATGAAAAGAAGGATGGAATTTAAATGTTGCCCTCAAATGTATCAGCAAATAGTAGAAGCCCTAAGCAGTAATTGAGTTTGAGATATGTATATATATAAAAATATATAAAATTCCTTCCTTGTGGTTAACAACTATTTTAGTAGCTAACAGCCCGAGGTGCCATTGGAATTGCTGGTGTAATAGGGATTTCATTATTTTTATAGCCTGTGCTTATTTCTTAGATTTATGAACAAATTTTCTTTAAGCAGATCTTGAACCTAACATGAAATCAGCTCTTGGTGATAGGAAGAAAGTGTTGTGGAGCTCTCAGTTATGCATGGCTTGTAGGTACATAATGGTTGTGAACTCTGACTATAATTAAAATAACATCACACCCTTATAGTGTGGATGCAGTTCAGCTGGTATAGGCTTGTGCTGGTTTATGTTGCAGGGTTTTTTCCCTGGAGATCCCTGGGAAAGCTGTAAGCTATCTAGAACAGGGGTTAACAATTGTTGTCCTTGTCACATGCTAAACGGTTTCTTACCGCTACAGGCATGTTCGGAATCACCTCAGTACCCTTGACCACATAGTGAATGTTACCTTGACTTGTAACTGGGTCTAGATGTGACTTTCTGAGATGAAGCTTTAGCAGTGGAGAGGAGCAGCATGGCCTGCCCTGAGCAGGGACAGAGGGGCAGAGGCAGAAGCATCCCTGCTCGAAAGGAAAGGTCCTGGGCACCTTTCTCATCTCGTAGCAGAGCTGTGTGCGTGAAATTCAGGGGACAAGGGAGCACTAGATCAGAGAGGGTATGTTTTTTGTAGCCTCTTGAATGACTACAGCAAGGTGTGTGAATGTAAGCCTGTATTTAATTGCTTATTTTAAAGAGCTTACCCCCAACATTGACAGCTCTCATTTCCCAAAAGGGCACAGTGTTCCTGTAGTCCACAATAGCAGCTGTGTGAATAACCACGTGAACTCCCTGCATGGCAGCAAGGAGCAGATTGTAGTCTCGAATGTCTCCTTTCATCACTATCACATGAGTGGTAGCTGGAGAAAAATAATATAATCATAGATGCAGGGTAAAAAGAAAAGTACAAATCAGCATCCTCACCTTCTTGCAGAATGGCGATCCTGCTTGGAAAGCTTTCTTCTCTGCAGGGCAAGCTGAAGCACACTCTAATTAACAACTAAGCCATTTGAATATATCACACCAGCGGAAAATACATCCCTACTTTTGAACCCCAAGAAGCCAGATCTGCATCTGGTTTAATTCAGCTTAGCACTTTGCCAGTTTGCATCGACTGTGGGTCAGAATAGCTGTGGCTGTCGGTGCAGATCTCTAGCACGCGTCCGAGGACAGTGCCGAGCCAGAGCAGGAGGCTGCTGGCCCAGAGCTGCAGCTGGCCACGGGACTTGCTCCCGGATGTGTGCGTGAGTGATGCTGTGCCGGATAATTTCCTTCAGATCGAAGAGTTTTAGAGCTTGCTGGGAATAACACTAGGCGAGTTCAAGGGATGTTGCACAGAGCTTTATTTAAATTGCAAATACTATGGAGGGGAAGGGAAATGAATGTAACAAGTTGAAAAATTTCATAGCTAATTCCTCCCTTTGAGCCATTTAGAAGGGCTTTTTTTCCCCTCCATTCCCCCCACCCCCCAATACCTGTTCCATACATGGCTACTGTTGGCATCTGCTACTATTTTTCTTGCTTTGAGACAGTATTGTAACATTGAAGTAGGATTTTTCTCTTTTTCTGTAGTTGGGAATAGGCCAAGAAGAAGCTGGGGTCAGGAAGCTGTACTCCTTAGGGGTTTCGTAATAATCCAGACAGCAGCAGCAGTCACAGGATTGCTTTGGGAGGGGGATGTCTCCTCTGCCCTGGGCTGGTGGCTTCCTGGGGAGCCCCGTGCAGCCAGGGATCAGAGTAGCAACTTCTGAAGGATCATACAAGCGAGCAGCTCAGGGAAGGGTCTGTGACACCAGCCATGGAAGTATTATGACAGCGAAGCCCTCAGTGAACAACTCCCAGGACAAAGTGGTAATAGAACAGGGTTATTCCTCAGGAACTCCACGGAGGGACAAACCTCCAGACAGTAGGTTAGCCAGGTGAGCCTTTGCTAAGAAGCACGAGAGGTAGGAAGATGCAGAAGTTTTACAAAAAGGTCAAGCCGGTTTCTTAATTAGCATAACCAAGATTTGGTGGACTAGCTTATAGGAGTTTTAATATTAAGTTAGTTTAATATTAAAGCACAGACTGAGACTAGGGTAGGAAAAGGCAGGCAGGCGTTGTCCATGCAGCAGAGGTAATACACTTGCCTGGGGGACCCGAGCACAGAGGATGCTCTTGCTGAAAGGTGGAGCAGGACCTCAGCAGCCTCGTGCTGGGAGGATTTTGCTGCTACTTCGTGGTGAGGGAAAGCCCGTAACCAGTCAGGTTGAAGTGTTCAATAGTCTCTTTCTCATCACCTGTCTTAAGGCAGCTGGTGCAGTTAAGACCAGGAAGAGAATGATGAGAGCTCAGCCGAAATCGGGGAGGATACAATGCTACCGCAAGAAATTTTCCAATTGATGAGGCCTGATGAGCTTTATTCAGGGCTGCTAAAGAGGTGGTGGATGTAACTGCAGCTTTATTGCGTTACCAGCTACTTTGGAGAAATTTTGGCAGCACTGGAAGACTGCAGTACAGCAAATAACACACTGGTGCTTAAAGAGGAGGTAAAGAAGAGCCAGGAAATTACAGAACAGCTTGATTTCAACCCCAGGAAATTCAGGAACACATTTAAGCAACATGTGTGTGAACACCTGTGGGATAAAAAGGGGAACAGAAGCAGCTGACATGGATTTGTCAAGAACAAATCAAGTCAGAGAAACCTCCTTTGTTCTTATGACAGGTTAACAGGCTGTACGGATATTGTGGAACAGGTCGATGTCATCTATCTTGATTTTAGGAGGGCTTTGGAAAGCGTGTCATTCTCGTAAGCAAGAGAGATGGTCTAAGGAAGGCACACGAGGGTGAGCACAGAGCTGGCTGAATTACAGTTCCCAGGGAACTGCCGGCTGTGGTAGGTGGCTGCTCTGGGGTTCTCCAGGGTTTATTGCTGTATTTGAGTGGGTTTTATTGTTTTCACCAAAATCTGGCAGATTTGTTCGTTAGCTCAGCAGATAACATCAGACTGGGAGGGACTCAGAGTACGCTGGAGGATTTACAGCACGAGCTGAGTGTAACTAAGGTAGTCTGAACCTCCCCCCCCCCAAGGTGACATCTGATAGGGGCAAGGAGAAGTTGTTGGGCTCAGGAGGGAAGAGGCAGCAGGTCTTCGTGAAAGAACGACGCTGGGCCAGGGCAGCTCAGGAGCTATCGCCTGTCAGTGGGGTCTTGTCACTGTGAAAAAGGCATGACCGTACTGACGGGTACGAACAGGAGAGCAGTTTGCAGGATGGAGGAAATAAACCCATTGGTGTTGCTCAGCAGTGGGAAGGCCACAGCCGGCTTCTCCATCCCAGGCTCGGTGCCCCTCTTCCAGAAGAGGAACGCCAGTGCCCACAGACAGCACGTGTGAGCTGTGGGGGAGGGAGGAGACGTGAGAGCTGCTTTAGCTTAAAGGAGAGAGTAGTACGGAGTGGCAGGAGGTGGCTTTCCGATCATGAAGGCTGTTGTAAAGAATGACAGTGTTTCACCTATTCTACCTTTAAGGCTGGATGAGAAATCAAGGACCTAAACTGCAGATCAGACCGTACCAACAGTGAGATAGAAAAACATCTGTCGGGAGGGGAGGTGGTGGCACAGCTGGTTCTGCCTTGGGGCAGAGGGACAGGAGCTGGGACGGCCCCGTGGTGCCGCTTCTGCCTCATTTTTCTGCGATTTGCTGTGCCAATCACAGACCTCTCCTGGAGCACAGATTATGGCACCTCCCTAAGGTTTAAACAGTTTTGTCTTCAACTATGGGTGCTTTTAGGGCAGCGGGCTACCTGAAGCCTGGGGAAACCAGTCTGGTGAGTTCAGCTGCCAAGGGAGGGTTTCTGACACGGGTATTTCCCTGGGAGTCTTTTAACTGGCTTTCCGTGTCTCTCCTTTCTATTGATCTCTCCTAACAGGTAGGATCTCCCTTACGTTTTTTTCCTCTCTCGCTCAAAGCAAGGTGAAGGTTTGGGCCATCAGAGAGGGGGACCCAGCTCACCATTAGCCCAGCGGGGCCACCATGAGCTGCATCATCGGCTTGTTTTGTGAGGGTATTCTCAAACCCAGTAAAACAGGTTGTTTTTCCCCCAACATACCTCAGTGTAATCAACCATGGTGAAAAAAACAGAAGGCAGCTCTCCGAATATGATCAAATAGATTAGTATCTTTGTGTTTACTGAGACTCACCTCTTCCTTTTCTATGTGCAGCACAGTAAGGCTACTATAGGTTTCTCTCTGTTATTTCGGTAATTTGTTTTACATCCCTGCTGCAGATGCTGATCTTGATTCTGTTATTGTCAGGGGTTTTGGGTTATTTTTCTCAGAATTGGTAACTGGTTGGAGCGGTTCAGGAACATGATTTTTTTGTTCCCTTTGCTGTTAGACTGGTTGAGCAGAGACAAAGCGGGTAGCCAACTGCGCATGTCGGGTACTCGGTGTGCACGTTGCTCCTTACAACTGATCTTTGAGTGGGGACTTAGATCCTCCTTGTGATATATCTCTTGGGCTTACACACTATGGATCTGTTTGCTTTGATTTACCTCCTCTGCTGAAAAACCTCTCTGTGCTGGAAATTATTCTTCATCCAGTCTGTTTAATCCAGGCTCCTGCCCCCCATGCCTGTAACTGCGGCATCTCCAACATAATACCAGCTGTCTTGAGAAGGGGTGTTATGGCTGCTGAATGAAGCTGATGCACTTTTCTTACCTATGGTGAATTTTTCTGCTTCTCCTCTTGCTACTGAATCAAAGACTCTGACTTCTTTGATGTAGTCTTGTTGAGACAGGAGCTCTACGATTTTCTCCCCAGTAAAACCACATCCTCCTGTCACCAGGTAGACCCCCATGCTCTCTACCCGTTTCTGAAGATGTTTTTGTGGTTGAGGAGTAGAGGCAAGGTTGCTGCCAAGATCCTATCATGCACTGTTAATCTCTCAGCCAATATGTTTTCTGAACTAAGTCTAAAGTTTAACCATCATATAATGTTACTGGCTGAGCATTAGCTCCATCCAGTTATATATAAATCAGGTTTCCATTGGCACAGTCACACGGGTGCTGCCGCAGACACACCAGTGCTGCGTACAGGCCAGTTCTGGGCTCTCTGCCTCAGCCTTTCCCTGCGACCACGGTAGCCCGTGATCAGCAGGGCACCTCCAGCTTGCCCTGGTACGTGTCTCAAGTCAGTCGAAAATTTTGATGCCAGAAGTTTTCCATCCTGGAGAGCCCTGTCCCACGGGTTGGGCTGTCAGTCGTCGTAGCCTGGGTCTCTCTGGGTGCTGCACAGAGCTGGTGTGCACAGCACTGGTCGTCTGCAACTTTGTGATCGCTGATTCTACCAGTTTGGTTATCTAGTATGGCTCTCCTGAACAAATCCTTCTTTTAGTGGGAATATATGTATGTACGTACACTCTCTCATATAGGGGAGGAAAAAGCCATTTCAATTTGAAAAATGTCTTGGAGTAAAAGCTCTACCACATCCTTTGGCAAATTGTTACAATGGTTAATTATCATTAGCATTAAAAGAGTGCATTGTTGTGTTCAGTGCCAGACTGGCTGAAATACCTTTTTCTTGCTAGGCTGTAAAGAATGTGTGCTATTCAGTTTGTCACTTGGATAAAAAAAAAAAAAAAAAAAAGGGATCGGCTTTGTTTAAGGGTGCTTGATCCTGTCCTAGGACTGGGGTGTGGGGAGGGAAGACCTGCCCTCCTGCACAGCCTCTGTCTCGCTCATAAAGAGTCTCAGAGATAACGAAGTCAGGCCTGACCAGCCACCCATCTTTCTTCGATGCCAAGAAGTTTCCTTAAGCCTGGAGTAGTCCAGTGTTTTCCAGTCCATCTTTGAACCAACTTGTCACCATTTTTGGTGAGCTGTAGACACACTGTCCTAACAGAGGCAGCAGTGATGCATAGGGTAATGTAATCTCCCTGCTTACATTTTCTTTACAGTACATAGAGTGCAGTAGTTGCCTTTATGGACACAGTATTGCTTGGGAAGTTTAGGATTGGTTTGTTCCCGTATCAGGATCACTGCTTTCCCCATCCCGTTCCCCAGCCTGTGAGCAGGGGTTACCGATGCTGACTCAGGCTGCACTGGGGTGGGGGTACTCCTGGCAGCCCTCCCCCAGCCACATACAACAGGCTGAACCCTGGAGAGCCTTTCCAGCTGCTTGAATGTAGAAAATATTGTTGGAGCCATTCTTATTATAGTGTTAATGCTTGTCTGTCTGTAACAAGTTGTACAGCAACTTACTGCCGAGCATGTGGTTAATGAAGAGTTAAGGCAGTGCATTCAAAGTGTGTTTCATTTTTTAATATATAATTTTCTTTTAATCGACTCCTGCTGGAAGTTCAATCGGTTCAACTCTGCCATTGATTCTTCTTGGGCTGTGTTCAGCGTTAGGAAGAGTCCTTTCCCCTTGCTGCGATTACAATCAGCGGCCACAGTGGTTCAGAGACCAACATGGGCCTGATGCTAATTTGGTGCCTGGCAGACCAGCACAGCCACAAACGTCCCAAGAAATTAATTTAGCCTTTTATCCAGCAACTCCCAATCTGTACAGCAGTGATTAACAGAACTGCCTTCCCTCAGAGGACTTTTTGCAAGGATAAATATATCAGAGTTGGAGGTGTTAGACACAAAAACCAAGATAAATACACCCTGAGAGACCCAGAGAAGTGCTGCATGGGAATGTTTGGCACCAAGTAACCTTGGGATGTCCTCCTCAGCGATGCAAAAAGCTGTATGAAGTAGGGGCCTTGACGCTGTGGACGCTTCTTAGCGTTTACAAGATTTAGCCTTTGCTATAATACTGCTGTCTGCATATCTGCAGTGTAATCTGATCGGTAGGGGAAAGGAACTGGCTGCAATTTACATATCTCTTGTTTTTGTTAGGATATAAAAAACAAGTTCACAAACCAGAACTGTCACATCTCTGACGGAGACAGCCCAGGTCCTCTCCTGCAGCCAAGGCTCTCGCAGCGTAAAGCCTCCCTTTGCGCACAGATGGGCCGTTGCATCTAAATGGGTAGCTGTCCCCATTGTAGGAAGGTTAAAAAAAAAGAAAAAAAAAGGTCCCTAACCACACCTTCTTCTAACAGTTTGAATTGTCACAAGAGGTGACAGCTCTGGAGGTGTGGGCAAACGCAGCTGCTTCTGGATCAGGCACCGGGGGATCGCAGGGAGGGGGCCCGGGCAGCCCTTGCTGTCCCAGATGAGCCAGCTCAGCTTCCTCGAGCTGCAAGGAAACTTAGGAGGAAGGGAGGCAAGTTGCAAGTAACAACAGATCTTAATTTACGCTCTTAAGCACTGCGGAGTTCTCTCTCTGGCTGCTTCTCCTGCTGCAGCCAACCCGTCCCCAGGGTGCCCCAGCTCAGCGGAGGGGCAGCGGTGAACCCCGGATCCGTCCTGATGTAAAACTCCCGCAGGACCAGGGGGGCTGTTCCTGTAGGAAGACCTGGCCGTACCCAGGCAGCGCATCGCTCTGCAGAGCAAGGCACGGCGCTGCGAGGCGGCCCTGAAGGCTCACCCAGCCCGCTGCAGGAGGTCGCTGCCTCGCCACGAAGGCGCAATATGCCCCTGCACTTGGCTGGTGCGGCCAGGGGTGCAGAGCAGTGACTGGGTACGGCCTGGAGACAGAGCTCGCACCTCTGAGGCAGCAGTCGGGCTTGCTGATGCCTTGCTGCTACCTGCAGAGGAGTCAGTCCCACCGCGGGCAACGAAACTGTCAGGTTTGGCTTTTAGTGAACAACAACGGCCCTTTGTGCCCCCCTGCCCCACAGATGACCAGCGCCATCAGGGCGTTTGGGAACAATCTTGGTTTTGGAGAGACATGCAAACATACATGCAGTTGGAGAAAGCTGAGATGGCAGGAAAGGAAAACAGGTGCCCTAATTTCAGGATACGGTTAGCTTGAACTTGCTCTGAACTTTGTAGATACAGGACACCTGACATCATATTCATTTACAGTATGTTTATTTCTCAGTGCATTACATGAAAGGTCTTTGGTATTTGTGGGTTCTTGAATACTGTTCCCACTCTGCTCTGTAAGAAAATGCTGAATACAAAACATTCCATATACAGTAACAAAACCCATAGCAAATAAAGAGAAATAGATATTTTGAACAATAACATAGCAATATGAAAACAGGTAAGTAACCATGCAAGAGGTGGAACAAACAGGTTGTGTTTACCACAAACATTAGAGCCTGCCATAAATGAGTTCATCATGTCAGATGAGATTTATTCTTGCTCTAAATTAAGAAATTACAGGATTGCAAGATACTGCATATGGCTGCCCTATAAAAGACCAAATGGTTGTAAAGCTTATTACAGTGAGAGAAGCCGGGACCATTTGCACACATACGAAACACACTGATATAAATAAAAAAATACTGCGTAAAATAACTAGTGAAAACGTTAACATTTCCTTCCATGGATGGGAATGTGCTTTGTGAACAATTATAGCACCTTTGAATTGCTTGATTTCACTGCAATCACAGAAACTGTGAGTAGTTTAACCCCCTATATCACCGAACACCGGAATGGAATGTAATCTCGATTAAGACAGAAGCTGTAAACGTAGAGGAGAATGGCTTTCCAATAAATTGTATCGAGAAGTAATTCCAGAAGCTGATTGTCTTTTAGAAGCCTTTGTCACAGTGGTCAGGTTCCTACGTTAAAATAGTTCATTGCAGGGACTGGGAGCGAACCCCAGTCCCAGAGCCAAACTCCCAGAAAGCCTCTTGCGAGCCAGATGCTCTGCCCCACTGACAGCAGCCCCAGTCCGGGCTAGCTGAGAGCTGGAGCTCATCTTTACGGCCTGTTCCTTTGAGAGTTGATGGCAAAATTGCTGTGGAGTTTGGTGGGAGCAGGTGAGGGCTCTTCTCTCTGGTTCATTCATGTTTTCCCTGGGTTGCTATCAATTCTTTACAGTAAGTGCAAATAAGGTACTCGGGAGAGAAGCATTCTCTGCCTCCCGAGAGTACCAGATTGCTGGTGAGCACGAGGGTGCACGAATTGCAAAGACTTTTAGTTGTGCAATGCGCTGCTTCTGGTTAGCTCCAGGCGAGGAAAATGCGTTACTACCACCAGAACTGATCCAAGTCAAAAACACACTGGAGCTCAAAGAAACATTAAGAATTTCAAAAAAGTCTTAGGAAAAAAAAAAAAAAGGAAAAGAACACGCTATGGTATTGCACAGTATGCATGTAAGATAAAGCACTAAACATTTCAATTAAAATATATTTCTAAATGAGCACGCATTCAAAATAAATCCACTCTCTAAGTTACCTAGACATGGCAAGATGCATTATATGCCCTGGCTAAAATGAACCTTAGTATCCTGCCTAAGATGGAAAATGTGGTTGGAGTGGTTTTCTTAGTCATGAGTATCATTAATGTCAGCGTGTGAGGCTGTGTTCACCTTTTAAAACACAATGAAACTGGGACTGCACAGCAGTGTGGTCCAACCCTTGTGTAAGTCGAGAGGAATGAAACCCCAGCTGAGAGAAAGTCCATTTGGTATAATCCCGCTGTCACCCGAATTAAAGATACAGTACCGCATAAGAGAGAGACGTAGCTAAATAAAGCAAGAAGTGTGGGGAGAAAAAAATTACATAGCTCACAGAAATCTGGAAAAGCCAATAATTAAGATGGTTGCAACCCAAATCTAACCAGTCTTTTGACAACTGACTTGGCAGGATTCGTTGCAAACAACTCCCATTAAATTTCCTTTCATCTTGCCAGTAATTTGATTTAAATAATTTCAAATCCAAAATGCTAGTCAATGGGAATGACTTGAAGAAAGTACTCATCAAGCTAATGCAATAGCTTTGAATTCAGGAAGGCAAACTTGGAGGAAATAAAATTTATCTTTCAGTGTGAGGGCTCCAAAACGTCAGGGAAGTGAAAATGGCCTCGTCGTGCTCCCTCTTCCCCAGATTCAGCCGGTAGCTACAGGACCAGTGAAAATGAATTTTGCCATTTCCCTTTTTAACGACTGCTTTGGTTTAGTTTAGTCCCCGAAGCTGCCATGAGGACACTTTCTTCATGTGGCAAGCGACTATAGCTAGCACCAGCCTGCCCAGCGTACACGGTTACACCAAACTGGGATTTCTCCTCACGCCAGGACCTGAGTTTCCCGCTGGTAGCGCGAGGGGATATCTCCAGGAAGGTACCAGCCGTGTAATGGCCATGTGATCAAGACCAAAATGGTCCCAATTCATCAAAGAGGTAACCAAGTACCTTCTCAATTCCTACATGGTAATCAGCCTGTAAATGGGGAAACATCTTTTTTGTTCTTTGCACATTTAGTTCTTAAATGGAAAGATTGTTCTAAGGCTGCACCATGCTTAGCTGTCCACCAACAGAGCTGTGGCCCTCGCAGCAAACAGAGGGGCACAGGTTGCTCTACAGCACTGCAGTCACACGCCGTATGTTGGAAAATTGAGCTGTTTGTGTCTGTGACCAGTTTTAGGCTGAGCGCTGGCTGCCAGCCTTCGTTAAGACCCTGATTTAATTCGGCATCATTTATATATATATACTGTCATTAGAGTTAGCACTGGATTTAGAGTTAGTGTTGGGTTTGAAACTGAGATGGATTCAAGGAGACTCTTTCATTCTCCCGAAAGGATTATGAATACAGGATGACTACTTGGGGCCAGTAACCTGCTTGACTTCAGCAGTCCTGCTTGGTTTTTTGTTTTCTGACTACATCACGCTCCAGCTGTAATTCAGGGTACAGGCAGGCAAAGGATTGCTGGAGCCTGGAGCATCAGCTCTCGGCAAAACTGCAGTCTTGGGGAAAGACAGCACCTGATTATACCTTGCCTTCAACTCCCCACACTTTCGTAATGCTTTGGGCTTGCTTCTTTGAACTGTCCAAAGGAAAACTTGAGCGTACAGAAGCACAACCTGACCTACGTGGGCTGACTGCTGAATGAGCTCCACCGCTGGCATCAGCCAATCACGCCGGGATTCAAAAGCAGGGCAATTAATTCATTTACTGCAGCCTCCAAGCCAGCTTAAACTGAGGCTGTTTATTATTTAGCTGTACAGCAGTAAAGAGCTTCTGTACGAGGACAAGTTTCTGGTGCTGGCTTGGCCTCAGCTCACCCATTTCACTGTTTTGGGAGGGACGGTTGGATTTCTGAAGGACAGGGCCAAATGAAGACACAGAGTGAATCCAGTCATCCTGAAGTAGCCTGTAACCTGTTCATTTCTGAAAATACAGTGCTCTTCAGGGGAAAGATTTGGATGTTCTGATGTCTCTGTAGATCTACCATGTTCACGATGTATATGGAAAGGTAATTTGATGTGTAGCTAATGGTGGGCTGGCAGAGCTCCTTCATTTTAAGCCCCATTTCCCAGTGTACACATGCTTCTTGTTTTGCCTTGGGAAGATCACGTTGGGTGACAAACATAGCTAAAAACATGGACCATACAGTTGCTGGTCTTTGCAACAGCTTCTGACAGAACGATTGTAGCAGTACAGTCTACCTTTTACAAATAGCTGTATCTTGCACCAGGAACCAGACAGAACGTGACCAATACACCTGACTTACGCCATAAAATGACCAACACAAACTCAATTTGCTTACTTTCATCCTGGCCTGAATTTGAAAACTGTCAAAACAGGAGGTGGGGTTAAAAAAATATTTAAAAATAGTACCGTTGGTCCAGTTGATTAGTCTCACCCTTTCTAAGAAAAATCACTGTCTACATGAATGATAGCAACTTGTCCGATTTGGTTTGCACAGCAGGTGTAGCAACTCATTTGCCACTGAAGGGCAGGTTCAGCTTCCTCAGCCTGGAAGCTGGGACTTTCCCCAAAATAACAAGTTATTGCAAAAAGTAAAATGACTTTTTATTTCACTCCCAGTGCAAGATAAGCTCTTGACAAGACTCTTAATTCCTTAGGCTGTGCTTTGCTACTACACTGGCTCCAGATTCAAATGGCAAGGATTTACTCACAACATAAAAATGAAACAGTGTGAAAACATTTTCCTTATTGATGTAGGATTAAGAAACTATTGCAAAATATCCTTTTCTGTGAATACTTAGCTATTGCTTAAATTATCTCTGGATGCATGCACAAGCTGAACACAATATGGGAAAATTCTTGCACAATTCCATCATATCTTACACAAACTGCTCTGTATTTTCACAGAAAGAGTCTAATCTCGCTGAAGATAGAAAGTCAGTGTTGCCACAAACATTTGGATCAGAAATCCTTGCTTCGCCAACCACAAATAGAAATAGTGCCACTCACACGCATTTAGCAACATGAAAAGCCAAGATTTTGATGCTAAAGGACAAAGAGTAACCTGGATTTTCAGAGTAACAGTCTAAAGTGTTCTTTGAATTTTCCAATTTGTTCTTTGCTTCAAAGAAATCCTTGCAGGTCATGCTTTAATGGCCTAGGGAAGTGGTATCTTCACCTGGAAGTCAGCATGACACACCCCATGAAATAAAAGCAGATGCCACCAGCTATAGCAATGGATGAGGCTAAGGCTCGGCTTTGGGTCTAGATGGGATTGATTGTCTTGGCCAATTAAGCAGTGCTTTAACTGAGTAACTTTCAGGGGCAATGACGAAATAAGGGGAGGATTAAACTCTTGAGACACAGTCAGGAGGCGTCATTTCTGTAGACAGCTTCTGAGGATACCCTCCATCTGGGATTCCAAAGGCAAAACAACAAAATTAAGAAAAAGGTTCTGAAGGCCCTCTCTGAGCTATGGATAAGACATTCCCCGCAATAAGGGCTTAGGATTGGCCAGGTGAGGAAACCCCATGGCCAACACTGCAGCCTCCTACCCACTTCATTTGCACTCTGCAATTAAGCACTGGGATACTGTATCTTTAACTAGTGAACAGGCACAGAAAACACAGAGATGCTCCTACTTCATCCGGTTGCTTCTCCTTTTGGCTTCACTGTCATCCAGCAGTGAAGAGAGGATCTGGTAGGCCTGCGGCTGCGGGGGTCCTCCTCGTTTGATCTTGATGCTGCTTCGCAGAGGGGAGCCCGGGATCACGTCTTGTCCAGAGCCTGGCTCAATGGAAGACAAAGAGTCTGTAAGGAGAGAAAGTCACGGGAGAGCGCTATTTAAAAGAGGAGGCTAAGGAAAAAGATCAATGGGCCCTTCTGAATGCTACCTCTTCTGGAAGATGCGTCGTCCCTCCTCTTGTCTTTGCATCCGGCAAGCAATTGCGGAGCTACATGTGTGCTGCCATCACACTGCTCCTGTTCTAGGCCTTTTCCCTCTGCTCTGTCTAAACTCTTTGGGGTGTAAGTACTCTTACTGCATGTGACCCAGCAGGTCCTGTTCTCATTTGTAATTCTATTTATAAAGCACTGTTCTTCTACGGATTATAATTTTGGTTGGGCTATAGCTGCTACTCATCATTGCCCACAGACTCCTGTTATTGAAGGACGGGGCCAGGCGGTCGCTGGGAAGTGATGCTCCTGGGGGTTTAAGCACCATTTCACCCCTTGTGAAGAAGGACATTTTGAGGCTCTGAAAAGACTGAACAAAAGGATTGATCCACCCTAGGCTACAGCCAAATCAGCGATAAAGCTGGGAATAAATATTAGCTGCCCGTTCTCCCAGCTTGCCTCACGGTGACAGGCGCCTCCTGCCCTCCAAAGCTAAATACACGTCTGTCTGCAGCCACTCTCTGTCTTCCCGGCAGTCAGCAACAGATGCAGATAACTCAGTGCTGCCTCATCATTTCGAATGGCCCAGTTTCTTCTTCCTTCTGCCTTCAGAGATGGACATCTGCTTGTTTCCCTGCCAAGAGCCCAACCTCACAAGCCTTGGTTTGATCCCACAAGGCAGCAGTTCTCTTTCAAGTGAGCGTTTGGCTGCTGGAGGATTTGGGCCGTGTTTGCTGGAAGTAAACACTGCCAAACAATTTGGGCTTTCGTGTGTCCTGCTGGGCTGCGCTCTGCAGCTTGCTCGGCCAGATAATCTCAAAGTGGCCTCCCATTGCAGAGAAGAGATTTGTTTGCTGGTGTGTTTTGCCTTGTTGCTTGGGTGGCTGTGGTTTTGGAAACCATGCTGGTTGTGGAGTTTCTTGGGAAAATGAGAGCATGCGATTGGCATTTCTGCGTGGGTCTTTAAAGCTGGGCTGAGCTGGGCTGCCCAGGAACCTGTGGTCAAATCCTTTACACCTACGGTGGGAACATGACCAGAGAGTTGGGGATGGATGATCTAAACCTGTGTGGTGCCTTTCTGTGCAGGGAGGTCTGCGCTCAAGGAAGTTCTGTTTGGTTATTTTATGTCTTTTTCTGTTTGTTGTTGGTTTTTTTGTTGTTTTTTTTTTTAACCATATACACATACAGGGATGAACATAATTGCACAAGGAAAAAATGCCTTACTTTCCAAGTTCTAAACAGTATTTTTGTAGGGCCTAAAATATGTCTTAAGTTACAGAATGGAACTATCTCAAAAACAGAGAGTAAAAATATAATTATCTATAGTTATTGGGTAAAAAGGAACTATTTAAAGAAGTCATGCAATATAGGTGTTTAAATATGGCCTTAACGATACAACTAAAAATCATCCATTTTTGCTGATGCAGTTACACTGGTGTAGAAGTATATGTGGGTATAAATAAATTGTTTCCATCCCAAGCAATAACAGAGAATACATTTATGTCAGTAAAAATGGTTTGCTGAAACGACTGTTTCAAATTAACAGCAGCACATGCCTTGTTGCCGCCGTATTGCCAAACAGACAATATAAAAAATAGGTAAAATAGACAGTTCTGCAGGGGCAAAGTTGCGTGGATCCCCCAGTCCAAGCTTCCTGATGAGCTTTTTGCTTTATAGCAGTCTAAATGAAGGTACAAAGTCAAAGATAATGGAGGGCCAGGCGCTGGGTCCTGTAAATACACTGCACTGTGCTTACGGGCTGGGTTCCCCTTCCCCTCTTATGCACGGATTGCTGCCTAGGTGACGTAGTGCGCAGCTTGCTGGTACCTCCACCATCTCAAAGCAAAGCAGCAGAATAACATCTTTTCCTGCCCTTGGTGTATAAAATCCAATGAAAATATGAAGCAAGCTAGGATTAATGTAGAGGTAAGGTCAGGGTGACTGTGGTTAAATCATGGGTTTGTGATTCATGATTTCCCGAACAGCTTAAGCCGTTGTTGCCTCTTGCTTTTGGAAATAAATAGTGCTTTGGGCCCCTAAAGGACAGATGGTCATTGAACAGTGAAGAGCAGTGCAGACACCTAAGCCAGTCCAGCCATACGACACAGCACCACGCACTGACGCTGTTCCAGCTTCGAAGTAACCAACAACGTTTTCATTTTAGCCCTGGGCTGGCTCCAGGAGGGACTGTGCGTTCCCGAAGCGTGCTGCCTTACTGCAACTGACTTAAAGCGACTCGCTTAGGACCTGCTGGACATTTTAGCTATTTAGCATTTTCAGAGGCTAAATCAATATCCAAAGGCTACTCCACGATACAAGTGGATATCAATCTGAAGGAAGGTGTGAGCAGCGTCCTTTCTAAGCAAGGCCAGCAATGAGGTTCCACGTGTCCAGGAGAGTACAGGGAAGAGGTGCCACGGGCCTGGGTCAGTGCCAAGGAGCAGGCTCGTTTCTCGCAGGTGGGGATAGTAAAGCCAAACTACCTTTTGCCTCTACTGTGTTTCTGAAAGGGGAGAAATTAGCCCAGCAATTTTTGGCAGCTATGTGAGAATTGATCCTCAGGTACCCCGAAGGGAGAAGCCTGACCTGCGACAGCTGCACAAACCCACACCCTGGGCAAGGGAGGAAAACTCTCGTCAGGGGTGATGCCACACACTGTACCAGTGATGGGAGAGCAAATAGCCTCGACAGAAAACAAAATCTGCCTGAACGAAGAACCTGTGAGACTGAGACTGTCTTTAAATCTGAGGGTGAAAATAGGTTTTATGTAAGTTATAACCATGAGATGTTCAGTGATCGCTGATTTTCAGGGTAACATGGTAGCACTGTTTGGCCTTTCTCTGTAAAACACAGCGCTACACAAGGCAAGGGCCTCAGTGGTGTTAAAATCACTTGGGAGACATTATTAACAGGATTAAATGATCTGGCCTAAAGACTTGAACAAGCAGCTCCCTGGGAAGCTGGTAGATGATCTGTGCCACATGGCTTGAGCTGCTGCTCATGACTTGGCTCTCTTAATTGTAATAAAAATTACTGTGGGGGTCATTTCACCTGCTATTGTAAAGTCAGGGTAACTTGTACGTGGTAGAAGCGCTAGGTCCTCAGCAGTTCTAAGCATACTTTAAGTCACGTTGGGTGCCTAGTTTTGAAACCCAGCTTAAACAGTACTAGACAGAGAGCCGAGGAGACTGGGAGGATGTTTAACCATCAAGCAGCTGCCTGAACGGAGCCCGCAGTTGTCTAGAAAAGAAAACCTTAGCAACGCTTACCATGAATTCCTATCATGTGCTCAAGAATTAATACCCTCTCGGCTAAAATCTTCAGAGCTTCTCGAAGCTGTTGAACACCTTCCCCCTGCAAGAAGGAAAAGAAAACTAACATTGGAATGTGTTGCAGGATAGCCTTCTCGTTCATAGCGTTGCCTTTGTAACACCACACTATGCAACGTGGACACTTAAATACGATGTAAAAAAGGAGACAACCTGCCCCGTGTCAGCCAAGCCTCTGATGCAAACACGTGCCTTTCGGTTTGGTTCCTACTTCTGCAGTGGGCCAAACCCAGGGTGCATATTCCTGCCAAACCTTCCTACGGTGCAACTTGTGTTAACATATGCTGAACTACCTGGAAAACAGGTTTTGCTCTTGTCTGATATTTACTTTGAACATCGGTGAGTTACCTGGGCTTTCTCTTCGCTGTTACACCGGGGAACGGGGACAGGTGGCTAGCACCATCTTCTTGCTGCCTTATAAACTGGAACTGTGGTGTGCAAGCCCATCCCGATGGACTTCACAGTGCCTCTCCAAGAGCTCCCAGCTGGGCCACATGCTGCCTGAAGCCTGTCCACGTACCTTCATGTACACTCAGGCTGTAGTTTCTTCCCCCCAATGCCTTAGAGATGGGCTTGGAGGGACAGGTAGATGTTGTGAAGGATTTTGGGGCAGGAGAGCAGAGGCTGAGAATGCCAACCCTGCACAGGCCATTTGATCTCTTCTGGGGGTCTGTCCCTGAGCCTGTGGGAGGGACGGGGGGGGAGTAATTCCCGACCTTGTGGCAGCTCTGTGTAGCAGAACAACCACAGGGGACCTAGGAGGTGTTCAGAGCGTGGTGAGAAGGGCAGCTGACAACGTGGCCAAGGAAACCTTAAAGACCAGCAGTTCTAGCATGTATCAAGTTCAAACCCAAGGTTCACATCATCGCTTGCTCTGCACTTTCAGCTGTGGACACGACCCTTGCCCCCCCAACCCGGCCTGCCAAAGGGAATATGGTTGAAGGACAGTAAAAAGGCAAAGCAAACCAGCAGTAGAAATACAAGCTTACATCAGCGCCTTTGTCACCTTCCTCACCCTTCTTGCCTGGTTCACCCTAAAACAAACAAGAAACAGAAATTTGTTTTTATGTGACTGAGGACACTGGGCAGGATCACCGGCATCCCTTCCCTCCAAAGGATCAACTTAAAGGCGGAAGCGTTTCACCAGCAGAAACCAGACTGACTCTGGCACACCACGCCAAGGGCCAGAGCACTCTGTCCTACCTCCTGTCAGCTTCCCAGGAGGGCACCACCATTGCTGATGTTTCTGACCAGCTGTGGCCAAACTGCAGGAGGGGCTGGCTGCCATGGCCTGGGCCCACAGCAGGACTTCTCATGAAGCTCTTGGTGAGCAACGCTTCAGGCTAAAACACCGAGACAAAACTACTGCTCCCCTCCACCAAACACGCATGTGTTCATCTTCGGTTTAGAACATAAAATCCTGCATTCTGCTTTCATTAATTTGTCACATCACTTTCTGCCTCTGAAGGTGCTCATTAAGCTTTTCTTGAACAAAGATCCCTATGTGCTGTGAATACTGGTCTGATGTCCCCCCCCTAACCGAGAAGTTCATGCATTTCCCAAAGAACACATGACATGGAAAGATTAAACTACAAGTTAAACGTAAACCAAGGCTGACAAACCGATGATTAAACAGAGTGGAAATGCCTGGGCTCCACAAACCTGTTGGACATCCCTGAGATACTTGTAAAGCGGGGGTGGGCATGGGAGGAAGGAGTGAAGAAAAGGTTGTGCGAATCGTACAAAATGAAGAGGTGGAATTAAGGAAGAGAGAAGAGAAACATCCTAGAGGACCTGGGACCTCTGGATTTTGCCAGCCAAAAACCCAGAGCTTGCTCCACTAGCTGACTTTCAGCCAACCCTCATCTCCACCGGTTTGTGTGCACCCTAGCCACGTGTGCCATCTCCTGTGTGCATTTGTTCAGGTATTGCCAGGAAATCACTTGGACACATCTCTTAATCTCCTTAGAGGGTTTCCAGCTCAGCTTGACAGAGCGAGGTGCAGGAGGGAGCTGAGGGCAGCTGATGTACTTGGAATTGTTTCACAGTGCCCACCTTTGGGCTCCGGCAGTGCCAGAAACTTGCGGGGCCCAGAGGGGGCTTCTGCCTGCCAAGGTTTGGCTAGAGGGGATCTGCCAGGTGGTATTTATGGTGCCAGAGCAGCACCAAATCCATCTAAGTCTTGCACACACCCGCAAGTACATCACTTACAGGAAATCCCTTAATGCCCCTCTCTCCAGTCAGACCTGCTTGCCCCTGTTGGAAATAAAGTAAGTGTCATTAGGAGATATTTTTCCATTTGACAAGAACATAGTGTAATTTTTACTAGTGGAATTAAGATGGCTTAATGAAAAACCTTACACTTGGAATAATATGAAAAAAATTCCTCTCCCTTGACATTATCACTTAGAGACAGCAAAAGGGGGTCACGGTTTTCTGTCAAGTATCAGCTCCAAATCCCATCACACTTTGGAGAAGTTTGGTTTGATACAGAGCTGCTCAGCTCAGTACCCACTCAGTAAGACGATTAACAATTTTTTGAACTTTACAGCAGTCAGTTACATTATACCAGGAAGGAATCTGGCTGGAGATTTCCTTCTTGCAAAGATACTGCATTCTTCTCTCTAGTAAAACTGATGGGCTGATGCTGCCCCAGACAGCAAGCAGAGCCCAGGACTCCCACAGAGCAGTGATTTAATCTGTCTCCTGCTCCACACACACATCCCTGCATCAACCCCAACAGCTACTGATCAAAACACATGTACAATATTTTGGTTGGTTTGTTTCTTTTTCCTGCTGTGTTAATTTTCACATTGTTCTCAGTGGGGGGGCTTTTTTGTTCTTTTTTTTTTTTAACTTCTCATTTTTAAACAGAAACATTTTGAAATGGTACATGTTGGTTTGGGGCAGAATGAAATGGCATTGAACTTATCATCTTTTTTCCCTCTTTTCCTCTGCAGCATTGGTTTCCCACCCTGCAGCAGGGCAGAATCCCTGACCAGGAGAACAGCTGTAGATCATTTAATGAGAAAGCAGAAGCTTGGGAAGGGAAGGCAAAATTTAAAAGCATCTTTAGAAATCCATTGATGAAACAGCTACATACTTAACCTGGCTCTTCTCCCCTGGACCTACACAGAAACATACCCATCCTTTTTTCCCCCCCAAAAAACCCCACCTAGCTGGTGGCAGCTTTTTGTAGTATTTGCCAGAAAGGGAGAGCTGCTTTGTTTGTGTGTCCATCAGATTGCTGCTGTGTATAAAAGCAATGGCCCTTGGCAACTACAAAACATGAGCACAGGGTGCTCCATGTGCAGCCAGCCAGCACCAGACAAAGGCCCGTGCCGACACGAAGAGCGCTGGGAGGAAGGCCCAGTTTGGTGGGTGCTCCAAGCATCTTCAAAGGGATGAACTTGGATTCTGCACTGGAGGGAATAAGGGCTGTGAAAGCCCAGGCAAGAGGCAAACCACAGAAAGGAGACATAACAACGCACTCAAAATACATAAACAGACTGTTCTCTGTGTCCAGGAGAAACAGAAAGGATGTTATCAGCTTAAAGGGGATCAAAGGATATTTAGGCTGGATGTTAGAAATATCTCTTGTACCTCTGAAGGCTGCCTGGAGATGATGTGCTGTACCCCTCACTGGCACGGTTTAAGAATAATACAAAAAGAGGCCGATGGTGAGCAGCACACATATAGACGTGCCATCCAGGGGATGCACTCAGACTGCTTCAGGTCTCTTCTACATGTGTTCTCTCCAAGATTAAGCAGGAAGAATGTGTAACAACAGTTTCACAAATCTCAATAGAGACTGTAAACCCTCCTCTGCCTGCCTTTGCAGCTGCACAGCTCCTCCACTCTGTGCAAAGCTAGCCCTGATTTGTATCCACCAAACCCAAAACTGCAGCATGTAGTTGTCAAAACCAGCATTCCAATCCACACTTAGAAAAGACAAAAAGCACACAGATATCCTACAGAAATTCTGCCAGAAAAAGCTATTTGCTTCGCTTCCTACACTAACAGAGAAAGGACAAGAAATAATACAATTTATCTTTTCTATTTAGCAAGACATTTTTATATTTGAAAATCTCATTTGGCCCAAACCTAGGAGAGTTGCAATTCTGAATATCTAACAAGGAGGGAACAAAATCAAAGTCTAAAGGGTTTGTCGGTACTGAATGGACACAGCGCAACAAAGCTTTTGTTCCAAAGTAAGTGTAGTCTCAGCAATATGGTCAATCCCAAGCTAAAGCAAAATGTTAAATGAATCATTGAGAAAGATATCTTATCAGGTTCCTGGATGGAAACCTGACACTTTGCATGTGCCATGCCTTTTTTTTTTTTTAATTAAACTGAAACCTATAATTTAATGGCAATGAGCTTTAGTCAGTAACTTGTGCTGAAATCTCATCAGTTAAGGTTTTGCTCTGTATCAGAATGTTAAATTCTAGTACCAGAAATACATCAGTCTGTAACCTATTATTGAAGCCCTGCCCAAAGTGGCTGATCCGCACAAGGAAACCATTTCCAAAAAATCACTGACAGTCTCTGAAAATGATCTGTCTCTCAGGGAGCTGCAAGTGACTTCTTATGTAAGAACAGGCACCAAGCCCCCAAAATAACATGCAAAGATACTAAAATATAACAGAGCTGTTTAAAAGCATACATGCTCCATCCTCAGATAGCCACTGCTCCTTGGGGTGACGTGCCTCAGCAGGGAATGACACGAGCCACTGGGACCTGCTCTCCTTGCACACAGTCTGGACAGAGGAACATAGTTGAAGTCTGTTGCTGGTAATTCTCATGAATTTGGGAAGTCATCAAATTGGGGTTAATCAATTTGCACTCGTCTTTCTCAGCTCTTTCAGACATTCCTCTGTCTTTTGGACTGGGAGTGTGAGCAGAAATGAAGAAGACGAGATGCTGCCATAGGGGAGCAGCACATCATCTACAGGCACCCATTTACAGCTGGAGACCTCCACGTTCACCTCCATCTATGTGATGGTAAAAGTGGCACTTGGAAGAAAAGGGAACTTGTTCTCTACAGCTGTAGCACAAGGTGGTGTCAATGCAGCCACCGCTGCAGCTACCCATCATTTTAGAGGTACGAACCAATATTTTTCTCCTGATCTTCTTCCTTTCTTAGACTCTGCTTCACAGCAGGGTCTTAGTGATTGTCCATCTGTGCTCACTTCTACATTTTGCAGATCTACTTGCTGTATGATCCTCCACCACGTACTACATTCTCCAATGATTTTGCACTCCTAGTGTCTCTCAGAGATTTCATGGACCATGCCCTTTTGGAGAGTAAGCTGAACAGAAGCAGCTGAAGGTGCAAACGCCACTTTGAAACCCTTCCTTGTGCTTGAATGTTGCCTGGGAATCTGACACATTTATATCCTTGTTGGGCTTTTCTCTGGCATTTCGTGAACTTCACCAGTTTGGCCATAACATTCGCACAGCCCTTTTTTCTATGCTTAGTTATTAGCACTTGACAACCCATCTAGGACTGAGGTGTAGCACATGAACATATTAAAAACGTAATTTCAATATTCCAAATATATTAAGGACATAGTTTGACCTGGGGAGCGGCTTTGGCTCAGGAAAAGTCTGATGAGCTTTCACCGCCTTATGGCCACAGAAGGAAGAGTTGTTGGACCACTCAAAACACTCCACACTGAAGAGCTTTGGCTGGAAGAAAGTCAGTCTCCACAAGCCTTTACATACCAAGCATTTGCTACCTCAGTCTCTTTAGGGAACACCAGACTCTGCAAGAAATTCAACCCATGATCTGTACAGTAAACCCCCCATCTTGGTCCGTGTAGAAGATCTAGAAACTCTACAGTTAAAATTGCTCGTGGCTGCAGACCCACAGAACTGGAAAGACCTATGCTGTATATAATTTCTGAGGCATCACCCCAGATGCTGCTGGGAATCTCTCGGTGTATGTAAAACCTTACTCTCTCTCCTCGGTCTCCTTTGGAGCCTTTTGGCCCAGGTTGTCCTGGAGAGCCTGGTAAGCCCTAGAAAAGATGCAGAACAAGAAAAAATTAATTTCTACTGTGCCTCCTTTGTGTAGGTGTCATGAATAGATTTCCCAGTGATCCTCAGCTCCTGAAAACCTCATGCACCCATTAAGCAATTGGGCTGGATTCTTTTTTACCCTCACACAAAAACAATGGAAGCTCTGTCCGCAGATATCCTGAGCCCTATCGTTTCTGCAAATCCATCTATTTGGGTCTTTTAAGGCACTGCAGGGTACTGGTGTAACGTTTTTACGGGTTCAGTGTGACAGGATAGTTCTTGTTCTCAGTTACCAAGAAGAAATTAATACACAGGTAGTATGGTTAGCTTAAAAATCCCCATTACTTTCCCCCTCTTCATAATTGCCTCAGTGGGTGGCATGAGTAAGCATACATACCTGAAAATTAATTGGATTGTGCAGTGGAAATTATTTTGAAGCTATTCACTCACCCTAATAAACAATTTTCAAATTAAGCCCAATCTCTACTAATAATTTTGCTCCCTGGGTTGAATAAATCTATAAAACAGTCACCAATGGATAAGAAGGGCATAGTCTCCAGATTTCTACTAATTGAACTGCTCTGCAGAAATCGATCCAAATTCTTAACTTATCCACCCAGCAAAGCCGCAGCTATAAAGCAGACAGGGAGAGAACAATATTGTTTGTTTATATTCAGCGTGTCAGCTCCCCACCGCCACATGCAAGATGCTTTTTTCCACCTCAAGTGACCTGCACATCGCCTTGGAAACTGCAGAAACGAGAGCATTGCTCCGCTCCGGAGCGCTGGTGATTTAAGCCAACCTGCTCCACAACAGCCCTCGGGAACCTCTGCCTCGCAGCATCCAGAGAAACAAAACGGGCTTTCTAGGCAGAGCTGCGAGGGGCCTCAACACCTGGTTCAGTGGCCCAGCAAGACTGGATGTCAGCGTTTTGAGGGTCTGCAGGAGAAGCACTCGCCCAATTGGAGCTGGGAGGCAGCAGCGCTCACCGTTAGCGTGTTGCTCCTGGCCTGCAGTCAGCCCCAGCAGCTCACCCCAAGCCGCACACTGGGCTGGCCTCTTGTAGCCTCTGGGCTCTCAGAAGGCTCAGGACCTCAGGCCTCGGGCAGGAGGTTACCCTGGGCTGCCCAGGTCGGGCACACACTGGGTTTGGCCCCATGACAAACGTGCAGTGTGAACAAAGCTGGAGTGTCCCCAAGCATCCTTTGCTCTTGACAGCTCTCAGCAGTGACTTTCAGTGTGTGATTACACAGGGATGCTCAACACTGAAATCCACAAATCTGTTGCAAAAAATAAAAGATTTATAACATGTGCTGCATGTCAAAAAGCCAGACTCTACTACGGAACCTACTTAGAAATTGTGAATTACCTTATATTTAATCACGTTAAACTGCATCTGTCATTTTGCTGCCAAATTTCCCACTGTGTTCATATCTGTCTGGAGTTTCTCAGCATTCTCCAGAGCATTCACTAATTGAGATGATTCTGCTGCCCTGGCAAACTTTCACTAACCTGTTGTCTGTTGCTTCTTCAAAGTGATTAATAAATACACAGTGTAAGTCTCCTTTCTCTATTTCTAGCAATTCCAAACCTCCTCTTATCAGGATCTAGGTTACATCCCTCTGCTTAGTTACTTAGTCTTTCTCTCTGTCTGTGCTCTTCAGTCACTTCTATCTCTTGAGTCATGTTAGATTCCTTTAAAATACTTGATGTTACTGGTTTACCTCCACATTAAGTAATACTCTTCCCAAAACTGGAGTCCCTTTGTATCAGCCAACCACAATTTTGAGTAGCTTGGCAGTTCACTACTCATCATGACTTCACTTCTTTCCATTTAACCAGCTTTTTCCATCCATGCGAGCACTTTGTCCTTCTTCTACCATAAATTCTTTTGCGTGAGTTTATCACACTCCATTATTACCTCCCCTCTCCGCAATTTTTGTATCAATAAATAATCAAACTGATGCGAATTTGTGATATTTTTCTTGAATAGCAAGTGCTATTTCTGAAAAAGTAGGCTTAACAAATGCACTTTGGTGAATTGGTGAATTGCCATTGATGCATTTTTGTTCTCTTTATGTGACATAAAACACAGTATTTTTCCATCACTGTGTTAGTAAAGCCCATGTTAGATTCTTTGCATCAACTCAGGCCACAGTGAAATGTTCTGACACAGCAACGGCAAGATGTGCTGTTATGATTAATGGAAAATCCGGGAAGTGCAACCATTTCAACCTCTCAACATAATTCAGAATGAAAACAAAAGCTATTAAAATCACGGAATTTCATGGGGAACAAAACATCAGGTCTAAGACTTATAAACGACTCTTTCTCTTTGTGCAATGAGAAGATATTTTACACCTAACCCCCGACTCTGCCCCTCAGCCCCAAAGCACCTTACCTGTGACCCAGGGACTCCAATAGGTCCTGGTGGCCCTTTGGGTCCTGATGCACCTGGTGGCCCTGGTGGGAATCATCATTTGAGACAATTTAAAGGAGACTTAGAAGGAAGAACCCTGAATTCCAAATGCATGCACTTCCTTTCATTGTTCTGCTTAGGCTCTCAACGGGTAAGAGCTGTTCCTGGATTGCAGGACTGCAGCAGAAGCGCTTCATCACACACTGGATCATTGGATACCCACATCCTGATATAATATGTCCCTATGCCCTAGGGAAGGTGTTAGGGGTCTGGGAGGAAAAAAAGGTGAAAACAGGCAGGAGGGATGTCAGTAACATGCTGCCCTTCCATTGTTTAAAATTACAACTTCTGAGAAAACTTAAACTAGATCCATGGAACAGCTACAGCTGCAGTTTTTGAAATGGAGTCCGGTCTTGTAGGTGGCAAGGGAAGCCCACACGCCTGCTACAGTCTGTCCCTGTAGTGCTGTCAAGAAGTTGATGATGAAGAAGGAGAGAGGGTTTGGAGCCAGCCAGCACGAGAGGCTGACTGTGGCAAGGCAAAGCAAAGCTCTCTGTTGTTCTTTACTCACTCCAGTGGCAATAGGTTCTTTTAAAGTCTCTACCACAGAAGGGCCGGCTTCCAGGCCCAGTTAAACGCTGCCTAAACAGGTCAACTTGCTTTACACAGTCACTTAACAGATTCATTCCTTTTGGAAAAATAATTGTATCTCAACAGTAGCTGTTAAATTATACCTGCAAATGGGAGACAGGATATTTGCTTAGTCTGAACTTAGCAACACTCCTCTCTGCTTTAGTTTTATGACAACCCTTGAGATGAAACAATGTGGACATAATACACAAAGTACAGCTGAATCAGCCTCAATCATTAATGCACCATACAAATGCCTAAGTCAAAGAATCAAGGAGTTGAAGGATAAATGAAAGGAAAAGCCTTTTCTGCAACTAATGGGAGTTTTGCAACTGCAAACTAATGGTTGCAGGAATACTACCTTTTAAGCCACCCATCAGCACAGAGAAAAAGAACTGACACTGAATTTCCATCCCAGATTCTGATTTCAGTTATAGTGCTGAAAATCTGGAATAGCTCAAACCATCTCCAGAGTCTGCATACACATCACAGAGCAGCTGGCCAGGTCCTGCTCGGTGGAGCTTAACAGCGACAGGACAGGATTGCAGCAACGGTGAGAACAACTCTGCTCTCATAAAGGAACTCACTGGACAACGCACTCTTAAAGACAGTATTTAATCTTTCCCATCTCAAGGTGTGCCCTGCCAAAGGTAAACCAATCTGCCACTATCAACAAATAAGAAACCTGTTTACTTCTTGCCACCCTTCCCACTCCTGGACTCACTGCTCTGCTGCCCTTCCAGTGAGGACCACTCGCTTTCCCCGCAGGCATCTCAGACCACTCCAGTCTCCATCAGAAATTTCTTTTGCTCATCCTCCCCATCATTACAGCTTTGCAGCTCAACCGAGTTTATTACCTGGCGGCCCAACGGGGCCTGGGGCTCCCCGTGGTCCTGGCAGGCCAGCCATGATGGTGTCTATGACGGTGGAGGCCAGCTGGGGTTCTCCATCTGTGTTGAGGAGCACAGCAGTTAGTGTCAAGCTGCCCGGTCCCAGCAGGCAGCACTTCTCTCCAAAAGCCTTTGGTGCCTGTTGGTGGCCAAAGGCAGACGGTGCTTCAGGACACGTCATTTGGGCTCTTGGAGCAATTGCCCTTCCATCTGTGTCCCCTACATCTGCAGAGCTGCTCATGTCACCTCTGATAACCCCCGTGAAGTTGTCCTTTCTCAAAAACCTGATGTTCCTGCACACCTGTATAACCCACCTCTGAATGCCACAGCAGGTTAAGAGTGGCTCTGCCCATCTTCAAGACACATCTGGCTACCTGGGAAGTCCAACATGGATCTGGAGCTCCCTCTTGCCTGGCACCAGTGAACCGCTGAGCACAGCCCAGCACACACACACCCCCCCCCCCCCACAGCCCAGCAAGCTCGCCCTGGGTGAGGTGGTGGTGGGAGACACCCTGAGGGTCTGAGGATGCAGGAAAGCCCAGGGAGAGGGTGTGCTCTGCCCCCTCCACGTACTCGGGAAACTCTCTTGCCGTTTAGGATTATTTTAGGTGTTCAACTGGATGGTTTGGGCAGGTCCGCTGAGTTCTGGGAAACAGATGGAAATGGGAGTGGAGCAGGGAAGGGAAAGCCATCAGCAGGACTGGGAGGAACATTATACTTTAGCACATCTTTCTCAGTCCTCTCCTGTTACGAATAAATACCAGCAGCCTGTAGCTGTCCCCATCTTCCCTCATCCTTGAACCAACAGGCTTACCACTTCAGCTGGTAACTGAACAGAAAAACCACAACTATATATAAAAAAGCAACTTATTATTCATTGCAATTCCAAAACTATACCCAGCAACCCTCTTCCCTGTGGACCTGTAGTGTAGCATTCTAGTAAACTGTGTATGCTACCTGTATGGTAGCATCTTTCATCTGAGCACCCCACAACACTATTCGACAGTTGTGGAAACCTTGGGGCAAAAATTCCCTGATCAACCAAGACAGCAAGATCACAAAGCAAGGAGGGGAACCCCCATGTCCTGGTGCTACCAAGACTTGCAATCCACTGTCTTGACCAGTGCTGTATGACTAAAAACATATTTCCTGTTGCATGTAACCTGGAAGAAGATGTTGGCTCCTGGTCACTGGGATGGTAAATCCTCTGCAAGGTCCACATTTTCCATAGCTGGAGGCCACCATGCAGGAATAATGTCCCTCTCCTCCTGCCCATGACCTCAAACTTCCTCGTGCTGCCTTTCACCCATCCCTTTAACCCACCACAGTAAAATTCAGGAGAACCCTGTGTAGTAAAAGACTGCAAATGTCTCACTGCTGTATTGATGCAAATATCAAGAGACACCAGGAAGATCAGAAGGGTGTTTGCTTACCCTGCAGAGTCCAGCCCAAAGGACATAAAGTGAAATCTCCAGAAATGTTAGCAGACACATTATGAAGCCTTTTCAACTTCTGGAGTGTTGGCAATGACAGAGAGGACTTTCAAGCTAGTTGTTTGAAAGCAGTTCCTAGGGAAAACTGTGAAATCTCTTTAACTTCCAAGGATGACAGTTATCTCTGCAATGCCTGGCAGCAGAACAGCACAGGACCTAACCCAGATCCCTCCAAGAACCAAATTCCGTGCCTAAAGCCTGAATGCAAACAGTTATTTATTTGACTATTGTTTCCAGCCCCATCCATCTTCCCTTCTTCACAGCCCTGAAACAAAACAACTGAGACTGTTTTCATGTTCAGAAGGAAAGGTACCCAAGTGAAGTGTGTAATCCAATTAATTTGAGTTTTATTTGACCATGTCAAAATCCATCACAGCTTGGGAGTAAGATGAAATTGGGAAATGAGCATTGAACAGCAGTGAAGGCATTAACAATTGCAGAGCCTTTTGTTTTTAAAGAACGAGTGGTCGCCAAAATCAAATGCACATCCACTGAGAGGGGGAGAGGATGGGCTGCAAACAACCAGGATTTAATTACTGCTGGAGGTAAGCCAGGGATAAAGATTTGGGTTACAAAACATTCCAGCTAAATGGTACATTATTGCAACGACAGAGTTGCTCCCCCAAATTCACCCATCTGGACATTTGACCCAAAGTAATTTATAAAAAGTGATTCCATAATTATGACACAGAAGAGAGCTCTGCTCAACAGCCCTTGAGATCAGTAGCTCCTGATTTGGCCTCTGCAGCACAGGAATGCGGACACCCGGGAAATGTAGCGTGGCTCCTTCCCCAGCTGCCTGGCCTGGCAAAACTCACTCGGATCAAGGTTTCCTTCCAGGGTGAGCTCTGAATGGAACATAGTGTGAAGGAAATGGGATTGAAGTGTGTAAAACACAACCCTCACATTCATTAAGGGACTCTCCATATTCTTGTAAAGCAGCAGGAAGAATTCATATCTCCTTATAAACTCCCTTCTCCTTATAAACGGGGACATTCTAGGGCTCTCTGCAGCTAAAGGCTGTTACAGCAGCCACAAAATAGCTCCAGCAACAAACGGCAGCAGGAATTTTCCCATCTCAGCCACCTCCTCTACTGACCCAGGCTCTGCTGGGCTCAAGGGCTGGATTTTGTTTCAGTGCTTCTGGATATACCGTAGCAGAAGGCAGACAAGTATCTGCCTCATTTGAGAAGACCTTGATACACAGTTTGCTCCAGGAGCTTTCCAGCTCCTAGCCAAGGCAAGAGGAAGAGTGCAACCAGTCTGACCTGGTACGATACAAGCACCTACGTTCTCCGGAGCAGGGCACAAATATCCTGCAAAAGGGAAACCTGGAACAGCACAGAAATGCACTGAACGACGCGGTGGGACTTGCGCAGCCAGAGGGGCAAGGCAGCTCAGAGGCTCAACAGCTTTGGAAATGATCAGAACGGTTTTCTGTATCAAACGCCGTTCGCTTCCTCCTCTCCTTCCTCTGCTCTGTTCTCCCGTGCTCAGGAAGGGCCAGGCATGGCAGCAGGCACTGGGATGTCACTTTGCAGATCTGTTCTATGCTCTTTTTCACCGGGGACACGCTGGGCACACAGGTGAGCCTGCTGCGCCTCGGCTCCCCTGCTCTCCCTGCAAAATAGGTTAATGGTATCTCACGCGTCCTTTGCAAACTGAAATCTTTGAGATGTAAGAAGACACAACCCTCGAGAGAGTGAAAGCCACATTCTTTTCTCTTACTTTTCCCTAAAAACTGCCTTATCTTTAGCACAAGAAAGAGGACTGAGCTGACTCTAGACCACATACCTGATCCACTCAATTTTAAGCGGCGGAGAAAGCACGCAAGCCTCACAGCAGTGGGGTACGGCAGTGTAGCTTCTGGCCTGCATCTAACGTTTCTAAGGGATAAATTCCCCCATTATAGGCTTGATTTGTTGAGACAGGATGGAAATGAAGTAATCCTGTCTTAATTTCCTTCTGCTACCTGATCTGGAAGGAGACAACTGGGACCAATTTCTTTACCACAGCACAGTGAAACTGTGAGAAAATATTTGACTCCCCAGTTTTGGCTTCTGCCTGCTGATAAACATTGCCAACAGGAACTTGTTGTGATTAATAAAGGCACACGCATTCACCACGTTCAGGCAGAACCAAACCCTGTACTACTAATAATAATCTGATACAGCTTTCTCACATCTCCGTGGGTGCACATGCCCATTACCAGGAATATGCTTCCCTCTGCTGTCAGCAGCTGGAATCTTGTGTTTATAGTTTTCAGATGTGCTCCATTCAAAATCAAAAAAATAATTGTTTAAAAAATTCTACCCAGAATTTACAAGACTAAGTTTTACTGGTTCTAGAGGAACAGCTTTCTGCCAACCTGTGGTAGGAAAAAATCAGCCAACACATAAGCAAAATGTTTTGTAAGAAAATGGTCCTGATATTGCCACAACTTTATCATGACCACATAGAAAACTTATACTTGCAGCAAGACTTGTATTAAGAAAAATTTTTAAAAACTTGACATGTTGTCATAAACTTTTGGGCTACTCCTGCAAACCAAGAAGTATGCCACAGGTATGGAGAAGTACAGGGCTGCTCTAGGGATGCAACAGTCACCACTTATGGTCCTCAGGTCCATGTGTGAGCCTGTTGCTGCCTGGTGTTGACAGACTTCGTACAGATATTTGTCCTCTTCCCATTCTGGGATAACACAGAGCTCACCCTTCTCACACAGCAGCTGGGAAGGCCACGTAATCAATGCCTTTATACACTTAACCACTACTTTGCAAGAAACAGTTGAATTTAAAGGGTGGTTGGAGGGAGGGTGCAGCAGCAGTACCCAAACCATCTTTAAGGATCCTTTGGAATATAAGGCTGAATACGGAATGGCACCATTCGGTGTGATCCTGCAAGGTAGTGAGGTGATTTAATGCCAAACTTTCTTGTTGTAATGCTCACGAATGTAGCATATCAATATACATTTTGTGAAAATCTTAGTCTCGAACCACAATTAATCTCATACTGACCATACACCCTAAGTAACTGAATTGGAAACTGAGCTGTTAAAATTCTTCCCAGATTAAAAATACACCTGTTCCCTTTCAGGAAAAGGAGTCTGGTGAGCAGAGTGGGTGGAAGGGAAAGGAGAGCTCTAGAAAACTGTCAGACACACGGAGACTTACTAATCCTTGGCTGTAACTAATACAACTGAGCTTGCGAGCTGGACATCAGCTGAAACGCTGGGCAAGAGGCACAGCTGAAGTCTGGGGGAGCAGAGATGGGAGACCTGACAGAGCCGGGGCCCCAGGAGTTTACAAGCCAAGTGGAGATACAGGTGAGCTCTGCTTTATCATCATTAGCTGCCAGCTACACAAGAATGGACTGGAAGAATCAAGCCCAAATTTGAAAGCACTCACATAGAAGTGCATGACGTGCCTTTCCTGGAAAGCTTTCTTGCTGTGCATAGCACAAATCAAATAAATGTATTTTTAAATCACCATAGGCTCAAAGAAACCCCGACCCTCCTGTTACAGGGAAGGGATAAATCACAGTTTTGGTCTGGGCTTTCAAGTCCATAATTCCATGTTTTGTGTGGATGTGGGATAATATTGATGCACCAGAAACGCAGGTGTAAGATGCATCTGTGGGGGCAGTAACAGAGATGCATTTAACAGATGTCCTTGTTACGTTATATAATTTCAGAGTTGCAAACCCTTGGTACTTACTCATTTCTGAGCAACCCTGAGCACTATAACTCTGCAACAGTGGCACCAGGAGGTCTCTCAACAGCGCAGTTGTGTTGCACCAGCACCTGTTTCTCCACCCACTGATCTCTCATGTGGTGCTACCTGAGCTCTGTATTTCACTAAAGACCCCCTTCACAGCAGGTACTCATGATGGAATCTTAAAGTACACCAGTATAGCATCCTCAAAGCTATGATGAACCCCGAAAACCAGACACAGGGAACAACCATAAATCCCCCAAACCCTGCTCTCACTGATGGTTTTAGAAAAGCAGTGGCTTAGTTCCTCCTTTTGGAGAGGTGAACCCCTCTTGCTTCTAAGTCTTATGTGTTTCATCCTGAACAGGAACTTCCAAGAGACCCAGACGATGGAGGCGGATTGCCCAGCTGCTCCCAGGGCAGGCAGGGCCCCGGCAGAGCCTAGCAGGGCAGTGGGAGGAAGAGCTGAGCTGCTCTATGCCTGCCCACTCTGCTTCTGCACCAGAAAAAAACAGGGAACTGAGAAGGACACCTACTTTCTTTTTCAGCTGTGGGCTGGAGTGAGTAGAGAACCCCTTGTTGGAAGGTAAGAGGGAGGCTTGGGGTGGCTGGTGGCCCTGGAGGACCTGGGGGACCTGGCATCCCGGTTTCTCCTGGAAGTCCTCTCGGTCCTTGAGGTCCCAACAGCCCTGTGCAGAGGCAGGAGAGGACATGTTAGTGCATTTGAAGATGTGCTAATGATGCTACTATGTAAAAAGGCAGTAAGAGGACAAAGGATTTATGTCCTGAACTGTAATTGTGGGAATTAAGGGCGTGGGGGGAAATAGGAACAGCTTCCTCATTTTCCATTATTTGCCTTCAGCATCTTCCTCTGCAAAACAGACAGCCTTACTTGGCTCAAAGGTGCTGCGAAGCTTAATTCCTGAAATAATAAAATCTATCCCCTCCCTTACACCCAGCAAAAAACCAAAGGCCACAAGGCATGAAATCACACGCTGCTCTTCTCTTCCCCTCCACATACACCTGTATGTCACCTTACTGCCAGGAAAGCACAGCAAGGACAACAGCAACCCAGCCAGTCCGCAGCAGGCTGGTTCCACTTCCTGGGGGGCTGGGAGGACTCTTGTTGCAAACTGAGAAACCAAAAGGCAGACACATCCTTGGCCAGACTTTAGTCATTGACAGGTTGCCAGAAAATGCCAAAAAGCATTCAGGGCTGCTTTCACATTTAAGGCACGCTCCAAGTTCCAAATCTTTCCTGAGCTCAGACTGACAAGGCACAGCCTTTTAGACACATAGAAAGGACAGAGCCTGAGATCTGGCACCTACTGTGTAGCATCACCTTAATTTAGGAACATTTTGGGGATGAATAAATTCTCCTAGCTCAGGAATGGAGCGTACTCTGAAAGTATGGCTTCATAACCTTTTCCCTTAACATACAAAAGCATCATGAGTTTGACATTCTGGCATCTGACACAAATGATGGAGAAAAAAGGCACACAGTGAGAGGGTTAAGCAGGGAATGCTCTTCTCCAAAGGCTGACAGATCAGAGACTTTTTTTTACAGCTCCTGGGCAGGATGGGGAAACACAATCCTGCTTTGCAGCTTTCTGGGACAAGCTCTCCAGCTCCATGGGAAATCCCAGGGACTGTCATTGCTCATGCAGGGGGTTGCCTGATCTAAGAGCCGCTGGTTGATTTCAGTACCCAGGGCACTCGCTAGAATGGATTCAATACCAACTGAAGATGCTCAACATCTTGTATCCACAGACAATTTGTAAAAAGTGAAGTACCTCCTACCATGGTAGCACTGCCCGCCTCCAGGACTTACCTGGTGGCCCTGCCGGGCCCCTCTCACCGGGTTGTCCCTTCTCTCCTTTTGGCCCAGGTGGTCCTGGAAGACCAGTTGGTCCAACCGGGCCTGGAGGACCAACTTGTCCAGGCAGCCCTGAAAACATTCAGAAAGGAAATTAGTTGGAAGTTTAGGCCACTGCTGAGATCAGAAGGTCTTTAGCAACCTAGGTACCAGGGACTCAAAGATGCTTTGAGGGATGCAAAGATGCAAAAAGGGACTCAAGGGGGAGAAAAGCAGCTTTGCAAGGACAGCACAGACAGGGTGGTACTGGTGGCCAGAGCTGGCTGGTAGGTAGGGCAGAAAAGCCAGACTGGACCTTGCTTCTCCTCTTCTGTCTCCGATCTTTAGAGAAACAAGCATCTTCCCACACACAAGGCCCACCGAAGAGCCAGCAGGACATGTACTCCCACTGAGACCTGCCGGCAAACTGAGCCCACACTGTCCCCTTCCTTCCCACGGGCTGCCTGACTCTGTGGCCCCTCCAGCGCTCCCCTGCTACCTTCGGCCAGCTGGGCCTGGCAGCTCCCTGGCAGCCCCGGTGTATCAGAACATACAAAATGTATTTGCACAAGCAAATCAAACCCACTTGCTCTGGCGGCTCTATCCATACCACCTGAGATTCATCTTAAAGGTTTTCCTTCACCTAACAAGCATACCATGCTGGGCACGAACATTTGTCGTCCCAAACTGAAATCTGTGCACCCACAGTTGCGATGCAACTAATTTATAACTATGAACAGGGTGCTGAGCAAACCCATCTGGATATACCAGTAACACAATAATTACAGCCCAGCAGGATGCTTCTTGGCAAGTCCACTCAGACCCACAGTAAGCCTACGAAAGGTGCAGAAAAGTGCCTATTTCTGATGACACTGAATAAAATCTTGATGTTGTTTTCTTTATCAAAATAATAACGACACTTGGCAATTTTTTAGTGTTTTTCAGAAAAACACTGCGTGTCTTTGGCTGATAAAAAGTAGTAGCTGCTTTGGAAAGATACACTTAAATGCTGTGCGAACATCAGTGAAGCCTTTAATACCTTGGAGAGGTGGGTGAGTTAGTCTGTCTCTCAGATTAAGTGGTTAATGGTTACAATAAACGCATTAACTGTCAGAGCCAAGAGAGTCAGACGTTCCTGGTTTATGGGCTACCAAAGGGCTTTGAGCATTTGAAAACAGTGTCAGATGCAAGCTACAAATCCACAGGAAGATCTGTCCGAGTACAAAGTTCAGTGCGCTCAGATTTCAAGTTTTACTCTGTATAGTATGTACGACCATAACCCAACCGAGTGTCAGTTAAGTTCTGATAAACTCTTCAGCAGTGTCCTTCCCCTTGCCTGGCACCAGAAGAGGTACCGGACCCTCCAAGGGCAGCACCAGGAGAACCCGCTGCATGTAGGGGGTGGAGGAGACTGGATGGGACTAGAGGGAGAGAAGGAAAAAAGGAAACAAGCTGGCCAGCTGACACCTTCACAGCGGGTGCCGAAGGGAACAGAGCTACAGAACAAAACCCAAGGCTCACAGAATTTGCAGCTCTGATTTGAATCCAGTTCCTACCCTACACGTGGGACAGCCCACCTGGGGCACAAAACCTTGTCCCCCCAGACATTTATCCCAACTCTCTGCATTTCTCAGAATGCAGCACTGATCCCCCAGTATTAGACCCCCTTGAAAGATTCCCCTTCCTCTCCTTTTTTTTGCCATTCTAGAGACAAGTCCAATTTTTTTTTTTTCTTAAAAAATGTAATCTATCCAATGAAAAACTGGGCAGACTGAAAAAATGAGATTTTTGAAGGCTTTGTGTGGGAGTGTATGTCTATAGTTTTGATTTATTCAGTCAGCAATAAACACCTGATTTAATTTGAGTATTGAACAAGGAATTAAGGTGTTAATTTGGATGAATTTGCTTATCCACAGGACACAAACTGCAGACTGGACTTTTCTGTGAACAGAGGATCTCCTTTAATGGATCTCACCTGACAGTGGCAAGCCCAGGCAGGTGATCAGGAGCCCATTCAAGAGAGCAAGAGCATTTGGCCCCAGCATTGCAAACAGCCTTGCCCCACTACTGAAATCCTCAATGCACCTGGAACTTCATTGCAGCACACTGCAGCAGAAACACTGTTTTGAAAGCACAACACCCTGTGCTGCTGAGTGTGGGTCAAAACATTTCCTTGCTTGTATAAATCAGCCTCAGTCCTTCAGCTGAACCTTTATAACTCAATCCTGTGAACTTCTGCAGACCAAGAGCAATCATTTCCTGCTAGCATCTTCAATCACGCTGCTGCAGCGGAGCTTTAAAGAAACTGGCACTTACTCCCCTGAAGGTGGAAAGTGCTGAAGGAAAGACTGGGACAAACAGCACTGAGTAATGTGACAGGCAAATGCTCATACTGGTGACAAATGGTGTTACCAGCATAAAAGAGACAAGTGCAAAAGGGAGAAGAAAGAGGGGAAGACTCAGGGAAAAGGGGGGAGGGAAATGAATAGGCCAAATCTTCTCTGGCATAAATCAGCTCTGCTGCAGTGGTGTTGCCTTCAGAGAGCTGAAGCCCATGGCGAGTGTTTATCCTCCAAAACCATGGAACAAAAGGCCACTGGAAAAATACGGAGGGTGAGGGAAAGGTACAGGGTGAGTATTCTACTGCTGGAGACCAAATCAGACATGCGGAGACCTGGATTTTCTTCCTGGCCTTGTCATTACCTGCAACACACCATCTGTTCCCTCTGCTTCCCCAAGGTTTTCTCTGTACAGGAGCAGGGAGTTCTCTGTTTACACAGAGCTTAGCAAAATGAAGCGTGACCATCCCCAGCAGCTCACGGTGCCCCTGGCAGGCAATACCAGCGAGATAATAACGGTGTTTTCTCCCATCACTCAGCACATGCCCTGCTTGCTCTAGCCATGTGTCCTCCAGTGAACTGCCTCTCCACTGGGCAACGCTTTCCATCCTCTGTGTGCTGGGGGAACTGAATGGCTTGACGACGACAGAGCTGGCATTCCGCCTCTCGAACCAGAGCAGCCCACGATCAGATAAAACCCAAAGAAGAAAGCCAGCTTCTCTGCAGCCGTGAGGCCTCAAATCCCTGAGGACTCCTGGCCGCAGGACCCTTCTGCTTTTTGGGACATATCATGTCCCAACCATCACAACATTCTGTGCTTTGAAAGAGGAAATAGCAGAAACCATCAACTTACCCTGTGGTATTAGCTGCTCCTCTGCACCTCTGTGTCCTTTAGGCTCTAGTTAAGAAGGTCCGGGTAAAAAAAAACACACCAAAAAACACAAAAACACAGATATGAAAAATTAGGTTTCTTGCTGCCAACTGGCTCAGCCACACTATATATATTTTCTTAATAGTCAGTAAAATGTATCCTGTTGATTAACAAGCTGATCAGAAAGGCCAGTGGTGCAGCTGTCTCAACAGCTCTGATTGCTTTTAAATGATTGTCTATTCACAATCCTGTCACTCACAGAAGAAATAACTACCCTAGTAAACAGTAGCAAGTTTTCCTGGACCTCAGCCTGGAGAGGCATCAGCCAGCCCAGAGCTGTAAGGTTACCCAGAAACAGTCCTACCATTCAAAGTACCTAGTCCGTATCAACCATTGCTGCGTTGGGCACCAACGTTCTGCCCTTAGTCCATCCAGCTGAGAAACTCGGTGGCATGCAAGCTAAGATTTAGATTTGCTTTGGCTGAAAAACTAGAAACAGGGCAAAGTAGGCAATAATTCACAAAAAACTCTGGAGAAGGGGATGGGAGGGGTAGAGGCTTAGCTTTTCATAACCCCAAATCACACACGACAGTCGGGTTTGACTTCTACCAACTCTAATATCACACTTACCGAAAGATCTCCTGAGGTGTGCAATCTCTGTAAGTGAACCTGGGGTGGGCTCTGAGCAAAAGTCACAGTACAGTGTCAAAATCCCGCAAAACAGGCAGTCCCCCACCATCCTAAACCATCTGTGTGAAATTCCCTACATTCCACCAAAACCGGCAGCGCTGCTTTTTGGCTAGCTTCGAATTGTAGGTACAAACTGGTGTGGGGAGGGAAGGGAGCCAAATGTGAACCCAGATCCATGAAACATCCCCACAGTGTGGGGGGATGCTTAGCAAGGGAGCAAGCAAGCTAAGCAACGCTTAGCAAAGCAAGCACAACAGAGCTCGGGTAGGGGCTTCAGCAAGGAATTGCATGTCAATAAGCAACTCAACTGATCGCTTCTAATTGCCGAAAGACACTGTCCTGACTTGAAATGGTCCACTACATTCCTGATACCCAGATGTTATGCTAGAGTTGTTATTTTGCACTAGGTTAAATAAATCAAGGCTAGAAAAAGAAGAGGTAACAGTGAGCAAGGACTGCCCCCGGTAGCACACACGCAGCCGGCTGTGTGCAGAGCCTGGAAGGCTGGCTGACAGGACAGAGTCACGTACGGCTTGGGCATCACCACCTGCTTTTTGGAGGTGACCACTAGCTACCTCCTGGATTTACTGCAGGGGTGGAGGGTGCTGATGCTGGACCATGGAGTCAGCCTGATGCAAGCGCTACAGGGGATCTGTTCAGTTGGGCAGCACTGCCAAAAGCCTGGGCGAGCGGCGTTTGCTGCTCCTTGCTGAGCAAGAGGATATAATCGCATGTACACAGCCTCTGAGAGCAGAGAACTTTGAGTGGAAGGGACAGAGTTTTCAGTACTTTTGCTCCATTGACTTTAGTACAATGAAGTGCAGGTGCAGAGATACTGCGACAGCAAAAATAAATGACATGGGGAAGGCAGAATGAGCATATAATGGACACCAGGGGAAACTGCTTTAATTCAATTCCTGGCAGCCATCACCGTGGTTCTGAAAATACTTTGCAGAACATATTGTTAGTGAACCTCCCTCCGTGTTGTGGCATCCTGTCAAATTATAAACATGGACGACATCTGGTCTATGTTGGTTGCTCCAAGTCTGCTGCAGCCATGAAGGGCTGCCATAATAAACTGCTCGGACCAAAAAAAAAAAAAAAAAAAAAAGAAGAAGAAAAAAGCAAAGTAGGCCCTATAGAGGATAAAGAACTAAGAACTGCTTTGGGAGCAAGCAAAGCAACTGACAGCAAGGTTTGGAAAGACAGGGCTTTGGAAGCAAAGAGCAGGGATCTTGAAATGAGAATGCCAAGGTCAAGGAAATTCAATGCGTGGGGATCTGTCTAGCCAAGTGGGCTCAGAGGGAGATTTTCTTAAAAGTGTATTTTTTTTTCATGCCACAAGAGGGATCATAAAACAGCCCATTGTGTTTATGGCAAATTTAAAAAAATATTATGCAGACTACAACTGATGTTGCTATTCATGGGAAAGTTTTTGTCCTAATAAACCCAAGAATTACCCCTACACCCCAGGCCGTTACCTCCCCGCACCGCTCCCAGATGGGGAGACGCTGCCTTTGACGTTCAGTAGGTGGGTATGAATTGTCCCCCTGTGATCCCAATACCTCCCCGGAGTTTCCTCAGGAATGCTTCCATCTATCCAGGCCTCAAAACCCCACAGTCTTTGGACTTAAACCACATACACGGAAACACACAGGCAGGCACAGTGGCCCTGCTGAGGTTAACAGAAACCTGACTTGCCAGAGACCAGAATCAGCTCTCAGTAGAGGCTTGTGCCAACAGAAATTGGGGCTAGGACAGGCCACTAAGGCTGACAAAATGGAGCTGAATATGTTTCTGGGCTCAGCTGCTTTCCTCCAGGAGCATGCCTGCTCGGCACTGGCTTAACTTAAGGAGGGGCAGAGACACAGGGAGAAAAAGAAAAGCCGCAAGTGCCGCTCCCTGCGAAGGGGTGATCCTCCCTGCTGCACAGGCCGTGGCGAGGGACCCTGATGAAAGCATGTCCCACTTGCTGCAGCTAAAAGGATGCTACAAGGTGGGATCAGGGAGGACTGAATCCTTCCTTGCCCGTGAGTCCACATGGGTGCTGGCGTGCAACCACCTCTGTGCTGACAGCTCAGCAGGAAGGGAGAGATGCGAGGTGACATTAAACCGTGAAAGACTGAACAGCCGCTGGTTTAGAGCCATCCTGGCTCAAAAGCTAAATAACACTGCCTCTAATCCTAAGAGGGGCTGAAAGCTCTCGAAACCTCTCTCCACAGGGCAGTTTTCCTGTTTGCAAATGCCTGCAGCAAGCGTTTGCAAAGACCAAAGCTGTGGTGTCCCTGCTGAGGGTGCAAGGCGCAGCCACAGAGGCACTCACACCCCAGGCTGCCCGCCCTGCGCCCATCACGCAGCACCACCCCAGTGCGGCCGCTCCGTCAGCAGCTCCTTGCTGCAGCAAACACGGCAGCAAACATGCCCACAGAGAGAGGAGTTGCCCATCTGAAAATCTTAACCCTCTTCTCCTTTACAGAGCAGAGGGAAGGAGCTGCCAGTGTTTTCCTCCAGCCTCTCCCCTGCATCTCCCAGTACTACAGCAGACTGACACAGTTCCCTTTTTTTACCTACCCTACATGAATCCTCTATGTAGGGTGTGCGAGTTGGTGAACAGAAGGTTAGGCTTACCAACAGATCCCACTGTTTTTCTTAAGACAGTCCCAGGATTCAGCAGGGGAAAGGCATCTGGTAGCAAATCGTCGTACCACGTGGCCGTTGTCCCAGTGATCGGCAGGTTGTTTTCCAGTGCTGGGCTTCGCTCCGCAGCCTCGAGCAGAAGGATCTAGACAGGGGAAGGCAAACGAGATCAGCAGGACTGTTTCATACATGGTCATACATAATCCTGAAGAGGTCCTGAAACTCCTCTCCTTGACAGCAGGAGCTGTGAATAACTGCATCACAGACCGCAGGGCTTTGGTGTTAGAGCTCTATCAGTTTTCTGGAAAGCAGCACTAATTACTGTAGGAAGGTGCCGTGTCCTGCACAAGCCCTCCTTGGAGAGGCTTCGCTGCTTCCAGAGAGGCTCAGCCTCACACAGGCTTGTCTCCCTGGTGGAAAACATCAAACCAGGGACCGGAGCTGGTGTTAGGAGACAGCATTTTACTGCCACGTTACGTGTCAAACCCAGAGTTGTAAGGTCAGAAGTTACTGAGAGCTGGTACGTGGTGAAGGCCTGTACTCTGGATGCCCAGGGTAGTAAACTGAGGTGCCCCAGGACAAGTAATGGTTTTAAGTCAAAGCACAAATGCTGACCAAATTACAGATGATGAAGAATATAAAGCTTTTAAAGAGCTGAGGTGCTTTAATTTTTGAGCAAATAAAAAAAGGCAGGCAATTTCCTCAGAGCTCTACTTAGAAGTAATAGGATATATACATATATATATTAAAACTCGCAACTGTTTCTATGCCTTGCAAACACACTACCTGCAAATAAATCCACATCCCAATGTGTGTCCCTGAGCTATTGGGCCATTTACAACCTAAGCTCCTGGGCAAAGTGACCCTGCTTCCCCTGTATGATTTTTAAACTGCTATTCATCAGGCTGTGCTCCCCTGGCCACTGGTGGCCCACAGGGAAGTGGAACTTGGTCTTTAACATGGCTGAAACAAACCTAAACACCCACAAGAAGCAGAGGGATGGAGGACCCAGGTGGACTCTGCCCACTGACAAACTCCAGTAAAGCAAAGCCCAGGAGAACATTCATTGTGCTTCAGAATCAACATTTTAAATCCCATTTTTCACAAAACTAGGATTTTTTTTAAAATAAATTGTCTATTTTAATCTAAATGCTTCATACCCCTGCCTTCCCAGCCACTATGCAAGGATGACACAGCAAGTAGTCTACAGATTTCTTTTGAAAAAGCCCAACCAATCAGCAGCACTGACCTGGGGTGCCAAGCCCACATACTCTGCTGCAGATGGATTTTACCCCAGGGGCTTGACAGTAGCGAGGGAGGCCAAGGGCAGCGCCCACCCCGCTGGTGGGGCAGCCCCTGCTTTAGCCCTGCCTGGGATGCAGCTGCAGCCCTGCCGACCCACCTGGCAGCTGGATTGGTCCCTGGCACAGCTGCCTGCTCAGGATAGACACAGGCTGCCCATCAGGTAGGAGCAGGGCTGAGGTTTCCAGAACAAGAGCTTTGATCCAAGCATCCGGCATCTCCAGCAAAGTTTGCTTTCTAGAGCACAATGCTACATGGAAAAATCGAGGAGCGCAACGCCGTGGTTTGTTATGGCACCATCTCTTCCTGTTTGGAAACCACCTAAGCAAATACTGATTTGGGGATAAGGGAAATAAAAGAGAGCATGGCTCAAACTTTCCACTAAATCCCTAGAAGTTTCAGCTTTTACATGCTGTGTTGTCTGTACATAATGAAGTCACATTGCAATTATAAATGAGAGTGACTTGGCTCCGCTTGTTTGTTTTTAACTTGCAATTATTACAAGGTTTATCACTTATTTATTACAAGGCATGGCGAGAGCCAGTATTGCAGCAGCGCCAGAAATGATGAACTTCCTGCAGAATGTACTGGCCTGACAGGGGTGAATCAGAAACTAATTAAACTGGGAGCTAGGTTAAGTGCAAGGGAACTGAACCTCAGCTGTTGCAAACAAGCAAGACTCATCCTTTACTGCAATGATCTTTATTCACGGAGCCAGAGTCTTGCTTTCTGAGTAATAAGCAAGCAACAAGGAATCGGGTCACAATGCTTTTGTTCAGCTGGCTTCTCTAATGCCAGGCAAGAAATCGCTTCAGTCTGTCCTTGCACTTCTGTGCTTCTACCCCGTGATTTATTTGTCAGACTTTCAAGGCAACATGCTATCAGTTCAATAAACACTGAAGCATGTGCCTTACCATAATCACGCTTAATTCCCATTGACATGGGACTCAAGTGTGCATTGAATAACTTTCCTGAATCCCTTTATGCTATTATATTACCCTCTTACTTCCCCAGCAAAACACCTGAATGTTGCCAAAGCGTCCTCAGCAACAGGGGCGAAACCCCCTGGAGGTGGCAAATTAAAGGGGCTCCAGCCAGGGCAGCGTCAGGATGCTCCTGCTGTGAGAAAGGACCGACAAGGGCTGTCTTGGACAGCATTTTGCCACAGCTCAGCAGTGCTGGGGGAAGAGATTATATTAATTCAATAGCAGCAATGGTCAGAGACCAGCAAACTGCAGGGGTCCGTGGCCCTCCCGGGTGGTGCGAGCGGCACTAGCACAGCTCTGCTGAAGGTTGCATCTGGAGTGGAACAGCTCCAAATCATTTTTATGGGTGATAATAAAAATGTGTTACCACATAATCAACACAAAACAGTGGCAACGGTATCCTTTTCATTAAAACAACATGTTTTAAATGAGCGCTCTGCTGATAAACGCTGTAAAATATTTAAAGGCATGCACAGAATAATCCAGTGTGCTCTTTTATAAATTGACTATATATACTTAGCAGTCGTTAAGGCTCAAACCATAGTTACAAGTTTATTTTCTCTGGGCACAAAATGATAGAGGTCAGGAAGTCTCCAGGCTTGAAATTGCTGAGAAATTCTAGTTTTTATGATTAGGACTGAAGAGGTGCCCAAAAGAAATAAAGCAGAAAGAAGCTCTCACATCCGTGAGATCCACAGAGCCAAACTAAAGAAGGAAAAGCACAAGGGATTTAGTCACATTCAAAATCTCAAGCTCTACACAGTTCTTTCAACAAGGAGCGTCCTCTCACAAGCTAGCACAGCACACAGCACTAATGGGGGTCCTTACACATTATTGAAATAGCGCTGGAGCCACTCATCTATTTTCTGTCACGTTCTGTTTTACTTAAGGCTGCCATTGCTGTAGTCAAGGGACTTGAGGAGAATTCCCACTTTCATTAAACAAAAAAAGAAATTTTCTAGCCCTCTGAGTAAACTGCTGGAAAATGATACCACAGAGGCTCACAGCCAGAAAGCAAATTAGCAAAATGTGCAATGTATTAAAGTCTCGGTATTAAGGTCTTGGTATTTTCTAGTCAATAAGGTTGAGGTAGAGGGATAACACCAAGTGAAGAAGAACGTGTGGTTTTCATTGGAAAGACTCATTGGAAGCAGTGCCCACCTCTGCTGCCGTTACCACTTCCAATGAGGAAGTTATGGCTCCGTGAAGAATGGAGGCAGGAAACACCCTGATCCCATCATATAAAGGAAATAAGTCTTGATGCCATGGGTCACGTTAGTCAGCCAACCAAGCAGAGCAGGTACAGAGAACCAGCTGAAGGGCTGTGCTTGTGGTTGCTGCCTGCGGTGCAGGGAGGGCAGATCCCCGCAGAAGACACGAAGGCTTTTCCTCCCCGGTTGCGCTGCATTAAGGATGGCCTCGACTCAGCAAAACACTCGGGCTTTTGTCTTTTTGCACGGATGGAAGCAAAAAGTCAAATCTGAGCCTAAACGGACAGGCTGAGCTGGAGCCTCTGGCAGCAGAGGTCCCAGCGGCATGAGGGCTGCTCTCTGGTTTCCAGACCCCACCTCTCAGATGCAGCTGAACTGGGTCAGAAAGCTGGAAAGAACTGAAATGGGGCCACGTCTCCTGCCAACACTGCAGCGGGAGCCGGGCCCGAGGTAGGAGATGGCGTGTGAAGGCGAAGGGAACGCAGGAGCGATGATGCACTGCACTGGCCCAGGAGCTCTCAGGCCAGCGCCAGCGGCAGAGGTTATTGACTGCAAAACTCACCCCCAGGCCCTCCGAGTCCCGCAGAGCCGCCGGGCTCACCTCTGTACAGCATCTGGCGCTCGCTCTTCTCCCATGGCTCAAAGCCTGGCTCTTCGCTGCGGGGCCCGCTCACGTGCAGGGCCCTCAGCAGGGACATTAGTGTTATGTGCCTGAAGCTCAGTCCCAGCTTACTCAACCCACCTCCCCCTTTCCTATTTGCCAGCATAAACTTTCTAAACTTCAGACACATACCACATTTCTTGCGTCAGATCAAAACCTCAGGCCAGGGACAATGGAAATGGGAGGAAGGTTTTCATCTTCTTGAGATGTTCAGTGTCAAAGGACTTTTTTTGGCTTGTAGTGGCTTTCAAGAACCCTATTTTGGTTGTTCCCACACATCAAAAGAAGATTTCACAAACACGGCCTCCACCCATCATCCGTCCTCCACTCGCATTCCTGATGTCCCGCAACTAGTAGGTGCTAGAAACAAGGAAAGAACAGCTGGGCTTCCAAAGATTTCAAAATTGATACAACAGGGCTCAGAATGCTTTTTCTTTGGATAAAAATCCATGGAAATGCAGGGGGAATCATCTGACATCATCCAGATGGATATTATTAATTAATAAACAGGATATTTGGTCTCTTGAAGCACTGGCGGAATCAACTCCCCTCCATCCCTCTCTAAAGAGGAGGGAAAGAAACTGCATGAATCCAGCTCATAAGCTAAAAATTCCAGTGTAAAATAAGATTCCCTTGATCTTGTGAAGACACAAGCTGATTAATAATGGTAATTGCATAACTTGTTGGACATATCTTCCTTTATAACAAATTATTTGGCAAAATGCAAGAGTTTTTTAATCATTCATCAGGCCAGAGCTAAACAGGGAGTTTTACAAAATCTGATGGAGAATGGTATCTCTCTTGTAGCAATATGAAACCTGTGAACGCAAGACTCCAACACAGATGCAATTGCTTGGTTTCAAAAGCCAAAAGACATTCAATAAGTGTCCACTAAAATCTGATGAACTGGGTACCCAGAGAGAACCTAGGTGACTTCATCCTTATTACATGTTAGAGGCTTTGGCCAAAGAGGACAAGCTAATTAGTACATGGAGGAGTTTTCTTTATATTGATAAATTATGGGGGAAGCAATAGCTGATGTCATGGTAGTGACACAATGTAGACCAAAAGGTAAGGTTTATGTCACCAGCTATTGCATGGAAGACAGAAATGTGGACCAAAGGCTTCAACCAACCCACAGGTAGCACAGTTCACGCTCCTTCTGCGGATGTATTTGGCTTTTTGTACCGTTTTACAGGGCTTCCAAAAAAGAGCATGCAAAAAGTGACTGTTCCATCAGCAGGTATCTTCTGGAGGGGAATCAGAGCAGAGAAGACACAAAAGCAGAGGCTAGCCTACCCGTGTAGATGAAATGCAGGCAGTGTTCGGCAGATCATCAGACCATCGAGGCTTTGCTTGAGAGCAGCAGCGAGGGAAGGCTGGCAGCGGTCCTGCTGGGTCACTGCGCTCTGAGGCACCCTGGGGAGCTTCTCGGATATTGCTGCACACTGGACATTTCCCTCTGCTGCTGTGAGCCCATGCAGCTGCCATCACTGGCACCCCAAAGTGTCTGTTAGAGCCAGGGGAAGAAGCTAGATGTGGAAAGGATCCAGCAATCCTTCAATGCTGTGCTAAGAGCCCGTTGCAGAGTGAAGTACACAAAGGAACTGGGAGTGAAATCAGATTCCCCATCATTACTTTAAAACGCCTGATAAAAAAGCATCAGAGCTATAACCTTCCACCCTCAAAATTACATCACTGCCCGATTTTATTGCTTGTCACCTGCTGGGGATGTAGCAGTCCTATGGATGTGGAGCCAGGCCAGCCTGAGCTGAACTGCGTTGACGAAGTAACATCTGTTCTCAGCTCTCTGCTTCTCACCTGGTGAGGAGCCCTCAGCTCTGGCTGAGTCACAGCAGCTAGCTCACACAGGCTGAGGTGCCCTGTGTGCTCTCCTCCTCTGCTGGGCTCTAAAGGAAAAGCTGCAAGAAGAGAGCAGCACAACCAAAAAAAGATAAGGGGCTCCATCTTTTCCTGGCTTGCCTTGGTGCGACCTGAAGAAAAGGACCCAAAGTCATTTTTCTTTTATGATCGCACTTGCCTTACAAAGCTTCGCTAGAATTTCTGATGGAGAAGCAAGGGGAAGCTTGCATGTTTGGTGCAGGATTATTACCAAAGGATCTGAGCCCTTACAACCCTTAGGCTACTCACACATACCCTTGGCTGAAACCCACATTTTATCCACAACAGTACTTCTCTTAAAAAAACAAAGCCTGTAAACACTATTCCCAGGTATTAAACACACCAAAAGCATTTCCGAATGTGGACATAGGATTTTCTTGGCAAATTCAGTTGCGTGTCGTAGGAAAAGAGATTTTTTTCAAAGTTATTTTATGAAAATATTAAATCTATTTGACTAAAAATGCAAAACTTGTAACTAAAAGACTTTGCGGGAGGGGAAGGCGGAGGAGGACGTCTTTGAAGCCTTTTTGTGGTTCTGGCAAACGATTTACAGCATTGGCCAAACACATGGAACAGTCTCAGGGGACAAATTGCTCCTTCAGTCCAACAAGTGATAAGAAATAAGATCCAGCAATTACTAGACTTGAGAACCAAAGGATTGTAGGTGTCATTCTGAAATACAGAAGCATGCCCAAACGAGAGAAAGGCCAGTACCCAAACTGCCTCAAGTATCATAATCATGATTATTGCTGATTAGAAAAAGGCCAGTGAGATAGATGCAAAGTTCAGATATGAACACTGACACAAAATTCAGTTTGCCCACCTAGTTCTGCTTCATGTCTCTTCCTCGTAAAAATCAGTTAGGAAGCTGCATTTTATTCTTAGGGACATATGTTGCATTAACTTACATACAGAAACCCAGCATTAAATTAAAAATTTTACAGGGATTGACTTAAGTTTGTTATTGCTACTGGAAACCAGCCGGTTGTTACACAGCTCCCTGTGAAATAGCCCAAATACTCCTTAAATTCAATGCACTACTGGAGCTGGAGGTGCAGGTTCTGTGCAGGGTCATTAGAAAACCCTAGCGATTAGGTAAGCCACCTTCCTGCTCGGGACAGAAAAAAAATAAATAACTGCTAGTGGCGGTCACATCCCCAACATGGAAAATCCATGAAAGCCCTTGAAATACCAAGCAACCACTAATGTCCACTCTACAGGACCACCAGCAGCCTCACAGGACGAGCAGCTGGGGTTTCCCTCCTAATCTCTCAACCGTGTCACTGTACCTTGAAACGTTTACTGTTTTCCAAATATTCCTCCACTAAGGTAGGAAATTGTTTTATTGTCTATCAGAGAAAGAAAAGACAAACCCCATAAAACATCCCAGACAGCTGCCAGTATTTCATGTAGCTGCTGGGAAGAAGGGGGAGATAGAGAAATATTTCATACAATGATTACATTAAAACTCCAAGTAATGGTGCTTCATAATCAAAAGACAAAGGGCAGTGAAGGTGCTGTGGGGTAATCTGTTCTAAATAAACGAGGTGATTTCATATAAATAGCAATGTATCGATCGAACTCTGTGCACAGTACAAAGGTTTTCTTGAAAAACTTTCAGAATCTTCCGTGTGGGGAATCACATTACAAGGACTGTTCTCATGCAAAAAATATGCATGCCATTTATCAATCACGCAACGTATCAATCAGACACTAGATACATGTAACGTTATCTCCCTGCATTAATGCTGGAAGTGAAATGCCACAAACTTCTCAAAAGCTGTGTCAGGAGATAAGACTGGGTTATATCAACTCAGATCAAATGCTGCGCTCCAGCTCCCACCAAAAGCTGGGATTAGCGGCACCCTGCCTGTAGCTCTGTGGTGGGGTTTGTTGAAAGAAATCGGCTGAACAAAGCGAGCAGAAATTTGTATGCAGCTGCCTACTTCTGTGCTAGCACTGCCGGCCGTGGGCATGGTGCTGCTCTCTCCAGAGCTTCGGTGGAGTTTGTCTGGGCTTAACACCGTGACACAGGAGGGCAGCATCAGGCTCAGGAAATCCAGCAAGGAAAGGCTGTGCAGGCTTCCCACCAAGCAGCTGTGCTGGCCAAGGAGAAACCTCTCCTATGAAATAAAAGCGGGGTTCATTCTGCACTCCCACCAGCGAGGCTCCCTGCAGGGTCAGGAGGTGCTGCAGTGATGTCAAGTAAGGTGTCATGGGTGAGAGGTAAAGTTTGGCATGTTGGGGCTTGGGGGTGTAGGGGGGCGGTGGTAATTTTCTTCTGGCCCGCACACTTCTGTGTCCCTGACCCCAGGGTCAACACCATCCTCCCTGATGTAGATTCTCACAGCCTGTAGATTTCAAACTCAACACCAACCCAGCTGTCAAATCTCTGACGTCCAAATGGGTTTGGTACCAAGCAAATGGAACAGGCCAACTCTGTCCTGGGAGATGACAAGGTAACTCGAAACAGGGGAGGTGAGGATGGAACCTAGTTCCACCCCCTTCCACCTACCGTGACATCTCCTACAGCCACAAGGACAACCCAGAGCAACACCAAGGAAAGCCTAAGGCACATAAAGAGTTTGTTCTGCTGCACCGTTCAGCCATGTCTTGGGGTCTCTCTCCTCCCCAAAGGATATATGAGCACTGGTCCCTCATGAATCATTTTTCACTCCATTTGCTCTGTGTTTACTCTTGCTTCTTGCTTTCTGATCCAGCTCTCACATTACAAAAAATCAGAGGGCTACTTTCATTACCTCATTTGGATGTCGATCTTACAAGCTGGATGAACCAACTCATCATTGTAATCAAAAAGATGACACCATTTCTGGTTATATCCCCATTTTTTGAGGGAAATAACTATAAAAGCCTGTAGAAGAGGAGTGCGGAAAGAAGAAACCACAGGTTCATAAGCCTCTTCCTCCAGAACCGAGTTTTAAGTTTCTTTAACTTGCCCTTCACAGCCCCTGGACAACAAACCTGTGTTTTACATTTCCTCACACCTCACCGAGAAAGGCTCTTGGCTCCTCGTCCCCATTGCAGTGATGTGAGGAAGAGATTGGTTTTCACTCATCCCTAACTACTCTATTAAAACAAAACTTCTCACCCAGCACCAGTCTGCCCAGGTCCACAGCACCTTCAGAGGTAGCTTTCCATACGTTTGCTCTCACCCTTGGGCCTTGCAGTATTTACACAGGCTTCCCGAGCCCCAAAGCCCTGACAGCAGGTGCCACTGCCCTTCCCTGTTAGCAGCTGACTGGCTACAGAGGCGGCTGATCTCACCCACTGCCATTCCCTGAGCTCACCAGGGTCATGCCGGGCTGAAATCCAAAAGAGCAAAAGCAGCAAAACTCCTCCACTTCAGCTGTCTCCAGAAGGAGAAGGACCGTGGCAGAAAATCCATCTTTGCTGATAGGAAGGATGAACGTCCACATCTGCCCTTGCAGAACGAGACAGCAAAAACCAGCAGGGGATCAGTCTCCCACACCAGCAAGGGATGTGTGTGCCCATCCCATCACTCCTGTCTTCCTCTGAACAGCTTCGGGCTGTTGCGGTGAAATGAGACATTACAAGAAAACAGTTTGGAGTGCTGAGAGACAACTCTGCATCCAGATCAGCCAGCAGATCAGGAATCTTTCTCCAAAATCCAGAGCAGGAATGTGAACAATACTGAACAAATGCAAGCACCTTTATAATGGTGCTAGCTATTACTGAATAACAATGACTGAGGTCATGACATTGCTACATAGATCAAACTGAACTTAAATTAACCTTGAAAAAAGGGTGAATCAGCATATTTCTCTTGCATACAGTACCAGCATTAGTGTAACGTTGCTTCACTCTCCACTTAATTGCTACAGTCAATTTTTGCACAGCACCCACAGCTTTTCAAACAAAGTGGAAACCAAAAGATTGATAACGACCTTGCTGGGCTGTGCTGCAGAAGGCACCCTTGTAGAGACACGGTCTTTAGTACTTCACAATAGAAAGAAATAATTAGTTTCATTCTGTAAAAGCAAACCCTTCGATGAGCTTTGCTCCCAACTTGGGTCTCTGTGGGAGCATAGGAAGGTCAGAAGGAAACCCACCACAGCCACAAAACAAATTGCCTCCCTGCACTAAACCAGAGCCACAATGCACGACAAGATCATGAGCCAGCGAGAATCAAGCTACCCTGAGTGCCAATCAAGCCAGCACAGAGAAGGTGGCTGGGACCAAGGCAGTACCAAGATCCTTCAGTGGTCATCTCCAGGGTCTGGCTGGCTACAGCTTGGCACAGAACTTAGCAGGCATCTGCCTCACTGTCCTCATGTCAGCAGATCTGCAAGACTACGAAGTCTTCAGCCATCAGCATGACGTTTGTTTGTTGATGATGCCCCAGTGCTCCCTCCTGGACACAGACCAAGTTGCAGCCAGACAGCTACCAACACAGGAAGCATTTCCTATGGCCCGCACATCGGGTTTGCCAGTCAGGAGACAAATGCCAGCTGCTGCACAAGTGTCCTAGGTTAGAGCAGGAGACAACGTGCTTCTGCCTTTGCTAGCGCTCCTGCGAAGGAGGCAAGCAGGCAGCGCTTCCCAAACACTGCGGGCAGCCGGTGCCAACGCCAGAAAGCAGGTTGCTTTCAGGTGATGGGAATGTCACCCAATTTAGACCAGCTTCATATCTGTAAGCCAACCCCCCTGGCCTGGGTGCAGTTTCACTCTTGGGCTAAGACTCTGGGCATGCAGGACCTCCTTCCTCCTCCATGAAGCCCTGCCAGAGCCCCAGCTGAGGTTGCCATTAGCCTCTTACACTTCGTTCCCCAACAAGTGCGGAGCAGCACAGGGCAGCAGCATGGGTGCTCTGGTGTCAGGACATCTTTGGTTTTCCAGGGAGCCAGATATAGAAAATCCTGGGAAGTGAAAGAAGGTATAGCTGGCTACAGGCTGAGCACAGAAGAGCCGATTTACATCTCTTGGAGGCTGGTCCCATGTCTTATTTGGATTTGGGACTGCAAACCCAGAGGTCAGTCACCAGCCCTGCTCTCCTCTCCAAACGCCTACAGCTTCTCGCTGCCAAAGAACACCCACCTGCCAGGTCCTGTGCTCGGAAAAACGATCCCGCTCATCTTTGTCCTTTGCACTACAACAGTTGTTTCCACTTGAACAATTCTGCTCCCCAGAACTTCATCCCTGCCCCCCACCCCTTCATTTTCCTGTAGTGAAATAGAACTGCAAAGGCTTTGAGGAAGTTCCAGACAACATTGCTCACTCCATTTCAGCACAGACAATTCCCAAATTACCATAGTATCATGCACTGGCTTCAAAACCACCACACATCGACCACCCCCTTCCACAAAGGTTTCTCCCCAAATTCTTTTATGGCATTGATAACCATCAGTTAATGAATAATAACAGCAACGCATGCCTTAAAGAGACCAAAGCACTGCATCTAACAGCCAGGAGTGGGCTGTCACAGGAGGGACCACAGATCAAAGGGGAAGGACTGACTCAGCTGCTTTGTTGCTAGACTGGAACAATTTATCTGAATCCCAGTAGGTAGAAACTAAAACAATTTGCAGAACTCACACGCACACACAACGTGAAGGTTTGTCCTTAACATTTGTCTCCACTAAACTGTGCATGAAAGCTGCCCATCTTTCCAAAAGGGGATAAAAAAGTAGGACTGGATAGCACTTGAAAAGCAGGTTAATGAACAGCTGTTTTTAGAACAATCTATGTAATTACTCCTCTGTTTTGCCCTCTATGTTGGTATGGTTGGTTTCTACAAGGCATTTTTAGCAAGAGAGACCAGAATCAGTCTGTTTCTTTTGTGAGCCAGGGGAATCACTGCTTTACACCCCCACATCCCCAACCAGCTGAAGGTAAGAGATTTCTCATAGAGCTCTGCCTACCCTCTGTTTGTGAAGCAAAACCTGAGCCAACGTGCTCCAGCTGACAGCAACGAGTGATTTGTTGTTCATTAACAGCTACACACTTGTGACAGTGGCAAGTGTGGCCCAAACGCACCAGCATGGTGGCCAGCGAGCCCACCACGAGAGCCGGCCAGCCGGTGACAAGGCAGCCATGGCATGAGGGCAGGCTCCTAACAAGCGAACGCAGTGACGAGCACGATGGTAACACACAGCATGTTATTTCTCAGGTCTGAGTGCCCTTTAGGAGGAGCTGAGCTGAGCAGCAGAGAGCAGAAGGGAGGCAGTGATGCAGCTGCAAGCGAGGCTAGGCGTGAGCAATGCCTGCACGCACAGCAGCGCTGCCCTCATTTCCTGGGGCAGAGCCACTGCCACAGCGTGCTCCTTGCTGCAGATGGAAGGACAGGCACCTGATCGCCCCAGGGCTGCCAACCCAGTATCTTGTCCACTGGCAGTTCTTGGAAATTTTGGCCAAATGGAAGAATAAAGGCAGGTCCTTACCTTGGCCTCCAACGTGTTTAGCCTCTCGGTCATATCTGCTAGTCTCGTGCAGTTCATGCATTCTAGAAAGAACAAAACAAAATGATGTAAAATTTCTACATACTTTGCATTTTCATCCAGACCCTGAATCATTTTTGATCCAAGGCACACAGAAAACTAATTTGAGATCAGTTATGGAGGGGATATAAGTATTCAAACCCGTTGCACAGGTGAACAGCCACAACCACACTACTTGAACCTTGTTTGGGGATGTTTAATGGCACAGAGCATGAAACCAAGCTCCCAATAGGTAGAAGGCAGATAAAGAACAAACTAGTTTTAAGACTTTTCATGGTGCCAAGCAGCATGACCTGTTGTCACCAGCAGAGACACTTGTTCTGCCACTGGTGCAAGATGGTGTGGCACACGCTCCCACCTCACAGGACATCAGGCTGCACAGCCACTGCCCCATTTAGCTCTGTGCCGTACCCTCTCCTACACTGTGTCCTGGTCAAATACTGAGGAAAGCAATGAATATACAGAATGCCCATCTCTGTGGTGTCCTGCTCCATCCCTGGGCTCCCAGGCCCTGTTATCACTCCTACAACAAATCATTTGTCTCAGCAGCAGCAAGAAAATCCAAGACAGAGCCCAGGGATGATGCAGACTGGAGCCACAGCATGAAGTGGTTTCCATCTCACTTTGCTGCACAGAAGCAACAGATCAGCAGCAACCACCAAAGGGGTCTTGACAGGATGCCTTTAGCAGGAACAAACGTTAACATAATGGGCTCTGAGTGCAGCTTAAAGTGATTGCTTGATACAAAGTACATCACTTATTCAAACAGAAGGCTTGCTGCTTTGCCTCGGGTTTTTTTTGAGTGAAGGAGAACAAAGCCCTGAGCAGAGGTTTAATCAACAAGACACTTCCCCAGCACCTTGCAGCAGCACTGACCTGCCCCTTCCCAGCTCTCAGAGAAGCTTTCCAGGCTGCACCTCTCACCTATCATGACTTCAGTTGCAACTGTGTTAAAAAGGGAAAATGACTTGCAGCATGGAACATTTCAGAGAATAAACCATCCATATTCAGGTGATGAATCACTGCTATCTCATGTCCCACAGAGGAGAAATCTCTATACACATTTCTGGGCTCCTCAAGAGCTACAGCCAGTTTTCACAGGCCATGTAAAAAGTATTTGATCTTGGTATTTCCACAGGGCTGGGGAGGTTGACCTGCAATTCTTGAGCCCCTTAACAGACCACTAGAGGTGCAGCTCAGGCTGAGGTTGCACTGAGGCAGGGGATGTTGAGTAAACCCAGTGCCTATCTATGGCAAGGAATGGGTGAACGTGGCTTTTGGCCTGACTGAACACCACCCCAGCACCCAGGACTCAGTTGTCTCCCCTAACAAGCTTTGTCCCCTTCTGCACAAGGAGCCCCAAGGAATCTCTCCAATCTTCACCCACAAACACTTTGCAGTTTTACGAGGCACATGGTATGTACTCATGGCTCCCAGCCATGCAGAGATTTTAGCTCATGGCTCGGGAGGCCAGGGAGCTTGGCTGTTCCACGTTAGTGATTTACGGTCTAAGAAGATTGCTTGAGCACTAATGGCAACCAATCACCCACTGCATAACCCTTCCACAGAAATCCTCTCACTGGCCCTCCGTGAGGAACCACATAGCTTCCCAAAGGCGCTAGACATAGAGCTTCCACCTCCTGCTACCCAACATTTTGCAGACAAAGCACCTGGTGGTTCAGGAACACTTAGATTGAGGGATTCTCTTACAGGTTAACACTGACATGTACATTCCTTTACCCAACAGGAAATAACATTTGTTTATTTTTATTCTCTGCAATAGATCTTGGAAAATATTTTTTTGGCTTGAATTGGCCGATGAGTGCGCAAGTGCCGTAAGTGCATTGTCCCACAGGGAAGGAAATGGGTGAGGCTTGTTTGGTCTGGATCTGCTTGCGGTGTGTAAAACAGGGAATTACATTCTGCATGTAACCGGCTTCATGCTTTTGATCTTGCTCATCCTCAGAGCAAGATAAGGCTGAATAAATCCAGTGCTCCCAAGAGCCAAAAGGCGTACCAGATGTGTTACAGAGCAAATAAAATATGGAGTCCTATTCTCCCTTCTGCTGGCTTGCACATATTAATAACTCCCATAGGTTTAGAGAGACTGACTTGAACTGTCTGAAAACCATCTCTGTGCATAACTTGAGATGGATTGATCATTTAAGCCCTCTTTGGAGATCTCAGCTCATAAAAAAGGGCTTGTACTACCCCTCTGCACAAGGGTGAATCAACCAGCTCCCGGGGGGTGGATAACTCTGACTGTCTCTGCCAGAGAGAGTGTAGGAACAGCACTGACCCAGCAGCCCTCCCTGCTCTTGAAGACTGTCTCAAAGAGCCCTTTTGGGTGTGCTCACAGCACCAAAGGTTACGTTTACATGAACAAAATGACAGAAGGGGGGTGGGTGGGGGGAAGCAGCAGTGCCACTGCATGGTGAGACGTGTACTAATATCGTTTTCATGCCAGTGATGCCTTTTGAAACATATGAAAACACAACCCAGGTCAAAAAAAGAATTACTTAAGCTCAAGTTGGGTCTAAACTCTGATCCTTTCCTTCATGAAATGCCTGGAAATTCAAATCCACACCCAAGGTACTTAGCCTGGACCCAAAAGACATTTAACTTATCCCAAAAGTGGACATCCTTATGCAAGAGATCTTCTTACTAAGGCGAGCTGTCCTGCCAGCACATCCTGGTGACATTTATTTAGCTAACCAACAGACGGACAATCTTTCAGACACAGAGATAAATGCTCAGTAAATGCAGTTACAGAAACTACCTTCAAAGGTCGCTCATAACACACCGGGGACCAGGCTGCTTCAGGTTCTAGGGTTGTTACCTGTCCTTGCAGAAAGCCTGAGAGCAGTGGTGACACATCAAGCCAATAAATATCTTGCTTGACTACTATGCATTGAAGTATTTAGTGTCTAATCCTGATGGCTGGTGGTTCCAAGGCCTGGACTGTGAAGCTGAATTTTCTGATCGGGGGAAAGCAGTCTGCTTTACTAAAACGAGCTTGAGAATCTCACTTCATTATTTCACATGCAACAAATATAACACTGGGGCAAATACACATACTCTCTGACCTGGAACTCCAGAGCAGACGCTTTCCATATCTGCAGAAATCCATCACTTGTTGCTACACAGAACCACAGTTTACTTCCCTCATATTTCTAGTTGGCAGATTTGTATTTTTCCAGCTAAACTCCGAGAAAGGAGTTGTGATTTCACTCTAAGAAGTCCAACCTCAAAACACATGGTAGGATTTGTTTTAGAAATATTCCAGCAGGGAGGATAAATAATTGAGATAATGAACACGAGACTCTACCAGCATATCACGTGGCACCCAGTCTGTCTCCACGATGTCTCGCTGTTACTGTCCTAGCACACCTCTCCCTTCCCACATGGTTAAAGCAATGCAACTGGAGGGAAAGAAAAGTCTAACATATCAAAGATGTGGTAGACTCCACATGTTGGCACAGAAGAAGTCATGTAGTCTGTGCCAGCAGTGACCCACTTAACCCTGACCCAAAGGTGGCTCCATCTGACCCATCTTTGACCAAAGGCTGAGCCAGCGCTGCAGTTTTGCAAACAGGCATCAGGCTCCAAGCCTGTGGCTTCCACTCTGGATACACTCCTACAACAAGCAACTTACAGCAGTGAACGGCTGACTTCAGGTGCCTTGTGAACTTGGCATTCCTGCTTTGCTGGCCTCAAGCAGTGTTCGCATAATTTCATGATTAAATATTTGCACATTTCAGCTGCTCAAGGCTGAAAGCCCCACAAGTCTTCAAACTCTTCATTCCAATCGAGATAACAAGAAAGGCATGATAATGTCTTTATACCAATGGGGCTCTAATGATTTCAGCACAGTGGCACTGAGGGGAGGGAAAAATAATAAACAGGTCAACTTTCACCACAGGGCCACAGGTCAGAGTTTTGTGCAAAATGGCAGAGAAACCTCTTGGCATCTCTGCCCCATTTCTCAGCTCCGACAGCCCACGCTCGTTTGTATACCCAGAGTCTCTGCAGAATATTAAAAGGGCTTTTGGTTTCCCTACAGCCAGATGCTCAGTAGATATAAATTGCACAGCTCAACTGAAGTCAAGGGATCAAGGCTCTGTCTCTCTTTTTCTTGATGGATTACTCCAAAATTCATATTTCAGAGGGGAGGTGGAGGAGGTGGTTTATAGCATATGAAAGGGGAGAGAATTCTGGAATCACAAAGCCTTTGTTTAAACAAATAAAATCTTTGCAGCCAGGTTTTTCAAGACCATATTTTGCCATTACAAGAAACTTCAACCTTGCAATGCAATGGGGCGTAGCACAGAGTCAGGCTTGGGGACATAAGAATCGCATTTTCAGCTCATGCTTCAACCTGCTTGGGACTCTAAACAACGCACTTTCCTCCTCCGAGTCTCACTTGCCTTTCATCCATTGTTAGCATAATGTTTCATCTGTAAAGGACCCAAGGTCAGGGGATGAAAAAGGACCAAGTGTTACATGTACACAGCGCAGTAAATTAGTATATTTGATTTCTGTGACACAGCCTGCCTGGCAGCTCTTCTCTCTCCATCTAATAAAGGCCACCACTCTCACTGCGCTTTTCGGAAACGGACAAGCACAAAGAGGACAAACTGTTATCCCCAGGGTAAGGGGAGCAATACCAGAGCTGCCCCAAGGCCGTGCCATCAGCCCAGGTTTAGAGCACTGGGAACGCAACAGCAGCTCCACGGAACACAATGCAACAGCTTTAATCCTGCACCAGCAACTGCACCATCAGGACTGCTCACAGCGGGTCTCAGGCAGCACACCATCACGGTTTGGGGTGCGCTGTCTTACAAACTGAGAACACACAACTTGAGTTGATCCAGTTTGAAAAATAATTTGTCTTCCAAAGGAAGCAGGAGACCAGCACTTCTCAGTCTGCAGACACCTTTCTCCAGGACAAGTGCAGAGTAGTCTCTGAATAACTCTGGAAGGGCATGGGTGAAGTCAGCTAAATTAGTCCAGGCAACCATGTTTCTTTGCAAGGAGAAAAGGATGAAGCTCAAAACTCCCAAGGGAAGTAGGAAGCACAGCTAACTTCGGTCAACTTCATAAGCACCTGAGATGTTAAGCACCAGAGATGGTGTATTTGGACACATTCAAGATAAACCACCAGCCCCCCGACACCTCCATCCGCTTGTTGCCACACACATACACGCAGTTCAGCCAGAAGAAAAAAAAACAAAAAAAACCCAAAACCAGTAACACTTCCAGACTCTGGCACAGAAGAGATGTCAAGTCAAATTCCACCGCAGAAATATGAACACAGATCTCCTGTGCCTACCTAGGTGGCCCTCAGTAGGGGACAGCCAGCTCAGGCTTGCAACTCCACCCCTCTTTAATTTGTCTGATTTGACCCTTCCAGCCTTTTTACATGGATAGTGAGTTTCCCTAAGTAGTTTATGTTCTGGCCCTTTGCAAAAGCTTTCGCCAGTGCTTGTGAAGAATAGCAGGCCCAAGCCATAAATCACAGCCAACCTGGGATCTGTTTTTTCAACACATTTCCTCTAATGAGAGTCAGATGTTGGCTAGATAGACTTTATTAATTGTACTTGTTTAGAATCAGTCATGTCTGTAGCTCTGTAACAGGGTTTGAGCATGTGAAAGGCAAAGGGCTGACAGCAACTGTGGAGAGGAGGAACACTTGTGTCACCGGTAGCCTCTGGTCTGAAGAGCAAACAGGAATCAATGGTCTGGAGAGCCACGGGAGTGAAGGGCTCCTACCGGCATGTCGGGCGTCCTGGCCACAGCTCTGGTCCCAGCGTGCTGGAGCAAGAACTGTTTCTCTGTAAGGGGAAGCTCCCGAAGTGGTGTTTAATGTAGGATCATTAAGACTCAGCTGCAAGAGCCCCCCTGTTTACTGCTGTTCTATCTACTTGTTGTGTGCATTGCAAATTTTCACCTTTCAGCAATGACAGTGGCCAGGGAAGGGCCCCAGACTGGGCCAGGGTCTCTCAGAGCCATGATGCTGGGATAGACAGTCTGAGGCACCCAACCAAAAAACCAAGAGCTCATCGGCTCCCTCCTCTCCCCAGCATCTCAGCGGGTTCAGCTGCAGGGGGAATTTGTACACTTGCTAAATCACAAACACCGCATGCCCTGACCCAAGCGCGCGTAGGCTGGGCACACACAGGACACCACCACACCTCACAGCCTTGTACCTGCACTGCACGCTCCCTTCCGCTGCCACCACACAGGGACCACTGAGCGAGGCTGAGTCTCAACCGCGGGGAAACATGGAAGGAAGGAGGGAGAGAGAGCATCTTCCTTTTTGCCCCCTTTCTGGGTCAAACAGCTCCAGAAAACTGCAGGCTACTGGCTTTCAACATATGGTTCCTCCAACCCCAAGTTCAAAACCAGCACCGACAAAGCCCCGTGACCTTTCTGCTCAGCATGACTGATAATTAAATCAGCATAATTAAAGTATCTCACAGCTAAGGGAACTGGAGGCTCAGAGAAATTTAAAGACTGTCTCACGGACCAAAAAGGGTTTGTTCTCTCCCACAGTTTTCACATCAGGATTTTGCAGGATGGCAAGCCTTATTTTCACCTGTAAATTGTGAGTCCTCAGGCTGCCTGTCAAGATGAAACAGAACACCTATAGAATATTTTTTGCCTTTTTACCATCGTTACAGATAATTCACTACCTCTGCTAGGAGACCCCAGTCACTGCCAAAATTTCTCCATTTGTAACCTCTCCATCTTATATCTCTATTATAATAACCCTTACCCCTAATTTTACTGGCTATCTTTAAAAAGCAGCTCAAATTTCCTTTCTTATGAGAACTGCCATCTGATCTTTTTCTGCTTGTAAAATATTCATACTTCATTTTCATGTCTATCTTCTTCTACTTTCTTAAACAGGAAAAGGCTTTTTACCCCCTGCATAAGCAACAAATATTTTTCATTAACATGATAATCTCTGATTTTGAAGTGTTTGTAAAAAAATCCTGAGCAAAACTGTGAAAAGAAAGTTTACCAAAAAATGTACTTTTGGAGTAACAACTACTATTTGAGAACCCACATAAATTTGGTACATAGTGTCAAGGTAAAAAAAAATAAAATATGGGTGCAGTTCTTAAAATTTTTGCAATATTTGCTCTAGATGTTTTTTGTTAAACCATTTTCATAGTTTCTTAATGACATGTTTCAGTGTTAAGTTTTGAAATAGCATTTATTTCAAAACTGAAATGAACTAATTAAATAGTCTTAAGTGAAACTAAATGGTTCACTTTGGGTCAAATGAAATAATTTGGGATGACCCAAAACCATATTTTAGTTATTACGTTGTGTCAAAACCTTAAAAATTTCCATTTCAGTTTCTCCCAAATCATTTTTCTTTCCAATTTTTTGGTTTGGCAAATGAACCCAAAAAATCCGCCATTATTCACTCAGGTCTATTCTTAAACAGCTCACATCACTCACATTGTTTTATTTAAAATTTCACACATGCACACTCCCACACCACTAACTAATTTTATACATAATTGCTCTCAGCCTGGGGATTTGTGCTCTTTCACAGTGCCAAAGATCTATTTTGCTGCTTAGGCCCATGCTCTGTTAGCACATGGAATTAGATCATGATCATTTATCCGCAGGCAACCATGAGCTGCAAGATCCCTGTTCAATCCATCTTTATTTGTCAGAGTAAGGTTTAGCAGGGAATGGCTGGATTTTGATGCGACACGTTTTGTTAGAAATGTATTATCTATTATTTTTAGAAACACCAAGGACATTCTACTAACGCAGTCCAGCATAGCTGCCTGAAGACTGAAATGACCCCGGTAATAAAGACTTTACTGATCCAGCATGAGTTTGTGAGAGCTGTGGCGCTGCTGAACTCAGTGCTCTGAAGCGATGCTGGTGGTAGCATGGTGCTCTGTACTTTTGATATTGCACAAAATTTTAATATTGAGGGGGGGGCGGGGAAAAAAAGCCTCCCATGGGCCCTTTACTCCCCTGCTTTACCACTATATCACTGCATGGCGGTCAAGCATGCGGTGCAAATAAAGACACATAGGTAGCATGCACAATATGTACATACAAACCTCTCACAGCAAGACAGGGCTATGTGCGAGCTAGATTAAGAGTCCCCAGACTAAAAGGAGGGAGCCCACCATGCCTTCCTGCCAAGGAAGCGGAGGGCACAGAGCCCACAGGGGCTGAGCTCCTTCCCAGGGGAAAACACTCCTCCTACAGCTGGTCCAGTCCTTGCTGTGCCAAAATCCAGCATCTGTCACTCACCATCATTGAACCCGACTCTCCATCACTCCCTGATCTACGACACAGAGTGATACTTCACGGGACCTGACCCCAGTCCAAGCATGCATGGGAACCCCACTATGCTTGAAAGTTCATCTCGAATTGTGACAGTCTCACATCCCTCACAGAAAAGGCTTTTTTTCCCTGCTGGGAGAAGCAATCAAGGGGAAAATGCAGTCAAAATATGGAGTAATGTAACACGAAATAAGGAAGCAGACAGGACAAAAGGAAACATTCGAATCAAGGCTCACCGTCAAGTCTGGAGGGACTCTTACAATATTGGTTCTGCACCTGCATATTACAGGTCAGAGAATCTCTCACAGTCTCGAGCCAAACAACGTGTGCTTAACTGGAGTATGTCTTTCAGAAAGACACTCTAGAGCCAGACAACCCAGGTTTCTTTAGTGAACTGCATCCAAAGTTAACCATTGTATAAAAAAATATGCATCTTGTTTCCAGTTTGGATTTCAGACATTAAATTCTACCCCTGCTTTAAAGTTTTATTACACTTCAGCCTGCAAGACACCTCCAGGGTTAGATGTCTCCTCTCTGCACAAAGTCCCTGCAACCCATAAATGTGTTACATTTAGGATGCTCAGTCAAGCACTAGTGGTTCCTCATCCAGAACATTTAGCCCTGTCTTCCTTTCACCAAGACAAAAAATTAGCTGAAAGACCCATAAGGAAAATAATTGCTTAAGCAACTGAAAAGGATGGTCTGAATTCAGAAGAATTTGGCTCCCCAAACATCAAAATACTATGTTTGCCCATGCTTCCTACACCACCTATGCTTTCTACAGCAAATGCACTGATTATGATTTTTAGTGGTATTACTACTACTGCTATTGCCAGGGGCAGTTTTGCAAAGCTTTGATTTCCCATGTCAGCATTTCAGGCTCAGGTTCAATCCACCATGGTTTGTTCTCCCCAGCTTCACTCCTCCGCAGGGTGCTCCACAGCCCCTGCTCAACACCTGTGGCTCTGCACAGGTTAATGACTGTCACTCAGGAGTGGGACGTGCAGTGAAACGGTTCAAGGCTACAAGACAGTCAGCATCTCAAGGACCATTTCTGCCCCTAATTCTGCTCATTACACTTTGCTGCCTTTAACAAAATCTCCCTGAGCTCTGCAGTGGTCCTTATCGATCTGAGCAGCAGAAAGAGGAGTCCCTTCCACATTTTGCAGCTGCGATTTTGTTCTCAGAAACATCCAGGGATGCCGGGGAGTCGGGAAACCCATCAAATCGCTCACATCATCTGGTCCCCATAATGTGATGAACAAGGTAACACTTGCATCAGATTAGTGGCTAGCACACAGCCATGCAAAGGACTTTTGGGTTTGTTTTGCTTTTGTTGTTTCCTTGTTAACTTCTGGGTAAAGAAAAATTAGCAAAGGATATATCCACTTAGGGTCAGCCAAGCACATTTAATTTTCAGTTTCAGATTTTTAACTCTTCATAATAGCTACACCAGCATTTTAGAATAGCTACAGCATTTTAGAATGAAAAAATCAGAAAAATCAAAATGTTTTCCAGAATTCCAACATCCTGTTATTTTAACCCAAAACTCACCAAATGCTTCCCAAACCTGAGGAGCCACTTACTTTCTGACGGGACTGAGCCCTTATTCACCATCTGCCTATTTGTGCTTTCTCTGGTTTACATAGGGAGCACCGTAGTGTAAGTGTCCCCTAAGAGACATCACGCTGGCGGTACTTTGAGGAGCTTCATTTTGATGTTCTAGCAGCCTCCACCTTGAAAATCTCCTTAAAAAAACACCTTAAATGGCAAGTTTAGACCCATGAATGAAGGCCCAGCATTCGGGGAGATTTCTCCTGGAACATGGCAAGCATTGGGTAAGGCTGGGTGTCAGCCAATCTTCTCTCCCACGCCTGTCACCCCACGCACTCAGCCTCAATATTATGTTACTCTTACAGCTGTGGAGGATTTGACAATGAATTCTGACCCTCCCTCTGAGCACTGATGAGGAATGGGGAGAACAGCCAGCGAGTCCAAAATGGACAAATGCAGAATGGTGCAATTTGTCTGCAATACACCAAGAAGGAACTGGATATCTCCAGAGACACCTTCATCCCCTCCCCCCCACCAACCCCGCACCTTCTTCTCACAACAGCTCAGCCCAAACCATCACAGCCCACAAATCCTTTAAACTTTGAGCATTGACTTAACACTGAACAGCTGCCAGGCACTCATTCGCTTGCAGCCACGAGAACAGCTTTCTTATCAATAAATGGGGATTCCTGTGTATGCAACACCCAGTAATGGCAATGAAAACGACTCAAATGCCTTTGCGTTGAGATTAGGATATGCCCAAAAGGTTGCAGGCAGCAAAAAAAAGTGCTAAGTGCAGCTACAGGCCAAGCAAGATGCACATTGAAAATAAACAATGGAACAGTCCTCTTCGAGAAGTGTGAGGACAGCCAACGTGGGGGATGCTATAAAAACATCGACATTTGCTATAAATTGTTGTGCTTCGAAACCCAAGACGCTACAGTTTTCCTCAATAGGAAATAACTGGGCTATCTCCAAAAACTGTTGGTAAATGAGGACTTCAATGGCGACAATTGCATCAGTACAAAAGCAATCTCCTATTTTAGCCCAATTAGTGCTGTGCTAAATCATCAGCCCGGGCCTTGCCTTTTGCAGTTGAAAGAGGCACATCTGTGAGGCTCTTCTGTTGCATGTGTTTTATATTATACTCTAGCACAATATGCACAAACTAATGCTATTCTACACTTACACAGCACCTCATCTGGAAATCTGAAAGCGATTTATGAATGGTGGGCATCTGTGACATTTTACAGATGGAAATTGAGGCACAGAGGGATTCAGTAATTAGCCCCAGACTTGCACAATGAGTCAGCTGCAGAGCAGAGCCCATTATTTGTTGTGTAGTAACATCTAGTGTCCAAACACACATGGAGACAAGTCTTTCCCCCAAAACAACTGCACAAGCATACCCTAAAATGCCACCCATGTCTGCGTTCAGACCAAGACTGCTGAGGAACAGTCAATGTAAACGCATACCCTAAAGCACCGTCCCTCATGGCAGACAGGTCCCTCCATTCTTGTAATCCAAACGCCGGCCAGAAGAAGGGTTAATATGCTTGAAAGTTTGTCTGCTTTTTCCACATCAGTTGATCTAATAAAAAAGATTGATTCTCCCCACAAATCTGGCCTCACTTTAACAAATCATTTGATTTGACACAAAGGACTATATTCAGATACTTTAAATTCCACTTTAGTCCCTGAAACAAAGGTTTTTGGTGGGCTGAGTACTTAGAAACAGCCAATAGGAAACACCAGGCAGAGACACCCACCTTGGGTAGGGTTGGAAGCGCCTGAGCGCGGCCAGAAGCATCTGCAGATCTCTCTGTGCTGTAGTGCTTATGAGCCTATGAGGAACGTCACAGTGTTACAGAAAACAGACAGCCTTTGCTATACTTTCTAGAAATACAGAAGCGACTCACGCTTCTGAAGCGCTTCCAATACATAAGCCTAATGCCGTACTACCTTCCCACCTTGCCCAAGACTGTGGGCCAGATGCCTGGAGTGACATTCCCAAGATGCTGGGATGCAGATCACCAAGGGGTAGGAAAAGCCCATGACAAAATTCAATCAATCCAGGCACTTGCATTAGAAAATTTTCAGTTTCTTTACCCTGAAAAGACAGAAAAGCATTTGCAGTCAGGTCTCTCTTGCAACTTAAAACAGACCTAATTTTTAGTTCTCCATTATGCCCTCTTGGTCCTGCCTATATCAGAGTTACTGAACATTGCAGCTGGAAGGAGCTGATTTTACAGTGCTCCTGCCTTCAGGTCTACCTGTTCTTTACTTATCTGGCATGTTTCCTTCCAAAAGAGAGAAGAGCAAATCCTCATGCCGTGTGGTGCCACATACACCCTACGCTGCACAATTTTTTTCTATCTAGTCTCCAAGGAAGTTGTGGAATCCCTACTACGTGTTTCATTGTTCTTTTCAGAACAGTCTTCTCCCCCTCCCCAGACCTCAGACAGCAAGTCCCAGCCACACCAGGAGCAAAACATCTCTGCCTTGCTGCTTCCAAAGCGTTTATCCTACCTCCTAAAAATCAGTGTATTGTTTGGAAGCTAAATGACTAAGAGCAAATCATACAAGGAAACATCTTCAAGCACAGGACAACTAGAGGAATCCTAGCCCAAATTGCTGACAAGGAGGATCCCTTGCACAATGAAAAAAATCCCTACAAAACCCCTGCCAATATCCTCTAATGCCCATTCTCAGGTTAGCAGAACAACGGCATTAGTTAAGATTTTGCCTGGCTAAAACCTTAAAGGTGCACAGAAGCGTGCAACGGAGTAAGCCACACTTTAAAATAATTCAGTATCTTGTCTCCTCAGAGGGCCGTGATGTACAGGGGGCAGGACTAATCCTGCCCTCTGTGGACACTGAACGGGGCATATGTTGAAGAGGGCAAGGGCATGGCCACCAAGGGAGAAACTGAAGCACAAAGCGGGGAGGAACCAAGTAAACAAATCACCACTTATAAAAGACAAACCAGAAACGAGAGTGGCCTGTGTTGGGACCAATAACAAGGATTGCAGAAGATTTAGATGTAATTCCTGCTGACACAACACTTTCCCACGTGTCCTTGAACATGTCATTTAGTTCCTCTGCATGGCAATTCCAATATGAGGGTCAATACTAGGGCATGCCCAAGTAACGGAGGGGAGTAAGCAACAGCATCCCCAACTATGGAAGAGAATATGAAAGCGAATGAGGATAGAAACCAGAACTGAAGGATCCTTCTCTCCCACAAGGACTGGGACTGATTTCTCTGTTCACACATTGATTATTTTTTTTTCCCTCTGTTACAGTAAGAACTAAGAATTTCAAGGAAGGACCTGAAGTCATCATGCATTCCCAGTGCTCTCTGGTCTCCACAGCGAGTGCTGGGAATAGGTGTTGGGCATCTTCAGGTGCAGGGTCCCACCCAAGGGATGCAGTGCTGCAGATCTGAGGCAGGTCCTTCCCAGGCTGCCATCTCTGCCCTGCCCCACTACTGCCCACTCCAGCTGTGCCTGGGACGAACAACTAATGCTATGCTGAACGACTGCGGTTAATGAGGAATCAGAAGCACGTTCCATAACATCCGTGGGCAGAGCACACAAAGAGAGATGAACTACAGCTAGAGCGTGAAGCACGTCTCCGATAGAGGGTGGGGCAGAAAGACAGATGCTTATCCTAATTTAAGGCTTCATAGGAGCTTTTGGGCTAAGGGATGCTCATTTTTCTGCTGAGTGTGTGCTCAGCAAGGAGAGTAGAGAGGCAGATCAGCGTGAGCTCTTCATGCCCTCGCATACCGCTGCTTTCACAGAACCGGCCCTTTGGAGTAACTCGTCTGCTCAGCATATGTGCTTCTTCAAAGGTCCCACGATTTTCATCTTCCATAAAACCTGCACATGGCCATCAGGTACAAAGACTCCCATGTAAATTCCTGCTTCTTATTGATTAACCATCATTGGAGATATATGGTTGAGTTTAAAACCTTTTAAGTTGAGCTTTTGCACTGGCACCAGAGCACTTCCAAGCCATTTTACCATCAGTTTGGAGACATACAGTTCACGCACCAGCAAGCAACAAATAAGCTCTCATTTACTTTCAATCTTTAAAACCATTTCAGTTCTCAGGGGAGGCTGTTCAGAGACACCAGCACAAGTGTCACAGAAACACTTGGACATGAGATACCAGGCAGCGGCTGGCGAACCCCTCTCTTCACAGCAGAGCCTGCAATTGCAAACAAGGTCACAGCCACCTTCCCCCTGAGGGCTCAGCAGCACTCATCTTACCAAGCTGACCCCCTTTCTGGCTCTCCTCAACATACCACCCCCCAAGACTGATGAGGAGCACGAGCAAGTCAGGGAAAACAGGGGAGTGAGTTTTAATTGCGAGGAGGAGAGCATGACAGGCACCCTGGGACAGACCCAAGGTCTGCGGAGCCTGGTGTCCCCTCTCAGACACCGACACCAGGCAAAAGCGAGGAAAGCGCAAGCAGGGTGGCCCTCCCAGGTGCTCCTCGGGTGCTGACTGGGCAATTCCCTGAACTTGAGAGGAGCAGGGCATTTCCAGCTCCCCTCTTCCTTGCCCTCCAGATACTTGAGGGAAACTGAGGCAAAGAGCAGGCAGAGACTCACAGACAAGCCCCCCTCCCCTACGCTTCCCCCCACAAGCAAAGGGCATCCCTGCTTGCCATGGCCCCCCACCCAGGAGTGCACCCCATTTTGCTCTTAGGCTCTGCTTTTCCGTGATGTTCGTGTTGCCCACTTACGGTCCCGGTTGGAAAAGTAACCGTGCTGGCGGCCAGATGAACCTGCAGGGGGGAGACAAGGCAATTATCACTGGGAATGTGTCAAACCCTCGCCCTGCACAGCATTGGTTCAGCAGAGAAAAAGTTTACTCAGCTTGTGGAGCAAAACTTGGTAAGGAATGAAAGCGCCTTCGCTCTCCCCACTCGGCTCGTTTGCACTCTTGCCAGCACTTCCCCCCTTCCCACCCACAGCAAGACATGCATGCACAGACGGACACACTCGTGCTCTCAAAGTGCTGAAATAAGCCTGTAAAAGAGCCCCGTGCCTCTAGTGGAGATGATGCTTCCAAGAAATACAACCACAGAAAAACCTACTGAATGAAACAGGCTGAAGCAATCCATTCTGGTTGAATGTAAAAAGGGGCTTGGGGTCGGGTTTGGGGTTTTTTTTTGGATAACGGCAGGCATTGCCTCAACTGCACGCTATGGGGAAAAAATGGTCCCAGGTTCAAGAAGGGAGAGCAGCTGCTGTCACTTTGGCTGAGCCGTGGGAAGAAGAACCCGGCACCTTCCCAGAGGCTGGTACCTATGCTGAAAGGCAAGTTTGTGACAATAAGAAGAGAAAGAATCAAGGTGAGAGGGGGGAAAGCCTTTAACAGTACAGGCACAGCAGCATCTCCTAATGTTTAGAAAACCAGAGTACACCTCAGAGGGGGTGTCTGCCCCCAGCAATGTCAGGGCCAGCTTGTGAGCTGAGCCGGTTACCTTGTCTCTAGAGATTTTTCTATCTCCATGTGTAAAACCAGAGACAACTACTCCAACTGCCTTGGTAAACCAGTCTGAGGTCTGCGAAGACCTAATTATTTAAGTCTGTGAACCACAAAGCACTTTCAGCTGGAAAGCACAATATATGAGCAAATCAGTACCTGTGTTTTCTTGCACAGAAGGGTAAAAAAAGGAAAAATGTTAAACAAACTGAAGAAATAATTGTTTTTGTACCAAAAAAATCCCACAGCACTGGAGGATAACGGTCATACTGCAGTGATGTGCATTAGTCATGATCAGCACACATAAAATCATCTTGAAGATACTAACTACAAACAACTGTTACAAGATTTTACAAGAGCGTGTTTGTTGTACCAGTGTCTCGAAACATCACATTAAAAACAAACAAACAAGATCAGATAATTGCTTTGAATGTGGTTTTTGTTAAGTTTGGGGTCCTAGATGGCTTTGTGCGTATGCCTAGAAAGCTGAACCACAGGCTTGCTTGTTGTCCTCCTACTCATCTTCGCTGGGAGGAACAGGAGATGTTGGTGCAATCACACCAGTGCAAATCTGGACAAGGCCTGCCTGGAGTCCCTTAAGACCCTCAAACACTCACTAAAACCTACACAGATTTCTTTGGAGGACTGATGCTTTAATATTCCTCCAGCTCTTCTGTGTCACCTCAAGGTTTAAAGCACACAAGCAGTGGTAGCGGGCCAAGTCCGGTCCCACGGTCACAGCGTTACATTCCTTCTAGACCTATCCATTGAGGGAAGTAAATAGAGACTTGGCTGCTGGTGTGACTCCCAGCAGCTGCTTCCATAACACTGGGCAAGCACGGGATGTGTGGACGAACAGAAAACTGCCCTGGATGAACACCAACCCTATCTTACTCCATTTTTCTTAAAGAAATTCTGTCCCAGAAGGACCTGCCCCCACACCCCTCACAGGATTGCCCATGTGAAGAATCTTTTTTGGTTTAATCCAAAATTTGAAGTTCAAATGATGCTTATTCGGCAAGGATGGGATAAATCAGGTCAGGGACCCAAGGGCACGTTCCCATAAACTCCCACCATGGCTTTGCTCAAATGAGCAACCACATCACGTGCTACACCACTTGCAGTGCTTCTAGTCCTACCAACTCGAAGTAGAGGGAGCTGGACGACACTGCTTGCTGCTAGAAAACGCCATACGGAGAAGGTGATGGCCATGCCGCAGCCTCTCCTGCCAGTGTTACCAGCGCCAGCAGGGTCCAAGCTACGTCAGCATGTACTGCAACCTCATCCCTGGCTGCACAGGAGAGAGCACGCAGGTGGGGACCTGGGACACATCCTAAGCCAGGGCAGCAGCCTGGCTGGATCAAAGCATTACTATAAGCACAAAGATAGAAAATACAGTACTTATTGAAACTTTCCTGTTGCATGGCCAGGACCAGTTTTGCTCCTATGTGAGCAGCAGCTGCAACCTCCAAACAAAGTCAGCAGGACCCACACAGGGGAGTCTTGGCCTCCCACCGACACCTCTCTCCAGATAGTCCCACTCCTGATCCTTTCAAATGCGATGGGTCTCTAACTCTTTTACTTCTTATTATACATCTGTCTTAAGCCATAGTAGTGCCCTGCTTCACAGAAGACAAGTCAAAACCACTCCACTCCCTGCCTCTGCTACAGCAGACACACGATGGCAAGTGAGGATTGGGATGCAGCTCTAGTACCTTCCCCACCTGCCCAGGACAGCCAGCTAGGGGAGCTCCTATCCTTCACCTTCTGAGATGAGGCAGAGCAAAGCTCAATTATCCAGGTCAGCTGCTAAAGAAAGCATCACAAGCAGGTCTCAAAGAGCCTAGAAATTAAGTTGTCTCGGACTGCAGCAGCTGCCCTCCATGTCAGGGAAGGGCACATCAAATGCAAGAGGAGCGCAGAGAAGCAAGAGCTGAGCTACACTTTTTAAAACCCTAAGGCCAAGTCTGGCCAACCTGAGGTCCCAAAGCAATATGTGACAGAAAATTAAAGCCAAGTCAAGCCCCCAGACAAGATGCTGGAGGGCTACAAGGCCACACAGCACGTGTCTTGTACACTCACAGCTGAAGCACTTACGTGGGGAGTTCTCCTGAAACATCCTCTTTTAACTGAGATTGTCATTGCAGCCAGAACCCCAAAGAGCTGCGTCGATGCAGCACGCCGTTCTGTCACTGAACTCTATGCAAGAGGAGAACTGATGTGGAAGAAAATTAATCTAATCTTTCAGTGCCTTACCAGGTTTGAGGACTTAACAGAAGAGCAACCAAGTGCATCCTGCGAGAGATTTCTGGGAATGAGTGGTCACAGAAAATGGGTATGAGATATAAGTCACAGACAGTGCAACAAGCCACTCTGGTGCCAAAAGCCTTCCATCACTACAGAGCATTCAAGCTAACTGCAAGCCATAACAAAATTCTCAGAACCACTTAGTTTTGCACTATTAACTAAACAATATAATAACCACTATGCAATAAATTTTCTTTCATTATTCCACCATTAACAGCAACTACAAAGCACCAAGTTCTGCTTCTACTTTGAGGAGCAGATAAAGATTCCAGTTTAGTCCTTTCCAGTTAAAATGAGATAAATGTTTTATGCCTTCTGCAAGAACTGCAGAGTCAACAGAAATACCAAGGGCCAAACCCAGAGGGATCCCGTTACTAACTCAAGCTCCATCTAGAGTTAAACAGCATCCACACTGTGGCATAGGAAGCTTCTCCCTTTGCACAACAGTGCCAGGTCAAGATCAATGACATCAAAAAAACGTTTACAAGCTTTTTTCTGTAACAGCAACAAGAAAGAAAAAAACTAAATCACAAGAATTGCAAAAGAAAGGCCAGTCAAAGGTAGAAATTTATTCCACAGCCCTGCGCAGGGAATCCACTTCTGGACAGCTGCCTAAAACTCAGCATCCGCCTTCTGCTGGCTCAACCCCCACTGCTCTTGGCAGGTGAGATAGAAAATTGGTTATAAAATGAGCCCTATATTTTATAAGTTTCATAAACATTTTTTTTAATAAAAAAAACTAGAATATGAGGTATTCTCAGAGATCCTGTGCCAGAGAGTAATGTGGTCTAACTTGGAAACAGAGTTACCACCTGTTCATGGCACTACTCTTTTAATCTTCATTTCTGTTTTATGAGCTGACCAACACTATTTTATTAGCTGACAATTAGTTTAGGTTGATTTAATTAAACAAAATTGATTACACTCCCTCTTTCTTCCAGGGAAAATTTTCTGCAGGACCAGAGGTTTGAACAAGTCAGAGCCTGTATCAATACACCTATATTCCAGATCTTTTTGTCAAAAAACGTTAACATGACAATTCAGGTGTGCAAGTGGACACAGAGATGTTCTAGGTACGTGTTAAAAACAAAAGGCAGGCTCTGGCTTTCTGTAGAAGCAGAGGTGGCGGTTTGATATCAGGTAGCACTACTACTTAAGATGGACAGTATACCAGATCGGAGAGAGGTGGAAAACAACCTAATCTGAAAAAACTAACTTCTTATTTCTCAGGGAGATCAATTCCTTAAACCATGTGGCTGCAGAAATGCTTGAGTCAGTGGAACAGAAAGGGCAGTGCAGGGGTGGGATGAGCAGCAGGCATGGCAAAGGGGTAAATTGTAACGGCCACTGGAACATGGCTCATTTAGCTCAATGCAAAGGCGAACACATGGACGTTTTCTGCACGGCACTCTTAAGAGTTAGCACTTGATCTAGAGTTTGAAGTTGATGAAAAAATCTGTTGACGTCAACAGGCCCACAGGTGGTCATCTGCATCTTGAACAGATGCCTCTAAAATAGCTGTTGCACACCAGGTTTCCTGCAGGTGTTTGCACTCCTGCGAGCACATACACTCCTGCATCAGCATTCAGCTTAAAGTACCATGTGTCTGCAAAATCCTGGTCTACAGTGAAGACGACAGCATAGGGTAGAGATCTTAGCTGTAACACATCTTTGGATTTGTCTTTGTTGTTGCAGCTGTTTTATTCTTCTCCCTGCCCCGCCCCCCCCCCCCCCCAAATTTTTTTTTTTTTTTTTTTTTTTACTTTTGTAGAGCTATATCAAAAAGTCCTGATAGGGCAAACATCTCAAGTTCAGCACACATTATATGTTACATACACAGGTAGGTGCTTTAACTGTTAAAGCATTAGTCAGACTGAGAAAAGATAGCATTCATCCAGACTGGTTGTCTAGATATTTGTGTTTGGCTCATTTTAAAGATTCAAAGCAATAACTGACCAAGATCAGCAGCATGAATAGCCTTTTGAGCACCAGCCCCTACTAGGCTAAGCTTCATCACATTCAAGGATGAACTTTCTCATGTCACAATTTTACGAGTCCCGTTTTGCAACAAGACAGAACCCAGCAGTTAACTGTATCTGCAGAGCCTGCAGCAGAGGTTGTGACAACAACTCAGCCCTGGAGGCTGAATAAAAATGGCTGTAACAGTAGTAGACATTTGGGTGCAGTTAAGTATAGACAACGCTGTAGTCAAATGGCTATTCTATAAGATATATGTTGCCTTTGACACTTAGAGAGCCTTGAAAAGTGAACCACCACCATTAGTTATAACTCCCTGGCAGCAAAAGCTCTAATAATTCTGACTAATTGTCATGGAAAGTTACCCTGATTGCAAATTTGATAGTTGTAAAAATCCAATTTTGGAATTCCAAACAGGCCAGGAACATAATTAGGATCTACATTTTAACACCCTCTTGATCAATGGTGGGGTAAGGGAGACCCTTCCAAGAGCTTTGTTTTGAAATGAATGGCGCCATATTGATGAAACAACTTGGACACAAACCAGAAATTAAATTGAAAGTTTAAACAATGCAGCTGTATTTTATCATCCTGTATTGTCAAGCTTTAACGAAAATAGCTCCTAAACAGAGCCACATGTTATGCCTGTTGCCCAAAAACTGAAGGTGAATTTTAAAACCCTTTCCTAAACTGCAGGATGCCAAGATTTTCCAGCTAGAAGTTATTATTAGGACACAACAGTATTTCATATAAGTCTTGACAATGGGTTTGTATGGTTTCTGTAAAAGCAACTTCATTTTTCAAATCAGAGATGGCTTAGATGAGTGACGCTTCAAAAAAAAATAAAAATAGAACCTCTGTTGTGTACTTCTTCTTGTTCCATATACATACGGTACCAGCAAAAATAAAATCTCATTATAATCAGTGGAACAATCAATACAGGGAGTGTAAGCAGGATTCCTCCCTCATCCTATGTATCACTAATGAACATTGTTGGCTGCCTTCTAATCTCAGGACCTGGAGACAAATCTAATAGGGGTATATCGTGTGTTTCAGTGTCGCTGAGAAAACTGTAGTCAACTCTTACTTTGAGAGTTATCTCTTACCTTTGAGGATTAAAATATGATGAAAAAAACTCTTGCTAGCTGCAGTACTCTGAGAACCAGATCTTTGATAATTCTAGCAAATTGGTCAAGATACAGGAGACAGGAAATGTATAACAAGACTTAGTCTTTTTAATATCCAAGGATGGATTTGCACAGCTGGAAAATTAGGGGAAAAAAAGCTCTGGTTTTTGGCTTGTGAGCTGTTCAAATAGCCTAGAGGATTTTAGGGGGTGCAACTCATACAAATTAAATGGGATTCTACCACATTTATTTACTGGAGCACAGTATTTAAGATTGCAAGATTCAATTCCATGTTGAGTAAAAATTTGCTGAAGACTGAATAGCATTTTAAGTTCTACCAGCCTTCCCCATAAAAGTTTGTGTTCAGTCTCAGTTTTGAATACCCGCAATCCCAGAAAACAAGACAGAAAAAAGCTCCAGGATCATAACCCTCCAGCTGAATAGGTTCAATGGCTCAACCCGCACATATGCTGGAAGAATGAGGTATTTTAATTGGATCTATCAGGAAGCTTGCAGAGGGATGCATGCTACTTTCATCTTAGTCCACCGGATGAAGGAAGGGAGATGAGATATAAAGAGATAAAAAAGCTGAGCATAAAGAGGTCCATGCGATGCCTCCCAGCCTCCTTCGCACTGGATAAACATGTCTGTCAGATCCTGAGGTCAGGCTAAAACCGCCAACAACGGTGGTCTGTAAGTCTGAGTATCTTTTATGTTCCTGTGCAACACGGGCTTTCCGACAGCAGAAGAAACAACTTCATTGGATAGCTTCCACGGAGTGTCACCCATCACCCATTTCACTCGCATGCTCCCACACACAAGCCGCTCTTGCTAGGAGTTGGACACCGTATGCCTAGCAGTACGACAGCACGGAAAATACAGGCTGATAGGAAGGGCTATGAGCAGGCTGTTACCCTGAGATTACAAGCAGGTGACCCCGCCAGCAGCTCGTTGCACTCACATTGGCAGACTAGGCTACGTGTGCTGCGCTGGCAGGCACAACACTGGTACCTGGACTTAAGGCAGTTTCTTTATGCGGGATGGTGCTAACACACAGAGATAGCAATCACCCCAAGGTCACGCAGCATCACCAACACAGCGCTGTACCATGTGGAAATACACCGTAGTCCAAACCAGGCATGCGAATCAGGCAGGGATGCTCAACCCTCTAAAGATACCTCCATTTCTCCTTCCTACTCCACTGCCTCCTCCTCCTTGGGGCAGCCGAGACAACTTGGTGTAAATGAGTGCTAGATGCCCAGTTAGGCAGGCAGGCAGATGAACTACCTTTCTTCATGTATTAGCTCACTGCCTACTAAACGCGGATGTGGTACATGCTTTCCTCCCATATATTAGGGATATTAAGTGCATTATGGAGGCTGACAGACTCACTATAATAATAGAGGTCACATATGCTCCTTGGGTGGACCATGAGAAAAGCTATTTTTACCCAGCTTTTTACCCAATTTATTACTGCATTGCAAATTTTTGTGTCACTAAATGCTACCTAAATGTCAGGACGAGGAGGTGGTTTTTAATGAGGTTGCTACTCCCATTCATCTGCCACTGTTCAATACCTCATGATCATTTTTTCTCTCTTAGCAGACTAACAAGACTGTAAAAGAAGCAAGATAAACACCAGCTAAATAACTTAGATGTTAAAGGGTAGTATGTGAATATGGACTTCAAAAGGGCACCACGCTTTGCAGCCTAGTGCTCTGCTCAAGTGGCTAAAAGAGCACTTTGAAGAGGAAGCATCACCTGTACTGGTCTGTGCTGTGGCACGTTTTCCCTACAACCCTTTCATGGCTAATGAACAGCCAACAATGCTTGATAAAAACAGTGTCTGCTACTGATCAAGTACTGGTTGCTTTGTATCACACTTGAATCTAACAGGAAGAAATGTCCAAGAAGATGTATTGTCTAAGTTCAATGTTTTATCAAAACCAGATGAGCACACATAGCCCGAGGTCCTGGTCAAAAGCCAAAACACACAAGCAGGAAACTGCAAGCGGGTAAAATGTGACACTTGGAATAAAAAAATGGGTAGTTACCTTTGTGCCAAAAAACAAAGGCATTTTTACCATGATGGTACAGTGTATCTGGAACACCTCTGCCTCCTGAAACAGAGCACTGTGGTTGCTACAAAGCCTTTTCATGTCAGGCTCTGCTGACTGGAAATCCTAGCTGAGACCACCTCTGGATGATGTACTCCAGTGCCTTTGCTTTTACACATTCATTTACACAGATGCGTAAACATGTGCACATACCCTTGTGTCTGTGCCGAGAGGAAAACCGCTTCCATCACAGCTATTTTTACTCTCTTTGGACTACTGCTGAGAAACTTTCTGAACCATTTCCTTCAGGCTATGGCCTTGGGCTTCAGTGGAGAACCTTGTCCAGTGTTCTCCTCAAAGACACGCCCTTATGGGAGAGAATAAGGAAGACAGAACTGCCAGTGGTTTAGCCCTGACTTTTCCATGACAACCCATTTCCCCCCCTCCCATCCCTTGCCCTACTGTTTCAGCTGCCCCGTTTCAGTCTAAGTCTCTTTGGTTTTCACCGAAGCCAACTTTGGAGACATGGAGACATGGAGCTGTGTTTAAGCCAGAATGGACATGTCTTTTCTGATGCGAAGCCCTAGCTTCTTCTACAGTTTCATTAGCTCCCAGCTGCTAAGGAAACAAGGGCTCAGCGGTGCTTACTGAACCCACGTTAATCCCAGGACAGCCAACTCAAAGTACCAGTTGGCTTGTGGACTTCATACACCTGCCACGCGTACTTAAGCAAACAGAGTCTAAACCATCTGTGACAAGAATGTGAAGGGAATAGAAGGCACTAAACCATCGTCAAGCTCTGCTAGCACATTTTTTATGTGCTAAATCGTTGTGTTCAATTAAATTCTAGCAAGAAAACTTATATTGAGTGAGTCTGTCACATTCCTGGTAAGGCACAATTCACCGCTGCCCATCGAAAAAAAGCTGAGGGTAGCAGGAAATGTCTCAAACACCCACAGATTCCTCACCCTTCAACCCCAACACCATCCCAGTAGTATCTGCCTAGCCCCATAAATCCCACCTACATTTTGCATCATGAAAATTAGTAGCAGAAGAGGCACGCTAGCTCCCAGTCATTTTAAGTCGTCTACCCAGTCAAAGTTAAAAATCTCTCGGAAAAGGCACTGCCCCATCTACTGCCATATAGGCAACACCACAGCTCCCTTGATAACACACACACACACTCCCCGTTGCTGAAAAGTAATATAGCTGCGTATAGCTGTTGGAAAGAACTGGAAAAGAGTTTTTAAGGTTCATTAAAATATTTCAAAAAGTCACTTTGATTTAAAAACCCACCTTAATAAAGCCATATTTATAGTTTCTTTCCACAGTCTTCATCCATTTATACAGCTGCAGTTCCTCTAAAAGACAGTTCAAAGAAATGCAGCTCCAGGCACCCAGTCAGAGCCTAAAAATCCACTGCTGAGTTGCCCAAGATTTTACTAATAAAATTTGTCTTCAGCGATATAAATTGAAAGTCAAAACAGAAACCTGCTCACAATCCACTGCAGTGGGTTTTTCAATCTGCGGCTCAAGTGCATGAAAAAAGGGTGTTCCACACGACCTCCGACTGCTGGAGGGAGATAAGGAAAGAAACACGGTAAGTAGGTGTTGAAACTTCTTAGAAATCTGACCGTACCCTGGGGTATTTTCATCTGCTCAGAGAAACAGGCACTCCGGTTCTGATTTGGAGATCAGAGTAGCCACTTGATGAATTCTAGAAGAATGGGTCAACTAGCAGCCATTTCCTTTCATGGCCTCTTACAAAAGGCCATTCTCCCAGCTAAAGCTTTCACACAAGCCATTTTACCAACAAAAAGAGACTTCACTTCCCCCTCCCTCAGGTACAAGACACCCCAAGGAGAGGCAGCGAGCTGCAAGAGCACAACACACCAGAAGCCACTCTCAAGATGCCACTCCCGAGAGTGGCAATGAGATTCAAGATAGCTGCACATGTAAAAACCACCAAAAAAATCCCTACTAGTGCTTGGGTTACAGCCTTCCTGCTCACTCAGTAAGCTACAGGTCAGAATTCAAGACTAGAAATAGTGGATAAAGTTGGAATTGCTGAACTCATCTAATAACAACAAAGTTTTATACTCTGCAACTGTATTATGCAACATTAAAATTAGGATAGCATCAAAAGGTGCACAGAAAACTGAAGAAGATACTTGTTTTCCAACATTGCTCCCCTTCAGCTACAGCAGACTCAAAGCCTTTACAAGCTGTTCTCAGCATGAAAAAGAAATCTATTGCGCAGAACCTGGGGAAGCAATCAGGCAGCGTACAACCTTCTGTTAAGCTCTCCAAAACCCAGCCCTGTGCTCAAACAAGCAAGTCGCGCCCCCCCCCCCCCCCCCCCCCCCAAGTCCCAACCAGAGCAGGGCAATCAAAGTCTGGAACAGCAACAGCAGCTCCTAATCATGTCCCAGACCCCTTGTTCCACCTTGCAGCCCACTCATCCAGTCTGTCAGGACAGCAGCTCCCGCGCCACCGGCAAAGGTGGCACACAGCACCAGAGGCAAGCGCGTTCAGCAGAAGCTTTGCTCAGGGAAGCACAGTAAAAACAAGCAGAGCTCGAGGCAGATACTCAGCTGGTACCAGAAAACACCAGTTGGGTAGCCCTGCGATGGAGAGCAGAAATAAGGCTGGGAAAGAAGAGGTTTCAGCTGTTAGTAACTGTTCCTTACACAAGATACCTTTCGCCAAATCTATCAGAGCAGCACTTCTTCAGGGTCTCCTTTATTCCCACGCAAGAAAGGGAATGCTGACAGCTGCACAAGCTGCCATCTGGCAGGCCCTGCCGTATCTGCGAGTTTGCTCAGCGCTTACACAGGGCCCTGGTCTGAGTGGTCTCTCGGTGCTACTGAAACATTGCTGTTAAATAACAGAACACTATTTAACTGGCAAAGTCAATTAGTACACAAGCAAAGCTGAAAGTTGCTTTTTTATTGTTCTAAATGTAAAACCACAAAAGTGTATGTTGAAGGGCCAACAGATGACAAACAGGACAAGAGTCAAGCGTGTTATCAGTGGATGGGGACAACCGAATCATTTTGAGCTTGCAATGTAACACGTAGACCGAGAAATGCTGTAACTGGACTGAGCAGCAAATGCCTGTTAAGAGTAGCAAGGCTAATGAGAACAGCAGGACAGGGGATATCTTCAACGGCCAGACTCCACATACTAAAATTCTTTAATTTCAATTACTATGAAATTCCAGCCCTTCTCTGATAACATCTAGAAGGCAAACGTTACCACAGCACAATCTCCAAGGAAGCAAATTTCAAAATTGAAATGACCTTTGAAATATTTGCCTACATCACTTTTGCCAAGAAACTTGGGGCAGTTTCATCTTTCACCATTGCTGATTCTCAACTTTTGGCAAATAGCACACATGTTAGGTTGTTATTATTAGTAGCAGTATTTTAAATAGTGCCCTAGAATCCATTTGCCCTTTGGTATTGAAGGAAATCAAAAGGAAAAAGAAAATTAAAAAAAAAAAATACCCCCCACTCAGAAATAAGACTTAGCTAGCTAGCGTGCCTGGATTCAATCTATAGCTCCTCAGAAATCACAGGCCAGTGGAAGATTAACTCAAAATCATGGGATGGGAATGCATATGGAATTCTCATTCCGCTTACAGGAGGGTAAATTACATTTTTTTAATCTCTGAAGCTCGGTTGATGTTTCAGTTAGGCAGCGGCTGAAATATCTGCCCAGCCACCTCCTGTTTATATTGGGATGGGACAAATTGCTCCATTTCCATCAGCCTTTGCACCAGACAATGTGTTCTCAACACTTGCTCACACAGCGCAGGTAGGAGAATCCTCAACCTCAACACTAACGCTGCCCATGCTTTTCAAAACTGAAGGCACCCTTCCCTGCCACATTCCCTGAACAAAAACAAAATATTACTGACAGGGTTACAGTGCCCTGGGGACACAGACAATTGCTTTCTTATTTCACACCCCTTGGATACATGCATCTAACACCAGATGTCCGTGGAATATTTCATTCTATAGAGGGCTACCAATTTCCCTCATCATTTTTCAATTAACAAGCGATTATGTTTAGCATTGGCAAGGACATGGGGTGTTCTGAGCACACTGTGAACAATTTCAGAAGGAAAGTTGTGCCACAAAGTCACGCGTCATACAAGAACACTGACATGAACTTTAAAAACAATCATTATTCAAAACATTTTTTGTGACAACCTTCCCCCACATAAACCAAGATGACCTCAATTTCAGACAAACCACAAAATGCTGCCCAAGCTAGGGCCACTTTGCTAGCAAATTATAATGTACCCCTCCCCCAGATAACTTGGCCTTGCCTAAATTAGTCCAGCTGTTTTATTTTGTGAATTGGAGTCTAAATGCATAGGCAGAAGAACCACATGATTTTAGGTTCACTGATGCACAAGGGGATTTTCTCTAATAATCCCATTCATCATTACAGAAGCTAGACGTGTGAACGATGATCCCCTAATATCCTCCAGGGAGAGCTAAGAGTCTCAAATTCAACAGGCCATTCAGGGGGTTGCATCTGTGGCTCGGAGAAATATGATTAAGTGCCTTAACTAGAGGAAACTGCTTTTTCTTTCTTCCCTTTTAATGAACAGCTCAGAGTTCAGAACACAGGAAAGAGACAAAGCGCCTGAAAGCAGTCACCAGTGCATCAAAAGGATCTGGAAATTTCATTTTGAGTTTCTTCAAGCTACTTGCGACCTATACGGCTAGCAACAAATTTTACATCCTCTGTTGTATCTTCACCTGAAAGGCTAAGAGGAAAAGGTCATGCTTGCCCCCAGGACTGAGGATCTCCTGGCCTGGACAAAACCACACAAAAGGCCAGTGAATATTTTGACACGTTCAAGATGGAAACATGCCAATTTACACCAAGGCAGGATCCACCCCCTTTTACCATCAGCTCAACAGACAAGTCTCCCATTGTGAGCATATGAATATAAAGTTTTATATTAACTGAGTTAATGATGTCATGGCTAGTAACTCTTCCCTCCTGACTTTCAGTGATTTCCCCACATTTTTCACAGGACATAAATTGCAAGTTCTGCTAACCACGCAGTGGTAACTGTATGGTTTTTTCCCCTTTGCTTTCTCCTTCTCACTTTATTCCCTTCCCATAAAGAGTTTTAGTTATATGAAAAAATTATATTGGTTGTGACTATAGGCAAAATGTCCATCAATCAAATCCCTACAAAGTTTAAAAATCATAAGTAGCCTACAGCACTCTTCACCTTGGGACAGTCCTGCATTTTGCAGTTTCTGTATCACAGCTTTGCCCACAGCCTTTTGAGACACTCAAGACTAGCAAATTACAGTGCAAAGTTCATAGCAAGCAGCACTCTGACGAGGATTCTAATAAAAAGAATGTAAAAGATCAAGCAGAGAACCTGCTTTCAAATTTTGTTAGCTGGCGTTGAAGGATAAATCTCAGTAAGCACCATCGAGTCGAGAAGAGAGGCAACCAACAGCTCAACTTCTCAAAAAAGTCACCAGTTATGCCACTCCGACCCACTAGTCCTCAGTAAAACATTCAGATCAAAGGAGCAAGTTGCTTTAATTTCTCTCTCTCATGGCTTACATTAACTACTAGCTAATGCAATATGTTTTCACTGTTGTATTCTATAGAAAGTCAAGCAACACTGAAACACTGTTCAGTTACTTGGAAGTTACTTGGCTATATTACATCTCCTACATACGTCATCATACAGATTTAACATATGGGTCAATATAAGCGCGTAAATTGGGACTAACTTCATTGAAGCCAGCAGAATTATGCTGCCATATAGTCAGTGTTAGATGAGAAATGGGGCTGTCGCCTTCATAGCTCAGCTATCTGACTGGAACATTGGACTATGTAATGGAGGAGGCTCTTTTTTAAGAGGGGAAGAAGTGAGAAAGAAAAGCAATGTAATAGCACGCAGAAGAGTTTGCACTTTTTGAGTTTGAACTCATTGCCTACTTGCTTGAGCCACAGAAGTTACTTCAGAAACATCGTGACATGCCGGAGCTGGAGAGTGTTTTGCTCTTACACTTCATCCTTACGAAGGTGAAAAGGAGTCAGAGCAATGGTGTGGCCTCTGCCAGCCCCACCAGAAACTGTTATTGATGCCATATTCCCTTCCTATGCGTTACTCCCTTTGCTAGCTAGAGAGTCTACAGCATGTAGTATAATTCCTGTTACAGGAAGGAGAAGTTAATGCTGAATCTGGAGAAGCCAGGGAAGTATCAAGAGATTTCCAACAGCTGACGGCTGCTCTGGAGGAAAATCCAGCTGCTCCTTTCCAAGCAGTGACCTGTTAAAGTTGGAACAGCAAATTTCCAAACCAGTCCGTAGCCATGCCTGGAACAATGAAGCGTAAATAAATTAAATTCTTATCTCGGAAAAGCTTATGAGTGTCTCGCTCTGTATGCAAGCTTTTCAGGAAATGGGAGAGGGGAAAAAAAACCTTCCAAAAATTCTGCACTAAAATCATTTATACTTTTAGCAGTCAGAGGAAGAGAAAGGGAAAAAATGAATAAGAGAATAGCAACCTTTGATCGGACAGAACAAGCAATGCTGTCTGTTAAAGGTCTTTTCCAACCTAAATGATTCTACAATTCTGTGGGGGAGCAGGAAAAGCTCTTTAGGTTCTGGCACTCACCCTTCATCAAAGGTAGCAGGAGTTCAACCCCATACATGTGCAGGTACGAGTGGCACAGCCTTTCTGTTTGAGCACAACCAGCGATTCCCTACACAGAAATCCACTGAAGAGTAACTTGTTCTGCTGCTCGCAGCACATAGCCTGCCTATATGGTCTCAAAACAATACAGGCACAAAGTAATGCCAGTTCCTTATGTTCCCACCAGCCAACGGAACAGGCGGGCAGGGAGACAAGCAGGACAGGGAGGTGATCAGCAGTGCACTTGCTCCGTAGCAGAGCTGGACTTGCTTAAAACACAGTCATTTGCCCTGTCCTTTGAAAGGGCGTAATTTTCAAACAAGTTTCAACACCTGGAACATCTTTCAAACACTTTCACATTTTATGTGGACACTGACTGGTAGCAGTGGCTCCAACGCTTGCTACAAGGGTTACAGAAAGGGAATGTTAAAGAAGACTTGCAGCAATATTAGGCAACTACCCTCGTTAGGCAAAGATCTCAAAGCAACAAACACCTGAGCAAAAACTTTAAGAGCTACCAAAAATTGCTTATGACCATCGGAAAGCTATCTTCTTGCAGACCAGAGCAAAACCAAAGTTAAGCCAGCTGCTTTTACCTGGGGATAAACCATACCACATGAAAATGCTGTGCAGGATGTATAGACAAAGAGCAGTTATGACATGAAACAAATGTCTCCTGAATTCAGTCATTTCCCACAGGGAGTAAAAGTTAATCACATAACCTAAAGACCAGGCAACTGAACTGCATTTAAAAGTAATGATGCAAACCATTCTTGAAAAATAAAAACTAGATTTTTGCCTGTACTTAGATTTTGACATTAAGACCATTATTTCAGTTTGACCTCTGTGTCACCTAAGACAGAAAAAAAATCATCCTCACTATCATAAAACAATACCACTACAGACACTTGCATTGCATTTATCTTACAGTTTTATGAAAACATTTCTCCCAAGAACTCTGTTAAACATCTAGTGCTTTCTTAACTAACCAGAGGTTCTTAACGAAAAGAAAGACCAAAAAAACTGCAATCAAAAATTCTTAATTCCAGACTGTCTTCAGATGAAAAGTACTAAGACTGTAGTCAGGACAGGGTGGGGGGTGGGGAGCAATTCAGTAACTTTGATTTAGACTAAATGTCAGCTCTCCCTTAAAAACGTCAAAGGCAAATGTTCAAACATCCTCCCTAACGCTAATTTTATTAATACTGTCAGCAATTCTCAGTATCTCAATCTAAGACAGTGAGTCAGGCAGCAAATCAATCCAATTGCCGAATCTCCACGGGGACAGAAACAACAGAGGAAGCAGGCCAAAGAGATTGCTGATAATGGATATTTAGTCTTTGTGTGGGACAAATACTTTGCTACTTCCTCACACTCCTTTTGCTGCATTACACTGGGGCGCTCAGTTAGTTGTGGTTTAAATGCCTAATATAGCCACTTAGATTCCGATGCCTAGAATTTTTATATGGGAAGAATTCCTGCCTTCCGCTCCCCAAGTGGATTTGCAGCTGACTCACAGGATGTGCCACCAAGTTTGGGGGCTGTGACTTTCCTGGGTGGAACGAGGGATACTGTTTGGTGGGTAATCCTGAGAACTAGGGCAAGTAATGCTGTGCTTTGGAGCTTTTTGTCTCCTGCAGCCCATGGAACACAAGCACACCGCTACGACCACACCTGCAGGTCCCCATTATAGCAAAAAGCCACCCCCACACACATCAAAACTCAACAATTTCTTGACAGTGACACCGAGGAAGATCACAGCTAAGACCACAGGAATCACTTGTTAAACAAGCTACTGAATTAATCTGGCCATGAAAACTGGGTTTACCCCCTTTGCTCTCGTTGGTAGAAAAGAAAGCAGGCATTGGGGGTTTATGCCCTGGACAAAGAACATGCCCAGCACCTCGGGGTGTTTAGAGCTGTTCCTGACAGATTTAACAGGACACAACGGCATATACCGAGGTTCTGTCCCCCCAGACACCCCTCCTCTGAGGCACAGCTATCTGCAAGACATCAGTCCCTGCCTACATGGCACACGTAGGATTCACCTGCCCCAATTTAGGCACCTGAAAGTTAGATGTTGAAGTCCAAGCTAGCCACCCTGGCCTCTCTTCATGCTCCAAGGCAAAGAGCGGGTGACATGTCACTCTGTGACAGACCTCCGAGCTAGTTCATCCCGCTGGAGGACCCTGTTATTCTGTACTGACTGTGTGGGGAGCGTAGCATAACTCCAGCTTTCAGATTTCCACCCACAGAGCTCACAGCCATACAGGATATACGTTAACCTTTGCTTTTTATGTTCTTTGCTACCAACTTTTTATTCATGCCTCCAGCACATAAAAGATTTTCAGCTCTTAAAACGAACAGGCAGCTAGGGTTTCCAGTGCATTAATGAAAAATGCAATGCGGAAGAGTTTGAGACCTGCTGGGCACCGAATGGCTAATAAACATAGCTGCATTTTCTTGCCAGCATTATTTTTCCTGCTTGGTTATGTTTAGTTTAAGGGACTAACGAGAAGCTTCTCCACATGCCTGCACGTGGAGGTTTTATTTCCTTTTCATGTGGGAATGGGGCTCGTGTTTGATTTGCACTGACCCTTCTTCCCACACAATGCCAGATCCCTATCGCCTTGGCCGCAGGCCACACGTTGCCGTTTGAAATGTGGTCCCTCAGGTAATTATCTGAGGAACATTTACATGGAAATCGATGGTACAAACTCACAGCTGTCAGCCTGGGCTCTGAGCTTGGCTGAGCCAAAAAGGGATTCAAAGAGAAAAGTCAGCTTCTAAATATAAATTAAGGGTTGGGATTTTTTTCTTCTTCCTTACAGATTTTTAAGAGGCAGAAGTGAAAGGTGAAAAGTGGTTCTTCTTGATGGGACAAACATTAGATCCCTCAAGACATCTGAAAATTTTGATCAAATTACTTTGTGCCTTCAGCTGTTATCATGCAGGACTGGGCACTCTTTCAAAGGGAAATTGCACAGAGACTAAAGCATACGCTCATTGGCACGAAAGATCAAGTCATCTGTTAAAAGTATTTGGACTTCTTTGAGAAAGTTAAAACGTTTTACACCAGTCATTGTGTTAAAGCGCTACAGTAAAAAGAATCCAGTAAACCCAAACACAAAGAGCAAAACTAATAGGTAGGATATCCGCTGATTCACTCGCTATGTTATTTCTTAGCTAGGCCTCCAGTACATGTAACCCCGAGGGCTTCTCTTGCCATACCTGGGTTGACTTCAATCAGTGTCCTTAAGATACTTTTTCCAGTTTCCCAGGTTCTTAATACTTTCTTCTGGGGGCAGGGGTCGGGGGTGGGATCCACATTGCTGCAGTCTCCCCCATAGTTTCTGGGGATGATCAAGGTAGCGCACAAAGTTAAAAAATGAAAAAGTTTCCCCATTTCAGAGAGATTTTGTGATGTGGTCACTCAGAAACACACCATCCAAAGGACAAAATCTTCTTAGCTATTCACTTATCAAGGTGATTTCTAGGTTTCTGATTACCTGAGCCACAGTATCTAGAGAACACTTAAGAGAGTCTTCTGGCAAGCCACTGATGAACATGTTCAAGAATTTTTAGAGGACAACATGAGCCCAGGAGTCTGGGCAGAGGAGAAGTATGAAGCTTACCTTTAAAAAAGGAAACGAGAAGCCAACCATTTTTATATCAATACCCAGAAAAATGCAGCAGTAAATAATCAGACTATTTATAAGCACCTGGCAGATAACAATCAAATCACTTAACAGCCAAAATACATCTGTTGAGAACAAATCATGTCAAACTAATCTAATTTCCTTCTATGATGAAATAGCAGGCCCCTTGAGGACAGAGTCAAAATAGTAGTTTGCACATATCTCGATCTTAGTATGGCTTTACTCCTAGCTTTTCGTTACGTTATTGTAAGGCAACTAAGGATGCAGAGTCTGCACGAGTCTGCTACAGGGGACACTGGCAAACTGATCACAGAATCATGGAGCAGCTCCCAAAGTTTCCTTGCCAAAGTGAAAGGATGTTCTGAATGAGACTCCGTAGGACTCCACCTCAGCTCAGGTTCTGCTGTGTTTTAAGAACAGTGAAAATAAAGAACAAAGTCTAATACAGAATGGAAAAAAGCTGTATGAATAGAATAATAACATGGTAATAAGCAAACAGTAATGTCTGTATTGAACAAAAGAATACAGTAAAAAAGAATCCTTAGCATAATCTGGGGCAAAAAAGCAGATTTTTGAAATCTGAGAACTTGCCTAAATAAAAAGAATGACTTTCAAAATTAGGAAGAATCGCAAGTTAGACCAATTGTACCTTCACAGGATGAAGAATGCCTGGATAAGCACTGGTTCTGAAGAAAAGTCCTCACATTACAGAGGATGACAAATTAAACTTTAGACACCTCCACCACGCTACTGTGACCAGAGTGAGCGCTGTGCAGGGCTGGATGATGGGCACACAGACGACAGAAATAAGGGCTCTGCTGCCCTCAGCACAGATAAAACCTCAGCTATACACAGCTTCAGATATGTCATTCCATGTGAAATTGATCCGCTTTAGTTTTGCTTGAACCAGAAAATAATTCAATTTAGCATCTGTCTAAAGAGATATCACTGCAGCAACAGCAAGCATGGCAAAGGTAAGTTGTCTGATTACAGCCCCGGCACCACGGCAGTATTGTGTGGCTTACTCTGAAGCCTACTGCTATGTGTCCCTTAGATCTCCAGCAATCCCGTTCTTGACTGTCATCTACATGGACCCTCAACTACTTACTGCTAGCAAACTGGGAACGCAAAAGTGGTTCTGCAGCAGAATGGGGAGTGCTGATGTCTCCCCTTACTCACTGCTCCAGGCTGGAGAAGCATGGACAGGCATCTCATCAGCCTGCACATCCCCAAGGAAGCCCCATCAATGCAGAGCTTCCTGACAGCTCCTGGCCTCTCTCTGGAATGTGTTTAATTTAAAAGAGAAAAAGAGGGAAAGAGGTGGGAGCAGGGGGAGAAGAAAGGAAGAAAGATTCCAGGCCCGAGATTTATGGAGAGTCAGGTCAGTGGGAAGAGGGAATTAATTATGGGGTTTTGTGTGCACGCATGATGATAACTGGGCTTCACTTGAAAATTCACAAGATATAACTGGTAACCGGGGTTGAACACAAAGCAACCAAACTCGTCTGTGCGGCTGGATCCAAAACTGACGTTCGCTGGTACACCAGTGCATATGTATGCCTTTTCCCTGTTTCTTTTTCCAGAAAAAGGTGAGTTTGAGGTTGTTTGGGGGCTAGGGGTGTAATTTGCTTCTTCAAATAGTTTTCAACAGCGGATCTGGGAAGAAGCAAAGACCACCCCTAATTCCAAATTAATTGTTAGTTGTTCAAGTGATAAAAACTGAAGCAATAACAGGAGCTTCAAATCACATAATTATATGCACTAATAGCAGCAAACAAACAATTCACATCACCTTGATATCCACATTCCCAAATCTCTAACTCAAAACAGGAACAACCAGGATGAAACCTCCACCTCCTGTTATTGCAGTATATCAGGCTAAATGCACGCCGAACTAAAATGAAGCATCGTTATCTACCACTTGTAGACTGATGCCTCCCATCGCTGCAGCCCTGCCCAGAACTGGTCCATCACCTGCAATATCAGAGCCCTCCGTTTCAGATTTCACAGTCTGCAGGTATTCACTGCTGTTTGAAAACTGCTCTCACCAGCCACCTATTTCCACTAAAGAGCCAACACCTTCCTGCAATCCGAAACATGAGAGGAGAGCAAGTCCTGTGGTTTTAACCAATTGTAATCCCACATTGTGGCCACTGAGTCTCTGAGCCAGGCTGAAGCTTAGACTGCAGGTGAATTCTCAGATCTCTACGAATTGCTCATGAGGAATGCACGGGATTTTACAGTCACTGATTGACTATAAATCAATTAGATGATCTAATTTCTGCCAGAAACACAGAGTGCCATAAAGGCACAAATGAAAAGGTGCAGGAATGCCTTCTCATTTTTAGAGAACGGAAGGCATGGATAAATCAGCCTTTTCGAGTTTCTGCTCTGCATGAACCAAGCAGACAGGGCAGCAGCTTCACATGTCATAGCATGAATACTTGCAGTTTTTTGGGTCTTTTTTGGAACTAATTAAAAACCCCACTGAAATACAGGAACACAGTCAAGCATTTTGAAACCATTTCACTGAGTGTCACCCACCCTGAAGAACGTTCCGTCTACCAAGACGGACCCAACACCAAGAAGACATTTATTTCTCTCCACCTCTTTCTTTTCTTCTTTCTGGAGATAAGCGTTACAGCCTGAGCTGGCCACGGGAAGGTCAGACATTCAGACTCTTTAATCAGTGAAACGTCAGACACTTTTGGTTTGGTTTTGGGTTTTTTTTTTTTTTTGTTTGTTTGCTTGGGTTTTTTTATAAACTCTGCTATGGAAGAGTCTTGTGTTTGAATGTGGTGAGGACTGTGTATTCTTGCTGAACCCACGAACTTGCAGGTGGCCTACGCCTTTTGTTAGGGTCTCGGTGTTCTCTGAGCTAAAAGCTCACATTACTTGAAGATGACCTCAACGGAAGTATCATCTGCTGGGTTAGCAGCCGTCAGGCACAAATCTGACATCTAGTATTCCACTGCAGTTTTCCTTAATGATATCCCATGAAAGGCGCAATAGCATCTTGTATCTCAAACAGTGGAAAGCCCACATAAAGAGACGGTCCAGCACAAATATTAGGTATAATAAAGACAACAGAGATCTGCTTATACTTTTTTCTTTTCATTATGATAAAGAGAAACTCAACTACAAAGAATTAAAAGCAAAGTAGTGTGGTTTTATGGCTTGGTCTATTGGAAGCCAGAAAGGAATCAGATTAAGAACAAATCACTTGATTTATTATGTATGTTTCTATGAATCTCACAGTCCTAGTATCTGAACGACCTATAAATATCCTTGCAATTCCTTGTGAAACAGGAACACGTAATCCCCATTTTAGATACAGGGGAACAACACGCCTTGACCAAGATCAGAGCCCATGGCAGAAAAGCCATTTCATACAGCATGTAGTTAAGCTGTGTAACAGCTTGCCACGGATGATGCACTGTAACACCACGCCAGGGATGTTACACTTGACCACATTTTTCACAGATTCAAAAAGGTTTGGACCAAGTCATAGAGAAATCCATCGAGGGCTACAAAACAGAAAGAAATCAGCTCACAGCTAAGGACTTGCCTGAGACACAGCTTGCTGGATGCAGGCTGGCAGAGTAGTCAGAAGTATTATTACTACACACTTGCCTTTTACTCACACTTTTCCATAGGCATCAGCTCCCGGCCACTGTCAGAGACAAGAACCAGGGCTAGACGGGTATTTCATCTGATCCAATGTGACCAATGCAATCCGCATGTCTTCATTCTCCATCTGCTATCCTTAGCTTCCAAGATAATGATATTTGATAAGGAATTTCTGTTCTTTATCACAAACTTATATGCTTGACATGGCTCTTGTTTAACCCACCTGGGACTCTCTTATGGAAACGAGAGCATGGAAGTTGCCAACATAAAGGAGAGAGGGATCCGATGAGTCCTTACCTCACCAAAAAGCAACAGTTGCACTTCACCACTGACCTCTTGGACCCTCATAGGAGGGTTGCTAAAGCATGCAGCTTTTGAGGAGACAGCTGCCAAGGATTTTGCAGCAAGCAAATCCCATTTTAATTCTATCATGATTTTCCTGCTCTTTGGGATAAAGAAGACAGACAGAGGGATCAAGGAAAGTGTACCTGGAAAGTGTCTGCTCTAGCAGGAGTAAGCCTCTGCTGCTTTCTCTAGCCCATAATGCCGGGGGCTGTGCGCCAAGTGGCATCGTGTCAAATCCTCGTTGTAGGCACCTGGTGGAAGCTCCACAAGCAGCTGCTCCAGGAGAATGGGCTTGAAGACCATAAGGGATTGGGACTGCAGCCAAGTCTTAACACTGCAATGCTTCCTTTGATCTGCTGAGACAGTGCTTTCAAGACAGCAGATGATGCCTGGAACAGACTTCTCTTTGCCTATGAGCAAAGTGACCAAAACGCAAAATTTATACACAGTGATTCAGACTGAGGAGGAGACGTCCAGGATTTAGCATCCAGCAAAAAAACTTGCTGTAAGGCTGAGGGACGAACCTGCTCAGGAAAGAAATGTGAAAACACCGCAGACACAAGTTACTGGAGGAAGAACAGTGCTTTGAGAGGCAGAGGCTGCACTTGGTGAATAAAGACAGTATCTCCTGAGCTAAGGGAGAGCAACTGCGGAGAGAAGGGTCAGACAACACCTCTCTGATCAGTATAGGCAAGACACAGCTGGTTGAAACCTTCTGGCTGCTGCAGGAAGTCAGCCTGAGGCTCAGTAACTCTGAAGAGTGCTGAGGGTAAGAAAAATGCAATTCAGCTGAATAAAACAGGGTTTGTGGATGGCCTAGCTCACACACGCTTGCTGCAACAACTCCTAACACAGCGGGGATACATCACCAACTGCAGAATCAGGATGGATGAACACACATAGGTTCACCTAATAGATAAATATACTTTTTAACACACCGGTGGCATTTAAACGAAGACGCCACTAACAAACCTCCAATTCTAGTTTCTGGGCTGCAATACAGTGCTATTGGGGAACCTTGCTGCTTCTCAGGTCATCTCAGAAATGGAAACTGAGGCAGCAATGGTGGTATTGCAGCATTCCCAGTGAGACAGCCAAGGACTTTGCTGGCTGAAGTTGCAGTCACAATTGTGTTGGATACTGGTGGCAACCTCCACCTAAAACCTGCCATGTTGGGAAGGGGAGCAGAAGGATCCAAAGCAGATTGCTCACTGCCCCATACCAGTAGCCGTGCAGGGTTAGAACACCTGGTGCTTCTACCTCCCGTGCCTGTTTTCCCTGCTAGACCTCCCGTCTCACCAGGCAGTAGGAGCATTCGGTTCAGCTCAGTTTTAGTCATTAGTGACATGCTGATTTATGAGCATCACTGCACAGTATCTCAGGAGCCACTGCAGACTGTAGCGGTGAATCCTCTGTACGCTGGATCCCAGCCAATGGTGGAAATAAATGTTCAGCTCTTCCCCTGCCATTACTACAACTATACATGTGCCACAGCAGCACCACTTCCCATACCAGGTGCACAGAGGCTGGCAAGCATACATATATGACCTGGCTAAACAGAATCTCTACAAATTTAAAATTATCTGGGCAAGTGCGGGTGAAGGTCACTACCGCAAGACTCCTTGTACAATTGCTAAAGTTACTGGTAGTAACAGCGTAGTCAGCTACCAGCCAAGCTGCGTACAAACCGTGGCTGCTTCAGACAAGGCTTTCAAAGACATCAGTAACTTAACTTCTGGATAACCCCATGAGTTACTAGGCTAATCCATACCCTTTCCTAAACTGGCAAGAAAAAGAAATGCAGCCCAACAAGGAAGGCTCGAAAGTTTATTCAAGGGAAAACACATTACAGCTTGCCGCAGGTAAGGGATTATCAGTCTTTCAGGGAGGCCCTGTGAGATTTCCAGAAAATTTTACCGTAGCAGCAAGAAACAATCCAGTTTCAGTAGGAAAGGCTACAGCAACAGGGGAGACTAAACACACACAGGATCAGTCTTCAAAGGTTCAGTAATTTCAGCCACTTGGCTAGACTTTCCTGCTCATGTTGTTTATCTTAAGTGATTGTTTGGAGATGCATCCAAAACAAGGGGCGGGGGGGAAATCAGAAACAGAGAGCATGCAGGTCCAACATAGGCAGTCACAGAAAGGCTTCTTGTTCTCCCCTGAGCAAGCTGTAAATTTACTCCTCCTGCAGTAATTCGTTAGGAAAGCGCTCTTTTTTGACAGGACTCTGGGTTAGGAGTTGGCTTCTGGGGACTGAAGCACATTAGCCAGAGACTCCTTGCCTCCAAGAAGAAACACCGATTTTCTTTCTTTCATTTGTTTTTTTTGTTTTGTTTCTTTATGCTCTCTTACCCCTGGTTAGTGGTTTCCAAAGAAGCAGCAATCAAAACAAGGATAGCATGTAGCACCCTTGATAAATGACAGTGCTGGCGAGCAGCTTCGACAGACAGGGCTTGGAAGATGAAATTTAATCCAACACTGTCTCAAATTATTGAAAAAACGAGGCAGCCTGGGAAAAAAGCACTGTGGATGGGCTTAGGTCATAAAGCACAGTTTTTTCCTTAATGCCCAGGAGTCAAAACTCTTAGGGCTGTTTTGAAAATCCTAGCTGGGCTCTGAACTGTCCCTGTGCTCACCCGAAGTATATGGCAGGGATCAGTTACTGCCAGCTCCCCAAAGTGGTTGCTAACATACATACAATATTTGTTATATGTGTATATATATACACACACATATAACACATAAAATTAAAGATATGAACTGTGTACCCAGCAACATTGAAAGGTCATTAGTTAGACATCTCACTACTTTCACTGAGTTATTAATAATTGTTGGGGGGGGGGGGGGGGGGGTTGAAAGGACCAGATTCAGAAATTTGTACAGATAACACCTTTTCAGGAAAATGAGCACAAAAATTTAACCTGCTTTTTAATTAGCATTTGCTAAACAGCCTAATTTGGAGTTTGGGGTTTCCTAATATGATGATTAAATAAAGGAACACAGGTTCCCACGCCACGTTCACTGTTATGATCCATTTGACAGAAACACTCAAATATTAGCATTTAAGTCATACAAGAGATCTCAGGTTCACCGATTACACAAAACAGCTAGTGGTCATTTATTTTAAATGAAACATTAAACACACAACATATTCAAGCATTTCTTTTTACTTTTTCCAAACGTGGGCCTTGAGAGAAAAGGAAAACCCGTTTAAAGGGGCCGTTCTCTAAAGGCAGCCCTCTGGGAGGAACCCCTTGCCTGATCACAGGTGAAGGACTTTGAACCCTGACACACAGGCTCTTTCATCACCACAGATACCAGAGCGGACCAGGACCCTTTTTACAGGGTTTTCTACCAGACCTGGAGCTCATGACCATCACAGGAGGCCTCTCTCTGCAGAAGGAACCGTCCCCATCCCTGTACCTACAGCCCCCTCCTGATCCTGGTTTGAGAGCTGGGCTGCGGAGCAGGGTACCCACTTCCCACACCCGCAAACTCATGCCAAAAAGCAAAAGCTTTTCATCAAGCCTCCCACCATGACGTTGTCCGTGCCTGAAGCTGAACGCTTCATTACTCCTCTCATCATAAGTGGCTGCTCCCTGGGTTTAGAGGGAATTTTTCTGCATCCTAGAGCACAGTAAGACATAAAGATGAAGGAGAAGAACTGTCCCAAGCTTTTGTCTTCTCCCACTGCCTTCTACACCAAGGTAAGCTTTGCAGCAGGCTAGGGCTGTAACAGAGTGAGGACACGTATAAAAAACCCCAACCCAATAGAAATAAGGAAAAAACCCACTGAAAATGATGTACAAAGAAAATTACAAAAAGCATCTTGCATTTGTTGATCTTTCCTAAGGTTCACTGACTTCAGAGTTTCCTGTATGTAGGCTAAGAAATAACATAGCTTTCGTAATTTATCTTAGTCATTCAGCATAGGCCTCTGTTCTCAGCTTGTACTTCAAATCTGTTCTGCACTATATACCACATGAGTCAACTGTGTGTGAGTAGCAGGCATTTCCCAGGAGAGCATGTGTGTGTTTCGGGCTAAGAGTCACCAGAATATTTAAATAACTTGGTAAGTATGCACAAACATCAGTAATTCTAGCGTGGCCATAAAAATTACATAGTATGGAAATACGCTGAAAATGAAAATTGGTACCTCAGACAGCCATAAAACTTTAAACTAGCCATGAGTTTGACTTTAGGAGACCAAAGATATCTTTAAAAAAACCCATTAGCTTGTTGGAATAAACTTCGCTACTAACCACAGGGGAATATTACAACTCAGAACTTACCCCATGATTTTTATTTTAATGCTGAGTTAGAACAGGTATAACCTTCCCTAAATTATTGAAGACCTGCTCACAAGTGCTACTATACCAGTTTCCTATCATTTCTTTTTTTCCTCCTTTTTTTTGCCCCTCCCATACAGTATTTCTTATCTGTGCAATCTCTACTGCCTATACGTCAAATTCCTTTTGTTCAGACCATTTCTTGCTATTGAGACTTAAAAATAATACATTTCAGAAAAGCATCAAAGCTATTACCCTAAATCTTCAGAGCTGCAACTCTAAATTTCATATGCTTCTATATTTAGCCCCAGCTGCTGGAGCACAGCCCTTTTTTCACAAGCCAAATTAAAACCCCAGCAAGAGCAATTTACTGCTGGTCAGATGGATTGGAAAAATTGCGAAAAGACCTGCTTCTTGCTGTGTTGCCCCGATGCCTTTGAAAACAAGACTCTGGAAGGAATGCAGCTTTGCAGGCTTTAGTCTCGAAGCAGCATCTTTTAGTAAAGTCTAATCCAAACGTATCCCTTTGCAGCTGTGACTCTCACCCAAAAGCTAAGTTGGAGATAGCCATGGCTCATTCATAGATTTCTAAGTCTGGCTCCATTCTTCCCCGTTTTGTTCCTCCAGCCTGGGAAAAGGCAGTCACGTACTAAAAGAACGTGTGACTGATGGCGACTTCGAGGCTTTACAAATTCAGGGTTACACTCACCACTTGAAAGTGACAACTCCAAGACCCTACTCAGAAATTCCTTTGCTAAATGGAACTGCCGGTGGAGTTTGGGATGGGCAGCATTTCATCTCATGAGCACGTCTGGCTAAGACCAACATCAAAGCTAACCATTTTGCCAAAAGCACTGGGAAGACTAAGTCACTGCAAAAATAAAGATTAAATCTCAGATTTAATCTTGAGGTGAGAAATGAAACCTCGGCACGGCACGAGTCAGTGATCCAGACTTACACCAAACAGTTGTCTCCACCCCAGCCCATTCCCGGCGCGGCTGACAGGAACATGACCCTGTTGGAAGGCTGGGAATGCTGCTTTTGCCAGGCAGAGGCCCAGGCACTGCCATACCTTTAGACCCCCCAGCCTTCAGCTTGCAGACCCATAACTTGGTGAACCCAGTAATGGCCAACGCAGAGCATGAAGCGGAGCTCCAGGTAGTCTCCAAGGCTGCAGGAATGCCAGAGAGAGCTTCCACACCCAACTACAGAGCAGAAGGCAGCAGGGAAGGACTCTGCACCAATTTCCAAGAGAAGATCTCACTGTCTCAGTCTGAAGGTTTACTTGCTACTACTGGCTGCTGTCGACAGAACCGCATAAGGAAAGCTCCATGCCATGACGCTCCTTGGGAAACCGAGCACCCTCATCCTTGCCCAGGCATGGGAACAGAGCTGCCTCAAATGCAAGTGTTCCCCCTTGTACCTGCTTTACGACTGGTGCTTTCTGTGCCACAGTTTTTCCAGATATAAGGCAGAAGTAACAATGCCATCCTTTGCAGTGAAGCACTTCAGTGATTCATGCAAAGTATTATGTATGAATTAGGTATTTTTATTATAATTCAGACCTGCTGACAAACACTGAAGTTTTACCATGATAGATGCATGATTGGGTGTATGGCGTAGACATTCTTAAGCAAACCGCTTGCTTGCAAAGTCCACAAACCCATCTGCATTCAATTTGATGCTTACACTTATCCAAGGCTATTTATACATCATGGCATTCTTAACCTCAGTGGCTTTGCATCTCCCCACATCTTTCAATCATGTAATTGAGATGATGAAATGGTCCCTGGTGTACTTATTTCATGATACTATTATCAAGACTATACAATGCAGATACCCGGTGCTGGTAAAGCTTTGAAAAGAGAACTGTAAGCACCAGGCAACAGCAATGTTCCAACCAAAATCGTCTTTTGTTGCCATTTACACAGTGAATGACAAATGTACAGAACGATGAATTAGGTGCACTGCACACTCAAATCAATTAACCAGGCAAAGAGCAAAATAGCTTTTCAGCGCTGACAGCATGGTGATAATGAAGCTTAGTTATTCATTGCACTGTAAAACCCAAAGCAGAACATCCAACCTGGAGGAGGGAAAGAATAATGTTTGTCTAATTTATCATGTTTCCAACTGACAAATAACTTAGGCTCATAAAAATAAAAAGGAAGTGAAGCTTTAATCCTCTCTCCTTTCCTACTCAGTGGAACATTTTTAAAGCATATATTCGCATTCTAGACCACGGATCCCTGATCCTCCTAAATGCTGCTGCATGTCAGTGGTTTCACACACCGCCGCAGTTCTAGTCCAACATATTCAAACCATAAGGCAAGAAGAAATGGGGCATTTGGGAGGGAGATGCAGGAAATACCCTTGAAAGCAAGGGAGACAGATTTTTATCCCACTTCATAATGCAGCAGAGAAAGGAATCAAACACACTGACCACATAATCAAGAGGAGTTTTAACAAAAAAAAAAAAAAAAAAAAAAAAACACCAAAAAAAACCCCAAAACACCACCTCCTTCTAAGCAAGAGTATTTGTATCACATAACCTTGGGACACAGCCTACAAGTCTATGTTTGGTCTGGTCGCCCTAGGTTGCCTGTGATCAATGAACAGACGAGTGAAATCACCTTCTGGATCTTTATCAGCTCCTGTTCTGAACCGACCCTTGGGGAAACCTTTCCTCCTGCTCTGATTAGAAAGGGAGACTTTCTAGACAAGTCTGGGCTCTCACAAATCCTGCTGACGCTCCTGAAGAGAGGGGCCGCCAGTCCCTCCTGCACAGAGGCTGAGCAGCTGGGGCAGCCAGCCCGCGTGCTTCCACAAGGTCAGCGTTTGTCCACAAGCGTTGCAGTTGCTGGTGTTTCTGTTCAGTCTTCAATCTGAGGACCGCAGAGAGAAAGCGTCAGATGTGAGCACAAAGCTGGCAATCGCTGCCATCGGTGTGCACAATGTTAGTGCTCATTCAGAACAAATGTCTGTAATTTCTGGGGTTCAGCACACTTTGAGATTGCCGGGATTTTTGAGCTCCTTGATCTTTTCATAAGGGCAACACTCCCCTGAAAACAAGGATCCCCGCTGTGAACCAGCAGACAAGGATCCTTCCTAGATCTCGGCTCCTACAATGTCCTGTGCACTTCACATAGGGAACTCAAAGCACTTTTTTGGTTGTTTGTAGTACATTTTTAGGATTTGAATTCCTGTAAGCTAAACCCACTGTTACTCTCATTTTATCAGCTACACTACAAGGAAGGGGAGGAACCTAAGACTATGTGTATGCATTGAGATTGCTCCCAAACACACACACATTGGGGCCAAAGGACTAAACGCCTTAAACTTCTCTTTTGAAAGTTTGCAGGTAGCCTATCATGATCTAGGTCGGATCTTGAGGATAACTGAATTACAGCGTCTTCAAACTACTGCAGAGCAGCTGCACTCCCATTCATCAAGTGTATTTTGTTACTTATGTAATTTTCTGTTAATTTATAGTGTCTGCCACTCACTGAACAGCTGGCTCTAACCTTGCCATGTGCAATTAAATGAAGTCAGACACAAAACCAGGAACTGCATGTCTAAACAGCAGAGAAATTTCACAACCACACGAGATAGGGCATCTCTCCCATCCTCATCGTCACAGACCAGAGAATGTCACAGAGGGTCATTTAGGAAGCACGCAGCAAAGCCTGAGGACTAAGCACCAGCTCTTCTGAGTCACCATCTAGCAGCTCGACTGAAAAGGTTAAGCTTTATAGTGGATTCATTCAAACAACCTCCACAGAGAGTCAAAAGTGATCTACCCATAAACAAACAATACAAGTACATAGGCATAAAGTAGCTTAAAATCTCATGCAACCTCCAGCAATACTAGATTCTCCTGGCTGACCTATACAATGGCCTCACCTAGGAGAAAAAACATGCTGACAAATTGTATGGAAAAGGGGCCACAGCCTCCTGCTGCAGCTTTTTACTCTGCCAGACAGTGGTCAGAGGAAATTACAACAGCTTAAATGAGTTACTAACACCCAAGTTGCTAACGCCACTGCGGTCAGAATGGAAATTTTCACTAGCCTGCAGAGGGTGGGGAATGAGGATTCGCAATGAACTGGAATAAAACAGGAGGAAAGAGATGAAATTCAAGCCTGATCTCAATCTATGTACGTATAGTCCAGAAAATGCCACTAGGACTTTCTCCAGAAATGAACAGCAATGAGGAAGAACTGCTAGGAGTGGAACATTATTAAATCATTTCTGGCAGCATTTTGGAAAGACTTACTTGAATGTTGGCACTTTTATACCACTGCTCACGATTCTGGTAGGGGTTTTTGGAGCCCATAGGCTCTATCTGGAACTTATTGCTTATGTGGTCTTTGATGTTTCCTCAAACAGCAAGCCAGCTGGAAGGTGGGAACACATGCCCACATTCTTAATCTGAAGTGACTGTACCTTACTGTTGAATTATTTGCCTAAGCAAGTCTTGTTATAGGGATCTGTATAGATTCTGCTGCAGACAAAGCACTTACAGTGAACGCTAGTAGCTGATCTAAGATCTAATTGACATCCCTCCTGTGTTAACATCCATCTGACTTCTGAACTCCTCAAGAATCTTTAACTACAAAAAAATCCCACAAAACAGGAAACACATCCCCCTACAAAAAAACCCAAACCTCAAACTCCATATCTGAGAAGCCACATGTAGCTTTACTTCTGCAGTGTGACAATGATACAGTCCATCAGTAACCAGAGCTATAAATCAAAATGGACCGGAAATACCTGCCATAAAGCCTTGCTGCAGAGAAAGCACTCCTGACCCCCCCAGGCATCAGCCTGGGTGTGCTGTTTGTCCTGCCTCCACTGCAGGTGCCACCAGACACATACAAACAAGCTGTCAATATTGAGACAAATGTGTTAGAGAAAAGAGGATTGTCTAGACAACAAAATACTAAGGAAAAACAGCAACAGGACTGGGACTGCTGTACCAGAAGACACTGACCTTCCTGAACCTCCAAGCCTCACCCCAAACCTTTCCCATGGTTGAAAGCAGCAAGTCACCAGCCACAATACCTCTGGGAGTAGAAGGGAGGAGGTGCTCCAGGAGCGGTGCACGAGTGGGAGATGACAGTCATCTCCCACATGTCCACGATGGGGCTGGGCATGTGCGTGGGTGGGTCTCAGGTCAACCCAATGACATCAACTTCTTCCCCAGCCCCTGCTGGCTCCATTCCCTGCAGCTGGGAGCTTGGGCTCGCCAGCAGCTCCCTCCCCAGCACACCCCGCTACCAGTCCCCTGGCTCGACCAGCCACTTCCACAGCGTTTGTGCCACGTGCAGCTCAGATGCCATGAGTGGGCTGCACCTTGGCACCTGGCACAGTCCTTCTGGGGCAAGTCCTCAAAGCAAGTTCTCCATTTCCAACGTGCAGTGAGGCAACTCCAAAATGCAACTGTAAGCAAGGCTGGGAATGAGACAGAGAACTAAAGAGAAAGAAACCACACATACCTATCACCTATTTAGCAACTGCTGAATAAGCCTTTTTTGTACACATTGCCCAACAGAGAGGAATAGAGGTTCTTCTGAGTGTAACTCAATAAATTTGAGGGAGGGAATGCCAACACACACTTCCAACTCCAACCGCTAAATAAGGAAACATACGTGGAAATTACAGATGAACAAATTCTAAACAGACCTAGGGGAGTTTTCTCCTTTTCATCCAAAAAGCAATAAATGTCACAGAACTGAGCAGCAAATCATTCAAAACAATGTAGCTTACCAAGCACACTGTCAAAGCAAAAATCTGAGTCACTTAAACAACTGGATGCTATTTCAGGACTTTTGGGGGTTTTTTTAAGGCTCACCAAGTGCAAGTGGCTCAAATTCTTCTTTTGTACTTGCTAATAATGGGCGTGTTTCTTGGCCAGAGCTGATCTGCAGAGGTCTGATTTTTGGTTTTTTTTGTTTCATTCTGAAATGCTTCCCTGACCTCCAGCTGTGGGGCCAGGACCTCAGGAGGCTATCTGCCCAGCCTCCCATCCCAAAGCAGGATCAGCTCTGCTCTTATCATTCCTGACATGTTTGCCTAAGTGGTTCTTAAAGATTTCCAACACTGGAGGCTCCACAATCACTTCAGGCAGTCTCTGTGTGTTTTATATAAATCAGCGGCTCATCTCAAATTGAATGCTACATTTAATTTTGCTCACTTATGTCCAAAAAAAATGTTTAAAGCACACATACTAATGTTGAAAGATTGGAGAGCACATGTACGTAAGTGCCTGCCGCCTACGCTGCGGCGCTCCTAGCAGCGGTTCTCAGCACGCCCCAGGAACTTACACGCGTTGGCACCCACTGCTGCAAACCAACGACCCGAGCCCAGGGACCCTGAGAAGTTTGCAGACCAGGCAGATACACCAGTTGATTGAAAGCACATTTAGGTTAATGATTACAAACCATTCAGAGGTTTAATCACCCAAAGCTACAATTATATGGCAATTTCCCCTCAGCTGAGGAGCCTGCTCCACACTCCGGTGTGGACCACAAGATTTTGGGGGATCCCAACTTTTCCCTACGGTTTTAGCTCGTTCCACATAAATGCTCACATTTTTGCCACACTGGGAACATAAACTGCACTCTGCAGTTTGAGCCGGGATCTTGCAACGTTCTCATCTGCTCACTTCAAGCTGGGATTCATACATCTGTTTAACCAGTTCCTTAAAAATGTGCAATTACTTTATCTGCACGGTTCATCAGTTAGTTTTCCACTATTTCCAGTTATCAAACAACCAAATCAGGTCACTGACAAGGCAATGACTTCCTTCACTTCTTACAGTTCCTTCTTACAGTTCATTCTTTTGTTGGTTTAGTCTGTGTGGCTCAGCCCATCTCTGCCAGCTCGCCCAGCAGCAACACTGGTGCAGTTGCATCGCTCCCACCTCCAGTGAGCCTTGGCGAGGGTTTGCTGGACTCCGAGCCCTTTCACCTCAGGTTTGAGCTGCTATAGTCTCTCATTTTTTTTAGAGAGGGTTATGCTAGTATCTGGTTTTGACCATTTTTCTGCAATTTTTTTATTAGCTACTGTTTCTATCAAGCTCAAACTCTTTCTGTCAAGCTCTTTAATTAAATTTAATTTATTTCCTTTCAAGTATATCATTTTCTTTGTTTCATGTATTTGGTCAAAACACAAAGATCACTTAATTATAACAAACACAAACCCCTGAAATTATGGGAAGCGCTGCCAGACTCACCATGTCAGAAGTTGTAAGCACCCCTTAGAAAGTACTTTTCATCAGCTGGGTTTTTTTTTCCTAAATTCTCAGTATATTTGGCAATTTAATATTATCCTTACCAGCTTGATTATGGTTTTGTTTTGCTTTTATTTGGTTTACATTGTATTTGGCTTATATTCACTTGCACATGCGGTATATTTTAGGTAACTCTTTCATTGAATTGATTTACACAGAAAAATCCTTTTTTAGTTTCTCCTTCATTGGTTTATTTAGCTACTTCCATTATAACCCCAGGTTGAGTTCCAATCTGACAGCATATTTTTTCTATTTAACATAACACACTATTTGGAGTAAGCATTTCTTTCTAATTGTAAAAACACATTTGCATGGTAGAGTAACAGTTGTGACAAACTAGAACCTCTTGGCTGACAAATTAATTCTGTAGGTTTCTCTTTACATCCTTTCATAGAGATTTCTGGTTTACAACTTCCAGCCAGGAATGAAATGGGCTTGTTACTAAAGGTGTTGATTAAATCATTGGCTGATTTTAATCAAAAGAAAATGCAGTACTAGGTGCATGTCACTTCAAGGATGACATAGATATGCCACTTATCAAAGTTTAGTTCCTCCAGTGATTCAGTAAGATGAGCTTAAGCCAGACAAGGAAGATGCAATTTTCAGGAGTCCTCAGTCTCTCTGTATCCCAGTGAATTTGGTAAGAGCTGCACACGCTCAGCAATCTCTGAGAAGTTAGGCAACAAACCAGAAACAACAAAATCTACTGGTTTTCATGCCAAAGGGGGACTCATCCTTTCCTGGAAAGTTTTGCTGCTCTCAATTGAGAACCAAATTATGGATTGCAAATGACTTGTCCTCCAAACCCCCTTAAGAAAAAGAAAAAAAAAGTAGTCGTCTTTGTCTCTATCTCTGAAAAAGAGCTAAACTAACCAGGAAACCAGACTGCCAAGTCTCAGATGAAAGAGGTATTGCACATCAAACAGTGACCCAAGCAGACTATACAAAAGGGAATAAGCAATGGCTGTTCTTCCGTGCAATATAGCTACATGGTATATTGCACTTACAGCTGCTTCCAGCATCTGTGATGGCATGCAACAGGCTGTCACTTACTTACTCACTTCCTATTCATCTGCACAGGAATCAAGGGCAGCCGGCAGGGGAGCTGGCACAGCAGCAGGATGTATCCTGTTCTTCTGTGGACATTATACACAGCTGTGATGGTAATTTAGATCCTTTCTACAAAGGACTGTGATGGGAAGGTAACTGTTTTTCCTCCCATGCCAGATGAAAATCTAGGCTTCCTCTGAAACCTGCTGAGTCAATGTGGAATATGAAAAAGGAGCGATATACTGTCCAGACTTGCACAAGGGATTTCCTTGTCCTTGGGCAAGCCGAAGGGGGAACTGGCAGAATGCAGTCCTCCTGCCCAGTTTGCACATAGGCTGTATTTGTTTCAGACATCTGGATTGTGGGATGTACATTTGGATACAGGTCAAGGACAGTTTGGAAAGAAAGGTGCTCAAAAAAAAAAAAAAAAAAAGACCACAGATCCAATCCAAAACTGAGATAGGGAAAATTTACTGCACGGAAAAAAATTCCACCACACTGTATATCTGGTGCACAAGATACATTTTGAGACAGACCTGAACTACATCTTCTGGATTAAGCTTTGAATATCCTCATAATTCAAGGTACTTGAGTTTGCTTGATAAACTTGATCTGGATCTACCTCAAATCACAATCAGGACACTCAGGAATCATAATGTTTTTTTCAGGCAGCTGCCACTCAGAGTGGCTCCTCCAACACACAACTTCTGTCTTTCATCATACAAGACCTAAACCAACACTATTTTGAACAGAAGTGTATATGAGCAACACAGGTAAGGCTCAAAATTTAGGGCCTCGGGTTACCTAAGGTTATGCAAATTATCCTTTTGCATAAGAATATGACAATCTTGTTATAATGGTTAAAGTTGAAACATGGAAAAGGAGGTAATCATTGTCAAAGGATCACAAAGAAGTCCTGCAGTCCTGCCTGAAAAGTTGTTAAAATAATGTATTCCAAAAGGGATAGCTGAGTGTCAGCAGCCCCTTAGTCTGGTTTGGTTTACCTCATGAAGAAAGGTGGTGTTCAAATAAACCCCAGGAACTGCGCTCAGGCTGCTCAGATGGCCTGTGAGTGGACTGGAGGGAAGAAGCCACAGCCGAGATGGCCACCTACTGAGCAGGATGCCAGTCACAGCAAACAACATAACGTACAAACAAAAAGGAACTTAACACACAAAATACCACTGTAAGAATCTGGTCAGCCCCATGCTGCAGCTTGCCTAGAATCCCAGTTTCAATAGCAGCCAACAGCCGCTGCCTGGGGAAGTAAGAGGACAAGCCCATAACTATACCTGCACTGGAAACACTCTGAGTCTCCAGGGGTTTGTGGTTCAGCAACTTCCCCAGACTCTGCTCAGTGACACATTTCAGCCCATACTCCCACCCAAGCACCTGCACACGGTTCCCTGAAAAGGCAAGTAGATTCTCCTCCACTGGTTACACTCCGTTCATTCACTCACAGTATTTCCAAGCAAAACAACTAAACATCTTCTGGAATTCGTAACGAAAAATGAGCGCTTGCAGCGTGAGATAGCAGATGAGAAGCACCAGTATGCCAGGTGCCCGGCTGCATGCTCTAAAAAGGTGGCAACAACTCACCAGCCCCTCCTCAGTCCCACCTTACCACTGCAGAGATCCCTGAAGGAGGGAGAGCAAATGACCATTGCTGCAGAGACAGATGGGAGGACAGAAATCAGAGAGGATGGAAACGGCTTAAAGACTTTTCATCTGACAATTTTTTGGGCAGAGATTCAGGATACTAAATTTGGGCTATGGATGATTAGGGCTGTTGCTACACATAAAAAAAAAAAAAAAGTCAGAAGTCAGGAGTCTGATTGCTCCAAAATTCCAATGACTCAAATGCTGGTTGAGATGACACTAATGGCACAGCAAAGCAGGGGTGAACATGTGTCAGGAGAAGAGGAACTCCCTAGTGTGAACTTGCTGAGAAGCCAACATTAGCAAATACTATGGCATTCCTAATCTTCAAAATCATGCCAAGCAAAAATTACATACATTAGATGTTTAGAAGCATTCCAGTCTTATCACTAGACCTGAGGAGCTCTTGGGGGGACAGCACGCACTTGAGAAAGGAGCGTACAGGTAGGGGCTTGTTCCCTTTAGAGGAGCTAGATTCAAAGTGCCCTGGAGAGTATCAATGAGGACTCCATACCACGGCTTGGAAAATAACCACAGAAAAAAATAGGAAATACTAAAGGAACAACTAGAATGACTAAAACCTGAAACCCAGGCAGGTTTAAGGGTCAAAATAGGAAGGCAGAACTCGACCAGACTGATGTGGCTGCAGACGAATAGTATGTGTTTATAAAGACTACACATAGCTTACTAATCTACCTTCAGGCTCGTCATAGGAGCAAATAGGAGTTCTGAAGGAGTGCAATACCCAAGGACAGAAGATATAGCCCTGAACATGGAACAGCTTGTACTTCAGGTGCTGCTGCAGCAGGCCCTGTGGAGGAAAGCCAGCCAACAAAAGGGGCAGAAGGCAGCTGCAGAGCAAGACAGAATCTTGATGCCCAGGAAATAAAGCCAAAGAAACAGAAGAATCTATGTGTATATGGTTTGGTTAGGAACGCACACAAAAAAGAATACTGACCAGGAGAAGAATCACCAAGTAGTTAAGAACATACGTGAAATGCACTCAGTGCTGGCAAATACGTTACCAGCCTTGGTAAATTCACATGAAGAGCCCAGTCCCACAGGGTGAGAATGGCTCAGTTTCTGCTGACATCTACTGACTGCTTGGTTCAGGGTTCTCTCGGTCTCTGGATCACACCCTACATGAAGCAAGTGACTTGACACCTTCAAGGAAGAATCCTTTATACAGATACTAGCTGCACCGCTGGATTTCTGATGCTGGCCCCCATGAAAACTCTTAACACAAGAAGCTGAAGAGCTAAACCAGCCCCTGCACTCCCACCGCACACAGCCCATGGGATCAGAGCACCCTTCAGTAGCACCTTCAGTGGCATGAGTCTTCCCAACTTGCTTTTGTTTTTTTATTCCATTCCCAGGCAAGAAGCAAGTGGCTTCTTGATCAGTGGCTGTGTACAACACTATGAAACCTCACTTCATATTCTCACATTTCTGGCTATCCAGGTGATTCTTCATCAGGCACTGGGAAAAGCCACTGGTTTGTTCCAATATGGCATTGGTGGTATCCTTGGCTGCCCAGTTAATGCCACACAACTCACCGGTGGCCTTTCCTAGTCCCTTGTGCACTCAAGGGAGTTCTCCCCATTGCAAATAATCCCATCAGCAAAGACAGACCAGTGCATAGCACGTGTGATCAGCATTGCACCTTGGCCTCTTGGAGTTTTATAAACCTTCAAAAGGTTTTATCAACACTAAAATCAGAGATGATCACATGGACAAAGGAGATCATATAATTGAAAGAGACCAACAGGCATGCTTCTGAATAATCAGAGGATGTAATGTGAAAGCAGTCAGAAGATTCTTAGATAAAATTACTATGTATGGAGCTTACTGAGCCAAGTACCTTTTTACTAATAATTTTCCCCTATCCTAATTCAGGCTGATAATTTGCAATTACAATTGTAGAGGGCTCTAAGTGAAAAGCCCTTTTATCAGATGTTTCTGTTGTTAGTTGACTTTCCAAGAGGGAATCAGATCCAGATGAAGGCAAAGAAAAGTCCAAATCAATCAGCCTTTGACAAGAATTGTAGCCATCCAGCAAATCCAAATAAAGCATCTTGATTTAGGAAGACATGAATGCAATTAACTGAGGAATCCACATTCATTTATTTCCCTTTGTAAATATTGTTTATTTCCTTAACAGGTTACAAAAATGGTGACACACTGAAAACTCAACAACCCTAATCACTGGGCTAACAAGATCTAAGTGATTCCAGGTCCCCCAAAGGGAAGTCATCTACTCTCAGATACCGATGTACTGATTGTCCCTGTCAGAGAAATATTGGCTAACATTTGTTAACCCTTCAAAACCACTGTCTGAAAAGGGCACTGAAAGTAAAAACCTTGGCCCTCCGAAGTTTACATTTTTCCTATGTGAAGCATGCTGGCTCTTTGATTAGCAGCCAAGAAAATGGACTCAACTCCATTCCAAGTCTTAAAAAATTGTATGAAACAAAACATTAGCGAAGTGATTTTTCCTTGTTTTAATGCAGTTTTCAACATTAGGTTTATTGTTTTGTGGTTTTCTGCATGGAGAGCATATGCGTGCAATATGTTTATAATATTCTGGGGTTTTAAAGCTATAGCATAGTCATTTCAAAAAAAAAAGAGAAAACCCTGCAAATTGAGGAATACTCTAATTAAACAACAGCTGAGGTTTTCACCCTCCTAAGCCCCTTTGCAAAAGGTGCACTAAAGGTAAAACAGATCCACTGTTTCTGGCTGGTGAATCAATTTCTCAGAAACTATTTGTGACACCATATTGTCAAGTGTTCTGGCTGTCTTACAAGTCAGCAATGCTCAATGGCCCACCTGCTAGATGGTAGAAGGTACCTATCCTTTTAGGTCTCAGTTTATTCAATTAAATATCCAATTCATTAGCTCTTTCAAAACAAGGACAGTAGACGTACTCTTTAGGGTTGAGATGATCCCATGTGTTTGTCCATCAATAGTTGGTGATACTCTGCACATCACCTAACTCAGCCCCAAAACACCATCCCAAAATTTCAGTGTGGTAACAAAGGAAAAAAATATCAACTGCCTGAAACACTTTGGGGCACAGACAGAATCAGCCACTGGACCACAAAAGGAGGCAGGATGGAGGGGGAGGAAGGAAGAATGAAAACCAACAGCTCCTGAGATACTGGCTCCAGAGGTGAAAGAAGGAGAACAGCTCACGGAGCAGCAGTTACCTGATCTTAACACAACAGTGTGATGGCAATCAATGGAGTTTTGAAGACAGACACACATGAGGAACAGATAACACTCATCTGTCCATAGGCTGGGTGGCTTGGGCAGGCTGAGGTGCCCACAGTCGGTTTTCACTGTCCGCAAAAGGAGGTGGCTGTGCTTAGGGTTACCTGCTAAAGCCTAACACCCAAACCCAACAGTACAAAGCTGGTGCTCGTTTGGGAAATTTGGCTGCAAGCTGTCTTCAGTTTGACAAGAGAGCACCATAACCCAACAAGTAGCAACAGATCACAAACACAAAACAGACGGCCACCGAAAATGGAGCACTGTATCCACTACCACCGACGCAAAGCTGGTGAGTGAGAGTCAACCCTCTCTGTAACCAGAGTGCGTGAGTGTACTAAGCAGAGCAAGCGGGTTTCCTTGACATTCTAATGTCCCCCAAGCTCTGGTGTCTGAAATCAGCAGAGGAGAAAATGCTGACATGACTCTGTGCACAGTCACACACCCTTCCCTCACACCTCCCCCAGATAGCCTGGCTCCAAGGGCTAGCGTCAGAAGAGGAAAGAAGCATTTAATTTTATAATTCCTGCTTAAATGATTCACGAGGTGCTTTTGCAAATTGCAAGAGAACACCCTATGAATCAGTCAGTGACAAAAATAAATTACATTAATCCATAGTAGTAATATGCTGAGAGTGCTAGAGTTTCAGTAGAAATGAGCTCATTTGTTAAGCTCCCCGCTCCGAGCATACAGGATGGCTTTGTGCCGTAACATTGTCCCATAAGACAAAGGCCCACTTTCCTATTGGAAAAGACCACTGCTTGCACGCCAGATCTCTGTCTTCCAGTTTAGACATTGCAGAGTGGCATCCTATCATTCAGCTACCTTCTCATCTCCTTCGTGCCAACACCAATCTCTCATCTACTAATTGTGGCCTCCTCACATCACAAACACTGAATTAGTCAGCAAGAAATGGGCCAAGATCCAAACTCCATATCCAAAAGCAGTGGTCACGGCTACACGGGAAATTCAGGCACTTCAAGATAAAGAGAGTCAAGCCACTGCCTCTAAAGGTGAAGGTGGACTCTTCTAATTGCAAGGCAAAATTCAAGAGTAAGACAATCTTCACAGCTGGCTTTGCAAAAGCCAGCAGCAGCCCTAGCCAGGATAACACATGGATATCAGAGGAACTTAGAGTCTGGGGCTCTTCCTGCGAGCAGGGATCTAGAGCAGAGTAGTGAAATGATTCTGGGGCAGCATCGCTTTGCTTCGTTCCTCTTGTCCCAACAGCTGAGCCCAAAAAACACTAAAAGGTAAGAACTGCAAACACAGCCATGCCCACGGACATCAGGGAGGCTAGTCCCCTATCTTTGTTTCAAACACCTCCCATTAATTCCAAGTGATTTAAAAAACAGTGTATCCAATCCATCAGAAAACTTGAAATTAGAAAGAAAAAAAAAAACAAAACCAAAACCCACAAAGACTTTGACATTGTTAAAGAAGTTGCAAAAGATCCTGACACGGAGTTCAGTGCCTTCATCCTTCCCATCCCATTTCCATTTAAATAAGATTTTTTGTGGAGCGACTGGTACCTGTTAGAAGTAACACTGACAACCTGAATACAAGTGCTGCTTCCAAATCTTCTGAAGCACAACTTGACGTTGAACTTGCACACACCTTTAATCCCAACAGCAGCTTCATTTTCAAGAACTTCTGGAAAATTCATGATCAGGTCTATGAAAAATTACAATAACTACTATGAACACATTCCCAAATGAAACTATGATCTCGGGCCAACTTCACAGTCCTCTCCTTTGCCATGACTGCACATCAGGAATGGTGCAGCCAATGTGTGTTTCTGCTACATTTTCTCTATCTGCTGTCTCTGCTGCAGCTGGGTAAGCACAGGATGACCCAGATTTTACCCCTTCTAGTTTGTTGTGGTGATTGTCATAGCCTAATCACATACTTTAAGAAGTAATAAAAAAATATTATATATATGTGTGTGTATATATATATATATATAATCATCCTGTCAGATACCTAATTTCTGATGCTCTGGGTATTTTGTAGTTCCTGCTGCAATAACATTTGGTTTTAGAAAAACAGACAATTGGATGCGGGAAAGAATACATACAACTAAGTGGTCATATAATGCTCTTTTGTGAAGACTAACTTGCAATTTAAAAAAAAATAATGCAGTTTTACGAACTGCTTGTGACAGCATACCATAAACTAGGATTGGCTTCCCTTTTCCCTAGGGTCTTCACAGCATCATGTCTGTATTAAAGCAGAAAATCGGAGGCCAGGTGCAATCTGCATGGCACGCAGCCTCCACACCCCTTCTCCATCCTGCACACAACCCGGCTGAACTCACAAACTGACTCCTAACAGACAAAAAATTATTTTGACAACAAAAATTAACGCTTGAAGCAATAATTTAGATCCACTTGTGTTATTAAAATGGAGAATTTGAGAAAGCATTCATTCCTCTTTCCACCTTTTTGGTTTTTTTGTTTGGTTTTTTATGTTTTTTGTTTGGTTTTGTTTTTGAGTTGGGGGTTTTTTTTGGTTTTTGGGTTTTTTGGGTTTTTTTTTAACACTGTTTTCAGGTTTTGCTTCCCTCTAAAAGGTGGCATGTTCTAATTGACAGCTCCCAGTCTGTTTCGCTGAACTGGTTCTTAATGTACTAGCAAAACATGGGAGCGTTTGGGATGTAAAGGATTCCATGTTCTGTATTACACACTCACGTCTTGGTTGAGGAAAAACATTTCTCTTGGTAGAACATTTTTCAGAGAGAAAAAATGTTCTATGAAATCCAAGTCTGAGAGAAATGTTGCGTGATGTTTTTTTGAGAACACAGGCCCTAAATTTGGGGTGAAATCTGACCTTAGATTGTTCCTTTATGTCTGCATTTTATTTTAACTGGGAGGACTATTTTTCCCGTTTTACTGGGTAGCACTTTTTTAGTTGGCTTTTAAAATGGTGCTCAGCTTTTGACATTTAAATGCCAAAGCAGAATTCAGCAATTCTTCAGTAAAGCAGTTCTACATAGTGACCAGGTTTACAAATTTATAACAACTTCCGAAATTTGCTAAGGTTACATACTACATAAAAGCAGTAGTTATAATTCTGATCCTTAGACCACTAGAGGTCCACAGAGCTATTTCTGCTAAAGCAGTGAAGAATGCACAATTTAAACAATAGTTTTTATTCCTCTGACCTTGAAAGTTTTGAGTGTCTCATTTTAAGGGTTGAACTTCTCCCCACACATCTGGTTAGTTCAATTATTGCGCACCAAGTTTTAAAAAGCCTCTTCCTTTTTTGGGTGTATCACTGGTATAAACTCAACCATGAACAAGTTTGCAGATGACACCTAGGGCAATAAAAACTGAGAAAGACAAAGCAAACTGCAAAGTAACCTGCAGATATTATAAAAGGCAACTGAGCCAGATTTCCTTGGTCATTAGCTGAGCAAAATTTCTTTTGATGTTAATGGAAGTTTAGTGCTATTTGGTACTAAAATATCCAAGTCTCTAAAATGAAAACTGATGATAATATCCATAAAGCATCTAACCCAAGAAAGGAAAAATAAACAGAGCAAAGACAAAATAGAGTGGAAGTAATCAAGGAGCCACAGCCACTTCACTAAAGAGAGCTTCTTTGTTCAGACTTCTTCATTATCTCCACTGCTACATTAATGTAACCAAGCCTTAGGTTTTGCATGGAAGAGATAAGGAGCTAAACAGATGGAGAGGGGGAGAAGAGCTGTTCCCAAAAAGACAATTCAAGGTAAAGCCCTGCTACAAAGTAGAAATTCCACACAACACTAGGCACTTAAAGGTTGTCAAATGATTCCTCAAAACACATCCTTTACCATTACTATAGGTACTGCTGATAAAAATCTTAGGAGCCAAACCCACAGGGCTGATGCCATGGAGCCATCCTCACATTTCTCTGTTTTGCTGGGTATTTACAGGAAAGAATTCTCCAGTTTTCAAAGATCCTCCCTGGTCTGCGTCCTTCCCACCCGGAGCTCCACCACACTGTTCAAGTTGTCCCAGCGGGTTGCTGTGAACAGGATTATACAATGCCACAAATCACATCTCTTGACTCCCAGGTGCAGAACAAACAGCAGGAGCAGATAAACTCCGATGAAACAAAGAGTTTGATGTCAAACAGCCTCCCTCTTCCTTAGCAATGGAAAAAGCAGAAAGAGAAATGAGAACTAACCTGCAGGCAGACAGTTCCCATGCTCTGCTAAAATGAATGAAGTGCATTGCAGTAACGCTACTATGCCAAAGACAAACTAGAGGTAATACATGAACCCACACACAACTTGTAAAATGGTGAAAGGAAGATTTAGTTTGACTGGTATTGGGCAAAAGTGAAGGAAGGCGCACACAGGTCTCCTCTTACTCTCCCCCTCTGGTGCCCTTCTGTCATAAAATAGACACTTCGGAGTCCAATTCCTTTTTTCTTACTGAAACCTTATCATCTACTTGTATCCTGCCTACATAATCATATCTGCATTTAGAGTCAAAACCACTCAGAAAATCTCTATGAGCAAGGGCTCTGTCTTTTGCACTCACAAAACACCTCTCATGTATCATCAGAGTTCTCTCCCCCTTCACCATCAGTAAGAAACCAAGTTATTTTCTACAGCTGCTTTGGTTATACAGCAACTACAGGCAATGCATTAGTCTTTCATGTCTCCAGCAGCTCTTCAGTCACCATTATAATTAGAGGGAAAACAGGACAGTTTATCTTCAAATGTAAATTTTCCACAGGTAAGCTTTTATTGGTGTTCTGAAGTTCAGAAGCTGTAACTCCTAGTGAAATGTTCTGTCGAGTTTTACAAAATCAGCAATATTTGCTTGCCAATGCAAAGATCATAGGACTGTCCTGGAGCACAAGAACTGAAAAGGAAACAATGTAAATAAAGAAAGTATCCGAATCCTTGCAGCCTTCCCACACATAACATGTCTCGATAGAAGTGAAAAGCAGTGCTTGCTAAAATAGGAATATTTTTCATTGTCCACTGAGAAACTCAAGTGGCGGCAAACAAAATTGATAGTGAAAATGCAACTGTTTGAAAAAAAGAGGTCTCCTCCCTATGTTACAAAATAATCCTGAAATAATACAAGCAAATTTAAATTTATTTATTTTTTTAAAAAAATACACAGCTTTGACACCATTCCTTTAAAAAAAGGCAAAAAAATTATCATCTGCTACCTACACGCAAAAACGTACAGCTTCAATAATGTCTGCTTGATAAAGCTGCTCTTTCCAAGGCAGAGGTTAATGACAACGTCTGAAATGTGGTAATCGGACAATCTAAAATTTTGGCTTAGTACGTGAAGGATAAACGGCAGGAAACTGGAGGAAGAACAGTTTTAGCCAAAACTGGATGACTGAAGACCAAAAATACTACCGTAAATAATTCACAGAGGAACACAGCCAGGGTATAACTATGTAAAAGCTTAGATCTTTTGCAGGATAATAAATTAAATGGAGATGTCTCTGATAGCATGAACAGCACAGCACAGATCACTAATTGCACGTGTTTGCAAAGAGGCTGAATGCTGAAACATAAGCATATAGTTGGAAGGGTGGTCTTATGACTACAGCAAAGGTCTCAGTTTCTATTCCCAACTCTGTGACCAATATCTTTGGCAGACCATAAAAAAAGTCACTTAATTTATCTGTCTTGCTCATTGAAAAGATAGACAGATTGAAACTCATGTTCTTCACTTAGCTGTCTGGGATGTTAGCAGGCTTAGTATTTGGAGAAGCTTTGAGAGCGATAAAATACCAGAAATTTTCAATAGAATTTAACTTGATTTATTCAAAATTAAAAAGAAAGAAAGCAAACATGCTGATTCAAGGATCTAGGCCTTCTGACAAACCTCAAAACACAAATCATGCAATAAAACTGAGCCGCTCAGGCAGCTGAACTCCCAGCAATTAAATCAGCTAGCCAGACAACAGAAAAACACCCCTGCTCTCCCCAGACGCTCTCACTCCTCCCGCCCCAAGCCTGAAATGCTGCATCTATCTCGGACCGTGCCAAGAACAATTCAGATCCTGCTACTCCGTATCAAGGTATAGGATAAAACCTAATGTTGAGGGCCTGAACTGAAAGCACTATGCCAGCAAAACATTTTAAAAATGAGATGGCCTTCAGTATAGCTATAACTAGTTCACCTGGAAAGCACATACTGCGTTAACAGCAATACACCCGTGCAGAGCTTTCCCTTCGCGGTGCTGCCACAGCACAACACTCATCTTTTTTCAAGATGTCACTGATAAATCCCATGGGCACAATCCTGCCTTTCCAGTAGGAGAGCAGCCAGCTATGTCAGTGTTGGTATTCTCTAAAAAAGGTAGTGCTCACCAAATCAAAAGCAGGTATACAGACTGCAGTGGGTGCTCCCACTGCAACTTTGGCCAGTAATTCACTGGGGCTCTGGATGGGAAAGGGCAAAAAGATTAATTCACTACAATTTAATAAAATGCCTGCTCAGCACCCAAAGTTAGGTTAACCATTCATTAGCATTCTCTTGGGTTTGTTTTATCCAATGGATTGTACTTTGTGTTTGCAACAAGCAGAGAGGGTACAAAACGCCAACGAGCCTGCTGAAATGAGCTGCAGTGAGAACAACAGATATCCAGCATACTCTTCATGTAATCCTGAACAAGCATGGGATCTACAGTACTTAATGAAGAGATTGCCAAAGCCATTTCAAGTTAAAAATTTCTGCATGTGGCTAATATCTAAATCTGGGAGGGGACAAGCTCCTTCCTCCTGCTGGAACGATGCTTTTCATCACAATAAGCTGAACTGCTCAAGCAACAAAACTGGCAAAGCTACCTGTACCCATCATTAGATTTCTACGAGTATTTCCTCTAGAATCTCTGTAAGTGGCATTAACAGCCACATCTCTCAAAACAGTGCGAGCAAGGGAAGAATTGTTGCATTTGATCAACACATAAGAGAAAAACAGGTCTGCTAACTCTTTCAGTGATCTTAAACTGGGTTAGGTACACTGGCACACACCTGGATGCAACCATCCTTCTGGTGCACTAAAAGTCAACACGTTATCTCAAGTTAGAGGCCAGAGGATCTAACCCAAATTTCTACTGTTTTAAGATTTCACTTTCTTGACCCCCCACTAGTTTTAACAGCCACCTTGCATCCTCTCCTGCAGCTCTGCTGTAACAGGGAGGTGGATGGGGACATGGTGTAGACAGACAGGCTGGTCCACCGAAACGCCACCGCCATCACTAAAAGCAACCTGTCTCATCATGTCTTAAGGGATAAAAGGGGAAAACATCAATTCACAGCTCAGAGTAAATAATCCAACTAAGAAAACTAAGTACAAGACAGAAATGCAGTCCAGAAGTGTGAAATCAAAGATTTTGTTTTTTTTTTAAAATTACAGCAATTAAAACTACAAGGCAGGGCACTGACATTACTCAGGGATTAATGAGCTATGTGCCATACAAAGGCACAGATTAGGCAGAAGGGTATAACAGAGCTACACAGAGAAAGGCCTTGATCTCAGTTTATTGGGGTTGCAAAGGACAGAACAAATTTGATTTTAAATTGTTTTACATACAAGGATCATTTCAGAAGGAGAAGTCATCAAAGAAAGCTTAAAGGATTCTTCCCCCTGCTTCTTTCTTCCTTTTTTTGCCTCTGTTATACTGTATTGGGACTTTCCAGTATAAAATCTACGGCAGATCCAGTTCTGAGGGGGTTTTTTGAAGGGAGTTTTGGGGTGAGCGGGAAAAAAATAATAAAGAGATAGAAGAGAGTTACATCTGATCACCCAGCCTGGAAATTATTGTGTCTGCACAGCCTTTTTTCAAACCTAATTATTATAAAAGCTTTGGGGAACATTATTTTCAAAATGAAGTCTTCTCTGTCAAAACTTTCATTAATAAGTTATATTTCTTAGTGGGGTATCATTTTACATAGAGTGCCCAGAGATCTTGCAATGTGGAATAGATTCTTTCTAGATGAAGTACAATATATTGTTTTAGGATCATGGTAACTCAACATTTTACTTGTGTTTTTGAACCAGAAATGTTCTCAAACATTACACATACATATCTGAGAAATGCACTCCTCTTAGGGAAGCTTACTAGGTGCCGTGAACTCAGAAGAGACGACCATGGAAACAGAATTTCACAGAATAACTAGAGGAGAAAAGAAAAGCAGAAAAGGGAAGGAAAAGACAAGTATTCACCACACAGAAGATTACAACGTCTCTACCCAAAAACTTTTACGGCAACGCACTTCCGTGAGAGCATTAACAAATCCCAAAACATCTCCCTTTTTCCTGCCCACAAACCATGCTGTAACCCATAAAAGGATTCAGGCACCCAACCAGAGCACGAGAACAGCCCCACGCAGTAAATAGCGAACAGTGGCACTAATTAGCTCATTTGTCTTACTCAGATCTCACTTGCTAAACAAGACCAGAGAAAGATTTGGGTTTCAAAGACATTTCCAAATTGCCAATATTTGGATGGTTGTGCCACAGGAGAAAAGAAAACACCAGTCACCAATATTGCAGAGTTTCCAGTGACACGGATGCATCCAGAGGGATGCCCTCCAGCCTGCCTGGCCATGCCTGCCCCGCAGCTCTGCGGGCAGCTGATCAACCAGGCATTCAGCTGACTGGTGCCTTTCTGGCCACCCAGTTCACCGCTGGTTTGATCACTTACTACCCGTTAGCCAGGCCACCACAGAGCCTACCAAAAGATCAGGTGGCCAGGAGGCTGGTCACCAACATCACTCTTGCCTGTCTGGTTCCTGTCAACAGTTTTGACAGGTCTCCCACAATAACAATAAAAATGAAATCCCATACGGAGTCAGCATTTTCTTACACAGAATGCTCCCATTTGGAAAATCCTGACCAGTTTGAGATGCAAGACAAGTTACGGAAGGCTCAGAAGTATTTCTAGCCTAAGGAAAAATCCATACTCTCCTGAAAAAAGGTCAGAGACTATCCACCACAAGAGCCATAGATCCAGGGCACGCTCATCAGGTGGCACAAACATAACTGATTGAAACACAGCCAAAATTCAGTTGCATTTTTGAGCTGTGCTGTGGTTCACGATAGTTTCCACTGCGTGCTGCGGATCTGACAGCATCAGAGGAAAGTGTATGAAAGGCTGGAGCAGAAAACTCTCAGTTACAGAGGTCAAGACATGAAATAAACATCCAGAAGATCAGAGGGGAATCAGGAGCATTGGTGTTTAGACCCAGGACAAAGTCTTTTTCAACAAGAGAATATTTTTGTGGAGTTTCTTAAAGCTTTTCAGCCATAACGAGACTAGGAATGATATTTTAACACCTTAAATATGGAATCAATATCTGAGCATTCCTCAAACTCAATACAAACAGGTTTCACTCACAAATAATAAAGTGATTTCTATCTATAAGACACCTGCATCCAGGAAAGAGACTAGAACCCTTCAAGTCCTTGAAGCCTTGCAGAAAGCCTATTTATCCCTAAGCAAGAAGCCTATTTACACATATATTGACCAGTGAATGAAACATCCATATCAAAAAAAGAAAAGTCCATTTTTGCCTGTATTTGGAAAGCCTTCCTTGTGATTCCACAAGGTTGCCTTAAAGTATATCTTAAAATACAGAGTAGGCAGGTTTGCTTTGGATCAAGAAGCGATCTCTGTCCCAAGGGCACCAAACTGTGCAGTAGTTGCTATGGTACTGCAAGTATTTTTGTTTGTTAAACAGTAGATTAAATAGTCACATAAAACGATTAGACTGCATGTTGGATCATTCCCTGGGAAGGTTTATGTTACAAACTGGCTTTCTGGGGAAATTATTTAAGGTTTGCACAAAAAACTTAAAAAAGTTTTTTGAATCTTAGGGTGGTGCATTTGAGAGACTCTGCTCCTCACTTTGATTTAAACTTATTTGTGCAGGCAGGTAATATAACAGGGCACTTTTTACACCTATTAAAAATGTTGTTATAACTGTTGGCTTCATGTAGGAAGCTCTTCAATAGCTCCAGTATTATCATCACTATCATGAAGGGTCAGGGCTTGGATTACAATTCTTTTGCAAGAGGGGTGGATGTCTTCTTGCCTTGGGTCATAACAGTGCTGCAGTGGAAATTAAAGATGAAGTGTTAGTATGCATTACCAGACAGAACAACAGATTCCCTTAAAAGGCTAAGTGCACATACATCGTTATAAGCTTGTTTGATTACAGAGGTTACTGGGGGGATATAAAAACTTTTACTTTATCTCATTTACCTGCCTAGGCATTTATATTGCACTCCCTTCATTAGGTCCAGGCACTGTTATGAAAGAGACTGAAAAATAAGCATAAATATCGATGGTTGATGCATGAGCCTTGCACTAATTGCTCAGACAACTTAACAGTCTCAGCAGCAGATGGTCACCTAGCCTAAATCAGCCCAAACGTCATGAAAGGTGTGACAACTACACAAATGGAGAATCTGTCCCTCCGGCTCATACTGTCCAGGAATTGCTACTTTTTCAAAAGCCTGCCTAAGCTGCCAGTCTAGACAGCAGAGCAGTGTGAGATTAAAAATAAGGTGGTTTATCTTACAAAGCTGACCAGTGAAGAGCATCCAATTAACTTCTGAAACCGTAACAGCTCCTTTCCATCTGATGGCTTTCACCAGAAGGTGCCTTTGCAAAACACAGGCAATGAATATTAAAGACCCAATCCTCATGCAATAAAAATGAATCATGCATACAGATATCAGCTCAGATAATTCTAGTTGCTGAACAACGATGCCTGATTTCAGAAGGCTCCACTTTTTTTATAAATTTTCTCTAAAGAAAGGTCAAGCTAAGCAAAATAATATTAACATTAAGCAAGTACAGCTGTAGATATCAGATAAGAGCAGTTTTGAGAATAATATTTGGCATATATTACACTGCTTCATCTGTTTTTCCTGTACCCCCATAAATGATGACAGAACTCCTCTCTGCAAGAGTTCCCACAACCAAAGGCATTGATCACTGGAGCTTCCAAAAGAAAGGCAAGAGGAGCCAATACTGGCTCCAAAGAAAACAAAATGTGTACCAAACTTACAAGAAAGAAGTCGTAAAATTCCCATCAAAAATGCCAGTAGGACTGAAGCAGATCAACTGCAGACAGACCTGGAAAGTTTACTGCTGAGTTCCCTTCTCAAGCACGGGCGTAACAAACCAGACGCCGAACAGCTAAAGTTACAGAACCAAATACTCTGTCCTCTAGGCAGGAGGAGACAAGAACAGCCCGCGCATTTATCATGGCAGCAAATGCAAATAAAAATGCCCATTCAACATAAGCTAAAGCTTTCTGCCTTGCTTCAGAGCCTTGGGGTCCACAGCTGCCATTCAAACCCACAGTCCCTGCCGCAGCTTTGCCAGTGTCCTCCTGGGGCTGCTGCTTTGGAGTAACCTCAAATTACCATTTCCTTGGGATGAACACCATACCGCTCAAATTCAATACTCCCTATACAGCCTCCCTCTGGGAACAGGGCTGTTCCAGATGACTGCACGGATGTGAAAAAACAAACTGGATAATGGGAACACCCATGTTCAGAGAGGACAAGACTCGCAGGCGCCTAAAAGAAACACTCTACATAAGCTCAACAGACAGTCAGATGGCATCTTTGCCTTCCATAGAGAAAGGGCAACCATGACAGTCCCGGTGCTTATAAAGTTTGCTTTGCAACTAAGTTTCCTCTGAGAAAACTAACTTTTTTTTATTTTTATCCTTACAGCAACTACCAGGGATAAGCAATCAGCTGTAACATTGCTATTTTACAGATGAAGAAGCAGACATAGAAAGATGAAAGTCAACGTTTTCTAGAGTGGGAATCAAACTAGGGAACTGTAGATTTGGGGCATCTTCACTTGGGATGTCTGAGCAGCAGCAGCAGGGGGGGGGGGGGGGGGGGGGAACGTTGTTGTTTAAAGGCTCTCCCTACGCCGAACCACCAACAGAAGCCAGTGGAAGCCGCTTGGATTTGGCAACTCCCAAATCAGGCATCCCAAAAATTGACTGCTTTTGAAGAGCTGGCCCAAGTAGTTTGGTCCACGTCGCATGCAGGAGTTGGTTGCAGAACCACAAAACAAAACTCAGGGGCCTCTGTTTCATAGCTCACTAGCAGTGCTGGGCCACGGTATACTCAAAAATATATAAGCTAGCTCTCTGGATGTCTTCTGAGGAAGTCTGAGAACAGGCAGAAACTTTAAGCTTGATTTCAAGTTTTAATGCCTGGCTGGACCCTTTCCCTCTTCTCCTATTTTTCTTTTTGAAAAGATGAATTCCTCTACTTATTTTTAATCCTATTTCTCTCTCGGAGCTGCCAAAATATCAAACCCGGTTCACATCAGACAGCAGTTTATTTTCTTGGGGTGAACCAGCAACCCGACTGAAACACTTACTACCCTCTGCCTATTCCTGCCTCTCAAAGCCACACGGGCCACCGCTGGGCGAGAGCTGGATGTCTCCCTTCCGCTGACCGATGGAGCTGGAGGTGCAATCAGGCATCCTCATTATCCATCAGACCTGTACACTCGCTCGGAGGCAGCCGCAGTCCCAGAGCCAGAGGAAAGAGCAGCACAGCAGCTATTTTATTTACAACCTGCTGACAACAGAGTGGAAATTGATAGAAGCTGCAGGCAGCAAGTGACTCCCTGTCTGTCAGCACCAAATGGCAGCTCCTGTGCTTACTCCACTGGACAGGAGCTCTTTAACTCCTTCTGTCTCAGCCCAGGATTCACAGGGGTGAGACAGGTCTTCACCACATTTCTATTCATGCCAGCTTTACGCTGATTCTCTCCCGCTGCTTTCAGCCGGGTTGCTTCTGATCCAGAGCAGTGGGAATGCACCAGGACCTCCCACATTTATATATTTACTGTACATGTGTGTTTGTTGGACAGATACTGTACCTTCATATGTTATGCAGTGCCAGGTGTCCATACAGAGCATGTTTGAACAACTTTATCCTACTTAGAAGAAATAAATGAATGCTATATTTAAAAGAAAAGGGATCATCTGAGAGAAACTCAGAAAAGCTGTGTTATCGATCAAGTCTGACCTTAAAAGGCAAATTTCATAAACCACACTGAACCCCATGTAGACTTTTTTTTTCATTGTATGTGGCCTTCATTCAATTTTAGCTATTTCCAAACAACATCCAATTAAGGCCAATTCAGTTCTGAACAAGAGTGTTTATATGATGATTAATGCAGTTTAATTAATTCTCTTCAAATCAGTATCTTTACAGGTTATCCAGACAAGGTTTGATACAAGATTCAACAGTTAGAATTTCAAATACATCAATATTGTTGGTTTTAGTCCTGGGGGGGCGGGGTGTGTAATCATATGAACTCTAACGATTTCAGGCTAAAGAAAAAGACTATCAGTGGCCCAAAGATGTGTAAAAATCTTCAGCTCTTGTACCTGCATGAAGGGATTAAACATTAATTGTTCAGTCTGGAGAAGAGGACACTTGAGGGGGACATTATTGCTCTCTACAGCTACCTGAAAGGTGGTTGTACGCAGTTGGGGTCAGTCTCTTCTCCCAGATAAAGCGACAGGACATGAGGAAATGGCCTCAAGTTGCATCAGGGGAGGTTTTGACTGGATATTAGGAAAAAATTCTTGACTGAAAAGTGGTCAAGCATTAGAACAGGCTGCCCAACGAGGTGGTAGAGTTGCCATCCTTGGAGGTGTTTAAAAAAAACCAACAACACGCAGATGGCTGTGCTTAGAGACATGGTTTAGCATTGGACTTGGCAGTGCTGGGGTAATGGTTGGACTTGATGATCTCAAAGATCTTTTCCAACCTAAATGATTCTATGGAATCTGAATTAAAATTAAGAACTCTATATTGAGATTTTTAAATCAAATAGTACTTTTTTTTGGTGAAAACAGTTTAAAACAAAAAAAATGAGCTCTCTTCCCCACCCCAAAAGTAGCTAACATAGTTTGAAATCTCCTTTCAGTCCTCTCCCTGTCCTACTCCCAAAATAGTGCTGCTAAATCACTCTCGTTTGTGCTTCTGTCCATCAGCAGGCATTTCTAGAGGGTTAGCAGGGGTGCCCTGGCAGCTTCATCACACCTCTCATCCTCACCATTTGGTATCACAACATGACCTCCAGCTCACTGCTGGCCCTCACTGATTTGCAGCCCTGTGCCCTCACCATACTAACCTCAGTGCATCTGAGACATGGAGCAGAGGGAAGACACAGTCCTGGAGGTCACAGTCCCCAAAAGAAACCCTTGTCCTACACCACTAGATGTAGTACATGAGCTCTGCTGAGTCAGGAATGAGATATATGGAAGTTATTGCCCTCCACCAAGCCAACTCAGCTTAGATTACCTATACTGTTCACAAATTCACTTTCAGTTCAGTTTTCACATCCAGCCACAAAATGCACACCCAAGGGAGTTCAAGCCACTTTTTTTATACCATTGAGCACCCTACCTAGCCTCTAACTGCTCCAGAAAGACATGAGGCCCTGGATTTTATCAACCAGCTGTGAGATCATATCCATCAGCCCCTAACAGCTGTCTCAGATACACCAGGGCATCTGAAACTGGCTCTGCTTATCTATGCTAGGGAAAACAAATTTCTTGCTAACTTATCCTTCTGCAAGATCTATACAAGGCTTCACTTCAGCTCTTGGACACATACCTAAAAAGAAAAAGAAAAATTATCAGTGCTTAGAAAGGTGCTTTTCTTTGCGCAACCACAGTCAGGCCCTGGCTCTGATCTTTTTCATTCAGACCAAGCTCTAAATCTCTCTGAGGCTGAATTCAGAGTAAGTAACCAAGTTCTCAGCAAGGTCATTAAGATTTGCAGGAAGCTCAGACCCTTTCAGAACCTGTTTCCACAAGGGCCCTTTGTAAGTGAGCCCCAATTCACCCGTGAGATGCACCGTTTTGGAGCCAGCATAACTTCTCTGAAATCAAGTCACGTATGTATAGCCTCCCAAGACACAAAGTAGCTTTAAATACAACGTATGACCCTACACATGTTAAACTGGAGTAATTCTAAAGAAAATGGTTTTCTGTAATCCTTTGCTTTCCATCAACTACCTGCTGTGAGACAAGCAGGTACAGCCAGAATGTCATTGTCATCTCAGTGAGGAGATAGATGATGATAAAAAGGAAATCAGATGAACTCAGAATTCCTTAGCTGGTGTCCACCTCTGTTTGCTGTAAGGGCAAACACTGAAGGGTGGCACAAGTGCCTTAAACCTTTCTGTGGAAGGGATCTGTGGCAATTTCGGTCTCAAAACAAACCAAATCAAACAACTTCGGTCCAGTTCACTCAGACTTCTATTGGCATAAGCAAAATCACGTGGCCCCTAATAAAATGACCAAAACGGCTCTATGATTACAGTGGCTCCAACACAATGTGAGAAATGAAAAGAGCCCCCTGTAAAAAGAGCTCCTCCTGTTTCATCAGACTTTTTGAAATTACAGATTAGTTGGTCAAGTTTGAGCTATTAGCAAAGACAGGAGAAGCCTTTTTTAAGTCTGATTTGATAATTCTCAAGATGCTAACCGGAGCAAAAAGACAAACTCATACTTAGATCTTGTGTTAAATCTGTTGCAACTGATGACATGCTCACACTGAAAAGATGAGCTATGCTGCAAGGGAGATGCAATCCCAAACTGAAAGCAACATACCAAATCAGTTGAACCGAAGGAGATTAAAGCTCTGTGCACCGTTGCTTCATAAATGTTTTTAACTGGTTGTTTTGGGTTCTTTTTCCAAACACAAACTTTCCATTAGACAGCTGGTTCCTTGCTAGGGGAAAATATATATGTTACTAATAGGAATTATATCCTGTTTCCTTTCTACTGCTTAAAACATACAAACAAATTATATTTCAGCCTAAAGTCATATTATTCATGGATCTTTTACTTCATTGGAATTTACAGTTCACTTCCAAACCTGTAATTTTAAATGTTGGCTGTTTTTCTAAGTAATTCACCAGAAGGGGGTCCCAAGTTCCCTTGCTTCTCCTGCTAGTAAGGAAAAAAAATTCCCTGCCAACTTCTACATAAATTGGTGTGTATCACAAGGCACACCACTCAAACGCCCAGATGCGACTTTTCTTTTCACATCAGAGCTAAAGTGAAAAAAAAATAAAAATACACGTATTACATACTGCCTTTCTTCTTTGAGGGTCACACAGCTGGTATTAAACTGGTGGTAGCAGAGCACTAAGGCCAAGAGAACTAAATGCAGCATCCAGCAACTAGGTAAAATACCTACTAAAATATTGTGTTCAAAGAGAAGGAAATCTACTACTACGCTACTACAGCACAAGCCCACTGCTGAGCAGGGCACGGGCTGAAGGAATATCTCCCAGGGCAGTCGGGGGAGATCTTGAGAAAGGCTCTGCCAGCACTCACCTGTGCCCTGCCTGCCAGCTCCCCCCAGCCACACGCCGTGTGACAGGGAGGTTTTGGGGCACAGCAAGGATGGAGCAGAGCATGGATGCATGTAACTGAGGGCTCCCTGCCAACTCACAGTGGTTTTGGCTGAGAAAACTGCAGGCTGGCTCCTTCTAGCCATGCAAGAGGATCTAGAGAAGCAGGTTGGTGCCTCATTTTTGGAACACGTGTTCTAGTCACCTGTAGGTCACAGACCAGAAGGCTAAATGTTCAACCTTGGCTGGGTAAATCCACCACATCACACGTCACTCTGGAGAAGACACATACCCAAAGCACAAGGATTAGCACATCCCCACAGGGAAGACAAATGGAGTTTTGCCCAATACCAAGAAGGGAACTTTTCTCTTTTGGGGTTAGAGGAGAGGTGCCAGTCAGACAGCTGTCCTCTTTGCAAAAAGGCACAGAGCAAGTCACAAACCATGTCAGCTACAGGTATAAAGACCCTCCTGTTGAAATAAGTGCTACTGAAGAGGAGAGCACCCTTCTGGAAACCCAACAGCTCCTGCAGAGTGATGCAGGACACTGGTACCATGCACCCCTAAGCATGATCCCTGCAGAGCTTGCAGTGCCGTATGCCACCTCCTGACCCTCTGGGCTGTTTCACAGACCAGTTTCTCTCTCTTGGTAGGTCACAGGAGTGGACACATGAAGATGGGACACATGATGATTTAAGAGGTTTCACTGTCAGAAGCTACATTAAAGTCCAGGGGAGTATTTTGCTCTCACCCTCCTGAGATCACAAGGGCTGCTTTCTTGCTCTGCATTATGTCAGTTTATTTTATAGCAAGAAAGAGTGGAAATAAATACCATCAAACTAGCCCTGCCTTTCCTCCCCCATGTTCCACACAAGAAAATCCCTCAGTCCCTACAAAACAAGCTGAAGCTTACGCCAAACCTAACAGAGCTCATACAGACGTTGTTATCTTTCGAAATGACACCTTCAATTTAATTATCTCAGAGATTAAATCATCTCCAAACTATTAAGCAAAATAACTCAGTGGTGCCAAAACACTGCATCACACCATGACTTCTTTTTTTCTAACCCCCCTTTAAACCTCATCTCTGACTAGATACAGAAAACAGCAGAAGCACACAGCTCAGCAACTGCGCCTGGCCTCTGCAAAGCCAATCCTGCTGCACAGCTTGCCAAGTTTCATATCTACTTTAAGCCTGACCTAAGCTCCACTGGTGTAAACTCAGAGCAGTTCCAGGGGCGTCAGGGGTAGGAAGGAACCAAATTTAACATGCTAGATTCATGGGGTTTGCAAGTAGAAGAGCACCTGAAAGTGCACCAGCTTCATATGAGAAAGTACGAGGGGAAAATGAGCTTTCAAGATATTTTAAGAGTCTCCGGTCTTGACTGCTTTGCCTGCAGTTCTCCTCAGACACATCCTGCTCCCTTGTATGCTGCATTTGCCTATACAACACCATACCCACTGGTGCTTGCTACATTTAATTATACACACTCTTCTTAACCCATACCCCCAGTCCTACAGTGGTCTTGGAAGTCACGTCACCAGCCACATCGGCACTGATCAGCCCAGAGATCAGCACTGAAATAGCACATTCCTAGTGCCTGCTGAACTGGGGACACTGGCTGTATAACCAAAATAAAAGTATTTCCCTCCCTTCCCTTTTCTTCACACGTGCATGGATACCTGCTTCAGCAGTGACAGAGCTGAGTGACCAGCACCTAGGACTGCCACCCCACAGCAAAAGACAAAGATGACTCCTTGGTCTCACTGCACAGTTTCAAGTCAGGGGAAATATTTGCCAAGAAGGAATGATTATTCCAGCCAAGCATGTTAGAACTACAGTATCCTTTACCATATGAAGGCATGTGGAGCAACATAACAAACTCTCTGAAAGAGCAAGGAAATAATTGCAACCTTCTGGCTGCAGGTACCAGACAGGAGCACACACAACCTACGAAGTGGCTCACTCGGCCATCGTAAGCCAGTGAAATGGAGTGTGCTTCTCTAAAGATAATTTCTGAGCAAGGACAGCCAACTGATGGACCAAGGACTAGATGCAAACCATAAGCCAGTTTTACCTGGACCCCAGGAAAGCCAATTAGCTCAGAGGCCAACTGTTTGGGGCAACACATGCCCCAACATACAGTGCTGAGGGGCCCACAAGTCCAGCCCAGGTATATTTCACTAGACTATCAGCAGTAGTGTACAAAATTAGCTTGGTCTAGAGAAAAAGGACAGGGCTAATTTTATGTAAACAAAGCAGCTTCCATCGCTCTGACACTTGCCATTTCTGTTTCAGGCAAAGAAAACACAAAACTGGATTGAGGCACAGAACTAAGAAACACCAGTATCTTCTACAGTCCACCTGTTTGTTAACCACAGCTAAGTCACTTGAGGCATGGTATCCCTCAGCATCCCTGCCTGTATGGCACGCTTGTCCTACCTCCTCTGCGTACAGGCACATACCATTCCTGCTAAAGACCTCTTATTAATTTTATAGTAGAAGGAGAAAGTGTGGCCATCTAGGCCCTCAACAGCAACTATCTGCCTCAGGTACCAGCCAACAAGACAATTGCCAGTAGGAAGCACCAGGAAGAACAAGTTTTTTAAAAGGGCTGGGATCAGATGCATCAAAAGGAGAATGGAAACCTCTATACATCACTCAGTTAACAGAAAAACTTCTTCTTAGGTAAGGTTGTTCTTAAGCATTGCAATCTACCTGCCAGGCTGAGGTTTGCTAGGTTTATCTGCTCTGATGCAACCAGAGTTGGTCTCAATAGTGGCAAAAAATTCTGAACATCTTTTGAACCACACAGAAATTTTGGCTGTGTTCTTGTCCCTGTGACACTGAGATCCCAAGACTATTCATATGCAAACACACAATTTCACAGCTGCCTTAATTTTGTGATCTTTTAATTAAAGCGGACAGTAAGGTCTTTGGGTTGGGGACTCCGTTCTGTGTTTATAGCACAATGCAATACAGAACCAAGGCTGTTATTCACAAACAACTGTATTCTCCCCTCCTTCCTATCCTCCAGTATTCCTGTGCCTGGACAAGAAAATTAATTGCTTGACTGGCGTCTGTACTGTTTGCTATTTCATATTTTGTCATATCTCCTCTTACAGAAGAGTGGTGCTGAGCTGTTTAGAGAGGGATAAGAGCTTGTCATTTCTACAACAGTTTGCCTTGTAAAAAGTTTTAACATTCAGTTCTCTGGAGACCTGGAAACAAGAGATCCTGGCACAAGAGACTTGTGTGCTAATGGCATGACACTGTATTGGATTTAACTAAACTATGGCCATCTGAATGAGAGTGCCTGCAAGCAAGAGGCAGCTGATACAGGACAGAAAGGGAGTAAAGGAGAAAAACATGTCAAGCCTAAGAACTCACCCGTCTGAGTTATCAGGCTGCTGCAAGTCAGCAATTTATTTTATTAACATTATTCCCTCCGGTCTTACGTCTCTGTTACCGCTAGCAACCCATTCCCAAACTCCCTGTACTATTCATGTGCTTAAAACCAGCACATACTAAAGAAAGAGTTCTGATAAAGCAAGAACTCAGGGCTACAGCTAACACTGTCATTATTCCCCTACAGTCCTCAAGCCTCAAGACTGATGCATCAGAAGCCAGGCACATACCAGACAGAATGGGGTACAAAGCAGGGAAGCTGGGACAGTGCAAGGTAAATCATCTCCTGTGAGATCCTGTGATGAGAAAGAGAAAAGAACAACAACAAAGAAAAAAAAGAGGAAAATATTTTATTTTGCCAAAATATTTTCTCTTCGAAACCTTTCTGTGTGTTTAGAACAACTGTTGGTCTAACCTAAGTCTCAAAGATCCTGCTCACTGTGTTCCTTCCTCCTTGCGGAAGCTAATTTGAAATCCTGTGCTGTCCCCCTGGACCACTCTATTGCTCCAGTGTCCTACTCCACTGCACAGTGAACATCTGGCACAGGCCGAAGCTGACACTTGGATAATGCAGTGGTGAGGCTTCCATCATTATGGGTGGGATTTTAATTCATGACTAAGACAAAATAAAACAAGAGGAACAGACTCCTGCTGAAGCTATCAGGCAAGTGGCCACTGTCAATTCCTCCCCAGATGATCATACCAAGCAGATTACCGCCAACCTCCCTGACTTTCAGCAGGCCTGGTGTCCCTGCTTCCCTCATCGCCTGTGAATGTCATCCACTTCTCAAAATCCATTAACATCACTAAACGGGGAAAGAGCCAGAGAGGGGTTTTTCATTCTTTCAACTAGGGCTGGCACAGAGTTTTGATACAATCAGATAAACAGACTAGCCACAGCCCTCAATTTCCACAAAAAAGGAGATACTTATCTATCACAGCCATTCCTCAACTGGTTCCTTTTCGAAGTGGATTTCCTCTGAGGCTATCAGGGTCTCCTTACACAAGCAGTCAAGGATAGGCTCTTAAGGTGGACTACCACTACCCTGCCTGACTTTCTAAACAAACCAAGCATGTAAGAGTCACAGCCTGCCATACTAGCATCCAGAGTTACTGATGATCCTTGAGCTCATCTTAGACAAAGAACAAATTGCTTTTCTTCCTACTAATTATCCTGCTCTTTCTACCCATCAATTCTGCTAAGACTAACCTGTAAGCAGAGCACAACACTGAAGATCTTCAGAAAAGTTCAGGATACATTACCTGGTGTCCAGTTCCAAAATGGCATAAATTACATCCTGGAACACATTATGTCCTGCTATGTTAGACAAGAGGAAATGTGGTATACAATGAAATAAAAGACATCCTGGAACCTATTACATACTCAAAAGACAAAAGAAAGGACATTATAGGATCGATGTGGCTAATAAATGATGTGTTGGCATCTCATTTCTACCAAGATGTGGATTAACAACAGATGTATTACACTAATGTCTATTTGTACACTAATCTAAAACAACTGCATTGCTGTTGCAGACAGGAATTTGATAAATGCAGCCCCCATTCCAGCTCCATGAGTGCTGCTGAGCTTTAGGAAAGGTGGGGAGGTGGGTGAGCTGCTCCCAGAGTTTCTCTTTTCAGAGCTTGGGCACTTGCTCTCACCTCCTTTTCTTGCTGGGTTGTTCCCTGCTGATTTCTCATCTGCACAGCTGGGATCCCAAGGATCCAGGGAAGGAAGGGGGCTGCCTTACACTAACCCAGAAGTCTGCAGCTCAGTTACGGGACACTTGGGAAGTAAGGGCTACTCAGCATATTGAAACAATAAGTGCTTTTGAACACCAGAAGCTGAAGGGTTAAATCCTGGAGCCTAGCAATTTCAAAGTATCACTTTCCTTCTCACAAGCCAACAGCCCTCCTGCATTTACATAAAGCCCTCCAGGGAAGGCAGCTGCAGAAAGCATGCACAGAAGATGCCTTCCTCGGGTGGCTGAGGAATAGGAGAGAAGATACTGCTGGATTTGCCCTCTAGTTCCTTTCCACAAGGAGCAGCTGGAGAAGAGTTAGAGGCAGAGCTTCCACACCACTGTGCAGTCTCAGTTTGATAGACGTGACAATTCTCTAACCTTTCCCCAACCTGAAGAAGCAAGCGAAGGAGAGCTGCCTTCACAATTCGAGAAACCTGGAGGCAGGTGACAGACAAGATGGAGACAATCCTTTGCCAAGCATCTAACTAAATTCTGTTTAGTACCAGCTGCAGAGAGCCTTCTCCAGGTATTGCTGCTCTCCTAGAGCATGTACAGAACAAAAGTCTGGCCACAACATCTGAGGGTTTTGGTGCCGTATGCCAGGGAGCTGAGAGGAAACAATTACCTCCCCTTCCTTCTCCCACATCCTAGGCTGCCCTAGGAACTGACGTGATTATTCCCTATTACCAATACAGAAGAAGGGGTCAAACTGGTGTAGAGTACAAGTAGAGAAGCTTGGAATACCTGACCTTGTGGACATCTTACAGGCACCCAGAAGCAGCTGTGGATGATGGCACTGGTGGGAGCTGCTGTGAGCCACCAAAGACTGGGCATAGAACAGCAGTCGAGGCTGGGAATCAAGAGTCCACAGCAGCTTGCCACCCCAGAACTACAGGCTTTGCCTGGTCCTGACCCAGGCTGCGCCTTAACCACTGTAAAAGACCAGAAACAATGGACTGGGGCAGGGACAGGGGGAGAAACAGAAAAGAAACAGAAGCATGAAAGAAAAGGAGGGAAAGGAATGTGAAGCTGGCTAGATGAGAAAACCTAGGTGAATATATCTGATCCTTCCTCCCCAGCCAGCAGAGGCTTGCTCTGTGAAAAAGATTTTCTCTGAAATAATTTGCATTTGCTTCCAAACTTAGCACAGATCGGTCACCAGTCACTCAAAGCTCCACTTCAGGAACTAGCAGAGATTATAAGAAAATGTGATAGGGTCTGTCTTCACAATGTTCCTAGCCTGGTTTATTGGCATGGCTGAGAGCACTCCTTGAGAAACACAGTAGGACAGTCCCATAGAGTCATCCAGTTACGTGACACAGGATGACAAAGCAGGTTGTCAGCCATCACACAAACATGGACCATGAAAATCTGTGAGCAAAGATACAACAAAAAGTGTATCCACAGATGCCAAATACATTCTTCTATGTATATTTACAACCTTGTACCAAAGGAAATTGTTATTCTGTGTCAGACAACACAAGCATCTATTCAAGATCAGCATCACGGTAGGTTTTACACTACACTCCATCTGCTGCTTCACTTCCACCACACATATTTAGTTCACAACCAAGCATCAGCCCAACTACAATGTACAACAGAGGCAGCTAGTCCCACAGCTACACAGACATGTTGGGTTGTGGGTTTTTTAAACTTTCTAGAGAGACTATTTCTATTAAAATGAAATAAAACCCTCCCTGCAGAACTCCTAGTGATGATGCTTAAAGAGATGTAGTTAAGAACACAGCGTGAAGCAGAACTTTTTAGTTTAAGAGATTACCTATATACACACACTTGCTAAAGGCCATCTCCGAGTAGAAAGCTGCAGAATAGGCGTGTGCTTCCCAGAGATCATAACCCTTCCCTGTCCCATAAAAATCCTGTAAAACCTGAAGCAAAAGGGAATCTCATATACAGGCCATGGTCTCTGCCTAAGCAGCTCTGGTTCCTATTTTCATTTCTTGCATTTCTCCTGCTTTCCCTTTCCTGGATGTATGTCAATGCCCTTAAGGTGCTGAAAAAGCTAAGTTACTCCACATGGAGTAAAGTGGGAAAATTCTCCAACTTCCACACAGTTCAATATTCCAAAAGAGTCTGAATTAAGTTTTGCTTCCTGCACCACTTCAGCACTTTGGAGCAAGTTAATTTTCCCTGGGACAATGGGATCTGCAAACGTCCATACGACCCTTGTTTGAAGGAGGCTCACACCAGCCCTGACAAAGTTCTATGATGATAATTCTACATGAGAAACACACATGGTGGTCTCATTGGAGAATCCTCCTTGTTGGCACACAGCAAGGATGAGGGCAAGCCTCTGCTGGCAGCCTTAGTCCCAAGGCAATAGATTGACCCATGGGCTCAAAACTGGCCCCACTAGCCAGGATTGTCACTAATGGGCTGGGTCCTACACTAATTAGGGCTCAGAAAGATTTGGTTTTGGCCTGTGGGCATTTGAAGTAGAGACCCCAGGAACAACAGAAGATGGTTTTTACAACACACACTCAGCAGCAGAGCCAGAATCCATTATCCAAAGAAACTGCTTCTCCACTACAGAGCGTTTCCTAAAAACCATAAAAAACAGAACAGGGTGCCAAGACAACTCTTGCCTGAAGCACCAACTGTTTCTCCATAACTCTCTTCCAGTTCCCATGCACCACCAGCCTCCACTCCCTGTCCCCATCAGCCCAGGGAGGGAACAAGTGCCAGCTGAGTTTGTAGCTGCCTGCCTGCCAGCCCAGGAGAGGAACATCTCCATATTCCAGGAAAGCAATCAAGCTCCACCTGGGCAAACAAGAACATGAAACTAGGCTGCAGACTTGTAAAGATGGGATGAAAGGGGAGATGGGGCGAGAAGAAAAGATGTAGGGGATAGCAAGGGACAACACATGGAGGAATCTACAGCATCCTGCCCCAGGCTACAAAATTCCTGGCTGTATCCCATCCCTGAGCACTAAACACTTCAGATGAGTTAAGGCCCTGGCCTGGGTGCTGCTATGGAGTTGGATTTCTGCTGCTTTCCATCTGTTTGTACTTGAACTGGTCAAGAGTCTCACAAAAGAAAAAGTACCTCTAAAAAGCCATGAACAGGGGAAATCTGGGACACTGCAAGTGGATATCCTAGAAGCAGAAGTGACAACAAACTTTGGCTGACAGCATTTAGAGCTGTAATAACACTCTCCTCCTATATTTAATAGCCATTAAGAAAAAGAAAGATGTCTATGTACAAAACCAATCACGCAATGAAAAGCTGAAAAAGGGCCCCAAAGCCACCTCAGCCTATGCTGTGGATTGGGAGGGCACAGTGGAAGTTTTAATTGCTCGAGTACTCTTTATACAACAAAATATTCCCGTGGAAGCCTCTGCTTCATGGCCTGGCTGCAGACAATTTTGTTTATTCATCTCTGATTATAACAATTTGTGGTGCAGTTTGTTCATAAGTATCACAAGGCTTGTCACCTAACCACACTCTATACAGTGCATTAACCACTCTAAGGACACTGGGTGCCTTGCAAGTTGCACACAACGTTCACCTTCCATACAACACTTTGCAAACAGCAGCGTAGCAGCGTGCAAATGCAGAGAAACAATGCAGAAAAAAGTTAATTCCCTACTGGTTAAGGACAGAGACCAGGAGAAACAACTGATACAAATACATTCCAATGAAAACAAGTCTTGCTGTGATCCTGGAAAGTGGGACAGCAAAAAAGGGCCTTGGCAAACTGGGACTTTCTGATCACAAACATCAGGTCAGGACAGCAAAGCTGTAGTTCCAGCACGTCTATATGGCATACCGGAAAGTTAACTACTGTATTATAAAAAGGCCAGGAAATGGGAGTGAATCAAGGGTTAGGGTTTGTCCACCTAAGTTTGTGGATACCAAAGAGAAGTCTTCCCAGCACACCAGCTGCCAGAGTGGACACAAAGTTAATGATACTGCAGGTACATGTGCACTTTTGGAAACAAGAGGATTGCCATATGCACTGAAAACAGAGTGAAACAGTTTTTTGGTGCAGCTCAAAACTGTCCCTATGGCTTTTGCCAACAGAACAACTACTATACCATCGATTGCCATCTCTGCTTGCCAAGCATTAAAAATTGTCTCCAGAGACCTGCAGTGTAGACAGCTTTCAGGAAACAAACTAATGTGATTATGGGTTACAACAGATCGTGAGAGCCCAGGTATAGTATGAGTTAGATCCAGACACAGTTATCAGCCTGAAGCGGAAGCCTTGTCCTTAAGGAGGCACATAGGTGACAGAGCTGGTACTCGAGGAGACCAAGGTGCTCCTCACGTGAGGAGAGGCATCATATCCAGACCTGGAAGCAAAATCCACAACAGGCATGTACACAGAGAAAAGAAATTCTAGATGGCAGCAAACTATAATGGAGATGACTGAAAAAAGCTTACTAAGAGAACCTGAAATCAAATACCAGTTAAAACGGAAGAATTTTCTTGCCAAATTCCTTCACTTGAGGACTGTGTAATTAGGCCAGGAAAAGCACAACAGAATATGCTATAGAGAATAGTCCTGCACCAGCTTGTTAACCCAGCAGGCCCCTTCCACCTCCAAAGTCTGCATTTCATAGCAGGTACCTAAAGGGTATAGATTACACCAGGTGGTAAGCCAACAATTCCGATCTCATCATGGAATTAAGCCCAGGCCAAGTGCAGGGACCTGTATTTCAGTACACATCAACAGGCTCCCAAGGCTTTTGTTAGCAGGGAAGCACTTCCTTGAAGCAGTGGAGTCATGCCCAAATAACCGACATAAGCTGTTCCGTGCAGTATGTGCCATTGCCATCCTCCGAGCTTACAAGGGTTTAGTCCCCAGCTACCAGATTGCCCACAACATCTTATCTACACTCCACCATTCCCATGGAGAGCTGCAGCAGGGACTCTGGACAGAAATTCAACCAGCATAACCAAACAGAGTCCCAACTTACCCTTAAACATAAGGCCCACACAACCCCACTAGAGGCTACAGGGATGTTGCTGAGACTGTATATAGTGAATACTTCTGAAAATCAAGCATCTGGGTACCACAGTGGAGTTCTCTTTCCCCTACCACCCCATAAAACAAAGCTACCCCAAACAGCAAGCCAGTTTTTTAAAAGGTTGCCGTATATCACCCCTTGTGTGACCTTGCCTGAGTCATGACTGGACCCAGGAGTCTTCCTCTCTCGTTCTGGACTCTAAGTAGATGGCTACACTGCTTCCCTTGAGACCCAGCAAGGCAGAAATAGGAAATGAAATGGAGAACAGGGAGGAAATTCCATCTCCCAACACAAAAAAATTAAGAGGCAGTCACAGAATTCTCCTGGTAAGAGGTAAAGAAATACGTATGCAAGAGTGAAAGCTAGAGACACAGAAATATCTTGTTAAATTTTTACAGTTTAACCACTGAACAAGCTACTTTCTCTCCATAATTTATACCTGAATTGTGTGTCTAGACATGACATCATTTTAAGGTATGCCTTGTGTTCTGTGGTAAGTTTACAATAACCAGAACTTATAATTGCTGTGGTTCAGGTCAGCAAAAGCGGAAAAAATACCCAAAGCCCCTTCTAAGCAGCTGTTCTTGGTAATCGTTTTAGTCTGTTGTTTTCTGTCAAGGAGACAAGGCCTAGCAAATGCTAAAAGCCAACACTGAACCAACTCCCCTTCCTAAAAGTGACGAATACCACAGATAATCTTCATTTCTCAGGCAGCTTTATTTGGTATGGTTCAAATTAAAATAGTGAAGGACAGCCAGATAAGCAAGGGCAATAAAAGCATCTACTGTATGCCTATGGAGACCGACGACCTACAGACACACTGGACCCTGCCGCACATGTCCATACCATAAACCAGTTATCCAAATCCAGTAAAGTAAGCCTCTAGGTCGCAGGCAGGATAACAACAAATACCAGCATATTCTCACTATTGAGACATAAATCCTGAGGATACGAAAGCTGGAACCACAGTGTAGTTAACATGCACCAGTCACTCTTACTAGAGGAATGAACCCTGTGGTGATAAGGACTGCTGGCCAAATGACTTTAATCACATGAGGTGTTGCAATCACTGTCCTGGAGAGCGTGGCCTGAAGCACCCTATCACATCAATGAAGTGGAATTTAGACATTGGAATGACAGGAAAAACTCTGCAACCTGAACACTAAATGATGTTTTGGGTTTTGATGGTTTTTTTGGTTGGGTTGGTTTTTTGCGTTTGTTGGTTTTTTGGTTGGTTGTTTGTTTTTTAACTAGCATCATAAGCCAGAGACAGCCAAGAAGGAGCAGGAGCTAGGATCAGAGCACACAGGAGGATGCTTCAGTGCATATCAAAACTGTCTTAATGCAGCAAGCACAGACAAACTCCTGTGCTGTCACATCAAAGGCAACCCAAAGATCCTAGACAGAAACCTGGATCTACAGGTGCATTGGGTGGAACTCAGTCCATAACATGCATCTCAAAAGGTGCAAATATGTCACACACAGGGAAATAATTAATATTTTTTCCCCCCACAATAGAACAGTTCCAGTTAGAAGGGACTTATGAACATCTAGTCCAACTATCAACTGTTTTTTTGACAGAAACACTAACACTGATAGAAATGAAATACACATGAAGGTTACACCACAGCACACACCATGCCTCTTCCATTTTCACTCGATGGGAAAACAAACTATAGCCACGAAGATACTCAAGATAAGATCAAAGACAATGGGCATCAGCCCTGGATACAAGTTATGGAGGATGAAGCAAGCAAACCTTTTAAGTCAAAAGGATATGTCATAACTATTTGCTGACATCTAAAAGCCATAAAAGACTGTCCAAAATCCAGCTTTTATCACCAGTAAGGAAAGACCGAAAAGACCTAGGACTTGATGACCACTGTCAGTTTTTCTCCATGTCACACAAGTGTTCACAGTTACAAGAATGGGAGTGGGTAGAATCAACATGTTGTTGTGTCTGAAAATAAAATCACCTTCCTTTTCTACACAAGTCCTACAGAGTTTTGTTATATTACTTTTCCTACTTGCATAAGCATCAGTGGTCCAACTCTCCTCCATATTAGTCAGAAAAACAACTCGACAATTACCTCTTAGCTCTTCCAACACCCACTCAGAAACAGGGAACCACTTCAGCTAATAGCAAACAGGAGAGAGCCCATGCTACTGCACTAATAGGGCTAGATAAGAGGCTGATTATTGCACGCAAACTGAAGCTAGTTTCTATTCAGCCGATTAATGCAGATGCAGATCTATTGCATCCCTGCCTGGATCAATCCACACTGATGTGACATCAATTCACACAGGGATCTGTGCCAGAACAAGGGATTTAACATACTTTCCAAATCACATGCACACCAGGGTCTCAAACCTGGACCAGCAAACCCAGCACACCATTGTAATGATTCTTCACAGGGAACAGCCCAAAGTATCACACCATTCAGTGCCACGGTGAGAGCTGGAGAGCAAAGGAAAACCATGACAGATGCTGGCAAAACTGCCCTGAGATAGCTGATGCTCAAGAGTGGTGCTGAAAAGGAGAAAGCAGCCACTGCTTTTCAGTGCCGGGTAAGTAAAGAGCAGCAGTGAGAACACCATTGCTCACTGGATACCAAGGGAGCAAGCACATTCCTGCCCAAATGGTGCAGCTGACCCATTATATTCTCTGTCCCAACCTGAGTGTACATTAGGGTCTACAGCTGGCTTATAATGAAAATCTGAAGTCATCAAGGCTGTTCTGGCTTCAGTTCTTGTTAAAGATGTTGAACATCAGCCCAAGTTTGGTCAAAAGGTTACACAGGTTTTCAAATCATTCCAGCTTGCAGTGACCAAAGGTTGATTTAGGGTTTGCTGTCAGAGCATATTCTCATTTACAGTCCTACAAGCTGCCATAAAAAGCCAGGTGAAGATCAGAGTTTCTGCCGATTTGAGATATAAACAAGGTACAACACCATGTGGATAGGAAAAAGGATACTCACTCACTCTGGGATCATCACAACTCCAAGGACAAAGGACAGATAAATACTCAGCTTTTTATGTACTTCAGGAATATGTTCCTCTCTTTCTCCTGTTTTTAATGCTTTTAATGACTTTCAAGAGAGAAACTTACTTTTACCCTGTCTCTCCTGCTTAAACCAACAAAGACCAAAGCTTAACAGCTGAACTTGCAGCAAAAAAAAACCAGATTGCAGGGTGAAATTTTACATCCCAGAGTTTATAGTATTCACATTTGTCCAGGTCTAGGAGTGCAGAGTGTCAAAGGACACTCACTCTAGGGGAAAAAAAAAAGTCTCCACTAGACAGAGACATCTAAACGCTCATTCATGTCCCCCATTAAGTGTATGAAGAATCTTGTTACTTACTGTTCTGTGAAGAGCTTCCAGTTCTTTGGTTAGCAGCCTAGCTACCACTGCTAGTAGTCATTCTGCTTCCCTAAGACAAGTGCAGGGCAAGACTGATACCTTTGTACAGACACATCATACTGTAAATGAATTTGAACTACTCACATAGCAAGGAGGATGGTTTATTTTCCTGTGTAGCTAATAAAAAGCTGCTGTCTCGCTGCGAGTGCTAATATTAAGACAAAAGCAAGAATCTTCAAGTTTATGTTATGTTAAACATAAACCACTACAAAGCCTCTGCATCCCACCCAGACAGACTAGATGCAAGAGAAATAACTGCTTATTTATGTTTCCACAAGGACTAGCAAGTACATCGCAGCAGGACAGTGTTCAAGGCAACTTTGGCAGATCACACTGGGAGATGTGTTCAGCAGATAACACAACTGGAGAATGCTTGAAAAGCCACTGTTTGCTTAATCACTTGAGGGTAAGTTTGAAAAGATCAAATAAGACAAGTTGAGGAGTAGCTTGTTCCCCTTATTTAATGGCCTATAATATTTTACAGTGCAAAGCCCTGCAGCAATACAGCTAGCTGCGGCCTTTGGAGCCATCACTACACAAGTACTATGAGCCATATGGATTTAACAACTCTCAGCACCAGTAAAAAGAAAACCAGAACCTTTGTTACTTAAGCACAGGCCTCTACCATTGAAGCTAAAAAACACTGGCTGACAACAGCAATAGGTTTGTCTCTATTGCCCAAATTGGCCACTGGAGAAGAACTAATTAACCAAGATACTTCACAATTTCTGCCAGTGTCTCAATGGTACCACAGCTGTTTCTACAGCAGAAAACACTCCTCCCATGAGAACAAGACCTGACACCTTCAACAGAAACCTCTAGCACTTGAGCTGGGGAGCCACATTTGACATGGTCACTGGCAGCGGGAAGTAGTCTAAATAAAGCCCATCTGCCATGAATGTTCTTCAAGGTTTTTAAAATGAAGGACCACCTACCCATCAACATAGGCACCTGCACTGTCCACAGTGGATATACACCAGAGACTTCTTCAGCATTACTGCTACAAAAGTCATCATTTACAAACAAATTAAACATCAAATTATGAATCCTGCCTGGGTCTGTTTTCTTCTTTTATGCTTGTGTAACAAGGAGCATATTTCATGTAGAGGAAAAAAAACCCAAAATATTGTAGCATTTTCTTCCACCATCTCCTAGTATCTCCACAATCAGGTAAGGACTATGACATCTCCTCATCACGTATTTCTATAATCCTTCTGACTTCGTTAGAACTGTTGCTCAAACTAATTTAAGCCATTGCCTTGGGCAATCTTGCACCCCACTCTTAATTACTGCAATGCGCTTCTATTAGATCTGCCTGCAGTAGAGGCATCAGCCATCCATGGCATTGCAAGACTTAATGAACAGCAAATAAGTCACAAGCATTATTAGTTTTTGCGTTACTCATTTGATGGCATTAGCAACCAGAAAACCGCAAATGTTACAAGAATTTTCCTGTCAAGAAAGAACACATGTAAGATGTGGTTGCATCTGTAGTATGACCCTGATGTTGCCTTTCTTATATGCTGCACCCATTGCTACGCATCTCGAAACATCTGTGCCTTTCCAGTGACTGATTATCCAGAGACACGCAACAGTGCTCTGTATCTATAAGAGGCCGGGGACTGAACCCTGAGTTTATTACAGAAAAGAGCTGGAGTAAGCTGCTTGCCAGAAATCCAAACTCTAGCCAATAAGTCCCTCCAGGCTCACTTGGAAAGGTCTTGTAACCTCATTGCCGTATGCCTGCTGGGCTCAAAATGAAATGCAAACTTGCATGTTACTTGTGGATTTGGACACACTATCCAAGGAGGAGACAAATCAGGAGCCTGAGCAAGAAGCATATGTTATGAGCCTAGAATAAAATTTATCAGTCTTCAATGAACTTCATGACAGGGGATTTTCACAGAGCCATTCCTTAACGTCTTTCCTGCTTTGGTGGTTGAGGGACCTAGTACAACCTGTTTAAATCATGATGTTTCACTCTCTTACACATTTTGATAAATATTTTATTAAAATGTTGTTCAAAATCTAGCTCATGGTGCATAGAATCATAGCTGATTTCCTCAGAAAGTTCACCAGCAAGTTTTTCCCAGCCTTCATTTATTTAGGAACTGTAAAGTTGCTGAAGACCCATTCAACAAGTGTTCTTTACACTGCAGTGACAATCAGGATATCTTGCAGTGCTACCCTTGTTTAGGAACTGATTAAATGTTTCCTACTTCTTGTAATCACAAGCGTGTAGTCATTAAAATGAGTCTATACCAACTTCTCGTCCAGTTTTTGAAAAACATATTAGCCCTTAATGACTATCAATTATGTTATTTTTAGAAAAGCTCATTTGTGCTGATGCCATTTTCAGTTGCATATGTAGCATGCACCTAATAACTACTCTAGCTAGTAATCAAAGTTAACCAATATAATTATTTAACAGTACAACATATTCAAGTCCCATCAACTACAAAAGGCATATTCCTTTCCCAGCCAAATACTTTCCTTCACAGATGCAACGCACCCCTTATGGTATTTAAGATCACAGGGCTCAGATGTGCAGCACCAATTCGGAATAGCTTTCACATGAATTAAGCAGGAACAAGGCTGAAGTCCCCGTAGATGCTGAAACCTGACCTCTCTGAGAAACACTGACACACACATATGCAGGCCCCCCTTCCCCATAAGCATTTTAAGTGCTGTGTGTCAGGCAGTCTCATGGATCCATCGGTAGTAAACGTTACACCTGGTCAGAGCGTTTGTAGCACCAGACTCCAGCACGGCATTTCTTCTCCCAAGTTTAGGGCACAGCTTCACTCTACTACCTTCCACAGACTCCATTCCCTTCCCCAGGACCCCACCACCTTCAGAATCTTGTTCCATTTAAAGGTTCGTGCATTTGATTACTCCTGCCTTTCTGACTGTCCTTAACAAAACCTCACTTCATATTTCTGCCCATCTCTACAATTTAGTCAAGATTTGACTGCATTTTAATCCTAGTCTACCACGTACTCCCAGTACTGCTCAGCCTCCAACACACCGAGATCTCATCAGAGCACGCTCTCCGTTCCTGAACTTTAAAATGAAACAGTGAGCCATACTGGACTGAGAACAGTCCCCGGTACAACTTTGCTTGATACACCCACCTGCACTCACACAGTCTGAACCCTTACTAATTACAGCACAGGGGTTCTTTGAGTGAACTGTGTATTTTGAAGTTGCTCCACCTAACGTACGTTCCTGTAGCTTCCCAAATGGAGCTGTACTAACTTTGCTGCCTTTATCCTGCTAACTAGCTCACGGAGAGAAGACATGATGTTGGAATGGCATGCACTGAACATGGCTTTGCCTAGCACTTTGCCACGTTAAACTGAAATTCAGCTCCAGTAGAAATTATCATTTGGGAGAACACTTTTGCTTCCCCTTTTAATAACCAGGAATTGAATAAGAATAGAATCTAGGATTCATTAACATGGGAATTTGACACCTACCTCTTGCTTTCACCTTGAAGTTTTCTACAAAACGTGAAACCAGTCTCACACTTCTCCATCAAATCCACTTCTGCTCCTACTCCTGGATTGCAACCCCAGTTCCACCTGCAACCCAGTTCCTTGCAATCCCATTTCCACCTGGCAAGGCATCCCAGAATAGTCGTAACAGCTGTACTGGGGATTTAGTTCCCCAATAAATCTCTTCTGCCTGAAGAAAGCTTTTGTGTGGATGAGGCTCACCCTGCTTAGGTACTGCACTTGCATGAACTCTTTATTAAGTCAGTATTTTCAAGTAGCCCACAACTGGAATTAGTTATCATAGAAGACAACTGTTATTGTACCAATTGCATTAACTCATTTAAGAAAAAGCCTACATTAAAAAAAAAAAAAAAAAAGGCGGGGGGGAGGTCCCTAAGGAGGATCTCCATCTGCCTCACCCCTAAAGCTTGACTCCAGTTCAGCTTGCTACCAACTGCACTGCTCCCTGTAAACTCTACGTCCTTCTCTCCCCTTTGTCTTGCAACACCTTATACCCTTCTTACCACTTACACATGCAAACAGTTTGCACTGTCAACAGCTTTGTTTAACATTATTAGAAAACTCTTTGCAAAAAGAGTACTTTGGTCTGTCCATCTGCTGTCTGTGGAAAGCTCACAGTGAAGTCTCCCATCTTCAGGAATTTCCTTCACTCTCATGTCTTTAAACCTCAGCACTATGAGATATTCCTCCATCACATACGAAGTGACAACTCATTATTAGAACAGCCCTGCACAGGAATCTTTGAACTCATGTGGTGCAAAGTTCTCATCTCTCCTCCAGTATGTGAAAAGACAGAAATAAGAGACAACAGCAGAACTGAACTCAGAGTCAACACATAGAGGTGAAGGTTATATCTAGGGATGAAAACCAGGAATATTCCCCTCATCCCTCCCTTATCCTCATCAACATTAACATCTACATAAGTCTCCACTGCTTCTAGGGCCAGACATCCAGGATAATTAAAAGTAAATAAATTACTGTGCTCAAAAGATATGCATATCAGGCATTACTGGGCCACTCAAGTATTCTCCTGGAAGAAATGTAACAAGTTCTTCCTCAAGGAACCACTCCATTCAATGTTGCTGTCAAACATGTTAAGTCCACACATTTCATAATTAAGCCCTTGAAAAGCGATGGGGAGGGAGCTGTGATTTCATAAGTGTTATGCTCAAAAATTAAGCACAAAGCAGCTTGTTAAATGGGCAACTGCCTCGCAAATCCAGTGAAAGAAAGATACTCCTCTTCACTGCCACCCCTCCCAACTGTAGGCATTCCATGTTAAAGGCCTAAGCCTCACTCTCTAGTCCTGATCAAAAAACCAAATAAGTTATTGCAGCAGCCAGGAAGCTCAAAACCAGCTTCAGTGGGTGGTTTTAATTCTTCTGCCACTGTTATCTGTAATTCACTTGAAAGGCATTAAAACAAACAGCGAACACCAGTTAGGAACTATTCATCTCATGTAGCTCTTTCACATGCAACTAGTAGTGTCGTGTGCACTCCAAAAATTGCTAACTTGTAATAAACACAACCCCTCCCTTCCTCCACCACCTCTGACAGGAATTTGTCTAGAAAAAAAGAAAAAGGGTGGAGTTTTTCAGGAGAATGTTTTTCATTATTTTGGTACTAACTACATTTGCAGGACTGACATCATAAAGTGTCACATCCTCCTTTTTCCAGAGGAGGCCACCACAGCTGCTGCATGAACTTTCCAGCATGCTCTGCATCAGTCCGAAGTCCTTAACCTGGTCAGAAGTGATGGCTTAGTTAAGTTCTCCAACCTTTGGGCTATTTTCATGTGACTCTTAATAACAGCAACCATCTACACAAAATTGCTTCCTCCAGGTCATCCCTCCTTTATCCTTAATGGTCCAGCAACATCAACTCATCCCACAAAGGTTAGGAAGGCAGGCAGCAAAACTAGTAGCCGTCACAAGATATCTCCAGATTTGGATACTGGAAATCAAAGGATCCAGCCCTCACACATCCCAACCATCTGTGAAAGCAGCAAATACGTCACATGGGCTAACTCCCCAAGTTACGAACACTCAACCTCAGCTCTCATCATTATACACTTCTCTGACTCCTCCAAAAGGGCAAGAGTTCATCTTGTGTAACTCATGTTCCGACAGGTTTTCAGGGAGATCATTCTGCTAGCTGTGGCTTACCAAAATAAATATTTAAAAGGAAACAAAAAAAGTGTCCTGTCCATCTTGTCCATTCACTGCTCTTTGAGCTGATGACTGTCCTCAGGATTAGAGTTTAGCATGAGCTGGTGATAATTATTCTAGAATAATACACTAGTGGTAATTACTCTTACTCTCCCTGCAGCAAAAGCAGAATTGCTTCTATGTCAGAAGCATTTCTAAACCTAATGAAATCAAAGCCATCTCTATTTTTGTTAGGCCATCCTTCTTTTGCAAGATTTCACCACAGTTTGTGAAGTCTGATAAGACCAAATACTTAAAAAACCCAACTAACCAACCCCTCCCCAAACCAAACGTGAACTGCAAACCCATTGAAGGATACGGCCCTCATGGATTTGGAAAAAAAAAATACAAAAAAAGGGGGAGGGGGGGCAGGGAGAATAAAGAAGTCAGCTGTGTTTTGAAATCCCCTCCAATTCCTAGGCAGATTTAGAAGTTCACAAAATAGATTTATTATCCCAGGGGCTCTAATAAGGTGAGTCTTACATATGGGAAAAAGCCACTCCCTTCCAATAGCCTCAAGAAAATAAAAGCTCCATCATAATGAGGATGAATGGGAAATAAGAGATAATTCTGGGGGAAGACAGCTCTGAAGAGAACATCTACATGAGAAAGTAGTGAGTTAAAAGCACAGGCCTGAAGAAGGCAGTAAGGATTATGAAAGGAAGATGAACACTGTCAAGAGGTTGTCGTATGGGCTCTTCATACCTCTCACCCACACCTCTCAAATTCTAGAGGTCACCCAGGCGCACAAGTTTCAATATCTAACTAATCAACCACCCAAGAGGTGCCTAAGAGTGCTTAAAGAACTCTAACAGAAAATACTTAAAGGCTTTCAGGTCCACCACCCTTGAGTGGGTGACTCAAACTCTTTGTTTGAGTCAAGAGAAAGAGATATGCAGTGCCCAACATTTCCACTCTTCCATTCTCCCGGCTAATCAAACTGATCCCATCAGAAAGTCCTAACCTGCTAAAACACACATTAGTGCCAGAGGCGAGTAAGAATTGACATTGTTTGCCATTCAGTAACTAGCTACTGAAGTCAAAGGTCTACTTTTTCCACACCCCTGCCTCGAGCTCTACTTACAGGCTCACAGCAGAGTTCTGAGAGCACTGTGTCCCCTCGGCTGACCTTACAAGCAACAACCTGAAAATTTCACTCACCTACTCCTGTGACCAGCACATTATAACTCCTCAATGAAAGCATTTTCTTTCTGTGGACCTTTTCCTAGTTGTTTATCTGCTTTGTAGAGTGTAGAACCCTTTATGTTCTTTACAGGATCGTAAGCAATCAAAGCAGGATGCATTGAAACCAGCATTGCCTACATCAGCTTCAGTCACCAATTGAAAATATTTTTGACAACATTTTTGACAACAATTGCCTCTAATATAGCCCAGCTCATCAGTACTTCCCTGCTTTGTCACCGAAGCAGATAAAAAGACCTCAAGAGCCTCCCAGCCTCAAGGCAGAACCAACCCAACCCATCTCTAATGGGCAGAAATTAAGACCCTACTCAATTCTGTAGACCATCTATTCTAATAATTCACCATTTTTGGTCTTTCCAGCAATTCTAGGATCACAATTGCTACTGTACTGTTTTTATACACTAAAGACTGTTGCACAGAAGATGAAACTTCTTTAGGAAGCAGCAACAGTGGCAGAGACATGAAAGAGCCATCCCTCGCTACTGGCACCTGTTCTGTATAATAGCAAAACCTGCTTTACTATAGTAGTAGGAGCCCAGAAGCTCAAGTCAACTACCCAGGATGTCCTCCTCAGCTCTTTCTCCTGCTGCATCCCACCACCTCCCAGAAAACACGCCCATCTTATAATTCTATCAGGACCTATGGACAGGCAGAAGTTGTTAAAGCAGCCCCACATGCATGTCTATTTTGACAACAGTTGGCAGAACCCTGCCAGCACGGTGAGAATGACCCCAGCAGACCAGATACACAGAGTCTTGCAGCCTGATCCCGTGTTAGCCCTGCCCAAGTTAAGGTTATGTCCACTGCTATTAGAAATAAGGCAAATTAATAGGAAAGACATTAACTATAAATAGGTGGGTCTGTCACTTGTGAATTAAGAATTACAAAGCTAAGACAAACAGTAGCATCCAATATATTTGGGAAAGCAAACAAATATCTTCTCAAAATATAAAAGATTCTTTACATACCACAGTAATTTGATGGGAGCTAAAACAATTGGAAGAATGTAACAGTACAGCATACAGCTTTTCTAATTATGTTAAGATAACATCTGCAGATATTTAGCACTCCAAATATTTTGACATTAGGTGCTGAATAAAATTCTCCCTGTTCAGATTAAAAATGTCCAAAAAAAATGAAACCACTCAGATGCTGGAATGCAGTGTCAGAATCTTTGGAAATCCGACAGGGATTTTTTTTTTTTTTTTTGACTGTGTATCAAGAGAAGATGAACATTTAGAAATTGTTCGAGTAGTCACACAACACTGATGCCAGAAAGCGCTCTCAGCAGGCTGTGTATTCTTCCAACAGTGACCACACACTCCAGGAACTCCTCAGAAAATTTGATCAAGGGTGACACATGTTATGCCTGAAGCCAAAGGTTGCTGCATGGTCAGCATGCTGATGGGAGTGGATAGGAATTGGGTGACACATTGTAGAGTAGTTTAATACAGGACAGAAGGTCCACCTGAAGTTTCCCAAAGAGGCCATCAGAAACACAAGCAGGAGGAGGTATAACATATGGAGGAGCAGGAGGTGTATGATACAGAAGAAAACATAAGGGAAGCTACTATCCAACACTTGTGTACACAAACATCATTACTCAGAAAGCTGCTGTCATACATCAGCAATTCCATCAAAGGTGATCAACTTGTTTTAATATTTTTTTATGAAATATTTTCGAAGGTAGGTTTGCAGAGTTAGTACATTTTACTACATACTTACTAATTGCTTTACTAACTAGACAATTATTACAAAACTCAGGTTGCACTTAGTCTATAACATGTGTTCACATACTTCACTTATTGTATTTAAGCAACATTAAATTTTGGAATGAGAAGATATTTTTAGAAGCAAATTTGCTGTGTGGAACCAAATGTTGGACTTTAAAACAAAGATCTCAAAATTTAAAAGCAAAGTCATATTTCACTAAAGGAATTCTTGAGCCAGAGTCTAGTACAGAACTACACAGGTGCAAGGATCTGTGCTAGATCCAGACTTGAAAGGAAGGTGCCTCAGCCTGCCAGACATTTGCAGCATGGAACTGCCCTGCAATCCAGGAGCACCAAGACAGCCTCCCCTGGGAGCATTTCACTGTTGGGACAGAAGCTTTTGTTTTGGTTATGGCAGGAGTTGGACTCTGCTGGAGTGGAAAAACATCACCGTCCTAGGATTTAGCAGCAGTAGGAACAGACTGCAATGCCCCGACTCCCACTGTCTTCTCTTACATTTTCTCAGTTTCTAAGGGTATGATGAGGGATGCTCAGTAGCAGTGAAGAGCTACTGTGATATTATGGGAAACTGTACTCCATAACCTTCATGCTGTATTTTCACATAGATTGACAGTTCTGTGTTTAACAGTTCACAGGGGAGCAAACCAAGACCTGGAGAAGTAAGGTCCCATTAACACCAATTTGAATACCCTTCTTTTTAGAGCACTTTAATGGGCTTTCAAACTTTCAGGTCTCTAGTTTTGATGTTCATTCTCATGGCCTCATCAAATTTTCTATCCTAATTACATTTGCTAGTTTAACATTTTCCTGGCAGTGTTGTTCTGCATCTCTTCTCCAGAGACCAAGAAACTGTGAACCAGCAGTAAAAAAGGAGAGGGTTTTTACACTCTACCATACAGAGACAAAAGTCCTAATTTTCTTATGCTGCTTTCAAAATTGTAAACACATGGGAATCTAAGAGGTTTGAAAAATATCAGGATGACAAGATGCAAACAATAGTTATTAAAAGTAGATAAAAATATTCCAAGAACTGAAATGGGGGGGTGGGGGGTGTTGAGAAAAGAAAAAAAAAAAAAAAAAAAAAAAGGAAGTTCTCAAACCATTACTTTAACAAGGCTACTCAAATTTCCTACACTACTTGCATTCTTACAGAAAGAAAAAAACCCAAACAGTAAGCTTAGAATCCCAATGGCATCACTTTAGAGGTGCCAGGGTTACCCTTAGAGCTGCTTCTTGCCCAAACAGCTAAGCTGTCTACCATCAATCTGCTTCTGGGATAAACAGGACACTGGCTACTGTCCCAAATTCAAGCAACATAAATAAGAAAGAAATCTATTTTAGATTTGTAAAGTGAAATAAGACCATGCCTAACTGGAGAGCTCCAGGGCAATGCTGAGTGCCTGAACTTGCTAGGGACAGTTTTCTTCTCCCGAGAGATAGCACTTGCCTTTGAACTTTCAGCCATATAGAAAAAAGGCTGAGTTGAAATGTCAGCATCATCTTGGATTCAAATCAATCAGCTTGATGCATGATTGCAATAGCTAAACCACTTCACCTCTGCACTGCCCTCACCCATATGTTCTTTATATCAGCAGTAAGCAGACTGGGTGGCTCAGTGGATTAATTTCCTGTCCTAGGCTTGGGCTCCACTTTAAACAAAACAAAAAACCCTGAAACTGGAAAATAAAAATTAGCATCTACTGACAGTTAAATTCACCAGACTTGTTTGCATCAAGTCTCTTTCTCCATCCGAGAAAGTAGCAAGACACCCTCTAGGAAGCCCCGATACAACTGGTGATTTTTAACTATCCACTCAACTAGCTGGTCACAGTTCTACAAAAACAATAAAGGAATTAGAGACCTTTCAAATGCTGACATACCTTTGGGTGAGGGCAAAGCAACAAAGGCAAGGGGGATGAGCCCCAAGCAGTGTTCACTTAAAAAAGGAAGCAATAGGAATCAGCCATCCCCGCCTTAGTAAATTAATACCCCACCGAGCAGCAAAATCTCCACCCATTTCTAGAGCTAGGCTTCCTCCAGACGGTGCTGCTCTTTATCAGCTACAAGGCAAGAGTTAAATTCCCACGATAATTTAAATCTAAACAATGTGCAGCCTTCAGCATTAATGTAGGTGCCTGCCAGCTGGTGACAGTTAAGTGGTTACTTACTCCAGCTAAACTTATTAGCTAAGGGTCAAGACACTCTGTAATAATCAAATTGCATTTAACAGCTTGCTTTATCAGTGTGGTATGTTACTGTGGATGAGTAACTGAAGGTGTGTTACAGCAAGCCATTCTCATCATAAGACTGTCATACTTCGGGGCTAGACACCCACACTGGACTGTTTCCTTTGTAAAAGAGAAGCTGACCTGTCATTTGGGAGATAACAAGCAAGTATGCATGTCGGAAACAGCTGCACTGCAGCCTTTGACTGATTTCAAGTTCTTTGACTTGGTTTCCTTGGTTCACCCTCCCACCATCCTATCTTCCCTCATAAAATGCTAAAAGAAATAAATTTTAAAAGGGCAAGGAAGGCCTTCCATAAGGACAGCTTGTAAAAACAATCCATCCTTCAGATAGGTTACAGTGGCTCCCCAAAGACACTGTTCCAGAACAGCACAAAAAAATGAGCAAGTATCAACCCTGCTCAACAGGGATAAAGAAGGAATCAATAAATAGGATCTCTCAAGCCTCAAGATGTTAAAAAAGCTATCAAGACTGAAGAAGGGACCCCACAGCCATACCCATGTACACACAACTCCCAAAACTGCTCTGTGTGCTTCATCAATCCATTATCTCCTGGCTTAGTCTGTCCTACTCATGAAAATGCAATCTTACTATTCCAGGGCCCATTGGGAAAGAAAACTTTTTACTTCAGCCTCTGGAAACAGGAGACATCTTGAAGTGGAAGCTCAAAGCCCTTGTAATTGCCATTCTGCTGACACATGGAGAACAATAGTGACTGTCAATGAATTAGAACATCTGCAACACAGCGAGAAGGAAAGTTAAAAACAGTGCAGGTCTAGCCTGCCTTCAGTCATACCTGCCTCGCATCAGCTTCAAAAGCACCAGCTACACATACAAGTGAAATGAAATATTGAGGAGAAATCTAACTAACACCAAAAAAAAGGAAGCATTTTGAGATTCTACCCTGCTAATTTGCTGTGGCTTCATAACTGCACTGGTTTTGTTTTGTTTCAGTTTAGTTTTCTGTTTTCTTTTGTCTGCTGTTTCCAGGAAGGACCCACACAGATGTAAGCATCTTACCCTCTCAGTGGAATCAGAGTTGTAGCAGGAGAGAGTGCAGAAAGGGAAGAGTACAAAAAGTTTTCTATCAGGTTGCCAAAGAGCCCTAAAACCTCTTCTCAGCCTCTTTTACTTGCAATATCATGCAACACTAACATTAAGAATTAACATAAGGAGCAAATAAACGCTTCAGTTTTAAAATTGATACCTCTGGACAGCTTGAGCAGCTATGCACACTAGTTAGCAGCGTCAATATTGCTGCTAGAGATTAGAGTGGCACAACCCTGCTGTACTAGGAAGGGGAGGTGGGGGGTTATATATATTTTTTTCCTTTCAAGAATACGGAACTGTTGGTAGCACCAGATGTTCGGGGGGGGGGGGGAAGGTAAAAAGAATCTCACACATGAAAGTGAGAGCTTGCTACTGGTTTTCTGCTCACACTCTGCAGACTGTATCCAAGCCCAAAAGAACAGTTCCACCTTGAAAACTGACTGCATAAAATTGTCACCTCATTCTACAGACCTGCTCCTGTGAGATCGCTGCTGACTTTCTCAAACAAGCTTATGTTGGCTTTTTATTTCCACTGAACTCTGCTGAGACAGATCTGGCACTGCGGGAGGGAGCTGGATTCTCTCCTTTACACCAGCAGCACCACTAAGCTGTAATTACTCACACCTGTCCAAACCTACAGGCACGAATGGGCTGCGCACACGGGCTTCTCGGGTCCCTGGTCAGATCCTCAGCCAGCCTGAGCTGCAGCTAATTTGGAAATAACTTCTGCCACAATCCTCAGCATCCCTCTTCCCTGCAGCAACAGGTAAAAACCCAAGCTGCACACAGCAGCTTCTCTTCCCAAGGCTCACTTCTTTTAGCAGCATGCTAAAATGCGAAGTTCTCTTCTGCAGACTGCAATTTAGGGTAGCTTTGCCACTTTTTAAGACTTTTCTTGAACTTCTGGGAAGCTATTGTTTCCTCAGCAGCCTGAAGCTGCTGTTTGCAACCATCATTCTTTGTAACTAGGAAGTTGTTTTGTTAGTCAAGAGGTTCACCTGCATTATGCAATGAGCACCAAGACGCCACAGCACAAATTAAGCAAGGTGCAGCTACAAAACAGGAGTTTGAGACGTTGGACACCCCCAACGACCAGCCAGCAGCATTGACCGGATGCGAATGAACAGAAAACTCAAGTCTTAGTTTCTCTCCCATTCATAATAAGCCATGAACACTCATGATGCAGATTCAACAGACGCCTCAGTGCCTAAACTTGAAACGCAATGGAGAAGCAGGACTTGTTTCAAAGCCCCAGAAGCAACAGTTAAAGCAGAAAATATTAGGAAGGAAAGTGCAAAACCTGCTTTTTTGTCCATCATTATAAGAAAGGGAAACTACTTTCTTTTATTCCAGCTCTGGAAAGAGCCCTGTTTTCCTCTGCGTGAAAGCCCAGATACCAAACCCAGAACTGTGTTTCCACGTGCACTGTGGAACTTTACTATTGCACCGGGGGACAGGTAGGAAGGGGAACCAAAGACCCCCGATTTAATTCAAGGCTCTCTGGGAACACTTATTATTTGTGTCCAGACCTTACAGGCATAGCTCTTAGAAGCAGCCATCTAGGGACCAGCTTTCATCATCAGCTACAGCAATCAATGGTGATGACAGTGGAAGGTTGAGAAGATAATACACTGATGTGGAGAAAGCACATTTTCTGAAAGACTGTGCAATTGGGACGCCAAGCATGAGCATATCTATGAACAGGTCATCCCTGAGTACCTATTTCTCACTTTCTTTCCCCCTCCCTGCAATCTTTGCAAGCATTCAGTATGGTTTATTTTCCAAAACCACCTTTCAGAGCGTGTGTGTGAGCATTCAGATAATAATGGGGAGTGAAGAGAATTGGTGATTTGCTCCTGTATTTGAGAGCAAATTAAGAAACAAAATGCAGCTCAACCCAGCCAGTCCATCTGCACATCCCTTTGCTGCTCTGGAAGGACAGATGTGTTGCTGGATAACTTACCCTCTTCACAGTTGCTCCCCGTGAAGCCAGGACAGCACCTCCACTCCAGCGTGGTCACAGTTCGGTAGGACATTTTGTACGTGGGCCTGATGAGAGTCCTGTAACTAACACAAATAAGAAGTCAGCAGAACACACTTAACTACTCAGGGGTGGTGTGTTAACTAATTCAGAGTACATCTTTCTGCCCGGATGTATTCCCAGAGCACCCAGCCACAGAAAAAGGAGACACGCAAAATAAAAGCAAGGGTTTACACCACAGTGTGGATCTGATTCAACAAGCCTTATTTTTCTCCTTAAACCTTCATACTCTTCTGGCTCTTCTCCACATCTCTCCCACAAGTAACACCAGCATGCTTTGTGGAGGTCGCATAACTACAAAGTCACTGCAAGTAGCAGGGATGATGACTCTTGTTTCCCTCACTCTACCTCCATGTGGATTTCTCTGACATTGAGCAAAGGCTGGCATTAACCTTTCCTCACTCCGTACTAACAGTGCTTCCAAAACACTGCACTCTCAAAAATTGCATAAATCTCTGGTGTCTTTCCTTCTTCCACCCTCACCACTCAGATCTGGGGTATATAATCTTTGTCACGATGATGTGCTTATCATGACACAAGACTACATCAGTGATCTGCAAGAAGCCTGTTTTCCAGCTTGCTGACCTGTGCCTCAGTTTTCCCTATGTGAAACAGGGTTACATTCTTCCTCATCACAGCCAAGGCTCGGTGCAAGACACATTCGTTAACTCCGTGTACAGCACACAGCACTCCCAGGGTCCCAATTAAAGCACAAGTACTGCTATGCCCTGCTGGAAACTAGAGATCCACCTGCAGACACAAGCAGACCTATGCAAGGCAACAGTGACTCTGAAGTCAACACAAAATGGACAGTTGCATCAATGCTTTTCTTTTAAAACAGCAGCCCTTCAAAGCTGGCAAACCAGAGTTTTCTCAGTATATAGCCAGACAAGTCTCTGCTGCTATTCGCGAAGCTAAAAGCAAACACAGAAGTCATACTCTACAAGCTCCCCTCAAAATTCCTACCCTTATTTGACAGCCAAAGGAATTTGGCAAGCACAGGGAGAGGCTGAAGCTTTGGGATTACAGTGTTGCAGGCTACAGCTCGAAGCTTCTCTCTCAAGGCTCGGCAAACACTGGCCCCGAGCACCCTGGTCTCCTGGGGGAAGAGTCTCCTGCCGCAGTGCTGGGAGCTGCCAGGAGACGGAGCGCTGCCCCAGCCTCAGCTGGGCACAGGGCCAACATGGAGCTACAAACTGCATGAATCTCACCCAAACCTCTGCCAAGGGGTAGCCGGCACAGGTGTACGTCCAGGATGGCACTGTGGTGACACTGGTGCAGTTACTCTGAAGAGCAGTGACAAAGGCTTGCCAGGAGCCTCTGCCCGTGTATGCCTTGGAAAGAAGGCAGCAGCTCTGTCATGGTTAACAGAGTCTTGGGGAAACTAATTTCTCAGCAAGCTGTTGCTGATTATTTATGCCAGCTGCCAAACACAGAAACCAACTTCTATAGCCACCAGACAGGAGGACCGCACAAGCTCAAGCTTCGCCTTGAGCATGGGGCTGCCTCCACTTGGAACAGCAAAGCCCAGCGATGGGAGAGCAATGCTGTCTCCCGAGAACATTACATCCTCACTCTCCAAGTTGCCAAAAAGCACGCCAGTTACCGCTAATACCGACAACTGTGATCCAGGCACTTGTCTAATACAGGCTGGAGAGAGCCAGCTTGTCCCACCTAGCTCTTTGCACTTCTGCATCCATGGTATTCAGGAGTCTGCAGTCATGAGCGAGTTTGAGGACTTGGCACTACATCGATGTAGGTAGACCTTCATCAGTGCTTTTTCACAGAGACCCCCAAGGCATGAAGACTTTTAAGTGTCTTGCTGAGGGTCTATCAGAAGAGCTCTGGCAAAGCTCAGGAACAAGTCTCCTGACTCCCAGTCCTGCCGTTGGACTCTAGACATCTTTCCACATGTAAGCCTCGAACCATCAGTCAGAAGTTCATGACTTTGTCACTAACACCACAGCTGGATTTGACCTTGAGATGAAAGTCTCCAGCCCTGTTACCAGTGTCCGGAGCCAGCTAGTCTCCAACCACACGGTGATTTTAAAACTATGTTTCTGCCAACACCAAGATGTTAAAGCTCTTTCAAACTTCATTATGAAGTGTGGAGAGTGGCTTGAGCCAGACTGGAATCTTGGCAACAGTTCTGTGTCGGGGAAGTAGCTATAGTTTAATCCTCAAACGAGCAAGGACTTCTCGGGGCATGACAAACGTGGAGCTCAGCTGTCACAGCCTACCACCCACCCTGAATTTCCTGGAAGAGTCCTGACATTCACAGCTCTGTTCAGCATTGTGCAGTCAGGCATGCAAAGTGGTCCCAGCTTGCTAGCTCCAGCTTGCTCTAAAGTTGGTCTGTTCTTCTAGCATCATTTTTCCCTAGTCATGTGACACAGCACCAAGGTCTGTTGTTACATGTATCATCACATCACATCCTGCAGACTTCTGACTGCTAGCCCAGAAGGGGAGCAAAGACAACTCCTTTAGAAAAGCATCACCACCCTCTGATACTTGAAGCATTGCAAGTGAGGGAAAGGAAAAAACATGGGAAAAAGGAGATAAAGAGAAGATACCTGCTAAAGATCAGAAGCCGTGGAATGAAACTATGTGGAAAACACAACAGGCAGAAGAAGGGATTGGTAGCAGTCTAGGGAAGCCTTTCCCTTGGATGTCACCCAAGCCACAAAGACTGGCATTAAAACCTGCAAAATCACAGTAAGAGGTTAGGGTGAGCCACCGCCTACACCTCTTCACTCCCCAGGCAGCCAAAGGATGTGCTCAGCATACACAGTCCCCTTCAGCAAAAGGCTTCCAAGCACTACCAGACCTGCCACTCTGCTGCAAGAGATGGGCATCATGCTTGCTGAAGCTCACAGCAAGATCCCAGAGAGTGAGGCAATGCTGAGGGAAGAACCCAGAAAACTCAGCTAGCAGCCACTGCTGTTCCTAGATCAGATCAAACACCCAGCTGCCCTTGGAGACTGCCTGAACAGTGTCAGCCAAGCTGATCCGCACGCAATCACCATTTGGGAAAAGGAGAGTCTCTTGCTCATGTCTAAGTGGCTGCCCAGGAAGTGGGGAGGGAGCGCGAGGTGACTGATTAACTGATTTAGGGGTATGAAGCTGGAAATGCTGGAGAGGTCAGGACACACTGAGGAGATGGCAGCCACCGAGTCTCACGCCTCAGCACACAAGGATGTATTCTCCTTGCTCCCAAGGAAGTGTCACTGAACACAAAAGCCAGTCATGACACAAGAAAGGGAAAGAGTGTCACATTCTTGGATCACAGCCTCAAAAATCAGGTCAAAGAGAAAGGCGTGATCTCTGCCATGACCCAAGCAGGACAGCCTGTCACACACAGGAAGTACCTTCCCCCTTCATGGCCCTGCCCTTTGACACTTAGAAACAAAGCTATTTGTACATGAAGCCCACATTGAGAGGGAAGGCGTGAAACTCATTTCCACATCACAAGAGACTGTTTTGTTAGTGTGATTCACTCGGCCGTTGCAGTTTGTGCCCGAGGAGACCTCAGTGACCTTTGGAGGCTTCTGTTCATTTTTATTCAAGTTCCAGATTGAAAGTTTCAACATCACTTACTGCTGGGTTTCAGGATAAGAAGAGGAATGAAACTGTATTTTTGACTGGCACAGAATCCAGAAACCAAGGAATCCAAGCTTTCTTTTACCTACTGTTCTCATGGCAATGAAGCCATCTGTCAACCCAGTGAGTCCAGCCCTGTAAATATAAGCAGCATATTGTCTTTTCAACAGGGATAATCCATTTTTGTTATAACAAGTGCTACCATTGCATTAAAATAATACCAAAAAGTTTATGGTAGTTCCTCTAACTTTTGGTACCCATGCTCTGATTTACAGACATTCTAAGCTTCCCCATAGAAGCTTAGAATGTTCTGAAAACAGATTTCTAATACATCAGGTTAAGCAACCTAATCTTGAAGCACTTGGTTGCCTTGGAAAGAAAGGAGGTTGGAAAGAGCTGGACAAGTATTAAGATAGAAAAGAATATCCTATGGCTGTACCCAGAGAGTCTGTTTCTCAGAAAAGCTATCAAGAACATATTTGGTTCCCAACAGCCACCATCCCCACTCCAGGCAGGCCATTGTAACTATCCTCTCAAAGCTTACCAGGCACTGGTTACACCAGGTACCTTATCTTGTCAGTATTCCACAGAGAACTTCACCTCAAACCAGTGCCACAGCTGATGTGGGGACAAGGCATAGCTTTACCATCATGTTTATACTCACAAGGCTGGCTGAGAGCATCACTCTGAATCAAACCTGCGGTCTTCCCCCCCCCCCGCCCCCTTTTTTTTTTTCCCCCTGCAGCCTCACCTCCTCCAACTTCCCTAGCACAGAAGCAGTAGCTCCCCAGGGAAGAACGTAGCCAGAGGAGTTTCAAATATGCTCCTGCAGACACTGGACAAAAAACCAAAACCTGCAGCTGCAGGAGTGTTGGAGGCCACTGTATGTATCTCCTGCCTTTGCCAAAGGGGAGGAAGAGGACTCCCAACTCTGAGCATGTCTGCTTTGCACAACTTACCAAAAGTCTAAAACCCAGAAAACAGAAACTTGGACACCTCCCACCCCAAGTTGTACAGAGCAAAGCACTAGTCTCTCAGTCCCAAGAAACAGACAAAGGACACAGACACATGTTTCTATGCCACCAGAGTAATCATCAGCTCCTGTCTTTGTAACAGTTAGATCTCAGTGCTATTGCAGGAGCAGCACTGCGCTTCCCTACCAGCAAGGAGGCAGAGCGGCCAGACAGCATGTCTGGACAAGATCAAAAAGCCTTCAATTAGCAGCCTGAGGACACGTGAGCCTGTGCACACTCTAAAAAGCAGATGGCCCTCCACCTGTGCCCAGCTAGCAGCACACAGCCATCTACACCTGTTCTCAAACCTCAGAACACACTTCTGTGCTACAGCTCAAATCTCTTATACACCCAGAGCCTCTATCTATCCTGTTCGCAGGAGCACTCTTCATCCTCTATTTATACTCTGTGTGTGTATGGGAGAGCAGGCATCTTTTTGCAAGCACATGACTGTGTATCTTGGAGAGAAATAAGGGAGTTAAGCACATAAGAGTTTGTGTGTAACTGGACTTCAAATAGCAATCCTAATGCACTGGAATAAGCTCTGGGATTTATTATTCAATTGACTGGAAAGAAAGAGAGAGAGAAGGATTTCCCTGTGGTGTTACTACTTCTGAAACTGAGGAGTAAAATCAGCTACAGGCCAACCTCTTGGGTGACAGATCCCAAACTTCTCCTACTGACCCTGTAGCAATAGCCTTCAAAAGCAGAGAAGACCAAAATGGATGAGCCTGCAAAATTCCTTCTTTGTTACTCTGCAAACTAGCTTGTAAAATCCCTCCGGGAGAAGAAATGTGTTCAGTTTAAATGAAAACAATGAAGAAAACCCAACATTCAAAATCACCAAATGGCAAAAATGATCCATGCAAGATGTGTAGTCTGCTTACATTAAAAATGTCATTGAAAGCACACAGTATTTGTGATAAGCTAAACCAGCCGGAATGCTGAAAGGAAAACAAACCCCATGCAATGACTTGCAGTTGGAAGGGGCACGACAGCCCAGATTCGCTGTGTCGCAAAAATGCTCTCCCCTTCCATCTCTCCCACCTTTGAATAATGTTTGAAGCTGACAGATTAGTAACTTCAAGTTTGGGGTTTCAATAGCTCTTGCTGAAGTACAGAGCCCAGGTAAGCCCAGACCTGCACAAACCAGCTATGGGTTTCCAGGGGAATCTTCAGATTCTCTGAAGCCAGGAAGTGCAGCAGAGGCAGGATGCTCAAATGCTAGAGTGAAACAGCTCTGTGACCACCAAGTACAGCAAAAATTCACAGGATAAAAAAAAACCCTCACACATCCTTGCTGGGAACATTAACTTTTCTAGGATGAAACAAGTAGAAGAGGAATCAGAATATCCTGCCGCAATCTGAACCAGCATGCTTCCAGAGATGACAGGGATTTTCATAGCAACAGAAGTCTGAAGCAGAAAATGTTTGTTTTCTGAAGGCTGTAACATTCATTTACGTCCTGAAATACTGTTCTACTGAGCACTACAGTCATACACAACTACTCTAATCAAAATAAGGCTGATTTTGGCCAGTGAGGGGATAACAAGCAGTCCTAGTCTCAAAGTCCTAAACCACAGTAAGACAAAAGAAGTACTGTTCTCATCTTACAGGTGAGGTGGCATCACTTGACCAAAGGCACAGGAAGTCACAAAGCTCCAGCAACTGAATGCAGGTCTCAAATCCTTGCCTGACCTAGGAGATCACCCTTCTCAGTGAGCCTCGAGAAGCATAGTGTCCCAAGCACGACAGGACTGTGCATTAGCCTGCAGCTGCTGCAGCAAAACAATTGCCCAGGAGAAGGCTTCCTATTCAGATGCCTGGGTTTACTGGCAGCTGGGTGCAACCATGCAGGCAGCAGAGACCCTGAGATGAGGTTGCCATTGAAACACCAAGCCAGAGGCTTTATCCCTTCCTTCAGACAGATAAATGGCACGCGATTTTTATATGTACACTAGGAGCTTCAGCCAGACCGCTGGAAAGTTGCCCGTTCACTTCGTAGCGTGACAAAGCAAAGGCATATTCTATGGTGCGCAGAAGCTGAAGCCTTCACTACACAAATGGAGAGAGTTCAAGAATAGATCTGCTGAGGGAAAGCCTCTAGCCAAGACTGCTCCAAAGCAACTCGGCACCCAAGCTAAATAAAGTCTGGGGTGGAGGGCAAGAACTGAGCAGTTCATCCCATCCCAGCCAAGATGACGACATTCCTGCAAAAGAAGTACAGCTGCCAGCTTCGCAAGAGCAAGTGAACAGACAGCAAGGACATCACACAACTGAAGCTGCTAGTCTGGGGATCTCACAGATACTCCTCTGTCAAAGGCTTGACCCTGAGCTGCAGTTTGTGCAATAAGGGAAAGAAAAATAACATGAATGAATGGGAGACAGGAAATGGATTAAACCCTTGTCTGGCCACACTGATGTCTGCTTACAAGCAGAGTCTCTCTAACAGAGAGCCCCTCTCAGCTGTCACCACGAGGTTGAGAGATGCCTTTTTTTTTGGCTAGCGTCCCTTTTGCTAGTGAGCAGCCCGATAACGGGTGCTGGCAGAACAAAAGCTCTCCCAGATATGGTTGACTCCCTGTAAACAAGGACATGAAAACAGTTTGTTTCAAGTTGCAGCTGGGAAAAATACTATAAAGTCAAAATAATGCCAACGGCTTACTGACATTTTGCATTACAGTCAAGCACAACACCATACAAATCTGGCTGTGTCCCCTCTTCAAACTCGGGCACCAGAAATCTCACTAGAGAAGAACAGGAGAAAGCCAGAAGTTTGTCTTTTTTGCAAAAAGAAAGCAAATATATTTACATCACCTGAACAACCACAGGGATACAGAGAGCATAGCCACTACCAGACCTGGAATAAACCTGACATCGCCAGAAGCTAGACTTCCAGAAAACCCAAAAAGACAGATATGCTGGCACAGAGAAGGTAAGGAGGAAAAAGAAACAACATTCTTTGATGGGAATGAAGCATTGGCCCTGGGAAGCTTTCTTGCTGGACTTGTCCTGTGGAGCAGATACAGTCAAGCAGACAATCATTTAGGACCACAGACAAAATAGAGAAGCTCCTTCGTATTACAGGACGACACTTAACAACTGGTGACCTAGAGAAGGCATTTAGTGACACAAGGGATTCTTTTCTTCCCCTTCCATGAAGCTAGCGCAAGTCCTCTCCTGTGTTTTGTGAAGTGTCACAACAGGACACTATCAGACTTGATACTACTCACACTTGCTTTTCCCTGTCGAAGGTATCTACTGAAGACATCCTTATTTAGGATATCCCTGAGGGGTGAATCCCTTGACCTTGCAAGGTATCAGGGCCTGCAGCATTTCTGGACTTTAATTCTGCTGTAACAGGATTAGACAAAACATGGGTAGAAGTGTCTTTTACTGTTAATGAGAGCCATTGCGGGAAAGCGGCAATCCCATGGGCTCACATTCTGCCATGCCACATCCATGATTCTTTCTTCGAGAAATATTAGTTTGAAACACAAGAGGTAACATTTACCCTAACCACAGAGCAGCTGCCTTCATCTGGCACCACAGACTCGTGTTCATCACAAGAAGACAGAGAGTCCTGAGAAAAACCAGGACAGCTTCCTAAGCAAATAGCAGTGTCATCCAAAGCTTTCAAACATGCTAAGCCAGCTGTCAGGGTTTGGGTCGAGATTTTTCAGTTTTGTCTTGAAAAAGTAGGTACAGATTCACTCTCAAACCACTACATTGGGGAAGGCGAGGTGGCACAGAGAAAAAAAAAGTATTGCACCTGAGTTGAGTTTCCTGCTCTGTTCATCTTCTGTAGGAATTTTCAGAGATCTGTAGAAGGAAGTTGTGCAACATGGTAGTTGGTATAAGCTTACAAGCTCCTTCAAAGCCAATTTCTTAGCAGAAACATAAGGAAAGCAAGTATAACTCGCAAAGAACTGCGCTAGTGAAATAAGTGCTGAATAGAAGAGGGACTCAACTTCCCTGTGACTTTAGGGACTGTCTTTCTCATTGCTATCCTTGGGAGTTTTCATCTGAAAATGGGAGATGGGATTCACCTGAATTAGGAGACAGAGTGACATTTCCTAAAAAGAAAATAATCATTTTGGTGAAAGAGGGGGCAAAAATGTCATTTTACAAAGTAGTAAATTTTAAAAACTCAGCTTGACTCTGAGACAAGAGATAGTCAGTTACTCGCACATCCCTAGATGCCGGCAATATAACATTGATAGGCTGGCCACATGGACCCAGGAAATAAGATCTCAACCATGCAACGTGACTCAGGGTTACCAAAGGTTGCTCACTGTAGTTACATGTCACAAGATCCATAATTTTCAATGGCTGTTTTTCATTCTGTTGTTAGAATTCAGATGCAGTGCGAAAACCAAGCAACCACTTGTAAAAGATGTCTCGGATGGGGATAACTTATTGAGCGACCCACTCAGCTCTCAGGACCTCAGTGGCTTCGACTTCATTGCTACTTGTTCTTGGGGCTCTCCCTTTTGTACAGTGGCAGTACAGGAAATTATCATGAACCAGCATGTGCCACTCCTGCTTTACCTTTGTTGATAACTGGGTGGGCTCCTGCGTTTGTCAGCAGCTTTCTGGAGGTCCTTGGGAAAAAGAGGTCCTCGGTCTTTCTCTACTTCATGCAAGAATGTCACACAACACAGGATCTGAGGACAGACGGTATAGTCATTTCCTTGGAAGGGTGCCATTTGCTTTGCTTGCATTTCATCCCAGTTGCAGAGGGAGCAGAGCATTAGTGTCCTACTGTCTCTTCTGGTAGGTTTCTTCATGGTGATAGCCTTCCAGAAACACAGCTTCCATGAGCTGAGCTTTCACCAGCCGAGATCTTAAATATTAATAACCCCAGCTTCTTTCCATGATACTTTCACATATAAAGAAAAATTGAGAAGTGTGCTGCCATTCTGCATTGTCTCCAAACAATTGGACTCATCAGGCAAATGAACCAAACTACATTTGAAACTGAAAACGTTCCATGAATAACAATGTCACAACAGCACACATTACTGCTAAAGCCTCTAGGTTAACAATGTAAGAATCAATGTGTATGAGTAACTGCAGGAGCCCACAAAAAGGATTTTTACTAGTAACATGATGAATTGTTTAGTACTTATGAAACTATGGCTACATTAACAA